>NC_083891.1:24252500-26652500 GCF_032452875.1 Bos javanicus | reverse complement strand
ATTCTTTGAGTGAAATGCCAGAACCATTGCATGCTTTAAGCAGCAGGTTGATTTCACTTACTTTTTTATCACTGACAGCATTGCAATAAATAACTTGTACATATTCCATTTATGTATCTACAAATATGGTATGATCATTCCTAGATTTAGGGTTATAGGAAAAAGGATATATGCTTTTGTAAATTTGACAAGTATTGTCAGAAATGTCTCCCAATGGAAGCTGAATAATTCATACTCCCACCAGCAATATATGAGTGTCTGTTTCTGTTTTTATTTATTTCTGTACTCTTTTTCTGCAGTTTGTGTGTGTTGGCATTGCTCTATTTCTTTAACATGAAAGAGCTTGCCTTTTCCTTTTTTTCTATTTTCTATTGTTTTGAGAATTTGAGCAAATTCATATGAAGATATAAATGTTTCCTGGATAAAAGGGACCATTTAATATTCTAAATGCATATGGGTTAATTAATAATGTTATTAAAAATAAATAATATTTAATAACATTAATTGATAATGTTATATCCTAAAGAGTCACGACAGTACACCACTCATACATAGAGGAGCAAATATGGGCCTGACACTGTTGAGGGAACTTTCACTTTAATGAAAGGAACATGTGTGTTCTGGTGCAAACAGGAAGGCTGGTTTTTTAGAAGCCGGAACTGGACTTCTCAATGTACTCTATTTCCTTTGTGAAATGAGAGACTACATCATCTGTTGAAAAAGGGATTTTGGTGGAAAAAGAGACACGTGTAGAAGATAAAATATCTCATATTACAGGAGAAAGGGACATTGCCTAGTAAAATATAATTCAGTTGAAATCACTGTTAGACACTGATTAAACAGGTGACCATAAATGTGGAGTGTCACCAGTTGGCTCAGGTATGTGATTTTCTGCAGCAGCCTTGGAAGTCTGTGTACAGACAAAGATTCACCCACCACTAGACACTGGCAAGGCAGGTGGGATGAAAAACACCAGGTCAAGTTTGTTTAGATATTCTTCAGGGAGGCCTTGAAGTATTGGGCTGTGGAATTTAAGCTAGAAAGAAAGAAAATGTATTGTAAAAATTTTGAAGAAAGTTTTAATTGCCTCCTTGCATTTAATACTATATACCATGGCCTGTGAGCTTCCCTGGTGGCTCATTTGGTACAGAATCTGCCTGCAAGGCAGGAGACCTGGGTTCGAGTCCTGGGAAGATCCCCTGGAAAAGGAATTGTCAACATACTCCAGTATTTTTATCTGGGAAATCTCATGGGCAGAGGAGACTGGTGGGCTACAGTCCATGGCATTGCAAGAGTCAGACACAACTTAGCAACTAAACTGTATCATGCTGTATGCTAGCAAAGCACAACCTCTGCCATATTAAGACATATTTTGATTGGCATCCCTAATTAACAAAACTCATGGAATGTAACCAAAAGGAATTTTTCCCCCATATACTCTTTAAATCTCATATAAAGGGTAGTCTGTCTTTCATCACAGATGACACTCAGGTAGCCCCTCAACACTGCTGATCACTCTCAGTTTAAAAAAAAATGATTTTGTAATTTTCATTTTAAGTTAAGAACAGACTCAATTCAGCAAATAATTAACACTATGAAGATGACTTTTTTTATCACCAAGTTGTGTCTTGGTCTATATGAAGAGATTGTCAATTTTCTTTTTTCAAGCCTATTTCCACCTTTACTATAGAGGCCATTTTCACCTTCCTGGGAAAAAAAAAAAATCAAGGAGAGGGAACCGTGGTAAGGGTAGCAGAAAGTTCTTTGTTGACTATTTGCAAATTTTATTTTGATCTTTGGGTCTGATCCAATTGTAAATCTCACACTCTCCCATGGTGCATTTATTACACTATGGTCTTCAGAGAGGCTAATATTACTATGAGTCTTTCATTATTATTTCCCTTAAATGGAATGAATATGGTTCTTTGGTGTTTACTTTTTTGTGATTGCCTACAGGATGATCAGTAGTCAACTCCTAGCTTCTTTCTCCTCTGTTAAGACAAGAAATACCAAATCATATCCATGCGGCTCTTTCCTCTTCTCCTGCAGGTTGCCTTGTGTGTAGTGTGTGTGTGTGTGTGTGTGTGTGTATTAGTAGCTCAGTCGTGTCTGACTTTTTGCCATCCTGTGGACTGTCGCCCACTAGGCTCCTCTGTTCATGGAATTCTCCAGGCAAGAATAGAGGAGTGGATAGCCATTCCCAAGGATTAAACCTAGGTCTCCTCCACCGCAGGCAGATTCTTTTTCATCTGAACCATGACGGAGGCCTGCATGTTGTCTTAGGGCCGCAGAAAACTCTAAATTAATGTTTATTCTACATTGGCAGGAGTTCAGTTATTTCTCAATAAAGTCTTGTTTCTCTCTCAGTGTCTATTTCTCTCTCTCTCATCTCCCCATCCCTGTTTCTATCATCTCTATCTGTATCATCTCTTCCCTTCTGACCCAAGCCAATGCAAACAGCCTCTTGCTTTCAGACTCCTCAGCCACATATCAGACACAAGTATGTCCCTCAAAAAGCCAGAAGATATGTATGAAGCTCTTACCTTGTGGAAATCTAACATCTTATCTTGAAGAGGAGAAAATGATCTTATTTTCTGTTGGAAGTTTGGATGGGTGAGTTGTAGAGGACATATTTTTTCAAACATCTATCTTTACCAATTCCCTCCCCTTTAATATCTGATATTTCATATAGGTATGGATGGGCCATTTCTAACTTGTGTGGCTCTCTGAGTCAATAGTTTTTGAGAGGATTCTGTCTATAAAACCATTTGATTATAAACGTGTTCTGCCTGCATTGCAGGAGACCCGGGTTTGATCTCTGGGTTGGGAAGATCCCTGGAGAAGGGAATGGTGACCCACTCCAGTATTCTTTCCTGGAGAATCCCATGTACAGAGGAGCTTGGCAGGCTACATTCCATAGGATTGCAAAGAGTTGGGCATGACTGAGCGACTAATACTTTCACTTTTTCATGTTATAAAACTCATGGGTCTTTGAGATATATAATGATTTATCAAATAAAACTTAGAATAATTAGAAAGAAAACAAATTTTTTTCTTAATTGTCCAGTCAGGGCACCTAAATACTAAATGTACTATTCAGTACCACATTTTCCTCCTCATCTCAAGTCCAGGCATCATCTTTTCATGTTCATTATTGTTAAACCCACCATTCATAGTTAATTTTCTATTTTCCCCCTAAAGAGAAAAGTAGCAACATCATTGTTTCCCAGAGTGCTCTGGCTCTTTGTAAACTGTCCATGTCAAAACAATATAGATTTTCTTGCCTCTAAAGTTCCCCAATATTATGTATTTAATATGGTTTTTATCATTATACAAGATGCTATATCATCCATCCTGTTACCCATATATACTGCACCTGAATACCAGGGAGGAACTTAGAACACTTTGAGGAAGGCATTCCAAAGTGTTGAGTCCCTGCACCAGTTTTCTCAATCTGCTAGAACAAAGTGCCATAGATTAGGTGGGCTTCCCTGGTGTCTCAGTGGTAAAGAATCCACCTGCCAGTGCAGGAGATGCGGGTTCAATCCCTGGGTTGAGAAGATCCCCTGGAGAAGGAAATGACAACCAACTCCAATATTCTTGTCTGGGAAATCCTGTGGACAGAGGAGCCTGGTGGGCTACTGTCCAAGGGGTCACAAAAAAGGACCACAACAACAGATTAGATAACTTAAAACAATAAAAATTTATTTTTTTGCAGTCCTACAAGCTAGATGCACGAAATCAATGTTTCCACAAAGCCATACTCCCTCTGAAGGCTTTGGAGAAGAATCCTTGACTCTTCTAGCTTAGGATAATTGCTGGAAATCTTTAATGGAACTTAGCTGGTAGACACACCACATTAGTCTCTCCCTCTGTCTTTAAGTGGCCTTCATGTGTCTGTCTCTGTGTCCATTTTTTTAATTTATTTTTAAATTTTATTTTATTTTTAAACTTTACATAATTGTATTAGTTTTGCCAAATATCAAAATGAATCCGCCACAGGTATACATGTGTTCCCCATCCTGAACCCTCCTCCCTCCTCCCTCCCCATACCATCCCTCTGGGTCATCCCAGTGCACTAGCCCCAAGCATCCAGTATCGTGCATCGAACCTGGACTGGCAACTCGTTTCATACATGATATTTTACATGTTTCAATGCCATTCTTCCAAATCTTCCCACCCTCTCCCTCTCCCATAGAGTCCATAAGACTGTTCTATACATCAGTGTCTCTTTTGCTGTCTCGTACACAGGGTTATTGTTACCATCTTTCTAAATTCCATATATATGTGTTATTATACTGTATTGGTGTTTTAATATATGTACACAAGTTATATTACATTTAGGGGACACACATTAATCCATTATGATCTCATCTCAACTTGATAATATCAGCAAATACCCTATTTACAAATAAGATCACATTTTGAAGTTCCAGTTAGACCGGAATTTGATGAAGATTCTATTTCAGTAAGTGCAATTTCTGAGACATACCGCCCTAGATGAAGGCTGCACCTATCAAGGTCAAAGGACAGTATATGAGTATGAAGCAATGAGTTGTAATCAGTTTGATATGCTCTGACTCATATGCACTTTGACATTTAACATCTATTTTACCTTGTTACTACACTTAAAACTTCCAATTAACTATTTCCTTATAAGTATATATGTTCAACCAGTAATGAACTTAGAGTCTTGTCAAGAAAATAATGTCTACATAAAATAACTAAGAGCTAAATATATAAGTATAATCAATAGTATTATCAAGTAATATTAAAAATGTTGCAACAGTGCATATGAAAACTTATAGTATACAGCTAAAGATATGAGTGATTGTTGAATGACAGTGAGCATACGGAAAAAAAGTCTGAGCTGTACATTAGAATGAATTTTTAAAAATTCACAGGGTGAATTTCATAATATATGACTCTTATCTCAATTAAGCTGTTTTTTGAAATGGTGCAAGAATTGTCAGCCTGAGATGAGGTTAATTGAAGCCCACCTTTTAGAGTAAATCCATGTTAAGATATCTTCAAGAAATTGAAAAATGTAAATTATAAATTAGTTTTAAAAATGTGTCTTAAGGAGTGTGTGTGTGTGTGTGTGTGTGTATGTGTGCATGTGAAAAACTTTTTTTTTTTGGAAATAAGGTTCGTATATTAAAAGCTGAATAATTATGAAACTTAACTAGTATTTTATTTTCTATAAATGCTAATATAAATTTATATCAGTTAAATAAGTGACAATTTTACCCTGAACTTATACATATCATAGCCTGAAGCGAGATTACAAATCTTCAAGTTATCTAAGACAAGCAGCCTAATTCTTCACAGGACACATACTGAAACCATCAAGAAAGCATATTATCTAGTTGAGGTGAGATGCAGTCAGGGTAGAGAGGGCATTTTTATTAGGTTGTAATCCTATTTAACATCTCTGTTAATCATCTAGTGGGGAAAGAAATACAAGCAAATGAAACTTAAATCACAATAAATTGTCGTGTTTTAACGCCAATTAGAGCAGTAATGATAAAAACGGGATCTTCGGTGATTAAAGGGCAGCCACAAAATGAGATTCAACTTGGAAAATGTAAAATGGTGGGCTAGTAGCACTTGAAAGTAAAAATCAAAATGTGTAACTGGTTTTTTAAGGTCACCGTTCAAAAGATTAGTGAAAGATATTTAGTGAAATCTAAGAAGAACTTACATTTGCAATGTTAATTTCAAGTCAGCTTTTGCATTTTAACTGGGTTTCATTTAAAAGTTTTAAGAACTATTTTCCCACCAGAAAGCTTACAGAATTCATAGACAAAAGTTTTTGTCTATGATTCATATTTTTGCCTTTGATTCATATTTTTCTTGCCTTAGAATAAAAATTTGAGGAGGTAAGAAAAGAGAATGAAGAGGTTTAAAAAAATGAAAAGAATTTGAGGATTGCAAGTTAGTTCCTTTTTCATTATCCATCATATAGAAGTTAAAACAAAAATTTATAAATATTTCATGAAACCTTTGAGTCAGTTTTTCCTACAATGTGTTGAGACATCATAACTTAGAGGTATCCCTAGAAATGGGCTTTCATTAGTTCACTAAATAATTCCTGACAATTTCACAAGCTATTCAGAATGGAGCTGGATCTGCAATTTTAATATAATATCCCCAGTTAATAAAAATGGTGTTAATTAGTATTTAATATACAGAGAATAATAAATGTAGGCCCAAATGATAATTTGGGCAAACAATATCTCACAGACAACTCCTGTAGTATGTGAAGAGAAAAAAAACTACCTCTTCATGTAATTTTTTCAATGTGATTTTAATCATTAGCTTTGGGAAGGGTTTTCAATATTAAACTTTATATAGGTTGATTGCATATTTTTCATAAACATATAAAGTATAAAAGCTAATTTCAGGATAGAAGCTGCATATGCACACCAAAACCTTGTTTCTGGAATGAACAATTTTATGCTTAACATATCTTGGATGGCCAGGCTCAAAAATAACATATAAAACATACAATGATATGAATCATCATGTATATTGTAGGAGAGGAAAATTTGCCACCTAAAATGGCTGTTTAGCATGTGAATTACTTTGAACCAAAAACAGTCAAGGCCCCAAAGTCTCAGGTAGAAACTTTAACATACCCCCTAACTGCCTAAAAGAGTATATGCAGAGGACCCATTCCAGGAAGGGCACCATCACCACAGATAATTATAGTATCAACTAGATATGAATGACAGGGAGGAACAAAGCAAGTGTGTGTGTTAGTCGCTTTAGTCATGTCCAACTCTTTGCAAACCCATGGACTTCTCCATCCATTGGATTTCCCAGGCAAGAATACTGGAGTGTGTTGCCATTTCCTCCTCCAGGGATCTCCCCGACTCAGGGAACAAAGCAAAGTCTGTTAAAATTCCCCATTCTGTCCAGGTTTCTCTTCATAACCCAGTAAACATTTATTTGCCAAACATCTGCTCTCCATCTCCATCTCAATGCCTTTCTCCCCTTCAAAATCCCAAACCACTGCCCCCAACATCCTCTTTGGTCTTTAAGGGAAGATGATAGATAAGGAGAGAACTTCAGCTTTTTTGGTGAGTTACTCAGTTTTTCTGAGTGAAAATGTACATGCTATCAAAGTTTTGTTTGATTTTCTCCTATTGATCTATCCCATGTCCATTTAATACTGGGAACAAGCAGAAGAACCTACAAGAGTAGAGGAAAATTTCTTTCTCAACAATATGAAATGTGCCATTTATTTTTACATCTGGATATTTTATATTTGATAAATATGAAAAACTAACATCTTTATAAAAATAAATAATAAGGAATAAGGTGTTTTTCTATAGTAACCAATCTCATGAATACACATACTTTATTGCTTTGCACACACAAAAAAGAAGTATTGCTTTTAAAAGTGAGAATGTGTGTGTGTGTGTGTGTGTGCACCTGTGCTCAGCCTTGTCCAACTCTTTGTGTCTTCATGGACTGTAGCCTGCCAGGCTCCTCTGTCCGTGGGATTCCCAGGCAAGAATACTGGAGTGGGTTGCCACTTCCTACTCCAGAGGATCTTCCTCTCTCAGAGATCCAACCCTTGTCTCTTTTGTCTACTGAATTGGCAGGTGGATTCTTTACCACTAGTGCTAAAATTAAAGATGATCCACTAAAATATTCAAATGATTGAAAGAGGTAAAAATATTTTGAACTATTTTATAGGAATCACTTACATTACTGACTTTCATATTTTAGTTTAGAAAAATATGAAAGTAAGATGACTGTATGTTGTAAAATTGAGTAATAGCTGTATCTAAAAATCAGTCCACACTGGACCTGATTTACATAAACTTCTGTTTACTTTGCATATCTTTACTGTGTAAGGTCTTCACTTTGAATTTGATGACAGCATGAAAGCAAAGGAGAAATAAAATCAGAGTAAAAAGCAGTGAATTTTTCAAAGACAACAGCAGATGTATAATCTGCATTTATAGCCATTTGCCACAATATACACCTGGCTATTCAATGAATCTTATAAACTGAAAATATTTTTAAATAATAATTTAGCTTTGGGTAATGTCTTTTGTGCACTATTCAAGGTTTAAAACAATCTATACTTTGGTCCTAAGAATCAAATTTTGGCAATGTCAATTGTATTTAAAAATAAAAAAAAGTAGGAGTGGCCATGTAACAAAACAAAAAGAGGCAAAAAGGCAAAATTGTCTTGATCCTAAATTATCATTTTGCCCAACTCATTTTATTTCCACGTACCTGTATGCAATGCATAATGACATCGAAATGTGTTCTAGTTTAATTTTTTTTAATTTTTTCTTGAATTGTAGGTGTATTTCAGCTAATTATAGTATATTCTTCCTGTTTAGCTTCATGTGCGGTAAGACATTTATGGGTCCCATCTTTTCTCCATAACACACTTTGGCATGAATCTTGGCTTCATATCTAAATTGAGGTGTTGATCTCACGTTAGAGGTAGAGTATTATTAACATGATGGTGAGCATGCGTGTGTGCATGCTTAGTCATATCTGGCTCTTTGTGACCCACTGGACTGTAGCCCACCGGGGTCCTCTGTCCATGGGACTCTCCAGGCAATAATATTGGAGTGGATTGCCATTTCCTCCTTTAAACTCAAAAATGTTGTCATCTTTCTAGAGCAAATCACTTCTTTCTCATGGGTTCTGAAACCTTTAATAAGTTTTGAGAGTAGGATAAATTCTCTAGAGTAGCTGAAAACTAAATTTCTGTCAATTTGTGTCCATCCTAAGTCAAGCACCAGAATTCTCACACAATTGCCAACATTTTTCCTGGTGTCTGTAAACAGATCATCTTAATGTACTATCATATGAAGGTTCCAAAACAACTCTAATTTTATCTAAAGCCTATGTTAGGGGATTTTCTTCCCCAGCAAATTTAAAAGATGAAGTAATTTAAGTAAAAATTAGTTTGCAAGTATAATGTGAAGTTAATTACTCAAATATTTACATATGATGGAAGGAAAATCAGAGTAAAGATTCTACTTTATGAAAATCAGAGTAATACATTTTACCTATTGATTACATTGCTCTATGCCAGGCACTATACTCAATGCTTGGGGCTTCCCCAGTGGCTCAGTGGTAAAGAAACTGCCTGCCAATAAAGGAGATGCAAGAGACACAGATTTGATCCCTGGGTTGGGAAAATCCCCTGGAGGAGGACATAGCAACTCACTCCAGTATTCTTGCCTGGAGAATCCCATGGACAGAGGCGCCTGGCGGCTACAGTCCATGGGGTCACAAAGAGTCGGACATGACTGAGTGACTGAGAATGCACACACATAATCAGTGCTTATGTATTATGCCACATTTAGACCCCATAACTACTCTGTGAGGTAATTATTATTATGAAAAGCGAAAGTGTTAGTTGCTCAGGGACTAATTCCCCACCCAGGCATCAAACCTGCCTCTCTTATGTCTCCTGCATTGGCAAGAAGGTTCTTACCACTCACACCACCTGTTATATTTAACAAATAAGGAACCTGAGCTTATGAATCACATTGGACTAAATTATGCTGCAGTAATAAGTGAAAACCGCCACGTCTCATAGGATTATGGCAATAAATGCTAAAATCTATCACACAGAGAGTACAAGGTAGATCTGAGTGTTTCTTAAGGGCAACTGCCTTTGGTGTGTCCACTAAGTGATCCATCCAACAAAAGTGAGGCTGATAAACAATCTTGCATGTGTCTGTGAGTGGAGAGAGCTGTGGATGCTGGTGAGCACACTAACTGGGTAGGTCATGGTACAGCTTATTTCTGCACCAAACTCAATTCCTTTTTTTCATGGACAAATAGCTTACTGAAATTTCCCAGCTTGCTTTGTGGCACTGTAGCTGAGTCCCAACAAGGAAATGTAAATATAGTGATAAATTTTATTCCCAAACTTCATTCATACACAATTCTCAGGCATAATCACCCAGGTTCTTTTCCCTCCTACCATTTTGATGCAGATAACTGCCAGCATCCTGGAAGTCATATGTTAAAGATGGACCAGGCCCAAGACAGAAAGAATCTGGATCTCTGAATCAGTTCTCAAAAAGAGAGCCATAATAAGAAGCACCCATTACATACCTTAGTAGCTGAGGAATAAGTTTTTGTCTTGTTTCAGACACTGGAATGTTTATAGTTTATATAGCTTCCTCATGTCATCAAATCTGCATTCATTCTCCCCTACCCCACAAATCTAACACCCCTGAAGACAGGATGCATAATACAATCAAAGGTGTTTTAAGATTGTCTACTAGCACTTTTTCCTTCATCAAAAAGTAATGTACGTTTTTACAATTAAGTGTCAGATTTAATGAAATATAGTAATCCACAGGTCATCTTGATTTCAAAATCCATCATCTTAATCTCTACCTACATGTGTACCCCCTTAAATTATGGACGGCATTGGGTATGGTATCTGTTTGGTTCATGGTATTATTGTTTGTTACCAGATTTCATTTTGTTGTTTCTTCCTTCCTGCTCAGTAATTCATGTGGAAAAGAACATGAAAGTTTTTATAGACATATTTTTAAGCTGTATCCCAGGTGTGTAGGCAAAAAATTGATTTTTAAACGTGTTTTCTGCTCTTTAGAAAATCCAAAGCCTGTGATATAAATTGAAGATATTGCACATATTTTCCAGAAAAGAAGCTGCCATGTGGTCACACGTGAAATAAGGTTTGGCACAAATTAAAATGATTTGTATCATAAATTAAAGTACACTTTATGGTAAAGATCACAAAGGAATGAAATAAACCTAGCAATAAAGATCAAGTGACCATTTGTTACAATGGACTTATTCTATGATAGGGCAGCAGAAGCATGGTTAGCATGATAAGAATATAAATCTTGACTCTTGGCTCTGTAATGTCCTAGCTTTGTGAAACGGGGTGGTATTTAAGCCTACAAAACCTACTTTTACTCCTCTGTAAAATTTTAATAATATTTATTTTATAAGTTTATTGTGAAGATTAAAACAGATACATTAATAATAGTTTCCTAGGAAATGCTAGATTCTTCTCTCTTTTATCTTACAGGATTTTCAGTTGACTTTTACATCTATCTGATTTATGACTTAACTAGATGAAAGTGAATGCAAAATTAGCTGCAATCTCACATTGCTTGCTTCCATAAAAAAGTGAAAGCAAATCTAAACTTTTCCCTGTGTGCCTCATTAGCTCAGTAAAATCTAATTTTCACTAATTTCTTTCTCTTCCTATGGGAAAGACCAAGTGATTATTGGAATTCATGGTCACATTTCGGAATTTTTTCATACCTCTCTGGACTTTTACTTTGTAACAGAGAACCTGAATTTGATTTTGATTTTAGGCTGCAGGGGTAAGGGAAAGTTGATGGCATATTTTAAGGAGAAATGACAGAAATATTTTTCACTATTTGTAAAATTTTCTCAAAGTTGCTAAAATCTCACAAAGGCATTGGATACATTCTCATATCTATGGACAAAGAAATAGGCCATTGGCAAAAGAAGAGTCCATAACAACTCCCCTGAAGTAGCTATACTTCTTTTTTTATTAAATGGGGAAAAATAAACTGCTGAATTGGATGGCAAGATAGCTGTGACAATGCTGTTGCTCTTCTAGTTACTAAGTCCCATGTGACTCTTTGTGACCCCATGGACTGTAGCCCACCAGACTCCTCTGTCCATGGAGATCTCTAGGCAAGGATACTGTAGTGGGCTGCCATTTCCTTCTCCAGAGTATCTTTGCAACCCAGGGATCAAACCTACATCTCCGGCATTGCAGGCAGATTCTTTACAGTTTGAGCCAATAGGGAAGCTCTTTCATAGTGTTACGAGTCTCATATCCTTTAATACACTGATGCTAAGAAATTTTAAAAAGTGGCAACGTCCTTTTTACAAAATGTATTAATGGAGAAACAGTCACAGCACAGTTTTCCATTGAAGATGAGATTCTGGAGAAAGAGAGATCACTGTGTGCTGTGAGTGATTTCAGAGAAAAACAATGATTATAGTGAGTTTCTTTCCTCATAGCTCAGTTGGTAAAGAATCTGCCTGTGATGCAGGAGACCTTCATTCAATTCCTGGGTCGGGAAGATCCCCTGGAGAAGGGATAGGCTACCCATTACAGTATTCTTGGGTTTCCCCAGTGGCTCAGCTGGTAAAGAATCCACCTGCAATGGAGGAGACCTGGGTTTGATCCCTAGTTGGGAAGATCCCCTGAAGAAGGGAAAGGCTACCCACTTCAGTATTCTGGCCTGGAGAATTCCATGGAGTGCTTAGTCCATGGGGTCGCAAAGAGTCAGACACAACTGAGTCACCTTCACTTTCACTTCACTTTCTTCTTTTGCAAGGAGTACTGATTTAAAGAACAATATAAGTAAGCTTATAAACTTTCAGTAATATTGGAAGCAGAAGCCATTAGGAAAAGATGGCAACAACTATGAATTCATTAGATGAGAACTTAAGGGTGTTATCATTTGGATATTATAAGACATGTGAAAGACTGAGGAGGTTAGGTTTGTCATTACTTAGTGTTTCTATTAAAGCATAATATGTACAATATTTGATATAATAATTATATTTACATTCAGACAAGTACAAAAATTACTGTACAGATAAATTAGTTTTCATGACTGAGTTGACTCAGGTGATCAACTGTCAGATCAAGAAATAGAACATTATCACATATCCTCCATTGTCCTGCTTAGAGTCCCGGTCTCCCCTCAAAAGACACCCTTCTTTAGAATCACTGCTAAGCTGCTGCTGCTGCTAAATCACTTCAGTCGTGTCCGACTCTGTGCGACCCCATAGACGGCAGCCCACCAGGCTCCCCCGTCCCTGGGATTCTCCAGGCAAGAATACTGGAGTGGGTTGCCATTTCCTTCTCCAATGCATGAAAGTAAAAGTGAAAGTGAAGTCGCTCAGTCGTGTCTGACCCTCAGCGACCCCATGGACTGCAGCCTTCCAGGCTCCTCCGTCCATGGGATTTTCCAGGCAAGAGTACTGGAGTGGGGTGCCATTGCCTTCTCCGTCTTTAGAATCACTAGGTTTGCTAATTTTCAGCTTCATATAAATGAATTTATGTAGCTTAATATTATCAGACTAATCCATGCAGTAATTTATTCACTTCCATCGATTTCTAATAGTCTATTAAATGAGTATACAGTATCTTTAGCCATTCTACTATTGATAAGCATCATGGCTCTTTCCATTTTGGGGTCCTTTCAAATTGTATTGCTATGAATATTCTTGTGCATACCTATTGTGAACATATATGCACGATTCTTGGGCTGTATATCTAAGGCTATAATACTGAGTCATAATATATGTACATGCTTAGTGTTCAAGATACAGTTGAATTTCCAACATGGTTATACTAATTTATACTTCTGACAGCAACATATGATAGGTGTTACCAACAATTGATGATACTATATAAAAAATACCATCCAGTTTAATGGAAATGTGATTATATACTTAGCTTTTATTTTGCACATCCTTTATTACTGATGATATTCAACACCTTTTCTGATATTTATTGACTCTTTGAATACATTCTTTTATAGAGTACCTGTCCCAATCTTTCATCTATTTTCCTATCTGGTTGCTTGCTAAGAACTAACTTATTTGTATTCTTATATGTTCTGGATATCAAATTATATTTAGGACTGCTGAGTTTACTGATCAGTTTAGGGAAATTGACATCTTTACCACATTGAATCTTTCAAATTATGATTGTGGTTCATGGTTTCACTTATTTAGGCCTTTTACAGTTTCTCTGATAAAAATGTTTAGCTTCCTGTGAAGTGGTTTTGGATGTCTTTCATTGGATATGTTCCTAAATGTTTGGGGGTTTTAATACTATTATAAATGGTAATTTTGTATTTGATTTTATTGTCTTTTCTTTTTCTCTGCTTTCTTTGTATCCACATACTTTGCCAAATGAACAGATAAATTCTTGTAGCTTGTAATATTATTCTCTATTTTTCTAAAAATATAGTGTGTTATGTGAATAATGGCCACTTTTTGCTTTTTAATTCTTGTGCCTCACGCTTTTCTCTGGTTGGATCGCCCTGAGCAGAACCTCCCATGACACGTTGAAAAACGGTGGTGAGTGCATGTGTCTGTGTCTTTTTTTGCCCAGTCTTTAAGGGACATTCTTCAAATTTTCACTAGAAATTGTAGTGTTGTTAGTTTTTCTAGATACTATAATCATGTATAAGAAAGTTCCTTATAATTCTTATATGCTGATTATTTTTTAAATATAAATGACATAACATTGCATCAAAATTTTTATATCTATTAAAATGATCGTATTTTTCTTCAGTATGTTGCTACTGTGGTTAATTAATATAGGTAGAGTTTTGACTGCAAATCCAAATTTTACACTGATGTAAGAAATCTAAAGAAATTATAGTTTATATTCATGCTTTATGTATTAGTAACTCCATTTGCTTATACTTTATTTGGATGGCATCAATGATTCAATGGACATGATTGTGAGTAAACTCTGGGAGTTAGTGATGGACAGGGAGTCCTGGGGTGCTGCAATCCATGGGGTCACAAAAAGTCAGACATGACTGAGCGACAGCTGAACTGAATACTTTATTTAGGATTGTGCGTTTATTTTTTTTTAATTTTTTATTTTATTTTATTTTTTAACTTTACAATATTGTATTGGTTTTGCCATATATCAACATGAGTCCACCACAGGTATACACGTGTTCCCCATCCTGAACCCTC
Source organism: Bos javanicus (assembly GCF_032452875.1). Taxonomy (NCBI): domain Eukaryota; kingdom Metazoa; phylum Chordata; class Mammalia; order Artiodactyla; family Bovidae; genus Bos; species Bos javanicus. The sequence goes on along the minus strand of NC_083891.1, from coordinate 26,637,755 downwards.
CTCCCTCCTCCCTCCCCATACCCTCCCTCTGGGTCGTCCCAGTGCACCAGCCCCAAGCATCCAGTATCGTGCATCGAACCTGGACTGGCGACTCGTTTCATATATGATATTATACATGTTTCAACGCCATTCTCCCAAATCATCCCACCCTCTCCCTCTCCCACAGAGTCCAAAAGACTGTTCTATACATCAGTGTCTCTTTTGCTGTCTCGTATACAGGGTTATTGTTACCATCTTTCTAAATTCCATATATATGCATTAGTATACTGTATTGGTGTTTTTCTTTCTGGCTTACTTCACTCTGTATAATAGGCTCCAGTTTCATCCACCTCATTAGAACTGATTCAAATGTTTTCTTTTTAATGGCTGAGTGATACTCCATTGTGTATATGTACCACAGCTTTCTTATCCATTCGTCTGTTGATGGACATCTAGGTTGCTTCCATATCCTGGCTATTATAAACAGTGCTGTGATGAACATTGGGGTACACGTGTCTCTTTCCCTTCTGGTTTCCTCAGTGTGTATGCCCAGCAGTGGGATTGCTGGGTCATAAGGCAGTTCTATTTCCAGTTTTTTAAGGAATCTCCACACTGTTCTCCATAGTGGCTGTACTAGGATTGTGCATTTAACTGCATGAGAAATCTTGGCTTCTAATTTTGCATATTTTAATGACTCCTTAGATTTTGGTTTCAAAATTATGCTGGCCTCATAAATTGGGGTAGGAAGTGTTCTGTTTTTCCGTTCTCTAAAATAACTTTTTATTTTTTATTTTTATTTTTTTCTCTAATTTTATTTTATTTTTAAACTTTACATAATTGTATTAGTTTTGCCAAATATCAAAATGAATCCACCACAGGTATACATGTGTTCCCCATCCCGAACCCTCCTCCCTCCTCCCTCCCCATACCATCCCTCTGGGCCGTCCCAGTGCACCAGCCCCAAGCATCCAGCATCATGCATCGAACCTGGACTGGCAACTCGTTTCCTACATGATATTTTACATGTTTCATTGCCATTCTCCCAAATCTTCCCACCCTCTCCCTCTCCCACAGAGTCCATAAGACTGTTCTATACATCAGTGTCTCTTTTGCTGTCTTGTACACCGGGTTATTGTTACCATCTTTCTAAATTCCATATATATGCGTTAGTATACTGTATTTATGTTTTTCCTTCTGGCTTACTTCACTCTGTATAATAGGCTCCAGTTTCATCCACCTCATTAGAACTGATTCAAATGTATTCTTTTTAATGGCTGAGTAATACTCCATTGTGTATATGTACCATGGCTTTCTTATCCATTCATCTGCTGATGGACATCTAGGTTGCTTCCATGTCTTGGCTATTATAAACAGTGCTGCGATGAACATTGGGGTACACGTGTCTCTTTCCCTTCTGGTTTCCTCAGTGTGTATGCCCAGCAGTGGGGTTGCTGGATCATAAGGCAGTTCTATTTCCAGTTTTTTAAGGAATCTCCACACTGTTCTCCATAGTGGCTGTACTAGTTTGCATTCCCACCAACAGTGTAAAAGGGTTCCCTTTTCTCCACACCCTCTCCAGCATTTATTATTTGTAGACTTTTGGATCGCAGCCATTCTGACTGGTGTGAAATGGTACCTCATAGTGGTTTTGATTTGCATTTCTCTGATAATGAGTGATGTTGAGCATCTTTTCATGTGTTTGTTAGCCATCTGTATGTCTTTTTTGGAGAAATGTCTATTTAGTTCTTTGGCCCATTTTTTGATTGGGTCGTTTATCTTTCTGGAGTTGAGCTGTAGGAGTTGCTTGTATATTTTTGAGATTAGTTGTTTGTCGGTTGCTTCATTTGCTATTATTTTCTCCCATTCTGAAGGCTGTCTTTTCACCTTGCTAATAGTTTCCTTTGATGTGCAGAAGCTTTTAAGGTTAATTAGGTCCCATTTGTTTATTTTTGCTTTTATTTCCAATATTCTGGGAGGTGGGTCATGGAGGATCCTGCTGTGATGTATGTCAGAGAGTGTTTTGCCTATGTTCTCCTCTAGGAGTTTTATAGTTTCTGGTCTTACGTTGAGATCTTTAATCCATTTTGAGTTTATTTTTGTGTATGGTGTTAGAAAGTGGTCCAGTTTCATTCTTTTACAAGTGGTTGACCAGATTTCCCAGCACCACTTGTTAAAGAGATTGTCTTTAATCCATTGTATATTCTTGCCTCCTTTGTCAAAGATAAGGTGTCCATATGTGCGTGGATTTATCTCTGGGCTTTCTATTTTATTCCATTGATCAATATTTCTGTCTTTGTGCCAGTACCATACTGTCTTGATAACTGTGGCTTTGTAGTAGAGCCTGAAGTCAGGTAGGTTGATTCCTCCAGTTCCATTCTTCTTTCTCAAGATCGCTTTGGCTATTCGAGGTTTTTTGTATTTCCATACAAATTGTGAAATTATTTGTTCTAGCTCTGTGAAGAATACTGTTGGTAGCTTGATAGGGATTGCGTTGAATCTATAAATTGCTTTGGGTAGTATACTCATTTTCACTATATTGATTCTTCCAATCCATGAACATGGTATATTTCTCCATCTATTAGTGTCCTCTTTGATTTCTTTCACCAGTGTTTTATAGTTTTCTATATATAGGTCTTTAGTTTCTTTAGGTAGATATATTCCTAAATATTTTATTCTTTCCGTTGCAATGGTGAAAATATTGGTGTTATTTGTATCTTAAATGTTTCAGTAAATCACCACTAAAACTATATGGAGCTACTGATGTTTTATAAGGATGTTTTAAAATACAAATTGAGTTTCTTTAGTAAATACAGGACAATTAGAGTTTTCTTTTTATTCCTATTTCTGTTTTAGCAAATTTATCTCTTTGCTCTTCATTCTTTCTTACATTTCTCTGTCCCAGATTCAAATCATGTTCCTTCTGTCTGAGAATTCCTTTTAGTATTTTTTAAGTACAATATATGGGCTTCCCTAGTGGCTCAGCAGTAAAGAATCTGCCTGCAATGCAGAAGACACAAGAGATGCAGGTTCCATACCTGGATGGGGAAGATCCCCTGGAGGAGGGCATGGCAACCCACTCCAGTATCCTTGCCTGGAGAACCCCGTGGACAGAGGAGCCTGGCAGGCCACAGTCCAGAGAGTCTCAAAGAGTCAGACACTACTGAAGCAACTGAGCACACATACATGCAGGTATAATATATATAGGTGTGTATATATGTAATATATTGACTGGTTTGATCTCTTTGGACAGCAAGGAGATCAAACCAGTCAATCCTAAAGGAAATCAAACCTGAATATTCTTGGAAGGACTGATGCTGAGGCTGAAGCTCCAATACTTTGGCCACCTGATGCAAAGAGCCAACTCATTGGAAGAGACACTGATGCTGGGAAAGATTTAGAGCAAGAAGAGAAGGGGGCAACAGAGGATGAGATGGTTGGATGGCATCACTGATTCAATGGATATGAGTCTGAGCAAACTCCAGGAGATGGTGAAGGACAGGAAAGCCTAGCATGCTGCAGTTCATGGGGTCGAAAAGAGTCAGACATGACTCAGTGACTGAAAAAAAAAATATATATATATATATATATATCTTAAAAACATTTCATTTTGCTTTCATTCTAAAAACTTTTTTCTGGACATAGAATTTTAGTTTGCCAATTATTTCCATTTTTCACTTTGATGATTGCATTATATAGTCCTCTGGCTTTGTCAAATTTTCTAAAAGTCAGTTCATGGTCTTACCTGTTGCAATTTTAAGGTTAATATATCTTTTTTCTCTTGCTGCTTTCAAAATATACTTTCTTTGTCTTTGGTTCTCAACAGTTGGACTAGTGTATGCCTGCTGCTGCTAAGTCACTTCAGTCGTGTCCGACTCTGTGTGACCCCATAGACGGCAGCCCATCAGGCTCCCCCGTCCCTGGGATTCTCCAGGCAAGAACACTGGAGTGGGTTGCCATTTCCTTCTCCAATGCATGAAAGTGAAAAGTGAAAGTGAAGTCCCTCAGTCGTGTCCAACCCTCAGCGACCCCGTGGACTGCACCCTTCCAGGCTCCTCCATCCATGAGATTTTCCAGGCAAGAGTACTGGAGTGGGGTGCCATTGCCTTCTCATAACTTTGTTTTATTCAGTAATGAGTGAAGTTTGTAGTTTGTGGTTTATGGGCTGACATTTTTTTGTCTGTTTAGGAAAATCCTAGATTAAATCAAATCTTGAAAATTATTTTGCCTAATTTTCTCTCTTCTTATAGGAACTCTTTTACAGATATGTTAGATATTTTTGTGATACAGGTACATATACACACGTGTGCATGCACACATATGCAGATACTTTATTTTTGGAAACTTCAATTATTCTCCTTTCTGTGTTTTATCCTGTATATTTTCCATTGATCTATATTCTAGATTTCTCTTCCACTAATTTGCTGTTAAAGCTAGGCAGTGAATTCTACACTGGTTATTGTATTTTCCAATACCAGTCTTTTACTTTGATCCAACTCTTTGCGACCCCGTGGACTATACAGTCCATGGAATTCTCCGGGCCAGAATACTGGAGTGGGTAGCCTTTCTCTTCTCCAGGGGATCTTCCTAATCCAGGGAACGAGCCCTGGTCTCCCGCATTGCAGGCGAATTCTTTACTAGCTGAGCCACAAGGAAGCCCTTTACTTTGATGTTTTATATAAATTTCAGTTATTTGGGGAATTTGCCGTATTTCATTTCCTTCTCCTATATATAACTACATTTTCATGTTTAGAATCCTTATCTGATAACTCTAAAATCTGTTTCAATAATGAGTCTGTTTTTACTATTTGTATTTATTTTCTCCTATTGACTTTCAACCATTTAGTCCTTTCTCTTGACATGTTTTGTTCATGTTTTAAGTGATACCAGACTTTATAAAAAGAGCATTTGTATAGCATCTATAGCACCTTTTCTTAAGGAGCTTTTCTGTTTCTCTTACTAGGAAGATAGGAAGTTGATCACACTAATCCAATTTGGCACGACCTGTCTTGAGTCTTGGTTTTCATTTTCATAAGTCTTTTAGCTCTGGTCTGCTCAACCTGTTCCTAGGTCATAACCTTGAGGGGTCCCACCTTAGATTTTTGATCTTTCAAAGTCTCCCCTTCCTCCCCTGGCCTCTAAACTATTATTTCATTCATCACCGCTAAGCACCTGCTGAAAAATCCATTTGACTGTGCTCAGCCTTGCTTGATCTACTAATAAGCAGATCAGTGAAGTGAACTGTCAGTCACTCAGGCATGTCCGACTCTGCAACCCCATGGACTGTAGCCCACCAGGTTTCTCTGTCCATGGGATTCTCCAGACAAGAATACTGGAGTGGTTTGCCATTCACTTCTCCAGAGGATCTTCCTGACCCAGAGGTCAAACCCGGGTCTCCTGCATTATAGGCAGATTCTTAACTGTTTGAGCTATAGGGAAGCCCTTAAGCCCATCAGAGGCATTCATTATTTCTGTTACAGTGTTTTTATTATTAGCATATTTTTTTCCTTTTTGGTTCTTCCATAGGATTTCCATCTCTCTGCTGACATTGTTCATCTGTTCCTGCATAGTTGTGTGTGTGCTCAGTTGCTTCAGTCATATCCGACTCTGTGCGACCCCCGTGGACCATAGCCCACCAGACTCTTCTGTCCATGGAATTTTCCCAGAAAGAATACTGGAGTGGATTGCCATGCCCTTCTCCAGGGGATCTTCCCAACCGAGGGATCGAACCCACGTCTCCTATGTTTGTTGCATTGCAGGCAGATTCTTTACTGTCTGAGGCACCACGATACCCCCATATGAATCCTAGTTTAAAATTTTCAGTATAGTAATTCCAGCATACCTGCCATGTCTGGTTCTGATGCTTGTTCTGTCTCTTTAAATTGTGGGGTGGGGAAGGTTGGAGGTTTTTATTTCCTTTTTGTCTTTTGGTATGCCTTATAATTTTTCCTCGGTAGTTGGATATAATGTACCAGGCAAGAGGAACTTCTGCATATGAGCCTTTAGCAATGTGCTGGTATTTAGGGAGAGAAAACATTCTATAGTCCTGTGGTTAGGTCTCAGGCTTTCAGTGAGTCTATGCCTCTGGCCTGGGGAGATCACAAATGCTTTGTAGGATTGTTTTCTCCCTGATTAGGCAAGAGAGCAGACTAGAATGGGCAAGCGGTTTAGATACTTATCTTCCCCAGGTTAGTTAGGCTCTGAAAATACCCCTGCATATTAGGCTCTGGTTAACTAGTTTCTCCTAGGGATAGGTCATGTTAAGAGTGTTTTGGTATATTTGAAAGTGGTTCCTTTTTCCATCCTCCTGCATGAAACTCAGTGGGATTTTTTTTTTTTTCTCTGATATTTACTGTGGGTGGGAAACTGCTTGGACTCCTGAAGGTAAATCTCACAGTATTTTGGGGACCCTCCTATGCAACTCCCCCCTCATTGGACTTTTTTAGCTCTCAGCATTGTCCACACCGTGTCCCCAGCAGTTTGTCAATGATATATCTCAGATTTTCCTGCTGCGACTTTGATCCCACAGTGGTTTCCTTGAGTCTGAGCTCTGGGAGTCCATGGGATCATGAAGAGTCAGGACAGGACTGAGAGACTGACACTTTGACTTTCCTTTCCTCTAATCTTTAGGGTCGTGGTCAGCCCTTACCCTTCCCTCTCTTTTGGACCCAACAAGAGTTGACATCTTAGTCTGTTTAGTGTTTTATTTGTTAGGATGTGGAGTTGTAACTTCCAAGCTCATTACATGAGGACCTGAAAACTGGAAGTGTTTAGTTTGTGTAAGATTTCATCTTAGCCTTCTAAATGGTCCCTTTGATTTTAGAACTCAGTAAATATCTCCAATGGAAAAGCTGAAAAGCTTGGGAGTCAGTTCTCTTCCTTTCTCTCTCTCTGTCTTTTTGTTTAGACTTATACCTTGATCCTAATTAACAAATGCTCTATGTTATGTATATTATGTGTTAGTTGCTCAGTTGTGTCTGACTCTTTGCAACCCCATGGACTGTAGCCCGCCAGGCTCCTCCATCCATGAGATAATTCAGGCAAGAATACTGGAGTGGGTTGCCATTTACTTCTTCAGGGGATCTTTCCAACCCAGGGATCGAACCCGGGTCTAATTTCTCCTTTTCTAGTCATTCTGTCCCCATGAGATTCCCTGATACATGTTGTTCTTCAGAATCTTGAGCACCTTGTCTCACTTTGTGTGCACGTTAGGCTTATACTTCACACTCAAATGGGAGAAAAACAAATGAACAAAAACAACTGCAGGATATTGTCATACCTCTCCAAATGGTTTTGCTTCTTGGAAATTATTTTTCCTTTTTAAGTCCAGGGTACTTCATCAGCTCTCTAATACGTTAAAATACACACGCACAAATACACACACACAAGCAAACACGTATTTTAAATTTTCTCTGTGTTTTCTACTTCCTGGTAGGAACACAGAATTGCTAGAAGTCTTCAAAGCTACTACTTAAATTGTATCTAACATATTCACTGACACATTATATTTTTTCTAAAAGTATATCTTCATTGCATCCAAAAAGGTCACCAAGCTTCATATTCATTATCATACAGTTCCAAATATATGAAATTTCCATTGTGATTTCTTTTCGACCCAAGTTATTTAGATTTTGCTATTTTTTAGACATTTGAGGATTTTTCAGTTATTTTTTGTTGTTGTTATTGCCTTCACTGTGGCCAGAAAATGTATTCTGTATTACATGAGATCTTTTAAATGTATTGATGCATGCTTTGTTGTGCCTATGGTCAGTTTTGGCAAATGTTCCTAGCATACTTGGAAAGAATATACATCCTTCAGTTGTTATTGGTAGTATTCCGTGTGTCAGTTTTAGGTTCAATTTTTTAAAACTGATTTTGTCTCATCGTCTATAGCATTAGTGTTTTTTGTGTTCTTGTTCTATTACTCAGAGGAGTACATGAAAGGTTTCCCAGTATGTTTGTGGTGGTGTTTATTTCTTTATATTCCTATTAATTTTTGCTTTCTGTAGTCTAAACCTAGGTTATGATATACATATAAACTGAAATTGATGATCCTCCTGGCACGTTGACCCTGATATCATGCTGGAATATCTTTCTACAGCTCCAGTAATTCCTACTGCACTAAAGTCATCTTTGCCATTAACATAGCTATACCAATTTTCTTATTGTTTTTTCATTTTGTTTTGGCATATTTCCCATCCTTTCATAATAATATTTCCTTTATTTTTAAATGTCAGGTGTCTTATTAAAGCAGCCTATGTTTAGATTCTATTTTTAAACCCTGAATAACAATTTTTATTTGATTATTTCTCATCAAATTACTGGATTTGTTTATACATTTGGGTTTACATATATCTATTGTTGTTGTTCAGTCCCTCAGGTGTGTCTGACTCTGATCCCGTGGATTGCAGCATGCCAGACTTCCCTGTCCTTCACCATTTCCTGGTGCTTGCTCAGACTCAAGTTCGTTGGGTCAGTGATGTCATCCAAATATCTTGTCCTCTGTTGTCCTCTTTTCCTGACTTCAATCTTTCCCAGCATCAGGGTCTTTTCTAATGAGTCAGCCCTATGCATCAGGTGGCCAAATACTGGAGCTTCAGCTTCAGCATCAATCCTTCCAATGAATATTCAGGATTGATTTCCTTTAGGATGAATATCTATTATATTACTTCTTTTTCCTCCTGTTTCTTGCCCACTTTTACATTGATAAAGTTATTTTAAATTTATTTTTCATCTCTATAAGATTGTTAGTTTCAAGCTCTTTTTCCATTTTATTACTCAAAGACAATAACAAAGAATCTTTGACTTAGTAAGATTTAATACATATGAATACTTTCCCTGCTACCCTCAAAATGCTAAAATTTTAAAACAATGTGACCTTATAGACACCCCTGCAACCTTTTGTTCTAATGTTGCCAAGCATTCTCATGTAATAAATAGAATAAATTTATGCAATTCCAGCAATACACATTGTTATTAATATTTTGTAAAGCTAGAGTTTTCATTGTTCTTTGTATCTTCTTGCATTTCCATGCTTCTGTTCAGGGTAAGTGAGAGAAGCTAATACTCAACATAGGAGATAAATCAAAGAAATTGAGAAGGAAAGGAAAGAGTATTAAAATCCATTGATTTACTACTACACGTCAGGGAGTGTGCTCTGGGTTAGTAACAATAAAATTAATCATTAATTTCCTGCATACAGGAGCCAGGCACTATCCTAATTCTTTCTATGCAGTATACCTTTAAAACTACAGAAAAATCTGGAAGTTGGTGCAGCCCCTTATGATATATGGAAACAGGTAAAGCTTAACTTTCAGTCAACAAATATATTTTGTATTCTTATATGTGCTAGGAGTTGCTTGAAATTCTGGAGATACAGCATAGGAAACGATAGGCAAAACCTGGTCATTGTGGTGACTACCTTCTGGTGTGAAGAGATGGGCAATAAAAATAAACAAGTTAATATATGAATAGCCAATGATGTGAGAGATGATGATATATGCTAGTGAGAAAAATAAAGTGTACATCTGTATATTCATAGAGTGATAAGAGATGGCCTCAGTGACAAAGATTCATATGAGCAAAGTCCTGATTAAAATATCAGGCTCTGAAAATTAATTAGGGCTCAGAAAAGTTAAAAACTATAAAATGTGTAAAACCAATGGAATGCAGAGACAGTGTCCCCAGTTACAAAGTTGAGGCTTACTCTACTGGTCAACAGAGGTGGGAAGACTAGAGGTAGGGAATACTGGGGGAAAAAAATCAGACCTAAAGGTAATATTAGCCTTTTCCAGATAAATATTTTCCAACCATATCATTCTTTATTTCATTAGCTCAGCTATTCTACTTCCTTCTTCAATGGCAAGAAAAAGATTCTTATTTCTTAAAATTAATAGGTGTTTATAAGTTGTCTCTAAAATCTTAATGCAACTTTAAATTTTATAGATAGATCTACATGCCATTAATATAAATAATTGATCTTTTTATGCTGTATATGAGGAAACAAGATATAGACATGCTAAATTTACTCAAAGTTGCACTTAAGAAACTCTGCTTTCTTGTAATCAAGTATCAATCAATATCAATTAAAAATGTATACATTGACAACAAAGAGCAGTGAATTTTACTTTTATGTTAGGGATTAAAAAATAAATTGTTTTTTACAATATCTCTTATCATTCATACTTTTTTTTCTGTAGCTTTCCCAAGACTTCAATGGAAACTGTTGTTGGTGTTGTTTAGTCGCTAAGTCATGTCCAACTCTTTTGAGACCCCGTGGACTGTAGCCTGCCAGACTCCTCTGTCCATGGGATTTCCCAGGCAAGAATACTGGAGTGGGTTGCCATTTCCTTCTACAGGAGATCTTTCCAGTCCAGGGTTTGAATTCATGTCTCCTGCATTGGCAGGCAGGTTTTTTACCACTGAGCCCAGGGAAGTCCATTCAATGGAAACTATCTGTGAAAAAAAGTTGTATTGCACTTGGTAGGAGATTGAAGGAGGAACTAATGAAAAGAAGCTGAATTTCATCAAAAACTATCTAGTATGCAATAGGTAAGACTGTCAGATAAAATAAAGACACCCAGTTAAATGTAACAAATAAATAATAAATAAATCTTTTGTACAGGCCTGTCCTAAATATTGCATGAGACAGACTTACAGTAAAAAAAAAAATCACTTGTATCTGAAATTCAAATTTAACTTAAAGGCTGTATTTCTATTTGTTAAATATGGCAAGCCTAGTAGTAGGAACAACTTATAAGATGATCCAGAAATTGAAACAATACAATAGAAAGGATTTCGAACCAGAAGGAAATTAGACTCCCAGAAAATAGGCTGTCTTACTAGCTAGCCCTGTGACATCATGCATTTTGAATGTCCAAGAGGAGTAGGTGGGATATTAGGGGTGGGGGAGAGGAGGGAGTTAGTATAATCTAATCTGCTAGGGGTGGTGGCAGGAAACCTCACTTGAAATTTGAATTATTTTTACATTAGAAACCTTTATAAAAACATTTCTTTCTCTGAAAGCAGTATGTTGATTGAGTTTCCTAGGTTTCTCAATATCTCCCTTGTCTTAACCTCCTTTCATAAATACTTTATGAAAGATTTTTCTAGTTGTATTTTTCTATTTTCTAGAAATAAATCCATACAAAACTGCTCTTTGCTGATGCCAGAACATCCTTACAGGCTACGTAACTACCCTATCTCAAAAAGATTCTGAAGAGAACATTTTACTTTTTATTTTGTTGGGTTATAGCTGATTAACAGTGTTGTTTTAGTTTCCCGTGAACAGGGAAGAGATTCAGCCATACATATACATGTATCCATTCTCCCCCAAAAACCCTTCTCCCATCCAGGCTGTCGACACATAACATTGAGCAGCGATCCATGTGCTATCAATAGGTCCTTGTTGGTTATCCACTTTAAATATAGCAGTGTGTACATGACCATCCTAAACTCCCTAACTATCCTTTCTAAGTCTGTGAGTCTCTTTTTGTTTTGGAAATAAGATCATTTGTATCATTTCTTTTTAGAAATTATATAAGGTATGTCATACAGTATTTTTCCTTCACTGTCTAATTTACCTCACTCAGTATGGCTTTAAGAGAACAGTTTTAATGACCATTGTGAATCATCATGTTGATTCTCTTAAAAACATAATTATCAGTTTCATGATATATTTTAGAAAATATCCCATATGTGCTTACCAATTGACATTTTCAAATGTAAATATATATGTGAAAAACCATGCTGAAGTTATAAAGTAAAAATGGTTTTACTTTGTGGGCAAACTCTTCAGTACTTTAAACCATATTATGCAGTGTGAGATAGATATATAGATATAGATATAGATATAGATATATGGATTCCATGTTAAAAAGTGTTTATTAACATTACCAAAGATATAAGAATGAAATGATGCAATAACAAAAACAGAAAAAAATTACAAAATTGTAAAGGTATATCATTACCCTGTAGAAATTATTAAAACACTGGCACAAATTACTATGACATGAAGTATTATTTCCCAGTTAAGAATTACTTGGATATATTTATTGATTGTATTTCTTTATCATTTAGTCAGGTTTATTACAAATAACTATCAGGGTGATTGAAATTTATGACTAAACTTAGATTATTCATTTTTATTTTGTTATGTCATAATTTCTCATCCATATAAAATTCCACCACTTGAGTAAATTGTTTAAAATTCTTCACAGATATGCAATATGAGGAAAGTCAAAGCTGCATAGAGGTAACCATAATTATTAGCAACTATTAAATATAAATTATTTAACCATCTTGTTTTTACACATCAGTAAAGGCTTTGAGTGCACTTAGTTCGTCAAAAATGTTTAAAGGCAGTTTGCATTTATATTCCAGTGCACTGATTCTAAAGGTCATTTTTCTAAAGCATGCACGAAAGACAAAAAGACAAAGAAAATCCATTTACTCTCATATTACCCTTTCATCAAAACTAGGACTGAATTGCCATAGGGAAATAACGATATTGGTGACATTTTCTGAGACAATGACATCTATTTCATCTGGAACTTTTAATATTTTAGACCTAAGAGGTAGAAGAAAAAATAATATCTAACATTCAATATTGCATCACTCTGTATCATCCAGGCTCTCCAAAGGGAAACAGATTTCACACACAAACAGGATATATTTAAAATATATCTGAAGACATATTAGTCAAAAGACTATTTACAAAGTGTGAGCAATTCAGCAAACCAAAAAGTTTGGATGAAGCCCACCTGGGGCTAGCAAGAACTGTTAGTAGTCATATATCCGAAGAGGTAAAAGGATTGCTCAGTTACTGGAACTGAGAAATGTAACTCTAGATGGAAGAGTGGGCTCCCGGGGAGAAGCTGTGGTGTTTAACAGACTCAGCAGGAGTCAGTTTAATGTGTACACCAGTCTTAATGTCCTCCTTCCATCCTATCTTTACAAGTGTTTCCTGCTGATTAAATCCAACCCTATGGGAAAGGAGCCCATCGGTGCCTTCTATAAAGTTAATTTCCTGGGGAACAAAATAAGGTGGGAAAGGGTGAAGAGAAGACCTGGAGGTACAAATAAAAATATCCAGCTCAGTCCACCCCTTTTGCTTCTCAATAACTCCTCTCATTCTTTTTCTTGATGAAAAACGTGTGGACCAATACAAAATATCCTACGCTCTCATTTAATCATAATATGATAGCACTACAGATAAATTTCCACCTAAAGTATGAGTTTCTAGCCACCACCATTTCATAGCATAGGGAGAGAGAAAGAAAGAATTAATATGAAGCCTGATTTTAACAGTCCCATTTCTATACCTGCTGTCTTGCAACACCCGTTTATTGTTCCTTTCACCCTACACAATTACTTAGAATGGATGCAATTCTTTATCAAGTGGAGTGACCCAAACCTTGATTCTTGAGATCTAAGTCCTCTTGGTCCCATCTTTATTAGACTCCTGAGTATTCCATTGACTACTGTAGGGTAAAATGCTAAAAGGTACTGAAAATTCAGTGAATCCTCTGGTTTCAAACGTTGTCTTTCTTGTCATATTGTGTCACAGCAGCCAGTTGCTTTCTCCTTGGTAATGAAGATCAATCTCTTCATCAGGATACTGACCCTTTTCTCTGCATGACATGATAAGCCAGAGAGCAATTTCAGTTTTGGGTATTTTTTTTTTAAAGGAGCATAAAACTTTGTTCCCTAGTAGAAGAATTTCTACCTTGGAGATCGGGATGTTTAAAGCCACTAAAATAAAGGTCATGGAAACAGAAAGCAAAAATTCTTCCAGTGATTTACTGTATGTAATAGTAAAAAAAGAACACCCCCATCTCTAACCCCATAGTTTCCCTAACCGAAGTATTCTAGCTATAGTAAAGGGAGAACCAGAGTGTCTTTTGGTTTATGGCATACATTACATGGTAAATGGAGAATGTCATGACCTTAAAGAGACTTGTCTGCCAGTCAGTGCTGTAACTAAACTTTCAGCAGGCTGTTTCACCATTCTATAAAGTCAGCTACAATTGAATCATGAGCGTGTGCTAAGTAAATTTCACGGATGCCAGCTCATTGCTTCACTTCTTTGCCATACAAATGAATAGCATACACTCATTGGCGGTGATGTTATGTACCATGTTAGAGAACAGATATCTGAAAGTCTGTGAATAGTGTCATTGGCAGAAGTATTACAAATAGGAAGGCATGTTTGCACCTATCTATCTAGCTATCCCTGGGGACAATGTAATTAACCTGCTACCAGGTGGAGAGCTATTTTCTTGGGAAATCATACACTATCAGGTAATGAGCATTAGCCTCTGGTCCACAGTAGCCAGAGAAGCTTTGATGAGGATAATTCTAAGCCACTGACATCATGCATGGCTTTTATGCCAACCCCGATGACTACTTCATATGTGGCTCTATCAAGCAAGCAGAAAGATATTTGGGAAAGAGTCAGTGAAATCATCTGAAGGGTCATAGTCTCCATCCTTTTGCTTAAAACCTTCTCTGAAATGAATTTACTCTGATGATCTTTTATAACAAACACAATTCTCTTCATCATCAATACCTATACCAAGAAGTTGGTTCAATTACATCTTGTCCAGACTTAACAGAAGTCTTGAAAATCTTGTTCTTTTCAAAGCCTTGACAGATCATCCAACCCATCAGCTAGCATGTTGTTGTTCAGTCGCTAAATTGTGTCTGACTTTTGCAATGCCATGGACTGCAGCACACCAGGCTTCCCTGTCCTTCACTTTTTCCCAGAGTCATGCTCAAACTCATGTTAATTGAGTCAGTGATGTCATCCAATCATCTCATTCTCTGCTGCCCACTTCTCCTCCTGCCTTCAATCTTTCCCAGCATCGGGCTCTTTTCCAATGAGCTGGCTCTTCACATTAGGTGGCCAAAGTATTGGAGCTTCAGCTTCAGCATCAGTCCTTCCAATGAATATTCAGGACTGATTTCCTTTAGGATTGACTGGCTTGATCTCTTTGCAGTCCAAAGGACGTTCAAGAGTCTTCTCCAGCACCACAATTTGAAAGCATCAATTCTTCAGCACTCAGCCTTCTTTATGATCCAACTTTCACCTTTACGGAGTCTCTCCCTTTACATGAGACAAATAGATGTGCTTCCCCAAGTTTGTCCACTAGGGGGATTTCCCTCTGCTGAACCTTTTAGGTGTTCCCTGAGTGGGGCTGTAATACGTTGGCTACCCACTGCTGGGTGTTGTCATATGCCATGCCAGTGACTGCTTTCCCTTGAAATACCAGGTGCTCATAGAGAATTCCTTGTGAAGCCTGAGACATGACATGAAGGAGGAACAGTAAAACAAAAGGAAAAGTTACACAGGGTGTCTAAGGTACCTGTTTTTCCATTGTATTTGTTTCCTCCGATTCATCTTTGTTTTGTTCTTAGACACTGGAATGTTGAACTATACACCATTATTTGACTTAGTGAATTAGATCATGCTCAAATCATTATAGGCATTTTAGTTCATGCTTTTCTCTGGTGCTTGATTATCAGGAGTTTGGATTCTAAAAACAACCCAAGAGTCACTTTTCCAATGACTTCTGAGGTTGGCAGATGGGACATTTAATGCTGGAAATATCTAGATCTGTCTGCATGAGGGGACATCTATGATGTTGAACCCACACAAATTTAATCCTTGAAAGGAGAGCATGATCATAGTATAAGACTCAAACTGAATCTGAGCCATGGTTTCTTCTTAAGGTCTGCCAGAGGCTCCATTACAAGTTTCTGGGTTTTTTTTTTGTTGTTGTTGGTGTTGTTATTGTTTTTAATACTGCAGAGAGTGTCAGCTTTTCTATAAAGGGACAAATATTAAATATTTAAGGCTTCATGGGCCATACAATTTCTGTCACAGCTATCCATCTTTGTCATCATGGCACAAAAGCATCTGTAGATAATAAGTCAAAGAAGAACTGTAGTTCTAGTCCAACAAAATTTGCTCTGTGGGTATGGAATTTAGATTTCATGTAATTTTCACAAGTCATGAAATATTACTCTTGATATTTGTTTCAACTATTTAAAAATAATGTAGAATTTATTCTTAGCTCACAGTTCAGTTCAGTTCAGTCACTTAGTCCTGTCCTACTCTTTGTGACCCATGGACTGCAGCACAACAGGCCTCCCTGTCCATCACCAACTCCTGGAGCTTACTCAAACTCATGTCCATCGAGTCAGTGATGCTATCCAACCATCTCATCCTCTGTTGTCCCCTTTTCTCCTGCCTTCAATCATTCCCAGCATCAGGGTCTCTTCCAATGAGTCAGTTCTTTGCATCAAGTGGCCAAAGTGTTGGAGTTTCAGCTTCAGCATCAGTTCTTCCAATGAATATTCAGGACTGATTTCCTTTAGGATAGACTGTTTGGATCTCCTTGCAGCCCAAGGGACTCAAGAGTCTTCTCCAACACCAATTCTCCAACACCAATCCAGCATCAATTCTTTAGTGCTCAGCTTTCTTTATAGTCAAAATCTTATATGCATGACTACTGGAAAAACAATACCTTTGATTAGATGGACCTATGTTGGCAAAGTAATGTTAGCTCACAGTACCCACGTAAACAGATGATGGGCCAGATTGGGCCCACAGACTGTAGTGTGGCACCATGATCTATGGGGACATGAGGCCCAAGTAACAGGGCAACTTGAACTGCAGGCTTACCTGCTGAATGTGTGGTTCTAGCAATAGCTTCGGGTCTTCTCAAACTAATAGTTTTATCAATTTCTCAGTAAAAGTATTGAAGTAGCATATCAAATTGTGGTATAAGTTGACTTCAAAATCCAAAAGCATCATGAAACCTGGTGACTTTTTCTTGGTGGTAAATGTTTAAAAAAAAACCTCTCACTTTAGAAAGGATAGTCTGATATGATGAATTTCAGTCTCCCAGCAATTTCAGCAATGTGTCACGCCCCTAACCATTAACAGAGTTTATCTCTCATCTTTTGGCCTGCATAAATCCCACTGGAGCATCTAGAATACTTACTGCTCCCTGATCACTTCATCTATCTAGCATATCATCTTCAATATAAATAAGCAACATGATGGTCTATTGGTACATCAATAGTTCAAGATGCTTTACAGATACTTTTTTCCAATTATAAGTCTTCTGAGTTTTATTAGGCCTCAAATATAAGTCAGGATATTGGTTTAGCTGATATAACACTAGCTTATTATGATAGCACTTATTTCTCTGTTTTGTATGTGTTAGGTTACAGTTGACTCTTATGGGTTTGAACTGCACAGTTCCACTTACATGTGGACATTTTTTTTTTCAATAGTAAATGCTATGTGATCTGAGGTTGGCTGAATCCATAGACTCAGAACTGAGGGCCAGCTATCAGTTATTTATAGAGTTTGGACTACACAGAGGGTCCCACTAATGCTCACATTGTCAAGTGTCAACTGTATGTAAGAGTGAAGGCACAATAGACTGAATGCCAGGTTGGGAACTTACATTTCCCCATTTTGTTAATGACTTCTTCTTGAATGTTGCTTTTATCTGCATAATTCATCACTAAGTTGGTATACCATTCTGCAGAAAGGAGTGAGGAGAAAATGATGAGCATGTTCATTCCTTTTCATGGGACAACCTAGAAAATGAACATATTGCTTCTATTAATATCCCATAGGCTAAAATGTAGTCACCAGGCCAGAAATAGCAACAGCAAAGAATGCTGCATAACATATCTTTAATTGGGTCCCTATGTGCCCAGACTTGAAGATTCTAATCTTAATGAATTATTAGTATTATTATTATATAGAAACAAGGTTTGTAAAAAAAATTCTAAGTTGCAGTCAAATAACTATGCTGCTGCTTCTGCTGCTAAGTTGTTTCAGTCGTGTCCGACTCTGTGCAACCCCATAGACAGCAGCCCACCAGGCTCCCCCGTCCCCGGGATTCTCCAGGCAAGAACAGTGGAGTAGGTTACCATTTTGTTCTCCAATGCATGAAAAGTGAAAGTGAAGTCACTCAGTCATGTCTGACTTTTAGCGACCCCATGGACTCCAGCCTACCAGGCTCCTCCATCCATGGGATTTTCCAGGCAAGAGTACTGGAGTGGGTTGCCATTGCCTTCTCCACAAATAACTATGACTCAGTCATAAATATGACTAACTTTAACAGAAACAATTGTCTCATTGAATAATAGAATATTAGAACTAGAGAGAAATTTTGAGATGATTTAACCCTAAGCATTTATTCTCTTTAGAATAAACTGAATCCCAGAAAAAAAAATTAATTAAAGTAGCAGAGTTACTTCCTGGCAGACCTGGGATTGCATCTCAGATCTTCTCTGGTGGGTAAGTCAGTAAAGAATCTGCCTGTAATGACGGAGACCTGGGTTCGATTCCTGGGTTGGGAAGATCCTCTGAAGGAGGGCATGGCAACTCACTCCAGTATTTTTGCCTGAGAAATCCCTATGGACAGAGAAGCCTGAGGGGCTACAGTCCGTGGGGTCACAAAGAGTTAGACACACCTGAGCGACTAAGCACAGCACAGCACAGTCCTACTTTATAGTCTCTCTTCTTATCATGTTATATCTAGGTTCTGTGTAGGGATGAAAAGGTGGGTAAGGCATAGACTTACACCTAGACTGTTACGTACTGGAACCAACAATATACTAAGAAAACATGCATACAAATAATTAAGGATAAATCAAAGCATAATAAAATAAATGATTTTATATAATGTTGAAACAAAGAAAAAGCAATGCATCCCCATGTGTAAAAAATAGAATGTTTTATACCTGACATGTCTATTGAATTAAGTATATCTTTGTAGTAAGATTATAGTAATCCCAATTTTAAAAATAAGCAAAAAAAAACCTGTTCTCTAGAATATTACAAATTATTTTTGCAGTTTGAATAAGTATTTTTATTCAATAAATATTATAAAATATATTATAAAATAATAAAAATTATTAATTCAATAAAAATTAATTTTTATTTTGTATTGGAGTATAGCCAATTAATAACGTGATAGTTTCAGTATTCAAGCCCAAGAATACTTGAGTGGGTAGCCTTTCCCTTCTCCAGGGGATATTCCCGACCCAGGAATCAAACCTCAAACTGGGGTCTCCTGCATTACAGGTGGATTCTTTACCAACTGAGCTATCAAGAAAGCCCTAGTACTATTCAAAGTACTACATTTAAACTGATGAATGCCACAGAATTGTATCTTCAAGCAAGAGAATGGAATGTAGAGACTTCAAAAAGTCAATACACATAAAGTGCTTAGATTGTGCCTAAGCATGTTGAAAGTTCTATGTAATTGTTTGATATTAGTATTTCTTTTTTATCATAATGAATATTCATTCTATTATTTTGCTGATATTTGATAGATACATCCTAGTTATCAAGACATCTATAGGATCCCATTGCAGTAACAATTATTCCCACATGTAAATGCTCTCACATGAATAAGTATATTCATTAGTTGGTCATGTTTGACTAACTTTTTGTGATGGTAACTGTATGATATCATGATAAATCATGTAGTTACAGCAGCCATGTGGAATGGGGAGTATATTATAAAATTATAAATGAAATTATATATTATACAATGTTATAAATACAGTGTATATCAATTCTATAGAGAAAGTTATGGCTAAGATTCTTTCAGAAATAAGCTATTTCACCATATATTTTTCTAGAGTGTGGTTAATGAACTGAAACTTAAAAGACTAATAGGATCTTGCCAGACATACAGGTCAGGAAGGGCAAGAAAGTCATGGGACCAGAGTGGAGCTTGACTATTTCACAGAAGGAGGCAATAATAAGGAGAAGCATGGTGACTTTGGAGAGCTTTATAGTGTAGCCTGGGATAAAATTCTGAACAGGATGAGGAGTGAGGAGTGAAAGGAATGCAAAAGCCACTTCTAGCCAAGGTATAAAGTTTAACTTTCCTCCAGTCAAATGGTAGCCATTCAACGGGGAGTAAAATAACAAGATTGGCCTTTTAGAAAAAGTCTTCTATATCCATGTAAGATAAAGATTAGAGTAGCAAAACTTGGAGCAAAAAAACTCATTATATGACAGTATTGAAGTTTGAAAGATGAAAAGTGTCCAAACCAAAATAGTAGGCAATAAGAATACAGATTTTCTTGAAAAAACATATGGCTTCCAAGTCTCAGGTTAAATTTAAGATGTGCTTCCAGTCATTTTAGGAACAAAGGATAATATGTAGAATATCTTGTACGTAAACGTGGGTGTTAATTTGGATTAAAAAAAAAAACCATATATATATAGGTATAAGTTGCAGCATCTTATGGAGCATATATTTTCTTTTCAATTATTAAGGACATAGAATACCATTCAGCTTTGGCAAAATGACTTGTAGGTTAGTTAGTAGGCACTTTGTGATCTGAAGTGTATGTCGGCTGATTTTGGTCAATTCTACAGCCAAAACTCAAGTCTTCAGTGTTCAGAGCAAATCCATTAAGAGTATGTCAAACTAGGGAACACTGGTGGCAATAATAGTACATCCTAAATGGCTTTGCTTTAAGTCATGAAAATCTAGAAAAATATCAGCTGACATACACTTCAGCTTTTCTTCTTAGGGTCTCATAAGGCTGAAATAAAAGTATCAGCCAGGGTAAAAGCTCTTGTTAGACAACACTTGAGAAAATGGAATTTTCTGCCTTTGGAGGCACTGAGAAATAATCTGCTTTAAAGGTCATCCAACTTGGCAGAATCTGGTTCCTCATGGCTATAAGTTTAAAGTCCCTATTTCCTTTATGAATGTCAGCTAGCAGCCTGTCTGGCACCCCAGGATCACCTCTCTAGTCCTTTCCACAAAGCTTCCTACCCACATGCTTAAGCCACCGATGGTGGACTGAGTTCTATTCATGCTCCACTGAGTCCTGGCTTATTCTTCTGCCTCCAGCTGGGGGAAAAGCTCTACTTTTAAAGGGCTCATGTGATTGAACTGCAACCACTTGGATAATCTTCCTTTTGATTAATTCAAAAGTAACTGCTTAGTAACCTTAATTGAATCTGCAAAATCCTCTTTGCCATCAACAGCATAATCACCAGTTCCTGAGATTACAGAGAAACCAGGGCGAGATGGTCACTCTAGAAATCTACCTACCACATGGAACATTTGTTACTTTTGTAAAAGAATTTAAAAATTTTCAAGATCTCCTAAATGTAATGTTTTCACATTTATCTCATTTTGCTATGTATTGTTATCCTATGGATATCACAAATTCCATTTTCTCAGGTGTTGTCTTCCTGTTTTTTTTTTAGTTTGATATCTCACTTTCATTGTATTACTATAGTTTGCTATAATTCAAAGACTTACTTACAGTTTATTTTTGGTTTTGAAAATGCTTTTTCAACAGGCTCTGTGGGAAATGCAGATAAGTCTGGTCTTTGGGGTATTGGCAGGACCCCCCTGCCCTGACTCAAGGTACTTAGCAGTAACCTTGCAGCATCCCCTACAACTTGGTCCAAGCATCCCACTCAGTGCTTTAGTCTTTGGCCAAATGCCCTAGTCCACTCAGTCCAAGGAGAGGCAGCCTGTGAAACTCCCCAGGCAAAGTGCCTCCCAGTGACTCCCTCTCCACTCAACTCTCCTACTTAAGCATGTTCCCCTATTGCTTGTGACTGCTTCCAGGTCTGTGTCTCATTATATCTAACCGTACCTGCTTGCTAGCTTTCAGGAACTCCTCAACATGGCTTTCTTTCTTGTTTTATCGTGGTGTGGGTTTATTCTGTCATTTCATAGGATTTTGAAAGGGCAAGAGGCTTATCATCTTAATCCTCTCATAGAACATTCACTTCATTAAAAAACACCTTGTTGTAGGAAGCAGTACAAAGATGTTAAAGACATGATTGATTCTTTGCTTTTAAGGGAAGAAATATTAAGAATGTATTTACTCACTTATTCATGCATTCAATAAATACATATTCTGTTTCTTCATGTTTCCATATATTGTGGGGCTTAGATAAAATGACAATAAATATAGGCATAGTTCCTGCCTTGATGGAGATTACAGACTAAAGATGATACATAAAAATAGACAAGTATTCATAATTAGGCATGATAAGTATTGTTATAGGTGGAATGTAGCAGGTTAGGGGAACATAACATAGGTTAAAATACTTTAGATGTGGCAGAAAGGGAACCATCATGAACGAATTGCCCTCCTCTGAGGCCTGGAAAACAGCAAACAACAAAAGGTATTACTCTGATAAAGTTGATATTCTATGGAGATGTGTGTCTCTGATTTGAAGTTCTATCCATCTGCTGCTGCTGCTGCTAAGTCCCTTCAGTCGTGTCCGACTCTGTGCGACCCCATAGACGGCAGCCCACCAGGCTCCCCCGTCCCTGGGATTTTCCAGGCAAGAACACAGGAGTGGGTTGCCATTTCTTTCTCCAATGCATGAAAGTGAGTAGTGAAAGTAAAGTCGCTCAGTCATGCCCGACTCTTAGCGACCCCATGGACTACAGCCTACCAGGCTCCTCTATCCATGGGATTTTCCAGGCAAGAGTACTGGAGTGGGGTGCCATTGCCTTCTGCGTCTATCCTTCTAGATGCATAGAATTTTTTTGGTTCTGGCCTGGGGGCTCAGTCTTCAGGCCTACTTTCAGTTAACTCTCAGATAAGAATATAGTTTTATTACAATTTGTTATGTGCCAAGGTCATACTGATATGTATGACATCTACTTACATTCCTATACAAAAAGTGAATCCATAAATTCTTTTAATCAGTTATTAACTATGTAGGAACAATTATATGCAAAGCATTGTGTAACTATATGAATATGTGTGCTTACATACAAGTACTTGGCCCATTGGGATTTAAGAAAAAAAATAGAAACAAAAAATAAAATTTACCCCTGAAAATATAATCAACAGTGAGTTATAATCTATTGATTAATTCTTTTGTATCACCTTTGGTTTCTAAAAGAAAGTAAAATTTCTGAACGTAATATAGAATTTTCCGAAAAGATCTCAATAGTTCTCAAAGGAATCAAACTATATCCTAACAACATGGCTGAAAAATAAAATCAAAATTCCTTAGTAATATAAGAAAGGAAATACCTTTATAGAAGAATTTCATCAAGTAAAGGTTTTCTTTCCTTATTGAATCAGAGCTGTATTTAATCAAGGCCTGAGTGGACTGCCAACTTCCCTTTTTATGTTTTACAAGAGAAAAGGCATCCAA
The DNA here is from genome assembly GCF_032452875.1 of Bos javanicus. Taxonomy (NCBI): domain Eukaryota; kingdom Metazoa; phylum Chordata; class Mammalia; order Artiodactyla; family Bovidae; genus Bos; species Bos javanicus. Next base: position 26,614,582 of record NC_083891.1, on the reverse strand, counting down.
AAATAGATTTCTGTATCTTAGTACACTCTAAGTCACTGATGTTTCAAATCTCAACTAAAATTGTAGTTTCATAGATTAATTCAAGTGGAGGGATGAAGAAATATTCCTTATAACTGAAACAAAATAACAGTGAATTATCAGCTTGGGTTCTATGTATGGTAAAAAAAAAGAAAATAGAGAGATGATAATAGATCTGGTTTTATTAGCTTAACTGCTGTATAATTGATATACAAAAACTGCAAATATTTTAATGTGTACAGTGTAATGAATCTGAACATATACAAGCACCACAGTCAAGGTCATGAATAGATTTAACACTTCCCAGATTTTCCTTGTGTCCTGTTTTTATTGTTGTGTTTGTTTTGATGTGTGTTGTGTTAAGAACAGTTACCATGCTACTTGCCCTCTTGACACATTTTGAAGTGAAATAGGTCTATTCTTTAACCTGTATTTGTAAAGATAGAAGACCCCTCTAGATGATCCAAAATCCTCCCCAGAGTGTGACAAACTGTTGGACTATCTCTTGATTACCCATCAATGACAAGCAAAACTTTGCTTGCCATCACCCTTCTGAAGTTTACTGAAATGAAATTTCAAGGCTGCTCCTAAATGAACATATGGCTAAATAAGTTCTACAACAGCAATAGATTAGATATTGAACTTTGCACAACAATAAATTACAGGTTTAACTGCCTCAAACAACTGTACGTATGACCCTATTTTATGGCAGTTATATTTATGAAACCAATTCAAATGGGAAATCCAGGATATCTTTTTGAATGAAGAAATTGAGCATCTTCAAACTTGGTTTAATCTTGCAGAAGTGTACTGGCTGTTCACAGATTTTTTTTTTCACATGTGAGAAATATATGTGGTTAAACCGGTGTTAAAGTCAACAAGCAAAAAGCCTTGTCATGGCTTTTCACAAGAAGAATATTATTCCTCAAAAGAATCAAAAACTTCCTACTCACTACACTATATACCATAAAATAACACTACAAAAACCAAAGAGACTAACTTTTGAGCTGCACAATTCTTTGGTTGGGTTTATTTTATTGTATTTCATTTACCTTAAGCCATTCACTGTAAGCTACACCATTGTTTTATATCTATACCAACAATAAGGAAAAAATAGTGCCAATAAAAGGATAACTCAGTGTTTTAACAACTGTCCTAATTAGTGCAGGAAATAGTCACACTAACTCTTCCTCTACTCTGGAGTTTTGGGAAAAGCTTCTGACTTTTGCTACACTGTGGTGAGCAATATTCTACTACTGATCTTAAAAACAAAAATTTAACAGCTTATTGCAGATATCTTTTACCCTGAGATGCTATGAACATTTGGCTGCTGCTTTGCAAGAAAATGATGAATTATAGTCCTTTTTCTAGTTATGAATATTTGTTTCACAAATATCAAATTTACCCCCATTGATCATTTTTCATGCCTTCCTGAGTAGATAGTAACTTTTTCATTTAATGCCAAATCATGCGGTAATTCTTTACAGACATTTTCAATGGCAATTACACTTAACATGGTTTGTGACAACAGGTTATATTACTCCATTAAAAGGGAGAAAAATATATAGGTGTATCTAAATATGTCCCAAAACAATGAAACTATGTCACAACTGCCACCTACCCCAAAGTGATTATAAGAGGATGTCAATTGTAATCCATATCTCAACTTCAGGTCAACATTCACACACACACACACACACACGCACACACACACACAAATATAGAGCTAAAAGGAAATAAAGTATGGTGGAAAACCATCCTGACTTTCTAACTTTAGATTCTCTGAAGTTCTTTGTAATTAATTTTGGTCCTCACTTCCTAGCATTTGTTATGTGGCTACAGAACTTTTATCTATATCCTTGTTCTTTTCATAATCTATGTCTCTAAGCACTAAAATGAGGAAGAAAACATTTCAAACACTTCCTATGCAGTGAAAGCTAGTGGTTAGAAGTTTTTGGTTTTTGAAATTTTTTTGGAGAATGCAGGAAACATAACAGAATTTTAAAGGGGCATCACATTTGAAAAGATTCTATAAGATTTAACTAATCAAGTGAGTCATTCCCTACCTCTTTCCCTGAAGCCTCTGATAACCCCCTTAGAGTCCTATGGGTGAGAGATTTGCAGCCTGTCCCCCAGTGGCCTGAGGTCTGTGTCAGCTACTTGGGCAACCAAAACAAAATACCAAAGAATGGGTGGCTTAAACAAAAGAAATTAATTTTCCTTATATTTCTGTAGGTTAGAAGTCCCAAATCAAGGTTTGGCATGGTTGGTTTCTGGTGAGGACTCTCTTCCTAGCTTTAGATAGTTGCTTCTGTCTACATCCTCATTTGGCCTTTTCCTGATGTGTGTGCATGGTAGATGGGTGAAGAAAAGAGAGAGGGGGAGAGATGAAGAGAGAGCCTCTTTTTACAAGGACACCAATCATATTAATTCATGGCCTCACCTTTACGATCTCATTTACTCTTAATTACTTTATCAGAGGTGCCATCTCAAACATAGCCACACTAGGGGTTATAGCTTCCACATGTGAATTTCAGAATTGAGGGGCACAAAATTTGCTCCATAACGCCACCACCTGGGCTTTCCTGGTGGCTCAATGGTAAAGAATCTTCCTGCCAGTGCAGGAGACACAGGAGATATGGGTTTGATCCTTGATTTGGGAAGATCCCCTGAAGAAGGAAATGGCTACGCACTCCAGTTTTCTTACCTGGAGAATTCCATGGACAGAGGAACCTGGTGGGCTACAGTTCATGGGTTTGCAAAAGAGTTGGATACGAATTAGCGGCTAAATAACAATAACAGCAACCTTTAGTACAGTTCAGTTCGGTTGCTCGGTCATGTCCAATACTTTGTGACCCCGTGGACTGCAGCACGCCAGGCTTCCCTGTCCGTCACCAACTCCCAGAGCTTGCTCAAACACATGTCCATCAAGTTGATGATGCCAACCAACCATCTCATCCTCTGTTGTCCCCTTTTCCTCCTGCCTTCAATAATTCCCAGCATCAGGGTCTTTTCCAGTGAGTCAGTTCTTCACATCACGTGGCCAAATAATTGGAGTTTCAGCTTCAGCATCAGTTCTTTCAATGAATATTCAGGACTGATTTCCTTTAGGATAGACTGGTTGGATCTCCTTGCAGTCCAAGGGCCTCTCAAGAGTCTTCTCCAACACCGCGGTTCAAAAGCATCAATTCTTCAGTGTTCAGCTTTCTTTATAGCCCAACTCTCACATCCATACATGACTCCTGGAAAAACCATAGCCTTGACTAGATGGACCTTTGTTGGCAAGTAATCTCTGTTTTTTAATACACTGTCTAGGTTTGTCATAGCTTTTCTTACAAGGAGCAAGCGTCTTTTAATTTCATGGCTGCAGTTACCATCTACAGTGATTTTGTAGCACAATAAAATAGTCTGTCACTGTTTCCATTGTTTCCCCATCAATTTGCCATGAAGTGATGGGACCAAATGCCATGATCTTTGCTTTCTGAATGTTGCATTTTAAGTCAGGTTTCTCACTCTCCTCTTCCACCTTCATCAAGAGGCTCTTTAGTTTTTCTTCACTTTCTGCCATAAGGGTGGTGTCATCCACATATCTGAAGTTATTGATATTTCTCTCAACAATCTTGATTCCAGCTTATGCTTCATCCAGCCTGGCATTTCGCATGATGTACTCTGCATATAAGTTAAATAAACAGGGTGCCAATATACAGCCTTAACATATTCCTTTTCCAATTTTGAACCAGTCTGTTGTTCCATGTACAATTCTAACTCTGGCTTCTTGTCCTGCTCTCAGGTGGTAGTTCCTTCTCTTTAAGAATTTTCCAGTTTGTTGTGATCCACACAAAGTCTTTGGTGTAGTCAATGAAGCAGAAGTAGATTTTTTTTTTCTAGAATTCTCTTGTTTTTTCAATGACCCAGCAGATGTTGGCAATTTGGTCTCTGGTTCCTCTGACTTTTTAAATACAGCTTGAACATCTGGAAGTTCTCAGTTCACATACTGTTGAAGACTGGCTTAGAGGATTTTGAGCATTACTTTTCTAGCATGTGAGACAAGTACAATTGTGTGGTAGTTTGAACATTCTTTGGCATTGCCTCTCTTTGGGATTGGAATGAAAATTAACATTTTCCAGTCTTGTTGCCACTGCTGAGTTTTCCAAAAGTTGATGACATATTGGGTGCAGCACTTCAGGAGCTTCATCTTTTAGGATTTGAAACAGCTCAACTGGAATTCCATCATCTCCACTAGCTTTGTTTGCAATGATGCTTCCTAAGGCCAACTTGACTTCTCATTCCAAGATGACTGGCTGTAGGTGAGTGATCATACCATCCTGGTTATCTGGGTCGTGAAGATCTTTTTGGTATAGTTCTTCTGTGTATTCTTGCCACTTCTTCTTAATATCTTCTGCTTCTGATTGGTCCATACCATTTCTGTCCTTTATTGTGCCTACCTTTGCATGAAATATTTCCTTGATATCTCTAATTTTCTGAAAGAGATTGCTAGTCTTTCCCATTCTATTGTTTTCCTCTATTTCATTGCATTGTTCGCTTAGGAAGGCTTTTTGTATCTCCTTGCTTTTTTTTTTTTGGAACTCTGCATTCAAATGGGTATATCTTTCCTTTTCTCCTTTGCTTTTCACTTCTCTTCTTTTCTCAACTATTTGTAAGGCCTCCTCAGACAATCATTGTGTCTTTTTGCATTTCTTCTTCTTGGAAACAGTTTTGATCACAGCTTCCTGTACAGTATCATGAACCTCCATCTGTAGTTCTTCAGGCACTCTGTCTATCAGATCTAATCCCCTGAATCTGTCACTTCCACTGTATAATTGTACAGGATTTGATATAGATCAGACCTGAACTGCCTAGTGGTTTTCCCTACTTTCTTCAATTTAAGTCTGAATTTTGCAATAAGGAGTTCATGATCTGAGCCACAAGTCAGCTCCCAGTCTTGTTTTTGCTGACTGTATAGAGCTTCTCCATCTTGACTGCAAATAATATAATCAATATAATTTTGGTATTGATCATCTAATTATGTCCATGTTTAGAGTTGTCTTTTGTGTTGTTGGGAGAGGCTGTTTGCTATGACCAGTGCATTCTCTTGGCAAAACTCTATTAGCCTTTATCCCGCTTCATTTTGTACTCCAAGGCCAAACTTGCCTGTTACTACAGGTATCTCTTGACTTCCTACTTTTGCATTCCCATCCTCTCTGATACGAAACATGTCTTTTTTTTGATGTTAGTCCTAGAAGGTCTTCTACATCTTTGTAGAACCATTCAGCTTCTTTAGCATTAGTGGTTGGGGCATCAGTTCAGTTCAGTTCAGTCGCTCAGTCGTGTTTAACTCTTTGCGACCCCATGAATCGCAGCACGCCAGGCCTCCCTGTCCATCACCAACTCCCGGAGTTCACTCAGACTCACGTCCATCGAGTCAGTAATGCCATCCAGCATAGACCCGGATTAATGTAATATTGTGATATATAACTATCTTCATATGTTAAAAATACTCTCCCTCTTCTCAAGCTGAAACCTGAATCCTATAACTTCCTCCATTTGTTCTTCTATTTCCTTAGGGCTATAAAAGGAGATCAAATCTTTCATAGTGCCATTCTTTCAAATTATTGAATTCATTATCTTTTCTGTATTAGTTTCACATTAGTTCCTAGAATACTTCCTTAGATTGCATGATTGTGGCTATCCTTTTTTAATTAATCACTAATTAATCTTACTACTTTAAATTCAGATGAACAAAATTACCTGTAATGTCTTCATGTGCTCAACTGAATATAGCAAAAAGTGGGACTATTACTATTCATGCCTTAAGTCTCTCCTGTAGTCCTCTTATCCCCCTTGAATAGAAACTAAATCATTTTGGATGTTGGTTTTATATACAGCCACCATTGCTACTTTGTTATTATATGTGTATGAATACATATATACAATTATTTCATAATTATTTAAAGATACTTTCCATAGATAAGTGAAATAACTTCATATCTTGTACTTTTTCTACATGAAATAACTTCACCTATTCATTGGTACAGTAATACATTTTTATGTTAGAATTTAGCCAGAATACAAAATAAAAGAATGAAAGATGAGAAAGGGGGCAAAGTTGTAACGGAGTGAGAAAAAGGCCTCAGAGATCAAACTGAATTGAGAAGAACAAATGAGGAGAGGTAGAAATTATAATTAGCATGTTTAATACAACAAGCTCTCTATATATGTACTTGGGATTTCTTCCCTCATCTTCTGTAAAAGACATAAAATTATATTAAGTAATAATTATAACAATGTATTGTTGGGTTTATAAAATAGATAAATTTTATATATATATATATATAAACACTATTAACTGGAGTATCAACTTAGTATAAATATGTAGTAGATTCTGATGTTGTTATATATGGTAAGTCCTAGAACAACCATTAAGAAGATAACTCAACAAATATAATAAACGTCATTAAAGAAATTGAGAAGTTACACTAGAAAACAATCACTAAACTTTAAAGAAAGCAATAAAGAAGAAGCAAGAAAAATATGAGACATAGAAATCAAAAAAGTAAAATGTTGTGGACATTAGGCAAGAAAAACAAATAAACGTCTCCATATTTGAACAGAAGAACTAAAATTATACGTGTAGATTACAGGATCCTGTATATTAAAATGGAGAAGGCAATGGCACCCCACTCCAGTATTCTTGCCTGGAAAATCCCATGAACGGAGGAGCCTGATAGGCCGCAGTCCATGGGGTCGCACAGAGTCGGACACGACTGAGCGACTTCACTTTCACTTTTCACTTTCATGCATTGGAGAAGGAAATGGCAACCCACTCCAGTATTCTTGCCTGGAAAATCCCATGAACGGAGGAGCCTGATAGGCCGCAGTCCATGGGGTCGCACAGAGTCGGACACGACTGAGCGACTTCACTTTCACTTTTCACTTTTCACTTTCATGCATTGGAGAAGGAAATGGCAACCCACTCCAGTATTCTTGCCTGGAGAATCCCAGGGACGGGGAAGCCTGGTAGGCTGCTAGCTATGGGGTCGCACAGAGTCGGACACGACTGAAGTGACTTAGCAGTAGCAGTATATTAAAAAGTCCTAAGGAATCCACTAAAAACCATTAGAACTAATAAGTTTGTTCAGTAAATTTGTGAGTAATATATGCTGCTGCTGCTAAGTTGCTAGCTGCTGTTGCTGCTAGCAACCCCATGGACTGCTGCCTACCAGGCTCCTCCATCCACGGGATTTTCCAGGCAAGAGTACTGAAGTGGGGTGCCATTATGTATGTTTTTAATATATAAACATACAAAATTTTATTCTTGTACACTAGCAAGGAACAGTATAAAACTAAGAAAATAATTCCATTTAGAATATCCCCCCTAAAGTAACTTACTTATGAATAAATTTAACAAAATAAATGCAAAACTCTAAAGCAACCTCCCCAATTATGAGCCTAAGTGTGATTTTCTTTGAATATACACTGCTTACAGATTGTTAAGACTCTTGATATATATATTAATTTTTTTATCAAATTTTAAAATTGTCAGCTATTATTTCTTCAAACATTTTTCCTTTCTCCTTCTTTATGTGATTCACGTTACATGTACTTTACTGTGTTTGATGTTGTTCTGTTCATTTTGGTTCAGGTTAGATAATATCTGATATTGATCACACTTCATACTCGCTGTTTGCTTTTTGTCAGCTGTTTTGTATTTGGTAATCAGCACTACTAAAAGGTTCTCTGTTTCTCTCTTTTTGGCTTTTGTACTTTTAAACTCTACAGTTTCCATTCAATTCCTTTTTTTTAACTAGTTTTTAATTTCTCTTATCGAATAATTCAGAAATTCTTTAAATCAATAGAGAAGTTAAAATGATACTTAAAATATGTGTTTAATGTAAAATAATAAAATACAGGAGGAACTGACACAGAAACAACAACGACAAAAACATAAAAATCAAATATGTGATCTGGAGAACAGCCATAATGGAACTAATAATTTCAAATTATAGTTTTAAAAACTAATAGAGGAATTAACCTGGTGCATTTAGAAGTATTTGTCCAACAGCAAATGAAGCAGTATGGGAAAACAGAGAACAACAACAATAAAAGAAAAAAAAGAATAAATATGGAAAATAAACACCAAAATGACAGATGTAAACCCAGCAATATAAGTAACTACATTAAATGTGAATGGACTAATCACTTCAATAATAAGGCTGAGATTCTTAGACTTGATATAAAAAAAACCTGACTTTCCTACATGCTATCTATAAAGATACATTTTATATTCAAAGACACAAATAGACTGAAATGATAGAAAAAAATGTATACCCTACAAATTGTCTCCATAAACTAACTGAAGTGGCTATATGAATATTGCAGAAAATGACTTGTATTTCATGTAAGAATTATTTCTAGAGACAAAGAGAGACATGCCATAAAGATGAAAGAATCAATATATCAAGAAGATATGACAATTACAAATGTATCAGTTCAGTTCAGTTCAGTCGCTCAGTCGTGTCCGACTCTTTGTGACCCCATGAATCGCAGCACGCCAGGCCTCCCTGTCCATCACCAACTCCCTGGAGTTCACTAAGACTCACGTCCATCGAGTCAGTGATGCCATCCAGCCATGATATCCTCTGTCGTCCCCTTCTCCTCCTGCCCCCAATCCCTCCCAGAATCAGGGTATTTTTCAATAAATCAACTTTTTGCAAGAGGTGGCCAAAGAATTGGAGTTTCAGCTTCAGCATCAGTCCTTCCAATGAACACTCAGGACTGATCTTCTTTAGGATGGACTGGTTGGATCTTCTTGCAGTCCAAGGGACTCTCAGGAGTCTTCTCCAACACCACAGTTCAAAAGCATCAATTCTTCGGTGCTCAGCTTTCTTCACAGTCCAACTCTCACATCCATACATGACCACTGGAAAAACCATAGCCTTGACTAGATGGACCTTTGTTAGCAAAGTAATGTCTCTGCATTTGAATATGCTATCTAGGTTGGTCATAAGTCTCCTTCCAAGGAGTTAGTGTCTTCTAATTTCATGGCTGCAATCACCAACTGCAGTGATTTGGGAGCCCAGAAAAATAAAGTCTGATAATGTTTCCACTGTTTCTCCATCTATTTGCCATGAAGTGATGGGACCAGATGCCATGATCTTCGTTTTCTGAATGTTGAGCTTTAAGCCAACTTTTTCACTTTCCTCTTTCACTTTCATCAAGAGGCTTTTGAGTTCCTCTTCACTTTCTGCCATGAGGCTGGTGTCATCTGCATATGTGATGTTATTGATAATTCTCCAGGCAATCTTGATTCCAGCTTGTGCTTCTTCCAGCCCAGTGTTTCTCATGATGTACTCTGCATAGAAGTTAAATAAGCAGGGTGACAACATACACCCTTGACGACCCCCTTTCCCAGTTTGGAACCAGTCTGTTGTTCCATGTCCAGTTCTAACTGTTGCTTCCTGACCTGCATACAGGTTTCTCAAAAGACAGGTCAGGTGGTCTAGTATTCCCATCTCTTTCAGAATTTTCCACAGTTTATTGTGATCCACACAGGCAAAGGTTTTGAAATAGTCCAGAAAGCAGAAATAGATGTTTTTCTGGAACTCTCTTGCTTTTTCCATGATCCGGTGGATGTTGGCAATTTGATCTCTGGTTCCTCTGCCTTTTCTAAAAGCAGCTTGAACATCTGGAAGTTCCCGGTTCACATATTGCTGAAGCCTGGCTTGCAGAATTTTGAGCATTACTTTACTAGAGTGTGAGATGAGTGCAATTGTGCGGTAGTTTGAGCATTCTTTGGCATTGCCTTTCTTTGGGATGGGAATGAAAACTGACCTTTTCCAGTCCTGTGGCCACTGCTGAGTTTTCCAAATTTGCTGCCATATTGAGTGCAGCACTTTCACAGCATCATCTTTCAGGATTTGGAATAGCTCAACTGGAATTCCATCACCTCCACTAGCTTTGTTCGTAGTGATGCTTTCTAAGGCCCACTTGACTTCACATTCTAGGATGTCTGGCTCTAGGTCAATGATCACACCATCATGATTATCTGGGTCATGAAGATCTTTTTTGTACAGTTCTTCTGTGTATTCTTGCCACCTCTTCTTAATATCTTCTGCTTCTGTTAGGTCCATACCATTTCTGTCCTTTATCGAGCTCATCTTTGCATGAAATGTTCCCTTGGTATCTCTAATTTTCTTGAAGAGATCTCTAGTCTTTTCCATTCTGTTGTTTTCCTCTATTTCTTTGCATTGATTGATGAGGAAGGCTTTCTTATATCTTTGCTATTCGTTGAAACTCTGTATTCAGATGTTTATATCTTTCCTTTTCTCCTTTGCTTCTCGGGTACCCCCAATAATATGAGAATTACAAATGTCTTCACACCTAAATATTCTTCTCCTGAAGAGGGAGTAGGATGAGTTCTTCAATGTTTATATCCACCTGATTTCTTGCCATAAGCTCTTTGCAGTTATGGAAATTATTTTCCTTCTGACAAATGTGATTTTGTAAACAATTTGCTAAGGAAAAAGACAGAAGTAACTAAATGTTGAAACCATGTCCCAAAGTCATGAGCATAAAGAAAGAAATCATTTGCTCTTAACTCTTTTGGGAATGATTGTCTCACATGGGAATGAATTTATATGCTTGTTATGTGGAGTCTGAGTCCACAGCTAAAGGGTACACTTTTTATTTTGGTTCATGCATGACTAAATCTTTCATTTTTTAGGTGTTAGGTGCTAAGCCTGAGCCTTAACAATCCCAAGAACCTTGTACAGGTGGGGTTTTTACAATATACTCCACTGATTTTTCTAATATAATTTATCTATTTTTTAAATTTTGGTTGTGCTGGGTCTTTGTTGCTGCACATGGGCTTTCTCTAGTTGTGGAGAGCAAAGGCTACTCTTGGTTATCGTGTGTGGGCTTCTCCTCACAGCGCCTTCTCTTGTTGCCGAGCACAGGCTCTGGGTCATTGGGCTTCAGCAGTTGTGACTCACGGGCTATTGAGCTCAGGCTCAGAAGTTCTGAAGCATGGGCTTAGGTGCCTTGCAGGATGTGGAATCTTCTAAGACCAGGGATTGAACCCATGTCGCCTGCATTGGCAGGTAGATTCTTATCCACTGTATACCACCAGGGAAGTCCAACTCTACTGATTCTTTAAGGAGCTTGTCAACTTGTCAGCATGAAAATTCCACCTTTGGAGAGTTATAAGCTATTCCATTTTAGTGCTTCCCTAGAAGAAGAAATATGTCTTTAACATTATAGATTTTCATGAAGGCTAATATTGTTGATTTATTCTAGCTAATCTTGGGTAGTACCATTTTTAAAAAATGAATCATTTGGGGGGCACATGGATGAATGATACAGAACACACTTTGTCAGAAGGGTGCTTTGAGATTCAGGAACATAATCATGCATTGTTTGTCCTGTTGTCTGGACATACAGCTAATTTTCTCAAGAATAGCTACAATAGAAATAAAAAATATAAAAGTTTCATTTTCCCATCCTTCAGAAAGCCTTCTGAGCCTACTTTGAAATCCCCAAAGAATATTCAGAAAAATGCCTATCAACTGAAAAATGTCAACATTAATGCTCTGCTTCAAAATTAAAGCACAGAGAAAAAGGCTGCAAGACAAGTCTGAACTTCTGTGGTGTCTCTGAAGCATTCCTGCCAGTATTAACTCACAAGAACTCCTTCAGCTATGAGGCCACTAACACAATTTGCTCCTTCATCTGCTCACAGTACATCCTTTCTGTAAATAATTGGAGTAAGCCTATAAAAAATGGGTGAATAAAATGGGCAGGTACCCTTGAAGTAAATTAAACAACTGTGGAGTTTGCATTGATACTTCAGACCAAGCCCCACAGACGATTCATGCCCTGAAGGGAGTCACAAGTTGAATAGAATCTTAAGGTTCTGAAGCCTACATTCAAAGCCTATATTAAATGGCCTAGTGTTCCAGAACTGATTCTTAAAATGCCAGATTTCGAATAGCAATCATCTGAATTCTCTCAGCCTAAAGACATCCTTTTCTTCAATTTCAAAAACATTTCTCCCAGGAGTGCTCAGTCTTCTCTTTGGTGTTTTTGATCATGGATGCCATACATTCAAGCTTCACAGTAATCATGCTGCTGCTGCTAAGTCACTTCAGTCGTGTCCGACTCTGTGTGACTCCAGAGACGGCAGCCCGCTAGGCTTCCCCGTCCCTGGGATTCTCCAGGCAAGAACACTGGAGTGGGTTGCCATTTCCTTCTCCAATGCATGAAAGTGAAAAGTGAAGGTGAAGTCGCTCAGTCGTGTCCGACTCTAGCGACCCCATGGAGTGCAGCCTACCAGGCTCAGCAAAAGATAAGCACCTGAGTTCTTCATTCCCGCAGTAGTAGTAATAAATGGTAATAATATCACAGTTCTCACTCACCATAGCTGGTGTTTTAGAAAATGCTGATGCTCTGCCCAGAGAACTTGGATGTGTATATGGGGGTGAGGGTAGGGGCAGGAAGTTGTCACATTTTGTGTTTTTGTGTCCAAAACTCAGCCTGTGCAATTTTTTTCGGAGGACTGCCCTCAGGTTACCGGAGCTTTCTTTGCCTGCCTTGTACAGGGATCAGGAAGCACCTGGAAATTTATATTTCCCTCACCTCAAGTCAAAACAACACGGAGGCATAACAACATTTCCGAAAGCCCTCGCAAGATCAGAATGAAGCCTTTTTTTTTTTCTCAGAAATTTACCTGAGATGGTACCTTGCTTAGATTTCCCATGTCATAACCCTCCCCAGCCCTGCTTTCCCTATTCTCTTCCAATTTCCCACGAAGCATTTTCTTAATGAATCTCTCACCTGTCAATCCACACCTCAGTCTGCTTCTGGCAATCTCAACCCCTGTCCTAGCCTGGCACCATGGGATTAGGCCACCCTCATAAAAAGAGCAAAGACATTTTGGTAAAGTTTAGAGGAGTAGAAGGGGCTTCCCTGTTAGCTCAGCTGATAAAGAATCTGCCTGCAATGCAGGAGACCTTGATTTGATTCCTGGGTCAGGAATATCCCCTGGAGGAGGTCATGGAAACCCACTCCAGTATTCCTGCCTGGGAAATCCCCATAGACAGAGAAACCTGACAGGGCGATAGTCCATGGGGTTGCAAAGAGTCAGACACAACTGAGCGACCAAGCACAGTACAGAACAGAGGAGTAGATGGGGCTTCAGTAGCTAAAGAAAACCAAGGGTCCTGGTAGCCTTTAGTACCATGGATCTTATTCTTCACCACCCTTTCTCTTGCGCCTCTTTTGTTCCTCTTCAATTGTGCTGTGACTTTAGACTCCCTTTAGAATTTCCTTGTGGGAAAACCGTCATTAACTTCACTCCTTGCTCTCCTTCCATTAAAACATATTTGCTCACACTTCTTGGGTCTCAGAATTTTGAACGCTGTCCTCTAATTTGATAAAGTACATTTAGCAAAATTTAGTCATAATTGTTACATGTTACTTACTTCTAATGGCAACCCACTCTAGTACTCTTGCCTGGAGAATTCCATAGACAGAGAAGCCTGAAGGACTACAGTCCATGGGGTCGCAAAGAGTCAGACATGACTGAGTGAATGCTTACTTCTTATATGTATATACAAAATGACCTCTAGCATATATATTCAAAGCAAAGCATTAAGATAAAAACATGAAAACAACTCAGTTCTTATCCTAAAGAAAGGTAAAATCTTCTTAGTGTAAGTCCACAGTTAAACTAGAACTTTTCAAGTGTCATAAGAGATATATGTACAAAGTGCAGTAAGTGTGCAAAGAAGGAAAGGAAAGAAACTCTGGCAGGCATTTTTTTGCATGTCATTTCATTCAGAATATTAAGCTAAATAATATGAAGTACAGGCTGGTACTTTCTACAGACAAGTCAGTGAGCTCAAATAAGTTAAGATATTATGAAAAAACATGAACAAACTCTTTGGCCAACCTAATACTTGACTGAGGCACATCACAGGTGAATGCAAAAGCCAGGATTAAAAGTACTCTTTTTTTTTTTTTTTTTTTTTGCATCCAAAACCCATTCTTTTTCCTCTACATTATTTCAAATAAGGGCAGCAAAGAATGCTTAAAATTTAAAATGTATTTAGGAAATTAGGTAAAAGATACCATTTTTATCAAAGACTGAAGTATTTACCTTACCTATATTATTCATTCTTGCAGTAATCCTACAGAGTAGATACCATGTCAACCACTGACACATTAAAAAAAAAAAAATCAAGTGAGGTACAACTTGCTCAGGCTCACACAATGACAAGACGCGGGTTTGATCCCAGGTCTTTTACTCCAAAAACCTGATATTTTACTCAATTTTATTCTGGCTAGAGATTGAGAGGAAAGTTCACCCGACCAAGTGGAGAGTAGGGAGAAAAATAGAGCAGGGGAACTCTGAGTGTGTACAGGGAAAAGGAGTGGACAGTTTGGCTGGGGCTTCATTTGATGAATGAAGAGCAGAAGGATGATGTAGACTGGCTGATGCTCTGCTTGGGTCTATGGCGGTTTGATATCAACTCATGGGCAATGGAGTGTTGCTGAAGATTTTCAACTAAGAGCATAACATGGTCTGAGCTGAGTTTTAATATGTCAACTTCTTATATTTTTGTGGTAACATATATATATATATATATACACACACACACACACACACATATACATTATATGTTTACCACAAAATAAGTAATATTTACTATTGGTTAATGTATTTTATATGAGGTAGATTTGGGGTCTGGTTAATTTCCTTTTGCATCATTTAATTAACATTATATAAGATATTGCGTATTTTATCTTCACCTAGGACAGACTTTTCATAACCTTCAGATACAGTATTTACTAAAGTTGTCACTGTTTATAAACAACAAAATGCCAACAGTGTCAACTGCTGTCCATTCCCAGAGGGCCTAAGCCTGACCATAAGGATGAATTGCCCATCAACCAAATACAAAACAGGGTGTGAAAATTTAATCTAATTGAATAAGATAACCATGACCACAAAGCTTGAGGGTAAGAGTTGTGGGTAGTGGTAACATTTGATGGTAGGTGAAAGATTAGATCATGAACAAGGACATTTATTTACTGTAAGGCAAAAATGGAGATAATCCTTCGGAGACCAACAATTTCAGGAACCAGGCAAGGGCGTCAGATGTCCCAAGATACTGGCTGGCATTAAGGGCAACTTCAGGCTCTGACTACCTTGGATGTGCACATGAGGTAGATAGGAAGGGTGAGGGGAAGCCGACAGAGGCATGAGAAAATATTGAGCAGTAGGAACTGACTAGAGAAGTCAGAGAGGAACACCCCCCCCCACCACAAAAGGAGAAAGGATAAGACGTTTATTATGTGGTGCTCTAAACAAACTTAAGAGGTTGTTTATAAAACACTAAGAAATTGCTCCATGTCCATACAGGACATTTCTAGACCTAGGATCGCATGAGAGCATATTTACTCTTATGCCAGGAAGGACTGACACAGTAAGTGACCGTGATATGTGTAAGAGATACTGGGACAAAGCAAGGATCTAAATCAATTCATTTATTCATTTTATAGAAGCATTAAGCACCTACTAGATGCTGGAAATTGTTCTAGGTACTGGGGATAAAAGAATGCAAAATTAACAAACCAATGATGAAAAATAAATGTTCCTCCCTTTTGAAGCTTACCTTCTGGTGAGGAAGACAGACAACAAATACACGGAACTAGTAAACACATAACATGTCAGCTGTAAGTGCTTTGAAATGCAATTAAAAAATTCCAGTGACATGTCTCCTTGGTATAATTCTGAGCCCAAATGCACATGTAAGGAAGGAAGGACAGAAGAGAGTATATGATTCCTGACTGTTTGGCACCAAGGCTGAATGGAAGGAAAGGTCTTTAAAGGTTCCAGAGCAACCCACATTGTCACCAAGTCACTTGCGGAGCAGGAAGTGAATTATTTGCTTCTCAGCATGCCACCTCTCTGTCATTTCTAAGCAGTAAATGTACTGATGCAAGACTGTGAGAATAAATCCAACTCCCCCTCCTCAGGAGCAGCCCAGCACAGTTGCTTTGTCACTTTAAATAAGAGCATTGTTTTATTTTTTGAGTGAAACCAGCATTTATGTTATTAAACATGTAGATGGTTAAAGTTTTTTAAATTATCAATTACAGACCCCAGGATTCTGAATTTAATGGACTGTTACTCTAGGTTCATTAAAGTAGGACTAATTTTCACTCTGTTATAATCTATGTCTCTAATTTCAAAATAATGGAAACTCCTGGAAATTGCTATCAAACTTTGAAAGCATTATCTGCTACTGAAATATGTACTTCCAAAGAAGACTCTGTGTCTGTTGAACCAGCCAGCCTCACCGTATTACCATTAACCCTCACACGTTGATTAAATACTAGTGTGACCCCAAGGCAATTTCAACTAAAGTTTTTTTTTTTTTTTATTCCTTTCTATAAGCCTCATGCTTCCAAAGCTATTAAGCTACTCTATTCTTCTGCTAATTATCTGAAATGTTATTAATCTGAAGCCTAAAACTCATAGAACTTCTTCAAAGCTATTCTACAATGACAATGGAGTTGAAGTTAAAAATATAATTAACAGATTGAAGAAAGAGATTCTAGTGGTTAATTTCCAAACTTTTAGACCTTAACACACATGCTATTATCTTCTTTTGTCTGATTTTTTTCTTCCCCACTACAAATCATTTTTAAATGGTGAATTTGCAGTCTTTTGAATTTTGCAAAAAGATCAGGAAATAGTCACCAATGAAAAACAAATGAATTATTTTCAGATGCTAGCTAATATTTTAATACTTCGATTCGAAAATCTGTGTAATCTATAACCTACTTTATCACCTTCCCAGTGGAACCCTCACCCCGACTCGGCTTGCACTCTTGAAGTTAACAGTGTCCTCTGGAGAGATGAAATTCTAGTAGCCCCAAAATTCTATAGAATTGTTACTTTTCTATATAGGTCTTGAGCCCTAAGGAATGCAAAGATAAAACAAACATGTATTGTGTCTACTTGTAAGGGGCTTCTCTGGTGGTTCAGATGGTTAGCTCAGAAAGAGATATAAAGAACTGTTAAACTGTGTATTCCTATAAGTTGTGTGTGTGTGTGTGTGTGTGTGTGTGTGTATGTGCGCGTGTGCGACCATGCTCAGTCTCCTAGTCGTGTCCCACTCTTTGTGACAGCATGGGCTCCTCTGTCCATGGGATTTTCATGGCAAGAATACTGGAGTGGGTTGCCATTTCCTTCTCCAGGGGATCTGGGTTTGATCCCTGGTCAAGGAACTAGATCCCACATGCCCCAGCTAAGAGCCTACATGCCACAACTAAAACCCAGAGCAGCAAATACATAAATTATTTAAAAAAAAAAAAAAGTTAAAGTTACAGAAAGAAGATTACAATTCAAATGTATTAAAAGATTTTGCTAGATTTTATGAACACAAATCTGGAAAACAGGTGTGGGAATGTATTTTTATGATGTTAAAGCAGAAAAGGAAACAATTTCAAAAATACTGTTGTGAGTCAAGATAACCCCAGGCTCACGACCTATCTAGATCCTAAGATAAAGTCTATGGGAACATCTCTTCACCATGATTTTCAGAAATATTCTGATGCAAGTAGAAATAGAACCTTTGGTAAGCGTTGTAATGACTGATTTCCATAGTCCAAGGGGTAACGAAAGATATTGCTAATGGAATGGATATTTATTTTCATTATCAATCCTGGAAGCAATCAAGAAGTTCCTCTAAGTTCTAGGATGAAGATATAGATACTCTACTCAACTAGATAAACCATTAGTAGTTCCTTATTGATCATGGAGTCCTTAGCAATACATTTAGTGGCTACTCAGAAAGTTCCTACATAAATCTGGTACTGGAAATATTTTATGTGCACCAATCAAAGATCTGATTTGAGCCATTACAACAACCATATCCTGGTACCCGATTCACAAAGCTGTATCAAATCACAGAATTCACGACTTCTGAAGTCCTCTGGGTGCACTTGTGTAAGGAAACTCTGATAATATCATAAAAATATATTTTAAACTTTCTTAACTTTTTCTTACAGCTACTTTTCAGGCTTATTGTGTGCTGAGTAAAGGAAAATATCCATACTGCTTGAGGGTGATTGAATATTGATTCTTTAAAAAAAAATTTTTAATGAAGTTGATATTCAATGTTGTGTTTCTGCTTTGTAACAAAGTGAATCAGTTAAACATGTGTGTGTGTGCTTAGTCACTCAATCATGTCTGACTCTTTGCATGAAATATGGCCCTCCAGGGTCTTCTGTCTATGGATTTGCCAGGCAAGAATACTGGAGTGGGTAGCCATTCCATTCTCCAGGGGATCTTCCCATCCCAGGGACTGAGCCTGAGTCTGCTGCATTACAGGTGGATTCTTTACGTCTGAGCCACCAGGGAAGCCCAGTTATACATATATCTGCTCTCTTTTAGATGCCTTTCCTATGTAGGTCATTACAGACCTGTTGAGTAGCATTCCCTGTGCTAATCAGTAGATCTTTATTAACTTTCTGTTTTATATATAGCAGTGTGTATGTGTCATATCACTTCCTCACCTCACTCACCTGTTTGGTTTGTGCACAGACAGATGTGTCCTGGATAATGACAGCACTTATTGTGAATGTAAACAAAAGATGACCAAAGTAATGTTTATTCTTCCAGTTGTCCCTTTGCTGTAGGAAATTAGCAAAGGGCTTTGTCTCTGTAACATTTGTTTCTCTTGCTTCTGCTGCTGCTCCATCAATTCATTCATGTCCGACTCTTTGTGACCCTGTGGATTGTAGCCAACCAGGTTCCTCCATCCATGGGATTTCCCAGGTAAGAATACTGAAGTGGCTTAGCATTTCCTTCTCGGGATCTTTGCAACCCAGGGATCAAACCTGAGTCTCCTGCATCTCCTGTATTGGCAGGGGGATTCTTCACCACTTGAGCCATTGGGGAAGCCCATTGTTTCTACTTCCACAATGTAAAGAACAACAGAGGCAATTTGCATTCAGTCAACAAAGATATTGACATTATTTTATCTTTATTCTTATGCTTTAGAATTGAATAATTATTGAAATCTGTGCCATAATTCAATGTAACAGAGCCTTGATAATCTCAGAATTTCAAAGTAAATGAAATTGGGCTACTCAAGCGATTGTCAAACTATGGTCCATTAGCCAAATTCAGTCCACAATCTGTTTTTATAAGTCTTGTGGGCTAAATACAGTTATCATACTTATAAAAGGTTGCAAACACACACATACACATGTACACCCACTAATATATGACAGGAACTAAATGGCCCACAAACCCTGAGATATTTATTTTCTGGTGCTTTAGAGAAAAAATTTGCTGTAGAAAACTTTTCTACTCTGAGAAAAAACAAAAATCTTATCAACCCATGATCTACAATATCAATAAAATCCTATTAATAGAATCTAGTAAGCAGGAAGTGAGAGTAGTGTATGATAATTTTTTTTATTGAAGTGTAGTTGACTTACAATGTCATGTCAATTCCTGGTGTACAGCGAATTGATTCAGTTACACACACACACACACACACACACATATATACATTATTTTTTAATTATTTTCCAATATGATTTATATAGGATATTAAATGTTTCCTGTCCTCTGCAGTAGGACTTTATTGTTTATGCACTCTATCTATAATAGCTTACATCTGCTAATGCCAGCTTCCCACTCCACCCCTCCCCATCGTCCTCCCCTTTAGCTAGCAAAAGTCTCTTGTCTGTATCCATGTCTGTTTCTGTTACATAGATAGGTTCATTTGTATAATATTTTAGATTCCACTAAAAGCAAAATGGCTGTCTCAGGAGGCCTTACAAATAGCTGTGAAAAGAGAAGCAAAAAGCAAAGGAGAAAAGGAAAGATATAAGCATCTGCATACAGAGTTACAAAGAATAGCAAGAAGAGATAAGAAAGCCTTCCTCAGCAATCAGTGCAAAGAAATAGAGGAAAACAACAGAATGGGAAAGACTAGAGATCTCTTCAAGAAAATTAGAGATACCAAGGGAACATTTCATGGAAAGATGGGCTCAATAAAGGACAGAAATGGTATGGGCCTAAGAGAAGCAGAAGATATTAAGAAGAGGTGGCAAGAATACACAGAAGAACTGTACAAAAAAGAGCTTCATGACCCAGATAATCACGATGGTGTAATCATTCACCTAGAGCCAGACATCCTAGAATGTGAAGTCAAGTGGGCCTTAGAAAGCATCACTATGAACAAAGCTAGTGGAGGTGATGGAATTCCAGTTGAGCTATTTCAAATCCTGGAAGATGGTGCTGTGAAAGTGTTGCACTCAATATGCCAGCAAATTTGGAAAACTCAGCAGTGGCCACAGGACTGGAAAAGGTCAGTTTTCACTCCCACCCCAAAGAAAGGCGATGCCAAAGAATGCTCAAACTACCACACAGCTGCACTCATCTCGCACGCTAGTAAAGTAATGCTCAAAATTCTGCAAGCTAGGCTTCAGCAATACGTGAACCATGAACTTCCAGATGTTCAAGCTGCTTTTAGAAAAGGCAGAGGAACCAGAGACCAAATTGCCAACATCCGCTGGATCATGGAAAAACAAGAGAGTTCCAGAAAAACATCTATTTCTGCCTTATTGACTATGCCAAAGCCTTTGCCTGTGTGGATCACAATAAACTATGGAAAATTCTTCAAGAGATGGGAATACCAGAGTACCTGACCTGCCTCTTGAGAAACCTATATGCAGGTCAGGAAGCAACAGTTAGAACTGGACATGGAACAACAGACTGGTTCTAAATAGTAAAAGGAGTACGTCAAGGCTGTATATTGTCACCCTGCTTATTTAACTTCTATGCAGAGTACATCATGAGAAACGCTGGGCTGGAAGAAGCACAAGCTGGAATCAAGATTGTTGGGAGAAATAGCAGTAATATCACATATACAGGTGATACCACCCTTATGGCAGAAAGTGAAGAGGAACTAAAAAGCCTCTTGATGAAAGTGAAAGAGGAGAGTGAAAAAGTTGGCTTAAAGCTCAACATTCAGAAAACGAAGGCATGGCATCCGGTCCCATCACTTCATGGGAAATAGATGGGGAAACAGTGGAAACAGTGTCAGACTTTATTTTTCTGGGCTCCAAAATCACTTCAGATGGTGACTGCAGCCATGAAATTAAAAGACGCTTACTCCTTGGAAGGAAAGTAATGACCAACCTAGATAGCATATTCAAAAGCAGAGACATTACTTTGCCAACAAAGGTCCGTCTAGTCAAGGCTATGGTTTTTCCAGTGGTCATGTATGGATGTGAGAGTTGGACTGTGAAGAAAGCCTAGCACTGAAGAATTGATGCTTTTGAACTGTGGTATTGGAGAAGACTCTTGAGAGTCCCTTGGACTGCAAGGAGATTCAACCAGTCCATCCTAAAGGAGATCAGTCCTGGGTGTTCATTGGAAGGATTGATGCTGATGCTGAGGCTGAAACTCCAATACTTTGGCCACCTCATGCGAAGAGATGACTTATTGGAAAAGACCCTGATGCTGGGAGGGATTGGGGGCAGGAGGAGAAGGGGACAACAGAGATTGAGATGGCTGGATGGCATCACCGACTCATTGGACATGAGTTTGAGTGAACTCCAGTAGTTGGTGATGGACAGGGATGCCTGGCCTGCTGCAGTTCATGGGGTTGCAAAGAGTCAGACACAACTGAGAGACAGGACTAACTTAGATTCCACATTAAAGTGATATCATGGCTTTCTCGTTCTGACTTACTTAGTATGATAATCTCTAGTTTCATGCATGTTGCTGCAAATGACATTGTTTTGTTATTTTTGTGGCTGAGTAGTATTTTGTTGTTTATATGTACCACATCTTCTTTATTCATTCATCTGTTTATAGCCATTTAGGTTGCTTCCACGTCATGGACATTGTGAATACTGCTGCTGTGAACATAGGGGTGCCAGTATATTTTTGAATTAAAGTTTTGTCTGGATATTTGCCCAGGAGTGGGATTGCTAGATCATATGGTAGCTCTATTTTCAGTTTTCTGGAGAAACTGCATATTCTTTCCCATAGTGCCCCAGCAACTTACATTCCCACCAATGGTGTAGGAGAGTTGACTTTTCTCCATGCCCTCTCCAGTATTTGTTACTTTTAAATTTTTTAATGATGGCATTCCAAATGATGAGAAGTAGTTATCTCATTTGCATGTCTTGAATAATTAGTGATGTTGAGCATCTTTTCATGTGTCTATTGGCCATCTCTATGTCTTCTTTGGAGAAATCTCTATTTAGGTATTCTGTCCATTTTTCAGTTGAGTTATTTGGTATTTTGTTGTTAAGCTGTATGAGCTAATTGTACATTTTGGAAATTAAGCCTTTGTTGGTCATTATATCATTTATGGGGCTTCCCCAGTGGCTCAGTGGTAAAGAATCCACCTTCAATGCAGGAGCCACAGGAGACATGGGTTCAATCTCTGCGTCAGGAAAATCCCCTGGAGGAGGGCATGGCAACCTTCTCCAGTATTTTTGCCTGGATAATCCCATAGACAGAGGAGCCTGGCAGGCTACAGTTCATGGGGTCATATAGAGTCAGACACAACTGAAGCGACTTAGCACTTAGCACACTCATATCATTTGTAAATGTTTTCTCCCATTCTGTTGGTTGTCTTATAGTTTTGTTTTTGGTTTCCCTCAATTATGCAAAAGCTTGTGAGTTTGATTAATTTTCCTTTGTTTAATTTTGTGTTTATTTCTATTGCCTTGAGAGACTGACCTAAGAAAACATTGGCACAATTTATGTCAGAGAATGTTTTGCCTATAAACTCTTCTAAGAGTTCTTTGGTATCATGTCCTGTGTTTAAGTCTTTAAGTCATTTAGAGTTTATTTTTGTATGAGGTGAGAATTGTCTAACTTCACTGATCTGAGCCTGGCTGACCAACTTTCCCAATACCACTTGCTGAAGAGACTGTCTTTTTCCCATTGTATATTGTTGCCTCCTTTGTTGAAGATTAATTGACCATAGGTGTGTGAGTTTATTTCTGGGCTCTCTATTCTCTTCCATTGAACCATATGTCTGCTTTCATGCCAATACCATGCTGTTTTGTGGATACTTATAATACAAATGTATGCCATGAGGTATAAGATAAATCTCATGAATAACTGAGTCTGCCAAATCTGTGTCACTTCAGTGCTTCTGGTGTTTTCAGATACTTCGAAAACCTACTGCAAAGTACAATAGACTCACTAGAAATAAGAAAAATGCACAGTGCTTTATTGAACATCCTTTGGGTTTGGGAATAAAAACATTTAGGTCTAATCCATTTGTTAAATGAACTCGCTGACTCCCAGCTTTGACTAAGGTCCAAAGCAAGAGAAGTCTCTCCATCCTCCAAGCGCAGCGCTGCCTACCAGCTCTGTACTTGCTCCTCTAAACCAAAGGTTACTCAAGTTTGGGGGGAAGACTGAAATGCTCTATGGAATTAGTGACAGGCCCCAATAACAACAGGGCTCAGTAAAATGCAGACTACAGGGCATCTGCCTGATTTTACTGTCTTATTGGAGCACAGCCATGTGCATTCACAACCTCATTGTTTTGGACTACTTTCGTGTGTTCTACAGTGGCCAGATTGAGCTGTTGTGACTGAGACCAAATGGGCCATATGCCCAAAGTCTCTACTAACCAGCCCTTTAAGGGAAAAAAAAAATGCTAACCCCCAAATAAGTGGTTTACAGAGGATTTCCTTAATATTTGGAGAAATTTCCCTGTCAGATGCTACTCTCCTTTGAAGAAAAAGCCTTTGGTTTACTCTTGGTCCCTCGTAGAAACGAAGTGACTGAATCAAGTGACCACGTGACCTAAACTGTCAATGATCCTGGGTGCATGTTAAGTCATTTCAGCCATGTCCAACTCTGCGATCCTATGGACTGTGGCTGGCCAGGCTCCTCTGTTTACGGGATTCTCCAGGCCAGAATACTGGAGTGTTGCCATGTCCTACCGCAGGCTATCTTCCCAACCCAGGGAAGATGTCTCTTACATCTCCTGCATTGGCAGGCAGATTGTTTACTGAGCCACCAGGGAAGCCCTGCAAATGATCACTTGGATGTTATTAGAAACACTGGCTTTAATTCAAAAATAACCAGCAGCCCACTTTCATCAAGTACAAGTCATATGAAAAGGACTTGTTTTCAGCAGGAAACTGTGTGTGTGTGTGCTCAGTTATTCAGTCAGATCCAACTCCTTGCAGCCCCATAGACTGTAGCCCATCAGGCTTCTCTGTTCATGGGATTCTCCAGGGAAGAATATTGGAGTAGGTTGCCATGCCTCCTCCAGGAGATCTTCCACACCCAGAGATCAAATGTGCATCTCTTGAGTCTCCTGCAATGGCAGGCAGATTCTTTACCACTAGTACCACCTGGGAAGCCTGTAGGGAACTAAGGCAAAGCAAGCTTCATGAGCATGTGGCTTACATGCAGTGTACCTGCTCTTGCCATTCCAGTCCCAATCCCCACCTCTGTTCTCCTAGGAGTTTCCCTATGACTGATGGACTGAGGAGGAAGACTGGCAAGAAACTAGCAAGACTGGATAACAGATGATATGCTGGAAGGAGACTACTGTAGCATTACAGCTCCACTCGTATGTGACCCTAAAGTATAAATGGAAAAAGAAAGCTTTCAAAGGGAGAGAATGTCAGAAAGTATGTTCTGTGGTTCATTTGTTCCTAGAAGAAGCATCTCTCTTCCCAGAAAGGATATTTCTGGTGGAGATGCCTGGAAGGAGATACAATTTTATTCATGAGTAGTGACTAATCATTTGGTAGATTCTCGGGGACTTGAACAAAACAGAAAGACTGAAGTCAAGGAGTTCTGGGAAAGAGCTGGACAGATCTTTCAAAATGGAACTAGAAAGTGATATTTCTGTTTCATGAAAAAAAAATTAACGCAAGTCTAAGATGCAAAGGAGGCTTTCAATAAACAAATGAAAAAAGAAATTAACTGTCATGTGGCTATCAGTTTTTTTCCTAAGTCACACCATTACATGCTCAGTTAGCTCATGAATGAAGTATCCATTTTTGCAGGAATGGAGAAATTGCATGGAATCCTCAGTTAGATTTTCCTCACTAAGTCTTCACTGACTATAGCATTACTATTCAATAGGTCAAATCAGGGATTAACTCTGAGCCCAATTCATGACCCTATTCTGGAGGACCTATATATAACTGGGTACCATACATATGTTTATTATACATGCATCTATTTTATGTTTATATATATTATTATAAATATATATAATACGTAATTATATTTACATATGGCTTCCTTGGTGGCTCAGATGGTGAAGAATCTGCCTGCAATGTGGGAGACCTGGGCTCGATCCTTGGGTTGGGAAGATTCCCTGGAGGAGGGCATGGCAACCCATTCCAATATTCTTGCCTGGAGAATCCCCATGGACAAAGGAGCCTGGCGGGCTATAGTCCTTGGGGTTGCAAAGAGTCAGACATGTCTGAGCTACTAAGAGCAGCCCAGCACATATTTACATATACATATAAATATACATTGTAGTATATATGTATTTACACATATATGCCCTTTTCTTATTCAAAATAAGCATATTTTAGAGCCGAAAACTAAGATAATTGAATGATGCTTGTGATGTTCACTGGTCATAAGAGGGAACTCAACCACTCAGAGGCAGCTGGCCTTATAGATAGTAAAATCTACAACCCAGCAAGTCACATTATATTGTAATATTAGTATGTTTTCAAAACTGTATAGTTTATGCTCTGAAAAAGCAGTCGATGTGTATAGCTGCTACCCTAAGAGAAAGTTTATATAGGTTCAGAACGGTTAGAAATGGTTAGAAATGTTAGAAATTTACCTCTGGAGTGGAAATGCTGGCAATTATATGAATGAACTCTAATTAGTTTAGATTAAACTTGTTCCTTCTATATGTATAAATTTGACTCTGTTGGTTTACTCTTGGTGTAGCAGAAAAAGTTACTTGTGCCAGGAGTCCAGAATTGTGAATGCTCTAATATTTTATCCTCCTTACACACTGAGAAGTTGGCTGGTCAGTTTAGTGAGTGAGATGACTAGGTAAGAGAAAAGAACTTTATTATTCACAGAATAGCAAGTGAAATGAGTTTAACTCCCAATGCAAACTGATGGATTTGCCCAGGTAGATAGGTGCTGCATGTGTATGAGTTTGCATCACAGCTATTATAAACTGAATGCTTGTGTCCCCTCGAATTCATGAGTTGAAGCCTTAACCCTCCATGTAGCTATATTTGGACATGGGGCCTCTAAGAAAGTAACTGAAGTTAAATGATGTCTTAGGGATGGGGCCCTGGTCTAACAGGATTAGTCCTTAAAGGAAAAGACACCAGAGAACACTCTCCCTCTCAGTGACAGAAAGGTTGTATGTATTCACAGCAAGAGGTGACCACCTACAAGCTGCGAAAAGAAGACAGAATGAAATCTACTTTGCCAGTACCTTGATCTTGATATTCCCAGACTCCAGAACTATAACAAAATAAATTTCTGTTTCTTAAGCCACCCAGTCTGTGTTATTTTGTTATGATAGTCTGAACAGGCTAAGACAACAGTCAAGAAAACTGAATCTTAAAAAAACACAATTTTTTTTAATGGACTATAAGCAAATCTATCTGAAACCTGCCCCACCTAGAGATGCTATCATTATCACACTGGGCAGCACATAAACCTGCCCTCTGTTGGAGTACTGCTGTCAACTTCCAACCATTTTTGCTACAAGAAGACACTGGAAGAAACAGTCCAGAACAAAATCTCGTCGTGCCTTCCCCAGCAGATGTACAAAAATGTCTCCAAGCAAATTCTCTCTCAAATCTAGTGAACATAAAAAAATCATATATTATATTGGAGAATATGGCTACATGCTGGTCATTTCAGGCTTTTCAAAAAGCCTGACCTTACCTAAAGGTTAAGAATTGATTTTGATATCGTTTGCACGACTGATATATATTATTAAGAAAAATGGAGCTGCCACCATTCCAACTTGTGTTGAAATGGTAAAGAGGATGTTGAAAACCAAGGAGAAGGATTCAGCAGAATTCATCCTAACTCTGCTGTATGTAGTGACAAAAAATAATATAATATCTATGAATAAGATTACCATGAACTCAGTAATAAAAACATGAGTAAAATAAACAAACACAAAACAAAATTTACTCTCAGGTGAAAGTCCTGAGGAGTTGATACACTGGTTAGGGGTAAAGGGAAGAGGAAACTGGTCAGAAAAGGAGAACTTTATAAATACAAATTATAGATTTGTGACAAGTTGCATAATTTAGAAAGTATCCACTCATATTTTGTTCCCTTTTGTGTAATATTTTCCTTTATTTTTAACCCACAATTCCTCTACTTGAGTAAAACATGTAGACGGTAAATTTAAAATGTAAGTTTATATTTATTTTATGATTAACCAATAGGTTCTATACTTTACCTGAAGATTATCCAAAGACTTGCATTTAACTGATGTGTCTTATTTGGTTTCCTTTTTAATGAGAGGATATACTTACTTTTATTCAATGAGAATTGCATTATGTTAAAAGGAACACATTATTTGTGTTGTTTAGAGAAATGTATGCATATGAAGAGTGTGTTTTGATTTTAAGTAGAAAATGTGTAATGAAAGTGAAAATCTGTCATGTTTGTAGTCTGTGTTTGCACTCAACATGTTTGGAAATCACTTCCTAAGTTGGGAGTACTTCATATTTAACTTCCACATCCCCGATACAAATGGCACAGCTCATTCCTTAGCCTTCCTTATGCTACCATGGAGACACATGACCTTGATTTCAACCGAAGCTCATGTATGCAGCTATAGGAGATTGTTACTTAAGGAAGAACACACAGGTATACATAGAGTCTGTCTTTTGGCCAGCATCATTGTGGAGGTATCCAGCTCTTTAGGAGTTCCAGTGTTGGAGCTGTGACATTTCTATAGGATGTGATAGTAGTAGTACATAAAGCATCAGTGTGATTCTCACGAAACTAATCTCCTCTGTGTGTATATACTTCTGCTGTGTGTATTCTGAGCTCAGTTTTCTTGTCCACCTAAAAGTTCTGAGAGCTAAATGATGGACTGTAATACCTTCCCATTTATTGAAACTAACCCAAGTGGATTTTGTTAGTAAGATTCTTGGCTGATATTCCTGAATATGCTCTAATCAACACTCATACTGTTAATGGGATTGGGTATAAAATTCTACTTTAGAAATCATTTGTCATGAAAATCTTGATTTTGATTAAAAGCATTTTATCACATGTAGGGTTGATTGAGTGGTAGACATATAACCACCTTCATCATTCTCTTCATCATCCAAGCTTTATCATTTCTCTCTGGATTATGGTAAAATTCTCCCCACTTTTGTTCTGGACCTTAAGTCTATTCTCAACAAAGAGCCATAATTATCTCTACTGGACTGAAAGTCAGAGTCATCACCATTGCACAAGACCCTGCGTGGTCTGGGTCCTGGACCCAGTTTCTCCTGTTACGCTGGATCTCTTCTATCCTGCTATAGCTACATTGGTTCCTTGCACATTCCAGGCTCGTTCTGACTTCAGTTTTCACATGTTCCCTTTGTCTGCATAATTTTTATATCAAAGAATTTCATGGCTAGCTCCCTATCTCCTTCCAAACATTGTTCAGATGTCCTTCTTTCAGCCTGTCTTCCCTGACAACTCTAATTAAAATCATAAGCTTTTACTATTCCCCACAGCCCAGGAACCCACCAGGCACAGGATTCTCTGTCTCCTTGGTGTTCTGAGATTTAGTTTCCAATTGTGTATGTGGGTTCCATCTACTTGGAGATAGCATTTGATCCTATAAGTTGAGAGTTCATTCCTATAAGACATCACCCCACGCCCCCCACTTCAGGTGCCAATCACAAGCCCAGCTGTAGCCTGTGCTTCTGACCAGATGGATATAAACCAGAGGTTACCAAGACCTCTTCCTTAGTACAACTAATTTGCTAGAGTGGCTCACAGAACTATGAGAAATATCCTAGGTATGAGACTACTGGTGTATTATAACAGAAGGTGGTAGAAGTGCATGTGGAAGGGATGGGGAAAGATGTGGAGCTTCTGTGCTCTCTCCACCCTCCCACCCTTCCTTCCAGGGCCTCCATATGTTCACTAACTCAGCAGCTCTTTGAACCTGTCCTTTTGGATTTTTATAGAGGCTTCATTGGTCTTCCCTAGTGGCAGCACCTGCAACGCAGGAGCCTGCAGGAGACATGGGTTTGATCCCTGTGTCGGGAAGATCCCCTGGAGAAGGGCATAGCAACCCACTCCAGTATACTTGCCTGGAAAATCCTGTGGACAGAGAAGCCTGGCGGGCTACAGTCCCTAGGGTTGCAAAGAGTCAGACACAACTGAAGCAATTTAGCACACGTGTATGGAGGCTTCATTACATAGGCATAATTGATTAAATCATTGGTCATTGGCAATTGATTCAACTTCCAGCCCCTTTCTCCTCCCCAGAGGTCAGAGGCTGGGACTGATGGTTGCAATCTTCTAATCATAAGATTAGTTCTCCTGTTAACCAGCCCCCAAATAAGTGCTTTCCAGAAGTCACCTTATTAACATAACTTAGGAATTCCCAAGGGCTTTGGGGAGCTATAAATCAGAAATCCCGGATGAAGACCAAATATATATTTCTTATAAAGTTAACCCTTGAACAGCACAGGTATGAACTGCAGAGGTCCATTTACATGTAGATTTTTTCAATACATATAGTACTATACAAATTAAGTTTGGCTGAATCTGCAAATGTGGAACAAAGAATATAGAAGGTCAATTATGAGAGGTGAGCATCTCTGGATCTTGAGCATCTTTGGTATATACTGAGGCTCCTGGAACCAATGTCACAATACTTTATCCCTAACTTTCTCTTGGCAGCACTAATTAGCTTATAAATTATGGTAGTATAGCATAGTGTAAACAGCACTAACTCTGGCATCAGATTATCTGGATTCAAATGCCAGTCTGCCACTTAAAATCTGTGAAATATTGGACAAATTAATTTTCTCTGTGCTTCAACTACTAGATCTGTAAATATGGATAATAATAGTCCCTACCTCGTAAATTTGATATGAGGAATAAACAAGTTAGTGTATGTCTGTGAAGTGCTTAAAAGAGTGTGGATAAACATAGTAAATGCTACCTAAGTATCTGCTAATATTAGCCATTATTGTCAAACACTGCTTACTTTTTTCTCTTCTTTCTCTCATTACTGGAATATAAGCTCCATGGCAGCAGGGATTTTTGAATATACATTATGCACACATAGACATTATCTACCTATCTCCTTATCTATCTACCTATCTTTCTCAGTATAGGTATTTGCTGCTGCATGCCCAACAACTAGAACAGTGCTGTGCATGTAGAAGGAATTCAATAAATGAGTGTCAAATGGACTTCAGCTGTATTTTGTAGTGGTTGTCTGGCTAGGTGGGATGGTTACCCAATATCCAATCTTTTCAGTCTTTTCCAATAGCCTTCAAAATCTGCAAAGACGAATCCTCCAAACTGCTGGGTGTTATCAGCCTGAGTGTTTGCAGGCTGCAAACTGCAGTTTCACCTTTCAATATATGAATTTTAGTTATCTGTTTTTGCTTCAGTAGCCAGCATTCCCAGGTTCAAAGAAACTTTAGGTAAACTTTTCAGACATTAAACCTCCAGCTACCAAGGTAAAGGAGGTATAGTTACCTGACAGGGGAGCTGAGAGAGGTTTTAGGTACCTAATAGCTTGCTAAATCAGATTCTTAACCAATGCACTTGCTTTCTGCCCCTTGCTCACCTCTAGACAATTGTGAAGGTTATCACTGTTTCCCAATCCTGGGCTATTCAGTGTCCTGTAGGAACCATAGGCATGCTCTGAGGTTCCTGTGCCTACCCTCCTTGAAAATCCCTGAGGGTCAACCTTCTTAGGTATTCTTCTAAGTCAGCCATCACTCATCAATCTACATTCCAGCATTCAAATTTTATTGTCTTCTTTTCAGCATTCATTTCTCTCAATTTCTCTTTGTTCTTATGGATCTATGTCTATAAAAATATCTTGATAGTTCTTTCAGTGAGATTTTAGGAAAGAACAGATGCTGATATGTGAGTTCAAATCACTGTTTAATAAGCTTCTGATCTTTCCATTACAGTAAGTGCTTGACTCTGTCTGCAGATGGAAGTGAGAGGAATGATAAGAAAAAAATTTAATTTCATGAAAAATGATTATGAGTTAATTAGTATATCAGGGCTTTCTAGACAGAGAAAAACCAGTGTGCAGAAATGTGAGCATTTCATAATTTGTTTAAGAAAAGCCATTGCATTTTGGAACACATATCATTTGTTTGATTAAGATCGAGTTATCTTACATTAGCAAAGTTCCTGACAGAGTTTATATATCAGAATATATATAGATATTTTTAAGGAAATTTTTAAGAGATTATTTTAAGGAGATTTGCAAGTCATGGAAACCAAGGTTCTACTTTAAAGTCTTATTTTAGAATATCGAGGGTCAGTCTAATATATATACTTTTAAAAGCATCACAAGCTTATCTAATGTATAAAATTACCAGGAACTGTTCAACTAAATTAGTGTTTAGTAACATCAGTGGAAAATCATCTTTATGATAGTCCCCTGGTTGATGGGGCTTCCCTGGTGGCTCAGACGGTAAAAAATCCACCTGCAATGCAGGAGACCTGGTTTGATCCCTGAGTTGGAGAGATCCCCTGGAGAAAGGAACAGCTACCCACTCCAGTATTCTGGCCTGGAGAAGTCCATGGACTACTCCACAGGGTCACAAAGACTTGGACATGACTGAACGACTTTCACTTTGCTAAAAGACAAAATGAGTCATTTACATATCACTTATTCACTTCATGGATATTTTAAAACAATCTTAGTATGCTCCCAGTTGTCGAGGAACTCATTCCCTAGTGAAGGATTATCCTTTAGTATAAAATGGTTGGGACTACATTGTCTGTGACAAAGTAAAGGGACACACATATTTCCTTGTAGGTCTATGATGTGTTCTTTTATCCTAATGTCCAAAATAATAGTAAAACAACAACAAAGAATGAAGTACAGCAAAGATCTCACAGTGGCCCTGAGTTCTATGAGATCTTTCTCTTAAACTCAAGCAAGGCACACAATGTAGAGAACAGAATGATACCTTACCTTTTGGAGATAGTTACATTTACATAACATCCAGTAATGACCAACAGGCATGTTCTTCCAGTCCAGTCTAAAATTGCCATCTTGGATCAAGGACAGGTAGAGCAGGAAGTTTTTTAAAGAAGAGAAGGGCAGTAGCTACAGAGGGAATCTTCCTTTCACCTCCATCTTTCCCTGCAGCAGGACATCTATTATAGCTCCCAGTCACAATATCTCTATTTATGAATCAGCTTCCCACACTTCATGAGTTTGAATCAGGAGATAAACATCTGTGCCCTTAATTAACAATTTTAAAACCACAAGTACCCCCAAAATAGCAAAGCTTAATATAGTCCTATTAAGAGTTAGTTAACCTACTCCATAATATTACTGCTTCAGCATCTGTTTTGTGTGGCTAATGACTTGAACTGACAGTGGCCTCCCCCAAATATACCTGCCCTAAAAACAACCCACAGAGTCATAACTAAATGGAGGTTCCTAATATGATTCCCCCAACACCCCTTGTGATAGTCTCCCCTGCCTTCTAACTCCTTTCCCTGTGTGCCCCTTAGACAAGAATACCTTGGAGATTACCAAAACACCACTCTTTCTGGTCTGAGCTGACCAGTCTGGCCTTAGGCATGCCACACGTGGGCCTTAATAAAGGCATGTGCCTAAGTTGCTGCAGCTCACTCCCCTGTACCCTACCCTGACCTTCGCACATGACCCCTCAAGAAATGCTATGTTCCTCCTCCAGGATATGTGACTAATTCACTGTTCTATTTCAGTTCCCATGTGGCCTTTTGTTGAACTTCATCATCTGCCACTTTGGGGGTTCCACCTAAAAAAAGTTAACATAGCAAAGTCACAGCAAGTCCTCAATGTAAAAGCAAATGTAATTTAAATGGGTAACTTGGGTGATGACTTTTTTTTCAGAGAAAGAAAACAACAGAACCTAATACTCTGGGAAAGATTGGTTCAGCATATCTCATCTGTGGCTTATGTGAAAAGTGAGTCTGCACAATCCCAGATGAGGCACAGCATTAAGCAGTGCCAGTTCCATCAGTCAAATCAGAGGAACATGGAGAAATATGCAGAGCTGGTTCCTTGCAGCCTGTCAGTATGTCACTGTGACTGGAGTGACCCAAAACAATAAGCCTTTCCAGTTTTAACCATATCTGGTCAGAGCTTGAATTCTTCAGCCAAAATCTGCAGCCAGACTTACTTGAGAAGAATTTTGCTGCTGCTGTGTGTAGGACCAGATAAAGACAATTCAAGCATTTAAGTTGCCTTTCTGGTGATGCAGTAAGTTTGTCTATATTAACCGAAAGGTTGTGAAATCCTCATTTTGACTTACTCTATGCATACCAAGATGGATCCAAGTCCTCAACTAGCTCTTGAAAATGTATTTACTTGAGTAAAACCCCCCATATTTAATTAAAAAAAAAAAGGGAAAAAAAGCAGTGAGCCTTGTGTGCCTTAGCACAATACAACACAATGATCAGTAACATTTAGATAGTGCTTGTTATGAGTCAGCCTTCTTCTCAAATAGATCAATTTTGTAAATTGACTTTGGAAGTAAAGAATTTGCATATTGATTTATCAATAATTGCTAATATGTATTCTCTGGAAAGGCTTTCCATTTTCCCAATTTGGAAAAAAAAAAAAGGATTTGCAAGACCCTTATTGATAATTCCCCGACTTCTCTTCCCAGCTTCATCCATACATATGCCATTAACCACTGACCTCCACCTAGATTTTAAATATTTTTGTGTCCCTACACATTCTGCTTTCTCTGTCTTTTACCTTTTCTCTTTGTTGGAACACACTTTGTCTTTCTCTTCCAATGGATAAGTTTAATCCATTTCTAATTCCATTCATGAATTTTATTTCCTAGGGAAATATTTAGCTCCTAAATACATGGTATATCCAGATGAAATATTTGTTTCTGCATACATGAATGACCTCTTCAGTTCAGTTCAGTCACTCAGTCTGACTCTTTGCGACCCCACGGACTGCAGCACTCCAGGCCTCCCTGCCCATCGCCAACTCCTGGAGTTTACTCAAACTCATGTCCATTGAGTAGGTGATGCCATCCAACCATCTGATCCTCTGTCATCCCCTTCTCCTGCCTTCAATCTTTCCCAGCATCAGGATCTCTTCCAATGAGTCAGTTCTTCACATCAGGTGGCCAAAGTATTGGAGTTTCAGCTTCAGCATCAGTCCTTCCAATGATGTGTAAATAATGATAAATTGGCTCTCACTTTCCAATATTTAAATTGATTTTGTTCTATCCTTTTACAGAGCCTCCAATAGTAAAAATACTATTGGTTTGTTCTTGTTCCTAGTTGTGACTTGACTGTCTATAGTATTTATTTTCTGTGTATACTTGTCATTGCTTTTAACTAGATATTTTTCCAAAATCTTCCATTGGACTCCATTGTTTATCACTATTACAGTTCTTCACAAATATACAGTATATGACGTTTCTAGTAGTTTAATCTCACAGTCTTTGAAATACTCTAATAAAGTGATGCCTCCACAATATTTCAAATATTTATTACTATTTTTGGTGTTCTGCTCTGACCACAGATTTCCAGCTATCTCATGCAGTAATTTCATACATACTTTTCATTGTTGTTGTTCAGTCACTAAGTTGTGTCCAAGTATCTGTGATCCCTAGCAAGCCAGACTCCTCAGTCTTCCACTGTTTCCCAGAGTTTGCTCAAATTCATATCCATTTAAGAGACTTTATATTTTTGAGCTCCAAAATCACTGCAGATGGTAACTACAGCCATGAAATTAAAAGACGCTTGCTCCTTGGAAGAAAAGCTATGACCAATCTAGACAACATATTTAAAAGCAGAAACATTACTTTACCAACAAAGGTCCATCTAGTCAAAGGTATGGTTTTTCCAGTAGTCATGTATGGATGTGACAGTTGATCTGTAAAGAAAGCTGAGCACTGAAGAATTGATGCTTTTGAACTGTGGTGTTGGAGAAGACTCTTGAGAGTCCCTTGGACTGCAAGGAGATGCAACCAGTCCATCTTAAAGGAAATCAGTTCTGAATATTCATTGGAAGGACTGATGCTGAAGCTGAAACTCCAATAATTTGGGCACCTGATGTGAAGAACCAACTCATTTGAAAAGACCCTGATGCTGGGAAAGAATGAAGGCAGTAGAGAAGGGGACGACAGAGGATGAGATGATTGAATGGCATCGCCAACACAGTGGACATGAGTTTGAGTAGGCTCCAGGAATTGGTGATGGACAGGGAAGCCTGGTGTGCTGCACATGGAGTCACAGAGTCGGACACAACCGAGCAACTGAACTGAACTGAACTGAGTCAGTGATGCTATCTTACCATCTCATCCTCTGCCACCTCCTTCTCCTTTTGCCTTCAGTCTTTCCCAGTATCAGGGTCTTTTCCAGTAAGCTGGCTTTTCACATCAGGTAGCCAAAGTATTGGAGCTTCAGCTTCAGCATCAGTCCTTCCAATGAATATTCAGGGTTGATGTTTTTTTAGGATTGACTAGTTTGATCTCCTTACAATCCAAGGGACTCTCAAGAGTCTTCTCCAGCATCACAGTTTGAAAACATCAAGTCTTTGGTCTTCTTTTCATGGTCCAGAGTTGGACCATGAAACCTTCTTTCATGGTCCAACTCTCACATGTGTACACAACTACTAGAAAAACCAGAACTTTTACTAAATGGACCTTTGTCAGCAAAATGATGTCTCTGCTTTTTAATATATTGTCTAGGTTTGTTATAGCTTTCCTTCCAAGGAGCAAGTGTCTGTTAATTTCACGGCTGCAGTCACTGTCTGCAGTGATTTTGGAGCCTGAGAAAATAAAATCTATCATTGCTTCTACTTTTCACCCTTCTATTTGCCATGAAGTAATGGGACCAGATGCCATGATCTTAGTTTTTTCAATGTTCAGTTTCAAGCCAACTTTTCGCTCTTCTCTTTCACCTTCATCAAGAGGCTCTTTCATATATACTTGTGACAGATAGTTTTATGTGTCAGCTTGACTAGTCAAGGGGATGCTCAGATAACTGGTTGAGCATTATTTCTGAATTTATATGTGAAAATGTTTCTGGAGGAGAGTATCATTTGAAATGGTAGACTGAATAAGCAGTTGACTGCCCCCAATGTTAGCAGGCATCATATAATCCACTGAAGATTTTATGTGTATGTGTACATGTGTGTGTGTGCTCAGTCACATCCAACTCTTTACGACCCCAAGGACTGAAGCCTGTACCAGGCGCCTCTGTCCACGTGATGCTCCAGGCAAGAATGCTGGAGTGGGTTTCCACTTCCTCCTCCAGAGGATCTTTCTGAGCCAGGGATTAAACCCGTATCTCCTGCCTGTGCTTCCTGCATTGGCAGATGGATTCTTATTCTTTATCACTTGAGCCAACTGGGAAGCCCTCATTGAACATTGGCATAGAACAAAATGGTGAAGAAAAGTTGAATTCACTCTCTGCCTGACTGTTGAACTGAAATACCCATTTTCTCCTGCCCTTAAAACTCCTGGTCCTCAGGCCTTCCGACTTGAACTGGAATCTACACCACTGTCTCTGATTCTCAGGCCTTCAAACTCATTGGCTTTCCTGGATCTCCGGCTTGCAGACAGGAGAGCATGAGACATTCAGCCTCCATAACCATGTGAGTTAATACTATACACACACACACAAATATGTATCCCCTATTGATTGTGTCTCTCTAGAAAACACTGATTATTACATACATGATGCCATGGCTACAAAAAGTAATTATAATAATGATGAAAATTTCTCTTTGTTGGTTCTGTGAATCAAGCACGCTATTAAGTGCTTTACAGACAGTGTCTCCATCAGTACTAGCCCTGTAGTTTAAACAGAGGATCTATGGAAAAGTGGAGTATATCCATCTCATTCACTATTATGGATTCAGTGAAGAGTGTAGTACCTGGCTCGTGTATTTTATTCCTTTAGATATTTATTTAACAAATAATTAATAGTTATTAAGCCCATTTGCAGATGAAGAAATAGGCACACATATTTTATATAATTTGCTTAAAGGTGGTTACTAAGTGAGAAATCTGTGATTCAAAGCAAAGTATATCTGATTCCATATTGCATGCTTAAATACTATTATAATGTACTTTTCCCTCATCTTTTCATCTGTTTTCTAAGTTAATAAGCCCACTTTAACCTACATTTCCTTCTCTGTTTAAACATGATGTTATTACTTTAATTATTCTTTCTTTGAAATCTTTCATTTCTCCTTGTCTAATTAATGTTTATAGGATAAATGAAGAAATGAACAAAGACCTATATGTCATTCTAAGAATGTATAGTCTGATTCTATAAAACAAATAAGACATAAACCATTGCTAGTCAATAATTAATTATTATGTTTAATGCTTTAAATACATCAGGCCAGAGCAGTATGCAAAGCATTGTGATGAAATTTGCAGATCAGAAGAGAGAAAGTGAAAAGACACCTCAGTGTGAACTACTTGCAGGCTTAAGAAGAGTGTGCAAATAATATTATAAATAATATTAGAGATTCCTCATTATACAGCAAGAAAATTCAAGAGTTTTGACCATGCTTTTGATGCAGAGGATGCAGTGTTTATTGGACACTCTAATAAAATTTTAAATGGCCAACCTATTCACATATTTAGCATTTCATACCAACACAAAGCATAAGGATTGTATTTATAGCGAGATTACCTTAAATATTTGACTTCATGACAGTGTCAAAGGCAGTAAATCACCCATGTCATTAAACTTTGCACCTGATGGTTAGTTTTAAGTTCCAGTATCCAATCAAATACTAATGTAGAGATTTTGTAGATATGATTAAATTACCAGTTGACTTTAAGGAAGGAAGAATATCCTAGATAAACCCCCTGGGCCTAATTCAATCAGTTGACAAACTGTGAGACTAAAACTCAGCTTTCCTTAAGAAATTTTGCCTGTGAATAACAGCTTCCATTCCCTTGTGCTCAGGAGTTCCAGCCTCCCCTTCCTGGAGGCATTCCTTAAATTTCAGAATTGCTTCACCAGCCCTGACAATCTCTTAAGTCTATTCCTTGAAATAAATCTCTTAATATAAACATCCTACTGCTTCTCTTTGTCTGGTAGAACTCTGATTGATACAATGCCGTATGCTTTTGTATTAAAAATGATGAAGCTGTGTGCATGTGTGTGTTTGTGTATTTGTATTCATACATAATGCTCATCTGAAAAATTATTATCAAAGCTTTCCTGTTTTGTAAAGTTCAGGGCTAGGCTATGAACTAGAGTAAATATAAATTTGGTCTTCTTATCTTTATAATACACGCAAATTGAGGGTTTGTCAATATTCTAGTATAGTCTTTTGAACATTTATCAGTCAGAATTGGCAGTTTTGACAGGCCAACTATTAGCTGAATACCAAATGCAGAAGCAGTAGCCATCATTTTTAGACAGGTTATTACTTTGAGATGATTACTATTTAAGATAACTTCCTCCATATATTTAATTCACACTTTCTACCATTTCAGCTGTGAAGTGCTTTGATGTAAGCTGTATCTGTATGCAGTATATGTAATATTAATGCTTTTAGTAAGTATGCCTTTGTAGTCAAGGGGTTTTTGATTATTCTTAATACATCAAGGTATGAGATACACTGCAGTCTGTTTATGTTGATACTATATTAATACTTTAACATTGCCAATGGAAATTTTTACAGAATTTGATGATTACTTAGGCATAAAATGTGTTTCTTAAATTATTCCTTCAAAATCCATTTCAAGGGTCATTTTAATTCAAAATTCAAACAATATCAAGCTTTTTCAATAATCATGGGTATAGCTTTTCTGCCTAAGAGTAGAAAAAGCTTACAACAAATTTTATTGAAAAGAGGGCTGTAGAAAAAATAGGTACAAGAACTGCAGACACATATATACACATACATAGAGTGGAACTATTTCTACATCATTACATATGCATAGGCTTGATTCACCCTTGTTCCAAGTTTGTATTCTTAAGCAAAAGATGAGAATAAACTCATCAGCTAGTGAAAAAGTACATTTGCATGATACGAAATCCTACAACTCATTATAGTTTTTCTAATCAACTCATCTG
Source organism: Bos javanicus (assembly GCF_032452875.1). Classification (NCBI taxonomy): domain Eukaryota; kingdom Metazoa; phylum Chordata; class Mammalia; order Artiodactyla; family Bovidae; genus Bos; species Bos javanicus. The sequence goes on along the minus strand of NC_083891.1, from coordinate 26,575,245 downwards.
AATAAGATATGATGGCGATGATGATGATGATGATGAAAATGAAGATATAAGAGAGCAATAACTATTTTTGCATAGTAAGGCTAGTCTATAAGGGTATAGTCCAATTAGATGAAACAGAAACATTTACCCCATATGATTTATTTATCTCCACAGCTGCATGATGTCGATGAGAATCAGAAATGCCAATTTTATTGTTTGTTCACAATTTTAGGACTGCTTCTAGTGATTGGATCTAGAATCTTATTTCCCACCAGGCAAGCTAAGATAGTACTCAAGAATAAAGTGAAAAACAATAGACAGTTTCTCAGTATATTTCAGAACTATATTAATTTATGAATTACTAGTTACTAAATTATATTGGCAACCTTTATTAAAGAAGAAAGAAAAGGTTGTAGCATGAAAACATATTCAAAACAGTAACAGATGTTCCTAATAAAAAGCAATATGAATTACTATACTAAGTAAAGAAAAAAAATTAAATATATAGTAGTATACAAAATTTTTTTAAAAGATGCCTTTATTTAAATTAATATCAATCACCATCCTTTAAAACCAGAAATCCAAGCAAGATGCTAAGTATTTGAAGTAGAAAATTATAATGAACCACTGCATCACAATAATTATTCAGACTCTAAGACCACACTATATCTTACTACCTTTAAACTAAATTCAATAAAAAGAAAAAAAGAATAAGCAGTTAGATTTTTCTTTTTTAAAAGCATCATTACATTTGGATAATTATCTCCTGCCCTTCAAATAAAAGGATGCAATTGAATTCAGTGATCATGTGGGTAGATGGGTAAGGGGATGACAGGATGGGTGAGAGGTGAAAAGAGAGCTCCTAAATGCAGAGATAGGGGATAAATGCAGTGTTATATTCAAAAGAGCAATGAGGATATTACTCCACTAATAAATCTTTGCTGTATGTCAGTAATCATCATCAGAAAATTAATTTATGGGGGAAAACTTAGAAGATGCTTCATGGGAGCATCCTAGATCCACTTGAAGAAGGGCACATAACCAAATTCCAGACAAGTGCAGGGCTGGGAATGTTTCTTGATTTAGGATGAAGAGCACAGACACCTCTATCAGCTGAATAACACTTCACAATAGGAAATTGGATCATGAAGAGTTCTTTTAGGCCTAGTGGGGAGTTTAGTTTCATCCCAAACATACAGCTTATTTGTAAAAGGCAGTGGTGCTTTATGAGAAAAGATTATGTTAAATCAAAAGGACTGGGGTTTAATTCTTATTAAAATACATATTTGTTGTATTTGTTGTGTGCATTTAGGCAAGGAAAACCCCAAATCCACAGGCAATCTTGTCCAGTAACAAGTAGCAAGCAGCAGCTACAAAATTCTAATCCCACAAATTCATCATCCAGTGACCCTGCTAAGAGAAGTCTAAAGCTTACTAGCAGAAAACTAAAGACATTTTTAAAAGATGAAATTACACTCCTCAGCCTGGGGCTTCCCCAGTAGCTCAGCAGTAAAAAATCTGCCTGCAGTGCAAGAGACACCGGTTTGATCTTTGGGTTGGGAAGATCCCCTGGAGAAGGGAACGGCTACAAACTCCAGTATTCTTGCCTAGAAAACTCCATGGACAGAGGAGCCTGGTGGGCTACAATCCATAAGGTCACAAAAAGTCAAAGCAGAGAATTTAGTATTTCTGTTGAAGTCAATACAGATAATTCTAACTAATTTGGAATGAAATTTTTATAGCATTGTTATCTTTATAATATTGAGTTTTCCTGAATATATTGTGATATATCTGTCCATTTTTTTCTACTTTGAAATTTTGATTTGTATTTGTTTGGAGAAAATTTTTAACATCTTTTAAGATTTATTATTTTTAGTAATTGTAGACTTCTTCTAATTAAGTATTTACATTGAGATGAGTATTAACTCACGTGCAGTTGTATGGAATAATACAAGAACCTCACATAACCTTTACTGAATTATCCCTAGTGAGAACATGTAACAAACTATAGTATGATATCATAACAAAGATCCATCTAGTCAAAGCTATGGTTTTTCCAGTAGTCATATGTGGATGTGTGAGCTGGAATATAAAGAAAGCAAAGTGCTAAAGAACTGATGCTTTTGAACTGTGGTGTTGGAGAAGACTCTTGAGAGTTCCTTGAACTGCAAGGAGACCCAACCAGTCCATCCTAAAGAAAATCAGTCCTGAATATTCACTGGAAGGACTGATGCTGAAGCTGAAACTCCAGTACTTTGGCCACCTGATGCAAAAAACTGACTCATTGGAAAAGACCCTGATGCTGGGAAAGATAAAAGGCAAGAGGACAAGGGGATGACAGAGGATGAAATGGTTGGATGGCATCACTGACTCGATGGACAAGAGTCTGAGCAAGCTCCAGTTGGTAATGGACAGAGAAGCCTGGTGTGCTGCAGTCCATGGAGTCACAAAGAGTCAGACACAATTGAACGACTGAACTGATACTGATCATAACCAGGATGCTAAGTCGCTTCAGTCATGTCTGACTCTGTGCAACCCCATAGACGGCAGCCCACCAGGCTCCCCTGTCCCTGGGATTCTCCAGGCAAGAATACTGGAGTGGGTTGCCATTTCCTTTTCCAATGCATAAAAGTGAAAAGTGAAAGTGAAGTCGCTCAGTAGTGTCTGACTCTTTGTGACCCCATGGACCACAGCCCACCAGGCTCCTCCATCCAAGGGATTTTCCAGGCAAGAGTCCAGGAGTGGGGTGCCATTGCATAACCAGGATACTGACATTGAAAAAGTCATGATAAGAATAGTACATCACCTTAACAATTCCTGTGTCACTTTCATCGCCACATCCAACTCACAAACTCACACTCTACCCTCTGTCAACTACGAATATGTTCTGTATTCTTAATAATTTTGTCATTTCAAGAATATTGTATAAACAGAATCATGGAATAGATACAACTTCATCATAGTATGTTATCTTTTTTATAACTTGCTGCTTTTGCTAGCACTCTGAGTAGGATATTATTTCTGTTTCGGAGAAGTACAGGTAATTTTTCTTTTTTTATTAGTCCTTACTTGGTTTTGAAATTAAAGTTTTATTATTCTCAAAGAATATTTTGCAAGTGTTTTCTAATTTTCTCTACTCTAAATGCAGTTGCATACATTGAGCTTATGTTTATTAAATACTTAATAGAATTACTTTATAAAACCATTTTGGGAACATTAAATTTAGATGTACTTTCCTTAATGGTTATGAATCTTTTGGGTTTTCTATTTCTTTTACAGTCAATTCTGATATATTACATATTTCTACAGGTATAATTCTCCAAATAATTTTCTAAATTTATTGGCTCCAAAATATCCATAAATTTCTCTTATTAACAATAAAACTTTGTATTTTGATATAACACACATACAGAAAAGTATATAAAGCATGAATATAGTTTAATGATTTCTCAACAGGCAAATACATGGATATTCAAAACCCACATGAAAATCAATACCATTTCTAGCACCTGAGAACCCAACATATATATTTAGTTTAACAATGATAAACCCTCTTTCCTAGAAAAGTATAGTACTCCAAATTTTGTGATAATCACTTTTTCTCTTATGCTCCTAATTAACTAATTAAGAATTCTGACCCTTAACACTTTCAAACATTATAGTTTACGGATGCCTATTTTTAAGCTTTATATATATGAGAATAAACAGTATGTTTGTCTCTGACTTCTTTTGTTCAAGATTACTTTTGAAAAATTGAATTATATTGCAAAAATTGATTCATATTCAATTATATATAGGATTTCATTTTATGAATTTGGAAAATTTATACGTTCAAATATTGATCACAGTTTAAAGTTTGTTTTTTCCACAGTGATTGGCTATGTCAAGAAAGAATTAAGTTAACTCCTAATTTTATCACTTCAGTGAATTCAGTTCAGTTGTTTAGTCATGTCCGACTCTTTACAACCCCATGGATTACAGCATGCCAGGCCTCTTTGTCCATCACCAACTCCTGGAGTTTACTCAAATTCATGTCCAGTGAGTCGGTGATGCCATCCAACAATTTCATCCTCTGTTGTCCTCTTCTCCTCCCAACTTCAATCTTTCCCAGATTCAGGGTCTTTTCCAATGAGTCAGTTCTTTGCATCAGGTGGCCAAACTATTGCAGTTTCAGCTTCAACATAAGTCCTTCCAATGAATATTCAGGACTGATTTCCTTTAGGATGGACTGGTTGGATCTCCTTGCAGTCCAAGAGACTCTCAAGAGTCTTCTCCAACACCACAGTTCAAAAGCATCAATTCTTCAGCATTCAGCTTTTTTCATAGTCCAACTCTCACATCCATACATGACTAGACAGACCTTTGTTGGCAAAGTAATGTCTCTGCTTTCTAATATGCTGTCTAGATTGGTCATAACTTTTCTTCCAAGGAGCAAGCATCTTTTAATTTCATGGCTGAAGTCACCATCTGCAGTGACTTTGGAGCCTAAAATAATAAAGTTTGTCACTGTTTCCATTGCTTCCCCATCTTTTTGTCAAGAAGTGATAGGACCAGAATGATCTCTGTTCGTTTCCAAGGCAAACCATTCAGTATCACAGTAATCCAAGTCTATGCCCCAACCAGTAATGCTAGACCAACCAGTAACACTAAACCATTCAGGTATGACCTAAATCAAATACCTTATGATTATACAGTGGAAGTGAGAAATAGATTTAAGGGCCTAGATCTGATAGATAGAGTGCCTGATGAACTATGGAATGAGGTTCGTGACATTGTACAGGAGATAGGGATCAAGACCATCCCCATAGAAAAGAAATGCGAAAAAGCAAAACGGCTGTCTGGGGAGGCCTTACAAATAGTTGTGAAAAGAAGAGAAGTGAAAAGCAAAGGAGAAAAGGAAAGATATAAGCATCTGAATGCAGAGTTACAAAGAATAGCAAGAAGACATAAGAAAGCCTTCTTCAGCGATCAATGCAAAGAAATAGAGGAAAACAACAGAATGGGAAAGACTAGGGATCTCTTTAAGAAAATCAGAGATACCAAAGGAACATTTCATGCAAAGATGAGCTCGATAAAGGACAGAAATGGTATGGACCTAACAGAAGCAGAAGATATTAAGAAGATGTGGCAAGAATACACAGAAGAACTGTACAAAAAGATCTTCACATCCCAGATAATCACGATGGTGTGATCACTGACCTAGAGCCAGACCTCCTGGAATGTGAAGTCAAGTGGGCCTTAGGAAGCATCACTACAAACAAAGCTAGTGGAGGTGATGGAATTCCAGTTGAGCTATTCCAAATCCTGAAAGATGATGCTGTGAAAGTGCTGCACTCGATATGCCAGCAAATTTGGAAAACTCAGCAGTGGCCACAGGACTGGAAAAGGTCAGTTTTCATTCCAATCCCAAAGAAAGGCAATGCCAAAGAATGCTCAAACTACCGCACAATTGCACTCATCTCACATGCTAGTAAAGTAATGCTCAAAATTCTCCAAGCCAGGCTTCAGCAATATGTGAACCGGGAACTTCCTGATGTTCAAGCTGGTTTTAGAAAAGGCAGAGGAACCAGAGATCAAATTGCTGACACCCGCTGGATCAATGAAAAAGCAGGAGAGTTCCAGAAAAATATCTATTTCTGCTTTACTGACTATGCCAAAGCCTTTGACTGTGTAGATCACAATAAACTGTGGAAAATTCTGAAAGAGATGGGAATACCAGACCACCTGACCTGCCTCTTGAGAAACCTATATGCAGGTCAGGAAGCAACAGTTGGAACTGGACATGGAATGACAGACTAGTTCCAAATAGGAAAAGGAGTTTGTCAAGGCTGTATATTGTCACCCTGTTTATTTAACTTATATGCAGAGTACATCATGACTCTGGATGGACTGGAAGAAACACAAGCTGGAATCAAGATTGCCAGGAGAAATATCAATAACCTCAGATATGCAGATGACACCACCCTTATGGCAGAAAGGGAAGAGGAACTAAAAAGCCTCTTGATGAAAGTGAAAGAGGAGAGTGAAAAAGTTGGCTTAAAGCTCAACATTCAGAAAACGAAGATCATGGCATCTGGTCCCATCACTTCATAGCAAATAGATGGGGAAACAGTGGAAACAGTGTCAGACTTTATTTTTCTGGGCTCCAAAATCACTACAGATGGTGACTGCAGCCATGAAATTAAAAGACACTTACTCCTTGGAAGAGGAAAGTTATGACCAATCTAGATAGCATATTCAAAAGCAGAGACATTACTTTTCCAACAAAGGTTCATCTAATCAAAGCTATAGTTTTTCCTGTGGTCATGTATGGATGTGAGAGTTGGACTGTGAAGAAGGCTGAGCGCCGAAGAATTGATGCTTTTGAACTGTGGTATTGGAGAAGACTCTTGAGAGTCCCTTGGACTGCAAGGAGATCCAACCAGTCCTTTCTGAAGGAGATCAGCCCTGGGATTTCTTTGAAGGAATGATGCTAAAGCTGAAACTCCAGTACTTTGGCCACCTCATGCGAAGAGTTGACTCATTGGAAAAGACTGATGCTGGGAGGGATTGGGGGCAAGAGGAGAAGGGGACGACAGAGAATGAGATGGCTGGATGGCATCACTGACTCAATGGATGTGAGTCTGGGTGAACTCCGGGAGCTGGTGATGGACAGGGAGGCCTGGCGTGCTGCAATTCATGGGGTCACAAAGAGTCGGACAAGACTGAGTGACTAATCTGATCTGATCTGGTGGGACCAGATGCCATGATCTTAGTTTTCTGAATGTTGAGCTTTAAGCCAGCTTTTTCACTCTCTTCTTTCACTTTCATCAAGAGGCTCTTTAGTTCTTCTTTGCTTTCTGCCACAAGGGTGATTTCACCTGCATATCTGAGATTATTGATATTTCTCTCCTGGAAATCTTGGTTCCAGTTTGTGCTTCATCCATCCCAGTGTTTCTCATGATGTATTCTACATATAAGTTAAATAAGCAGGGTGACAATATACAGCCCTGATGTACTCCTTTTCTGATTTGGAACCAGTCTGTTGTTCTATGTCCAGTTTTAAATGTTTCTTCCTGACCTGCATACAGATTTCTCAGGAGGCAGATCAGGTGGTATGGTATTCCCATCTCTTTCAGAATTTTCCACAGTTTGTTGTGACCCACACAGTCAAAGGCTTTGGGATAGTCAAGAAAGCAGAAATAGATATTTTCCTGGAACTCAGTTGTTTTTTCAATGATCCAACGGATGTTGGCAACTTGATCTCTGGTTCCTCTGTCTTTTCTAAATCCAGCTTGAACATCTGGAAGTTCACAGTTCACGTACTATTGAAGACTGCTTAAAGGATTTTGAGCATTACTTTGCTAGCATGTGAAATGAGTGCAATTGTGTGGTAGTTTGAGCATTCTTTGGCATTGCCTTTCTTTGGGATTGGAATGAAAATTGACCTTTTCCAGTCCTGTGGCCACTGCTGAGGTTTCCAAGTTTGCTGTCATATTGAGTGCAGCACTTTCACAGAATCATCTTTTTAGGATTTGAAATAGCTCAACTGGAATTCCATCACCTCCACTAGTTTTGTGCCTAGTGATGTTTCCTAAGGCCCACTTGACTTTGCTTTCCAGGATGTCTGGCTCTAGGGGAGTGATCACACCATCATGATTATCTGGGACGTGAAGATCTTTTTTTGTAGTACTTCTGTGCATTCATGCCACCTCTTAATATCTTCTGCTTCTGTTAGGTCCATACCATTTCTGTCCTTTATTGTGCCCAACTTTGCATGAAATATTCCCTTGGTATCTCTAATATTCTTGAAGAGATCTCTAGTCTTTCCCATTCTATTGTTTTCCTCTATTTCTTTGCACTGATCACTGAGGAAGGCTTTCATATCTCTACTTGCTATTCTTTGGAACTCTGCATTCAAACGGGTATATCTTTCCTTTTCTCCTTTGCCTTTCACTTCTCTTCTTTTCACAGCTATTTGTAAGGCCTCCTCAGACAACCATTTTGCCTTTTTGCATTTCTTTTTCTTGGGGATGGTCTTGATCCCTGTCTCCTGTACAATGTCATGAACCTCCATCCATAGTTCTTCAGGCACCCTGTCTATCAGATCTAATCCCTTGACTCTATTTCTCACTTCCACTTTATAGTTGTAAGGAATTTAATTTAGCTTAGATCTGAATAGTCTAGTGGTTTTCCCTACTTTCTTCAATTTAGGTCTGAGTTTGACATTAAGGAGTTCATGATCTCAGCCACAGTCTGCTCCCAGTCTTATTTTTGCTGACTTCTCCAACTTTGGCTGCAAAGAATATAATCAATCTGATTTCGATGTTGGCCATCTGGTGATGTCCCTGTGTAGAGTTCTCTTGTGTTGTTGGAAGAGGGTGTTTGCTATGACCAGTGTGTTCTCTTGGCAAAACTCTATTAGCCTTTGCCCTGCTTCATTCTGTACTCCAAGGTCAAATTTGCCTGTTACTCCAGGTATTTCTTGACTTCCTTCTTTTGCATTCCAGTGCCATATCATGAAAAGGACATCTTTTGGGGGTGTTAGTTCTAGAAGGTCTTGTAGGTCTTCATAGGATCATTCAACTTCAGCTTCTTCAGTAGTACTGGTCCGGGCATAGACTTTGATTACTCTGATATTGAACGGTTTGCCTTGGAAACAAACAGAGGTTGTTTGTTTTTGAGATTGCATCCAACTACTGCATTTTGGACTCTTTTGTTGACTTAAATGACTACTCCATTTCTTCTAAGGGAGTCTCACCCACATTAGTGGATATAATGGTCATCTGATTTAAATTCACCCATTCCAGTCCATTTTAGTTCACTGATTCCTAAAATGGGGTGCCATCTCTTGTTTAACCACTTTCAAATTGCCTTGATTCATGGACCAAACATTCCAGGTTCCTATGCAATATTGTTCTTTACAGCATTGGACTTTACTTCCATCACCAGTCACATACACAACAGGGTGTTGTTGCTTTGGCTCCGTCTCTTCATTCTTTCTTGAGTTATTTCTCCACTGATCTCCAGTAGTATACTGGGCACCTACCGACTTGGGGAGTTCAGTGTCCTATCTTTTTGCCTTTTCATGCTGTTCATGGGATTCTCAAGGCAAGAATACTGAAGTAGTTTGCCATTTCCTTCTCTTCTGGAGAATTTTGTCACTTACTCGTGGTTTAACTGCTCACTTAAATTTTCTCTAAATTGCTCCATAAAATATGGAAAGCAACACCTATTTCATAGCTCATATTGATTAAATAAGGTACTCATAATGTAAAATAATCTTCCTTTTCATTATTATAATGTACTGTCCTCCTTTACATACTCACTGTTTAAGTATATAATCTTTTGAAGAATTCTGGAATATTTTCTCCTTTATAATCTTACTTTTAAAATGCATATGTTGCTATAAGGTTTGATGCATAAAGCAATATGTAACATAATATAATCCCCACTTATTTCCATTGAAATATAATTTTTCAAATGACTGAAAAATTAACCACACTTTTACATTTTCAGTACTTTTCAATGTTGGTAGAATATGAAAATCAAATGCTTTAAAATATTTTTCTCCTTGGAGTCTCCAGATATACAAATTTTCAAATAATTTCTGTCTTTGAAATCTATTTTTCTACAAATGATTTAACATATCCAACTCTGAACAGTTTTCCTGTCTTTGGGAATTCTTATTTGCCTCAATTCTGCATGACTCCACATCTTCTCTGTAACACAAAACAAACATGTAACCAGTAAAAATTCTGTATACTCTATGTAAATGCAATTTCAAGACTAGTTTTCCAGATCTAGAGTGACCACGTAACTCATTTTGCCTGGAATAATCCCCATTTATATCTGTTGTCCAGGGGTTATTACTAATAGTCTAACTACTATCGAATCTCCCAGTTAGAATAATATAATTATAAGGTTACCTTCCCCATTTCTCCTTCTTACTAATTTGCTGGTGGCAAACTTACTGTTTCACTAAGGTGAAATTGCTCGTTTATTCCGTGTTCTTTACATAGATTTAAGCAGCTCCCTCTTGCTGCATGAAATAAATCTGAAGTAATAGCTTTTAATTGTATGTTTCAATACATTAAGAAATAGTTAAGTTCTTCAAATATTTTATAAGATAGGTCAGCAGGTTTTATTAGTTTCCATTATCCAGGTTAAAAAATGAGTGACAGAATAACTGAGTGACTGTTGCCCTAGTTCAAGACAGAAAATAGAAAAACTAAAATCTCAATTACTGATTTTTGCTTCATTTTGCTCTTTCTACTAAAGATCAAGCAGCAAATATAACATTTATATATAATTGACTCAATGAATAGGCATTATGCAGATTTACTCTTAAAGAGAAAAGAAAAAAGAGTTCTCACCTAGTTGCATAAATTATATTTGGTAAAATGAGCAGATATATCAGTACTTTTATTCATTTTTAGAGTTTTTTTATATGGTAATGTTAGAAGATTGACAAAGATTTAACCACATGAGCCACTCTAAAAGAAGATTGCATTCTCCCATGATAAGGGTAATGAACATACTTTATGATGCAATAGAATATTTGATTAAGCAAAGGTAGTTTTTCCACCAAATTAATTCATCAATAGCACTTATTTACTCACACGCTGCCTTCTGTGTGGTAGTACCAGTCTCGGCTATGTCTACAGCGACTTACTCCAGATTCTGCCTTCCTATATCCCAAGGCATATTTCTTTAATTTCCATGCAACTTACTTTGTTACTATTATGATCTATCTGAAAATGTTCACGTTCTCATCTCCTCATGTTTCGTTTCCTCTTATCTTTCATTCTTTACAATTGGTTTTTCGCCAAAGAAGGTAGGAGGTTTCACTTCCACACTTCGCTGGTGATAGGAAGGTTCTGCTCCTATGAACTAATTGGATTGTATGACTCTTGAAAGTTACTCCTGCATGCTTTATTGGGGATGGGCACATATTATAAGAAAGATGAAAAATACAGAAGTAAAGGATATAATTGACAGATAAAATGTAGAATGCATAGTTAAACTTAGTTGTTGATAAATAACAAAAAAATTTTTAGTGCAAATTCTGAATATTACATGGGACATATTTATGTAAAAAATAATTTTTTGTTTATCTTGACTTCAAATTTAACCTAGCGCTCTGTATTTTTTCTTTTTTGTTAAATCTGGCAATCCCCAAAATGAAGAAGGTGGTTAGAGGGCTCATATTGTTACCCTGATTTCTGGAAGAGAATACAAACATAAAAATTAGAATAGTAAAGATAGCCAATTATCCTTTTTGTACCTTTTCTTCTTTCTGCTGTTTACTTGTTTCTCTTGCTCCTTTTCCTTCCACTTTCCATCCTCTTAGGGAGCACTAATAGAGGTAGTAGTAGTCGTAGTAATAGTGATGGTAGTAGTGGTGGCAGTAATAGTTCTGGCAGTACTAGCAGTACTAAGAATATTACTCTTTGTATAATGCTTTCACATGCATCATCTTACTTGGTCTTTAGTGACTTAAGTATTTTTCCATGTAGATACTGAGAATGGGGAAGAAGGAAAAAATCACAGAGATCCATTTAATACATTTTTCTCCTTAGACATATTCTTACTGTGAAAGTAGTAACTTTCTAAGTAGGGCAGGTAAAATGAAATTGAAACATAATCCAGATTAATTCAAAGCCCAAAGCTTCTAACTAATGAGTAAAGTTGTACTGGGGCTTCACTTTTAGGTGAGTTGCTATATTGACTTTGTTCATTGAATGAAAGGATTTTAATTAAATGTATTCACCTTGGCAAAATCTAGAGGAAATTAAGCAGACTATTCTGACAACTCTGTATTAATGAACTGAAGGAGAAAAGTGAGGCAAAAGTTATAATGTTACAGTACTTTTCCACTTGTTGGTCTTTTAATTTTAGTGATACAGGTTATAGTATATGTTGAACACTGGAGTGGGTTGCGATTTCCTTACCCAGGGATCTTCCCAACCCAGGGAATGAATCCGTATTTCCTGTGTCTCCTGCATTGCAGGCAGATTCTTTACAGCTGAGCCATTGGGGAAGCCCAATAGAGTAGTAGTTTTAAACATTTGGTCTTAAGTAATATTTCTAGAACATAAAAGTGATTGAGAACCATCATGAGAAACATCTTATTGGATACTGTGCCATAGTGATTTTTTTAAATGTGATATAGCATTTTGTTTTTGTAATAATTTGTATTGTTTAGTAATCTATCATCCTATAGTTAATTTTTTATGCAAAATTTATGTTTAGCATTGTAATAGATGGGTAACAAAAATTTCATTTTTATCTTCCAATATACCTCGAAGGAAGATATCACCCTTAATTTATGAAGGAAGGTTGATCTTATAGTGTATTAGTAAGTGACTGAAAGTCACTCATCTGTATAGTTGTAAAGCAAGTATTTGGACATACATTTTTTTTTACCATTGAGTATAATGACATACAATAAGCGTTCCATCTTTAAAGGGTACAATTAACTTTTGACAAATGTACATACCCATGGGAAAAAAATCACTGCAATCAAGATAATGTACATATTCATCATCCTTGAACATTTCCTTTTGCCCCTTTTAATCTATTCCTCCATCCTTTCTAGTCACTCTTCTTGTCCCCAGGAAATTACTGATTTGTTTCATGTTACTAGAGATTAATTTGCATTTGCTAGAATTTCATAAAAATGGAATCATACAAAATATGCAATATCTTTTTCTGGCTTCTTTCACTCAGAAGAATTATTTTAAGATATATCCATTATATTTTAAGACATAATTGTTTTTATCGATGATTTTTGCTTCATATTGCTAAGCTGTATTGCACCATATCAATATACCACAAATGTTTACCCAGAATCAGTTACTATGTATTTGTATTATTTCCGGTTTGATGGCTACTACAAATAAACGGCTAAGAACATTTGAGTATGTCTTTTAATTAGGAGTTCCCTAGTGGCTCAGACGGTAAAGCGTCTACCTACGATGCGGGAGACCCGGGTTCATTCCCTGGGTCGGGAAGATCCCCTGGAGAAGGAAATGGCAACTCACTCCAGTATTCTTGCCTGGAGAATCCCATGGACGGAGGAGCCTGGTAGCTACAGTCCGTGGGGTCACAAAGAGTCGGACACGACTGAGCGACCTCACTTTCACTTTGTGTTTAGATCTCAGGTGGCTCAGACGGTAAAGCGTCTGCCTACAATGCAGGAGACCCAGGTTCAATCCCTGGGTCGGGAAGATCCGCTGGAGAAGGGAATGGCAACCCACTCCAGTACTCTTGCCCAGAGAATCCTATGGATGGAGGAGCCTGGTGGGCTACAGTCCATGGGGTTGCAGAGTCGGACGTGACTGAGCGACTTTACTTTTTAATGATCACTATTTTCAGTTTTCTTGAATGAGTACATAAGAGTGAAATGACTAGATCACAGATTAGTGTTATCACTCAGTTGTGTCCGACTCTCCAGCCCTATGGACTGTAGTGCACCAGGCCCCTCTGTCCATGGGATTCTCTAGGCAAGAATACTAGAGTGAGTTGCCATGCCCTCCTTCAGGGGATCTTTCCAACCCAGTGATGGAACTCACATCTCTAACATCTCCTGCATTGGCGGGCGGATTCTTTACCACTGGCACCACCTGAGTATGAATTGTGTAGTTACTATTTTATTTTATTTATTTTCTTCATTCATGAGCTACAGCTCTTTTTTGAGCTTTATTAGTTGTTTCTTTAGGATTTATGGTACACATTTTTAACATATCACAACATATCTTCACCTTATACCATACTGTTTCATGTATAGTAAACGAAACATAACAGTGTATTTCTTCTCAGACTTTGTGCTGTAATTTTTCTACATTTTATTTCTATCTGTACTATAAACTCCAAAATATACTGCTATTACTTTTGCTTTAAACAATTGACTCTCTTTTTAAATACTTTTAAAAACAAGAAAAGTTCTTTATATTTGCCATTTCCAGTTCTGTTTTTCCTATTGTGTAAGCCCAGGTTTCCACCTGCTATCGTTTCCTTTTTACCTGAAGAATTTCTCTTAAAGTACAGGTCTACTGATAATACTCAATTATTTCATTTATGTGTATTTCAAAAAAGTCTTTATTTTTGATAGGTGTTTTTGGGAGACAAATATATCAAGATTGTAAATTATTTTGCTTAAAACTTAAAAATCTTTTCATCTATGTTCTAGCTTGTGTTGTTTCTAACAACAACAACAAAAAAAACTAGTTTCACCTTTATCCTTGTTCATTTGTATGCCGTATTTCTCATTTTTCTTGGAGTTTAATGTTTTCTCTTTATCTCTGAAGGTAAATAATTTTATTTTGATGTGCTCTGATGTATTCTTTGTGCTAGGGTTCATTTTAACTTTCTGAATCTTTGAACTAATAGTTGTCATCAAGTTCAGGAAAAAATGTCAATCCTTACTTCTTCAAGTAATTTTTTCATTTCTCCTTCAGGTACTTCAATCTAATCTATATTTAACTCTTGAATTTGTCCCATAGTTCACTAAAGTGCTGTTCTTTTTTTTTAATCTCTGTTTTATTTTGAGTAAACTCCATTACTGTAGCTCCAAGTTCACTACACATGTTTCTGCAGGGTTTAGTTTACTACTAATTATATCCAGGGCACTTTCATTTTAAATATTATATTTGCATTTTTAGAAGTTAAATTTGACTCTTCTTTATACCTTCCATTTCTCTAATTTATGGGATTCCCAGGTGGCGCTAGTGGTAAAGAAAGTGAAGTGAAAGTCGGTCAGTCGTGTCGGACTCTTTGCAACCCCACAGACTATACAGTCCATGGAATTCTCCAGGTCAGAATATTAGAGTGGGTAGCCTTTCTCTTCTCCAAGGGATCTTCCCAACCCAGGGATCGAACCCAGGTCTTCTGTGTTGCAGGAGGATTCTTTACCAGCTAAGCCAAAAGGGAAGCCCAAGAATACTGGAGTAGGTATCCTATCCCTTCTCCAGCAGATCTTCCCGACCCAGGAATTGAACCAGAGTCTCCTGCAATGCAGGGGAATTCTTTACCAACTGAGCTATCAGGGAAGCCCCAATGGTAAAGAACCCACCTGCTAATGCAGGAGTTGTAAGAGATGGGAGTTTGATCCATGGGACAGGAAGATTCCCTGGAGAAGGAAGTGGCAACCCACTCCAGTATTTTTGCCTGAAGAATCCCATGGACAGAGGAGCCTGGCAGACTATAGTCCACAGGGTCACAGAATCGGACACAACTAGCTGAAATGACAGCACAGCACACATTTCTCTACTTTATATGGTCAGTTTTTTCTTTACCTTCTCAAACATACAGAAGATAGACATATTCACTATTTTAATATATTTTTGTACTGATTATATCATCTTAACCATTGTTGATTCAGTTTAGATGAATATTTCCCCTTATTATGGATAGCATTTTCGTATTTCTTTGCATGCTTGGTAATATTTGTTTGAACAACATTGTGAATGTTAGATATGAGAACTTTTTGTATTATTAAAAATATTGTTAAAATGTTCTAGGAAAAAGTTAAGTTACTTGAAGTTTGTCCCTTTCAGATTTTGCCTATAAGTTTTGTTATGTAGAATCAAAGAAATATTTAGACCTTCGTTGATATACTAGAGTTGGACTGTGAAGAAAGCTGAGCACCGAAGAATTGATGCTTTTGAACTGTGGAGTTGGAGAAGACTCTTGAGAGTCCCTTGGACTGCAAGGAGATCCAACCAGTCCATTCTGAAGGAGATCAGCCCTGGGATTTCTTGGGAAGGAATGATGCTAAAGCTGAAACTCTAGTACTTTGGCCACCTCATGCAAAGAGTTGACTCATTGGAAAAGACTCTGATGCTGGGAGGGATTGGGGGCAGGAGGAGAAGGGGACAACAGAGGATGAGATGGCTGGATGGCATCACTGACTCGATGGACGTGAGTCTGAGTGAACTCCAGGAGTTGGTGATGGACAGGGAGGCCTGGCGTGCTGCGATTCATGGGGTTGCAAAGAATCGGACACAACTGAGTGACTGAATTGAATTGAACTGAACTGAACTGATATACTAAATGATGGTTCATAAATGATCAAACTTTCTACTCTGTTTGGAACAGGCAATATCTCCTGTACTTTTGATGTCCCATGGCAGTGGCATCCCACTCCAGTACTCTTGCCTGGAAAATCCCAGGGACGGAGGAGCCTAGTAGGCTGCAGTCCATGGGGTTGCTTAGAGTCGGACACGACTGAAATGACTTAGCAGCAGTACTTTTCATTTAATTCTTTCTTTCTTTTCCTGAGTATTTTCCTTATATGTATGAGTTGGTCTATACTCAACTGAATACCTCAGGTGGATCCTCTGAAGATCCCTGGGTTTCTCTTCCTCTATTACAGTCCTCTCTTTGTAGTTACTCCCTGCTGCAAATTCTATTCACTTTGATTTCCTCTGAATCTTAACTCTGAAAGACATTGTCCTTTGATTGGGTAGTCCAAGGACCACAGCCTGGAAAATTCCTCTGGTATAAGACGTAGGTCTCACCCCATTTGTTTTTCATATTTTAAAGATTACTCTCCTTTGTTGTATGATGTAAATATCCTGAGAGCCTTTTATATATAGAGAGAGAGAAAGAGAGAATTGCCTTGTTTTTTAGTTTCTTCATGCAAAGAAGTAAATGAGTCCTTATTACTCCTTGTTGTGTAGAAGTTGAATTCTTTGACAGGCCAACTTTAAGTCTTCATATTAGAATAAATTGAGCAATTTATTTGAGAAGATGTAGCATTGTTGTGGGGCTTCCCAGATGGCACCAGTGGTAAAGAATCCACCTGCAATGCAGGAGACCAGGGTTCCATTCCTGGGTCCGTAAGATCTCCTGGAGAAGGGAATGGTTACCCAGTCCAGCATTCTTGCCTGGAGAATCCCATGAAGAGAGGAACCTGGTGGGCTACAGTCTATAGTGTCCCAAAGAGTCAGACAAATCTGAAGTTACTTAGCATGCACAGCATTGTTGTGTGAAACGGAAACAATTTAAGATAAAGCATATACTTATTGTGGGCATATGTTTGTGTTTTAATTTTAGTAAAATATCTTGTACTTCATTTTTATATTTAAGAGAGTTTTCTGGATTCTAACTTGTCTTCCTCAACAAAGAATAAATCGAGATAAATCTTTTCCTACGTTGACCCTGTATTTTATATTTATAGTGACTCTGTGCCATGGCAAATTATGACTTCCTTTGTAATTTTCCAAATCTTTATCAGTGCTATAATAGCACAAATAGCACCTTAGTGAAAGGAAAATGTGTTCACCATGCTTATGAAAATAGTTTAGAAAATGTAGTTTTATATTATTTTTATATTAGCTATTATAATTTATGACATACTTTGAGTCTGAGACTTCAGTTTCAACAGTAAGCAGATATTTAATAAGTGATTAATTATACTAAACTCTCCCATGTCTTTTAAAGGTGAGAGGAAAAATTGAAACAATCGTTTGTATAATTCAAGTTAAAAACAAATAAGCAAAGACAATAAAACTATTATTCGAAATCCTTTCAAATACAACAAGGGTGCAAATTGTTAATGCAATTCCCCACACAAATCGATTCAGAAATAAACTGTGGTTTCAAATATCTTGGATATTGTCCACATCTACTTTACTTGCATCTCCACACATTCAAAGGGTTTAAGGGAATTAAGACAAGTATCTGGATAATTCAGAAAAGAATTATAAACCATGTTAACAATTCTTCATCAAGAGTTACACATGGAACTTATCAAGTAAAAAGCCCACTGCAGACTAAAGTGGGATTACAGAGTAATTACTGTAGTTTTCATAATTAGGAAAGTGATTTTTTTTTTAATTACTTAAGCTTCCCTTTATAGGGAAACTAATGTACTTAAAACTAACAGAGGGCAATTTCTTTATTGAGCTTAACTTAGCTATAGTATATAATCAAAATATTGTTTTAGGTTATTTTGATTATGATATTTTCATGTGCTTTTTTTTTTCTGAATAGTTGTTTTAATTAGCAATACCATGATTGTGATGGACACAGAGATACGCTGCCTAGAGCAGACCTCTGGGTCTAGTGGACTCGCCTGCAAAGTGCATTCAACAAAGAGTCTACAGCTACCAGTCCTTGCAAGGGTTGCCTCCTCTGTAGAAAACTTTCTGCCACAAGGTCAAGAAAATCTCCATCAATAACTGATCACTGCACAGGTATTCAGGGTCTGATATGGGACAATTCTTGTGGGTGATTTCAACCCAAGAGGTCTCTATGCAATTAGCTGAGGTTGACCTCTGGCCTGCATTCTGGATTTACATACTCCTTCCCACACTATAGCTATTAGCTGTGTCGCTTCAGTTGTGTCCGACTCTGTGCAACCCCATAGACAGCAGCCCACCAGGCTCCCCCTTCCCTGGGATTCTCCAGGCAAGAATACTGGAGTGGGTTGCCATTTCCTTCTCTAATGCATGAAAGTGAAAAGTGAAAGTGAAGTTGCTCAGTCGTGTCCAACTCTTAGCAACCCCATGGACTGCAGCCTACCAGGCTCCTCCATCCATGGTATTTTCCAGGAGTACTGGAGTGGGGTGCCATTGCCTTCTCCATTAGCCTCAAAAGTACTCCTTAATTAGCACTTCCCACTCACTTCTGAATTGATGCTTTTGAACTGTGGTGTTGGAGAAGACTCTTGAGAGTCCCTTGGACTGCAAGGAGATTCAACCAGTCCATTCTGAAGGAGATCAGCCCTGGGTGTTCTTTGGAAGGAATGATGCTAAAGCTGAAACTCCAGTACTTTGGCCACCTCATGCGAAGAGTTGACTCATCGGAAAAGACTCTGGTGCTGGGAGGGATTGGGGGCAGGAGGAGAAGGGGACGACAGAGGATGAGATGGCTGGATGGCATCACTGACTCGATGGATGTGAGTTTGAGCGAACTCCAGGAGTTGGTGATGGACAGGGAGGCCTGGCGTGCTGCAATTCATGGGGTCGCAAAGCAACTGACACGACTGAGCAACTGAACTGAACTGAACTGAACTCACTTCTGTGTTGACATATAGTTGCTAATGAAAGTATGTTTGGTTTGCAGTCCAAATGTGCATGTGCTAAGTCACTTCAGTTGTGTCTGCCTCTTTGTAGTGCACCAGGCTCTGGTTGCTAGGCCCTCCTCTGGGGGCTCTTCCCAACCCAGGGATCAAACCCAAGTCTCATGTATTCTGCTTTGGGAAGCGAGTTCAGTTGGCAAGCATTGGATTGCTAGGTAATCCAAACAGTAGGCCATAAAGATGGAGCCTTAGAACTAACTGAAGCATGCCCTACCCAGTTCTCAGTGAAAAAACCATCACTGGTAATTGTGAAATAATTTGATGGTAATTGTGAGATAATTTTTAAAACTTTTACTGATGGTGAATTGGCATCAAATCCTGATGGTTAATTACACTGTGAGTGTGATATATCTATTTTGAAAAGTATGAAGGAAATAGTAATTATAAAAATAATGGAATTGTATGGCTGGAGCTAAACTCTTTACATTGATATATGCTGGCTTAAGAAAAGTAAAACAAAGATAACAAAAAGCTAAGTGTTTAGCAGGCAGTGGAAGCCAGGTATGAAATCTCTAGGACCTTCTTGGTAGCATAACCTCCAGGGGAGGAGCAGAGTAAGCTACTACCAGTGCCAGTCTGGATGTCTCAAGACTATATTACAGTTCAGAATATACCGTGACAGAGTCGGGAGAGAAAATGTTTAATATTGTCTGTTCTTTGTAAGCACAAATTTTCATATGTGTGCCACATCAGCAAAAATTTTATTGGTTAAGGTCTTGCCAGAATCCCATTTGGAGCAACATACAGTCGATTGAATCTTGTACCTCACACCATGATGAAAGAAGCGTATGCATCTTTGGGTTCCAGAGTTGATATATGCCACACCTGGAAATACTGCACTCATCAGTAAGACTACCAGCTTTGAATAGGCCTTAGAGAAGACACTGGTTAGAGAATGTGTTCAGCTGTTGCTTAGCAACCTCTTCAGGAACTCCTGGGTAAAATCTGATCAACTGAGACCTGGGCTGGAGGACTCCCCTTACTCTGGTTTATTGAACCCCCTCCTTTCCCTGCTTCCAAGATCTATAAATAATACACCTTGTGACTCTGCTTCCTTTGTGTGGATGTATTGAAACTGCACTTTCATTCAAAACAACCCCATGGGTTTATTTTCCTAAAGTGGGAACTTAGATGCTGAGGGAGCTACCTGTGGACTCTAAGCGAGTGCCTTCTGCCCCCTCATTAATTCTGCAGGTCATTATCTAAATATTCTTAATTCAATATAACAGCTCCAGCTTCTCAGAACAATTAGCTTACTATGTGGATTCAAGCAAAAAAGTGAGCACTAGCTGCCCTATAACACATGGGTGGCCTTAAAATTAAGTTGTGAAGAAAAATCCTCTCCAACAGTAGTAACTGATATCCATTTTGTGTGGCAAGAGATAGGCAGTGAGGAATGCCTGATCAGAAGCTGGGTAGGAAACATTGGAAAAATAGAGGCAAGAAGGTCTCGGGTAGAGAAACACAGAAGGACATGTGGAAATGGGAGAAGAGTGTGGAGATCTGTGTACCAGCCCACCAGAAGTTAATGCCAGCCTACCAGAAGTAATTTTTCATGGAAGGGTCGCTAAAACAGGTGAACAATTCAATCATTTGAAGTCACTCAGCCTCTGTCATTGGTCACCCTATTGTTGTGTAAATGTACATATGAACAGAGGGATCACAGTGCCAGAGATGGAGATTTTGCATGGAGCTGTAGCCATGGAGTCTTACTTACCAAGGCTGATGTAGCTACCATGGACAGCAAAGGTCCACCAGCAAAGACCAGTGAAGGTCCCTGTAAAGAAATGGAGCTGGGTAGCACAAGTCATGAATTACAGTGGATGCAGAAATACTTCATCTGGTTTATCTTTCAAGAAAGGATTTGTCACCCTGAATGCATGGGATCCTATCAATAACTTCAGGAATTACTTCATTTACAGGAACCAACTTTCTTCATTACCCCACAACTACAGACACCAAATCCTCTATCTCTTCACACTCTGAGGGACCAGATCTGATAGATGTAGTTATAAAGACTCAGCTATTTCTACCTAATATGGGGCAACTCTAGTAGTCCATTTTAGCTCCAGAGTTCCCAAAGATCATGGCCAAAGTTATTGTTGGGTTTGCATTATAGGTTCTCCATGTAGTCCTGCTTTCTTCCCACTCTTTTCACAAATGTTGACCCCAAAGGCACTCCTTAATAAACCTTGAAAACTAAACTCCATCTAAGAATCTGCTTCCAGGATACCAATATACTACAATGATATAATGGAAAGATCAAATAATCTGAAGACCTATAGAACTGCATTTGCAATTCACCAGCTCCATATGGTGAACAAGTTATTTAACCCTTGTAGACCCTGGTTTCCACATATAACCCTCTCTACCATACAGTTTTTCTTGAAACAAAACAGTACCTTTATTCTCTGCACTGTGGTCTTCCCTGGTGGCTCAGGCCTCCTGCAATATGGGACACCCAGGTTTGATCCCTGGATTGGGAAGATCCCCTGGAGAAGGGAATGGCAACACACTCCAGTATTCTTGTCTGGGAAATCCCATGAACAGAGGAGTCTAGCAGGGTATTGTAGTATAGCGGGAATTATCTGGGTTATATCAAATTTTGGATTAAATCTCAAGTATTGCACTTATGTTCAAATATATGTATGTATCAGATCAGATCTCAGATCAGTCGCTCAGTCGTGTCCGATTCTTTGAGACCCCATGAATCACAGCACGCCAGGCCTCCCTGTCCATCACCAACTCCCGGAGTTCACTCAGACTTACGTCCATCGAGTCAGTGATGCCATCTAGCCATCTCATCCTCTGTCGTCCCCTTCTCCTCCTGCCCCCAATCCCTCCCAGCATCAGAGTCTTTTCCGATGAGTCAACTCTTCGCATAAGGTGGCCAAAGTACTGGAGTTTCAGCTTCAGCATCATTCCTTCCAAAGAAATCCCAGGGCTGATCTCCTTCAGAATGGACTGGTTGGATCTCCTTGCAGTCCAAGGGACTCTCAAGAGTCTTCTCCAACACCACAGTTCAAAAGCATCAATTCTTCGGTGCTCAGCCTTCTTCACAGTCCAACTCTCACATCCATACATGACCACAGGAAAAACCATAGCCTTGACTAGACGGACCTTTGTTGGCAAAGTAATGTCTCTGCTTTTCAATATGCTATCTAGGTTGGTCATAACTTTCCTTCCAAGGAGTAAGCGTCTTTTAATTTCATGGCTGCAGTCACCATCTGTAGTGATTTTGGAGCCCAGAAAAATAAATTCTGACACTGTTTCCCCATCAATTTCCCATGAAGTGGTGGGACTGGATGCCATGATCTTCGTTTTCTGAATGTTGAGCTTTAAGCCAACTTTTTCACTCTCCACTTTCACTTTCATCAAGAGGCTTTTGAGTTCCTCTTCACTTTCTGCCATAAGGTGGTGTCATCTGCATATCTGAGGTTATTGATATTTCTCCCGGCAATCTTGATTCCAGCTTGTGTTTCTTCCAGTCCATCCAGAGTCATGATGTATTCTGCATATAAGTTAAATAAACAGGGTGACAATATACAGCCTTGACGAACTCCTTTTCCTATTTGGAACCAGTCCGTTGTTCCATGTCCAGTTCTAACTGTTGCTTCCTGACCTGCGTATAGGTTTCTCAAGAGGCAGATCAGGTGGTCTGGTATTCCCATCTCTTTCAGAATTTTCCACAGTTTATTGTGATCCACGCAGTAAGGCTTTGGCATAGTCAATAAAGCAGAAATAGATGTTTTTCTGGAACTCTCTTGCTTTTTCTATGATCCAGCAGATGTTGGCAATTTGATCTCTGGTTCCTCTGACTTTTCTAAAACCAGCTTGAACATCAGGAAGTTCACGGTTCACCTATTGCTGAAGCCTGGCTTGGAGAATTTTGAGCATTACTTTACTAGCATGTGAGATGAGTGCAATTGTGCGGTAGTTTGAGCATTCTTTGGCATTGCCTTTCTTTGGGATTGGAATGAAAACTGACCTTTTCCAGTCCTGTGGCCACTGCTGAGTTTTCCAAATTTGCTGGCATATTGAGTGCAGCACTTTCACAGCATCATCTGTCAGGATTTGAAATAGCTCAACTGGAATTCCATCACCTCCACTAGCTTTGTTTGTAGTGATGCTTCCTAAGGCCCACTTGACTTCACATTCCAGGAGGTCTGGCTCTAGGTCAGTGATCACACCATCGTGATTATCTGGGCTGTGAAGATCTTTTTTGTACAGTTCTTCTGTGTATTCTTGCCATCTCTTCTTAATATCTTCTGCTTCTGTCAGGTCCATACCATTTCTGTTCTTTATCGAGCCCATCTTTGCATGAAGTGTTCCCTTGGTATCTCTAATTTTCTTGAAGAGATCTCTAGTCTTTCCCATTCTGTTGTTTTCCTCTATTTCTTTGCATTGATCGCTGAAGAAGGCTTTCTTATCTCTTCTTGCTATTCTTTGGAACTCTGCATTCACATGTTTATATCTTTCTTTTTCTCCTTTGCTTTTCGCTTCTCTTCTTTTCACAGCTATTTGTAAGGCCTCCCCAGACAGCCATTTTGCTTTTTTACATTTCTTTTCTATGGGAATGGTCTTGATCCCTGTCTCCTGTACAATGTCACAAACCTCATTCCATAGTTCATCAGGCACTCTATCTATCATATCTAGGCCCTTACATCTATTTCTCACTTCCACTGTATAGTCATAAGGGATTTAATTTAGGTCATACCTGAATGGTCTAGTGGTTTTCCCTACTTTCTTCAATTTAAGTCTGAATTTGGCAATAAGGAGTTCATGGTCTGAGTCACAGTCAGCTCCTGGCCTTGTTTTTGCTGACCGTATAGAGCTTCTCCATCTTTGGCTGCAAAGAATATAATCAATCTGATTTCGGTGTTGACCATCTGGTGATGTCCATGTATAGAGTCTTCTCTTGTGTTGTTGGAAGAGGGTGTTTGTTATGACCAGTGCATTTTCTTGGCAAAACTCTATTAGTCTTTGCCCTGCTTCATTCCGTGTTCCAAGGCCAAATTTGCCTGTTACTCCAGGTGTTTCATGACTTCCTACTTTTGCATTCCAGTCCCCTATAATGAAAAGGACATCTTTTGGGGGTGTTAGTTCTACAAGGTCTTGTAAGTCTTCATAGAACCGTTCAACTTCAGCTTCTTCAGCGTTACTGGTTGGGGCATAGACTTGGATTACTGTGATATTGAATGGTTTGCCTTGGAAACGAACAGAGATCATTCTGTCGTTTTTGAGATTGCATCCAAGTACTGCATTTCAGACTCTTTTGTTGACCATGATGGCCACTCCACTTCTTCTGAGGGATTCCTGCCCGCAGTAGTAGATATAATAGTCATCTGAGTTAAATTCACCTATTCCAGTCCATTTCAGTTCGCTGATTCCTAGAATGTCGACATTCACTCTTGCCATCTCTTGTTTGACCACTTCCAATTTGCCTTGATTCATGGACCTGACATTCCAGCTTCCTATGCAATATTGCTCTTTACAGCATCGGACCTTGCTTCTATCACCAGTCACATCCACAGCTGGGTATTCTTTTTGCTTTGGCTCCATCCCTTCATTCTTTCTGGAGTTATTTCTCCACTGATCTCCAGTAGCATATTGGGCACCTACTGACCTGGGGAGTTTCTCTTTCAGTATCCTATCATTTTGCCTTTTCATACTGTTCATGTATGTATGTGTGTGTGTGTGTATATATATATATATATATATATATATATGGATATATATAATATGCAAACATATTTAAACAGGATTGTATATATACTTACAATCTTGTTTAAATACACTTTAAATACCTTTGCACATACACAATATGTGAGCATTTAACTGTTTATACTTCTCAGGAGATACACTGTTGTCATATTTTTAAAGCTTTCATCTAAACTGGCTATGCCTTGAGCCTTCTTTCTTCATGACAGTGTGGTAAAAATCCAGTGCAGAGGAAATTTTTCTCTATCGTGTCAGTAAATTGATTTACACATAAGCTAAAATAGAAAAGAAAAAAAAAATGACTAGACGTATTTACAATTCAAATACTGTCATCCAAATGCATATTAAAATAAATGACTTTGGGCAGTGTTAATGAACCAAAAGTAATTCAGTTACACAAGTTGAAATATTCATGTCAGTTATTGATGAGTTCTACATTTTGCTAAGTTGTTTCATTACCAGTAACCAGACAAAGGCTAATATCATCTTTTAGCTAGACTGAATTGGCTTTCATTATCCTCAAAGTACCTAGACATGCAGATAACTTTCAGTTTCAGTTCAGTTCAGTTCAATCGCTCAGCCATGTCCGATTCTTTGCAACCTTGTGGACTGCATCATGCCAGGCCTCCCTGTCCATCATCAACTCCCAGAGCTTACTCAAACTCATGTCCATTGAGTCGGTGATGCCATCCAACCATCTCATCCTCTGTAGTCCCCTTCTCCTCCCAACTTCAATCTTTCCCAGCATCAGTGTCTTTTCCAATGAGTCAGTTCTTTTCATCAGGTGGCCAAAGTATTGGAGTTTCAGCTTCAGCATCAGTCCTTCCAATGAATATTCAGGACTGATTTTCTTTAGGATGGACTAGTTGTACCTCCTTGCAGTCAAAGGGCCTCTCAAGAGTCTTCTCCAACAACACAGTTCAAAAGCATCAATTCTTCAGTGCTTAGCTTTCTTTATAGTTCAGCTCTCACATCCACACATGACTACTGGAAAAACCATAGCTTTGACTAGATGGACCTTTGTTGGCAAAGTAATGTCTCTGCTTTTTAATATGCTGTCTAAGTTGGTCATAACTTTCCTTCCAAGAAGTAAGCGTCTTTTGATTTCATGGCTGCAGTCACCATCTTCAATGACTTTGAAGCCCCCCAAAATAGAATCTTTTACTGTTTCCATTGTTTCCCCATCTATTTGCCATGAAATAATGGGACCAGATGCCATGATCTTAGTTTTCTGAATGTTGAGTTTTAAGCCAACTTAAAGGAGAGGAGAGAAAAAGTGAACTTTCAATTTACTTTCCAAATATTTAGTTTCTACTTCCAGACAAAGTTGCAAACTCATTGATGACAAAGGCAGAATTTTATATTTTGTTGATTATAATGCTGTACACTATAAAATTATATTTTCCAAAAATCTTTACTTGGATTTTACTTATAACTGGTCACAATTAGTTGAGCTGTAAGTCTTCAACTTGTAAAACATGCCCCAATGTGGTTAATCAGATTTTAGTTTATAGAAGCAATAAATAAATTAAGTAAAAAATTCCTGGGGGCTTCCCAGGTGGAGCAGTTTGTAAAGAACCTGCCTGCCAATGCCAGTGCAGGAGACTCAAGAGACACGGTTTCGATCCCTGGGTCAGGAAGATCTACTGGAGAAGGAAATGGCAACCTACTCCAGTATTCTTGCCTGGGAAATCCCACCGACAGAGGAGCATGGCTGGCTAGAGTCCATAGGATCACAGAGTTGGACATGACTGAAGTGACTTAGCACACACCAAGTTAAAAAATTCCCAGTTGAGAATAGTAAAATCAATTGACCCTCTCCTGAGTAAACCTGTAATTCAAAAATTCGGCTGGTGAGATTATTCAATAATAAAATTGAAATCCCAAATACACACTTAGAAACGAGTATGAAAATTAGATTCTCAGGCAGTATAATGAACAGAATGCAATGTGTCAACACCCTCCTGCAACAATGGAAGAGACATAAAATCTCTCAAATATTGAAAAAAAAAAAAAGTGAGAAATTCTGATTTAAAAACACAAGGTAGAGAGGATGTTTGCAAAATTTCAGGTTTATAGACCACTGAGCAAAAACTAAGTAATCCTCAAGAGCAAAAATAAATAGAATGTGTCCCAAAATAAATTATAGTAATACTTGAATGCATTTGTTTAAAAAAAAAGAATAAGTTAAGCCTTTGAGTTACATTTTAGTTAAAAAATTCAATTCTGATTTTTCTTAGAAAATGTGTTCAAGTGAAAATAGTAACCGTTTATTGAATGAAACACAACAGTGCAAAAGAAAATTCATCCTTTTAAGATAAAAATGATTCTGAGTGCATTACTGACAAATATGATTATTTTAAAAGTTCTAGTTTCAAAACTGAGATTTTAACCATCCCATTATAACTGTTAGCATTGTGTATTTTTTCATTGATTGGAATCTATCTTCAGATATAGTCCATTCACATTTTGATTATTAAAGCACAAGTTTCTGCCTATAGGTTCTCATTTTCGTTTTGTCCCCTAAATGGCCCATATTGAATACATTTGGCTGTTAAAACACTGCTGTAGTCCCATCACTGTATGTATCATAATTCAGTATGTTACAAGGAATAAACAAATCAATGAAATGAAGGCAATATGGCCACTGCCTAGAAGGTAATGTTAGCATCTTGGCATAAAGAGTTTATTTCCACATTAAAAAAAAATACATTTTCACGTATTATAGACAGCAATGTCTGAAAGTGGAAAAATTTGAAAAGAATTTCTATTGCACTGGAAGTTATATATCATCTCAGTAACTATAAGAGGGCTGAGAGAGGAGAAAAGGAAGGTACATTCTTTTGTAAAATGAAGGCACAAGTGCAATGATATAAGACACACACGTCAAAGTATTCAGCAGGTAAAGACACAGTGACTTCAAAGGCTGGCTAAAGAACAAAGAGCAGTTAAGTTATTAATATGAGATTTCATCTCCACATCTAACACAAGAGTGATCTTATGAAATATTCACTGAAGATAAATGGGAATAGTGTTGGATCATACAACCACTGTGAAAAGAAGAGAAGCAAAAAGCAAAGGAGAAAAGGAAAGATGGACCCATTTGAATGCAGAGTTCCAAAGAATATCAAGGAGAAATAAGAAATCTTTCCTCAGTGATCAGTGCAAAGAAATAGAGGAAAACAACAAATGGGAAACCCAAGATGTCTTCAAGAAAATTAGAGATACCAAAGGAACATTTCATGCCAAGATGGGCTCATTAAAGGACAGAAATGGTATGGACCTAACAGAAGCAGAAGATAGTAAGAAGAGGTGGCAAAAATACACAGAAGAACTATACAAAAAAGATCTTCATGACCCAGATAACCATGATGGTGTGATCACTCACCTAGAGCCAGACATCCTGGAATGTGAAGTCAAGTGGGCCTTATGAAGCATCACTACAAACAAAGCTAGTGGAGGTGATGGAATTCCAGTTGAGCTATTTCAAATCCTAAAAGATGATGCTGTGAAAGTGCTGCACTCAAATTGTCATCAAATTTGGAAAACTCAGCCATGGCCACGGGACAGGAAAAAGCAGTTTTCATTCCAATCCCAAAGAAAGGTAATGCCAAAGAATGCTCAAACTACCTCACAACTGCACTAATCTCACACATTAGCAAAGTAATGCTCAAAATTCTCCAAGCCAGGCTTCAGCAATATGTGAACCATGAATTTCCAGATGTTCAAGCTGAATTTAGAAAAGGCAGAGGAACCAGAGATCAAATTGCCAACATCCGCTGGATCATGGAAAAAGCAAGAGAGTTCCAGAAAAACATCTATTTCTGCTTTCTGGACTATGCCAAAGCCTTCGACTGTGTGGATCACAATAAACTGTGGAAAATTCTGAAAGAGATGGGAATACTAGACCACCTGACCAGCCTCTTGAGAAACCTGGATGCAGGTCAGGAAGCAACAGTTAGAACTGGACATGGAACAACAGACTGGTTACAAATAGGAAAAGGAGTACTTCAGGCTGTATATTGTCACCCTGCTTATTTAACTTACATGCAGAGTACATTATGAGAAATGCTGGGCTGGATGGTGCACAAGCTGGAACCAGGAGAAATATCAATAACCTCAGATACGCTGATGACACCATCCTTACGGCAGAAAGTGAAGAGGAACTAGAGTCTCTTGATGAAAGTAAAAGAGGAGAGTGAAAAAGTTTTAACTTAAAGCTCAACATTCAGAAAACTAAGACCATGCATCCAGTCCCATCATTTCATGGCAAATAGATGGGGAAACAGTGGAAACAGTGGCTGACTTTTTATTTTTTGGGGCTCCAAAATCACTGAAGATGGTGACTTCAGCCATGTAATTAAAAGACGCTTATTCCTTGGAAGGAAAGTTATGAACAACCTAGATAGCATATTAAAAAGCAGAGATATTACTTTACCAACAAAGGTCCATCTAGTCAAGGCTATGGTTTTTCCAGTGGTCATGTATGGACGTGAGAGTTGGACTATAAAGAAAGCTGAGGGCCAAAGAATTGATGCTTTTGAACTGTGGTATTGGAGAAGACTCTTGAGAGTCCCTTGGACTGCAAGGAGATCCAACCAGTCCCTCCTAAAAGAGATCAGTCTTGAGTGTTCATTGGAAGGACTGATGCTGAAGCTGAAACTCCAATACTTTGACCACCTGATGTGAAGAACTGACTCACTGGAAAAGACCCTGATGCTGGGAAAGATTGTAGGCAGGAGGAGAAGGGGATGACAGAGGATAAGATGGTCGGATGACATCACCAACTCAATGGACATGAATTTAAGCAAACTCTGGGAGTTGGTGATGGACAAGGAGGCCTGGCGTGCTGTGGTCCATGGGGTTGCAAAGAGTCGGACATAACTGAGTGACTGAACTGACTGATACAACCACTAAGAGGAGAGATCCTTCCAGCTGAAGGCACATACTTCTCTTTGGGAAATAGCTCCCTAAGTCAGCTTTTAAAATGAGATGGGATGCTTAAACTTAAGTGGTCTGTGGAAGGTATACATTTTGACTTTTTAAAAAATTTACACTTAAGAAAACAGATGCAGTATGTTCATGTATATGTATGGAATCTAGACAAATGATATTGATGAACTATTTGCAGGGAAGGAATGGAGATGCAGAGTTAAAGAATGGATTTGTGGACACAGTGAGGGAGAGAATGATTGGGATGAATAGAGAAAGTAGCATCAACATACGTATACTA
Organism: Bos javanicus; assembly: GCF_032452875.1. Taxonomy (NCBI): domain Eukaryota; kingdom Metazoa; phylum Chordata; class Mammalia; order Artiodactyla; family Bovidae; genus Bos; species Bos javanicus. Next base: position 26,545,243 of record NC_083891.1, on the reverse strand, counting down.
TCGGGTAAGATTGACAGCTGGTGTAGCACAGGGAGCCCAGACTGGTGCTCTCTGATGACTTGGAGGGATGGGATGGGAGAAGGGGAGGGAAACTAGGGAGAGAGAAGATGTATAATTATAATGTGTGTATAATTTGGCTAATTTGTGTTGTTGTCGGGCAAAAATCAATACAACATTATAAATTTTTTTTAATTTTAAATACAAACAAAATTTTTTAAGTGAATAAGCACTAAAAGATAGCTTCCAAACAATAAAGGAAAAACATTTGCTAGTTAAAAGGGCTAGGATGAAAGAAAGTTAAAGGAAGCAGAGAAAAAAAAACAGAATAAATAAAAAATAGAATATGATAGGGAAAGAATTCAAATAAATGTACAAAGTCACCTAAGTTACCAATTAAAAGACAGATATTCTAATATTGACTCTTAAATGGTATAGCTTATAATTTTACAAAATTAAAAAATGTAAAACCATAAAAATGTTGAAAATAAATGTTACTAATAGAATAAATACATTAGGAAAGAAATGATCTAAAGTTCGCTGATGGTGACATCGTATAAAATATACATTAGGGGAAAATGGTAATGGCATAGGAAAAGAATCCTTAAATTCACCAGGATTATATAAAACTCTATAACCTGCTTGACGATAATAACCTACTCTCAAATATATATGGTAAATAACTGACAGTGTTATATCTATAGATGGACAAATCAAGCATTCCTCTAACATTCTTCTTCCACTAATTGACAGTAAAGTGAACAAATAAGGACACAATAATAATTTTGAAAGATCTGATAAACTCGATTGACAGATTGGTTTAAAAGACTTATTTCTATATAATAGCTAATTCTAGAAATTATAGAGTTAATATCTTTCTCAAGCATACAAGGAACATTTATGATAAAGTAGAACAATTTCTAGTTCTTAAAGTGAGTCTAAAAATCGTTCCAAAAATCAGTCATATAGGCCAGGAGTTTTATTCCACTCAAGGAGACAGTGGAGGACAGAGAAGCCTGGCGTGCTACAGTCCATGAGATCCCAAAGACTTGGACATGACTTAGCAACTGAGCAACAAGTATTTTTAAATGAAATAAAAAAGAGATAACTGAAATCGCAAATCTGTATAAAGATAGGGCTAACTTGTGGTTTCTCTGATATGGAACTGTGTTATTCCTAGGAACTCCAGAAGTCTGCTACCAACTGTTGTCCAAAGCAGGGATAAAATGTACTAGCTCATGATTTTAAATGTGTTGTATAAAGTCAAAAACTCCCTTAAAGGCACTCTGTGTTAATCTGTCTATGTTATTTACTGAAAATATATAAACTGATCACTCGAACGTGGTTTAAACAGTTTCCTAGTTTGGTTTTATGACCAGTGGGGCACAAAAGACCTTCTATAATTTGTACCTTGACTTCCTTGAGAAAAAGGTATGTTTTCATGTATCTTGTTGGTTAACGATTTTAAGATAAAGCATCCCAGGCAACTGAGAAAGGACCCTGGGAGTTGTGTCTGGAATTTGTTGCACCTCTGTGTTTACCTGCCATACTGTTACATTCATTAAAAGCCTATGTGACTGTGCTCAGTGAAGTCTCATGGGCTCGTCAATGATCCATTCACTATTATTACAGCAGTTGGTACTATGAGCACAATGATTTAAAGCAGGCTTTGGGGACTCTACCAGCTCAAGTCCCACAGATGAGATTAAATAAACGGGAAAAGATCAGGATTATTCAGACGGAAAAAAAAAAAAAAAGGGAGAAAGAAAACCTTCAGGCAATTAAACTAGGTGGAAATGTTCAGATGATTCATTAAAGCTTGCCAGAAAAAGAAAGTGATAGATGGAGTATCTGTTAACATATTGTGTACTTAGTCACTCTGTCATGTCTGACTCTTTGCGACCCCATGGACTGCAGCCTGCAGGGTACTCTGTCCATGGGAATTCTCCAGGCAAGAACACTGGAGTGGGTTGCCTTGCCTTCATCCAGGGGTTCTTCCCAAGTTCAGTTCAGTTCAGTTCAGTCGCTCAGTCCTGTCTGACTCTTTGCAACCCCATGAATTGCAGCATGCCAGGCTTCCCTGTCCATCACCTACTCCCGGAGTTTACTCAAACTCATGTCCATCCAGTCGGTGATGTCATCCAGCCAGCTCATCCTCTGTCGTCCCCTTCTCCTCCTGCCCCTAATCCCTCCCAGCATTAGGGTCTTTTCCAATGAGTTAACTCTTCCATGAGATGGCCAAGGTACTGGAGTTTCAGCTTTAGCATCATTCCTTCAAAAGAACACCCTGGACCAATCTCCTTTAGAATGGACTGGTTGGATCTCCTTGCAGTCCAAGGGACTCTCAAGAGTCTTCTCCAACACCACAGTTCAAAAGCATCAATTCTTCGGCACTCTGCTTGCTTCACAGTCCAACTCTCACATCCATACATGACTACTGGAAAAACCATAGCCTTGACTAGATGAACCTTTGTTGGCAAAGTAATGTCTCTGCTTTTGAATATGCTATCTAGGTTGGTCATAATTTTCCTTCCAAGGAGTAAGCATCTTTTAATTGCATGGCTGCAATCACCAACTGCAGTGATTTTTGGAGCCCAGAAAAATAAAGTCTGACACTGTTTCCACTGTTTCCCCATCTATTTGTCATGAAGTGATGGGACCAGATGCCATGATCTTCGTTTTCTGAATGTTGAGCTTTAAGCCAACTTTATCACTCTCCTCTTTCACTTTCATCAAGAGGCTCTTTAGTTCCTCTTCACTTTCTTCCATAAGGGTGGTGTCATCAGCATATCTGAGGTTATTGATATTTCTCCTGGCAATCTTGATTCCAGCTTGTGCTCCTTCCAGCCCAGCATTTCTCATGATGTACTCTGCATGTAAGTTAAATAAGCAGGGTGACAATATATAGCCTTGACGTACTCCTTTTCCTATTTGGAGCCAGTCTGTTGTTCCATGTCCAGTTCTAACTGTTGCTTCCTGACATGCATATAGGTTTCTCAAGAGGCAGGTCAGGTGGTCTGGTATTCCCATCTCTTTCAGAATTTTCCACAGTTTCTTGTGATCCACACAGTCAAAGGCTTTGGCATAGTCAAGAAAGCAGAAATAGATGTTTTTCTGGAGCTCTCTTGCTTTTTCCATGATCCAGCGGATGTTGGCAATTTGATCTCTGGTTCCTCTGCCTTTTCTAAAACCAGCTTGACCATCTGGAGGTTCACAGTTCACGTATTGCTGAAGCCTGGCTTGGAGAATTTTGAGCATTACTAGCCCAAACCAGGGATCAAACCCAGGTCTCCTGCATTGTGGGCAGATTCTTTACCATCTGAGCCACCAGGGAAAGCCAAGAATACTGGAGTGGATAGCGTATCCTTTCTCCAGGGGATCTTCCCAACCCAGGAATTGAATTGAGGTCTCCTGCATTGCAGGCAGATTCTTTACCAGCTGCCAGGATGCTCTGCCTTCCACTAATAAAAACCGGTTGTAGGGCACCACATCATCTTTCTTAAAGTTGACACCATGGTGATTAAGAGAAGAAACTGGCTGCTGTGTTGCTGCAGAAGTGGCAGCTCCAGAACTGGAGTCCCCACAGAAAGGATGGCAGCAGGTCCGTGCCAATTGTCTGTGCTACCCACAGGCAAACAGTGGGCCAGCAGGACTTCCTGGTGATACAGTGGATAAAACTCTGAGCTTCTACTACAGAGGGCCCAGGGTTTGATCCCTGGTAGGGGAACTAAGATCCCACACTCCACAAAGAGTGCATGTGTGCTCAGTCATGTAGGATTCTCCGTGACCCTATGGACTGTAGCCCACCAGGCTCCTCTGTCCATGGGATTCTTCAGGCAGGAATACTGGAGTGGGTTGCCATTTCATTTTTAAAGGGTCACTATAAGTCAATAGGGCCTTCCCAAGTCGCCCTATTGTGGTAGAGAATCCACCTGCCAGTGCAGGAGACATTAAAAAGCAAAGGTCAACTAAAAATGTAATATATTTAGAAAAACAAATCAATAAAGCAGTATTGAAAATAAAAAGAAACTTGCACATTAGAGCAATTAAATCATTAATAAAATAATGTTACTAAAATATAGCTAGGCTGCACAATTTGCAGATTTATTAAATTTTAAAGAACAAAGACTGCTCATCTTGTAAAAATGTTTTTTTTTTAGGTGTAAAAACATGAGGTAGGCCATGCAAATTATTTTTTATGGCTTTAATGGACTGCACAAAAAGGAGGCAAGAAGAAAAGAGACAAAGAGCAATGTTACATTTGAATGTATAGACTGAGATACTAAATAAAATTTTAAAACTGATTCATCTTCATCAAGTTAATATATTACTAAGTTTACTGAAGGAGAACAACAATATTCTAGCATTAGAAAATACTATCAATATAAGTTCTCTTTTGTCAGATTGTTGATGAAAAATATTATCTTGAGAAGTACATGACTTTTGATAGAATTAATAGTTAATTCATCTTTTAAATTCTCATCAAACTACACATGCAAAGAAATTCCTTTAACCTGATGAATTTTATATACTAAAACTTCACTTTAAACATCCCAGAGATGAGTCACACTTTTAAAAAATTTCAATAAAAGACTGAACAGAAACAAAGATGACCTCTATATTCCAATTATTTCACAGTGAACTGAAAATTCTTGTGGCTAGCCAATTAAATAAGACAGAAAAACAGAAATAGAGGCAAAAATATTTTAAAGGAAAACAAACTCATACTTATTTGCTGACTCTGGTTGTCTATAGGATAACCTAAGACAATCTGTAAATCATTAGAAGCAATAAGAACGTGCAGCAAATTGTATTCAGATCACAATCTGCAATAACTGAAAATATATATAAATATTTGAAAATACCCCATTTACAATATCAGCATAAACTAATATATTAAGGCAGGAAATTGCTGCTATATATATACATATGTGTGTGTGTGTATATATATATATATATGTAAGTTCTTTATGAAATAAAAGATTATGAATTATTGAAAAGCATAAAAGAAGCTCTGAATAAATAAAAGTGCATAATAAGTTCATGAGTGAAAAACTTTATATCTTAAGTTAATTCTGTCCCAAATATATCAATCAGTGCAATACAAATAAAATGAAAATCTCAAAAAATTTTTTTCTTCTAGATCTTAAACAAACTGATCCTAACTTTAATGAGGATACAACAAAAATATGTAAAATATTTCTAGGGCAAAATTAAAAATAATAACAGAAGCCTTCTTACCAATGTCACAACTTATGATAACTGTGATTCATCTTTGTGTCATATCCTTTTGCCTTTTCATACTGTTCATGGGATTCTCAAAGCAAGAATGCTGAAGTGGTTTGCCAGTATCTTCTCCAGAGTTTTGTCAGAACTCTCTCCATCATAACCCGTCCATCTTGGGTGATACTACACGGCATGATTCATAGTGATTCAAGATCAGAAATGGACAATACATAGAATGGAGAACTTAGACCCAGAAAAACATGTTCTCTTGGTAGAGGGACATTACAAATCATCAGGCTAAAGTAGAACTGTAAGTAAGTGATGTTACAATAATAGTCTTTGCATAAAGGAAAAAAAAATTGGTTCTTATCTTACAACCAGTTAATCCTAAAGGAGATCAACCCTGAAATTCATTGGAAGGATTGACGCTGAAGCTGAAGCTCCAGTACTTCGGCCACCTGATGCAAAAAGCAGACTCATTAGAAAAGACTCTGGTTCTGGGACAGACTGAAGGCAGGAGGAGAAGGGGTGACAGAGGATGAGATGGTTGGACGGCATCACTGACTCAGTGGACATGATTTTGAGCAAACTCTGGGAGATGGTGAAGGACAGGGAGGCCAAGCATGCTACAGTCCTTGGGGTCGCAGAGTCGGACACGGCTGAGTGAATGAACAACATATCTTACATTATATGAAGTTTTTCCAGATGGAATAAACAACTCAATAGGAACACTGAAATTTTAAAATATTACAAGAAAGTTGTAGGAGAACGTGTCTGATATAGAATAGTGAATTAATTTTTAAATCGAATACATAAGCACATCTTAGAAAATAAAGGTTGATGAATGTGACTCAATCAAAACTGTGAACTGCTACATGACTAACGTTGCCAGAAACCAAGTTAAAAGATAAGCTAGGATTGACTAGAAAACAATATATGCTACTTTGTAACAGATAAATAATTATTATCCAATAGCATTTCTTAATTCACTAATAAAGAACACATACATCCTAGTAGGAAAAATTATAAGATGCAATAATGAGCAATTCACTGAAGAGTAACCTGAGTCCAATATGACAGAATTATCCAAAATATTTTCAACAATAAGAGAAGTACAAGCTTAAAAAGAAAATAAAATTTCTTAGTCATATGGGCAAAAAAATTTTAAACTTTGATAACATCATATACTAAAAAGGGTCTTGGGGAAACTGTCATAGGTTACCTAAGGGAGTATGCGTGTGAGTATTCAGATGCCTCGGTCTGTGTACGACTCTTTGTGACCTCATGGACTGTAGCCTGCCAGATTTCTCTGTCCATGGGATTTTCCTGGCAAGAATACTGGAGTGGTTTGCCATGTCCTCCTCCAGGAGATCTTCCTGACTCAGGGATCGAATCTGCCTCTCCTGCAATTGCTGGTGGATTTCTCACCACTGAGCCACCAGGGAAGCCTATGTGGGAGTATAAAATGTTACAATAACTTAAGAGAAAAATTGGCAAAAATTGATTAAGATTAATTCCTTTTAAACCAATCATTCTAGTCTACCTATTTTAAAAAATTGGTGCACAGGTACACAAAAATATACATATGATAATTTGCTTTTTAACTCCTTTTGTAGCAAGAAATAATTGCAGATAACTTTGTATGTCCATCAACAGACTAACAGATAAATGAAAAGTGTTATTAAAAGTACAATGAGATACTATATATAGAAGAAAAGGAATTAACTACATTAGCATATACTGATATGTTGTTGTTGTTCAGTTGCTGAGTCATGTCTGACTCTTTGTGACTCCCTGGACTGCAGCACGCTGCACGCTAGGTCCCCCTGTCCTCCACTGTCTCCCAGAGTTTGCTCAAGTTCATGTCCATTGAGTTGGTGATGCTATCTAACCATCTCATTTTCATATTGATATAATAGAGAGAGAAAACAACTATGAAAAAAAGAAATTGCAGTAGTATGATCAACAATTAAATAAAACTCATATAAAGTACTATTACATGTTGCTCTCTCACATACAATCAAAAGACTGGAAATGTAAGCAATGTGTATTAATCATTGCTTTAGTACAGGGAAGGCACAAAGAGGTAGAATTTGGATAAGGGACAAAAGTGGCTTTAGCTTAAGCTTTATTTATGATTTTATTTAATTAAAATAGACCTAGAACAAATATGATAAAGTGTGGCAAATAGAAGCACAAAGAAGAAATATAAATCATTCTACCACCGAGAGAGCATTAACCACCAATAGAACTGAAATTTAGTGATTATTTCAGAGTTTTATTATTGCTGTTGTTTCTGCTTTTTTAATGAGGAAAAATGGTAAAATCATCTTAAAACTCCTGAGATTATAGTTTGGATGAGGTTATAAGTAAAGTAAGGGTTGACACTGAAAAATATTTAAAGTATACTTTATTATTGTGGTTCTCAATTTCTTTTTCTATCAAAACCACCAGATCACTTACCTTTTCATATGCAACTTATTTCCATGGGCCAACAAGGTTTTATAGACTAGAGCATAGTGATGAATGGTGATCACCGAGTGATATCATTTTATTTTTTCTCTACCACTGATCCAAAATACTGGTGTTTTTCACAACATAGCTGACACGAGCCTTTCATATTTTTAGAATTTTTTTTTTTAATAATTGTAAAGCAAAATTGATTTTTTTAACTTCTTTAAGGGTATTTGTTTAATTCAGTTTAAAGTCTCAGTGTTTTAATGATGAATTGGTATCTTTCACCTTGGTTGAAAACTCTAACACACCTAAGTATTGACTACTTCAACCATGTGGTAGTGAATGAGACCTAATTGCAACCTGCTGGCAGCAAGTAAATTGAATGATTGATTTTTTGATAAAGGAATACACCATTTTAAACATCTGAATCTACAAATCCACAGTTATGAAATAACAGCAGTCATTATCTGGCACCAAGCAGAGATTATGAAAGACAAGTGAAGAAAGTTTGTTCTGTTTTCACACTCAGAAATGTGCTTAGCTATTACCACTTATAAAAAGAAAGGGGAATCAATTGGCTTTGGTGGAACATAAAATTTTTAACCTACAGCATTTAAAAAAAAAAGTTTCAAGGCTGAGGTCATGTGAGTGTACTATACCCTTTCCTTTGACTATTTTCTAGGTATAAGTTATAAATAATGAACCTATTGGTGAAGCAAATACTTTTATATATGATCCTAATGTTTCTTTGAAATGAGAGAATCATCTGAAAATGAAGGCACTTCTGCTTCCTGAGATCATTTTGACATATATTTTATTGTCTTGATTTTGGGGTTTTCTGAAACACACACCCTATTCTTGCTTCTTGGAAGTCAACCAGAATGATTTTTGCCTCTGCCCAGGCATTTTGATTTTCAAGGAGCTTTCACTGAGTAGTCCTAATTTCACAACTGGTAAAAGTTACTTCTTCAGTCATTTAAGGTTAGATACCATTTTACTGGGCTTCCCTGGTAGCTCAGATGGTAAAGAATCCCCAGCAATGCAGGAGACACCAGTTCGATTCCTGGGTTAGGAAGATCCCCTGGAAAAGGGATAGGTTACTCACTCCAGTATTCTTGGGCTTCCCTGGTGGCTCAGATGGTAAAGAATCTGCCTGTAATGTGGGAGACCTAGGTTCAATCCCTGCATTAGGAAGATTCCCTGGAGAAGGGCATGACAACCCACTCGTTTTCTTTTTTAAATTAATTTATTTTAATTGGAGGCTAATTACTTTACAGTATTGTAGTGGTTTTGCCATACACTGACATGAATCAGCCATGGGTGTACATGTGTTCCCCATACTGAACCACCTTCCTCCCCATCCCATCCCTCAGGGTCACCCCAGTGAACCAGCCCTGAGTGCCCTGTCTCATGCGTCGAACATGGACTGGCAATCTATTTTACATATGGTAATATACATGTTTCAGTGCTATTCTCTCAAATCATCCCACCCTTGCCTTCTCCCTCAAAGCCCAAAAGTCTATTCTTTACATCTGTGTCTCTTTTGCTGTCTCGCATATAGGGTCATCATTACCACCTTTCTAAATTCCATATATATACATTAATATACTGTATTGGTGTTTTTCTTTCTGGCTTACTTCACTTGTATAATAGGCTCCAGTTTCATCCACCTCATTAGAACTGATTCAAATGCACTCTTTTTAATAGCTAAGTAATATTCCATTGTGTATATGTACCACAGCTTTCTTATCCATTCATCTGCTGATGGACATCTAGGTTGCTTCCATGTCCTGGCTATTGTAAACAGTGCTGCGATGAATATTGGGGTATACATGTCTCTTTCAATTCTGGTTTCCTTGGTGTGTATGTCCAGCAGTGGGATTGCCGGGTCATATGGCAGTTCTATTTCTTGCCTGGAGAATCCACATGGACATGGGAGCCTGGAGGGCTACAGTCCATGGAGTTTCAAAGAGTCAGACAAGACTGAGTGACTCAGCACACAGTACAGTGCCATTTTATTGGATATCCCCATGTCTATGCAGCTGCAAGTAAAAATGTGAAGCAAAATATAAGTATGAACATAAGTAGGTGATAATCAAGCACTTAACCATTTTATATCGCTGTATCTAGGGTCTATATTATAGACTTAGGAAATACAATCTGTAGAAAGTAATTGACAAAAATTGTTGCATTAGCATTTATCCAGGGAACTTATTAGAAGTATATTTATTTTTGAAAAATGAAAAGTAATTATATGTAGAAACTGCATTCATTCATCATTTAGCAAATATTTAAGAAGCTATGATATCATTACATTTGTTGTACTTTGCCAAATCAAAAAGTATAAAGGAAGGCTTCCTGGTGGCTCAGTGGCAGAGAATCTGCCTGCCAATGCAGGGGACACAGGTTCAATCCCTGGTCTGGGATAATCCCACATGCCTCAGGGCAGCTAAGCCCGTGCCCCACAACTCCTAAGCCTGCATTCTAGAGCCCATGAGCTGCAACTACTTTAAGGCCGGGTGCCTAAAGTCCGTGCCCCACAACAAGAGAAACCACTGTAATGAGAAGCCTGTGCACTGCAACTAGAGTAGGCCCCACTCTCTGCAGCTAGAAGAGAAAGGCTACCGGCAGCAACAAAGACCCTGTGCAGCCATAAATAAATACATCTTTTTAAAAGTATAAAAGATGTGTTTCTTGACCTTGAAGCCTAAGAAAGTGAAAGTGAAGTGGCTCAGTCATGTCTGACTCTTTGTGACCCCATGGACCTCTGCTCATGTGATTTTCCAGGCAAGAATACTGGAGTGGGTTGCCATTTCCTTCTCCAGGGGACCGTCCAGACCCAGGGATTGAACCTGGGTCTCCCGCATTGTGGGCAGACTCTTGCCTGTCTGAGCCACCAGGGAAGCCCTTTGAAGTCTAAAGGTTTTTTGTTTGTTTGTTTGTTTTTAAATACTACCTGCTACAGAGACAATGAGAAGGAATAAAGTATAATGAAAAAAAAAAAAAGTAAATGGCATGGCACAAGTAAGTACAATATAATTTAGCTAGGGACAAAATTATTGGCGAAGAATCATGGAGAATTGCATCTTAAATTTGATTTTGTAGTAAAAGTAAGATTTGTAGTAGCCAAGAGAAGGTGCTCATAAAGACCAATATGTGGAAGTGTGTGTGCACGCGCGCGTGTGTGTGCGTGCGTGAACACACATGCGTATGTGCTAGGGATGTTTATGAAGAATCCTGAACGTTTGCTTTTGTGGTTTAAGTTAGACTATGTGTAGAGATGGAGGGGTGATTGGGACACAGGAGGGGGGGAAATGGAGGCAGTAATATTTAAGTACATAAAAAAGTGTTATTGTAAAGCAATAATATTTAAGTACATAAAAAAGTGTTATTGTGAGGCAATAAAGAGAAAGTTTTTTTAGCAACTGGCAAACTAAAGACTTTCAATTAAAGAAAAAAATTAATACTGACCAAGCTAAAAAAAAAAAAATAGGTATAGAATTAGGAAGTCATCTGGTTGCAACCTCTAATCTTGGTTCTTTAAGGAAAGTTGAACAAATTTATTTCCCATTAATGGGGATGTATTCCTTGGCCAATTAGTATGGCAAAGTCTCAAAAGGTGTTTTCTAGGAAAAATAAATGTCTTTTAAGGAAAATATTATGCCATAATACAGATACAAGGAAACTTTATATATAACAGGACAACAGCCAAGTTCAAATAAACTCAGACATTCTAATTTTTTGTTTCATTCAGTTGAGCAGCCCGATCTTCCTGAAAATATTGAAGAATAATCTTTGAAAATAATCTGTCAGGGCTATAAACTAGTAACAGTTAAGAACATTAAACTCAGTGTTTCCCTATTTTGCTTAATTTCTTTTACTTTCTTCTTTTATGTGATTATTCAAAGTTTGTGTTATTTTTGGGTCATTCAGCCCTGCAGGCAACAATTCAGCTCAATTATTTTGCTTTCTGCTGTTGAAATTACCTCTTTTCAGCAATGATGCTTTTTTGAGATGTGAAACTCCCAGATGCTGCAATGATGAACATCATTTAAATACCTGAATAAACAAATTTATCCGAGGGCTATCAATTTTTCTTTTTGAAGCTCTCTGAAACATTTCTTAATGTATCAACCTTTGTTAACAACTTCATCATGTTTCTAATTAACTGCTGTGTCTCCTTCTAGGGTAAAAACTATGCTAACTAAATATTTCCATGGTTAGGAAGGAAGTAGAGGGAATTCTTTTTCAACTTCCTTTTCTAAAGATTAAGAGAAAAAGTCTGAAATAAGTACACATGCTCCATTCTTCTCATGTTTGGCAGTGTACTCTTCATCAATTTGCAGAAGTTACTCCTTGGTACCCAGCTCAATGCCTAGCATATAGCAGACCTTCAGCAACTTTGTTTCTTTGCCCTGTGAATCTTCTTATATAGTCCTCTCTAGAAACTAGCCCCCCTCTCCTTCACGCCTTGGATCCTCCTCTTAAGCATGTTTCTCTTTTCTGTTACATTTCATATTGTAACATCCCCGCTGTAGTCAAGCTCCTTGTTCCAGACAACATGATAATGTGCCTGAATCACCTTGCTGTGACCTCTGCTTCCTTCATTACCCTCCCTCTTTGTGAGGTGTCCTCCAACTGGGAGCACATCTTTCATATACAAACCAAACAATCCAGAGGCCACACCACCATGAATTAACCCTATCAGATTCTCTTCCACTCTGGATTATCATCTGCCTTCCCCAATCACTCAGGGCCAAATTTCAGACAAGAGACAGCCCCTATGCCCCAGAGCCCACTGAAATTATTCAAACGTAGCCAGTCCTAAGCCTTCTTACCTGCCCTTGTCTATTCCTTCTCACAAAACCACATCAAGGCTCTTGCTGATGTTTCTCCCTCTCTCTATATCTTGTGATGGGTCCATTTGATCCTTCATCAAAGGAGTGTTCCCTCTCCTTAGGAACCATGAATAACAAACTGTCTTTTCAGTGATAACCATCCCCTGATCTGTTGGCCTTTCTGTACCTCAAAATTTCCATTAACACACTCTAGTTTAAAACAGTCCCAGCATTTACTTTTTATTTATTTATTTATCTACTTTTTGCTCAGTATCTGCTCAGTTTCATTGAAACCTTCCCATAGTAGAGTATGTTTCTGTCTGTGCCTTGGATCTTCACCAAATCTCCAAACTTACCCTGAGTTCAGGGATTAGACATAAGGGTGAGTTGGCCCACCCTATCCTGATCTTTTCACTATTAAATCTGGTGAAATCCTAGTGCCTTCTGAATTTGGATGGTCTAGAGGCAACTCAAGCTCAATATATACTTCAGTTCAGTTCAGTTCAGTTCAGTTGCTCAGTCGTGTCCGACTCTTTGCGACCCCATGAATCGCAACACGCCAGGCCTCCCTGTCCATCACCAACTCCCGGAGTTCACTCAAACTCACGTTCATCGAGTCAGTGATGCCATCCAGCCATCTCATCCTCTGTCGTCCCCTTCTCCTCCTGTCCCCAATCCCTCAATATATACTTAGGGTTATTCAAAATCTCACTTGAACCTCTCCTCTGTCAGTAATTTATATCTCAGCTCTTAGACTAGGGTAGCAAGAACTATCTGAATATGTTCATTCCACCAATCTGCCATTATCCTAGTTCTAGTCCTATCATATTTTGTTTGGACTATGGCAATGAACCTCTCATTTGTTGTTTTGCCCTTATCATCACATTATTTTTCACATTGACTCCTATGTTTCTGAAATTTGAATGCAAACACAACCTTCAAGATAAAGCCCACAGTCTGTCACTTGACCTTTAATGTCCTTGATGGTCTAAGTATTGCCTAACTCTCAGCTTCACCTGCCATATTTCCCTGTCTTCATTTTCTTCACTAATAATGCTGAATTGCTTATAATTTCCTACCAAGGTGATGGAGTTTTATGCTTCATGCCTCTGTGATTGTCTTCCATCTGCCAACCACCTTCTCCAAAGTGTGGCCTTAGCTGAATCCAGCTCATTCTTTAAGACTTAATTCAAATATCATCTCTTCTAGAAAGACCTTCTCTGAACCTCCCTCACCTGGTGCCGTGCTTTTATAGTAACTACTGCCTTGAAATGCTGTGTGCAGTTTATACACACTCTTGAATATATTTCTTAAAGATTCTCAGCTGTATTGTATGTTTCAAGTTAATAATAATCATCTAGCTGAATATGCCTGGTGGAGTACCAGTAGACTCTGTACCTCAATTCCCTGGTCTCTTGGTACAAAGATTAATCAACATGTAGAGATTTAGTAAAAATATCTCCAATAAAAGACTCATCCTGAATGGCCTATCAGATTCATATTAATAAAAGCAGAAGCTAGTTAAATGCACAATGAGAATTAGGGTTCAAACAATTGGGAAGGTAATATTGATAAAAAATACTTGCAATATAAAATAGTTTCCAGGTTCCCTTTTACATTTATGTTCATCATATAAGTTTTACTTACTTCTATGCCATTCTAAAAATAAGTCTTTGTTCTTGGATTCACCTTTTGCCTTTAGGGTAGCATTTGTTTGTCTTAATGACTGGCTTGTGGACCAATGAATGGTATCTGGCAGTTACTACATTTAAAATGAAACTTTAGTCTCACATTGCTCTCTTCCAAGCTGGCTCTTGCTCACTGTTGAACCCTCACATTTTACTCTGTTCCTCCAGATTCACAGACATCAATATCAAAAAATTGTAGTTTATTTGTAAATTATCTTTTATCTATAAATTATCATTGATTATTTTAGTATATTAGATTAGATATAGTTGATGTTACTTTTATAAACTTATGTATAAATTTACATATATTTTTTATTATAACATTATATATACTCATAAATATTTAATGAGAAAATATATAAATTCTTTTTTCACTGCTTTTCTTTGTTCCATAAAACAAGAAGGAATTACATCAACTAAGATTAGGCAGAGTAAGAGGTTATGAAGATTTAGAAAGTGCACTAATAAGGAAAATATACAGAGTTGCCAAGCATAGCTGAGGACCCAGTATATATTTATATATATATATGTATATGTGTGTTAAAAGAAAGAAATGCATACACACACATGCACACGTACATATATTTAGTATTCTAAATCAATTTAAAAGCAAAGATAAATTTTATATAACAATATAAAATTCATGGAGAGCAATTTTAAAGATGAGTCTCTTTTGGAACCTCTTTTTTAAATAAAAAGAACAGACATTTTGAAAGTAGGTAATGACTGTTCTTTTTTAGATGCACTATTTTATCTCTTACTAAAATAAATTCACAGACTATAGTTCCTGAAACACCCTCTAAAAAAGTTAAATTTACAAATAGTTTTCTGGCACAGTGTTTCTTAGTAATGATTGGTTGCAATGGCCAATTGTTTCTCCATTGCATCCTAGAGTTCCTTAAAACCCTCAAGTGGATACCATCTGGTCCTGGTGATTAATTTACATTTGCTTTATGAACTTTGTGAAAGCACCCTGACTGTGGACCACTATTTGATCTTGTATATCCAATGTGCTCATTTCCTAGAACAAAGCCGATTTGGGAATCTCCCTAATAGTAATATCTTCCTAACTAAAGTATATGGCAAAGATTTACTTCTGTCTATCATGAAAGTGTTAGCTGCTCAGTCGTGTCCAACTTTATGCGACCCCATGGACTGTAGCCTGCCAAGCTCCTCTGTCCATGGGATTCTCCAGGCAAGAATCCTGGAGTGGGTAGCCATTCCCTTCACTAGGAGATCTTCCCTACAGGGATCGAACCTGGGTCTCCTGCATTGCAGGCAGATTCTTTACCATCTGAGCCACCAGGGAAGCCCTCTGTCTCTCATACCTCACATTTTTATCCTGTAGTATATTATTTGTCACAGAGTTGCCCAAAGATCCCAGTGATGATACACCAGCTGGATTTCTTCACTAGATAACAAAGAAATACTTTTTATTGGCTTGGAGTCTTTCATGAAATATCCTTTGTCAAGCCTTCTTATTTATAGTTTACATCAATGAACTTCTCTTTTTTTTCTCATTCTATCTGTGCACTCCTAGCACATATTTGCCAAGCAGTCTATTTTTTGCAAGTACTTGGTATTTTTAATAAATACCCACATTTTTGATGTTCATAAAAATTTGTATATCACTATTAACTAGACACTTTGTACATATTGATTCTGAAAAAGACCTCATACTTTCTTTTCTTGACATGTGAACATCAATTTTTTCCTCTTTAATCAGGTGTTGAACTGAGTTTTTGTAAAAACTATTGCTTAAAAAATTAAAGGCTATTATTATTAAGAAGAAATCTTATTCTTTTCTGTAAGTACATGAAATTCCTGATCTTATCAATTGTTTGCTTAGCTGCACACGCTGTTGAAACAATGAGACAGAAATGGTTTGGGCTTCCTTGTATAAGGAAGTATCCTGCTAAGTCACTTCAGTTGTGTCCACCTCTTTGTGACCCTATGGACTATAGCCTGCCAGGCTCTTCTGTCCATAGGATTCTCCAGGCATGAATACTGGACTAGATTGCTATGCCCTCCACCAGGGGATCTTTTTAACCCAGGGATCAAACCCATGTCTCTGAAGTCTCCTGCATTGGCAGGAGGGTTCTTTACTAGTGCCGCCTAGGAAGCCCATAAGTGAAAGTTACTCAGTCCTGTCTCATTCTGCTACCCCACGGACTATACAGTCCATGGAACTCTCCAGGCCAGAATACTGGAGTCGACAGGTGTTCCCTTCTCCAGGGGATCTTCCCAACTCAGGGATAGAATTCAGGTCTCCCAATTTGCAGGCAGATTCTTTACCAGCTGACCTATAAGGGAAGCCCATAGGACTAACTAAAAAGAAGCTTCTATACAGAGTCTCATATCATTTTTGAAATTCCACTGATTAATGAAAGTGAAGAGGAACTAAAAGGCCTCTTGATGAAAGTGAAAGAGGAGAGTGAAAAACTTGGCTTAAAGCTCAATATTCAGAAAACGAAGATCATGGCATCTGGTCCCATCACTTCATGGGAAATCGATGGGGAAACAGTGGAAACAGTGTCAGACTTTATTTTTCTGGGCTCCAAAATCACTGCAGATGGTGACTGTAGCCATGAAATTAAAAGATGCTTACTCCCTGGAAGGAAAGTTATGTCCAACCTAGATAGCATATTCAAAAGCAGAGACATTACTTTGCCAACAAAGGTCCGTCTAGTCAAGGCTATGGTTTTTCCTGTGGTCATGTATGGATGTGAGAGTTGGACTGTGAAGAAGGCTGAGCGCCAAAGAATTAATGCTTTTGAACTGTGGTGTTAGAGAAGACACTTGAGAGTCCCTTGGACTGCAAGGAGATCCAACCAGTCCATTCTGAAGGAGATCAGCCTGGGATTTCTTTGGAAGGAATGATGCTAAAGCTGAAACTCCAGTACTTTGGCCACCTCACTCGAAGAGTTGACTCATTGGAAAAGACTCTGATGCTGGGAGGGATTGTGGGCAGGAGGAGAAGGGGACGACAGAGGATGAGATGGCTGGATGGCATCACTGACTCGATGGACGTGAGTCTGGGTGAGCTCTGGGAGTTGGTGATGGACAGGGAGGCCTGGCAGGCTGTGATTCACGGGGTTGCAAAGAGTCGGACACGACTGAGTGACTGAACTGAACTGAACTGAGAAAGACTAAATTCAGATTAAATATTTCTATTAATTTGCAGCATATAGGACTAATTCAATAAATTATCTTTCTCTGAAGATCTCAAAACATTTAACAGCTTTATCACTAGAAATCTCATAATCTGAGCTGTGAGCTGGGAAAAGAAAAGGAGTGAGAGAGGTGGGACTGATCAGTATCACTTACCCCATGATTGCTAATTTCTGCTGCTGTCCTTATTCTGCTTGCAGATAGACATTTCAATATTTTCCACATGACACCACAAAGTATTTCCATACAGCAATATCCCACTAAAGCTCTTCACCTGTGCAAAATCCAAAAGTCATTTTACTTACAGCCATAGCTAGTCAGACATTTACAAATATCACAAAAAATAAAACTTTGATAATTGAGCAATTTTAATTCAGTATTCATCAGTGTAGGAATTATTGCTTTCTGTGCATCAACAACCAAATCTAATAAGTAAATGAAATTGGGAGCCATTAATGAACACAAAGGAAGTGTTAGCTGTGGAGGGAATAGTGAAAACTACGATTTGCCATAGTACTCATGTCAGCCAGGTAAATAACTGCTTATCATATTCTCCCTAAGGGATCAATTAAAACTGAATCTCAAATGATGAAATGTATTTTCAGCAATGGAAACAGACTCCTTTTGCCATTGCTCCTATTTTGTTTACATATCAGTTCAGTTCAGTTCAGTTGCTCAGTTGCGTCTGACTTTTTGTGACCCCATGGACAGGAGAATGCCATGCTTCCCTGTCCATCACCAACTCCCGGAGCTTACTCAAACTCATGTCCCATTGAGTCGGTGATGCCATCCAACCATCTCATCCTCTGTCATCCCCTTCTCCTCCCACCTTCAATCTTTCCTAGCATCAGGGTCTTTTCCAATGAGTCAGTTCTTTTCATCAGGTGGCCAAAGTATTGGAGTTTCAGCTTCAGTATCAATCCTTCCAGTGAATATTCAGGACTGATTTCCTTTAGGATGGACTGGTTGGATCACACTGCAGTCCAAGGGACTCTCAAGAGTCTTCTTGAACATCACAATTCAAAAGTATCAATTCTTCAGTGCTCAACTTTTTTTATAGTCTAACTCTTACATCCATACATGATCTCTGGAAAAACCATAGCTTTGACTAGACGAAACTTTGTTGACAAAATAATGTCTCTGTTTTTATATGCTGTCTAGGTTGACCATAGCTTTTCTTCCAAAGAGCAAGTGCCTTTTAATTTCATGGCTACAGTCACCATCTGCAGTGATTTTGGAGCCCCCCAAAATAAAGTCTCTCACTGTTTCCATTGTTTCCCCATCTATTTGCCATGAAGTGATGAGAGTGGATGCCATGATCTTAGTTTTCTGAGCATTGAGTTTTAAGCCAAGTTTTTCACTCTCCTCTTTCACTTTCATCAAGAGGCTCTTTAGTTCTTCTTCACTTTCTGCCATAAGGGTGGTGTCATCTGCATATCCAAGGTTATTGATATTTCTCCCGGCAATCTTGATTCCAGATTGTGCTTCATCCAGCCCAGCATTTCGTATGATGTACTCTTCATATAAGTTAAATAAGCAAGGTGACAATATACAGCCTGTTTGCCTATATTCATCAATATGTTTGCATATATTCATCATTAATTAGCATAATCATATTTTTCAATGTATTGTAATTAAGTAAAACATATTATTCCAAATTAAGAAAAAAATACCAATTACATGCATATGCACACATGCATATTCACAACACACATGTATATTTCACATGACTTTAATAGAACTACAGGTGAATTTTAACCTTGGATTTGTTGCTCACATGATGTGCAGCTTTAGGTAAATTATTTAAATGCTTGAATTTTAGAACTTGGAAAGTAGTTACGATAATTTACCTGAGATTGACGCTACTAACTGATGTTACTAAATTGCATTTACATGTTGGGGATTATGCTTGAAAGAGATAAAGATTGATTTGGTGTAATGACACTTGGCCATCTAGGAAAACAGTCATGGACCTCATTTCTTTCTGCAGACTTGATAACCAACTCTGCACCAATTCTTTTCCTCCTTGTCTTCTGCTTTTATGTTTTGAAGTTACACTCTTGTTTCTGTTCAATCACTATTTACTGTGGCCTACTGCAACCCCAAATTCACCTCTTCTTCCTGATTAAAATTTTACTCTCACCTTCCTCCTCTCATCTTTCTCATCTATGGAGAAGTTCTCATCTACACCTGTTTGGTGATTGTGGCTTCTTTGATCTGTTCCCAATATTAACACCTCTTTTTGAAAACATAAATTCTTTCTTAGTGACTTCTGCATTCACATAGAAAATCTGTTATAACCCACATAATAGTTATACATATTGGATTTTGTTGCCAGAAAGCACCATTTTTCTGCCTAATTCTTAGCAGTTATTGACTTTGTTACCTACCTTATTTTACACTATATATTTTACACAATATATTTTACACTTATTTTACACAATATATTTTAGAATATATTTTCTCAGATTGAGACTTTTGACCACTTATTTTACACAATATATTTTACACAATACTTATTTTACACAATATATTTTAGAATATATTTTCTCAGATTGAGACTTTTGACCACTTGAGATTTTCCTCTCTACCTTTAGTGTTCTATAAATAGTTGCTTTAATAGTGCCACAAATAGTACATGAGACATTTCTTCCTGAACACTTCTTTAGACTCAGCTTCTGTCAGAGGATGTATCAGTCATCTGCATGTGCCTTAACAACCAGCGCTGTGCTTTGATCTTGATGCACACTCAGTAAACTTAAAAAATTCAACTGAATAAGGAACTATTGAGAATTATAGAAGGAATTTCTATTTCCAATGATAACTGCATATGTCTTTCACCCATCCATCCCCATGGCCATTGAAGTGATAGGAATAATGTTTTGAACAATTAATGTATGACAGCCCTGGAAAATAGGAGAATTCCTTTAGCTGATTAAAAATGTGGGGGAATTTCTATTTTCAAAGAGTGATTTCAAAACAATACTGGGAACAGATCAAAGAAGCCACAGTCCCAAAACAGGTTGTAGGTGAGAACTTCTCCATAGATGAATGTCCTTCCTCCTTAGTTAACCTGAAGAAACTCTAATCTCAGAGTCATCTGGTAGGAAGAGTAATAGTGGCTTATGGGACAATCAACAAGTGAAGAGCAAGTATAGAGCAAGCATATATATATTATTGCTCTTTACTTTTTAAATTTTTTGATTGATATATGATTGCAGTTGTAATACATATATGTGTTTAGTGTACCAGAAGAAAATTTTTAAAAAAAACACATTTTAAATATCAAAGAAATAATAATTAATTTATATTAAATTTTTAAAAAAGAAAACAATAATTTTCCTTCTGGATTTGAATTGAAAAAAAAGAACAAGAACGTCCCATCTTCAGTAGGGGCTTCCCTAGTAGTTCAGTTGGTAAAGAATCTTCCTGAAATGCAGGGGATCAGGGTTTGATCCTTGGGTCAGGAAGATCCCCTGGAGGAGGAAATGGCCACCCACTCCAGTGCTCTTGCCTGGAGAATCCCACAGATAGAGGAGCCCATAGGCTACAGTCCCTGGGATCACAAAGAGTTGGATACAACTGTGCAACTAACTTTCAATCTTTAATGTGTAGATTTTATTTTCATTGCTATTTTTTTTTCATAGTGAATATATATTTGACAGACACAGTTTCCTTTTCTGACTTCCCTGCTAATTAAGTAATATGATCCAATGATCAACTGTGTTGGTCTCAATCAATAGAATCTCTATGAGTCCCTAATTTTCAAACCTCTGTGAAGCTAGCAGTCATGGTTTAGACCTGGCTAGCAGAGTACATTGGGAAGCTTGCTGGTAAATTCTGACAAATGGGACAGATGTTCCAGCACAGCCCTGTTTGCCCTTCATCCTGCCCTGAAAATAGATATGATGGCTGGAGCTACAGCAGCAATTTACATACAAGAGGAAATAAACATGAGTGTAAAACAGTACAACTGTCTGTGACATTATTGTGCAGCTGAATGGATGGATGGAGCTTCTCTGATGGCTCAGACAGTAAAGAATCTGCCTGCGATGCAGGAGACCTGGGTTCAATCTCTGGGTTGGGAAGATCCCTTGGAGGACGGCATGGCAACCCAGTCCCAGTATTCTTGCCTGGAGAATACCCATAGACAGAGGAGCCTGGTGGGCTACAGTCCATGGGGTCACAAAGAGTCGGACACAACTGAGCAATTAAGCATACTTGGTTTGTTGTGCAAACCTTACCTCAAGAATATTGGTTAGGTGACAAAATGCAATCCCCACTTGTTTAAATGAATGTTTTCTAGTTATCTGCTTGTTGTATTTTAAATTAATAACTTAAGGAAAAAGTTAACATTTCTAATTCCTCAGTTTTAAAAGTTTAATTGAATGTAAATTATAAAAGTGCCTACAGAGATAAACATTTTAATATGAATATGAAAACTAAACTTAACTTACAAACCAAGAGGGTTGACAATTTTCATGTTAAATTCCTATGAGCTTTTTATTGTTAAAAAATCTCAAAATTAACATTAATGACAAGATTGTGTCAGATTCCTATCAAGCCCATTCAAATGAAATCATTTCATAGCCCTCCACTGAGTCACTAAAATATTCTCAAATTTAAAAGAATGTCAGCTTTTTATCCAGTCAGCCCTAGAAGGAAAGTCTGTGATATGGATATCCTGGACTTTTGAAACTGACAGAAATGCCTAACTAACTGGGCACTGTTATAATGCAAAACACACCCTGTTTTGGTGACTTGGGGTCTGTCTATTCCTGTTTCTGACAAATGCTGGCACTATCAAGAAATAAAGGCTGTCAGTCCTCTTTGATGGGTAATTTTATAAGGGGCTAATTTTTCCACATTGCCTAATGAAATTTTGCTAGCAAATAAGTGCCTGAAACATATGGAGATAATGATCACTAGATTGAAAGGAACTGTTATCTTTAGAAATGTCAGAGTTGAAATTTTAAAGGGATAAAATTTAATATTTATATGTATATATATTTAAATAAATTGCTTTTGTCTAGTCAAACACATGTGTTAAGGCTAAAGAGAGAATCTGTGATAGTATCTACAACTGTTTGATAATTCATTAGCCAGGATCATGTTTGCATATTTTGCTTGCTTTTTTGGTTTACATCTTTCTTGCTCCATCCTGGTCACCTGAGTTTATTATTGGTATCATTTAATAGTAGTACGGTATTATACAGACCTAGATGAAGCTCTTTCTTTGTGTCTATAAAATAATTCAGCCTCACGATTATTATCTGTAGAGTATAATTATTTTATGTACACACTCTATCTCTCCAAATTGATTGTAGGCACTCAAAAGAGAGACTGCATGTTAACTTTATTTTAAAGTTCTGCCAGAAATAACTCAATATATTTATTATTAATGCTGATAATTATGGCATTTAATGATAGAGTAAAAATAGTATGCCTGCATTTTAAAGGCACTTATGAATTGCATACATGATTCACTTTTTGGTTGAGGGTTTGCTTCAATCAATATATTCTGTGTTATCACAGAATGGGAAATATCAGGTAGAAACTGGCTCATGCCAGAGTGTCTAAGTAAGTAAATTAACACTTATATATTCTCACCAAAGCAAGCCTAAGTAAAAAATAGCCTAAGTGGGGAGAGTATTGGTGGTGGTATTTTTAACAATGACCACAAGAGAGTCTCTGATTGGTTGAAAGAATGTTGCTGTTGTATCCCTAAGTTGTGTCTAACTCTTTTGAGACCCCACAGACTGTAGTTCACCAGGCTCCTCAGTCCATAGGATTTTCCAGGCAAAAATGCTGGAGTGGTTACCATTTCTTTCTCCAGGGGATCTTCCCAACCCAGGGATCGAAGCCAAGTCTCCTGCATTGGCAGGCACATTCTTTACTGACGAAAGACTGTAAGGCTAAATAAATAGACAAATAGATAGATAAACTTGCCTTGAAGTCTACAATTTTTTTTCCCAAAGACCAGGATATATACAACATACAAACAGTTGCATGTTGTATACACTCTTATCGATTAGACAAGACTTTCCAATCACACCTGAGTTTAATGTGAGAAAAATCCCAAGTGTCCATAGGTATAGACTTCAGCCCAGCCTTTCACACTTAGACTAGCACTTGCATCTCCTGGTTCCTTTCTTTATTTACCATTTTGTCTCAGACAGCTGATTTTATCCTTCTTGTTTATAAAGGAGGGCTATAAAAACAATGTAAGTAAACTAGACCATGTACACAGGAAACAGCACAGTGCTTTACGATTTGTCTCTCAAGAGACGCAGGAAGAGAGACTTACTATTTTCCCACATTTATTTAATGAAATGTTAGATGACATTTCCTGTTAGATTTGTAGATCAGATTTGGTCTTGGAATCAACATGATATCAAGAGTTAATGTCAGAGTGGGGAACAGTATTTATATGAATTAAAATTCAATGAAATTTCAGCAAAGGCTCAACAATATAACCGTAGTTCTTTTCTTCTCTATCACACAGATCATAAGGCTACCCCTTGGTTAATGTTTTACCTTACCTATAATCTCTAGACTCAAGAATGCAAAGGCATTTTGGTGACAAACCATTTATTTACAAGCAAATGATTATTTCCTTCTATTCATAGTGAACTCATCCTACTTTTGCTTACTCAGAGTAAGCAAAATCAAATTTTATACCATGTGAGCTTTCTTAAAATTTTAAAAATAAGATCTTTTGAGACTTGAATTCTTCCAATAGGACTATTCTGATTTAATCATAAATGTAGTGGTAAAAGGAAAAAAAATATATAGTCAAAGTTTTAGAATTACCTATTATGTTCTAGTCCAAATATGGAAATTTGACTTTTCTTTTTTGAGACTAGGCAAGTACATTTAATTATGTGATTGTGCCTTGTCCCTGTAAATAATGAGTAGGAAAATTCACTTAACCTGGTAAAATGTGAAAACACTGATTGTTTTCTAACAAACCCAGTCCCCAGTAATTATACTCAGTATGTACTAAGCTACAGTTTATATTTTTTCTTTAATGGGAGGTGAGAAATTCATTCTTAGTTCAAATTTTTGTAGCAGACAAACATGGATTTCGTTTATAGCTTCAAATGGTATCTCTTCTTCAAAACCACCCAAATAAATTTGCAGGGAAATAAAGCCAACATCGATAGCATATTTGGCCAAAGTGATGTCAAGAAAATTTGACAAAAACATTAGAAAAATAAAAGTCATAATAAAAACAATGAATTTAAAAATATTTCCTGAAAACATTATGTAGTAAAAGAAGGAGCATAGTAGCCAGAAGCAAGAGCACACAGGAGAAAATATCACTGTAATCCCTTGCTAATTCTCACAGATCTGAACTCTCTGTGGAAACTGAGATATGAAGCTCACTGGCCCTAGGCATATTTATAAAACATCAAAAGTGAAAAAGGTTACACTAAGTTTCAAGAAAGCTTGATCTTTATGTTAAAAAAAAAATGAGAAAGCCTAATCTTTTGCTAGCTCAGTGTAAGATGAGAGTTTTCCAGTCAAATCATGAATGTTAAGAAAATACTTTTCAAAACTGATATAGCATTTTTGAAAGTTTCAATCAGTTCATTCGCTCAGTCGTGTCCAACTCTTTGTGACCCCATGGATTGCAGCAAAACAGGCTTCCCTGTCCATCACCAACTCCCAGAGTTTACTCAAACTCATGTCCATTGAGTCGGTGATGCCATCCAACCATCTCATCCTCTGTCATCCCTTTCTCCTCCCACCTTCAATCTTTCTCAGCATCAGGGTCTTTTCCATTGAGTCTGTTCTTCTCATCAGGTGGCCAACGTATTGGAATTTCAGCTTCAGCATCAGTCCTTCCAATGAACATTCAGGACTGATTTCCCTTAAGGTTGACTGGCTGGATCTCCTTGCAGTCCAAGGGACTCCCAAGAGTCTTCTTCAGCACCACATTTCAAAAGCAACAATTCTTTGGCCCTCAGCTTTCTTTATACTCCAACTCTCACATCCATACATGACAACTGGAAAAACCATAGCCTTGACTAGATTGACCTTTGTTGGAAAAGTATATATAGCAAAACAATATTATTTAGAATATCAAAGAACACATAAAGCTACACTACTAAAATGGCATAGTTTTAACGATAACATATAACAGCTTTTTTATACAATAACATATCAGTTCAGTTCAGTTGCTCAGTCATGTCCGACTCTGTGACCCCATGAATCATAGCACGCCAGGCCTCCTTGTCCATCATCAACTCCCAGAGTTCACTCAGACTCACGTCCATCGAGTCAGTGATGCCATCCAGCCATCTCATCCTCTGTCGTCCCCTTCTCCTCCTGCCCACAATCCCTCCCAGCATCAGAGTCTTTTCCAATGAGTCAACTCTTCTCATGAGGTGGCCAAAGTACTGGAGTTTCAGCTTCAGCATCATTCCTTCCAAAGAAATCCCAGGGCTGATCTCCTTCAGAATGGACTGGTTGGATATCCTTGCAGTCCAAGGGACTCTCAAGAGTCTTCTCCAACATCACAGTGCAAAAGCATCAATTCTTCGGCGCTCAGCCTTCTTCACAGTCCAACTCTCACATCCATACATGACCACAGGAAAAAACATAGCCTTGACTAGATGAACCTTTGTTGGCAAAGTAATGTCTCTGCTTTTGAATATGCTATCTAGGTTGGTCATAACTTTCCTTCCAAGGAGTAAGCGTCTTTTAATTTCATGGCTGCACTGACCATCTGCAATAATTTTGGAGCCCCCCAAAATAAAGTCTGACACTGTTTCCCCATCAATTTCCCATGAAGTGATGGGACCGGATGCCATGATCTTCATTTTCTGAATGTTGAGCTTTAAGCCAACTTTTTCACTCCCCACTTTCACTTTCATCAAGAGGCTTTTTAGTCCCTCTTCACTTTCTGCCGTAAGGGTGGTGTCATCTGCATATCTGAGGTTATTGATATTTCTCCCAACAATCTTGATTCCAGCTTGTGCTTCTTCCAGTCCAGCGTTTCTCATGATGTACTCTGCATGTTAAATAAGCAGGGTGACAATATACAGCATTGATTTACTCCTTTTCCTTTTTGGAACCAGACTGTTGTTCCATGTCCAGTTCTAACTGTTGTTTCCTGACCTGCATGCAAATTTCTCAAGAGGCCGATCATGTGGTTGGGTATTCCCATCTCCTTCAGAATTTTCCAGTTTATTGTGATCCACACAGTCAAAGGCTTTGGCTTGGTCAATAAAGCAGAAATAGATGTTTTTCTGGAACTCTCTTGCTTTTTCTATGATCCAGCGGATGTTGGCAATTTGATCTCTGGTTCCTCTGCCTTTTCTAAAACCAGCTTGAACATCAGGAAGTTCACGATTCACATATTGCTAAAGCCTGGCTTGGAGAATTTTGAGCATTACTTTACTAGCATGTGAGATGAGTGCAATTGCATGGTAGTTTGAGCATTCTTTGGCATTGCCTTTATTTGGGATTGGAATGAAAACTAACTTTTTCCAGTCCTGTGGCCACTGCTGAGTTTTCCAAATTTGCTGGCATATTGAGTGCAGCACTTTCACAGCATCATCTTTCAGGATTTGAAATAGCTCAACTGGAATGCCATCATCTCCACTAGCTTTGTTCATAGTGATGCTTCCTAAGGCCCACTTGACTTCACATTCCAGGATGTCTGGCTCTAGGTCAGTGATCACACCATCGTGATTATCTAGGCCATGAAGATGTTTTTTGTACAGTTCTTCTGTGTATTCTTGCCACCTCTTCTTAATATCTTCTGCTTCTGTTAGGTCCTTACCATTTCTGTCCTTTATCGAGCCCATCATTACATGACATGTTCCCTTGGTATCTCTAATTTTCTTGAAGAGATCTCTAGTCTTTCCATTCTGTTGTTTTCCTCTATTTCTTTGCATTGATCGCTGAAGAAGGCTTTCTTATCTCTTCTTGCTATTCTTTGGAACTCTGCATTCAGATGCTTATATCTTTCCTTTTCTCTTTTGCTTTTCACTTCTCTTCTTTTCACAGCTATTTGTAAGGCCTCCCCAGACAGCCATTTTGTTTTTTTGCATTTTTTTTTCATGGAGATGGTCTTGATCCCTGTCTCCTGTACAATGTCATGAACCTCCATCCATAGTTCATCAGGCACTCTATCTATCAGATCTAGGCCCTTAAATCTATTTCTCACTTCCACTGTATAATCATAAGGGATTTGATTTAGGTCATACCTGAATGGTCTAGTGGTTTTCCCTACTTTCTTCAATTTAAGTCTGAACATATAATAGCAACTAAAAAAAATTTAAAGACTATATTTGATGATTTAGGTTATAAAACAATATCCTAGTGAACAAAATAAGTTATGTAAAAGATTTAACCATTTAGAGTTTTAAAGGATATTTTCCCTATAAGGTTGAATTGTAAAATAAGATATTTAGGATAGATTGAAAACAAAGTCATATAATAAATTTTGATCATTGAAGAAAATATGTGACTATTAAAATCCTAATAATAACCATCTCCCATAGATCTTAATGATAATTTTATACACAATATTATACTTCTGGATTTGGATGGTCATTGGTAAGATATTAAATGATGAAATTTCTACTGAAATTAATTCATCATTGTCTTTCAAATGAACAAAAGCAAAGTCATTTAGAAGATAAAAAGATGCATCATAGAGAGAGAATCATCATGAGTATTTGTTTTTGTTTTTAATTTTTACTTCTATCATGTTAAAGAACAAATAGCAGTTTTTTGTTGTTGTTGTTCCATTATTGTGTCTTATTCTTTGCAATCCCATGGACTGCAGCATGCCAGGCCTCCCTGTCCTTCACCATCTCCCAGAGCTTGCTCAAAATCATGTCCATTGAGTCAGTGATGCCATCCAACCATCTCATCCTCTGTTGTCCCCTTCTCATCCTGCCTTCAATTCTTTCCGGCATCAAGGTCTTTTGAAGGACTGAAATTTAGTCACCTACCACTTTAAATGAAGTATCCCCTTAGATTTTATGGCAATACTTCTCAAACTGAATGCATGTAAGGATCACCTGACTTACTAGATGAAAGTTAAATTTTTAGGTAATACCCCTGAGATATTGATCATTACAGGTCATCTAGAGACCTAGAATCTACAACTTTAACAAGTTCTCCAGGAGTTTGGGTTACAGTTGCATATTGGCTATATGTTTAAGAAACAGTATCCTAGAGACTCAAGTAAAAGCCCACTTCCCATATTTTTCCTCCCTGGTAGTAGAGAGAAGTCTTATACCCTTTTGAAATACAGAGAAAAGACTACTTCATTGTTGACTTAAAGAAAGTCATGGGGAACAGTCCAGCCACTAAAATCTATTCTCTTCTTGGCCCATAGTAATGACAGCTGTGACATGATTGCCCAGTGGGCCACATTTGCAGATAGGTGAGCATGTGATCAAGCTCTCACCAGTAGAAAATGATTAAAAGTTGTATGTCACATTTCTACTCTGTGCATTTAAGAATGGTGTCATGCTGAGACTTCCCTGTGTGGCCCAGTGTTTAAGAATCTGCCTTGCAAAGGAGAACATGGGTTTGACCCCTGGTGAGGGAACTAAGATCCCACATGCCATGGGGCAACTAGCCTTCATGCAGCAACAGCTGAGCCCATATGCCACAATTAGAGATGCCTGTGCATTGCAACAGGAGAAGGAAATGGCAACCCACTCCAGTATTCTTGCCTAGAGAATCCTGTGGATGGAGGAGCCTGGTGGACTGCTGTCCATAGGGAGTTGAAGGCATGCCATGGTGGGCCTGGAGAATCCCAGGGACAGAGGAGCCTGGTGGGCTGCCGCCTAAATGGGGTTGCACAAAGTCAGACAGACTGAAGCAGCTTAGCAGCAGCAGTGGCAGTACATTGCAACAAAATATCCCACATGCCACAACAAAGACCTCATGTGAAGCAACTAAGACCTGACACAACCAGGTAAATAATAAATATGTAAGTAAACATTTCTCCCCTCCTTCATGGGACTTGCAGGGTGATGATTAGAGAATTTAAAAGCCATGTTGCAAAGTAGGAAGAGCTGCCTATCCCCAAATGACTGTCACTTGTTGATGTAGATCTCCATTCCTGAACTAAGTGGGAGGGAAATCAACTCTATGTTTTAAAACCTCTGAAATAATGTTGACTCACTAATTAGTGATACTAGCTACTCTACAAAGTATAAAGAAAAATCTTATTTTTATAATACTTTTATTATTATTAATGTTGTTGCTGCTGTTGTTCACTCACTCATGTGCGATTCTTTGCAGCCCCATGAACTGCAGCAAGCCAGGCTTCCCTATCCTTAAACTATTTCCCAGAGTTTGCTCAGACTCATGTCCATTGAGTTGGTTATGCCATCCAACCATCTCATCCTGTCACCCTCTTCTCTTCCTGCTGTCTGTCTTTCCAGCATCAGGGTCTTTTCCAGTGAGTCAGTTTTTTGCATCAAGTGGCCAAAGTATAGGAGCTTCAGCTTCAGCATCAGTCCTTCCAATGAATATTCAGGACTAATTTCCTTTAGGATTGACTGGTTTGATCTCCTTGTAGTCCAAGGGACTCTCAAGAGTCTTCTCCAACACGACAATTCAGAAGCATCAATTCTTCAGTGCTCAGCTTTGTTTATTGTCCAACTCTCCAATCCATTACATGACTACTGGAAAAATCATAGCTTTGACTAGATGGACCTTTGTCAGTGAAGTGATGTCTACTTTTTAAATAGGTTTATCATAGCTTTCCCTCCAATGGCCAAGCATCTTTTAATTTCCTGGCTGCAGTTACTGTCCTCAGTGATTCTGAAGCCCAACAAAATAAAAT
Source organism: Bos javanicus (assembly GCF_032452875.1). NCBI lineage: Eukaryota > Metazoa > Chordata > Mammalia > Artiodactyla > Bovidae > Bos > Bos javanicus. The sequence continues at coordinate 26,515,040 of NC_083891.1, read as the reverse complement.
CTGTCTAGATGCCAGTCCAGGTTCAATGCACAATACTGGATTCTTGGGGCTAGTGCACTGGGACGACTCAGAGGGATGGTATGGGGAGGGAGGAGGGAGGAGGGTTCAGGATGGGGAGCACATGTATACCTGTGATGGATTCATTTTGATATTTGGCAAAACTAATACAATTATGTAAAGTTTAAAAATAAAATAAAATTTTAAAAAATAAAAAAATAAAAAATAAATAAAATCTGTCACTGTTTCCACTTTTTCCCCATCTACTTGAATTCTAACTCTAGACCAAGCACTAAGCTATTGCTGTAAACATCACCTCATTTCATCATTCAAACCACCTCATAATATGACGCATTTTACCAGTAAGGCAGCTTAAGGCATAAAAAGGTCACAGAACTGATTTCAGGCTATTCATCCAGCAAATGTTAAGTTGGAATCTGCTAGAGTCAGGGTTCCAACCCAAATGTATGTATAGAGATTTTTGCTCTAAACTCTATAAATTCAGGGAAAAAAATATTTGCATTAATTTCCACAGAAAACTTAGGAATTTATTGTATCCATAGACCTAATGATGACATTTGCCAGCATCATATTTAAACTGATAATCTTATAATCCCTAAAAAATGTCTCTTTCAGTAACAAGGAGATTAATATTTCAGGGGCTGAAAAGGAACTTTAACAACAAAACAATGTGAAATAAAGATCCGAGATAAGATATCCCCAAGAGGACTGGTCAACCATAGAATTAAATTAGAGATGGCATGGGGATCAGGCTTCTTAGACTCTGACAAAACAGACTATCAAGACCCCGCAACAAGATCAAGCCACAGTAGGAAAATTAGTTTCTTCTGCTTAGGGCAAGGAAATAAACCGGGATCTGGTCTCAGTAAAACAGCAAACAGTTTTTTTTTAATTCCCTCTTGTTTCTTAATTATATCCTTTTTATGATTCCATTTGTACCTGGCTATAATTTGTTCTTAGGAATGAATGTTGAAAATTATGACAAGAAAATAATTATCCACTCCTTATTAGGCAAGGCTGATAAAACATAAGAAATCCAGTGCCCAGTCCTGTTATTCACAGTAGAGTCCTACAGGGGAGAACTGACAAGCCTGTTGTAGTTTGAAGACATTATGCTGCAGACTACAAGAATTCAGGGCAGCAAAAAATTGCTAATTTTTCCTTGTAAGATCAACTTTTTAAACACTTGCCTGAACTTGAAATTCTGGCGTCCTGAGTATATACTGAGCAATTTCCTTCACCTCTTTTTTCAAGCGATAGAACAAATTGGAGTAAAAGAAAAAAAGCTTCAATAGTCTTATAGGTCAATGAATTGATGGCCCTTCAAACAAATACATTGAAAATACCTATTAATTATTACTTTAGAAGAGCAGTTGAGTAGTCTAGGGAGGACTTCAGGAAGAAATAGTTTTAGCTCACATACTGTTTAACACAGAAGAAGTTCTATACGTCACAGGACTCTTACCTCAGAAGGCATTTCATGGCTCATTCTGTACAAAAATAAGGGTACTTTTGACTATCATGACTGAAGGGCATTGCTGGAATCGGTTGAAGGAGCCATGAATGAGAGACATTTTGCAATGTAAAGGGTAGTTTCTCTACACAGTAAGGAGCTACCTCTGTCCCACAGATTTAATGCGTTACTGGATCTTTATGGGTCAAGTACATGCTTATGACTTTCTGAACTTATTTTTGCATGATTTTAGAAGGCATTAAAGTCTATAGTCATATAGCTGGCAATTTAGGGAAATTTTCAGCACTGTTCTCTTTTGAACATTACTAAGAATTGTTATCATTTAGAAAAATTAAATTACCAATGGTGGTGCTTGATGCAACATTTAAGGATATCTATCAATGTAAATGTGTGGATTTGAATTCATAATAATATATAAATTTATAAGGATAATTATATACACACATATGTATATATGTGTGTGTTTAATTAGTTCTCATTTCAAAATGTCAAATAAAGGGAAAATGTTAGCAATATTTAGTTGAAATTTGAAGTTGAGTTTTATAGCTTTGCCCACTAATCTACTGTCATGTAGTACTCTGCCAATTTTTCTTTTTTTAATTAAACAATGGAATGATCAAAATTAAGTGTACACTTTCCAAAAAAAAAAATGCCATTGTATTTGACAAAATTATACTTTCAAGATTTAAAGTAGTGTCTGAGAGCTATAATCCTGTCCCTGTAATGCTTATAAATATTCCAATCAGAATAATAAAGCACTCACTTCTTAAAAAATAGGAAATTGATGACAAAAATATCAAAAGCTAAAAAATATTGGAGAAATACATTTATCCACTTCAGAAGGTCATTAGTTCAAGAAAAGAGAAAAATCCAAATCAAATTATTTTCTTCTATTGAATTAAGCAGTGAAGATGATTGAAGAAGAATTTATAAGTTAGTGAAAATTAAAAAAAAAAATCCATCTCTGTAATGAACAACAGATAAGCATCGTTTCTTTAGAGGTGAATGGAAGTACCCTGCTTAAAAATAAAGTTCTGTTGCTTGGAGATGCATGGTTTATCACTAATTAAAAAGCCATAGAGGAAATGTGAGTTTCAGAATTGCTAACTTGGCAGCTATGCTCTCAGGTCTGCTGCAGGGGGTGACATTCGCTGGCCCCTCTACCGTCTGGACCCGTCATTGTATTCATAGTGAGGCCGCGCTTTCTGAAGGCTGTTCCAGTGAGTGCAGCGGTGATACCAGCACAAGTCTGTTCTAATAGGGCACTGCTGCTGCTGCTGCTGCTAAGTCGCTTCAGTCGAGTCCGACTCTGTGCGACCCCATAGACGGCAGCCCACTAGGCTCCCCTATCCCTGGGATTCTCCAGGCAAGAACACTGGAGTGGGTTGCCATTTCCTTCTCCAATGCATGAAAGTGAAAAGTCAAAGTGAAGTCGCCAGGTTCCTCTAAAAGGTGACTTTAACTTGAGGATCTCCCATTTGCCTCTTCCAGTTTCTTCTTAAAACTGCTCTGTAGTCCAAGGTTCTTTATTTCCAATCCTCCTTTTCCTCTGTCCTTTCACAGGTGTCAGACCTGTGTTGCAATCTGAAGATACTCTTTATCTTCTGTTTCCTTCCCTTTGTTCTTCACAGGTATTTCCTCAAATAAATTTGTAAATGTCTAATCCTGCCTTAGTTTTCTGAATGTTGAGCTTTAAGCCAACTTTATCACTCTCCACTTTCACTTTCATCAAGAGGCTTTTACTTCCTCTTCACTTTCTGCCATAAGGGAGATATCATCTGCATATCTGAGGTTATTGATATTTCTCCCGGCAATCTTGATTCCAGCTTGTGCTTCTTCCAGCCCAGCGTTTCTCATGATGTACTCTGCATATAAGTTAAATAAACAGGGTGACAATATACAGCCTTGACGTACTCCTTTTCCTATTTGGAACCAGTCTGTTGTTTCATGTCCAGTTCTAACTGTTGCTTCCTGATCTGCATATAGGTTTCTCAAGAGGCAGGTCAGGTGGTCGGGTATTCCCATCTCTTTCAGAATTTTCCACAGTTTATTGTGATCCACACAGTCAAAGGCTTTGGCATAGTCAATAAAGCAGAAATAGATGTTTTTCTGGAACTCTCTTGCTTTTTCCATGATCTAGCAGATGTTGGCAATTTGATCTCTGGTTCCTCTGCCTTTTCTAAAACCAGGTTGAACATCTGGAGGTTCACGGTTCACGTATTGCTGAAGCCTGGCTTGGAGAATTTTGAACATTACTTTACTAGCATGTGAGATGAGTGCAATTGTGCGGTAGTTTGAGCATTCTTTGGCATTGCCTTTCTTTGGGATTGGAATGAAAACTGACCTTTCCAGTCCTGTTCCCACTCCTGAGTTTTCCAAATTTGCTGGCATATCGAGTGCAGCACTTTCACAGCATCATCTTTCAGGATGGGAAATAGATGGAGAGACAGTGGAAACAGTGGCAGACTTTATTTTGGGGGGCTCCAAAATCACTGCAGTTGGTGATTGCAGCCATGAAATTAAAAGACGTTTACTCCTTGGAAGGAAAGTTATGACCAACCTAGATAGCATATTGAAAAGCAGAAATATTACTTTGCCAACAAAGGTCCTTCTAGTCAAGTTTATGGTTTTTCCAGTGGTCATGTATGGATGTGAGGGTTGGACTGTGAAGAAAGCTGAGCACTGAAGAATTGATGCTTTTTTTTTTTGTATGTTTTTTGTTTGTTTGTTTGTTTGTGAATCAGATGTTAGCTTTATTTTTAATTTTTTGAGGTAATTCCATAATATCTTCCTTAGGGGTTGCACCAACATATATTTCTACAATACCCCAGAGCTCCCTTTTCTACAGTCTCAATCACATTTATTTTCTTTTTTTAACAGCCATATTAATAAGGAATCTTATTAGCCTTCAATTTTCCTCCTTCAGTGGTTTGTGGTGATGTTGTCATATACTTTAACCTTACTTTTATTAAAACACACACCATAAATATTATTACTTTTATTTTTTAAATATTTAAGAGTTTTCAAACATAGATAATTGAGGCATTTCCTATTCATTCCCATATTTACCATTTTCAATGTTCTTCTATGAAGGAGCTAAAGATTCCCATGTGTTATTACTTTACTTCTGCCTGAATGACTTTCATTAAATGTTACTTCTAAGGCTAGCATACTGACCACAAATTTGCTCAGGTTTGTGATCTAAAAAAGGTTTTTTCGGTCTCCATTTTATTTAATTTTTTTATTATTTTTTTTACTTTACAATATTGTATTGGTTTTGCCATACATCAACATGCATCCACCATGGGTGTACACGTGTTCCCTATCCTGAACCCCTCTCCCACCTCCCTCCCCATGCTTTTGAACTGTGATGTTGGAGAAGACTCTTAAGAGTCCCTTGGACTGCAAGGAGATCCAACCAGTCCATCCTAAAGGAGATCAGTCCTGGGTGTTCATTGGAAGGATTGATGCTGAAGCTGAAACTCCAATACTTTGGCCACCTCATGTGAAGAGTTGACTCACTGGAAAAGACTCTGATGCTGGGAGGGATTGTGGGCAGGAGGAGAAGGGGACAACAGAGGATGAGATGGCTGGATGGCATCACCGACTCAACGGATGTGAGTTTGAGTGAACTCTGGGAATTGGTGAGGGACAGGGAAACCTGGTGTGCTGCGATTCATGGGGTCACAAAGAGTCGGACATGAATGAGCGACTGAACTGAACTGAACTGAATCCTGCCTTGGTGTCTGCCTCTTGAGGAACCTGAGATGACACCCTAACAATGAGTACTTTATACTTGTGACAATTTTTATAACCTTTATATGTCAGTTTACATAAAAATTTTCCTCTCTCCGACATCATTGCTTATGAAAAAGATGGAGTCCTGGGTATAGTAAGTCAGTAACATAGATTTAAAGTCTCATTTTAAAAGTTGAATTAAGTATTTTAGCATGTATTTCAGTATTCATCAGTTATACTTAACCACCGAGAATTTAAGTTAAAGATTTCATAAACCAAAGAATGTTGCTGTTAGTGACACTCATATAATTAATGTGACCCACTGAATGATTAATTTCACAAACTTATTGAAAAGACAATAAGGAAGAAATGAACAACTGATTTTAAACTTATTCTAAAAGGATTTTGTTCACTAATTGATTCTGTTGTAGAATGCTTTTAATCAAGTAAAAATTGAATAGCAAAGTTAAAATATTGTGAAATGATGTGACATATATTTAATATGCATTTTAAAAGATAAATGAGGTCCTTCTTATGCAATAAAGTAAAAGAATATTAGTAAATTAATTATCAATCATAAACAATTTAAAAAATTCTTACTTGCCAAGAACTTTCAGTTTCTATCTTTGTAGCAGTTAAATATGGATAAGCTCAAGCACACAGAAATGAAACTACACTGCTCTCATTTGTGTTCTATTTAAAAAGATGTAATGCTTAAATTTAAAAATCTGTATGAACATGCAATCCTAGATCGGATGATTAATCCATTTGAAATGGATATGAAACATGCTAGCCAGTAATTCAGGAAGAATTAATTAAAAGATGATTTTGAAGCCAACACATGATTTAATACATCTAATTATGATAAGTTTTGGACCCAATTAAAACTTACATAACTTACTTCTGGAAAGAAACTAAATTTATTATTAGAGCATTTCCAGCTACGTATTTCAATTAAAACAGGTGTTTGAATAGAGTAATACAGTTACTAGAAGGCAACAAAGCCAATTAAAAATAAATAACAGAAATTTCAGTATTAAACAGTGAAAGAACAAAATTCTTTTGTGTAGCAGAGAGACATGAAATTCAGAGATCTCATTGAACTTTTTTAGTAAAGGTGATCTAACATATATTTCGTATTTGCTTACTAACTTGAAAATTATACATTCACATGTTTGTTAGAAGCATCTTTGTCTTTCAGTCTGCAAGGACATAGTCTCAAAACATCTACTGTCTATATCTATAGCATTTCATAGTATTGTCTTTTTCTTTCAAATATCCAATTTTCTTCTATATGATTGCTAAGGTCTTTTTTACAGAAACTAATATTTGTCTCTACAAGAAATTTTTACATTAAAAATTGCTTTTTCTTCCTTTGAGTAATAGATCTACCCGCATTTTAGGTGGTCACATGGTCACATTCCCTCTCTCCTCTGTAGCTAGGTTTGTCCTTATGACTAAGTTTGGTCAATAGCCTAAGAAAGAGCTAATGTCTATAGTTTTGAATCTTTCCTTAGCAATGGAGCCCCATATTCTAGGTGTCTTTTCCCCACTTGCTGGTGGTTAAGAAGTGGGTGGCACTGCTTGCTACAACCTCAAAAGGACATGTTGGCATTGGCCAAGCCATCTGATCTTCCCTGGACTGCTCACCTCTAGACTGCATCACAGGTTAAATCTATTGTACATAAAGCTTCACATTTGAATCCCTTTGTGAGTCTATTTCTTAACAGTACAAACTGTATTTGTTGGGTTTGTTTTCTGTGATACTTGTGACTGCTCTGGTCTGTGTCATAAAATAGAGAAGTGTTTTGCCATAACTTACATCTAAGGACCAGTTTATTTGTGAGAATATTTTCTTCTTCATTGCCTCCAACATCCACAGTCTGTAATTTGTCTTGGCGTATTATTCCAATGCCCATTAATGTCATTTCCTTGTTTCTTTCATCAAATGCAAAACAAAAAAAAGCCATAACCTGGTCTATTTTTACTTTTAGCAACACCAATATTTTTCTGTATTTTTCTATCCTTCTTATATAGATGGTCTCTGAGGTTCTTTTTTTAACTTTTCTTAAAGCAACACTTAATAATTATAACTAAATAATTATAATTAATATTCAATAATTATAACTGAATATGAATTATAATTCATATGAATATGTATGTATATATTTCATATATATCTATATATTATAGCTATTTCATTATATCTTTATATTTCATCATGTCTGAGTAATTTGCATTATCAGTTATTTCTTTATTTGCCTTTATATTTTAGATAAGAAACATACATAAATTTTTCAAAATTCAGTGTTTATTTATGTTATCCATGGACTTTATTCCAGGATAGTAAATGGAGCATGTCTTATAACTAGAATTTTATAATAGTATGTGTATTATTATAAAACATGAGAATAGAGTCCGAAAGTCTTAAAATCATTGCTCTGGCATGAAATCTCCCACTGCTAGCCCAAGTGGCTTATCCAAGACTCTCTTGCAAGTATGCATATCACATTTCTCAGGAAAAACTATGGTAAATACAGTCCATCTGGGCCAGTAGATTGGTGTCTGATGGATTGGAATTCATGACTGGGGTTCACCTAGGCCTTCAATCATTCAGTTCTTAAGTAGCCACATCAGTAAGAAATGTTTCAAGAAAGACTACCTTGGGAGAAACTAGATTTCACTTAAGGCAAAGTAGTAGAAGCAGTATCATGACATGGATGACGTGAAGGAATGTTTTCTAGAGAAAAAGACATACCATGGGGCATAGCAGTGTTAGGGGAAGCACACTGACTGAAACCGCCCACCCTGGCCAGGCACCCTAGTAACCATTTGCATGAGTTGTTTTAGGACAGGCGGTCCTGGTAAGGAACACAGAACTAATAAGCCATCACCAACCGAAAGAGTTCGGGAAAGGTCAAAAGGAGACACCATGTGTCCAACCACCTCCCAGAATCCTTCTCACGGGGATCCACCTTGGCTGAGTGATGCACGCACCCCCAGGAAGGACTCTGAGTCAGAAGTATTAGCTAAAGACAACCCAGAAACGAATCCCATCAACATAAAACCCGAGACTGCGAGCTACACAGCAGAGCAGTCCTCCTGGGTTCCCTTACCCTGCTGCTCTCTGCCCAGGCACCCGTTCCCAATAAAATCTCTTGCTTTGTCAACACATGTATCTCCTCTGACAGTTCATTTCTGAGTGTTAGACAAAAGCCCACTTTCAGGCCCTAGAAGGGGTCACCCTTCCTGCAATAGCAGAACAGAAAGATACAGCATGGAATCTGGAGTCTCATAAATAGTTACAAAGATTAAAAGCTGGAAAAACAAAGGAAGAGGGGAAATTTTTCAGCTGGAGAATAAAAACATAGGAGAGATTTTCATTTAGTTATCTATTAACATGGCTTTCCCTGATGGTTCAGCAGTAAAGAATCTGCCTAAAATACAGGAGACATAAGAAATGTGGGTTCCATCCCTGGGTCAGGAAGATCCCCTGGAGGAGGACATGGCAACCCACTCCAGTATTCTTACCTGGAGAATTCCATAGACAGATGACCGTGGCGGGCTACAGTCCATGGGGTCACAAAAAGTTGGACATGATTGAGTGGCTAAGCATGCATGCATCCATTAATACATTTGACTTCCATCTCTTCCACAGTTTGAAGTAAGCATTAGAGGGAGATTATGAAGCAAAAATACATCATGATCTTAATGCATATTGTAGAATAGTGGTTAGAAATAGGAGCTGAGTTGACTTTGAGGTGATGAGTAGCTATGACTTACTAAGAGACTGTTATGTGATACACGATATCTTGGGGGCTTTCTATATATTTTCTCATTTACTGCCAACATTCATGGAATCATAAACTTTAAATTGTAAACTTTATTTTATGTAAATTATACCTCAATACACGTGATCATCAAGCAAAACAAAACAAAAGAAAAACAAAAACAAAACCTTCCATGTATACTGGCTTAGATAGAATTCTATTATTTGAATCAACTAGAGTTACTCATTTTTCAGTGTGGTTAATTCTTCTGTTGAGAAAAACACATGCGTTTATTTATTTGGGGAAGGAATGACAGCAGGATGAACCATAATCTAGTTGCAAAGTACAGTGAAAACAAGAAATTATTTTGAACATTTGGGAAGAAGGACAGGTACTAAAAAGGGTATGATATAGGTTAATTCTCTACACTTTTTAGTTTACCTAAACCTGTCTCTGAATCGGCCATTCTGAATCAGGAACACTAATTTTGATTCTATTCCCTCTAGGCTTTATTTGCATATGTTTTTTATCTTATACCACATTTAAGTAAATCAGACTAATTACTATACACAAACACATATGAGAAGCAATATTTGGACAGTGATGATCATCTTAAAATGTGACTGTATGAGGTGATTGGAATTTCATTAAAATTAAAAATAGAAGTCCCTGAGGAAGAAAACTTACATGTATATATGAATAAAGTTAATTCTTTAATATTATATTAACTGGGCATGTCTTTATTGTAGCAGGGAAGTGATACAATACAATTTTTGGACCTTTGAATAGTCTTTCAGTGGAATAAAGAGATAGTATTTGGTGCACAGATGGTTTAAAAAGTGTTTGTACATTGTGTAGGCATTAAAGAACTATCATTAAAATATTATTATCATTACCTGAAAGATATTACTACAAACATAATTTCTCTCAATATACAAGATTAAAAGGTCTTATTTTAAGCAAAGTGATATTTAGCAAATATCAGGAATGTACATTTAAATGGAGTGATGGAGGATTAAATAAACATTTACTGGATTCATTTTATGTTTCAAGTACTTACATTATTGGATATTTTACTTCTGCTTTTCAGGGGAAAAAAGGGTAATCAGAAGTTCCTAATGTACTTCAGATAAATTATTTTGATCATTATATAATAATAATAAGCATTCATTTTAGAGCCTCCAAAGTTTGAGTGAAAAGAAAAGTGTCCTTTAAGGAAAACAGTGTTTTGAGGATTTGTGCTCTAAAGGATGGAGAAGGGGAGAAGATTTTGCTACCCCCAAATATGCCTCTTCAGCACAAGGATTATTTTGAGCTGGTTATTTTTAAAGAATTGCAAATGCAGGAGAAAATGTGAAAACCAGTATCCTTTTTTAAGAGAAATTTATATTTATGAGGGAAATCTCCATTGTAAGTGTCTCCCTCTCTGTACCAGAAAGAGGATGACTAATGCTCTAGAAATGTATCAATGGAGAATGCAGGAGTTTAAATCTGCACAACAGCCATACCCTTGTTTAGTGTGCTTTGTCTGGTAACCTCCCATCACTGGCTTCTCCCATCCACAACATCTTTGTTTTTTTAGTTTGGAGATTATATTTAATGTGATGGTTTGGGTCATTTCCAGGAGTTATTCAGTTCTCTTGGATATCTCCTATGCATAAGGCAGGTATACATGTTATTAAACTTCTGTTTGTTTTTCTCCTATTAATCTGCTTTTTATTACAGTGCTGTCTCAACCAAGAACTTAGAAACATAGAGGGAAAATTATTTTTCCTCTTCTACAACTACAGCTGTCTGTTGCTTTATACAGAATTGGTGTAATAATGTTAGAGTCCACTTCTAATTTAGTTTATTCTATTCACATCATCCTTGCCTTGTTCAGAATTTTAAATTATATTCACAAGTTGATTACAGTCATTATATAATTTTCATACTATTTAACTTAAATTAATTAGATAAAATTAATCAAATGCTTACTAGGTACCAAAAGCTCTTGTAAGTAAATACACTCATGACTAAGACAGAAACTTAAGCTGTCCTCATAAACTACATTTACATATTTTTATTTGGTTTCATTTTTCCTGTTTATTACTTTAATACCTTATCTATATTCTCTTCTGTATTGTAAATACCTGAAAACATGGCTCAATCCACTTTATTGACTACTTATATTTAGCACAAAGCACAGGCTTCCCAGGTGATGCTAGCGGTAAAGAACCCAACCACCAATGCAAGACGCAGGAGGCATGGGTTTGATCCCTGGGTTGGAAAGATCCCCTGGAGGAGGAAATGGCAGCCCACTCCAGTATTCTTGCCAGGGAAATCCCAAGGACAGAGGAGCCTGGCAGGCTACAGTGTTCAGTAGTGACTGAACACTCACAGTGCTTGTCACATAATAATTGTTCATCAAACACTTTTAAATAAATGAATGAACAAATAAATTTTTCAAAAAATTAACAATATTGTTAAAAATTAATAAATAACTTAAAAATTCAAAAGGAAATCAACCCAATTTTTTTAATTTGTTTTTTTCCTTCAGCAATAAAGCAAAAACATAATACATGCTGCCTAAACTCTATGATCATAGAGGTTAGATAGACTTAGACCTGATATAGACAGATATAAAAGGGAATAATTGTTCCAAAACATCATAAGTCTCTGAAGAAGAGGATTTAAGGTGATGGCTACCTGATCCCTAATAAAAGAATGCCAGACATACAAGGGAGGAAAAACCATTTCCTCTCTTCCTTCCTTTCTTCCTTCTTCCTTCCTTTCCTTCATTTTCAGAGGTTCAAGAATGATGTCCAAGCAGTCACTAACTTAACTTCCTTTTCCCTCTATTATAATTTAGGATGATGCAGGGTTTATTCCCCCACTCTGACTGGTATATGGTACTGATTTTTCAATAAGTTGGTGAATTTTGAATGGATATCAGTATGAGAAATGCTCCAGATTATGAACGGTATAACAAGTTGTTCAACAGAGCAATTAGTTCTCATCTTAGTCATATGCTCTTTAATTAAGCAAGGACCAAATACTTGTAGGTGTCTGCAGTGATATATTTAGCTACTGTTTATTGGATGTGTGGGATGGCATTGAGCACCATAAATATTCAAAATCACCTATTACAAAACCCCAAATACTCTTCCTGCCTTAGTGATAGGAGAAGAATGTTGGGAAAAATAGGAGGGAGGAAATAATATTAAAAAGTGTGGCAGTCTCAAAATACTGATATTATTTGGTCAAATAGGCTATAGTACATATAGGTGACAGCTATTTTTAACACACAAAAGAGAAATTGTAATAATATACCATAAAATCAAGGATCAGACACATTATTATTTTTTGTCTTCCCAATGATAACTGTTCTACAGATAGAAATAATAAGATACATAATCACAGGGAACATGATTTCATCTAGTATTTATGTGTTCTGTGGCCTTAGAGGACTTATATAATCCCCTTGAGCCTCAATTTCTGCCTACTCTCCATCTTTCATAGTGTTCTTTAGGTTATACAAATTGTTAGCCATAAGCAAAGTTGTTTCTGGCACATGGAAGTATTCTAAAAATATAAAAAGTCATAAAACTCAAAGAAGTTTAAAATTTTGCATGTTCCATGCCCAGTATATATATATATATTTTTTTTTTTAATTTATACCAGCTAAGAAAACAACAAAATAAAATACCTGACATGTCCCAATATTAGAGTATCTTATCAGAAACATTTTAAAGAAAAGCTAAAATATTAAAATATTGAACTTCATCTGATCCCAGAAAGACAGGGATGGTTAAGAAATACCTCACTCTTTTGTGTTTCAGAAAAAGCTTCCCACAGAGAAACTCCCTATGCCATCAGATCAGATCAGATCAGTCGCTCAGTCATGTCCGACTCTTTGCAACCCCATGAATTGCAGCACGCCAGGCCTCCCTGTCCATCACCAACTCCCTGGAGTTCACTCAGACTCACGTCCATCGAGTCAGTGATGCCATCCAGCCATCTCATCCTCTGTCGTCCCCTTCTCCTCCTGCCCCCAATCCCTCCCAGCATCAGAGTCTTTTCCATAAGACTTCTTAATAAGACTCACTGTCCACCCTTTCTCTTGACTCCCATCAAACCTGCAGTTGACTCCCTTATTTACCTGTGAAGAGGCAAATACAAACCTTTCCCATTTTGCCTGAATCTGAAAAGCCAGATGTAGAACTTCCAAATCCTAGATTCTGTCTCGTGAGTGATTAGCTGACATTACAACTGTTTATCCTTCTGAAGCTAGCCAGACACAGGGATAAACATTTTCTGTTCAGCTAACTGACTGAGACATCTTCTGATTGCAAAACAACCCCACCAGTAGATCACCCCACCCATCGTGTCTAGTCCTCCCTATAGAAGTCTAAGGCAAAACCACATAGCTGGGACACTGACTTTCTGGCCTCCCTAATGCAATAGCCTGAATGAAGTCAATTCCTTTACATGCTTGTTTTTTTTTTCCCCCAAAAGAGATTCATCTATATACTAATCAAATATTTATCCAGTACCTAGTCTATGCTATGCAGAGGTTGAAGTTCTGAGATTTTAGTAGTAAAACTGAATTTTGTCCTGGTCTCAAGAAGCTTATATTCTGGTGTGAGGTGAATGAAAATAAGAAGAAAATTAGTAAACACATATTTATAGTTCAGAGAATGATAAGTATTGTGAGAGAACCATACAGCATGGTAAGGAACAGTGCAGAACAAGAATGCTACACAAGGGTATTAATACAGAGAGGAGTCAGAGATGAGATGGCCTGAATGCCTGAAGAGGCTGACATCCTGTGGATATCTGGGGAAAGTGCATTCCAGGCCAAAGGAAAGGTAAATGACAAAGGAGGCCAGTGTGATTGGCACTGCAGACTTTAGAAAGAAAAGTGGGAAATAAGATAAAAGAATTGGGGGCCTAGATCTACTAGGACCTTGATGTAAAGGGGAAGACACCGGTGGGTTTGAACAGAGAAATAAAAAATTTCACTTAAATGTAAAGATTTGTTCCTACTTTCTAGACTATTATGAACAAGAGGAGGAGCTCGGATTCCTTTGTGATGATCAACATGGGGAGAAATGAGGAAGGGAAGCAAATGATTGTGACTTCCTTTGATTTTTGAGGTGAAGTTGATGAGTCCTGGTCAGATTCCAGATTTATTTCCAAGGTAGAGCCCAGAGATTTCACAAAAAGAGAAAAAGAGGTGGGTCTGTGATAACTTGGGGGAGAAAGGGATGGCAACCCACTTCAGTATTCTTGCCTTGAGAATTCCATGGACAGAGGAGGTTGGCGGGCTACAGTCCATGGGGTCGCAAAAGTTGGACACAACTGAACATCTAACAGACACACACACACACATGATAACTTGGTGGCTCAGACAGTAAAGAGTCTGCTTGCAACGTGGGAGACCTGGGTTCAGTCCCTGGGTTGGGAAGATCCCCTGGAGAAGGAAATGGCAAGCATTCCAGTATTCTTGCCTGGAAAATCCCATGGACAGAGGAGCCTGGCAGGCTACAGTCCATGGGGTTGCAAAAAGTCAGACACAACTAAGCAACTTCACCTCACTTCACCTCACTCACTTCATTTTCTATTTTTAGCATTTATAGAAATGGAAGTAACACAGAAGACAATCTTAGGTGTGCAGGGGGCAAAAATCAAGATTTCTTTGGGGGATATATTCAGTTTTGAGATATATATTTGACACTGTAGGGGTTCAAAATAGGCGTCCCCAATTTGTGCCACATTTGCAAGAGAATTATTTTAAGCTAAAGGCACTTTGGGGCTCCACAGGTGGTTCAATCCATATACATACATACACAAACATATAGTCTTTGGAATTTTCCAATAGATACAGAAAAAAAAATGATAATGATGGAGAGAAGGAACTATTTAAGGAGAAAATTCTTTAAATTAATGCAATGTTGATATCTGATACATAAATGGAGGTGCTATCATGAGATTGTGGCAGTCCGCCCATCTATTGTAACATGAGGAAAGACAAAATATATATGTACAGATAAGTTGGTAGACATGTAAATAAAAATATCTGGAGATTTTCCAACTTCTCTATTTAAAAAAAAAAAAAGCCTGGTTAGTAACTGAGAGTGAGGAAGGACGAAACGTTTTAGAGGCTAGAGGAAAGAGGAGCGGATGAGAAAAGTTGAGTGACAGAGTGAACCTACCCAGGAAACAGAGACGATTGCCTGGCAGGACCGAAGTCCCTTTGAGGTTTGTAATCATGAATATAAAGTAAGTCCAGTCAGCACTTTTATGGCTTTTCTCAATCCACTTTTAGTTTTTAGGTGCAGGCAAGGAATATGTGCAGAGTTGCATTTAACCATGTTAAAATTTTGCTAGAAGGAAGATTGTTAATGCCATGATTTAAATGTATTTTTAGAATTTTAGAATTGGAAGAAACTCTAAGAGGTTTTTTTTATTACCTTTGGGAGAAAATACATTTCCGAACACAGTTTCTGAAGCTGGGTGAACTTGTTTCCAAATGCCAGATACATCTATTATTGGACTTAGCAAATTACTTTTTTAAAAAACACTGTAAATTGGAAACAATAACATATTTCTTTCAGAGTAGTTTACAGATTACAATAGGACAAAGAAGAAAAATATAAAGAAAGTACCTATTACAGGATCAGGCACATAACTGGTGTTCAAGACAAGCTAGTTTTCTTCTACCTTTATCGACACTGAAAAATCATAAACTGGGGATGTTTAGAAACATTTTTAGAGTATCAAAAATGTTTACAGCATTTTTCTCTGCTTCTGCTGACTGTTTTAAAATTTTTAATGGCCTAGGCAAAGGAGAAACTTGAGTAGAAAAACTGCAGTTAGCTGCCTCTTCTTAATCACACAAAATTTGCCTTTCCTTAAGGGCAAACAGTGAGATTAATGTCTCTATAGTGATTTGTCCCTTTGCATTTCACTCACTGCATTCTTCTTGACCAATATTTGATAGAAAGCAAAAAGCTTTCTCTGTAGGCAGTTTACCATCAACAGAGAAAATGTCAACTATGAAGGTTTTTTTCAGGAAAAGAGTAAAACTCTTCAGCACCTGAGTTAACTTTAGAATAAATGTTTTAGCATAGGATTTTGGCATATTTAACCAACTCCCCCCCACCCAACCCCAACCCCCCGCCACTCCAGTATTCTTGCCTGGAGAATTCCATGGACAGAGGAAACTGGAGGTCTACAGTCCATGGGGTCACAAAGAGTCAGACACGACTGTGCGACTAACACTATTGGTGATGATCATTTTCCATAGAAAAGACCAGCGCATGCTCAGATCTGCTGATACTTCCATGGGTCTGATATTCAAACCTCAGCTTGAGGACTTAAAATTGCTCTACTTCAATATTCCGGATGTATAAATATGACAATCACCCACTTTGTTTGTTCTTTTCTAATGCTCTACTTCAATTCTACACACAGACCGCTAACTTGTGTTAAAAGTAAGCCCACCTCAGGTCTGGCAAGGCAGCCTTTTCTTCTGAGACCACCTCTTCTTAAGGCATCACTGTCGGTAAAAAAACTAGGCACTATTGTCTCGGTCCTAGGGTTCCTTCTCTCTCTCTCACCTCCGGCACACGACATAATAGTTATGCTAATGTTGTTTTAGTGAGAACACACTGTGTGCAAGTCACCCTTACCCGCTGCTTTTCCTGTGTCATCTACTTATTCCTTCAGTAGAGGCTACTGTTACACCATTTTATAAGCATAGATACCAAAGGAAAGTTAACTTGTCCCTGTCCTCTTGAAGCTAAATTCTAGCAGCAGAGATCATGATGAAATAACTAATTACAAAATTAATCATTAAACAATCATAGCGGTAAGTGCTATGACAAGGTCAGAAACGCTGGGAATATATCACTGTAGGCCTGACTAATCTGGCAAGTCTGGAAAATCAGGGAGAGCTTTCTTAAGGAAATGTTATTTAAACTAAATTCCAGTGAGCTGACATTAACTATGATGATGGGGAAGGAGAAGGAAGGTCATTTCAGGAAAAAAAAAAAAATTTCTTTTGACAACATTGCAGAAAGGACTGAGATAAACACAGAGGGACTGAAGTGCCAAGAAGGAAACGTGGCGTGAGATGAGGCAGGAAGGCAGGCCATCACGCAGCACGTTCAGGCCGCCCTGGAACTTTGTCATTCATCCCGAGAGCAAGGGAAATCGTCCCTGAGAGACCTGGGGAGAGTGAAGGGACGTGTCTGGAGTGAAAGCCTGGAGATCTGCTAGGAGAGATTGTATTCGAAGGCCATGACAGATGATGGCTGCATGGACGAGCATGGTGGCAGATGGGAAGGAAAAAGTAATGGGTGTAAGAGAAATCTGGTAGGAGAAATCAGCTGGATATCATGGCTGAATTAACTATAGGAGTGAGAGTAATGAATGAATGCCAGTCAACTGGATGGAGCACTCCAGTGGCACAGCTTTAGTGCCCTAGAAAAGCTGTGTTTGTTTACCCCACGGGGATATAATGGGTACATTTTAAATGATTATCTTTTATAGAGTTTAAAAATATTGTTCTTTCAGAATGTATTTCAGGGATTTGAAGTATTTCCTTCCATAGTGCAGCTCTGCCACCTAGGATTGGGAGACTGAGGGCAGGTCTAGATTGACAGTGTGAGGACGTTATTGGGAGGACCAAGCTGTTAAGTGGCAAAAGGGTCAGAGATCAAAATCAGGGGTCTGACTGTTTGACAGTGTGGCTTCAGGTATGGAGCAATTGATTTAAAACTCTGTGTTATTGATACTTTGGATAATGGATATCAACGCTATAATAACATGATAAGTGCTATATTGAGTGTCCACTTTCTACAGAGTATACATATAACCTGATTTTGTCAGTCCGTATGCTAGACCTCTGGGTTAATACTCTGTGTGATCAAGTGGCCCTTCCAAAGTTAGAAGGGTGGTAAGTGGTGAAGGTAAGGTATAACTGAAGTATGTGTCACTCCTCAGCCTGGTTCTAAGTCACTCTGCAGCGTATCCAGGCACGAAGGGAAAGTTCCTAAGAGAGGCGCCTCCATTCCCTCCACTGCTGTCCTTTGTGACTTAGAACCGCAGTCTCAATCATGACCCAAGTCTAGCTAAACACCAGAGTGATGTTTTCAAAAATCCTCTTCCTTCCCTTTTGATTAGAGTTTCACATTCTGATGTGTCTCAGAGAAAATGAGTTGAGTCCATTTTCATCTAGTATCAACAGCTCTATGTGGTGAGGAATGGGTGGTGATGGAAGAAGGATTTGAGATAATTATGGTTGAAAAAGCTGGGTGCATTTTGAGTAGGAAGATAGGACTTGTAGAAAGTATCAGGTGTCATATACAAAAGTACCTGACACTAGTTTAACACTTTCAAAAGTACTAAATGAAAGTGCAAGTTATAGTTTGTTTCACAGTTTCTCTCTAAAAAAATCTTTTGTTCACTGTCAAAGAAAAATCTTTAGCTTCTTTTCAGATATGGGACACTGAGATTCTTTCTCTATACTGTATTAGTGTTCAGATATCCATATCTTCCCAACTCCTTTTTATTATTTTTTGATGTAATAACTACAGTCCAATCCTTCCTTTGGGTTCAAGTCTGTTGAACCCACTTTTGCACACAAAACCACCCGTAGCTGTCTGGGTACAAGGTGATTGGTGCAAAAAGACAACTGCTTTTACTGCCCTTCACTGAACTCTCTTGAGTTGTGCATGGCACTGCAGGTAATGAGTTCCATCTGCGTGTCACCATCTTAACCTACAGAGAAATAGCATTCAAATGTTCTAAGTCAAGAACCACCTTTAGAGAAGCTGTAAAAATGTGTAGCTAAAAAAATAATTAAGATGTTTATTTTTGGAGCCCAGCAGCACTGTACATAAACTATCACCTTACCTCATTCTCCACTAAATGAAACTCTTCAGAGGAGCTAATAGAGAAACCCATCCAACTAAATAGCTCGTAATCAAAATCCAAAATAAAGGTTCTTAATATAATTTTCTCCAACCTACCTTATTTAGTGTGTGATTGGTCCAGAGATCTTTATAATGTGGAAGCTAAATCCACTTAGAATTTTCATATACCCCACTAGAATCACAGAATTTCAGAGTTGGAAGTGCAAAAGATGATAAAACGGTTAAAATTAAGTCACTCTTTCAACCTGGGTAAATCAACAGTAGGAGGCTCTGTTTACTCCTGGGGAATAAAGACCTGTAAACATCTTTATAGAGTCATCTTGAGGGACTCATAACTTGACTTAACATGCAGAAAAAAAAATTTATATGTATATACATTTTAAATGTATAATATTATATATACAATATACATATAAATAGTATATATATGGGCTTCAGGGGCTTCCCTGATAGCTCAGTTGGTAAAGAATCTGCCTGCAATGCAGGAGACTCTGGTTTGATTCCTGGGTTGGGAAGATCTGCTGGAGAAGGGATAGGCTACCCACTCCAGTTTTCTTGGGCTTCCCTTGTGGCTCAGCTGGTAAAGAATCTGCCCACAATGCAGGAGACCTGGGTTTGATCCCTGGGTTGGGAAGATCCCCTGGAGAAGGGAAAGGCTACCCACTCCAATATTCTGGCCTGGAGAATTCCATGGGCTGTATAGTCCATGGGGTTGCAAAGAGTTGGACATGACTGAGCAATTTTCAGTAATATATACACATATATATGTATATATATTTATAAGTGTGTAATATTATATATACTACATATAATATACATATAACATTATATAAATATACATCATTTATATATTTTTATATATATTATATATATATATATATATATATATATATATATATATATATATGACTACACAAAGATGATTGGCATTAAGTTGAAAAACATTAGGCCAAAGCATTGGGAAAGACCTCTTTGCAAATAAGCCATTGTAAGCTAACTGTCTCCAAATGGCGCTAGTGGTAAAGAGTCCTCCTGGCAATGCAGTTTAGACCTAAGAAACGTGGGTTCAATCCCTGAGTTAGGAATATCCCCTGGAGGAGGACCTAGGGAACCCACTCCCGTATTCTTGGGTGGAAAATCCCATGGACAGAGGAGCCTGGCAGGCTGCAGTTCATAGTTTTGCACAGATTCGGACACCTCTGAAGTGGTTTAGCAAGCGCGCATAAACTAGGTTTCTAATTTTCCTAAACACTGTTCAGGAGGCAATTTATTTAGATGACAAAAGATATTTGAATCAGATAGAAGAGCGAGAACAATTTAGTACTTGGTACAGTGTAGGTGACTTTTTCACTATATCATCTGAAATGTTTTCATACAGATTTCTTCATGCATCTGTTCAGCATTCTAATGAAGAAGATGAATTGTCCTTGTTTTACAGATGCGGAAACCAAAGCACACAGAAATGTTATGACTTCCCTCATATCAAAAATTCTTTTACAGAGTCTCAGAGCTAAAATCCAGGTATTTTAAGTATCTAGTTTAATACTTTTAGTTGTTAGATTTCACTGTTTCCTGACCTTGGGCCTCACTCAATACCTGAATGTATTATTAGTGTTCTGTGAAGTCTTCCCTAAAGATCTCTGAGAACAGCCCACACTGTTATTTTGCTTTGGGTACAATCTTACTTAGAAGGTGAAGGAATAGTATTTTTCTGCTTTTTAAGAGCTGACTCTTTCTATCTCAAAGTAGGTCAACAAAGAATGTGTAATTTGCCAATATGGGGAAGCAGTTCAAATCACCCACAGTGGACTTGCACTTTGAATTCTGGAATAACTGTTTCACATTGGCCTAGTTCAATTTTATTTTCTCAAATGGCCACAAGCCCCATTGTATAAAATTGGGTTTATTTGGTACCAGGATAAAAGGTCTATAGCAAACATAAAGCAAACTCTCTTTAACCTGACTGCTCAAGCACCAAATAACTTTTAAAGCTGCAGCTATTTTGCATGTATTACATTGTACAGGGAATGAAACACCAACTGATCCAGACAATCACATTATTGAAAATAATAGATTTGCAGCATCTCAGGACCAAAGGATCTTAGAAGTCGTCTATATCAATGCTACTGCCATTACTGGCCGTGTAATATAATCATCTGGGAGATTTAAAAATAAATATTTTCACAGCCTCATTCCACTCAAACTGAATTTAGTCTAGAGTAGAGAGATCATATTAATACTTTTGGTTAAAGCTCTCAGGTGATTTAATATGTAGGCATTTTGAAAGACACATATTTATAGGAACTCTGCCAAATTGAGAGGGAAAAAATAAACAATCATTTTCTAGGGGAAAATTCAGTATTCTTTGGGCTGGAAAAGTATAAATTAGTTCTCTAACAACCGTCATTCCTGAAAGAAGAGACCTCAGAAATCTCAGACCATCAGAGTTTGGAGATTATATCCTCAACCCCAGAATTCTAGCAAATAAAAACTGAAAATTTAACTTAAAATAAGTGTGGTTACAGTTCAATGAGAAGATAGTTTTATTTTTAACAAAATTACAGACCAATGCAAGATTATGTAAAACAAATTTATTAAAGCATCAAAAAAGATGTGCAGTTTTTAAACATCATCATACAATCCTGGATGCTAAACAAAAAAAGTCCTATTTCAATAGGAATTGGTATTTAACTTAAAATAGATACATATGGTTACATAAAGAAATATTTGTAGGTAAGTGAATATACATATACATGGTATATATTTCCCTCTGTCATCTGCGAGATCATGGACACAGTGATATCCCAGTTTCAAAGAGCTCAACTAACATCAAAATTTTGTAGTGCCAGAAAGTAAGTACTAAAAGCAAACAAACAAATTCAAAATAAAACAAAGGTGGAAATACGTCAAAGGAGTATGAAAACCATCTGAAACAGCTCT
Organism: Bos javanicus; assembly: GCF_032452875.1. Classification (NCBI taxonomy): domain Eukaryota; kingdom Metazoa; phylum Chordata; class Mammalia; order Artiodactyla; family Bovidae; genus Bos; species Bos javanicus. The sequence continues at coordinate 26,493,177 of NC_083891.1, read as the reverse complement.
GTATGGCCAAAGCTGGAATGATTTCAGCAACAAAATAAGTAAAATCATGTTGAATTATAACCCAAATACAGCATAGATATTCATGAATCCATTAGTTATAAATAAATGATGGATCAAGTAAATTAAAAGGAGAAAAAGAGATAAATCTCCAATGCAAAGAAATTCCAAATAATTGATGTAAGTGCTCTGCTTGTAAGGAAATAGGGCATAACCTCATTCCTTAAATGTAAGCTATTAACAATGATTTTCTTCAGAGAATACAATACAAATTTGTTGTTGTTGTTTAGTCACTAAGTCATGTCCTACTCTGTGACTCCATGGACTATAGCCCACCAGCCTCCTCTGTTCATGGGATTCCCAGGCAAGAATACTGGCTGCTGCTGCTGCTGCTAAGTCGCTTCAGTCATGTCCAACTCTGTGCGACCCCAGTGACAGCAGCCCACCAGGCTCCCATGTCCCTGGGATTCTCCAGGCAAGAACAGTGGAGTGGGTTGCCATTTCCTTCTCCAATGCATGAAAGTGAAAAGTGAAAGTGAAGTCGCTCAGTTGTGTCCGACTCTAGTGACCCCATGGAGTGCAGCCTACCAGGCTCCTTTGTCCATGGGATTTCCAGGCAAGAGTACTGGAGTGGGTTGCAATTTCCTTCTCCAGGGGATCTTCCCAACTCAGGGGTCAAACCCACATCAGATAGGGAGAAAAAAGATAAGTTTATAGTGGGTAAAACTGGCAGCGCTACCTAAAGTTGAGTGATGTTTAAGATCAGCAATAAATCATATCAATAGTATGTACCCTTGATATGATGTAAGGAAGATGGCACTTTGCCTCTATGGTTTTCCTCCTTAAAATATATCACACCAGTATAACCATGAGAAAATACCAGACAAATCTCAGTTGAAGGATATTTTATAAAATATCTGACCAGCACTCTGCAAAATTCTCAAGGTCACCAAAAACAAGAAAAGTCTGAGAAACTGTTACAATCAAGAGGGACATGACAAATTGATATAATTAGGTATCTTTAATAGGATCCTAGAAGCGTAAAAGGTCTTTAGGTAATAACTAAAGAAATCTGAATAAAGTACAAATGTTAACTAATAATAATGAAATAATTCATTGTTCATTAATGGTGACAAATGTATCACAAATGTAGTATGTTCATAATAAGAGAAACTAAGAGTGTAGGTCAAGTGGGAACTCTTTCACAGTTTTCACAATAATTCTGCAAATTTAATACTGTTCTAAGATTAAATGCATATTAAAAAAAATTTCCTCTTCCCTTAGGAAAAGATGGATTACCAATCTGTTCTTTGTTCTTGCACACAACTATACATGATTCCTGTTTATCAAAAAAAGTAAAGTTGCCCTAGATATTATCAATAATTCCAAAAACAATCTTCAAGAAGTTTTCCTATGTTAAATCTAGGGCCAGTTATTACAAATATTATCTATGCTATAATGGTTTCACATTACTGGGGAGTAGTTGCATATTCTATGAAGAATAGTTCAAGTTTCCAAGATAGAAAATCTCCACACATTGTTCTCCCCCTAGTAATAAAGCCTATATTTTTTCATGGTCACTAGCTTTGCCAAGCTGTTTTTCTCTTGGATATTCTCCTGGATTTTTTTTTTCCAACAGTGGCTGCTGTTCAAACTTACATAATAGAATTGTCACACTTTATAAACTGTGTTGAATATTCTGATCCCTTTCATTTAAAGAGGTCCTCTATTTCATGCCCAACTAGCTTTGAGGTCCTTCCGAGATAATCAAGTAGTCATTGGCACCTTGCATGTAATAGCCACTGCTGCGTGAAGAGTCCATAAATTCAATTCTCTGCGCAAAAGCCCATGGAAAACAGAGCCTTCTTGCTTAAATCACTGGCAAGCTACTCTATTAGATTTCTGAGGCTGACCCTGATAAACAAAATTTGGGAGGAAATCTTCTATTATTGATTGTACAGTATCAGATGGCTTTGATGTAAATTTTAACAACTGTTTTCTCCATAGAGTAATGTTATACACTGTTTTTTCGGGCTACTTCTTTATTATATTGATGCTATTTTCGTGATTTGGCTTCTTCAGTGATTTGTGATCACAGCTCCTCCAGCTCTAAAAACACCATTGTCCTGAGTCGGTGGGATAATATGATCTACTCCGAGAATTCAGTCTGCACCATTATTCCTGCTACACATCAGATAGCGAGTTGCTGCTGCACATCCTAAACTAGTTACAAGTAAGAATTCCATCTAACTAGTATTGATTGCCATGTATTTATAGCTGACCTGAGGCAGCTTCCAACACCGGTGACGCTCTGTATCTTGCTCTAATTGAAGTCTTCCTATATCCTCCTGAAAATAACTACTACAGACTCAACTTTGCCATTTTCTATAAATCTCACCCTAAAGTCTGTGTGGGGTGTTCATCCAAAATGCTTCAGTTGGAAATATCTTTTAAAATATATATTTCTACTTTATCAGAGCTATACATCCTCTCCATATCATCTTTTCCCATAATGAAACTGCAGGAGAAAAAAAATTTTTATTTTTCTTTTTTTCTGTTTTATAACAGAGAAAGATGACATGGCATCATTAAGTTAGACTAGGCAAACAAGAAACCAACAAAACCCCTTCAAATTGAGGAGTAAATGAAAATAATCATAGCTAATACATATAAATGGGTATTATATCTAATACAAACATATGTAGTATGTAAATTCCTGAGCCACAGAGAAATCACATTATTTTTACTTTTTATTTTTAACAAACCTCTTACAGTTAATGATGAGGATGCATTTTAAATTAAAAGATAGATAGAAGAAATGACAAAAAACAGTACTTATATATTGATTCATTCCTTCTCATTAAACACTGATGATTTTACTTATAGAAGTAGAATTTCTATTCAACATTATACATATTTTACATTCCTTTATCAGCCACAAATTTAATCCTCTTCCTTATCAGTAGCAAAAATAGGGTAAATAAAAAGCAACTCACATTTGCACTTACTGGAGAATCTATTTTTATATATTATTGATTTCTGTTCTATTAAATAATTAACAGTATATCTAAACTACACAAAGCATAGAAGTACTCTTAAATCACTCTAAATTTTCAAGAAATTCTACTGATTATGTGTTAATTATGGTAGTTTTGCTAACACTAATCAGCTTAAATGTTTAGATTTTTCAGTGATTTAAACAGTGACCAGTTCATAGTTCATCTGAATATAGAACAATTCTTTTGTGTCTTTCAACATCTGTTTAGCATTTGTGCAAAACATGCAATTTTCAATATAAGATATTCCTCAAGTTTGCCTTTTATCTGTAAGGTAGGTATATCTTATTATAAAATAAAAATAACACAGATTTTGATATTAAACATCAGGCCTAGCCCATATTTGCTGTGAATCCCAGTACAAGTTGTGTATCTTGCCAAATTCAATTTTCTATTTGTGATGTAAAGGCAAAAAGAAATATCCTTTAAATAAAGCCCTTGTTTAAAGTATAAAATAGGAAAATAAATGTTTGGCCTCTCGGAAAAATAATATATTCAGTTCAGTTCAGTCACTCAGTCGTGCCTGACTCTTTGCAACCCCAATGGACAGCAGCACGCCAGGCCTTCTTGTCCATCACCAACTCTCAGAGTTTACTAAAACTCATGTCCATTGAGTTGGTGATGCCATCCAACCATTTCATCCTCTGTCATCCCCTTCTCCCACCTTCAATCTTCCCAGCATAGGGGTCTTTCCCAATGAGTCGGTTCTTCGCATCAGGTGGCCAAAGTATTGGAGTTTCAGCTTCAGCATCAGTCCTTCCAATGAACACCAAGGACTGATCTCCTTTAGGATGGACTGGTTGGATCTTCTTTCAGTGCAAGGGACTCTCTCAAGAGTCTTCTCAAACACCACGGTTCAAAAGCATCAATTCTTTGGTGCTCAGCTTTCTTTATGGTCCAATTCTCACATCCATACTTGACTACAGGAAAAACCATAGCCTTGACTAGATGGACCTTTGTTGGCAAAGTAATGTCTCTGCTTTTTAATATGCTGTCTAGGTTGGTCATAACTTTTCTCCCAAGGAGTAAGCATCTTTTAATTTCATGGTTGCAATCACCATCTGTAGTGATTTTGGAGCCCCCCAAAAATAAAGTCTGTTACTGTTTCCACTGTTCCCCCATCTATTTGCCATTAAGTGATGGAACCAGATGCCATGATCTTAGTTTTCCGAATGTTGAGTTTTAAGCCAATTTTTTCACTCTTCTCTTTCACTTTCATCAAGAGGCTCTAGTTCTTCTTCACTTTATTCCATAAGGGTGGTGTCATCTGCATATCTGAGGCTACTGATATTTCACCCAACAATCTTGATTCTAGCTTGTGCTTCATCGAGCCCATCATTTCTCATGATGTACTCTGCATATAAGTTAAATAAGCAGGTTGACAATACACAGTCCCCATGGACCTCATGGACTGTAGACTACCAGGCTCCTCCATCCATGGAATTTTCCAGAGTACTAGAGTGGGTTGCCATTTCCTTCTCCAGGGAATCTTTCTGACCCAGGGATCAAACCCAGGTCTCCCGCATTGCAGACAGACACTTTACCATCCGAGCCACCTGGGAAGCAGCAATAATATATTAGATACTAAATATTTCACTTCATTACCTTGTACTAGAAAGGGCCTTGATTAGACTTTCATTCCTTCCTTCATTCAAGAAATACATATAGATCACCTTAGCCCTTTACCTTAGCACTCTCAAAACAAGATATTTAAGTATAATTCTAAAAAATTATGTATAGGATCCATATGAAGAAAACTAAAATTCTGATGAAAGATATCAAGTAAGAACAAGATAAATGGAGAGATATTCCATGTTCATGGATAGAAGCTTCAATAGGGTCATGATGTCAGTTCTTCCTAAGTTGAGTAATAGATTCAGTGCAATCACAATAAAAATCCAAGCACATTATTTTGTGGATATTGGCAAGTTAATTCTCTTACATGGGGAAACAAAAGACCTAGGATAGGCAACTCATACTGAAGAAGAGAAACAAAGTCATTGTACTGGAATTACCCAATTCAAGCCATATCATAAACCAACAGTAATCAAAACACTGATACTGGTGAAAGAATAAGTAACAGACAACTGGAATCAAATAGGGAACCTCAAAATATAGTCAATTGAATGTTGACAAAGGAGCAGAGACAATATAATTAAGGTATATATGTATATAATAAGCATATAAATAGTATTAATATAGAAATTATTTGTTAATAATATAGTTCATTAGTTGAAGTGATAACTACAAATGTAAATAAATCAAACACAATGAAAAAAGGGACACATAAACTAGGTATGAAAGAAGATTTAGCAATATGTAACCCCCAGAGAACTATTTAAAAGAAAAGATAGAAAACTATTTGAAAAGCTGAAAAAAATATAAATTCTAATCAAATAAAATCACTAAAGTAGCAACTTCATTATTAAGGAAAATAGAATAAAAGGTGAAGGAACCATAAGTTATTAGAGAAATAATATACACTGGGAAAAAATATCAAGAGGATATGTCACACTGCAAATATATACATTTACAGTATAGCTTAAATATTAAAGCAATAATTTACAGGATTATCTGGGAGAAGGAGACAAATCAACTACTATAATTAGACATTTCAATGTACTATTTAAGAAATGAACACATTAAAAATTAAAACTAAGCAAATTATTGGAAAGGTGAAAAAATAACAGCTCATAAGTTTAAATTTATATATGTATATGTATCTATGAATATATGTATATGTACATACACACACATGTATACAACTTCTCCTTACACACAAAAAAATCATAGCATGCATAAACATTTTGAGCATTATGGAACATGCCCATAAATAAGTTATGTAGAAAAATTAATTTTAAAAGGCCAGAAATGAGTAAAAAGACCAATAAAAACAGTTTATCAATAACACTGATCTTTGGAAAGATGCAAAATCTAGGCAAGAGAATGAAAAAAAAAAAAACTGATCACCAAAAAGCAGTAAATAAATAAAAATCATAGGGAGAAGGGACAGAAATTATAGGTGAAACAGAGACAAGAGTTACAAAATACTATTACAAACATCTCTATGTCAAGAAATTTTTGAACTATAGGATAAGAATACATTTTGGAGAAAATAGACTTGCCTTGTACCAATAGAAGAAATACATCACATTTTCCATAATAATGAAAAATTTAAGCTCTGACACAACAATATTCTTTAAAGTAACATCAATTTTAAAATGAGACTTCTGAATTTGTTCATGTGTCCTTGTTAAATTAGGAATATATTTGGATTATTGTAAGACAACTAATGAAAATTTGAATGTCCTTATTAACAAAAATAAGACTTGATCCACTTAACTCATTTTATCATGTGTTTCCTGAAGCCAAGAACTATGATCTGTGCATCTCTATGTCCCTAAGGTCGAGATTAGCATACCTGACTATAGAGTAGGTGATCAGTAAATGCTTACTGAGTGGGTGGACATGATCAAGTCTACAGATGGGTAGATACCATTTATAAACAACAGAGTATGATTAGGAAAAATGTCTATCATTGCTCAAAGATATTGATTAAAATGAGATAAAATGAAGGCTTCTTATGTTTGAATGAACAAATAGGTTCTTTTCTGTTTACAGGAAACTTCTAAGTTTGTCTTGTCATTTTAGGATGTCTATATTCAGCCAAGATGTACTATTCAGGCATATACTCAACCCTCCTCTGGCTTCTTTTCTAATAAAGGTACTGACAGGTTATTAGATATTCTGGGTATTATAATTGTTATATAAAGTTAATATTGGATTGGAAAAAAGTTTGAGTTTTTGAATGAACTTTTTTGGTCAACTCATAAATATCACTCTTATTCTCTTTCCAGGTTCATAATTGAGAAAGAAGAAAAGAGAGAGACAGGGAAGGAGAGAGGCAGGGGCAGAAATAAAAAGGCTGAGAGAAAGAAGAGGGTGATGGGAGTCAGATGGAGAGAAAGAGAGACAGGAAAAGAAAGAATGTGGAGGAAGAGCAGACAGAGAGAAACAGGGAAAGATAAGGCATATCTCCTCAAAAGTTGAAGTTCATGGTACCATTTTTATTACTGTTAGATCTGATTGGAGACAAAGCTCTGAACCTTTGGTCAAATAGCTTACCACTTGAATTATACAGATTTACCCACCAGGGTATGGCATGTGAACATAACCTGTCCTTCTGACTTCCACATCATGGGAGCAGGCCAGGACACCCCATCTCTGCAATTATTTTCAAAAGGAATGAGGAAGGAGCTAAACTAAACATATATAGACATTTTTTTCCAAAGAAACTACAGAAAGATATGAGAAGTAAGGAAAGAAGGCAGAGATGGTACCCAAGGCCAATGGAAGTCATTCCAGAAAGCAATGAAGTGAAAGAGAAAGGAGGTTCACCCCATACCTACCAGTGAACATAGAATTTCGGGCACTTGAGTGTCTTATGGGCTTCCCAGGTGGCTCGAGTGGTAAAGAACCTGCTTGCCAATGCAGGAAACTTAAAAGATGTAGGTTTAATCCCTGGGACATAAAGATCCCCTGGAGGAGGGCCTGGTAAATACTAATTTAGGATTCTTATCTTTTCTGTATATACAATGAGGCATTACTCTACGTTTCTAGATCAAAACCATTCAACAAACAAGAATAAACCTCAGAAGAAAAGATATTCTTACCTATCCAGATCCATTAAGTTCCAAAAGCCAATCCTCTGAAACAGAAAAGAAACTAATCAGAGGAGTTGTGGACGGCTAGAGAGCAAAAGTATACTGTATGAATCCTGCAGTTAAATTATGTATGTCAGATTGTTAGCACTGCCAAAAGCGTGTTTCTGGTTAATTAGGAACACAGATCAGGTGGCTGGGTGAGCAGAGTTAGTAATTTCATGCAAAATAACTGAAGTTTAGCAGGGCTGGCTCAGGTTCAGATAGAGACCCCACCTTTACCCCTGTAGCCATCTATAGTTCAGCCTCTTCTCTTAAAACAGAATAAATAATAAAATCTCACAGGGATATTTTCCCTATTTCAAAAATCTGATCACACAGCCTATCCTCAAATACTTACATAACATAAATAGGGTGGTTGTTATTTATAGCATCTTACACAAAATTTTTGAAATATGAAAAACTAGATGGTATGCCCAGCTCAGCTGTTGCTCTTCTGTGAAACTCACTCAGCTTCAGCCTCCTGAACTCTTAAATTGAATTAAATATATTCAGGATTCAAAGGAATCTAAAAATATTGAAGCTATTGATATTACTAAAATTACTCAGGAATAGAGCAATATACCATGGTATTTTTTTTTTAAGTCTGGGCTAGGAGCCAGTCTTAAGTTCATATCCTAATACCCTAATTCTCTCCCTTCCTAATACTGAATACATCACTTTAGGAAATTCACTTAATTTCCTTGTACATCATGTATAAAATGCCTTTAGCTATATTATACAATTATAGGCTAAAATCATATTCACTGAAATCTAAGACATCAGTTCTTTGGAATTTCCTTAAAATCATCATTATTTGTTGGTCTCAATTCATTTCTGTTGTTTACTACAATTGTTTATATTATTTCTATAACTGTATAACCTCCAAAGAGTGCAAATTATAATGGGGACTCTTACTATAAAAAGAGCAAAGGCAAGAATTAGATAAGGCTGGCTTTTCTTGGATGTTCACACCAGGATGTTTTTGAATAAAAATTTATTTATTTTAAAGGCCTAGAGTAGATTCTGACTATAAAACCTTTCAGCCACAAAAATTGAGGAAAGCATGGAGATCTTGGAAACTGGCTAAGGAGCTTCTTTACTAATATTATATTTCAGATTTTGGATCTAGAGACACTGGGGTTCACATATCTAGTAAAACTTGATAAGATTAAAGCAGGCTTTCTTACTGCAACTGTGGATAAGCAGAGTTGTATCTTAGGGGTCATCAGAGTGCATCCATGCATGACTATCGCATTTCAATGGTCATGTAAGCAGTAGCAAATGAAACCCAGATCCCAGAAGTAAGCCATCAAATTCTCTGATAACACAAACATCTATGAACCAAAATGTATTGATCACTAACTTTTACTTTCTGGAAAGCATTTTTTAGAAAGTTTTTACTTAAAGCCTATGTCTCTTTATTTTAAACCAAAATCAACTAGGTAGCTGACTCATTGGAAAAGACCTTGATGCTGGGAAAGAGGGCAAGAGAAGAAGGGGGCAACACAGGGTGAGATGGTTGGATGGCATCATCGACTCAATGGACATGACTTTGAGCAAACTCTGGGAGATAGTGGAGGACAGAGAAGCATGGCGTGCTGCAGTCCATGTGATCGCAAAGAGTCTGACATGACTGAGTGACTGAACAACAGCAAATGATTATCTTGAATCCAAGGATAGAAATAAGTTCACTAAAGTATAGCAACAAAGGAACTGCAAAAATCAGGCATACTGATTAGGTGCCATAAAATAACCAAAAAGGAGGGGGGAAAAAGATTTTTGATAAATATACAGTAAAAAAGTCTTAACAGTTGGAGGCCATTTTTGTAAAGCTAATCAGGCAAGTATAGCTAAATAGCTTCCAAGTTCATTTTGTAATGAAAGTAGACCGGAATAATCACCAAATGTTAAAATTATGCTTTGAATACTGTTCTCCAAAGTCCACAAAAATTGGTGTCAATTTAAAAACTTTAACTCAAAAAAATTTAAATGTAGAACATACAAATAATGGCTTTTACAGGAAGAAGTTTCATTTATGTGAAATGCTTTATTTCCATATAATGCCAGAGAGGTAAGCCATTGTTTCACTCCAGAGCTAACTGAATATCACCTCTTTGATACTGTAACATTAACCATTAGGATTTTAAATGCATTCAAGTCCATATTGCCTTAAGACAAGTAAACATTTGCCTTATGTTCCTTATTTTCTGTCTTCCCCACTAGAGGGATGGAAATTTTTGTCTCTGTTTATTGGTAAATCCATAGCGCATGCCACCACATACTACTTGTGTAGTAATTTTTATATTTGATTTATACTTCATAAGGATGCTGGGAGGGATTGGGGGCAGGAGGAGAAGGGGACGACAGAGGATGAGATGGCTGGATGGCATCACTGACTCAATGGACATGAGTCTGAGTGAACTCCGGGAGTTGGTGATGGACAGGGAGGCCTGACGTGCTGCGATTCATGGGGTCGCAAAGAGTCGGACACGACTGAACGACTGAACTGAACTGAACTGAACTGAAAAGCAGATTTTGTCATACCAGTCTGCAAAACTGATATTAACCCACAGTACTTTTGTTATTTAAGCCTCCATTTTTAACTCATGGGGGCAAGCTTCTTCAATTAAAAATCCACTTCTAACAAAGTTAATAAAATGTAAGTAAATAAAATGACAACTAATGTTAATAGAACTAGTCTTAGTGTGATCTCTAGCATGTTAAATACAAACTGTTCTTCCTCTGCACATCCCTATCCCTGGTAGAACTTCTTTACTTTATTTTGTGTCTGTCTTTGTATTGTTTTGCCTTTCTTCCCTTTAATATTTAAAAGACAACTACATTTTCCTAATGTACAGTTAAATAAAACAAAAAAGATATCTGCTTTCAAACCTATGAACTATATATATGTCTCTTTATGCCAAACACTTGTGCGTTTCTGGACTGCTTTCTAAGACATGTGAAATAGGTGCAGGATAATTCCCAAAATGCAAAGCATAGCAGTACAGGTGTGCTCAGTTGCTTCAGTCATGTCTGACTCTTTGCAACCCCATGAACCGTAGCCCACCAAGATCCTCTGTCCATGGGGATTCTCCAGTGAAAAACACTGGAGTGGGTTCTCATGCCCTCCTTCAGAGGATCTTCATGACCCAGAGATAGAAACCACATCTCTTACGTCCCCTGCAGTGGCAGGAGAGTTCTTTACCACTAGTGCCATCTGGGAAGCCCTACAAAACACTGTAGTAGCCAAAGAATATAAAGTATTTAAAATATTAACTATCACTTATGAAATTCTTATTGAATGCCTGGCTGTGCACGTATATACCTATCTTGTCTAACTCATCTCAGTTATTATGCACACACTCCTGTATTTGTTTTCTATTTTTGCTGCGACAGTTCAGTTCAGTTGCTCTGTCATATCCAACTCTTTGCGACCCCATGGACTGCAGCACACCAGGCTTCCCTGTCCATCACCAACTCGCATTTGCTCAAATTCATGTCCATCGAGTCGGTGATGCCATCCAACCAACCATCTCATCCTCTGTCATCTCCTTCTCTTCCTGCCTTTAATCATTCCCAGCATCAGGGACTTTTCCAGTGAGTCAGTTCTTCACATCAGGTGGCCAAAGTATTGGAGCTTCAGCTTCAGCATCAGTCCTTCCAATGAATATTCAGGACTGATTTCCTTTAGGATGGACTGGCTGGATCTCCTTGCAGTCCAAGGGATTTTCAAGAGTCTTCTCCAACACCACAGTTCAAAAGCATCAATTCTTCAGCGCTCAGCTTTCTTTACAGTCCAACTCTCACAACCATACATGACCACTGGAAAAATAATAGCTTTGACCAGACAGACGTTTGTCAGCAATGTAATGTCTCTGCTTTTTAATATGCTGTCTAGGTTGGTCATAGCTTTTCTTCCAAGGAGCAAGTGTCTGTTAATTTCATGGCTGCAGTCACCATCTGTAGAGATTTTGGAGCCAAAGAAAAAAAAAGTCTGTTACTGTTTCCATTGTTTCCCCATCTATTTGCCATGAAGTGATGGGACCAGATGCCATGATCTTAGTTTTCTGAATGTTGAGTTATAAGCTAGCTTTTTCACTGTAACAAATGACCATAAAAAATTAGTGGCTTAAACAACAGAGTCTATTATCTACAGTTCTATAGCAGTCTGACTCAGGCCTCACTGGGTTTAAATCATGATATTGTCAGAGTTTTGGTCCTGTGGGAAGCTCTAGGGGTGAACAAAAGTTGGAGTTAACTAAATGCAGGCTCAGAGCATGTTTACTCATTCCAAGAAGGGCAGCTTTGGGCCAGTTATGCACAGTGATTTCATACATGAAATGGAGATAATTCCTTCCTTACAGCAATTTTCTGACAAAGAAGCCATCATAAATATAAAGCATCTGTCGCAATGATTGACACATAATGACGAGCTACTCACCTTTTGAACTTCACTTATTATGAGCATCTTGACCAGTAAACTAAATTGCAGATTTGCTGTTTGTAAGGCATGCATCATGGAATAAACCATGCCTCTTTGATCCACAGTTGATTTATCTATGAAGGAGGACTTTAAAAACAATCAATTTGCCCTGAGAATTAAATGAGATACAGAGGATGAAAGCACTTGTAAACTGTTAAGATAATTCATTATGTTATTCTGGGGCCACTAGCTTAAAGATCAGGAATTATTAAATCTGAATTATCAGTTATCTGATAATCTGGTGACCAGTGTTCCACATCTCAGAACACCAAGGGCCAATGATGTGTCTCATTTTCAATTCCAACATTGCAAAACTATTAAAGCTAAACCCAGGAAACATTTCTGAGCCAAAATTCAGAAGTTTTTCCCTAGGCTTCTAACACCAATTGTCCTCCTATGTAATACATTCTAACAACAACAACAAAAATTCTAGGAACTGTTCTCCAAGTGCATTTCTGCAATTTCAAACAGACTCATGCTGCCATCTGCTCCTTCTGATAAGAGACTCATCTGCTGCTGAGGAGGCAGGGAAAAGGCTCACGAAGAAAGAATAATGCTACTCTTCAGCCCCTACAGCATTGCTAGGTGGCTCATGGACATGCACCAGCGAATTAGGGGTCAAACCAACATTTTTAGGATGTATTTGGATGGAATTTGAATTCATTGTGACTGTGCTCTAAACAGCACTACATAACAGCTACTGGTGTAATTTGGACAATGAGCCCAGCATCTGCTACCTTTCAGCAACAAAGCATAACAAGAGAGAAGAGTGATTAAGGGAATTCACCTACCTCGGTGGTTTTCATGATTTTAAAAAGCTGAACTGAGAGATGCTTCTACATAGGAAAAGGAATATGTACGTGTGCTTGTGTATATATGATCTAATAACCATAATAATACAGCTTTCTGAGGGTAATGAAAATTATAAAATTAAACTTGTTTTTATATTTAAGTGAAAATTAAACTTAAATAATCCAAATAAACTCTCCAATTCAAAATAGCAGGACTTTAGTCAATAACATGGCACATTAAATTGTACAACTGATATAATTCCTATTACGTCTACACTGGCTTTATGGTTAGAAAACAAATTAAGATATTTAACCACATACATATGCCTGTATATGTACAGGAAATTCCTGGAGGTACATGCAAAAAAAAAAAAAAAGTGTTAGTAACACATACCACATAACACAATTTTGGTTGGGTGGGAAGTTTGGAGAGGAACATCTTTAACTTTCCATCAATTATCTTCTGATTGTTTTGAAATCCTGAACCTATATTACTTTATAAACACTCATCTAATTAAAAAAGGGAACTGGAAATTAAATCTAATTTGATCTAATCAGTCTAATTTTAAAGAGTAATTTTGCCCTTAGAATCAGGAAATCAAGTTAGTTTTCCTCTTCTACTAACAGTACTGCAATTAATATTGAGGGACTTCATCTAAATGATCTTTGTTTCTCATCAGTGAAATTGGAACAGTATAATTAGATCTAATCCACCTTTCAGAGCTGTATTATATCTAAAATCAGATTTACTGTAATATATGGTATTATTAGTATTATTATGGTAATAAATTGTGGTCCAGTGTCTAACTACCAAGAGATGGAGGTAATTTTATATATACTCAGAAATTTTCCATTTTCTTGAATAATGCAAATAATGCTACTAAGAAAACCAGCTCTTTATTCAAAATATAAAAATTATATTTTAAATGAATGCTATATGCTGACAACATTGAAGAATATTTATACCTTAAAATAGTTATTTCATAAGTTTTCAAAACAGAAAATACTAGATGATTAATATTATTATTCAAAATCCCGTATTTGACATTTCTTTCACTTAGCATTCCTTTTAACTCATTAGAAAAGACTAACCAAGACTGATGATAAAAATATACTTTAGGTCTTTGACTTTCAACTGTTTTACTTTTTCTGCTTCCATAGGGTACATTAATTACAATTCTTGATTTATATTTTTGAAAGTGCTACAAAATACCTTCCAAACTGAAAAGGAAAAATAATCTGTAAACTGGAGAGATAAGTGAAGGTTGCAGTATCCCAATTTTTCTTTTTCTTCCTCCTTAAATTTTTGCTCCAGCTAATTCTGAGCCTTCCTGGGAGTTTGGGGATGATGGGGAGGAGTGAAAATCCGTATGCATGAATGAATAGATAATGCAAAGAATCAGCCAGTTCTGATGTTGGCTTCATGTCTTCAGTTACAGAGAAAAGATGAAAGGGAATATTTATTTGTTTCAAGGTAGAAAAAGACAAAGAATAAATGTAACTATCGGGAAATCTTCACAAAATTTGCAGGATCTATAGTCTTCTGGGGTTCTGTGAGTGCTTATATCCTATTGCTCACATAACACCTGTGCTTCCACAGCAAGTAACAAGACTGTGTGTGTGTGTGTGTGTGTGTGTGTGTGTGTGTGTTTCAATCCCTAAATACTCTGCTATTAGTAGGTGTGTTATGATGCTAAATGAATCAATGCATTTCTGTGATTATTAGGATGGTTATATGCATGCTACGGTTGGATTATTGTATGCCTCAGTAGAAAATGTCAAAATAGAATAATGGAAACAATAATGGCAAAAATAATCCATGTGGGGAAAAGGGCTCCTCTTCTTTGCACAGGTTTTCAGCAACTTAGAGGAACATGCAACATTCTTCCCCAATAGAACATTTTTTTTCTTCCAGCCAATGACAAGCTAATAACAATACAACACCTCGTATATTTCTAATACCTCTTCCCCAAGGAGGCCACAGCATTTTGCAGATATTATCTCATAAATCTCCAGATTTCTGTGCACATTGGAGGAACTATGTATTATTAAAGTCACTTTACTTAGCTGAATCAGGGCACAGAGAGGGAATATGTATTCCAGGGAAAATAACTAGATGGCTATAGGGCGTAAACTTCATCCCATCAAGTCCATGTTTTTGTTGTTACTTAGAGATTTGTTTTCATGTAATGATGATTGTTTTGTTCCTGAGATCCATGGATGAGAAGTGTCAGCATCCTCTGGGAACCTATTAGAAATTAGACTCTCAGGCCACATTTCAGACCCACTGAGCCATAACTTGCATTTACTAAGGTACCTAAATGACTTGTCTGTTCACTGAAGTGTGAGAAGTAAGAGACTTGAGAGATTGTGGCATTAAAAAGACCTAACAACTTTCATGCTTTTTAAAGTTCTTCCTGCACATATGTGGATGGCCGATGCTGGGTAGCTACTCACCAGCTTCATTTCTGTTTCCTTCTGAGAAAACACCCTCGGATTGCATTTTCCACTTTCTCTTGCAGTTAGGAGTGATCACACAGCTGAGCTTTGACCAGTTCCATATGGGTGGACATGATAAGCCCTCTTTTTAGTCTTAGCCCACATGACCCAATGCTCTTTCTCTCTCTTGTTCTTATCTCATTTTAGAGAGTGATCAGGAATGTAGTGAATGCACTGAAGTTAACAGAGGTTTTATTTGTTTGTTTTTAATTTTTATCAGAGTATAGCTGATTTACAATGGTGTGCTAGTTTCAAGTGTACAGCAAAATGAGCAAGTTATATATATATTAAATATATGTATACACATATAGCTCCACTTTTTTTTTAGATTCTTCTCCCATATACATCATTACAGAGTAGTGAGTATAGAGTTCCCTGTAGTATACGTTAGAATTCTTATTAGTTATCTGTTTTAGATATGGGTCTTCCCAAGTGGCACTAGTGGTAATTCCATATATAATAGTGTGTATATGTCAATCCCAAGCTCCCAATTTATCCCTCACCACCTTATCCGCTGGTAACCATGTTTGTTTTCTACATGTGACTCTACTTCTGTTTTGTAAATAAGTTCATCTTTACTCTTTCTTAATATTCCACATACAAGCAATATCATGATATCTGAATTTCTGTGTCTGACTTAAATTCATTCAGTATGACAATCTCTAGATCCATCCATGTTGCTGCAAATGGCATTAATCTTGTTCTTTTTATGGCTGAGTAATATTACATTGTATATATGAACCACATCAGTATCCATTTTTCTGTGGATGAGCATTTAAGTTGCTTTCCTATCCTGGCTATTGTAAATAGTGCTACAATGAACATTGAGGTGCATATCCTTTTCAAATTATGGGTTTCTCCAAGTGTATGCCTACGAGTGAGATTGCTGGGTCATATGCTAGTTCTTCCAAGGAGTAAACGTCTTTTAATTTCATGGCTGCAGTCACCATCTGCAGTGATTTTGGAGCCCCCCAAAAAAAGTCTGACACTGTTTCCACTGTTTCCTAATCTATTTCCTATGAAGTGATGGGACCAGATTCCATGATCTTCATTTTCTGAGTTTTAAGCCAACTTTTTCACTCTCCTCTTGAATACCAGACCACCTGATCTGCCTCTTGAGAAATTTGTATGCAGGTCAGGAAGCAACAGTTAGAACTGGACATGGAACAACAGACTGGTTCCAAATAGGAAAAGGAGTTCATCAAGGCTGTATATTGTCACCCTGTTTATTTAACTTACATGCAGAATACATCATGAGAAACGCTGGACTGGAAGAAACACAAGCTGGAATAAAAATTGCTGGGAGAAATATCAATAACCTCAGATATGCAGATGACACCACCCTTATGGCAGAAAGTGAAGAGGAACTCAAAAGCCTCTTGATGAAAGTGAAAGTGGAGAGTGAAAAAGTTGGCCTAAAGCTCAATATTCAGAAAACGAAGATCATGGCATCCGGTCTCACCACTTCATGGGAAATAGATGGGGAAACAGTGGACACAGTGTCAGACTTTATTTTTCTGGGCTCCAAAATCACTACAGATGGTGACTGCAGCCATGAAATTAAAAGACGCTTACTCCTTGGAAGGAAAGTTATGACCAACCTAGATAGCATATTTAAAAGCAGAGACATTACTTTGCCAACAAAGGTTCGTCTAGTCAAGGCTATGGTTTTTCCTGTGGTCATGTATGGATGTGAGAGTTGGACTGTGAAGAAGGCTGAGCACTGAAGAATTGATGCTTTTGAACTGTGGTGTTGGAGAAGACTCTTGAGAGTCCCTTGGACTGCAGTGAGATCCAACCAGTCCATTCTAAAGGAGATCAGCCCTGGGATTTCTTTGGAAGAAATGATGCTAAAGCTGAAACTCCAATACTTTGGCCACCTCATGCGAAGAGTTGACTCATTGGATAAGACTTTGATGCTGGGAGGGATTGTGGGCAGGAGGAGAAGGGGACGACAGAGGATGAGATGGCTGGATGGCATCACTGACTCGATGGACGTGAGTCTGAGTGAACTCCAGGAGTTGGTGATGGACAGGGAGGCCTGGCGTGCTGCGATTCATGGGGTCGCAAAGAGTCTGACACGACTGAGCGACTGAACTG
Organism: Bos javanicus; assembly: GCF_032452875.1. NCBI lineage: Eukaryota > Metazoa > Chordata > Mammalia > Artiodactyla > Bovidae > Bos > Bos javanicus. Next base: position 26,475,548 of record NC_083891.1, on the reverse strand, counting down.
AACTGAACTGACTGGTGCTAGTTCTATTGGTACCCCACTCCAGTACTCTTGCCTGGAAAATCCCATGGACAGAGGAGCCTGGTAGGCTGCAATCCATGGGGTCACTAAGAGTCGGACACGACTGAGGGACTTCACTTTCACTTTTCATTTTCATGCATTGGAGAAGGAAATGGCAGCCCACTCCAGTGTTCTTGCCTGGAGAATCCCAGGGACGGGGGAGCCTGGTGGGCTGCCGTCTATGGGGTCACATAGAGTCGGACACGACTAAAGTGACATAGCATAGCATAAGGATCCTCCACAGTAGTAGCTGTGCCAATTTGCATTCCCACCAATAGGCTAGGGAGGTTCCTTTTCTCCATACCCTCTCCAGCATTTATTGTTTGAAATTTTTGATGATGGCCATTTTGACCAGTGTGAGGTGATACCTCATTAGACTTTTGTTTGCATTTCCCTAATAATTAGTGATGTTGAGCATCTTTTCATGTGCTTTTTGGTCATCTCTATATCTTCTTCAGAGAAATGTCTGTTTAGCTCTTCCACAGTATTCTTGCCTGGAAGACTCTATGGACAGAGGAGCCTGGGAGGCTACAGTCCATGGGGTCCCAAAGAGTTCGACATTTTTTTTGCATGAGTTGTTTTGATATTGAGCTGCACAAGCTGTTTGTGTATTTTGGAGATTTATCCTTTGACAGTTGCTTGGTTTTCAAATATTTTCTCCCATTCTGAGGGTTCTCTTTTTGTTTTGTTTTTGGTTTCCTTTGCTGTGCAAAAGCCCACAGAGTTTTAAACCACTTGGATCCCTCAGTCCCCTGAATTGCATGAGGGAGTACTAATGCTCTTGTGTTTAGCCATTGAGTTTCAAGGTTTACCTATCTGAGGTAACACTTTAAATATTTTTCAGAGGTAATTATTAAGCTTTAAAAATAGTGTCTTGAATTACGGTATAGTTAAAAGAATCTTAGGTTGAATAATGTTGGGCTAGTTTTATCCCTTTAGCTGCATGAGTGCAGCCTCAACTCCCTTGGATTCATTTTATGTCGTTTCCCTTTCCTCATAACTTCTTTATTCATCTCTCCTTAAAATCTATTATTCATGGCTTCTTAGCTTCTAGAATTCTCCACATTGCTTAATTATTCTCATTTTCAAAGTCAGGGAAAATTTAGAGAGAAATTGCTAGCTATGATCCCAATTTGATAGATTCTAAGTGCCCCCGATCTACATTATTACTTATGCATGGCACCAGGGGAACTATGGCGATTTATAAGCATATTAGTTTCCCTTATTCATTTTTCTTTTTCAGAATATGCTTAATAATTTATGTATCTATTCAGAACATTTGTTTATTTAGTCTTTATTAAGTGGGCCATTTGTGGAAAAATTAGACAGCCCCACTGGCAGAAAAATTACCTCTTCTGACTCACGGAGTTTTAATAAATGATTTATAATTGGCTCTCTGATTTCTTGTTATGACTGGTCTCTGCAAACACACCACACTTTCAGATATAGATACAAACACAGTTTCTATTTTGAATAGATCTCTGCATTTATGTGAATAAAATGATCTAAAATGGAGAATCATTACATATATTTTAAAAAACATTTCTCTGTATAATAAAACCATGAAATGGGCAGTATCTGATTATGTACTGTGCAGCTCAAGTTATTTGTCAGCCATTCAAAAGTACTGACTTCATTTTTTACAGATTTTAAGACTTATTGAGAAGAAGGGAAATGAGACCCTACGAGGAAAAAAAGAAGATTTTCAAAGAAAGAGTTTTGAAGAGTAAAATCAATGCTAGTTTATCTTGTTTTACTTACAAAATATTCATAAACTGAAACATAAAAATTAGTATTGATTAGTAGCCGTAGTTAATGTAAATGATTTGTGCATGCTATTTAAAGTAACTTAATTTAGGACTAATAAAAATAGGAAAATATTGAGGGAAAATATTTTTAATACTACAGAGGTTGCTCAGTTCTTTTCTTTGAATTTTTAATAACATTTTAATCCTTGTGCTGAGATTTTAATTCTGTGATGCCTTGATTTTCTTCATTACAAAATCACTAATAATGATAATAATTGCAAATGGGGTATTTGTATCATTTCACCTGGAGATTACAGGAAATATTCTTATTCAGTTGAAGTGAACTGAATGAAAGTGTTAGTCACTCAGTCCTGTCCGACTCTCTGCAACGCTATGGACTGTAGCCCACCAGGCTCCTCTGTACATGGGATTAAATTCTCCAGGCAACAATACTAGAGTAGGTAGCCAGTTCTTTCTCCAGGGGATCTTCCCGACCCAGGGATCAAACCCATGTCTCCCACATCGCAGGCAGATTCTTTATCTTTTGAGCCATAGTCCGTTGTTATGGGGCAATTCTTAGCAAGCTTTGTTCCAGATCAGTATATTGGTTGCTGAAGGAGTAGATCTGTCTTGTAAAACACGATAAAATTTTAATTGTGATCACCCATTTTAGACAATTATAAAAATATACTTATTGAATATATTCTGCTCTGGGTTCCAGCATCTGAGTTATTTGGGGTTAAGTTTGAGGCTTTTTGTATTTTTCTATTATTTAGAAGTTTAACTCCATCTGAAGACAGAGCAGAAATGTATCTGGCTTTGTTTTAAAAAGTCATTCTCAAAGAATAATAAGACCTATTACTTTGTAAAATGTACCAGTTGTTCATTAGCATCTTTTTCTTAATGTATCCTGCATCCGCTTATACCTTGGACTCTGTAAACACATTGTACCATGGAGCTTCTTTCTCTTTGTCCTTTGTGCACACCTTTCCAAGTTTTGAAAAACCTCAGACAAGTCAAGCCATCCTCTTCAAAGATCCAGAAACTACTTCTTCAGAACCATTACTAGTTCTCCCTGGTTATCCACTGTTACTTGTTCAGCTCTCTGTGATTTCAGGAGCTATGAGTTCCTGAAATCAGGGTCATGGTCACAGGTTATTTGGCACACACAAGGATTTTTCTCTACCATCCCCTATGCCTTGCTCTTCCCTCGACCTTCCTTCACTCATCATTCATTCTGAAAATTTTAACCTGTAGAAATTTTATGACTCTTCCACTAGAAAACCGAATATTTGTACAAGCAGTAAATTCCAATTCCAATTTTAGTAGGTCCACAGACTACTTAAAGTATTTTCATTGGCTTCTGGTTAAAATCCTCTGTTTTAAATGGCTGCTGCTGCTAAGTCGCTTCAGTTGTGTCCGACTCTGTGCGACCCCATAGATAGCAGCCCAATAGGCTCCCCTGTCCCTGGGATTCTCCAGGCAAGAACACTGGAGTGGGTTGCCATTTCCTTCTCCAATGCATGAAAGTGAAAAGTGAAAGTGACGTCGCTCAGTTGTGCCCGACTCTTAGCAACCGCATGGACTACAGCCCACCAGGCTCCTCCGTCCATGGGATTTTCCAGGCAAGAGTACTGGAGTGGGGTGCCATTGCCTTCTCCGTTAAATGGCTAGGCATGGTTATTTAATCAAGTCTTGATTTTTAGTTTCCTTTCAAATTAGAATCAGCACTCGCAGTCTTCCCTTCTTCAAAATATACACAAATTCAGTGAATGGGTAGAACTTGGAACATTCTACTCCAAGATAGAACAGGTTTGGGAATCATTTCCATTTCCAGGCTCCGTGAAGTAGCTTCATTGTCTACTCAAAGCCTGTGTGGACCTGCGTACTCAGTCGTGTCTGACTCTGCATCCCTTTGGACTGTAGCCCACCAGGCTCCTCTGTCCATCAGATTTTTCAGGCAAGAGAACAGGAGTGGGTTGCTATTTCCTTCTCCAGGGGATCTTCCCAACCCAGCAAATGAATCCATGTCTCCTGTGGCTGCAGCATTGCAGGTGGGCTCTTTAACAACTGAGCCACTGAGGAAGCCCTCCATTGCACAAAGCTGATTGGATTTACCCCCTCTTCTGTTGGAATGGTTTTCTCTTCCTAGTATTAAGTTAACCAAAGTTATGGGACGTGTTCTAAGATAGCTACCCTCTTCCTGTATTTTTTCAATTCTCTGGTAAATTATAAGGGAGATGGAAACAGAAAATAAAGAAAACGAACACTCAAAGAGCAATACATTCTTGCCTATCTGTATTTGTCATTCAGCAATCTTGGAACAAAATTTTCTACTTGAGAGGAAACTTAAGAAATTTTAATTAGGATTTTGCAACTTAAATCCGAGATCACCACGGTTAACGATGGTATTGCACTGAAGACTTGACTTTGTCATTGTTGTCTCCCTTCAGCAAGATATTACAAGTAAATAACTCCTTTCATTCATTCTTAAAATGTGGAGACACATCAGGGAAAAAATGAAAGTAGAAAATATTATCCCTCTCTCCTCAGAGAAGTTGAGCAGGCATCTTTGATTTTAATGTCCGGGATTTGACAGAGCTATATTCAAGGAAGGAAAATAAGTGTCTGTGAGTTTCTAAGGGAGAACCCTTTGTAGTGGGCAGTCACTTGTGAATAAATCATTAAGGATGAAACAGATCTCTTTTGGAATTGAAAGTCAAAAAGAGAAAGACTAGGCTCCTGGAAGGAGACTTTTGCAGGAGGCAGGTCACGTGGTCTGGTATTCCCATCTCTTGAAGACTTTTCCACAGTTTGTTGTGATCCACACAGTCAAAGGCTTTGGTGTAGTCAATAAAGAAAAAGTAGATGTTTTTTCTGGAACTCTCTTGCTGTTTCTATTCCTCTGCCTTTTCTAAATCCAGCTTGAACATCTGGAAGATCACGGTTCACATACTGTTGAAACCTAGCTTGGAGAATTTTGAGCATTACTTTGCTAGCATGTGAGATGAATGCAATTGTGCAGTAGTTTTGAACAGTCTTCGGCATTCGCTTTCTTTGGAATAGAATGAAAACTGACCTTCTCCTGTCAGCTGCACTAATGTCCTATGGCTACAGCTGAATTTGCCAAATTTGCTGGTGTATCATATCCTGCTCTTTGTGATCAATTTTCCAGGCCAGAATACTGGAGCGGGTAAAGTGACTTTTTCTTTCTCCAGAGGATCTTCCCAACCAAGGGATTGAACCCAAGTCTCCTGCATTGCAGGCAGATTCTTTACCAGCTGAGCCACAAGGGAAGCCCTTGGACATTTTAGCAATATGAATTCTTCCAATCCATGAACACATATCTTTCCATTTTGCATGTCTTCTTCAGTTTCTCCCATCAGTGTCTTAAACAGTTCTCAGTGTAGCGGTCTTTCTTCCTCAGTTAAGTTTATTCCTAGGTGTTTTGTTCTTTTTGATACAGTTGTAAATGAAATTGTTTTCTTAATTTCTCTTTCTGATAGTTTGCTATTAATGTATAGAAATATCACAGGTTTCTGCATGTTTATTTTGAACAATACTTTGCATTCTCTTAAAACTTAATTATTTACTTTTATGTTATTTATTTATTTATTTTCACACCCAGGCAGCAACACTTCATTTTTTGGTCCTCTGAATCAACAAATACAATCCCTTTTTTTTCACTACCTATTTCCAAGTTATTGAATGCTAGTGCATAGATTAGAACTAAACTGATTATATATATATATATATATATATAAAATTGCAGTAAAATTGCAGTAAAATTGCAATGTGTTTAAATTACAATTTTAGTGGATCTATTCAATCATTTTACATATTCTTATTATTATTGCTTTTTCATTTCTTCCAGGTATTTCAGAAATTCACTCTCTTCTAAAGTCATTTCAATCTCTACAAACTTTGCTTTTAGCAAACAACTTAAATTATAATCTCTCTAATACGCTTTCCTTTATAATTAACAAAATGTATTGTCACCATCCTTATTCCTGCTCCTACTTGAAAATGTAAGAGAATAATGCAACCTGCTTAATAATCACATGATTCATTCACAAATGCCTTTGACATCAAGACCTCCCATCTTTCCTCCTTTCCAGCACTTTGTTCCATCAGTTCTATACCTCTCTAGCTATTCCTTTTGCAACCTGTAAACATATTCAAATCTCTATTTTATTTTCAAAAAACATCTCTCTTAACTATTTGCCCTCTTTATACTCCTGAAAAATCTTTTTGCCTCCTCATACAAATGTCTAAAAGAAGTAAGGACCTTTCCTATTTTCACCCTTTCATCTTACTTTTCCTCAACTCAATCCAGTAATTCACCTTTTATCAACTACCATACTCCCAAAGCAGCACTTCTGAGATTACCAGAGATGTTCTGATTCCCTCTCCCTATGAATATATAACATATTTACCACTTCATGGGAAATAGATGGGGAAACAGTGGAAACAGTGGCTGACTTTATTTTTGGGGGATCCAAAATCACTGCAGATGGTGACTGCAGCCATGAAATTAAAAGACGCTTACTCCTTGGAAGGAAAGTTACGACCAACCGAGATAGCATATTCAAAAGCAGAGACATTACTTTGCCAACAAATGTCTGTCTAGTCAAAGCTATAGTTTTTCCTGTGGTCATGTATGGATGTGAGAGTTGGACTGTGAAGAAGGCTGAGCACCAAAGAATTGATGCTTTTGAACTGTGGTGTTGGAGAAGACTCTTGAGAGTCCCTTGGGCTGCAAGGAGATCCAACCAGTCCATTCTGAAGGAGATCAGCCATGGGATTTCTTTGGAAGGAATGATGCTAAAGCTGAAACTCCAGTACTTTGGCCACCTCATGCGAAGAGTTGACTCATTGGAAAAGACCCTGATGCTGGGAGGAATTGGAGGCAGGAGGAGAAGGGGACGACAGAGGATGAGATGGCTGGATGGCATCACTGACTCGATGGACATGAGTCCGGGAGTTGGTGATGGACAGGGAGGCCTGGCGTGCTGCAATTCATAGGGTCGCAAAGAGTCTGACATGGCTGAGTGACTGAACTGAACTGAACTGAACTTATCCTAACTCTACCAGACATTGCTAATTGCATTTGCTATTTTGTCAACACATTCTAAATACTCTTTATATCTTTGGCTTCTGTGATTCTCTAGTCTTCTGGTTTTCCTTGTACTCCTCCAGTAATTCCTATTCTATGTCTTTAAAAACTTGCCATCTTTATAAATTATTTTTTCTTCCAAGGTTCTTTTTATCACCTACTATCTTTTATTCTATTCATGCTTCCTCCTCTCCTCTTACAGTTTTAATGCCAACCTGTACTGGCTACTGCTAAATCTATATATCCAGGTGGTATTTCCACTCTGTCTTTTGATTTATATAATAAAATCAATTAACATAATTATTAAGGGAGAATGTACTTCAGCCAGATTTTCTACGTTTAAATACTGGTTCCACTACTTAGTAGTTGTGTGACTCTAAGCAGATTATTGAGCATCCCTGAGCCTCTGTTTCCTCATATACAAAATGGAGGAAGGCAATAGTATAGTACCTGTTTTGGTATTTAAATGCATTAATATAAATAAAATGTTTTGACTAACACCTAGCACATTTGAAAATGTTATGTTTGTAAAAGCTAATCTGAGTAATAGCATTTTTATATATGTGTACTAAAATGACTCCTTCAAATTTCAAATGTTTAAACCTCACCTCCATCCTCTTTCCAGCTCAGTCAGCATCCATATACTCACACCAACTAGAAAGTGAGAATCATTCTTCTTTTCTCTCTTGAGTTCACTCCCAGCTCTAATCAATTTCCAGATTTACTGTCTTTATCACATAAATGTTTCTTGGATTTGTGTTCCCTCCCCACTCTTTTTCTATCTGCTTCTTTTTTATTTATTTTGTAAACTTATCTTCATCTAGCCTCAAGCATTTCTCAAGAATTTCCCTACCCCTTCTTCATTTCTAATTCTATCCTGTCCTTAGTCAATTCTAGTCCAAAACACAGCTTTAATCATTTTCTTATGCAGATAGCTTCCCAATTTCTCTTTCTAACCAATAATATTCTTCTGAGGACCAGATTTATAGGTTCACCAGCCCAGTTGACATAGTGATTTAGATGTTCGAAAGGTATCTCAAAATTCTATATTAAATCTGGTCCTTCCTATAGTCTCTTTGTCAATGCCTGGCACCAACATTCATCAATTTCCACATGATGGATGTTTGTTTACCTTTTTTGACACCTCCTTTGCTACAACTTCCTAAAAATCTAATCTATTATCAAGTACTATAATTTTTCCTACTAAATATCTTCTGAATATGTCTGTTTCTCTCCATCTCCATCCCTGCCACGGTATACCAAGCTAACATCACTTTGACAACTTCCTAAAGCATCTCCTTTTGTTCACTCTTTCACTTTTCCGATCCATTCCCCATAGCAGGCTGCCTACAGCCAGGGTTACCAAGCGCCAGTGGTCTTAAAATCTAGTAATGACTCTCCAAAATCCAACTCTGGTCAGATTCCTTACTCTTTCAAATGGCTTGGTATTGAACTTAGAAAAAGAACAAAGCTACTGATATGATGAACAAAACCCATATTCTCTAGGACTTACCTAGCTCTTCAGCCTCATTTTGCCTCTGGTCACATTAGACACTTCTCTCCACCTTACTGTCTATACTACAGTCTTGTTGTTGTAGTTCAGTTACTAAGTTGTGTTCAACCCTTTGTGACCCTATGGACTGCAGCACACCAGGCTTCCCTGTCCTTTACTATCTCCTGAATTTTCTCAAATCCGTATCCATGAATGATGCTATCTAACCATCTCATCCTCTGCCACATCCTTCTCCTCCTGCCCTCAATCTTTCCCAGCATCAGTGTCTTTTCCAATGAGTTGGTTCTTCCCATCAGGTGGCCAAAGTATTGGCGCTTCAGTTTCAGCATCAGTCCTTCCAATGAATAATCAGGGTTGATTTCCTTTAGGATTGACTGGTTTGATCTTGAAGTCCAAAGGGCTTTCAAGAGTCTTCTCCAGCACAATTTGAAAGCATCAATTCTTCAGCACTCAGCCTTCTTTATGGTACAACTCTCACATCTGTACATGTCTACTGGAAAAACGATGGCTTTTTCTGGTGGGTGTTAGATAGCATCACCGACTCAATGAACATGAATTTGAGCATATTCAAACTCTGGGGGATAGTGGGGCTTCTCCAGTGACTCAGATGGTAAAGAATCTACCTGCAATGCAGGAGACCCAGGTTCAATCCCTAGGTCAGGAGGATCCCTGGAGAAGGGAATGGATGCCCACCCCAGTATTCTTGCCTGGAGAATTCCATGGACAGAGAAGCCTGGCAGGCTACAATCCATGGGGTCGCAAAGAGTCAGGTATGACTGAGCAACAAACATGTTCACTTAACATTCCAGGAGATAGTAGAGGACAGAGGAGCCTGGCGTGCTGCAGTCCCTGAGGTCACAAAGAGTCAAATGTGATTTAGTGACTGAACAACAACCTTACCAACCCTCTTCACCATACCTTAGTTGTACCACATCCCCTCCAACTGTAGATCTGTAGATACTTTGCTTTGGATACATCATGGCTGTTAGCACCTCTCTGCCACTTACTCCTCTTACCTTCCACTGCAGTGACTAGTCAGCATATGCCTTGGTCAGCTTCCTACTGGTGTGTCTCACAAACCTAGCACTGGCCCTGTCCTCAGCCAGGTATCTCTCACTTCTTGTCCAGGGCCTTCTCTGATGTCAGTATTTAGATACCCACAGAGAATATTCTGAGATGCATTTCATAAGGTCTCATAGAAGTTGTCCCCAGGAGAATCAATACCCTCCTCCAGGGGATCTTCCCAACCCAGGGATTGAACCCATGTCTCCTGCATTGACAGGCAGGTTCTTTACCACTATCACCATGAGAAGCCCTCCTATGCATATATACCTATGATAATAAAGTCTAATTTATAAATCAGCATAGTAAGAAGTTAGCAACAATAACTAATCATAAAATAGCACAGTTATAAAAATACACTGTGATAAAAGTTATGTGACTATCATCTCTATCCTTAATCAACTTCAACAGTAGGAGAAATGAGGCAATTTCTTCATCTGTGACAACTTCTCCAGTAATTATTATATTTTTCAATCCAAATCTATTCCTATTCCTGAATCTGTATAACTATCCCTTACTTGCAGGCTCTTCTCTGGTGGCTCAGATGGTAAAGAATCTGCCTGTAATACAGGAGACCTGGTTTCGATCACTGGGTCAGGAAGGTCCCTGGAGAAGGGAATGGCTACCCACTCCTGTGTTCTTACCTGGAGAATTTGGCCTCCCCTGCATCAGGTGGAACACATTTTCTGTTCCAGTCTTCCACCCACAAATGCAATGCTCTTTCTATTTTCCCCGAGCACTTACCATGTGCCATGGCCTTAAATTTTGCATTTTGAGAATATGGCAACAAAACTAGCACAAATTTCTTTTTCCTTCTTCCCAAATTCACAGATAGCAGATTTATTATTTCTTCAATTTTAGCAACCTCAACATAAGAGGTTTTTTCTTATTAAGTGAAGAACTCTCACTCTTTCACTTAAAGGAAGCACGTTTTGGCTTCTCTTCAGCCCATCACTGCTCTTTGCCAGCATCACCACTCCTGAGCTTTAGGTTCAATATTAAGTAAGAGGAGAGTGACTTGAACAAAAGCACTACAATGCCACAAGAGTCAATCTGATAACCCGAGCAGCTGCTAAGGGACTAACAGACAGGATACATCAGACAAAGGGAGGATTCCCGTCTGAGTGGACAGAGCAGGACTGGACACGATTTCATCAGACCACTCAGAACAGTGCACAATTTAAAACTTACAAATTGTTTTAATTCTGGAGTTTTTCATATAATTTTTTTGGGCCATGGTTGAGTGTAGGTACCTGAAACCATGGAAGGCAGAAGGGGAGACCAATGCACCTCATTCTCCCTTCCCTCTTTGCACATTTTTATAGGCACGTTTCTCACCCTAGTGCTTCAGTTGATAGTTAACATTCATTTGGGCCAGCATCAGCAAACTTTTTCTGTAAAAGGTCATTTCGTGAATATTTTAAGTTTTCTCACCCATGTATCACTGGCACAAGTACTTAACGCTGCTGTTGCTTAAGTTTTTTCAAAAAGAAATGTGGGAAGATTTGGGAGAATGGCATTGAAACATGTAAAACATCATGTATGAAATGAGATGCCAGTCCAGGTTCGATGCACGATACTGGACGCTTGGGGCTAGTGCAATGGGACGACCCAGAGGGATGGTATGGGGAGGGAGGAGGGAGGAGGGTTCAGGATGGGGAACACATGTATACCTGTGGTGGATTCATTTTGATATTTGGCAAAACTAATACAATTATATAAAGTTTAAAAATTAAACAAAATTTAAAATAAATAAATAAATAAAAGAGATGTGGCTGTTTTCTAGTAAGACTAAATTTACAAAAACAGATGTGTAGCAGGTTCCTAGGGCTGCCCTAACAAAGTGCCAAAAACTGAGTGTCTTCAAAGCTATATAAATTTGTTGTCTCCTGTTTCCAGAGACCGGAAGTTTGAAATCAAGGCCATGCTCACTCTGGCACCTCCAGGAAAAATAACTCTTGCTTCTTCTAGGTCCTCCATTTCCCAGAAATAGAAATTTGTTGTCTCCTGTTTCCAGAGACCAGAAGTTTTAAATCAAGGCCATGCTCACTCTGGCACCTCCAGGAAAAATAACTCTTGCTTCTTCTAGTTCCTCCATTTCCCAGAAATCCTCAACATTCTTTGGCTTGTGAGTGCATCACTCTGGATATATAGCCTTTCTTATCTGTGCGTTTTCACTTCACCTTCCACTTTGCAAGTTTCTTTATGTCCAAATTTCTATTTTTTTAATAAGGACACCAGTCATATTGGATTAGAGTGAACTGTAATTACTGAATTTTAACATGATTACTCCTATAAAGATCTTACTTTCAAATAAAGTCACATACTGGTGTATTGGGGATTAAGACAATATATCTTTTAAGCATGACATCAGTTCAGTTCAGCTCAGTTCAGTTGCTCAGTTGTGTCCGACTCTTTGCGACCCCATGAATCGCAGCACGCCAGGCCTCCCTGTCCATCACCAACTCCCAGAGTTCACTGAGACTCACGTCCATTGAGTCAGTGATGCCATCCAGCCATCTAGAGGGATTTTTATTTCTATGGATACATTCTGAAGTTCTCTATTTCATGACTATTGGCTACCTGTCAGTCCCATGATCCATTGTTCTCTGGCTGACATTTGATGATGCTATAGCATTATAAGACATGGTTTCTGAAATATACTGAAACTCCATGGACTGTAGCCCACCAGGCTCCTCCATCCATGGGATTTTCCAGGCAAGAGTACTGGAAAATCCCATGGATGGAGGAGCCCGGTGGGCTACAGTCCATGGGGTCGCTGAGAGTCGGACAGGACTGAGCGACTTCACTTTCACTTTTCACTCTTATGCATTGGAGAAGGAAATGGCAACCCACTCCAGTGTTCTTGCCTTGAGAATCCCAGGGACAGGGGAGCCTGGTGGGCTGCTGTCTATGGGGTCGCACAGAGTCGGACACGACTGAAGCAACTTAGCAGCAGCAGCAGCTTTATTTTGCGGGCCCTTGGTATATATTGCTTTCCAGGCTTGATATGTCTGGCCTGTTTTCTTTGTCTATCAGTTAACACAAAACAGTCAACTCAGGCATTATCAATCCCCAGAAATTATCCCTAGTTCTCTAACGATAGATAAAGTACTTGTCTGTATTGTGTCTGAAAGTGCATTTTACATACCTTTCATTGCACTTACCACAATAATTTTTAATTATTTGTTTCTAGAGGATAATTACCAATGTAGGAAGGAAATCACATCACCATTTCAGAAAGAATAAAAATATGGATCTGAAAAACAAGACATATAATTGTTCTCAGCCATTTAAAAGATGTTTATAAGGCATAAGTATGACCAACCTAGATAGTATATTGAAAAGCAGAGATATTACTTTGCCAACAAAGGTCCGTCTAGTCAAGGCTATGGTTTTTCCAGTGGTCATGTATGGATGTGAAAGTTGGACTGTGAAGAAGGCTGAGTGCCAAAGAATTGATGCTTTTGAACTGTGGTGTTGGAGAAGACTCTTGAGAGTCCCTTGGACTGCAAGGAGATCCAACCAGTCCATCATCAAGGAGATCAGTCCTGGGTGTTCATTGGAAGGACTGATGCTGAAGCTGAAACTCCAATACTTTGGCCACCTCACGCGCAGAGTTGACTCATTGGAAAAGACTCTGATGCTGGGAGGTACTGGGGACAGGAGGAGAAGGGGACAACAGAGGATGAGATGGCTGTATGGCATTACCAACTCGATGGACATGAGTCTGAGTGAACTCCGGGAGTTGGTGATGGACAGGGTGGCCTGGCATGCTGTGATTCATGGGGTTGCAAAGAGTTGGACACGACTGAGAGACTGAACTGAACTGAAGGGTTAGATTTACCCTTTATAGTTCAATAAGCTGGAAACATAACTGTTGTACAGTATTAGATTATTCTTAAGCAGAACTTTATTGTTGGAAAGGTTAAATGAAATTATACAGGTAAAGTAGTTAACACGTGGTAATGACTCAAGTATTTTCGAGTGTTTACCATTGGTAGTAGTAGTAGCACAGCAGCAGTAAAGTAAATTATCTTTAACTTAGAAATTTCGTGATTTAAACAATGATAAAATGGAGTGAATTTATTTTAACATTCTAACACCATCTGAATGTTAGAAATAGACACTTTTTTTTTTTTTAAAGCATATCAGGTTTTAAAGAATTTTTTTTTTTTCCTTCCCTGGTACATATGCTTAGAATTTGCAGTTTCTATGACACCCAGATACACCAATGAGTACCTGAATACTTAGACTAGGAAGCTACATACTGTCATAAATCATGAAATTAGTGGAAAGAACTTTGTCATTTATCCAAACATAATTGAAAGCAAGTATGATTCTATAGAAATTCACATTCCTGATGTGATTTCATCAAGTCTTTATAAGAATTGGATTTCTTAGGCCTGAAAGAGTAAATTTTTGGCAGGAGAAGTTGATATATCAGAGTCTCTGGCACTAAGAATCTAGTGTAGAGAATAAAGGTTGAAAGCATTACCAGCAGATTTTGACACATACGCATTCCCTTTACTAACTGATGAGAACAATTATTCAGATACATAATAAAAATTAAGGGGGAAAAAGCCCACTCCTTGGTAGGAAAACAGAATCAAGAACTGAATTTATTACACACTGAATGATGTTAATTTATGATTCAGTTCAGTTAAATCTTTTGTTTTTAAAGTTCTGTTTGGACTTTTGAATATTTTTTATATATTTTTTTGACTGTGGAAAGAAAACCAACATGAATTGATTACCAACAGCACACCTGGCTCTAGACACTGTGCTTCACATACACAGCTTAACCAGAATTAAGAGGTAGGTGACGGAGCATGCATTTTTAATACATGGGTGGAATTCATAACAGATGGCACTGCAGGACAAAATTCATTGGAGCCAATTTTCTGGGCCTGAATTCTTTCAAAAGAATTGTTTCTTAAGATAATCCTTCATAGTAAATTTTTACTGAGAAGGTTACTCCCTTTATCTTTAAATTATAATGGAAGCTCTTCAGAGCTTTGGAAAACACAGTCCATGTCACATTACCCCCCAAATTCCAAAAAGACAAATAATCATATGCAAAAGTCCAATATTGTTACAGGTTTTTCACAGAAAGCGGACGCAGCCTAATCCAGGGAAAAGTAGTAATTAACAGATAAGCGGTTCATTAAATGAATATGCAGTGTCATGATGTTAGAACTGGGCATTGATCACTGTTAGATACAGGTTTTCCCCTTGCCAGAAATTCTGACACCACATTTATCACTTGATCTATTTTTAGAACTTTAATGAGTAGATCACTAAGACTTACCTCATTAACTGAGGTTCTGAGAAAACATTATTTACAGAGATAATAGTAGGTTAGAATAGTTACTATTCTCAAATTTGTGAAGAAAAAAAAATACATGAAGAGAAAAATTACATTTATTTCATAGCAGGAAAATCTGATCTTGTTTAACAGGTAAGCTTTTAAAATATTTGTGTTCCTAAAATTAATCATCTTAATTTTATATATATATATATATATATATATATATATATATATATATGCATATGTGTGTGTATATACATATATTTTTCTTTTTTTAAGCACATGAGAAATTTTTATTTAATTTTTACAGTTCCTGTGACTCACAACAGCACATCATTTAAAGTAATATTCAATACTTAGTATCTTTCTGCACTTTCAGTTAATAATTATTATATATTAGTAATCAGTACTATTTTCAAGAAGTATTTAAAAGCATTTTTTGTCTGACTTTGTTTACCTACAGTAATAGAGGTTACACTATAATTACATGCATTTTGTGTGTATTTTGAAGTTTAAAGTCATAAATTCAGTGTTTTAATAAATTAAATATAGCATAGAGAATGTGTGTGGCCCTTCCACCAATTCTATAAAAATGGTAGTGAAAATTAAAAAGAATGGCATAAACCCAGAAGGACAAAGGGGAAAAGGTATTGGGAGATGTAATATGTCTTCAATAGTTTGGACAATGAAAAGCAGATGGACAGAAAAGGCAACTGACTAGTAGGTCAGAGGAGCCTGGAAGAGGAAGACCAGTCTTAGGCAGGTTGATTCTCTGCACAGAACCAGATGAAGTCTGGGTAATGGAGGCAGGAGGGAATCTTTAGAGAGTAGGACAAAAGGAAACAAGATAATTGATTGCACATCATTGTAAGGAGCAATTGTACCCTTCTTGAGTTCCTTCCATCACAAAATTACTCCTTTCCCATCTGTGAAAAAGTCAGATATTTCTGTGAGAATGTCAGAGCTGGCAGTGGTAATAAGGGAGGCTGGAGAGAGGGTGGGGTTCTATGAGACACAAAGGGATCAGGTGAAAGTATGGGTATTAAATCCTGAGACCCCAACCCCACTATCTTGCTCAGCACCAAAGCAGATTTTTAATGTCTAGTCACAAATGGGATGGGGGGTGGGATGGAAGGAAGGTTCAAGATGGAGGGGATACATGTATACTTATGGCTAATTCATGTTGTTGTACAGCAGAAACTAACATAACATTGTAAAGCAATTATACTCCAGTATAAACTAAACTAAAAAGAAAAAGTCTAGTCACAAAAGTTAAGAGTTTTCTTTGAGGAAAATAACCAACCCAGGAGAGGAAGCATACAGATACTAACAGCTATGGGCCTGATACTGTCCCCGTGACCTTTAGGGAATCTCTAATCAGCAAGACCTACTCAAATATTCACTTTCCTATGTGCTTTCAGTATGTTGCTATAAATATATAAATTAGACTCAAAGATCATCAAACAGTTGAGGAATGCCTCCAACATAAAACATAGAAACCTAAGAAAATAAACCAAATTGAAAGGATTCAGGAGAAGAAAAAGACAATGGAAGGTAAGGATTAAAAAAAAATTTTGATTTTAATATCTACAGGGAAATAAAAAAAAAAACGTCCTTTAAGAGCAGAGTACTTTTTAAAAGAAATACTCAGAGAACAAGGAAGAGCTCTTAGAAATTAAATACTATATGGCAAACATATTTTCAAATCCATTAAAGAGGCTAAAACATAATGTTGTAAATTTTCCCAGAAAATAGATTCAAAAATGGAAAACTGGTGAAAAATACAGGATTGATTCAGAGGTCTAATATTTGAACAAGGGTTCTAGAGGGAGAATGTAGATGATGGAAAATAATAAAGAAACAAATATTTTTATAATATACTGTATCTGAAAATCATCATTTTTTAGATAGTAGCAACCAAGATAATCATGATGGTGTGATCACTCATCTAGAGCCAGACATCCTGGAATGTGAAGTCTAGTGGGCCTTAGGAAGCATCACTACAAACAAAGCTAGTGGAGGTGATGGAATTCCAGTTCAGCTGTTTCAAATCCTGAAAGATGATGCTGTGAAAGTGCTGCACTCAATATGCCAACAAATTTGGAGAACTCAGCAGTGGCCACAGGACTAGAAAAGGTCAGTTTTAATTCCAACTCCAAAGAAAGCCAATGCCAAAGAATCCTCAAACTACTGCACAATTGCACTCATCTCACATGCTAGTAAAGTAATGCTCAATTCTCCAAACCAGGCTTCAGCAATACGTGAACCGTGAACTTCCAGATGTTCAAGCTGGTTTTAGAAAAGTCAGAGGAACCAGAGATCAAATTGCCATCATCCACTGGATCATCAAAAAAGCAAGAGAGTTCCAGAAAAACATCTATTTCTGCTTTCTGGACTATGCCAAAGCCTTTGACTGTGTGGATCTCAATAAACTGTGGAAAATTCTGAAAGAGATGGGAATACCAGACCACCTGTTCTGCCTCTTGAGAAACCTATATGTAGGTCAGGAAGCAACAGTTAGAACAGGACATGGAAAAACAGACTGGTTCCAAATAGGAAAAGGAGTACGTCAAGACTGTATATTGTCACCCTACTTATTTAACTTCTGTGCAGAGTACATCATGAGAAATGCTGGGCTGGAAGAAGCACAAGCTGGAATCAAGATTGCCGGGAGAAATATTAATCACCTCAGATATGCAGATGACACCACCCTTATGGCAGAAAGTGAAGAGGAACTGAAAAGCCTCTTGATGAAACTGAAAGAGGAGAGTGAAAAAGTTGGTTTAAAGCTCAACATTCAGAAAACTAAGATCATGACATCTGGTCCCATCACTTCATGGGAAATAGATGGGGAAACAGTGTCAGACTTTATTTTTCTGGGCTCCAAAATCACTGCAGATGGTGACTGCAGCCATGAAATTAAAAGATGCTTACTCCTTGGAAGGAAAGTTATGACCAACCTAGACAGCGTATTTAAAAAGCAGAGACGTTACTTTGTCAACAAAAGTCCGTCTAGTCAAGGCTATGATTTTTCCAGTGGTCATGTATGGATTTGAGAGTTGGTCTGTGAAGAAAGCTGAGCACCGAAGAATTGGTGCTTTTGAACTGTGGTGTTGGAGAAGACTCTTGAGAGTCCCTTGGACTGCAAGGAGATCCAACCAGTCCATTCTGAAGGAGATCAGCCCTGCGATTTCTTTGGAAGGAATGATGCTAAAGCTGAAACTCTAGTACTTTGGCCACCTCATGCAAAGAGTTGACTCATTGGAAAAGACTCTGATGCTGGGAGGGATTGGGGGCAGGAGGAGAAGGGGACGACAGAGGATGAGATGGCTGGATGGCATCACCGACCGACTCGATGGACGTGAGTTTGAGTGAACTCCGGGAGTTGGTGATGGACAGGGATGCCTGGCGTGCTGCAATTCATGGGGTTGCAAATAGTCAGACATGACTGAGTGACTGAACTGAACTGAACTGAACCCACTTAGTATTTTTCACAATAAAATGAAACTCTTAACAAAACATTATTAAATTTCTGAATTTTGTCGTAAAATATGAGATGAAAAGCGTACAAAAATGTAAAACCATTCCTTAAAAATAACATTAGAAATTAACAGGATAAAGCTATCATCAAAATTCTGAGAAATAATTTTTAACCTACTTTTTTCTTTGACCAAAGTATGAATTGATTCTAAGGACAAAAACAATATTTTCAGATTTGATAATTCTTTAAAAATTTATATCCATCTATTATGCTTTCTTGGGCTTCCCTGGTGGCTCAGACAGTGGTAAAGAATCTGTCTGCAATGCAGGAGACCCAGGATCAATCCCCGGGTTGGCAAGATCCCCTGGGGAAAGGCAAGGCTACCCACTCCAGTATTCTTGTCTGGAGAATCCCATGGACAGAGAAGCCTGATGGGCTGTAGTCCATGGGGTGACAAAGTTTCGGACATGACTGAGCAACTAACACTTTCATCCTTTCTTAAAATGCTACGGTGGGGAAGAGGAGGAGGTGGTGATCTCCTGAAATAAGGGAGAAAATAAAAGACAAAATGTACTGGGAATCCGGAGAAAAAGTCTCCAAAGTAGAAGACAGGCAAAGGGAATTACCAGGATGGTAAGGAGACATCGCTGGAGAAGGCAATGGCAAGCCACTCCAGTACTCTTGCCTGGAAAATCCCATGGACGGAGGAGCCTGGTAAGCTGCAGTCCACAGGGTCTCGAAGAGTCAGACATGCCTGAGTGACTTCAATTTCACTTTCACTTTCATACATTGGAGAAGGAAATGGCAACCCACTCTAGTGTTCTTGCCTGGAGAATCCCAGGAACAGGGAAGCCTGGTGGGCTGCTGTCTGTGGGGTCGTACAGAGTCGGACACGACTAAAGAGACCTAGCAGCAGCAGCAGCAGCAGCAAGGAGACATCCCAGGCTTCTCTTATAGCTCAGTTGGTAAAGAATCCACCTGCAATGAAGGAGACCCCTCTTCGATTCCTGGGTAGGCAAGGTCTGCTAGAAAAGGGATAGGCTACCCACTCCAGTATTCTGGCCTGGAGAATTCCATGGACTGCATAGACCATGGGATTGCAAAGAGTCAGACACAACTGAGTGACTTTCACTTTAAGGAGACATCCCAGGATAATAAATGTGCAGCAGGCTTAAAAATTTCTGATCAAGACTGAGGCATAGCTAAAAGCTCTAATGAGAATATCTCTGTATATGAATTGAATGTTGTTGAGCAAAGGCCACTTCCAAACTTAATTATTTAATTTTTATTATTATTACTAATATATTTATAGACCAACTGAGCAGTGTCTGCATATCTGCACTGGGCCATACTGATATTGGCTAAACTTGTTCACGATGTGAGCAGCTAGTGTTGATAGATTATCTGAGGGCAGACTGCACTAGATTGGTCTTGTGGGACAACTCAGGTCTCCTTTATATTTATTTCATATCTTAATAGCAAACTAGCAAGCAATATGGAGAAGGACATGGCGACCCACTCCAGTACTCTTGCCTGGAAAATCCCGTGGACCGAGGGGCCTGGTAGGCTATAGTCCATGGGGTTGCGAAGAGCTGGACATGACTGAGCAACTTCACTTACACTTTTCACTTTCATGCATTGGAGAAGGAAATGGCAACCCACTCCAGTGTTCTTGCCTGGAGAGTCCCGGGGACGGGGAGCCTGGTGGGCTGCCGTCTATGGGGTCACACAGAGTCGGACATGACTGAAGCAACTTAGCAGCAGCAGCAGCAGCAAGCAATAATCTCTTGAAAGGAAGCACATTTCAAGCTGTTCCTAGTACTAAGTTTGCTACTGTCCTAGAAGACATGGCTCTAAGCAACCAATTCATATGGCTAAGTCCAGAATCACTAGAAGAGAGATATCAAAGAGCATGGAGGCAGGGAGATGTGAAAAACTGAGGTGATTAACATAATCTCTCTTCCCTAATCTCTAAGAAAAATGTAGAATGATACCCTTTTGTATTTCCCGATATTTTGAGAGGAGTTTTAGTATTTCTGGGTGAAAGTTTAGGGATAAGTTAGTAATAGACACACTGGAAAACCACATACACAAACACATTAGACAATTATTAATTTTAGGAAAAACAGAACTACAATCATGTCAAGACTTGAAAACAATTGATAACTATTACAAGAATGTTTTTAAATCACAAGGAATGCATGGTAGATGGGCAGATACGAAAGCAGATTTCTGAGTTCGTTACAAGTCTTACAAAAACAGTTGAGTTTTTGAACTCTGTGCATGCTGCTGCTGAAGTCTGTGCATATATTTATTTTAATCTGACATGTAAAACAAAAAGAAGCCAAAAGAGCAATGATACATCTTCATAAAGGACACTTTACAAAGATATCAAGAGCTGAATGACCTTAAACTTCCTTATCCTTATTTCCCTTAAAAACAAACAAAAAAATTCAAATGAGCTAATCAATCTCTATCATTCCTTTTTATTTAAATATTCAAGATCCACAGTTCCAATAAAACTTGCTAAAGATGTATTCTTTAAAATCACATCCTTAAATTATTTTTAAATAATAATTTAATGTCTTAGTTTAATGTCTTTATTCTTTTATTCATCTCTTCTATATATGTTTTGTCTATATGTTTAACCACAAATTCTGCTGTCTTGAGATCATTATTACTTGTTTAATAGCAGGGCTACTGTCCTTATTCCTCAACTGCCCGAACCAAAATTACTCTGCTTATTTCCAAGACTAAAAAAAGATTTTCCAAAAGGGCTAGAGAGTGATATAAGTACCTCAGGCAGAGAAGTAATTTAGAGCTCCTTCAGACTGCTGTCTTTTAAGTATTGGCTCAAAAACTACATAGTAAAATATAGCCAGTCAGAAATATTTTTGTTTGTCTGTTTTTTAATGTTATTCTTAAGGCCATTACCTACTGCAGGAAAAAAGTGAATGCATTTCAATAGTAAGGTGTTACACATTGATGTAAACTTTGGTGTCATTTCTGATTTATTTGGTGGCATCATGTGCTTCTTATGAATTGGTGCTCTAATCAGCTTCCTAGCTGGCACTCCTTGTTATTGAGTTTTGGTCTTAAGCGCTCTAGCATATCTACAGTGCTCAACAAATGTCAATGTGGTTTTTTCTTGCCTTTTTTTTTTTTTTTTTTTTTCATGTTCACAGTATACAAAGCTGCTTGGAGAGTCCATCATTATCCTTGCTTTTCCTAGGGTGATGTTATACAACATGCTAAACATAATATCAGGCTATTTCCTCTCCTAAGTAGCCAAAGTGAAACCTTTCCAGCTTAATCACCTACCCCTTCCTACTCATTACCATTCTCTTAGGAGAGACATTTAGTGTGTGACTAAATGTTAGAATATTTTTCAGGCAGAAATAGGGAGCAGACAGAAAGGACTGTAACAGGAATTTGAAGGAGAAAGGTTCAATCATGGTGGTTAATTTAATCTACACCCCCTGTTGAAGATCGTTTGACTGTTTATGGGTGAGTTTATTTCTAGATGTTTATTCTGTTCTATTGGTCTTTATATCAGCACCACACTGCTTTAATTACTGCAGCTTTGTAATATATCTTGAAACCAGGAAGTTTGATGTCTCCAGCATTATTCTTTTTTCTCACAATCACTTTGGATATTCTGGATAATTTGTTGTCCTGCATGGATTTTAGGAGTGTTTCTTCTACTACTATAAAAGAATGCCATTTGGGATTTTGGCCTCATGCATTGGAGAAGGAAATGGCAACCCACTCCAGCGTTCTTGCCTGGAGAATCCCAGGGACGGCGGAGCCTGGTGGGCTGCCGTCTATGGGGTCGCACAGAGTCGGACATGACTGACGCGGCTGAGCAGCAGCACCAGCAGCAACAGCATTGAAACCATAGAATGCTTTGGATTGTCTGAACATTGTAACAATACTAGGTCTTCTAATCCACAAATACAGGCTGTCCTTCCATTTATTTGTGTCTTCTTTAATTTCTTCCATCAGTGTATCATAGTTTTCAGTGTACCAGTATTTCATCTCCTTGGTTAAATTATTCTTAAGTGATTTATTTTAGTTTAAATGGCATTGTTTTATTCGTTTCCTTTTTGGATCATTTATTTTTAGTATGAAGAAACACAACTGACATTTGTATGTTGAGTCTTTATCTTTCACCTTTATTGAATCTGTTGATTAGTTCTACCATTTTTTTGGTGTTAACTTTAGGTTTTTCTAATATAAGATCTTATTATTTGCAAACAGAGATAATTTTAATTCTTTCTTTCCTTTTGGAAGTCTTTCATTTCTTTATCTGGCCTAACTGCACTGGCTAGAACTTCTAGTATTATGCTGAACAAAGGCAATTCTCACATGTTAGAATGGCTGTTGTTGTTTTCTTTTTTTAATATAACATGTGTTAGTGAGAGGAATTAGAACCCTTGCACATTGTTGGTGGGATGTAAAATGGTAGATCTGCTATGGAAAACATAATGGACATTCTTCAAAAAATTAAAATTAGAACTACCATATGATCCAGCAACCTCACTTCTTGGCATATATCTAAAAAATCTGAAATTAAAATCTCAAAGAGATATTCTGTACTCCCATGTTCATTGCATTATTACTTACAACCAAGTTATCCCAAGAATAAAAAATAAAATGTCAACAAGAATTATATACGGTAGGTATGAGAGCTGCCTCTCCTAGTGCAGTTGGAACAATGACCTCTTTTATGTTAATAATATCTATATTATATACCCTGAGGGTTTCTCTGGTCGTTCAGAGGGTTAAGCGTCTACCTGAAATGTGGGAAATCTGGGTTCAATCCCTGGATCAGGAAGATCCCCTGGAGAAGGAAATGGCAAGCCACTCCAGTACTCTTGGTTGGAAAATTCCATGGATGGAGGAGCCTGGTAAGCTACAATCCTTGGGATTGCAAAGAATCAGACACTACTGAGAAACTTCACTTTATATACCTTGGAGGCACATGATTAAACTAGGTTGGGATAGCCAAGTGGCCAATGGGATAGTACATTTGTTATTCAACAGATGTCAGGAGCTAAGATTAAATGTCAAAGACAGGAGGATGTCCAAATAATGATTTTAAATGACTACAGACTTGGGGGGCAAATATGAATTTGAATCCTTGTGTGATCACTTACTAGCTGCTTTATCTTAAGCACAATGGTTCTGCATCTCAGTTTCTCCATGTGTAAGAGAAAAAGTTGCGTATGGAAATTTGTGTACATTGCCAAGAGATAAAGCATTTGACAAAAAGAAAAGCAAGTGCACAGCTTTTCGTGTACTTAACAAAAGATTTACATATTGGATGTCATGTGCAAAATTACTGAGATTGAAAAGATAAATTAAATATACATTGATCCTGAAGAAGCCAAAACACTAGGAGATAAGATTTGTGTGTGTGAATGTGTATATGTGTGTGTGTGTGTAACTATACAGAGAAATGTCACTAGTGTTATCATGGAAAACACATGGAGAAACTCAGGGAGAGAGAACTCCTAGCATATAGGAAAAAATGGTTTCATTTCTGACAAATAAAACAGCTAAGAAACAGGATTTAAAGTTTCTCATAGATATTAACTCTGGGAGAGAGAAACAGCTCTTCTTCTTAGACCAGTAAGATTACAGAAAATTAGGGTGAAGGGTGAAGTCACTCAGCTGTGTCCGACTCTTTTCGATCCCATGGACTGTAGTCTACCAGGCTTCTCTGTCCATGGGATTTTCCAGGCAAGAGTACTGGAGTGGGTTGCCATTTCCTTCTCCAGACAGAAAGATTAAGTAAATTTAAAAATATATATATTTATGGAAAGAAAATATTTATTTATTGATAGAAATAATTCAGACTGTTTTTAATAAATTCAGAGGCAACTCATCATTAAAGTAAGGGGAAGAAAAGATAAATAGAGAAATGAGAGTACTAGAAAAGAATCAATAGACTGGTGAAAAAATAAATGTTTTTGCCTGCCTAGATTGCTGTCTGCTTGCCCCCTTTCTAACCAATTAAAGTGCTACAGAGACTTCAGCAATATATTGGTCATGTCTCCTTAAAGAAATCTCTGTTCCTGGTTTTTTTTTTTTCTTTTTTCTGCGATTTCTCTTCTTAAATGTTCTTATATTGTATAGTTTATCCTGATAATATAACCTTATGCCATACAAGCATGACAATTTTTTGCAAATATTTCATGGATATATCTTGTCTGTAAGCTCCTCAAGGCTAGAGATGCCATCTGTGCTTATCTTTCACCATTTCTTATTCAGGAAACATTCAAAATTAACGAGTTGTACAACTTGTACAAAGACTTAGGGAAGGAGGCTGGTGAAAAAGTAAGATTATATTCCCTTTACTATTTCATAAACTATTTTCTTTTTATTAAACTGGAATGAATGAAAACTATTAAATCAGTCATATTTATATTTGTATAAAATATAAAGATTGCAACTGTATCAATCATGGTGTCTTTGAATTTATATATAATCCTTACCAAATAGTCAAAAGAATTTTTTAAATATTTTCAATAAGTTAGAAATGAGCCAAATTTCATTAGTTTAATGTCAAAAGAGGCTGAGTGGTATATTACCTTATGTTGCCAAATTCCATATCCATTCTAAAAGGAGCATCATCAAAAAGACTATAGAAAAAACAAATGTAAAGTTAAATAAAACAATGAATCTAATATCCATTCAGCATAGAGATTAAGTTGATTCATCCTTTTGTAAAACAATTAGAATAGTTATGATCATTTATTTATTTTAAAATTAACATAAAATATTTTTATAACTTCAAAAATGATGTGTAATAATTTGAGGAAACATAGAAAAGTATAAAGCAGTTGAAGCTATCCATGAACAGTCCGACCAGAAATAGCCAGCGGTGACAGTTTAGTATATAATATTCCAGTGTTGCAGTACCCATAAATAAGAGTACTTGTCTTGCAGGGAAATTAAAGGAGCTGAAGAGAAAGATGAAACCAGGACTAGAGTCTTAAATGCACCCTGGGAAATATAAGATTTTCTGCCACATTGTGATTCAATCTAATAGCATGGAAGCAATAAACACTGTATAAGAGACTCATTGCTAAATGTTTATTGAATTCATACCCAATTCCAGGGAATTGGACCAAGCAGAATGGGGATGCAAAAAAAGAAATAAAAAGAAATAGGGTTCTGTCCCTGTTCTTTTAAAAATCAAAATCTGGTAAGAAAGATAAGATAGAGAAACAGATGAAAAAATAAACAGCACTAAAATATTTAGGTAAAAATTCAAGACAACAACAAAACAGGTATCAGAAGATTACATATGATTAATTAGCAAAGGAAGTCCACAGACAATAACTACTATCCGAGTTCACAAGCACTTGAGTGTGACTTATGGCAAGGCGCATTAGGTAGGAACTCTAGCATAACCCCTAAGCTTCCTAGGAGAACTCCATGTATAAAGGACCAGTGCAGGCATACTTTCAAGTTCAACAAAAAATTGAAGCTATTCTGTTTTGATTAGTTTGTCCTACTTTCCCCACTTTTCTGCATTGCAAAAAGCATCTGGAGTAAGAAAGCCTGTATATAAACCTTGTTAATAACAATAAATAGTACTCTTTGGTCAAAGGAGCAGAATCCTGACCACCAAGAGGCTCACCATTGTCCAACCACCTACAGTGGTTTTAATCATCTCTTACAAGAAAAATCTCTGCAGGAGACCAATCCTGACAGTAGCAATCTTTATTGTTGTGGGGTTTTCCTTACACATGCACTGGAGGCCACGTGGATAGCTCTGTTTCCCTAAGCTAACAGGAAGTTTAAGTAATCTCCCTTTTATCTAAAGACTTCTGTCTCTTTATAATATTAAGGGGGAATTGAGTGCTGGGGCAACCTCCAGAAGATCAGAAATTTGGAAAGGAAGCAGTGTTTCTTTCTTTTAAAAAAATGTGTCTATTTATGTATTTGGCTGTGTCAGGTCTTACTTAGCTGCAGCATCCAGAATCTTCATTGCATCATGCAGGATCTTTCATTGAGGTCCACGGGCTTAGTTACTCTGTAGCATGTAGGATCTTAGTTCCCCGACCAGGGATCAAACATGTACCCCCTACATTGCAATGGGGATTCTTAACCACTGGACTCGCAGAGAAGTCCCAAGTGTTTCTGGCTAAGTGTTACTACCGTCCTGACCTACTCCCACTATCCAAGTCTAAGGAGCCAGGAACCCACTCATGACCTTGACAGCCCTGTGCCATTTATCCACGGGATTTGAGAGAGGAATGAATGACTCTCCTAAGTGACTGTATCCCAAAAGATGACTTCTCTCTGAACTTCCCAGAAGGGATGAAATCTCTCTCTTGAGCATGGGAAGGAGCTGAGAGTGAATCACGCTTATTTAGCAAGAATTCCTAAAGCTTTGGAGCCCCATTTGGGGTGCAGTTGTGTTCCTGTACTCCACCTGTCTACCTCAACCTTTCCTAATTCTTTGGATGGAATAATAATAAATAAGGGATGGGAAAGTGGGTACAGATGCGGTTTTTAGGTGTTCTTGGAAGCCAACAATATAGGCGGGCACAAAACTTTGTAAAGGCATTACACTAAAATTTTCAGAATTGTTATTTCTAGCACCCAAGATTCCAGAGAAAACCGGTGTAAGCTGTTGATAGATTAATTTCTGTTAGGCTATAAAAAGTTAATTTTTTTATTTATACACTTGAGTGGGTGGCGGGTGTTGTAAGGTAACTCATACAATACTCTCCATCTTCTAACTTGACTTCATGTAATGAAAAGGCTGACAAGATAAA
The DNA here is from genome assembly GCF_032452875.1 of Bos javanicus. Taxonomy (NCBI): domain Eukaryota; kingdom Metazoa; phylum Chordata; class Mammalia; order Artiodactyla; family Bovidae; genus Bos; species Bos javanicus. The sequence continues at coordinate 26,448,465 of NC_083891.1, read as the reverse complement.
ATGGCCTTTTTCAGACTGAAATTATCCATGTCCCTTTGTGTTCCACCAATCATGGAACTGTGAGCAGTGTGCGATGAGGAGATCAAATCTTTGGGGAACCTCAGTGACAGAGGCACCTGGCTTTTCAACAGTGGATTTCAGGCCTTGGGGCAGCAAGAACACTGGTACTTCAGCAAAAGCAGCCATATGTCTGTGTCTATGACTTTTTCCTGCCCAAGGTATCTCTGACATCATCATTCTTAAATAAGTAGCAGCCAGAATGGACATTCCTAACTACAATTAAAATTGATAAAAATTTGGGAAAAGTTTATGATTAATTAAGAGCAGTTTACCCGGTCATTCTGGAAAAAAATGGATTTGAACCAGAAGGTGTAGATCAAAAAATTATTCTACAACTTAAATGTATTCAACCACCCCTGAGCATTTAATGAGCACCAGGTATGAGTTAGGTGCCATGCTAAGTACTAGGACTACAAAGATGAAAATATCTAATCCTCATTAAAAAAAGCTAGTGAATTTTGATATCCTGTAATAGGGCCAATGATAGAGGAAAACAGACGCATTATAACACAGGAAAAGTAAGCAGGTCAGTTCAGTCGTCTCAAGAAGAACACCTGGAAGGGTGGGGGTTAATACCTAAAATTTGGAATAGGAATGTGGGGCATTTCCAGCAGATTGGAGAATGTGGAGGAAGAATGAAATTAAACTAGAGGTTGGTATTTCTTCAGATACTAAGTGAAGTGCTTGGTAGGGAGAACTATAGGGTGAAGGCAGAAGGTACCTGTGAGTCAGAGGATAAAGTTTGCTGTAAGCCATGTTGGAGAGCCTGGATGATACCTATAGACATTATGGGAATTAGCTATGGAGTTTCAAAATGGTGATATTGTAAAGTAATTAGCCCCTAATTAAAATAAATAAATTTAATTTTTTTAATGGTGCTAAAATGCAGATAATAAATTTAAATAGGTCACAATAGCAGCGGAGAAGGCACTGGCGACCTATTCCAGTACTCTTGCCTGGAAAATCCCATGGACAGAGGAGCATGGTAGGCTGCAGTCCACGGCGTCAGGAAGAGTCGGACACGACTGAGCAACTTCACTTTCACTTTTCACTTTCATGCATTGGAGAAGGAAATGGCAACCCAGTCCAGTGTTCTTGCCTGGAGAATCCCAGGGACAGGGGAGCTTGGTGGGCTGCCATCTCTGGGGTCACACAGAGTCGGACACGACTGACGCGACTTAGCAGCAGCAGCACAATAGCAGTATGAAGAAGCTAGGAAGGCTGGTGGCATAGTCTCTACATGACATAACCTGCCTTGGAACAAAATAGAATAAAGCAAGGGATGTTTAAAAAATATTTGAGAAGTAAATGATGTAGGGCTTATATCAGAAGCACAGACTTTCCTCTGACTGTAAGTTTCTCTTTTGAATGTGTAGGTAGAATGTAAACAACAGAGCACAACACACTTGGACGTTAGTCAATGGAAGAATATTGTCCAGTTGTCCTTTCTGCTGCTGCTGCTGCTAAGTCGCTTCAGTCGTGTCTGACTCTGTGCGACCCCATAGATGGCAGCCCATCAGGCTCCCCCATCCTTGGGATTCTCCAGGCAAGAACCCTGGAGTGGGCTGCCATTCCCTGTGAAAGGGAAGTCGCTCAGACATGTCTGACTCTTCATGACCCTATGGACTGCAGGGGTAACAGGACCCCTCTGTCTATGGACTAGCAGGCTCCTCCATCCTTAGGTAGAGTTAAAGAGTATGGCAGGGGCTGGCCAGTGCAGGAGACGCAAGAGTCAGTGGTTGATTCCTGGCTCAGGAAGATTCCCTGGAGTAAGAAACCTGCTCCAGTATTCTTGCCTGGAGAATGCCGTGGACAGAGGAGCCTGGCAGGCTACAGTCCCTGGGGTTGCACAGAGTCAGACACAACTGAGCACAGCACAGCACACACAATATTATGGCAGCCCGACTGGGAAAAGATTCAGACAGCTTACAGTTCCAGAAGCAGTGCCTAACTGAGTGAGGAGATGAGTGTACAAGTTATAAAGGCTTTTTCCTTCATTATTGTTTTTTCTTTACATTCTGCTATTAATGTAACAATTGGGCATGCACAAAAGAAGTAAATATACCAATACCTCTTCTCATGGGAGACAAGAAAACATAGCAGAAAATGATTAATAAACATTCCATGACAACTTCTGAGTAAATATTTGCTTCAAAGCAAATTACCCACATTACTGATATGAGTGTGAGGTGAGTGTCACACCTCACTGGTAAATGGAAGTAGACGCTATATTGTATTGTTAAAGAATTGTGCAATTATCCTAATACATCAGTTTCATGCTTTCTACATACTGCTCAAATTTTAAAAGATTGCCTCTCACAGAATTCATGCTTAAACAGCTTTAATGTAATTTAGTGATTCTGTCAAGTGAATTCAACAAAGAAAATATTAGGACAATCCCAATTAATATGACAGAATGGCAAGAGAAGCAGCTGGCTGAACAATATTTTCACCTCTGGATGTTGTCTTCAATTAAATTTCCTATCAGATGAAAGAATTGATTAGTTTTTTCAAACAAGAAATCTTGCTTCCTGCAAGTAAACAGAACTATTTCCATTAAAGCTTTCAGTCCCTTTAAGAGGTTGTCATCTCTGGCTGGTGAAGCAGTTTATGGCATCTCAGCACCTGCTTTCAATACATGCAATGATTTGGCCGTCAATGGTATGCTGCAAGTTCAGGAACATCCCCTACAAAGGCCGTAGTTGGACCCCTGAAAAACAGACAAAAGGGTCAGCCAGTTACCTTTGAGTTTTATGATGTGTATTTCTATGCTTTGATATGCAGTTGTGTATACACAATCTAATTAGTGCCAACACTAGCTTTATAATGAAAACAATCCATTTTCTTACTCGATATCTAATTTTCTCATTTGTGACATCTTTGATTAAAAAGAGCACACCACACCGTCTAGTTGATTGCAGCAAGGATGGAGCCCATTATTACATTATTAAGGCAATACACTGAGTGATAAAATGAATTTGGCCAGGAAAAAAATCACATTTAAAATAATTATGTTGAGTGGTTTTAATGGAGATAATCACACGTTTATTTAAAAACACACATGAGCTTCTAAAGCATAGGGTAAATTTTTGAGTGGATATCTTGAATATTCAAGATACTTGTAAAAGGTATAAAAACTAGTAAAGATGAATTAGGTAGTTCTCATTCAACGTAAGTCTAAATATGATTCAATTCATGCCTTGGCTAGTCATCAATTTATTTTAGCAATTTAAAAACATCATGTTCATTGATGACTTATGTTAACTTTCTGATATTCATGGTACAGTACTTCAGGAATACATTCTTATATTTACATAAACCACATGATTTTATACAGTTTGTGATGAGCATCTATCTACCTTATAATGGACCTCCATGGTAAAGAATATTATGCTTCCAAGATTTCTTTTCCCATACTGTTTATTTATCATTTTTAAGAAATAACTTATAAATAGGTTACTATCAAGGATAGTGTGGAAATCAAAACTATAAATATATTAGCTATGATTACTGAGTGTCATTTACAATTTCCATGCACATATATGCAGTTGCATGGCAGTGGAAATAAGAAATATGAACATGTATTTTAAAATAAACTGTATTTTGTACTTATAGTTGTATATAATGTTACCATATACAGAAAGATCATGTTTTTGCTTCAGAAACTCTTAATCTCTGTCATTTAATATAGTACACAGGGTGAGTTCAGACACTTTCCATACAGGTATAATTCATGTTATAAAGAAGACTCTCAAATAGAAATTTTATGTAAGTCTGAAACTATCACAAAAACTAAAAATTATGCTATGAGGTAGCTATTAAATATAGGCATTAGCTGGGACTATAACTGTGCTTTGATTTTAGTTTGGCTTTGATTTTTATTTTGATGACTTTCCCAGTGTTGTATGTTCCTTTAAATACTTTTTTATCAAAGGAGCAGTACCAAGTATCTCCTCTGTACATCCTTACATCTAGAAAAAAAGTGCACCTCTTAGTTCTTTGATCCATGAAACATCTTCCCGCTTCTCCATCCTTATTATAAAATCAATACATGTCATTAGAGAAAATTGGCAAACTGATAAATATAAGGGAAATCACCATGGTCATATTTCCTAAACACAGGTATTAGAGAATTTTTGTTGTTTTCTTTTCTCATATATGTTTTTTTTTTTTTCTCAGATATTTTTCCATTTTCCGACTTTTAGCTTACTGGACATGTAATTGCATGCCCTGCTTTTTATCCTATTTATACCACAGATGCTTTCATGGATCAGCTTTTTAATAATTGAAGCATGATTGATTTATTATATTAGTTTTAGGTGTACAGCGCAATGATTTGAAATTTTTATACATTATGCACCATGCAAAGTTATTATAGCTGAATATATTCCCTGCACTATACATTACATCCTTGTGACTTACTTATTTTATAACTAGTAGTTTGTTTCTCTTAATCTCCTTCACCTCTTCACCTTCTCCTACTCCCCTTCCATCTGGCAACCACTTGTTTGTTCTTTGCAACTTAAAAAAGTACACTTTATGTTTTAGCATAGTTTTAGGTATTTATAAAAGTTATAAAAATAGTACAGAAATTTCCCATATACCCAAACCAACTTTGCTGATGCTGAAATAAGGTTGATGTATCATGATCAAAGCCAACACTATATTCAGATTTCCATAGTTTTCCCTAATGTCCTTTTCCTGTTATAGGATCCTACCAAAGACACCACATTACATTTGGTGGTTATGTCTCCATAAGCTTCTCTTAGAAGTAAGTTTCTCAGACTTTCCTTGTTTTTGATGACTTTGACAGTTTTGAAGACCACAATCACGTATTTTGTAGGATGCTCCTCCCTTTAAATTGGTCCAATGTTTTTCTTATTAGACTGGTTATGTGAGGAAGATCTCAGAGATAAAGTGCCATTGTTATTACGCCATATCAAGGATACATACTATCAACATGACTTATCGCTGTTGACTTTGACCTTGGTCACCTGCGTAAGATAGTGTATGTCAGGATTTCCAGCGTAAAGTTAGTCCTTTACCCTGCTTTTGATTCTGTTCTCTTTGAAAGGAAGCCACTCTGTACAACCTAGACTTAAGGAATGGAAAAGACTGCCCCACTTCTGAGAACAGAGAATTTACATAAATTATTTGAAATATATCTCATGGGAGGATTGTCCATTCTTCCACATTTATTTGTATAGTCAATATCATTTATATCAGTGTGGATTCAATGATATTTATTTTATACTTTGAGTTATGGTTCAATACTACTTTATTTTTATTGCTCAAATAGTTGTAGGTTTGACTCTTGGGATCTCTTCCAGTAGGTTCTTTAACCCTTTGATATCCTCCTATTAGTCTGCAGTTGTTTTTTAACACTTTCTGATTTTCTGGCTCTTTTCTGGATCATCAATCGCCTAATGTGATACTCCTCAGACTATAGCAGCTGGGGTTCAATAGAGTCATAATAACTGTTAATGATAACATCTACTTCCGATTTCTTGATTACGCTAAAGCTTTTGACTGTGTACATCACAACAAACTGTGGAAAATTCATCAAGAGATGGGAATACTAGACCACCTGACTTGACTCCAGAGATATTTGTGCTAGTCAAGGAGCAACAGTTAGAACCAGACATGAAACAACAGACTGGTTCCAAATTGGGAAAGGAGTACATTAAGGCTGTATATTGTCAACCTGCATATTTAACTTACATGCAGAGTACATCATGCGAAATGCCAGACTGGATAAAGTACATGCTGAAATCAAGATTGCTGGGAGAAATATCAATAACTTCAGGTATGCAGATGACACCACCCTTATGGCAGAAAGTGAAGAAGAACTAAAGAGCTTCTTGATTAAAATGAAAGAGGAGAATGAAAAAGCTTGCTTAAAACTCAACATTCAGAAAACTAAGATCATGGCATCTGGTCCCATCACTTCATGGAAAATAGATGGGGAAACAATGAAAACAGTGACAGACTTTATTTTCTTCAGCTCCAAAATCACTACAGATGGTGACAGCAGTCATGAAATTAAAAGACGCTTGCTCCTTGGAAGAAAAGCTGTGATCAACCTAGACAGCATATTAAAAAGCAAAGACGTTACTTTGCTGACAAAGGTCCATATAGTCAAAGCTATGGTTTTTCCAGTGGTCATGTGTGGATGTGAGAGTTGGACTGTGAAGAAAGCTGAGCACCGAATAATTGATGCTTTTGAACTGTGGTGTTGGAGAAAACTCTTGGGTGTCACTTGGACTGCAAGGAGATCAAACCAGTCTATCCTAAAGGAAATCAGTATTGAGTATTCATTGGAAGGATTGATGCTGAAGCTGAAACTCCAATACTTTGGCCACCTGATGTGAAGAACTGACTCATTTGAAAAGACCCTGATGCTGGGAAAGATTGAAGATGGGAGGAGAAGGGAACGACAGAGGATGAGATGGTTGGATGGCAACACCGACTCAATGGACATGAGTTTCAGCAAACTCTGGGAGTTAGTGATGGACAGAGAAGCCTGGCATGCTACAGTCCATGGGGTCACAAGGAGATGTACATGATTGACTGACTTAACTGAACTGTTTATAAAATATTAGTCTTCAGACACACCATCATCCCACAGCAGAATCTCTGGTTGTTGTTATTGTTCAGTCACTCGGTCATGTCCAACTCTTTGCAACTGCATGGACTGCAGCAGGCCAGGCCTCCCTGTCCCTCTCTGTCTCCCAGAGTTTGCCCAAGTTCATGTTCATTGCATCAGTGATGCCATCCAGCCATCTCATCCTCTGATGCCCTCTTCTCCTTCTGCCCTCTATCTTTCCCAACATCAGGACTTTTCCAATGAGTTGTCTGTTCGCATCTGGTGACCAATATACTAGAGCTTCAGCTTCAGCATCAGTCCTTCCAGTGAATATTCAGGATTGATCTCCCTTAAGATTGACTAGTTTGATCTCCTTGCTGTCCAAGGGGCTTTCAAAAGTCTTCCTCAGGACCACAGTTAGAAGGCATCAATTATTTGGTGTTCTACCTTCTTTATGGTCCAGCTCACACAACCATATGTGACCACCGGGAAGACCATAGCCTTTAGTATACGGACTTTGGAAGCAGAGTAATTTCTCTGCTTTTCAACACACTGTCTAGGTTTATCATTGCTTTCCTACCAAGAAGCAATCGTCTTCTGATTTCATGGCTGAAGTCACCATCCACAATCTCTGGTATGCTCTGTCAAATTCCTCCCTTATAGCTCTAGCGAAAGGCAGAGACTCCCTTTGAGCAACTGTGAAGAGCCATGACTGACCACACATTTCCCCTCAGAGTTTCAGTCCTGTATTTATCCCTGAGAATTAGCTCTTTATTCACTCCTAATGACCAGTGCAGTTCGTGTCATAATTCTTATCATGATGCCTGGTGATAAACCTTGAACAAGTGAATTCTCTGATTGTTTCCTTAACTGCCTACTAAGAAAAATATCTTTGTCTAGCACAGCTATAAGGAAAAGTAAATATTTTATGTGTAATATAGATGTATTATATTGCATAATATACATTTGTATAATATACAGAAATCAAAATATAAAATATATCCTATACACTCACCTTATACAAACACACACACACATACAATAGATATTTAACACATGGAAGTTCCTTTTGCTCCCAGATTTAGTGCATTTCTGTGATTCAGAAGCTTCCTTGGATGGATTCTTTACTTAGCTCTTCTCATTCATCCTGCTAACCCATGTTCTTGAGGTCTGGTACAGAAAAAAAATTAACTATCACATAGTGATAACCTTTATCTGAGGCCAGTCATTGTCTGGAGAAGGCAATGGCACCCCACTCCAGTACTCTTGCCTGGAAAATCCCATGGATGGAGGAGCCTGGTAGGCTGCGGTCCATGGGATCGCTAAGAGTCGGACACTGAGCGAGTTAACTTTCACTTTTCACTTTCATGCATTGGAGAAGGAAATGGCAACCCACTCCAGTGTTCTTGCCTGGAGAATCCCAGGGGCGGGGGAGCCTGGTGGGCTGACGTCTATGGGGTCGCACAGAGTCGGACACGACTGAAGCGACTTAGCTTAGCTTAGTCATTGTCTCTGAATCAAGTTTGTGTTGGCTTAGTGCCCTCTATCTTAGAGAAGGCAATGGCACCCCACTCCAGTACTCTTGCCTGGAAAATCTCATGGATGGAGGAGCCTGGTGGGCTGCGGTCCATGGGTCTCGTAGAGTCCGACACGACTGAACGACTTCGCTTTCACTTTTCACTTTCATGTATTGGAGAAGGAAATGGCAACCCACTCCAGTGTTCTTGCCTGGAGAATCCCAGGGACGGGGGAGCCTGGTGGGCTACAGTCTATGGGGTCGCACAGAGTCGGACACGACTGAAGCGACTTAGCAGCAGCAGCAGCAGTGCCCTCTCTTTCCCCTTCTCCTTTAATTGAGTTCCCGATTAAGGAGATTTGTGTGATGAATGCTTATGGGAGATGGCCCTGGATAGGCAGATACTCAGTGTTTCCTGTGACTGTACCTCCCAAGGGCATCTTAGGCTTTCTCATGAATATTCTGCCTGACTCACATATGATCTCAGTACAACCAGCCAGGTTGGAGCCACAGTGGCACACAGGTCTCTAGCCCTGATCATTTTCCTTCTCCATATCTGTAATGGAACCACTTGTATTCTCTTCTGGAAATATTATTTAACCCTTTGTTTCTCTATGAACACTTCGCTAAGTGGAGCAAATTGAGAAAGCATCTATGATTTCTAGCTGCCAGTTCCAGCTGAAGCTGCATGAGCTAGAAGACCTGGAATGAAGAGAGAAATAAGTGAGAAATGTAGAAAAAGGGGAAGGAACACTTTTGAATTTATTTCCTTCTTCCTTTGCTCTCATACACTATTTTATTTTATTTAAAGTAAAACTTTATTTTGATTTTAAGTATATGGTAAATCAGACTTTCTAAGGTTTACTACTACTGAATGATGAAAAATAATATTTAGACTCTACATGTGGAAATTTCTAGATGTACACAAAAGTAGGGAAAATTGAATTCCCCTGATCCCACTGTTCTCTTCTACTACATTTTAAGGTTCCCTCATGTTATGTAGCAAATATGGTAACTGCCTAACCTAGACTCACTCCTTCCCACCCCACCCACTTCCTTGTTAAAGGAATCCTGATGTGTGTCAAAATGGCAACATCCTACTGTGCCAAGCTTAAAGCAGTCTTCCCTTCTGAAAGACAATTTCCAGCCAGCCCTCCAGGAAGGCATGAACATATCATCCAGTTCTGGCCAATGACATGTAAGAAGAATCTTCTTTCTCTTTGGCAAAAGAAAGCCTCATTTAGCCCATGTTTTTCCTCGTTATTTTATATCATAATATGTGGATGCAATACCTGGAACTCTAGCAGCTATTTTGTGGTCAGGAGGTAAAGAAGATCACGTGAATGACTAAGATGCCAATCCAGGGCACTGATATTATTCATTCATTTTACAAACCCTGGAACTGCTTACCTTCTCCAGATTTTACCTGTGTGAGATGATAATAAGGATGAATTGCTGCATCTCTGTTGCAGGCAGCCAAAATCTTTTGGTCCATTTTCATAATAGATTAATATATTTGGTTTCATATCATAGGAAGCTATATAGAATCTTCAGATTTGTCATGTCCTGGGCTCAGACAGTAAAGAATCTTCCTGGAATGAGGGAGACCGGGGTCAAGAAGATCCCCTGGAGAAGGGAAGGACTATCCAATCCAATATTCTTGACTGGAGAATTCCACAGACAGAGGCTATTGTCCATGGGGTCACAAAAAGTCAGACATGACTGAGCTACTGACACTTTCTTTTCACTTTCAAATTTGAAGTTGAGATACACCTCACAATGTGACTGGTAAATCAGTGAAAGTACTTGATCAAAATTCCCCTCTGGGAGCTGGAAGGAAGACATGTGATAGTGAGCTCCAAAAAGAATGGTCAGAGCAAGGCATCTGGGTTTTTATGCTGGGCTTTAAACTTGTGCCAACAGCTCACCCAACATGAGAGATTTGCCTTTTTTGATCAGTCTTGGTGATATAATGATGGTCACTGCTACTCATCTTGGAAATAATATTGACCAGCTAATGTGGAATGACTGAGCACCAAAGAATAGATGCCTTCAAACTCTGGTGCTGGAGAAGACTCTTGAGAGTCCTTTGGAAAGCAGGGAGATCAAACCAGTCAATCCTAAAGGAATTCGAAGAGCTGAGTTATTGGAAAAGACCCTGATGCTGGGAAGGATTGAAGGCAGGAGGAGAAAGGGACAACAGAGGATGAGATGGTTGGATGGCATCACCGACTTAAAGGACATGCGTTTGAGCAAGCTCCAGGAGATGGTGAAGGATAGGGAAGCCTGGCGTGCTTCAGTCCACAGGGTCACAAAGAGTCAGACACGACTGAGTGACTGAATAACAACAAAAATGAGGAATGTTCTCTGTGGCACCACATATTTCTGCCAGCTGCTCTCTATGTGTATACAGGGGATATTTTGACCTGACTATCAGATCAGATCAGATCAGTTGCTCAGTTGTGTCCGACTCTGCGACCCCATGAATCGCAGCACGCCAGGCATCCCTGTCCCTTACCAACTCCCAGAGTTCACTCAGACTCACGTCCATGGAGTCAGTGATGCCATCCAGCCATCTCATCCTCTGTCATCCCCTTCTCCTCCTGCCCCAATCCCTCCCAGCATCAGAGTCTTTTCCAATGAGTCAACTCTTCGCATGAGGTGGCCAAAGTACTGGAGTTTCAGCTTTAGCATCATTGTTTCCAAAGAAATCCCAGGGCTGATCTCCTTCAGAATGGAGTGGTTGGATCTCCTTGCAGTCCAAAAGACTCTCAAGAGTCTTCTCCAACACCACAGTTCAAAAGCATCAATTCTTCGGCGCTCAGCCTTCTTCACAGTCCAACTCTCACATCCATACATGACCACAGGAAAAACTATAGCCTTGACTAGACGAACCTTTGTTGGCAAAGTAATGTCTCTGCTTTTGAATATGCTATCTAGGTTGGTCATAACTTTCCTTCCAAGGAGTAAGCATCTTTTAATTTCATGGCTGCAGTCACCATCTGCAGTGATTTTGGAGCCCAGAAAAATAAAGTCTGACACTGTTTCCACTGTTTCCCCATCTATTTCCCATGAAGTGGTAGGACCGGATGCCATGATCTTCGTTTTCTGAATGTTGAGCTTTAAGCCAACTTTTTCACTCTCCTCTTTCACTTTCATTCAAGAGGCTTTTGAGTTCCTCTTCACTTTCTGCCATAAGGGTGGTGTCATCTGCATATCTGAGGTTATTGATATTTCTCACAGCAATCTTGATTCCAACTTGTGTTTCTTCCAGTCCAGCGTTTCTCATGATGTACTCTGCATAGAAGTTAAATAAACAGGGTGACAATATACAGCCCTGACGAACTCCTTTTCCTATTTGGAACCAGTCTGTTGTTCCATGTCCAGTTCTAACTGTTGCTTCCTGACCTGCATACAAATTTCTCAAGAGGCAGATCAGGTGGTCTGGTATTCCCATTTCTTGAAGAATTTTCCACAGTTTATTGTGATCCACACAGTCAAAGGCTTTGGCATAGTCAATAAAGCAGAAATAGATGTTTTTCTGGAACTCTCTTGCTTTTTCTATGATCCAGCGGATGTTGGCAATTTGATCTCTGGTTCCTCTGCCTTTTCTAAAACCAGCTTGAATATCAGGAAGTTCACGGTTCATACACAGCAGTTAAAGCATTTTAAAAGGTTAAATTCAATTTAATTTATTTTTAAAACTAATTCCTTGACTTATTAACTGATTACTATGAAGTTTTGATTGTATTTTCCCCTACGAATTTTTTTGGGGGATGAAGTTATAAACCTTGGTTTGAGTCTAGGGTCTTCACCCTCTGGCCCCTCTGGCTGGAAAGCCCAGTCCAGCAGTCTTGTCCTTACTTGTCCACATTCTCACACCTGGCACCAGGCACTATGTGTGTGTGTGTGTGTGTGTGTGTGTGTGTGTGTGCATGTGCACTCAGTGTTGTCTGATACTTTGTGACCCCATGAGCTGTAGACTGCCAGACTCCTCTATCCATGGAATTTTCCAGGCAAGAATACTGGAATGCGTGGCCATTTCCTTCTCCTGGGGATCTTCCCAACCCAGGGATCAAACCTGTGTCTTGTATCTCCTGCTTTGGCAAGCAAGTTCTCTACCAGCTGAGCCACAGGGAAGCCCCGGGACCAGGCACTGGTCACACTTAAATATGTGAGCACAATCTGATCTAACTGCTTCCAGATCTTCCTATGGTGCTGAGACATCTCTGATATATATCAGAACTGTTCTTTACAAAATTCCAAGGACGAAGTTTTTTTCCTTATAGCTGTACCTCATTTTTTTGAGGTGTCCATGTCATTTCTGGTCCCTGAACAGCTCCCACAAATTTGGACTATTCTACTTATTCCCATCATGTCTGAGTCACTTAGGGCTTTGGTATTCAAGGTTTAAGCAAAAAACTCACTTTCATGGTCAAAATTTAAGCAAAGCATAGTTCCAAGATATGCCTTAACCCAAAGTAATAGGTGGGGGTGGCAAGTGGGGCAAGTGGACACTTTCATTGACTGAGTGCTTATTATGTGGCAGGATCAGGGCTAGGTTCTGCTCCTAGGATGTTCCAGCAGACTGAGAGCACAGAAGCAGGAACCAAGTGATGTGATCTGATGGATAGTGTAGCACTCAGATGCCACCCCAACCAAATTAAAAGAAAACACTCACTCCCTTCCAAAGATTGCTTTTGACTGAAGAGAGGTGCATCTTCTAATATCATGTCCTTCGTGCCCCATTCATAAAGGCGGCCTGTATCCTGTGACTGGTGAATACATGTGTGCACAGGCCCCCTTGCCCAACTCTGCAAGACCATCCCAGACCCAGAACCCTGGAGCTGTGACCTTCGTTGTGAGTTTATTCTGGTTCAGCTTCCCTCTCTGCCTGTTCTGTCACTCTTCCGGTATGTTGATTTGAAGAGCACTTGCCCCAATACATGTCCTGCAGGTTAATTGCTAATTTCTGCTTCCCAGAGTAACTCACCAGCAACCCCTCTGCTCACCGCCTTGGGTCTCATGTTCCTACCTGGAAAACTATGGAAGGTGGTTTTGTTCTATAAAGCCTATTTCTGACTCCATGATACTAAGGAAAGAAGGATACAGGGTTGGGAGAGTTTTTGTATACTTGTTGTTTAGTCACCAACTCTTTGAAACTCCATGGACTGTAGCCTGGCAGGCTCGTCTGTCCATGGGATTTTCTAGGCAAAAATGCTGGAGTGGGTTGCCATTTCCTGCTCCAGGGGATCTTCCTGACCTAGGGATGGAACCAGAGTCTCCTGCATTGGCAGGCAGATTATTTACTGCTGAGCCATCTGGGAAGCCCTTTGGCATACTAAGTAACAACAAAGTAGCCACCTCTTCCTGGATCAAAGCCTTGACACTGGAGCTCTGTGAGGACCTGAGTGGGTCAGAAATCCCTACAGTCATTCTTCACTGTCACTGATCACTGTGACCTATTATATATTTTATTCTTTTCTAGACTTTTCTTGTTTCTCAACATGTAGTTATGTATGCCATATGTGAGATCATTTTTTCCCTTTCAAATAAATCATGTAACTTTTGTGTTTGTCAAGAAACCCAAAGTAGAGAAACGTGAGATGTGAATTGAGAAAAGTTCAGGTGACTGAGCTCCATTAATTCCCAGGAATGACGAGTCAAGGTCAGTCCAAGGGAGAATGAAAAATATCACAAAATGATTTTCTTTTAAATAGGAAAAAATAAGCCCGAGGAGGGTGTTCACCTTAGTTCTTTTGAAAATATTTTATAGCCTATAAATAAGATATAAGAGTTTATAAAACAAAGACCATAAATTCTATAGTTTAGAAAAGTAAAAACTTGATTTGATATATTTTGACTATATTTAATATTATTTAAAATAAAATCATTCTATTCTCTTAATGATCCTGAAGCTTCCTTTAAAAAAATTTAAAAGACATTGAATGAGCAGTCTATTTACTTCATACTAAACTCTCAGATTTCATTAAATGAATATCACTATATATTTAATGGAAATATCTTGTATTTCTGTTTGCATATTTACTTTACTATTTAGTGGTAGATGCTTGGCATCATTTAAGAAAACATTTAGTTGATAATATAATTTTTAATCCATATATTTTAGCATCACATAAATAAATAAGTGCTGGGAGCAAGGCCAGAGATAATGAAAGCATAAACTTCCCCCAGATAAATTTTATAAGGTATTTTCTCTGGATGTTTTAATATTTCTTTCTTCTTTTTTCAGGTCCCCAATCATTTCAATAAATAAAGCTATATATATATATATATATATATAATTATTGGCCCCATACCAGTAACAGTTCTTTAGAAAACGACATTTCTGACAGACTTTAATACACTGATCCAGTGTTGAAACCAACCTGTGAGCCTAAGTTTTGCCCTGAGCTTAATGAAAAGGCCACAGTGTCATTTTTCCTAGATGACTGTCTTATTCTCCACACTGATTGCTCAGCTTCTTCTCTTGTCTTTCTGTTGTTCAGTTGCATCCAGTGATGTCTTATAACTTAACTATGATTTCACCACTCCTCTACTTAAAGTCCTCTATAGGAGCTTCATATACATATATATATATATATATATATAAAATATAGATATATATATGATATCACATCTCTCCTCTCCACTCATGATGACAGCTCCTGTCAGGTCCCCTTTGCCCTTGGCTCTTAGTAGCCATTCCCTTCTCCAGGGATCTTTCTGACCCAGGGATTGAACCTGGATCTCCTGCATTACAGGCAGATTCTTTACCATCTGATCCCCCAGAGAAACCCAGTTCTAACTTGTACCTTGCATTAAAATTGTTCCTGGCATGTGGTGCTAATTCTATGGCTTGTCGTGAATTGCTGTCCTAAACACTGAACCTGAATTCTTTTTTTTTTGTTGTTCCATATTATGAATGGATTATTGTCACAGTGTGCAATAAAAATGACTCTCAGGTACATACAAACTCTGAATAGTAAATTGCCCCCCAAACAGGCTTATCTTCGATTTATGCTTTGCAGGTTTCACCTCTCATAGTGATTAATATCATATCACTATGTAAGGCTCAGATCATTCAACAATGTAGCCACCATACTTTAGAAGTCAGACAGTGGAAAAACACTTACTTTGCTAGTAAAATAGCATCCTTTGACATCCTGATTAATGAATATTTGTGTTACATAGAATAAAGATACAGACAGTATCAGGAGTTAATCTTGCAAACACACACACACACACACACACACACACACACACAAACCCTTTCTCCTGAGAGAAAAGGCAATTGTAAAAGATATTTGGCAATAAAAAAGCACTAGCTCACAAAGAGGACCCATTTAAATTTATGAAAATGCTAGGGGATTAAAGAGAAACTTTAAAATATGAGCTTAGGGTCTTGGGTCCAGAACCATTTGGATGAAAATCCTGCTAGCGTTGGATGGATTGAAACTTGGATTCAATAAAAGAATGCGTTCCAGGCAAAGACCTTTAAAAAAAAATCTAGTAAAAAATACAAAATTGAGCTTTAAAATAAGCTCCAGGAAGGCAATACTTCATCTAGGAACATGAACAAGAAAACTTTGCCAAAAGTAGCTTTGTGTAGTTGTTTTTCATTTGTTTATATTTTTAATTTTTGCTTTCACTTAAAGACAGTTTCTTTTTTCCACACATTCTAATAAATATTGTCACGACAACTTAATAGGTTACCAAAAAAGGACATTCTTAAACTTAAGCTGGGTGCCCCCTCTTTCTTTGTCAAGCCCCCTTTTGAGCCAATATTATACCTTGTAACTAGAATTTGATATTTTAATGTAATTGCATTTAATGCATTGTAAACGGTGGGCTAAACTTTGCCTAGTGCTAAGGATACAAAAACAATAAAGACCTTGTCCCTGTCCTCAAGAAAGTTACATTCTAGGAAAAGAGAAACAACATTTAAACAAATAAGTCTGCTAAAGTGTTATACAGTACACAGGAAAAGAAGGAAATGGAGGAAGAGGTGACACCCCACAGAGGAAGCAGGTATACTTCTGAGAGGCAATTACCTTTGAACTGCATCTTGAAATATCGGAAATTCTGTTTTCAACACATATTGGGTCCAATATATTTCAGACCATGGAATCACTATGAATACAGGCATGGAGATCGTGATGTAGATTTGACACTGGGGTTCTAGAATGAGGAGTTATTTCATTTAAATTCAGATATTCTTTCATTTTGTTAGAGAAAGTGTTGATGCAGGGAGCTTAGGGACAAGGGTAGAAGAAATAAAGCCAGGAACATCTGCAGGAACTTGACTGTGTACCACTTTATGGCCTTAATAATGATTTTGAACTTTATTTATTAATCATTTGAGAACATTTCAACAGTTTAGAGCTATTTGAGTATCTACTTCCTCCCTCCTTTGAAAAATGGGAATAATAAAAAATGTCTACCTCATAAAAAGGATTAAGTGAGAAAAATTATATGAATCTATTAGTTCATTGTGACTCTCAGTTGTTATTATTACATATTTGGCATAGAGGATTTATAGTGGTCATGAAAATCACCTTTTAAAAAAGTAAAAAATATTTTTGTGGAGAGACATAAGCAATTCTCTAATATTAACATATATAATTATCTTTCCTTTGAATATCAAATTTTAAACTTTAGCATTTCTTAAATGTTCAAATGTTCTGGAACTAATTCTTGTACAAGTGAGTGTGATGATTATTTTGTATTGATATGGACATGGAAGTGTTCAGTAAATATGCAGTTAACTAATATTTTTTACTATACTTGTAGAGTGGTATGAACATGTATTTCCTTATGCAGGCTAGAGTTCTGACTCTTTTAACACTGAAAAGATTATTTTTCATCAAGTTGACAGCTGATGAAACTGCAGGATTATTGTGAATCCACAGCTACCTGTCAATATAATGTGAAGTAAATGATTTTGAGGGAGATCCACAAAATAAGGATATCAGCACGAACTAGAATGGTTGCCTTCTTGTCCAATTTATTCAATGTGCTTGGTCTTGACAGTATGAGACACTAAAGCTGACAGCTGGCATCATTTTGAGCACGTTCCAGGTTCACGGGCCAATCAAGGACTATTTAGAATCCTGTTGTCCTGGATCTATGTGAGTGGGATAAGGGTGATGTAGCCTTCAATGTTTGTGTAAAAAAGGGCATGAGAAATTGACTTCTTGTAAAACTCATTTTATGACTTTACCAAGAAAAGCTTTTGACAGTTCATTGGTCTTCTGTCACTCATTAGCAAAAAACTGCTTCCCAAGGTCAGTGTGACATGGCTCAGTATTAGAGTGCATTGTTCTTACAGTAGATGTCTGATCACACATGGGATGGTAAACAGTGAAAAATTAGCTCCTATTCAAGGTAAACAGTGAAAAATTAGCTCCTATGCTTAATGCTCTTTGCCAAGAGTTCAGATTAAATAGGTACAGTAGCTTTTGTCCAAATGGATTAAAGAAAGCTCCATTTGTGATTTACAAGAGAAGAAAAAATGAGATGGTTATGGGGTTTTATTTGCACGTTTTGTTCTAAGAAATTTATGGACCAAATTTTGTCCTCAGATTTACATAAAAGGTTTATGGACTGTGTGCACATTAGAGCAGAAATTGCTTTTATTTAGTGATGCTGTTTTCCCAAAATGATATTTCCATGCAAAATTCATTCATCATAATTTTTGAAATTCATAGAGGCCTTAGTTACTCCAAAATTAACCCATAATGCATTTTTAATTGAATCATAAATGTGGTATTGCTCAACGTAAGTGCACTGGCTCTTCCTGCAAATCTTATCACAATGTAGATGAGAAAAAAACAACATTTTCTGGATATCCAAGTTATAAAACCTGGTGGGGTGGGGAGGTTTCAACTATGAATACTGTTTCTGTCTTTAATGAGAAACAGTAGCCCCAGATCTCAACTTTTCACATTTGAAAAATAAGGATAAGAAAGGGTCCTACCTCATAGGGCCAGCACAATACCCAACACAACGAAAGTAAGCACTAGCTAAATATTTATGAGTATTATTATCACGAAGAATTGAGTGGTCTCTTTTTGTAATTTCATTTGCCTTGCATGTTCATGTTTTGCCTCATTTAGATTCTTTAGCCAATAAAAATATGCAATAGTTGCATATGCTACTTAGGGAAATGAAAATGTTTCTGCTATTTTCTGCCTACCGTATTGAAATATTTGATGGTGATAATGAGTTTTATTAAGTGAAGTGAAGCAAATAATCAAATGGAAAACATGAAGAAAGGTTGAAATTTAACCAGGGTTGTGCCCTAGTCCAATAGCACAGTAACAGCTTGAATTTTAAAGATATATTTGTTACACTTACTTACAGTACATCTTAAATTTGTCCATCTCATTTCAACTTCCACAACGTGTCTCGTCTAAGCCACCCCACCATTATCTGCCACCTGAGTGGTTGCAATGGTCTCCACGCTATCTCTCTAGATGAGTTATTATGAGGTCCCTCCAGTTCATTGTCCACACAAAAGTCAGAGAAATGCTTTCAAAACATGAAATGTTTGTGCCATTCATTTGCATAAGTCAGAATGACAGCGATAAAGACTGTATGCTGTCACTTTCACGTGGAATCTAAAAAAGAAAACAAAGCAAGGAATATAACAAAACAGAAATAGACTCACTTATCTAGAAAACAACTACTGGTTACCAATGGGGAGAGGGGTGAGGGACTAAGAGGCACGAACTACTAAGTATAAAATTAATAAGCTTCAAGGCTATATTGTACAACCCAGGGAACATAGCCAATACTTTATAATAATTTTAAATTGGATTATAATCTATAAAAATATCCTATTGCTAAAAAAAGATCTTCTAATCTTGCCAAGTGATATGAACAGTATCTATCCAAAAGTTACTTCAGATTTTAGAAATCCATTGCATTCACCAAAGCATTTAGGATCCTGCCCTTTCCAAAAGCTTCCTGAGTTGTCTTTGGTAGATTCCACTGAAACTTGGTCTTTCTGATTTTAGTTAACTTGATAGTGAACTAACTCAAAACTAGTACAGAAAACTAAACCAGAATAAATTACAACATGCACCCACACACATACACATAAAGATACACAAAACCAACAAAATTCCCATACCAATGTTTCTGATATGGAGATTTAACCATATGGGTCTTGTTTGGCTTTGTTTTGTTTTTTAGGTGAATATACTGGTGAAAGCTTTGTCTTTGAGCAAATTCAAATTCCATCAAAGTCTCCTATCAATGAGATTTTATAGCCTCTAGCAGTATACAGAGTTATTTAACAACACTTTCTGAGTAACTATCAGATGGGATCATGTTCTGGGATGATTTAAACATCAAAGTAAACTCATGTACAGAAAATCTGAATGATAACAGTTATTCCTCAAGAGGTCATTTGAATGGTCTTCAGAGACCATTTGAATTAAAAAAGAAAACAAAACAAAACTGTGAGATCTGAGCGGTGAACACATTATAACATTAATCTGAAGTTTCTGCAAAGAGGAACTTCACTTAAGTGATGATCAGCGTTGGCTATTTTTATCCTATCATTGTTATCATTGCTTATCTTTTTAAAGGTTTTCCTAAAAGTAAACTATAAAGTTGCATAAAAATTTCAAAGTTCCTTTGACTTATAAACTAATTTTTTATATCAATCATCTCCAATCTGACTTAATGCAATGTAAAAGGTAAGATAAAGAAAATAAAGTTAATACAAAAGTTTTTAAAAATTTAAAAATATATTTTAAAATGTTTGCTGCGTAAGAACCTAAAACATGTTATTTATGCTGTTTTCAACATTATATATACATTTTGACCATACTGTGGTTGGATCAATCAAGTCAATTACTTATTACCTTTGAAAAGAGAAAATCAGAAAATTTATGAGTTGATTGAAAACCTCTGGAAAAACTACTTATATGATGCTATGATGAAATGCACTTTGAATTCACTAAAAAATTGCACATCCATTCATATTCATATGAAGCTTTAAGATCTACACTAAGCTTACAACTTTTCATGAGTAGTGGTCTTGGTAAAGATGTATCACCCTCAATTTATGATCCAAAGGGATAACTGACATTGTGTATTTGTTATAATAGAGAGAGAATTCATTGTCCAAATTGGACATACCAAGAATCCCACCATAAATTTGTCTCAGGTGGTGAGGAGTCGTCACTCTATAACAAGAAATAGCAAATTTATTTAACCTTTGATATTAAAAGTATACATATAAATAAGCCATATATATACATATGTTTTAGATATGTAATATAAATGTAGGTATAGAAATAGATATGGTCTTCCCTGTTGGCTCAGATGGCAACAAATCTGCCTGCAGTGCAGAAGACCCAGTTCCAATACCTGGGTCAAGAAGAGCCCCTGGAGAAATGAAAAGGCTACCCACTACAGTATTTTTGCCTGGAGAATCCCATGGACAGAGAATCCTGGCAGGCTATAAACCATGGGGTCACAAAGACTGGGAACAACTGAGCAGCTAACACTTTCACTTATATATAAATATATATATATTTATTTATAAATTTATAAATAAAAATATATTTTATACATATATAAATATGAATATATATATATATATATATAATAATGTGTGTGTTTTACAGAAAAGCAAATGTAAGGGACTTAAAATGCATATAGCATAAAAACTTTTTGTACTTCTTTTTTCCATTACCTAAATTATATTCCAGGCTTCCCAGGTGGGTCAGTGGTAAAGAATCCCTTGGAGTAAAAGCTATGACAAATCTAGACAGCACACTGAAAAGCAGACACATCATTTTAATGACAAAGATCCTTATAGTCAAAGCTATGGTTTTTACAGTAGTCATGTACGGATATAAGAGTTGGACCATAGAGAAGACTGAGTGTCAAAAAATTGATGCTTTGGAATTGTGGTGCTGGAGAAGACTCTTGAGAGTTCCTTGGACTGCAGGGGGATCAAACCAGTCAATCCTAAAGGAAATCGATGGTGAATATTCATTGGAAAGACTGCTGCTGAAGCTGAAGCTCCTGTAGTTTGTCTACCTGATGTGAAGAGCCAACTCATTGGAAAAGATCCTGATGCTGGGAAAGATTGAAGACCAGAGGAGATGGGGGTGGCGGAGGATGAGCTGGTTGGATGGAATCACTGACTCAATGTACATCAGTTTGAACAAACTCCAGGAGACAGTGAAGGACAGGGAAGCCTGGCATGCTGCAGTCCATGGGGTCACAGATACAACTTAATGATTGAACAACAACAACAACAGAATAAAGTTACTCTCTAAAGTTGAGAGCAGTAGCTAGAGAGGCCAAGATCCACAACCTCTTTAGATCACTGGATTGCCACTTAGAATATATGGTTCCAGGGAGTTAGCTTGAATTTAATTATACCCTATCTGACTGATATTAATCAGTTCTCTCTCTTGAATTGGCACTTCAACAGCCTAGGTCTTCACAACATCATTAAAAAAAAAAAAAAGATAATTTAGCCTAATCTATTAATCAGTCCCTTAATTTTTAATGATGTTTATTTTTATTTGAAATTTTACATCATACAATGAGTTGACTGATATAGTGAATAGACTGATATAATGAATACATCAGTAATTTTAGGATACCATTTAAACACAGAAAAAATAGTTTATTAGAGAATACATTGCGTATATTGCTTGGTTTTTGACATTTTATCATCCTTATATGTTAATTGATGCAGAATATCCCAATAATATGTTGGGAACTTTGGATATTAACTCTTTCCTTTTACTTACTTAACTGAGACCATTCTTGTAATGGCCTAAAAGACATAATGGCTCAGACAGTAAAGAATCCGCCCACAATGCAGGAGACCTGGGTTCGATCCCTGGGTTGGGAAAATCTCCAGGAGAAGGGAAAGGCTACCCATTCCAGTATTCTGGCCTGGAGAACTCCATGGACAGAGAAGCTTGGAGTCGCAAAGAGTTGGACATGACTGAGCAACTTTCACTTCACTTCACTTCCATGACGTGAAGATCCTTCCTAAAACATGAAAAGAATAAGAATTGTCTCACAAATCAGGTAACATTTGCAAAGTGTTTGGTATGGGGTATCTGTTCAAATAACATTAGTTTGGGCTTCCCTCATAGCTCAGTCTGTAAAGAATCTTCCTGCAATTCAGGAGACCCAAGTTCGATCCCTGGGTCAGGAAGATTCCCTGGAGAAGGAAATGGCAACCCACTCCTGTATTCTTACCTAGAGAATCCCATGGACAGAGGCGCCTGGCAGGCTTTAGCCCGTGGTGTTGCAAGAGTCAGATACGACTTAATGACTCAGTCAGTTCAGTCTCTCAGTCATGTCCGACTCTTTGCAACCCCATGGACTGCAGCATGCCAGGCTTCCCTGTCCATCACCAACTCCCGAAGCTTGTTCAAACTCATATCCATCCAGTCGGTGATGCCATCCAACTATCTCATCCTCTGTCGTCCCCTTCTCCTCCTGCCTTCAATCTTTCCCAGCATCAGGGTCTTTTCCAATGAGTTAGTTCACCAATCAGGTGGCCAGAGTATTGGAGCTTCAGCCTCAGCATCAACATCAGACTTAGTAACTAGACCACCACAAAAGACATAATATACTTCTCAAATGTTCTAATTAATTGGGTACCCAAATCATAAATTATATTAAATTGTAGAGTCATAGAATCCTAGGTCCTGTGAGAACACTTTAAGTCATCTATTCAAACCTCCCACCAGATGAAGCAAATGGAAGCAATGGTTTGTTCTCAGAATGATTAACTAGCTCATTAGTTCTATAATTACCCCACATACCTCAGCTCATTTCTATGCTGTATTAATCTATCCTCTTTAACAATGTCCTTGTCACTTCCTTTAGAAATATATATAGTTTAAACATCTAATTTATAGATCTATTCATCTATAAATATTTGCAGATAATAAGAACAAATCAAAAATACTAAGATTGGTATTCATATTATTATTTCAAGGTCCAAAAGCTGCTTAGTAGTTGATATCTTTTTTAGCAGTAGGAGCTGCTTAGCAGATTTCCAAGCCTACTACTGTAAAATGATAGGAACACAGAAATACAGATACCTTGCAATTCTGACACACACAGATGATTCATTCCACTCTCAGAAAAAATGCACAATTGGCACTTCCCACCATTATGGGAGTGTTTTTGCTCCCCGCTGCAGTATTGATTTACCCTAAAGTCTGGATTACTGTAGATTGAATCACATTGAACTAAAGGTAATTTTTGTCCAGGAATTTCATACCAAGTTTTATATCAAGGAATGAAATATTATCTACAATGAGATTGTGAATCCATAACATAGATATAATTACTGTTTTATTAATTATCTTAAATCAAGTACAATATTCACAATAATGTATATAATAAATACATCTTTTATTTGAAAAACTATATGTAATAACATAAAAAACAGTTCATTGTTTTATTTGACCACATTAGTACAATTTTTCAACATGGAAAGGGAATTGCAATTTATAATCATGAAATATTTTACTGCCATAACTTGTATGAAAAATGATATTTACCAAACAATCCAATTCAATGATGTAATTTTTCTCTGTTAATTTTCTTGCCTAATCACTTAAGCCCCCTGGAAATTTGACAAGTCTCTCTTAGAAAACTGATCTGGAACTGGGTTACAGAAAACAAGGACATTGATGAGAACTGCCCTTGAACTTATCTGTAAGGTTTAGTTTGATTTGATTACTACCAAGATAATGATCAGTAGCATGTGATGCAAAATTAATAAGAAAATTAGCTGAAAAAAGTGATTAGAATTTGGATAATAGATGAACTTTGTAAAATAAAATGGTACAAATTGAAAACACTATTCAGTAGGTGGTTGGTGCCTGTCAACTATAGCCATAAAAAGAAGCAGGTCACAGACTGAGTCAAAGCACTAAATGTTTTCTTCCTCTCCCCTTTGAATAACATCTTTCTAGTGCCATAGGTGAAACTTTCCATTATTTCATCATTTTATGCCTGATGTGTGAGAAAGCCAAGAGACAGGGGAGAGTATCAAGGGGGAAGAAGACCAAGAGACATGAAGAAAAAACATAATGTCTAAATATTGCCCTCCTTTCTTATCTTTTCTCTTGTCTCATTTTCTCTTCCTTCTTCCAGATGCCATGTTTGCTGATGAATGCTAATTCCTTAGTATAAAAACCAAACCCAAAAGTTCTGGGGTTTTTATCAGAAATATGAGAGAGAAAAAGAAAAGGAGAATAAGAGAGAGACAGAGGAAGAGACAGACACAAAGATAGAGAAAGACAGAGAGACAGAGAAAGAGAAAGGTTGATGAAAATTAAAGAAGGAGATCAGGAACAAGAAAGGAATGCTCCCTCTCATCACTTTTATTCAAACTATTACTTCAAATCCTAGGCAAAGAAATTTGGCAAGAAAAAGAAAGAAAAGGAATCCATATCTGAAAGGAAGGAGTAAAATTTTCTGTAGTGGCAGATAACATGACTTTATATATAGAAAACCCTGAAGATGCTACCAAAATGCTGTTAGAACTAATACATAATTTCAGTAAAGTTGCAGAATACATAAATCAATATACAAAAATAAGTCCATTTCTACATATGAACAACAAACTATCAAGAGAGAAATTAAGAAAAAACTGTGTACTATAGCCTTGAAAACATCATAATTCTTAGGAATAAATTTAACCAACAAGATAAAAGACCTATACACAGAAAATTACGACTTTGATTAAATAAATTGAAGATGACATAAATAAGTGTAAAGATATCCTGTGTTTATGTATTGTAAGAATTAATATTGTTGAAATATCCATACTAGTCAAATTAAACTATAAATTCAATATAATCCCTCTCAAAATGTCAATGGCATTTTTCACAGAAATAGAATAAACCTAAAATCTGCATGGGACCCACAAAAGACTCTGAATAGCCCAAATAATCATGAAAAAAATAAAAGAACAAAGCTAAAGGTATCATACCTCCTGATTTAAACTGTATTACAAAGCTACAGTAATCAAAACAGCATGACAGTGACATAAATGTCATATACACCATGTAGACACAGAGACTGAGGAAACAGAAAGCTCACAAATAAACCTCTGCATATGGTCAATTATTTTTTTTTTACAAAGGTGCCAAAAGTATAATGGAGAAAATATCATCTCTTCAATAAATAGTGTTGGATAAACTAGGTAATCACAAGCCAAAAAAAAAAAAAAAGAAATTGGACTGCAATCCTATACTGCACAAAAAAATCAGCCAAAAAAGGATTCAACTTGAACACAAGACCTGAAACTATAAAAATTCTAAAAGAAAACACAAGAAAACGCTCCTTGACATTGGTCTTGGCAAGAACATTCTGGACAGCAAAGGCTTAGGAAAACAAGCAAGACTACATCAAACTAAACAACTTCTGCATGACAGAAGCAAAAAAATCATAATAAAATGAAAAGGCAATGTATGGAATGAGAGAAAATATTTGCAAACAACATATCCACTAAGGGATAAATATTCAAAATATACAAGGGACTCATACAACTTTATAGAAAAAAAACCCCTCAGTTTTTGAAAAAATGGGCAAAGGATCAATATAGGACTTTCCCAAAAAAGACATACAAATGGGCAGCAGGTATATAAAAAGGTGCTCAACAATACTAAACACCAGGGAAAGGCAAATTAAAACCACAATGAGATATCACTTCATACTTGTTAGGATGACTATTATCAAAATGACCAACAAATAACAAGTGTGGCAAAGAAGTGGAGAAAAGGGAACCCTTAAAATCCTCTTGATGAAAGTGAAATAGGAGAGTGAAAAAGTTGGCTTAAAGCTCAACATTCAGAAAACTAAGATCACGGCATCTGGTCCCATCACTTTATGGGAAATAGATGGGGAAACAGTGGAAACAGTGTCAGACTTTATTTTTCTGGGCTCCAAAATCACTGCAGATGGTGATTGCAGCCATGAAATTAAAAGATGCTTACTCCTTGGAAGGAAAGTTATGACCAACCTAGATAGCATATTAAAAAGCAGAAACAGTACTTTGCCAACAAATGTCTATCTAGTCAAGGCTATGGTTTTTCCAGTAGTCAGGTATGGATGTGAGAGTTGGACTGTGAAGAAAGCTGAGCACCGAAGAATTGATGCTTTTGCACTGTGGTGTTGGAGAAGACTCTTGAGAGTCCCTTGGACTGCAAGGAGATTCAACCAGTCCATTCTAAAGGAGATCGGTCCTGGGTGTTCTTTGGAAGGAATGATGCTAAAGCTGAAACTCCAGTACTTTGGCCACCTCATGCAAAGAGTTGACTCACTGGAAAAGACTCTGATGCTGGGAGGGATTGGGGGCAGGAGGAGAAGGGGACGACAGAGAATGAGATGACTGGATGGCATCATGGACGTGAGTTTGAGTGAACTCCGGGAGTTGATGATGGACAGGGAGGCCTGCGTGCTGTAATTCATGGGGTCACAAAGAGTCAGACACGACTGAATGACTGAACTGAACTGAACTGATAGTAGGAATGTAAACTGTTACAGCCACTATTACATACAGTATGGAATATACCCAAGAAATTAAAAATAGAACTTCCACATGATTTGGCACTCCCACTTCTAAATGTATATCCAAAGGAAACAAAATCATTATTTTAAGGAAATTTCTTTACTCTCATGTTCATACTGCTGCTGCTACCGCTAAGTCACTTCAGTCGTGTCCGACTCTGTGTGATCCCATAGACGACAGCCCAGCAGGCTCTCCCGTCCCTGGGATTCTCCAGGCAAGAACACTGGAGTGGGTTGCCATTTCCTTCTCCAATGCATGAAAGTGAAAAGTGAAAGTGAAGTTACTCAGTTATGTCCGACCCTCAGCAACCACATGGACTGCAGCCTATCAGGCTCCTCCGTCCATGGGATTTTCCAGGCAAGAGTACTGGAGTGGGGTGCCATTGCCTTCTCCACCCATGTTCATAATAGCAACATTATTCACAAGACAAGATACGGAAAAACTTAAGTGTCCATCTGTAGATAAATGGTTAAAGAAGTTGTGGTATATATATGGAGGCTTCTTTGGTGGTTCTGAAGGTAAAGAATATGCCTGCTATGTAGGAGATCCAAGTTCAATCCCTGGGTTGGGATGATCCACTGGAGGAGGACATGGTAACTCACTCTAGTATTCTTACCTGGAAAATTCCATGGACAGAGGAGCCTGGTGGGCCATAGTCCATGGGGTCACAAAGAGTCAGACATGACTGAGCAACTAACACACTAACACTAACTGTGTGTGTGTGTGTTTAATAGAATATTATCCAGCCTTAAAAAATAAAACTTGTCATTTGCAAAACATGGATGAAAGTGGAGGGCATTCTGCCAAGTAAATTAACCAAACAGAGAAAGACAAATACTACCTGGTGCATGGTATATCTTATGTGGAATCGCAAAAAAAAAAAAAAAAGTCAAAATCAGAATTAGAGTAAAACAAGTGGTTTCAGGGAACTAGAGACTGGGAGAAATAGGTAAAGGTTATTGGAAGGACAGAGGTTAATGACAGGGAAGCCTGGTGCGCTGCAGTCCATGGGGTCACAATGAGTGGGACATGAATGAGCAACTGAACAACAACGATGAAAAGGTGTAAACTTCTAGTTACAAGGTGAAGAGTTTTGAGGATCTGTAAGTGTAACATGATGACTATAGTTGGTAACACTGTACTGTATAGCTGAAATTTGCGAAGAGAGTAGAAAAATGTTCTCAGCCACAAAAAGGTAAATAAGTGAAGTGATGGATGTGTTAATTCAAGGGAGTGAATCCTTTCACAGTATACAGGCACATCAAATCATTCCACTGTACACTTTAACAGTTTTACATTTTTTGTCAGTTACACTTAAATGAAGCTGGAAAAAAGTCAAAGAAGAAACTTCTAGTTTTTAGCTATATGGATCATCTTACAATTAACACCATTCAATTAACCTTTCATGTCATTTCTAAGGTTAAAAAAAGACTCTAAAAAAAAAAAAAAAGACTCTAAATGTGGTGAATTCTTAGAGCTATTTGCAAGGTGTTTAACTCTGTTCCTAATAGAATATTATTATAGGTTAAGGGTTGGGAGTTGGTGATGGACAGGGAAGCCTGACGTGCTGCAGTCCATGGGGTCACAAAGTCGGACACGACTGAATGACTAAACTGAACTGAACCGAAGGGCTAATCATTTACCATACACTTCGTAAAACTAAAACATGGACTTGTCACATACTTTCTATTTAATCTTTTAACATCCATTTTTCATCTGTAAAATGAGTTTTAATATCTCTTCAGGTTATTTTCAAGTATAAAATGAGATAGCAGAATATATGTGACAAGATTTGTTTTCTTTTTTGTTTGTTAAAATGCCCAAATGCCAGATTAACTATTTGTATACTGGACTGGTTCAAAATTGGGAAAGGAGTATGTCAAGGTTGTATACTGTCACCTGCTTATTTAACTTATATGCAGAGTACATCATGAGAAATACCAGATTGGATGAAGCACAAGCTGAAATCAAGGTTTCTGGAGAAATGTCAGTAACCTCAGATATGCAAATGACACCACCCTTATGGCAGAAAACGAAGAGGAACTAAAGAGCCTCTTGATGAAAGTGAAAGTGGAGAGTGAAAAAGCTGACTTAAAACTCAACATTAAAAAAACAAAGATCATGGCATCCGGTCTCATCACTTCATTGCAAATAGATTGGGAAACAATGGCAACAGTGACAGGCTTTATCTCCTTGGGCTCCAAAATCACTACAGATGGTGACTGCAGCCATGAAATTAAAAGATGCTTACTCCTTGGAAGGAAAGTTATAACCAACCTAGATAGCATATTGAAAAGCAGAAACATTACTTTGCCAACAAACGTCTATCTAGTCAAGGCTATGGTTTTTCCAGTAGTCATGTATGGATATGAGAGTTGGACTATGAAGAAAGCTGAGCGCAGATGAATTGATGCTTTTGAACTGTCATGTTGGAGAAGACTCTTGAGAGTCCCTTGGACTGCAAGGAGATCCAACCAGTCCATTCTGAAGGAGATCAGCCCTGGGATTTCTTTGGAAGAAATGATGCTAAAGCTGAAACTCCAGTACTTTGGCCACCTCATGTGAAGAGTTGACTCATCGGAAAAGACTCTGATGCTGGGAGGGATTGGGGGCAGGAGGAGAAGGGAATGACAGAGGACAAGATGGCTGGATGGCATCACTGACTCGATGGACATGAGTCTGAGTGAACTCTGGGAGTTGGTGATGGACAGGGAGGCCTGTCGTGCTGTGATTCATGGGGTCTCAAAGAGTCAGACACGACTGAGTGACTGAACTGAACTGAACACAAGGCATTTTTAGAAATTCTAACTTGGAAGACTCCTACATATGTAGCTTAACATCACAACAAAATTTGAAAGAATATTTTAAAGCTTTTTGTTGTTCAGTCCCCCAGTTGTATCTGACTCTTTGCAACTCCATAGACTGCAGCACACCAGGCTTCCCTGTCCCTCACCAACTCCTGATGTTTGCCCAAGTTCATGTCCATTGCATCAGTGATAGAGACGTGAGTTCTATCCCTGGGTTGGGAAGATCCCCTGGAGAAGAGCATGACAACCCACTTCAGTATTCTTGCCAGAAGAATCCCATGGACAGAGGAGCCTGGTGGGCTACAGTTCACAGGGTCGCAAAGAGTCGGACACGACTGAAGTGACTTAGCACACACCCATGCATACACCAATGAAACAAAATATTTAAAAAAGACTACTATGCTTAAAAACTGATTGTTCCCATAATAAAAGACAAAACCCAACAGTCTCTTTAAAATATAAAATGTACAAGATTCACATATAGAAGTGTAGTAACTCAAAATTTAAAATATTCAGTCGATAGAAACTATTCATATAAACATATTCATAAATAACTTCCACTAAGCCATTTTAAAGCAGGAATCTAATTCTTCAGCTTTGTAGAAAGAAGGTGCACTTACTCTATGCACAGATTCAAGAGAGACTGTCCTAAAGAAGGAATATCTGCCTTCAGACAAACACTGATCCCAAGCCCTCCTTGGACACAAGTGAAGAGCACAGAAAATTGTCATGCAAACTAATGTGTCTGTTGCTCATCAGATCAGATCAGATCAGATAAGATCAGTCACTCAGTCGTGTCCGACTCTTTGCGACCCCATGAATCACAGCAGGCCAGGCCTCCCTGTCCATCACCAACTCCCAGAGTTCACTGAGACTCACGTCCATCTTGTCAGTGATGCCATCCAGCCATCTCATCCTCTGTCGTCCCTTCTCCTCCTGCCCCCAATCCCTCCCAGCATCAGAGACTTTTCCAATGAGTCAACTCTTTGCATGAGGTGGCCAAAGTACTGGAGTTTCAGCTTTAGCATCATTCCTTCCAAAGAAATCCCAGGGCTGATTTTCAGAATGGACTGGTTGGATCTCCTTGCAGTCCAAGGAACTCTCAAGAGTCTTCTCCAGCAACACAGTTCAAAAGTATCAATTCTTCGGTGCTCAGCCTTCTTCACAGTCCAACTCTCACATCCATACATGACCACAGGAAAAACCATAGCCTTGACTAGACGGACCTTTGTTATCAAAGTAATGTCTCTGCTTTTCAATATGTTATCTAGGTTGGTCATAACTTTCCTTCCAAGGAGTAAGCATCTTTTAATTTCATGGCTGCAGTCACCATCTGCAGTGATTTTGGAGCCCAGACAAATAAAGTCAGCCACTGTTTCCACTGTTTCCCCATCTATTTCCCATGAAGTGATGGGATCGGATACCATGATCTTTGTTTTCTGAATGTTGAGCTTTAAGTCAACTTTTTCACTCTCCACTTTCACTTTCATCAAGAGGCTTTTGAGTTCCTCTTCACTTTCGGCCATAAGGGTGGTGTCATCTGCATATCTGAGATTATTGATATTTCTCCCAGCAATCTTGATTCCAGCTTGTGTTTCTTCCAGTCCAGCGTTTCTCATGATGTACTCTGCATATAACTTCAATAAGCAGGGTGACAATATACAGCCTTGACGTACTCCTTTTCCTATTTGGAACCAGTCTGTTGTTCCATGTCCAGTTCTAACTGTTGCTTCCTGACCTGCATACAAATTTCTCAAGAGGCAGATCAGGTGGTCTGGTATTCCCATTTCTTGAAGAATTTTCCACAGTTTATTGTGATCCACAAAGTCAAAGGCTTTGGTATAGTCCATAAAGCAGAAATAGATGTTTTTCTGGAACTCTCTTGCCTTTTCAATGATCCAGCGGATGTTGGCAATTTGATCTCTGGTTCCTCTGCCTTTTCTAAAACCAGCTTGAACATCAGGAAGTTCACAGTTCACATATTGCTGAAGTCTGGCATGGAGAATTTTGAGCATTACTTTACTAGGGTGTGAGCTGAGTGCGATTGTGCGGTAGTTTGAGCATTCTTTGGCATTGCCTTTCTTTGGGATTGGAATGAAAACTGACCTTTTCCAGTCCTGTGGCCACTGCTGAGTTTTCCAAATTTGCTGGCATGTTGAGTGCAGCACTTTCACAGCATCATCTGTCAGGATTTGGAATAGCTCAACTGGAATTCTATCACCTCCACTAGCTTTGTTTGTAGTGATGCTTTCTAAGGCCCACTTGACTTCACATTCCAGGAGGTCTGGCTCTAGGTGAGTGATCACACCATCATGGTTATCTGGGTCATGAAGATCTTTTTTGTACAGTTCTTCTGTGTATTCTTGCCACCTCTTCTTAATATATCTTCTGCTTCTGTTAGGTCCATACCATTTCTGTCCTTTATCAAGCCCATCTTTGCATGAAATGTTCCTTTGGTATCTCTGATTTTCTTGAAGAGATCTCTAGTCTTTCCCATTCTGTTGTTTTCCTCTATTTCTTTGCATTGATCACTGAAGAAGGCTTTCTTATGTCTTCTTGCTATTCTTTGGAACTCTGCATTCAGATGTTTATATCTTTCCTTTTCTCCTTTGCTTTTCACTTCTCTTCTTTTCACAGCTATTTGTAAGGCCCCCCCAGACAGCCATTTTGCTTTTTTGCATTTCTTTTCCATGGGGATGGTCTTGATCCCTGTCTCCTGTACAGTGTCACGAACCTCTTTCCATAGTTCATCAGGCACTCTGTCTATGAGATCTAGGCCCTTAAATCTATTTCTCACTTCCACTGTATAATCATAAGGGATTTGATTTAGGTCATACCTGAATGGTAGTGGCCATCAATGTTTTCTCTAGTGGGAACTCATAATTATTTTGCTTTTCACAAAAAGGACAGAAAAGGGTTCAAAAAATTAGAAATGATGACATGATTAGTACTGAAGAAAATATATTTAGTATAAAATATCTAGTTGTGTTAAACTGCATTCAACACTTAAGTGCATAGACAGCAATGGCATGCCAAGATCATGGTATCTGATTCCATCACTTCATGGGAAATAGAAGGGGAAAAATTCAAAACAGTGATGAATTTTATTTTCTTGGGCTCCTAAATCGCTGCAGACTGTGACTGCAGCCATGAAATTAAAAGACACTTTCTCCTTAGAAGACAAGCTACAACAAACCTAGATGGTATATTGAAAAGCAAAGGTAACTTTTGCCAGCAAAAATGCATATATTCAAAGCTATGATTTTTCCAGTAGTTATATACAGATGTGAGAGTTGGACTGTAAAGAAGACTGAGTGCCAAAGAATTGATGCTTTTGAATTGTGGTGCTAAAGAAGACTCCAGAGTTCCTTGGAGAGCAAGGAGATCAAACCAGTCAATCCTAAAGGAAATGAATACCGAATATTCATTGGAAGGACTGATGTTGAAGCTAAAGTTCCAATACTTTAGCCACCTTTGCATCAGGGGGCCAAAACCCCTGATGCTGGGAAAGACTGAGAGCAGGAGGAGAAGGTGGCAACAGAGGATGAAACGGTTGGATAGCATTGCTGACTCAATGAGCATAAGTTTGAGCAAACTCCGGGAGATGGTGAAGGACAGGGAAGCCTGGCATGCTGCAGTCCATGGGGTCACAAAGAGCCAGACGTGACTTAGTGACTGAACAACAACAAATCCAGGGAACTTGAAGAATGCTGAGTAATGGGGAAGGGGATTGATTCATTGCCTGGTTCTTCATTCAAGAACAAACATGAAAAGAAAACGTTATATTAACCTGGTGAAACAATCACTGGCATTTCTATATTTGGGGTGGATTTTTGAAGCATAGTGCATGTCTAAAGTAAAATTAAAAAGCACCAAATTATGCTGAGCTTCAAAGAAAAACTTTGAGCAGGTAGCAGGGCCAAAACTTATCACATCTATCACTACAGTTTCTACAGGAGAAAATTAAGATTCAGGCATATTAAGTTTCTATGTTTAAAATCAGGTTGATTTAGGACATGAGTAGGACTAGACCATGTATGTTACCATATCACTGCTTTTATCATTATGCTTTCCTTTAAGTTCCCACCATACGTTCACATTCTCACTTTGTAAGAAAAAAGTTTCATCCTTTTTTGTCCAAGAAGCTAGAGTATTAAAATCTGTCTGGATGCTGCAGAATTACATAAATCAAACATATTAATTGATAGATCCCCATATTTCCTGTGGATTCCAATCATTTAGGATTTATGTAGAGTTAAGTAATGTAAATGTCAAATAATAGTAAAAGAGAGAAATAATCAGTACAGTGGTTCCTGTACTTACATTTTTTTTTAATTTTATTTTATTTTTAAACTTTACATAATTGTATTAGTTTTGCCAAATATCAAAATGAATCCGCCACAGGTATACATGTACTTACATTGAATATCACTCACAGAGTGGTTTACCAAAGAAGGGCTAGAAGTGTGAACGGCATTCTAGAGCTCTCTGGGGAGAGCTCTACCCTGTCCTATCATGCCAAATCCAGACGAACACTTACTGCTTTTCCTGGCCACAGTTGCCAATAACATCTCACTGAAATTCCAATTATGGCTTCTCAGCCAAGTGCAGAAGAAGCTCCTAACACATCCAACAAGACTGGCCCCAATTTGTTACATCTATCTACACATGAATATCCATGTTCTATATTTGAACTTTTTAATTAGCTTCATCTTGTGCTCAATTATCATGTAAGTTAGAATTTCTTGTACCTCTCTAATCTTTCTTTTTTACTCAAACAACTTTATGTCAGGTTCTCAAACTGATACTATTTCTCACTGAATATTTATTCTATGTATAATAATTCAAAATGAGCAATTACTGAATGAATAAATGAATAAATTCAAAGCTTTTGATATCTCTGAGATATCATTTAAAGACTATTATCATAGAAGTGGAGAAGGAAATGGCAACCCACTCCAGTATACTTCCCTAGAGAATTTCATGGACAGAGTAACCTGGCAGGCTACAGTCTGTGGGTCACAAAGAGTTGGACATGACTGAGCACCTAACACTACTACTATCATAGATGAAATGGGCAAACATTATTTTGGTAAGAAAGAGAACTTGAATGCCTGGAAAACACATATTTCAATGAAATCTGAGTAGTATGAGCACCATACACTTCTAAGAGAAAACTTTTAATCTTTTTTTTCTCTAAACTAGGTTCAAACCCAGCATAATAAAAACTTATCTCCCATGTTTCATATTCAGTGAAAGCCTGGAAAATAGGCATAAAGTCAAATGCATAGCTAATAATAATGCTTTACTTTACATACTGCTTTATAATTTATAAACTTTCTCATAGTTATCTCATTTGATCTTCAGAACTGCCTTTCACACTATAGAAGTATAGAGGTATATGATCTTTTATCTCCTCTTTCAAAATTCAAAAATCTCTGAAAACCAAGGTTTTTTTAAAATTTTTTTCCGGTTTGCTGCCAAAACCCATTTAAAGACAAAACTAATCTGAGCTTTTGTCAGTATGTTTATAGACCTTCTTTCCCCACTTAGTATAAATATTCATGAATCACTGCAAATATGTGAATATGTTTCTCTGTGGGATGCTGCTCCAGACCCCATTTAGTATTAAATAATATATGATAGACACACTACATGATTTTGCTAAATTTGAATTTAAACACAACTGGGCCCACAGGTTTCACAGAATATGTTGTGGGCCATTGTTTTCATGGTCGATTTAATAATGAAAAAACCAGTTCCTAGTGGTTAAAACAATTCACCCAAGTTCACACTTCCAAGTAACTCTCATTTCAGGTACAGGACTTTGATGGCCTTCTTCAAAACCATATTTGCTAGATAAAGAAGATTTTTAGCCCGTGCAATAAACACTTAAAGATTTTAGATCATAGTAACTTTGTTTCAATACACTACTTATCCAGAATGAGTACAGGACAAAATATAATCTTCATTCTTGTTTAAGTAGGCCTATGGTCAATCTACTCACTGGTCCTCTAAAGGAAGAAATATAGATGTGACTTGCAATCTATAACTTATTCCAAGTGACAGTCCTTCAAAACTGTAAGTAGTTATTTACCCAAAATGAAAGTCAACTTTTCAGTTAATGTGGTACACCAGCAAATAAATATTTAACTAATAGTGGACACTTACTGAGGGCTTCCTTAGTGGCGCTAGTGGTAAAGAACCTGCCTGCCAAAGCAGGAGACATAAGACATGGGTTCTATCCATGGGTCAGGAAGATCCCCTGGAGGAGGGCATGGCAACCTACTCCAGTATTCTTGTCTGGAGAATCCCATGAATGGAGGAGCCTGGTGGGCTACAGTCCATAGGGTTGCAAAGAACTGGACACAACTGAAGCAACTCAGCAAGCAAGCATGCATGCAACATATAGTATAGGGATAAATGAAAGTCTTCTCTGCCTGAAAATATTACTTAAAATCATGTAGGTCTTTAGAATCAGAAGACATCTCAGAGGCCATCTAGTTTGAAAGGTCACCTCCTACACTCCTAGAAAGGAAATTTTAAATTCTTATGTTACATTTTTGTCATCTGTATTATAAAAATTCAAAATAACTTCCTATAACTTCCATACATTTCAGCATACTAGCTCTGAAAAATAGAGAATAATTTCAGTCCCTTCCATGTAAAAGTCCTTTATGTGGTTGAAACCTGATACTAAGACCTCCATTTCCCATAACTTCTACATCCCCACAATAATATAAATAGATATTTTGTTTGATTTTTTTACTTGCATTTTTCATAGCAGTGAAAATTAAAAAATTATATTAAAAGGAATTGATAAATTGCAAGGCTGGATTAAAGACAAATGGTAATTGCTATAAAGATAATAATTAATATTACATGATTCTTACAATTACCAGGAACTTTTCTAGAATTACTGTAAAGTGTGCCCTGTGTAATAAAATTTAATCCTCACTCTCATTTTATAGGCTATTCACTATTATTATTCCCACTTTATAAAAAAGGAAAGTGAAGCACAGGGAGATTGACTTCCTTATGGACACATAGTAAGTGGCCAAGCTGAAGTTTAAACCAGTCATATCATTATGCTTATCTTTTATGTCATACTATAGAATCTATAAGGGGAAGGCAATGGCACCCCACTCCAGTACTCTTGCCTGGAAAATCCCATAGGCGGAGGAGCCTGGTAGGCTGCAGTCCATGGGGTCGTGAAAAGTCGGACACGACTGAGCGACTTGACTTTCACTTTTCACTTTCATGCATTGGAGAAGGAAATGGCAACCCACTCCAGTGTTCTTGCCTAGAGAATCCCAGGGACAGGGGAGCCTGGTCGGCTGCCATTTATGGGGTCGCACAGAGTCGGACACAACTGAAGCAACTTAGCAGCAGCATAGAATCTATAAAGAACTAATGGAGCAAAGCATGTCCCCTAAATACTAAGCAATTAACAGTTGGTAACCCAAACACGGAGAAGGCAATGGCAGCCCACTCCAGTACTTTTGCCTGGAGAATCCCAGGGATAGGGGAGCCTGGTGGGCTGCTAGTCTATGGGGCCGCACAGAGTCGGACACGACTGAAGCGACATAGCAGCAGCAGCAGCAGCAACCCAAACACATGAGGACAAGGAACAAAAGAGAAAATAAAGTCAGTACATGTTGTCGGATAATATAATTGAACTAGTACAGCAGTGAAGTTATCGTCATGCAATTTCATCTGAGTTTTAAACTTTTAAAACCTCCAACTACCAATTAATAATGTGTTTGGAACAAGTTATTTCTCTGTAGGTGGGATCACATGGTCTCAGAACTGGATTATTAGAAATAATAGTAACCTAGAAATAATTAAATTGATCTTCAGTGACATCTTAATATATATCATCCTCTTTTATAAAAATAATGGGATAAGAGCAATTTTACTCATTATTATTTGTTCACCTTACAGAAGACCCATTCATTATATAAATCATTATTGTGTCATTACTATATTCCAGGTACTATTGAGCACCAAAATACCATAATGAGAGACACTATATTCTGTCTTTAAATCATGCACAGACTGGTAGAGGGAACAGAGAAGTTAATCAAAAATTATAATCCACTGTAAGTGCAGAGTAGGTATAATAACAGGTGTTGTGAAAATAGAGACACTTCAGGTAACCCTGATGGAAAGGAAGGAATCATTGCATGGAGTCTTAAAGAATCTTTCAAGTTAATTATAGAGAAAAATAGAGAAAATAAATCTTTGAACAGAAGTAAGGCAAATTACAAAGCGTAGTGGTAAGAGAAAGCATCTAGCAACGGGAAAATTGCTAACAATTTGTTCCTATTTTAGAGACTGGTTAAAGAGAGACTTCTGTTACATTTTCAAGCAAGATTGTTAAAGGAACCATATTTACCCTCTTGCCTTGGACAGCCAAAATAAATAAATAAATCACAGCATATATAAAACATTATTTTAAAGACACTAACATCAGCCACTGATTTAAAGTGATCCCTGAGAAACAGAAATACCATGAGAGCCCTACAGCTGTTCAGTGGCTTTGATGTATTTCCTGGTCATAATGCAGACAGGGGGAACCCAGCAGAATATTTAAGTTGAACTGGAAGTTCTGGGTGACCAAAAGGACTAACATTGGCAGTACTGAGAACCTACGAGAAGAGTGCTGCTCAGAAAGCATACTCTGAATATATAAAGGGACCTTCTCAAGTATTCAGCTGAGTACTGATCAGCATACACTTCCAAGGAGACTAGCTCAGGGCTGAGGCAATCCAAAAGGATTAAAAGAAACAGAGCTGATGCTGACATAAGGTGGATAGTGACTCATCTCACTAGCTAGACCGAAAGAACCCATGACTCACTGGGCATTGGCTAGAGTACTCAGAAGAATCTTATCTCAGTAGTAGAAATCAGCTATACAGTAGATATTGGTCAGGTCTCATAAAACAAATCTTAAAAGTAATACGTAAGGGATCAAATTGTTCCAAGTACCTAGATGCATCCTGCAGTAAAACTCTATTGTATCTTTGTGTGTTCAGTATGTCTGCTCTTTCCAACTCCATGGGCTGTAGCCCACCAGGCTCCTCTGTCTGTGAAATTCTCCAATCAAGAATATTGGAGTGAGTTGCCATTTCCTACTCCAGGGGATCTTCCAGACCCAGGGATCAAACACATGTCTCCTGTGTCTCCTGCATTGACAGGCGAATTCTTTACCACTCCAACCACCTGGGACGCCCCAACAATATCTATAGGAATACAAAAATATCTAGGACAAACTAGACAAACAAGTTAAAATGAACAATGTCTGAGATTCAGTAAAGAATTTCCACATATGGACAGAGACAGAAAAAATTATGACCTATCATTTTAATTTTTTAGACATAATTGCAGTCTTCCCAGGTGGCGCTAGTGGTCAAGAACTCGCCTGAAAATGCAGTAGACATAAGAGATGTGGGTTCCATCCCCGTGTCAGGAAGATGCCCTGGAGTAGGAAATGGCAACCCACTCCAGTATTCTTGCCTGGAGAATCCCATGTGGACAGAGGAGTCTGGCAGGCTATGGTCCATGGGGTCACACAGAGTCGGATATGACTGAAGCAATTTAGCCATGCAAAATAATTGCCTGTTTAAACAAAAATAGTATCAATTTGTGTGGATTTATTATATATTAAATGTGAAATATAATAACATAAAGAGTGGAATGGGAGAAATGCAAGATACTATTAGAAAGTTCTCATACATGAAGTACTGTAAGTTCACTTGAAGATATACTGTGATAACAAAGTTACATACTGTAAACCCAAATACAAACACAAAAATAATAAAACAAAAATTCATAACTGATAACAAAGGAGATAGAATCATAAAAAGTAATCAAAGAGAAGGCAAAACAAGAGGGAGAAAGCAATAAAGAAAAATTGGGGAAAGCAAAAGAAATATCAAGAGGAAAGACTTAAAATCAAACTTATCAATTGCATTAAATATTATGGTTGTTGTTCAGTCCCTAAGTTGTGTCTGACTCTTTGCGACCCCATGGACTGCAGCACTCCAAGCTTCCTTGTCCTTCACCATCTCCCAGAGCGTGCGCAAACTCCTGTCCATTAAGTCAATGATGCCATCCAAGGGTCTAACCAGATAAATTATAGATTTGGGTAACAAGAGCAACACTCCACTATAGGCTACTTATGAGAAACATACTTTAAATATAAAGATAAGCATGGATTAAAATTTAAAGGGTAGAAAATATGCATCATGCTAATATTAACCTAAAGAAAGTTGGGATAGTTATATTAATATCAGAGAAACCAGACTACAAAGCAAAGAATACTGCCAAGGCTAAAGAGGATAATTTCATAATGACAAAAATGTCAACTCATTAAAAGAACATAACAACCCTCAAGGTTTATAAACCTAGAAACTGAGATACAAAATGCTCATAACAACTCTATGTAAAGAATATTTTCAAAACTTCTACAAAGAATTCATTAACAAACTACACTTTACCTTTGAACAACATAGATTTGGACTGTGTGGGATCATTTATACATGGATTTTTCAATCCTTGATAGCCCAGTTGGTAAAGAATCTGCCTGCAATTCAGGAGACCCTGGTTCTATTCCTGGATGGGGAAGATCTGCTGGAGAAAGGATAGGCTACACACTCCAGAATTCTTGGGCTTCCCTTGTGGCTCAGCTGGTAAAGAATCTGCCCGCAATGCAGAAGGCCTGGGTTTGATACCTGGGTTACGAAGATCCCCTGGAGAAGGGAAAGGCTACCCACTCCAGTATTCTGGCCTGGAGAATTCCATGGACTGCATAGTCCATGGGGTCACAAAGAGTCAGACACAACTGAGCAACTTTCACTTTCTTTCAAACACTACAGTACTACATGATCCACAGTTGGTTGGAGCCAATTAGAAGTTGTATTCAGATTTTCCATTATTTTCTAACTGTAGAGGATATTCAGCAAGCTTTTGCTTTTTAATGTATTCTGACTTTTCAGGACTAGAAATCTACTCATATTAATTGTTAGAAGTCATTTTTCTTCTTCACATCTAAATAGCAAGCGCCTATAACAATGTTATTATATTCATAAAGACAAATTAGGCTAATTCAGACTAGTACATTTTATGTAGCAAAATAAAAAGATAAAGTAATCAATTTTTCTGCCACATAACTTTTTAATGTAAATAGGTAATATTGCACACCCCATGTACATTTACTCTAATATAAGACTGTCATGACATTCAGACAATTGTGATTTTTAAGCTAGCACAATTGAGATGAATCCTAACTTGAAAACTAATTTAAATTTTACTTGTACAAAAAATATAGGCATGATGGTTTTTTCAAAATGTACTCATAAACTCCAGTACTTTGGCCACCTCATGCAAAGAGTTGACTCATTGGAAAAGACTCTGATGCTGGGAGGGATTGGGGGCAGGAGGAGAAGGGGACAACAGAGGATTACATGGCTGGATGGCATCACTGACTCGATGGACATGAGTCTGAGTGAACTCCAGGAGTTGGTGATGGACAGGGAGGCCTGGCGTGCTGCGATTCATGGGGTCGCAAAGAGTCAGACACGACTGAGTGACTGATCTGATCTGATCTAATTTTTAGTCACACTATTAATCAGCCATTAATGAAAAGAAAATTTCTCTATTACTGTAAATATGATGATTATACCACTCTAATTTATTATATTACGGAATCTAGCCTTTGCTCTCTTCTGCACTAATATATACTGCCTAAATTATCACAAGTGGATTTCCTACTGTTATGTACAAAAGCTAATGGTAACATAAATTTTAAAAGACAGGATACTTAAAAGCATCTACAGGCAACTCATGATTATAAATGTATTGTCAACAGGGGAACAATATTTTAAAGCTATAAAAGCCAATAAAATTATAAAAATTTTAAAATATAAGTCTTTGGCTTCTACCAGAGAATACAATTTTCTTGTTACATATGCCCCTGGTGACAGTTAACAATTTTCACTGAATATTTTTATCAATAAAAATCTTAGCAAAAAATACAAGATGTATAGATTTCTACTTGCTGTTAAATTAAAACTGAAAGAAATAATGATCCATTTTATACAAAGATAAAATTAACAAATGCATTCCATCAGGAAAGTACCACCTACCTATGTTCACCACCACTAAATCTGACAAGGTGTCCTTTAACTCATGGTAAGATCTATTTTAAATTTAGACATAAACTTGATTTAAGCATCCATATGTTGCACTTGACTAAATAAACTTTCCTAAAAATGTTAAGTTGAACAAAATAAATATAATTCATTTAAAAAATAAAATAAAAAGAGGTTGGCAGTCACAGGTCACTTAAATCTCACTTTTATGGGAGAAGAGTTGGAGTTTCCACATATAGTTTCTATATTCAAGTTCTAAGTTTGCTTTAATTACAATGTATTCTTCTGAATGCTATATCTTATTTGCAAAGACAGCTACATTCTCTGTCTTTGAATGCTATGTTAAATTAGGCAGCACTTGTGGAATCTGGTGGCTATGGAAGTTCTAAACACCCCTTGTTTTATTGGAAGGAAATTGCTTTCATCAGTGAATGAGTCATAAAGATATGTATATCCACCTCAGCTGTGTTATCATGAAAGATAGTGCTGAAAGCTAAAGGCAAAACCAAACTCCTCCAATAATTCTATACTGGACATCGATCTTTTGTAGTCAAAATCTTCAGAACTATATACTGAAGTCAAAATCTTCAGATTATACCTGCAAAGTGAATTTTCATTAGCAATTTTAATGACTTTAAAACAATTTTTTCATTGAGTTCACGTAAAAGATTATGCAGCAAATAGGTTAATGTTTATATATATATTTTTTATCCCATTTCCTTTTCTTTAGAGACTGTACATCCTACATGGATTTTGAAATCCATTGCAGCTAATATTTCTCCTATTTGAGCCTAAATCAAGGAATTGTTTAAAAATTATGTCAACCTATGATATTGAATAATGATAATATAAATAAAAGTTCAAACCCATCAAAAAGATTTTGAATTATATAATGATGTTCAAGGTATGAAAATTTAAATATCTTTTCATCTAATTTATTACGTAGTATTTAACCAACTAGTATATTTTAAATATTTTAGCATACTATGGTTTATTTTCTTAAAAAGTGTGAGAAAAATTTGAGACATAAAACTTTATTTAAAAACATAATGAAACATCATGAGAATGCCACTTGTGTGTACAGTATTTCATTAATTTAACATTATCTTCAGACTCCCAACTTCTTGTTCTACGTTACATGGTTCAGCTCAGTTCAGTTCAGTCTCTCAGTGGTGTCCGACTCTTGGCAACCCCATGGACCGCAGCACACCAGGCTTCCCTGTCCATCACCAACTCCTGGAGCTTACTCAGACTCATGTCCATCGAGTCGGTGATGCCATCATCAAGCTGGTGATGATGATGTTACATGGTGCACTGAGCTATATAATACAGTGTCCAGAAATGGCAGGAATTCTAACACGTGTTCTCAAGAGTTTTTATTACATTGTCTGAAGGCTCTGTCTACACATGGAAATTATTTATGAAAATATGATTTATAAAGTTCAAATTACTAGAATGAACTCCACACGGACAGCTATTAACATGAAAATGAGATTCAGGGACTTCCCTGGTAGTCCAGTGGCTAAGACTCCACGATCTCAATGCAGGGGGCTCAGGTTCCATTCCTGGTCAGGGTACTAGATCCCACATGCCACAGCTAAGAGTCTGTATGCCCCAATTAAAGATCCTGCATGCCACACCTAAGAACCAGTGCAGTCAATTATAAAAAAGAAAAAAAGAAAAGAAAAGAAAATGAGATTCATTCCCAAACAACCATTCCACACCATTTTGGATGTCAGATCGCCACCTTCATGCCTTCTAGTCATCATCTCTGCCCTGTGTCATTATTTCTTCCCCTGGACTACTTCTACAGAGATATTTTCTCTAGGTGTCTTGTCTTTACATTCTTCACATTACCAAGGCTGCAAGAATGGTATTTGGTTGTGCCAACAACCAGTTTGTGCCAACTTTGCATAACTGTATTGTTAATTTATTCATTTCTCCCTCCCTCTACCTGCTTCCCCCCACCCCCAACAGGAGGCTTCTAGATGAAACTTTCTTCTTTTTAATCTATCCTTGTTTTCCACTCCCAAAAACTAAGGTCACTGGTTATGGCTTACCCATTTCCTTTTCCTTTGGAGAAATTCTTTTTCCTAGTGTCAACTTTTATGCCTGCTTATTTGACAAGATGGCTAATTGAAGGGCCAGGAAAACAAAAAGATGGTGGGTGGGTGAACTAGTATTCTCCACTATGTCCTCTTGTAATACCAAATTTCCATTTCTCCAAGTTCCTTTTACTGGAATGGGT
Organism: Bos javanicus; assembly: GCF_032452875.1. Classification (NCBI taxonomy): domain Eukaryota; kingdom Metazoa; phylum Chordata; class Mammalia; order Artiodactyla; family Bovidae; genus Bos; species Bos javanicus. The sequence goes on along the minus strand of NC_083891.1, from coordinate 26,404,507 downwards.
GTTATTTTAAATTCTATCATAAGAAATGATAAGATATTCAGAGTTCTAAGCTTCATTTTCCACAGAATCCTTTCTACTTGCAAATTATTATCTTCCTGTTTCTCTATCTTTCCTCTTATTTTCTGAAATCCAGTGCAGTGGAGACATAAGGGATTAAGATACCTTTTATCTTAATCATATTTCTGAAACTTTAGTTCATCAAGACAAAGATGTGTTGAGTTCAGTTCAGTTGATCTCTCATGTCCAATTCTTTGTTACCCCATGGACTGCAGCATGCCAGGCTTCCCTGTCCATCACCAACTCCCAGAGCTTACTCAAACTCGTGTCCATCAAGTCGGTGATGCTATCCAACCATCTCATCCTCTGTCATCCCCTTCTCCTACCACCTTCAATCTTTACCAGCATCAGGGTCTTTTCCAATAAGTCAGTTCTTTGTATCAGGTGGTCAAAGCTTCAGCTTCAGCATCAGTCCTTCCAATGAATATTCAGGACTGGTTTCCTTTAGGATGAACTGCTTGGATCTCCTTGTAGTCCAAGGGACTCTCAAGAGTCTTCTCCAACATCACAGTTTAAAAGCATCAATTCTTTGGCACTCGGCTTTCTTTATACTCCAACTCTCACATCCATACATGACCACTGGAAAACCATTGCTTTGACTCTATGGACATTTGTTGGCAAAGTAATGTCTCTGCTTTTTAATATGCTGTCTAGGTTTGTCATAGCTTTTCTTCCAAGGAGCAAGTGTCTTTTAATTTCATGGCTGCAGTCACCATCTGCAGTGATTTTGGAGCCCAAGAAAAAAAAGTCTGTCGCTGTTTTCATTGCTTCCCCATCTATTTGCCATGAAGTGATGGGACCAAATGCCATCATCTTAGTTTTTTGAAGTTGAGTTTTAAGCCAGCTTTTTCACTCTTCTCTTTCACTTTCATCAAGAGGCTCTTTAGTTCTTCTTCGCTTTCTGCTATAAGGGTGTCATCTGCATATCTGAGGTTATTGATATTTCTTCTGGCAATCTTGATTCCAACTTGTGCTTCATCCATCCTAGTGTTTCTCAGGATGTACTCTGCATGTAAGTTAATAAGCAGGGTGACAATATACAGCCTTAATGTACTCCTTTCCCAACTTGTAATCAGTCTATGTGTGGTGCTAACTGTTGCTTCCTGTGGTTCTAACCAGTCTATATGTGGTTCTAATTGTTGCTTCCTGACCTGCATACAAATTTCCCAGGAGGCAAGTAAGTTTGTCTGGTATTCCCATCTCTTTAAGAATGTTCCACAGTTTTCTATGATCCACACAAAAACTGTGGCTTAGTCAAGAAAACAGAAGTAGACTTTTTTTCTGGAATTCTCTTGCTTTTTCGGTGATCCAAGGATGTTGGCAATTTGATCTCTGGTTCCTCTGCCTTTTCTAAAACCAGCTTGAAAATCTGAAAGTTAACAGACATGTACTGTTGAAGCTAGGCTTGGAGAATTTTGAGCATTACTTTGATAGCATGTGAGATGGGTGCAATTATGTGGTAATCTGAACATTCTTTGGCATTGCTTTTCTTTGGGATTGGAAGGAAAGCTGACCTTTTCCCATCCTGTGGCCACTGCTGAGGTTCCAAATTTGCTGGCATATTGAGTGCAGCACTTTCACATCATCTTTTAGGATAAGAAAGCCCTCCTCAGTGATCAATGCAAAGAAATAGAGGAAGACAATAGAATGGGAAAGACTAGAGATCTCTTCAAGAAAATTAGAGACACCAAGGGAACATTTCATGCAAAGATGGGCACAATAAAGGATAGAAACAGTATGGATCTAACAGAAGCAAAAGATATTAAGAAGTGGCAAGAATACACAGAAGAATTGTACAAAAAAGTTCATGACACAGATAACTACAATGGTGTGATCACTCACCTAGAGCCAGAGATCCGGGAATTGGAAGTCAAGTGGGCCTTAGGAAGGAAGCATCACTACGAACAAAGCTAGTGGAGACGATGGAATTCCAGTTGATTTATTTCAAATCCTAAAAGATATGTGGGTTCTTCATTTATCTGATACCTTTAATGCCTTGATTAGATAGTAATATTTTGAAGAAAAAAGCCAATAATGGATATTGTTCCATTACCATTTATTGCATCTGTATATTTTACCAGCTACATCACGGGTTAAAAGAACAATTCTGGATTTGTCTAGAAACTTAAGCCCATTAAATATTTGCATGTCCTTAGACTACAAATTGACAAATTGGAAATTGCCCTTTTTATTACCAATCATTAATTGTTGTTAATTAATGGTCTTACCAACTTTCCATTCTAGAGAAAACAGAAGAGCTAATTTTTAAATGTTTGTTATTATAATTATTATTTCTATAAGAAGGTATCTTACCCTCATCCTAATTCGAGTAGGATTCTTTTAACAATAAGAAGCTCATATCATTGTGACAATGGATTTTATTCTTTCATTGAAAACTCCTAGTTTTTCTTTTTTTTCCTGTGTACAATTTATTGCCTAAAAGTTTGTTAAACTCTGATCCTACAGCCTCTATCTATGCTGAATAACTGTGCTATAATCTGAAAATAATACCTGAGAACTACTTATCCCAGAACAGTAAAAAAAAAAAAAAAACTTACTTTATTACCTTTTTTACAAAAAAGGAATTAAAGCACAAAGATTTTGTGAAGTCACTAGACGGTCACGACCTCTTTTAAAATTTGTATGACCTGGAATGGAAACTATAATTTAATTCTTCACTAGAGGGAACAAAAATTGAACTTTAGTCACATAAGGGAGGACTCTTAGGAAAAGCTAACTTGACTTGCTTGAGAGCTGAGGCCAAGTCATGAAGACCTAACTTAATTATGCATGAGTAAGGAAGAGCCAGAATTCTCAGAAAATCATGGGTCAGGGGATCAGTGAGTTAACCCTGGCTGATAGTTTCAGGATCTTGGGAATGATAACAATATAGGTACATTCTTTCCTGGGGGATTTTTCTTTAGAATTTTTATAAATTTGAAAAGTGTACTTCAACAACAGAAGTACATTTCTCATTTAAAGACAAAGGATCCAAATATAACTATTGATAGTGATAGCTTATGGTGAATGATGTTGATAGATTCCTGATCTCCAAAGAAGATATACTTTTGGGACCAGGGACCAGGCTTGATCACGCAAGAGCTTTTGTGTAGCAGAGTTTATTAAAGTGTAAAAAGGTACAGAGAAAGCTGACACAGACATCAGAAGGGGGACAGAGAGTGCCCCCTCGCTAGTGTTAGCAAGGGAGCTATATACTTCTTCAATTGGTTATTACAGTAAATTAAAAAAAAAATGTCTCAAGGTTGTAAAAGTCTTACCAGATCCACTCCCACAATTTATATTTTAAGATAATGGAATTAGAACTATAAATGGAAAGATCTTACTAGACCCACTCCCATAATATACATTTTAAAATGACAGGATTAGTCAGTCAGAAGGCAAAGAGAAATATGTCCTCAAGCAGGATACATTGTTGTTATATAATCACTGGTACAGAGTTTAAACTGAGTTGTTTTGTTCTGTAATCATCAACTCTGGGCTTAGAGAAAAAAATGTTTTATGTGATTAAGATGAAGAAATGTAGGTAAAAAAGTTTGTCCTTTTCTCCTTCTCTAGAACCCAGCCCCTTCCTCCTCAGGGATCCTGGACTTCTTATCAACCTACCTAAGAATTGACTCTCTCAATAGAGATCTTCTATAACATAGCAGTAAAAACTCCTGATAGAAGGGTCCACTGTGTGAAGATGGAGGGAAATGGGGTGGATGTTTGATAGGCATAGACAAAGACTGTCTCTACTGCCTGGCCCTGCAGTTATCTCTGAGTAAGCTGTAAGAAAACATTTTCTGTGTTTCAGGAGAAGGACAGAGGTTCACAGGAAGTTCAAAAGGGATGAAGGATAGCGGGCCTTTGAGGGAAATTAGAATTATATTTTTGGGTGACCCAAATTTTTATCCTTTCCCCCATTAAGGATTCTTTAGTAAAATCTACATTAGTCATTAGTGCTTTGCAAAATCAACTTTGTGTGTGTGTGTGTGTGTGTGTGATAAAAATTTTGTTTCAGTGTTGGCACAGAGGAAAAAAATAGAGGCTGCCTCCAGGACAGGCAACCATAGCTGGATTAAATGCAGCATGAAATAAGGAAATTGTTAAAAAGCAGTAAAGATAAACTGGAGTTTCAAACTCTTGTTTGCCTGGATTCTGGGGAAGTTGAAGCTAGAATACTCTTTCACCTTGGACAATAAGGGGCTTTCCTGGTGGCTCAGATGGTAAAGAATCTGCCTGCAAAGCAGGAAACCTGGGTTCAGTCCCTAGGTCAGGAAGATCCCCTGGAGAAGGGAACCCACTCCAGTATTCTTGCCTGGAAAATTCCATGGGCAGAGGAGCCTTATGGGCTACGGTCATGGGGTTGCAAAGAGCCAGACACAACTGAGCAACTAACACTTTCACTTCACTTGGACAATATGAAGACAATATCAAGAGCTTCTGGTCACAACTGTGGGTGACAAAATTCAGTTCAGTTCACTTCACTTCACTTGAGTTGCTCAGTCATGTCCGACTCTTTGCGACCCCATGAATCACAGCATACCAGGCCTCCCTGTCCATCACCAACTCCTGGAGTCTACTCAAACTCATGTCCATAGAGTCGGTGATGCCATCCAGCCATCTCATCCTCTGTCGTCCCCTTCTTCTCCTGCCTCTAATCCCTCCCAGCATCAGGGTCTGTTCCAATGAGTCAACTCTTCGCATGAGGTGGCCAAAGTACTGGAGTTTCAGCTTTAGCATCAGTCCTTCCAATTGTCACGCGAGTGTATGTTCCTCGGTTCTTTGTCTCGTCACAACAAAGATTTGGAGCAATGGACATTAAAGCCCTCGGCGCATCACAGCTCTTGGGTCTTGGACAAACCGTGTTATAGCTCTTAGGCAAATCAGTGTTACAGCTCTATTTTATTTAGAAGATAGCAGGAGAGGGAGAGAGAAAGAGAGAGAAAGAGTGCACGCACATGGGAGAGAAAGAGTCCATGAGAAAGCGCTCTGGCTCCTCCTTTTACATGTTTTTTTCCTCCACCTGGGCCTGCCATATGCAAATTGGGATTAGCCAGGACTGCTGTTTGTTCTGCCTGAAGTCTTCACTCTGGTCGTCGGACCTTCCTTTAACCTTCCTTGTCTTTTAGCCACCGCCATTTTGGACTCCTTTTCCCTATTCTACCTACCTAACACAATGAACACCCAGGACTGATCTCCTTTAGGATGGACTGGTTGGACCTTCTTACTAATTGGTGGTCATCAAAACTGCAAAGAGCACTCTTGAGAAAGCTGTAGATGTATCAAGAAGCATGAGGGTGATGGTGATCAAGACGGTCTTAAAGTTCTTCTCAGCTTGAATGAATTTCAGACAGATTTCTTTCTGACCATGGCCCACTAATCTCCATTTTCTCACAACACTTACTTTAGAAAATCTGTCATTGTAAATTCTCTCTCTCCTTTTTTGAAACGCATGTGAATTCTTCTCCTAGGCTTTTGCCAATTTTACAACCCATAAAATGTCTTTCTCAAGACATTTCTCCCATGCAAATGTCCCTGAGTATTTCTTTGATTATGTGTGTGTATGTTAGTCACCCAGTCGTGTGCCACTCTTTGCAACCCCATGGACTGTAACCCACCAGACCCCTCCATTATGAGGAATCATATGATAACATGATTGCTCACATATGTTTAGCAAAGCATCTACTTCATCCAGCACTCTGTGACCCAGGCAGCACTACAGATTTTCCCAGTTGCCACCACAATGACCTCTGTGGTTTCAGCCACTTATAATGCTTAGATGGCATCATGTGGTAAAGTGTGGGGAAGTGATAAATTTGGCTCTTAATTTTTCACTATGTTCTATTCATGGGTCTCATGATAGCTTGCAAATGAAGATGAAATAAATTTTAGGCAGTCTGAGTGACAGATTTATTAATACTAATAGAAATAAACATAGGTGGCTTGTTTGAGATACTGACTTTGCGTAATATCATTTAGGAGAGGAACAGAAGATGAGGCAGAAAAGGTAGTTCAGGACCAAGCTGTGAAGGATTTTAATAACATGCTCCTTTTTCCTTTAGGACAAGTGCTGAGGCATTCCAAAAGATTTTAAATAATAGAATTACACAGTTAAATCCTTTTTTTTAAGAGTCTCGGTCTTGGTGTTAATGTGAAAGACATAATTGTGCTTAGAGGCAAGGCGACCCACTAGAGTGGTAGAGTAGAAAGGATAGTTAGAGATAAATGTCTAGATAAATGTCTAAATCATCTGGAGGGAGAGAGACAAATTTGGGAGACATTAACTTATTTAGTAAAGGCTATAGGAAATAATCCCAGGAAAGTTTATACATCTGTAGCAAAGTAGAAGCTAGGAGAGAACCCTGGGGATGATCAACATTTGAACCACTGTGATGGTAAAAGAAAGCAGAGTTGGAAGGACAATCAGAGAAGTAGGAAGACCAGGAAAAATTGGATTTGTGGGGTCCAAGGCAGGGAAGAATTTCTGAGAAAACACTCAAATGTCACCTGACAAGAGCTGAAAGTAATCCTCAGATTTGGCAGGTAGTCTCATCAGTGCATCATCAGTGTGGCATCAGTGCATGAGGGCTAGTCAGTGGAGTGGTGGGTATGGAAGTTCACTGGCAATGGATTAAGAAGGCTGTAAAATAATCAGTCATGGTAAGGTTTCTTTTGCTCCCGTGGTACTGGTCTTGGACTGACAATTTGATAGTATCAAAAAAATATACTTGAAATGTTTATTCATTTCAGAAAATCAGGTTTAATATTCATGATATATTCTTCCCTTGTGTGGAATGAGTTTTTTGCAGAGATGTCTCATTCCTTGTGTAGTCAGAACACTGGCAACAGCTCAAGATTCATGTCCTCTTCATTTTACCAGATGTACCCAGACACATCTGATTTTTACTTGGTTTCTAGAGGGGCCCTGACACATTAAAATTAAAATTATGGAATTTTTACCAGCTACCTTTAAATTAAAAAATTGGTCACCTCATTTTCTAACTTGTTTTTTCATTACATTACTTCATATCTTAATTTATAATACTAAACATACCATTCAGGTATGACCTAAATCAAATCCTTTATGATTATACAGTGGAAGTGAGGAACTAGATCTGATAGAGTGCCTAATGAACTATGGACAGAGGTTAGTGACATTGTACAGGAGACAGGGATCAAGACCATCCCCATGGAAAAGAAATGCAAAAAAGCAAAATGGCTCTCTTAGAAGGCCTTACAAATAGCCGAGAAAAGAAGAGAAGAGAAAAGTAAAGGACAAAAGAAAAGATAAGCATCTGAATGCAGAGTTCCAAAGAATAGCAAGGAGAGATAAGAAAGCTTTCCTCAGCTATCAATGCAAATAAATAGAGGGAAACAACAAAATGGGAAAGACTAGAGATCTCTTCAAGAAAATTAGAGATACCAAGGGAACATTTTATGCAAAGATGGGCTCGATAAAGGACAGAAATGGTATGGACCTAACAGAAGCAGAAGATATTAAGAAGAGGTGGCAAGAATACACAGAAGAAATGTACAAAAAAGAGCTTCATGACCAAGATAATCATGACGGTATGATCACTGACCTAGAGCCAGACATCCTGGAATGTGAAGTCAAGTGGGCCTTAGGAAGCATCACTACAAACAAAGCTAGTGGAAGTGATGGAATTCCAGTTGAGCTCTATCAAATCCTGAAAGATGATGCTGTGAAAGTGCTGCACTCAATATGCCAGCAAATTTGGAAAACTCAGCAGTGGCCACAGGACTGGAAAAGTTCAGTTTTCATTCCAATCCCAAAGAAAGGCAATGCCAAAGAATGCTCAAACTACCGCACAATTGCATTCATCTCACACACTAGTAAAGTAATGCTCAAAATTCTGCAAGCCAGGCTTCAGCAATACATGAACCGTGAACTTCCAGATGTTCAAACTGGTTTTAGAAAAGACAGAGGAGCCAGAGATCAAATTGCCAACATCTGCTGGATCATTGAAAAGGCAAGAGAGTTCCAGAAAAAAAACATCTATTTCTGCTTTATTGACTATGTCAAAGCCTTTGACTGTGTGGATCACAATAAACTGTGGAAAATTCTTCAAGAGATGGGAATACCAGACCACCTGACCTGCCTCTTGAGAAACCTATATGCAGGTCAGGAAGCAACAGTTAGAACTGGACATGGAACAACAGACTGGTTCCAAATAGGAAAAGGAGTACATCAAGGCTGTATATTGTCACCCTGCTTATTTAACTTCTATGCAGAGTACATCATGAGAAATGCTGGACTGGAAGAAGCATAAGCTGGAATCGAGATTGCTGGGAGAGATATCAATAACCTCAGATATGCAGATGACACCTCTATTATGGCAGAAAGTGAAAAGGAACTAAAAGGCCTCTTGTTGAAACTGAATGAGGAGAGTTAAAAAGTTGCCTTAAAGCTCAACATTCAGAAAACTAAGATCATGGCATCTGGTCCCATCACTTCATGGGAAATAGATGGGGAAACAGTGGAAACAGTGTCAGACTTTGCTTTTGGATGCTCCAAAATTACTGCAGATGGTGATTGCAGAAATTAAAAGATGCTTATCCTTGGAAGGAATGTTATGACCAACCTAGATAGCATATTGAAAAGCAGAGATATTACTTTGCCAACAAAGGTCTGTCTAGTCAAGGCTATGGTTTTTCCAGTGGTCATGGATGGATGTGAGAGTTGGACTGTGAAGAAAGCTGAGCGCCAAAGAATTGATACTTTTGAACTGTGGGGTTGGAAAAGACTCTTGAGAGTCCCTTGAACTGCAAGGAGATCCAACCAGTCCATTCTAAAGGAGATCAGTCCTGGGTCTTCTTTGGAAGGACTGATGCTAAAGCTGAAACTCCAATACTTTGGCCACCTCATGCGAAGAGTTGACTCATTGAAAAGACCCTGATTCTGGGAGGGATTGAAGACAGGAGGAGAAGGGGACGACAGAGGATGAGATGGCTGGATGTCATCACCGACTAGATGGACCTGAGTTTGGGTAAACTCTGGGAGTTAGTGATGCACAGGGAGGCCTGGCATGCTGCGATTCATGGAGTCACAAAGAGTTAGACATGACTGAGCGACTGAACTGAACTGAAACATAAGAATTTCACCATTTAATCAATTCTTCTTTTCTTATGATCATTTTCTTACATTCTCTGTTCAATCTGATTATTTTAACATCAATTTAAAATACTTTTATATTTTTAACTCAATCGAACTAGTATTAGAACTTATACATGTGCTAAATAATAATATTATGTTAGTAAAATAGAGATAGACTCTCTAAAAATTGGAAAATATTGATAAAGCCCTCTTTTAAGATACTTTAGCTTGTTCTTTATGACGTGCTTTAAAGGAACTTAAGAATATTTGCTGTTGGCAAATAACTTCTTAATGTTTAATCCTCCTAACTTTTGATTGAAATATTCTTCATGTAAATATGCATAATAAGTGATTATACTTCCAGATTTTCAAATCTATGCTAATATTTAGGTGAAAAATTGGCAAGTATATATATTATAGAGTTCAAAAAAGTAACTATTACATCAACACATCTTGAAAATATGTTTTGCTAAACTCTCCTGGACAGCATACATCTGTCATATCCAGGGAAGGTGTTCTAATTTGCTTGGTGTACCTAAGCAAGTGCCTTAATGTTCAAGGGAATATACTGTGCAGAATGTGGAAAGTCCTCCTTTTTTATGTTAGAAAAGTATGTTGTTAGCATCCTTTGAAATGTGTCTAGAGGTGAAGTTGGTATTTTACATGATATTTTAAAGTTTCATGGAGAAAAGTTTTTTTAAGAAACAATTAACATTGCATATTCAAATACAACTTACACTTTATTTCTCTGCCAAGTAAAATCAAGTTCTTGGATTGTTGTTCTAATAAAAGAAAAAAACTTCTAAAGAATGATATATTTTGGCAATTCTAAATCAAATATATTTTGTCACCAAGGAGATATCATGCTTTTGACTTGTTTTTTTTTATAACAGATGTCCATTTAGGCCCATTTCCAATTTTAAATAAATCTCAGACACATCAGCTGATACCAATTAATCTGATTCCATGTAGTAAAAATTTAAGAAACCCAACAAATAAAACGGAAGCATAAATACTTAAAATGATATAAATAAATACCTTTGGAAATTAAAGGAAGAAAATCCTGCAATATTATCCTAAATCCTAAATCAACAAAACATGAAATCCAACTTTTGGAAGGATTTTGGAAATGTATTTAACACAATAACATTCCTGAGCTCCATTCAGACTTCCTTTTGTTCCATTGTTTATACTGTGCCAATCAAATAATTTCATTTAATCTTCACAGAACCCATGGAAGCAGAGATTATAATTACCTGGCAAGTTGGTATACGACAAGGCTGGAACACAACTGACTTAGAAGACTGTGTCAAGAAATGAGTATTTTTGATTAATGTTGATTTCCAAGACATCAACATTAATACTTTCTTGTCAAAACATCTCTTATACCAGTACTATGTTACAAAATGAGAACTGGTAATATTTATCCAGAGTTAAATCCATGACTTAAGGTCAAAGGACAACAGTTAAGTCAGTGGATAATGTCTAAGAGTCTTACTTTAGAGTCAACCAGACCCAGGGTTGAATTCTAGTCTTTCAGTGATTAACTCTATAGTATTTATTTATTATTTTGGTTATTCTTTTCATTATGTGAAATGGGTCAATGATAATTACCTCATAGATTTATTGTAAATAACAGTGTAGTCAAATGGCAGCTAGTAAGAGTACCATATAAATTATTTCAGGATACATAAAATAATGTAAAGCAGAGTTTCCCAGAATAGTAAACATGTACTTTGAATTTATTTTATGTGATATGTTAAAGAATCTATTTTAATAGTTCAGTTCAGTTCAGTTCAGTTGCTCAGTCGTGTCTGACTCTTTGCAACCCCATGAATTGCAGCACGCCAGGCCTCCCTGTCCAACACCAATTCCCGGAGTTTACTCAGACTCACATCCATTGAGTCAGTGATGCCATCCAGCCATCTCATCCTCTGTCGTCCCCTTCTCCTCCTGCCCCCAATCCCTCCCAGCATCAGAGTCTCTTTCAATGAGTCAACTCTTTGCACATGAGGTTACATACTTATTTTATATTAAAATAACAATAAATATTACCTTAAAACTATGACTTTATGGGTGTATTTCCTTAAGTTGAGAGTTCCTTACCTTGAGGCTAAGACAACACTGTGAGTTGGTTTAAGGTTAGAATTAAGAAAAATATTCTCTTTCAAAAGAAGAAGACAAAAAGAAAGACCATGAAAAAGTACTTGAGGAGATAACAGTTGAAAACTTCCCTAAAATGGGGAAGGAAATAATCACCCAGATCCAAGAAACCCAGAGAGTCCCAAACAGGATAAACCCAAGGCGAAACACCCCAAGACACATATTAATCAAATTAACAAAGATCAAACACAAGGAACAAATATTAAAAGCAGCAAGGGAAAAGCAACAAATAACACACAAGGGGATTCCCATAAGGATAACAGCTGATCTTTCAATAGAAATTCTTCAGGGCAGGAGGGAATGGCAAGACATACTTAAAGTGATGAAAGAAAATAACCTACAGCCCAGATTACTGTACCCAGCAAGGATCTCATTCGAATATGAAGGAGAAATCAAAAGCTTTACAGACAAGCAAAAGCTGAGAGAATTCAGCACCACCAAACCAGCTCTCCAACAAATGCTAAAGGATATTCTCTAGACAGGAAACAAAAAGGGTGTATAAACTCGAACCCAAAACAATAAAGTAAATGACAATGGGATCATACTTATCAATAATTACCTTAAACATAAATGGGTTGAATGCCCCAACCAAAAAACAAAGACTGGCTGAATGGATACAAAAACAAGACCCTTATATATATATTGTCTATAAGAGGCCCACCTCAAAACAGGGGACACACACAGACTGAAAGTGAAGGGCTGGAAAAAGATATTCCATGAAAATAGAGACCAAAAGAAAGCAGGAGTAGCAATACTCATATCAGATAAAATAGACTTTAAAACAAAAGCTGCGAAAAGAGACAAAGAAGGACACTACATAATGATCAAAGGATCAATCCAAGAAGAAGATATAACAATTATAAATATATATGCACCCAATATAGGAGCACCACAATATGTACGACAAATGCTAACAAGTATGAAAGGGGAAATTAACAATAACACGATAATAGTGGGAGACTTTAATACCCCACTCACAACTATGGATAGATCAACTAAACAGAAAATTAACAAGGAAACACAAACTTTAAATGATACAATAGACCTAACTGATATCTATAGGACATTTCATTCCAAAACAATGAATTTCACCTTTTTCTCAAGTGCACACAGAACCTTCTCCAGGATAGATCACATCCTGGGCCATAAATCTAGCCTTGGTAAATTCAAAAAATTGAAATCATTCCAAGCATCTTTTCTGACCACAATGCAGTAAGATTAAATCTGTTACAGGAGAAAAACTATTACAAATTCCAACATATGGAGGCTGAACAACACGCTGCTGAATAACCAACAAATCACAGAAGAAATCAAAAAAAGAAATCAAAATATGCATAGAAATGAAATGAAAATGAAAACACAACAACCCCAAACCTGTGGGACACTGTAAAAGCAATGCTAAGGGGAAAGTTCATAGCAATACAGGCATACCTCAAGAAACAAGAAAAAAGTCAAATAAATAACCTAACTCTACACCTAAAGCAACTAGAAAAGGAAGACATGAAGATCCCCAGGGTTAGCAGAAGGAAATAAATCTTAAAAATTAGGGCAGAACTGATTCAAATGTATTCTTTTTAATGGCTGAGTAATACTCCATTGTGTATATGTACCACAGCTTTCTTATCCATTCATCTACTGATGGGCATCTAGGTTGCTTCCATGTCCTGGCTATTATAAACAGTGCTGCAATGAACATTGGGGTACACGTGTCTCTTTCCCTTCTGGTTTTGTGAAGTAAGCCAGAAAGAAAAACACCAATACAGTATACTAACGCATATATATGGAATTTAGAAAGATGGTAACAATAACCCTGTGTACGAGACTGCAAAAGAGACACCGATGTATAGATCAGTCTTATGGACTCTGTGGGAGAGGGAGAGGGTGGGGAGATTTGAGAGAATAGCATTGAAACATGTATAATATCATGTATGAAACGAGTCGCCAGTCCAGGTTCGATGCACGATACTGGATGCTTGGGGCTGGTGCACTGGGACGACCCAGAGGGAGGGTAGGGGAGGGAGGAGGGAGGAGGGTTCAGGATGGGGAACGCGGGTATACCTGTGGTGGATTCATTTCGATATTTGGCAAAACTAATACAATATTGTAAAGTTTAAAAATAAAATAAAATAAAAAAGATTTGACCAATGAACAAAACAAAACAAAACAAAAAAAAACTGTAATCTAAAAAAAAAAAAAAATTAGGGCAGAAATAAATGCAAAAGGAACAAAAGAGACCATAGCAAAAATCAACAAAGCCAAAAGCTGGTTCTTTGAAAGGATAAATAAAATTGACAAACCATTAGCCAGACTCATCAAGAAACAAAGGGAGAAAAATCAAATCAATAAAGAAAATGGAGAGATCACAACAGAAAACACAGAAATACAAAGGATCATAAGAGACTACTATCAGCAATTATATGCCAATAAAATGGACAAATTCTTAGAAAAGTACAACTTTCCAAAACTGAACCAGGAAGAAATAGAAAATCTTAACAGACCCATCACAAGCACGGTAATTGAAACTGTAATCAGAAACCTTCCAGCAAACAAAAGCCCAGGTCTGGACAGCCTCACAGCTGAATTCTACCAAAAATTTAGAGAAGAACTAACACATATCTTACTCAAACTCTTTCAGAAAAATTGCAGAGAAAGGTAAACTTCCAAACTCATTCTATGAGGCCACCATCACCCTAATACCAAAACCTGACAAAGATCCCACACAAAAAGAAAACTACAGGCCAATATCACTGATGAACATAGATGCAAAAATCCTTAACAAAATTCTAGCAATCAGAATCCAATAACACATTAAAAAGATCATACATCATGACCAAGTAGGTTTTATCCCAGGGATGCAAGGATTCTTCAATATTCGCAAATCAATCAATGTAATATACCACATTAACAAATTGAAAAATAAAAACCATATGATTATCTCAATAGATGCAGAGAAAGCCTTTGACAAAATTCAACATCCATTTATGATAAAAACTCTCCAGAAAGCAGGAATAGAAGGAACATACCTCAACATAATAAAAGCTATATATGACAAACCCACAGCAAACATTATCCTCAATGGTGAAAAATTGAAAGCATTTCCCCTAAAGTCAAGAACAAGACAAAGGTGCCCACTTTCACGACTACTGTTCAACATAGTTTTGGAAGTTTTGGCCATAGCAATCAGAGCAGAAAAAGAAATAAAAGGAATCCAAATTGGAAAAGAAAAAGTAAAACTCTCACTATTTGCAGATGACATGATCCTCTACATAGAAAACCCTAAAGACTCCACCAGAAAATTACTAGAGCTAACCAATGAATATAGTAAAGTTACAGGATATAAAATCAAAACACAGAAATCCCTTGCATTCCTATATATTAATAATGAGAAAATAGAAAGAGAAATTAAGGAAACAATTCCATTCACCATTGCAATGAAAAGAATAAAATACTTAGGAATATGTCTACCTAAAGGAACTAAAGACCTATATATAGAAAACTATAAAACACTGGTGAAAGAAATCAAAGAGGACACTAATAGATGGAGAAATATACCATGTTCATGGATTGGAAGAATCAATATAGTGAAAATGAGTATATTACCCAAAGCAATCTATAGATTCAATGTAATCCCTATCAAGCTACCAATGGTATTTTTCACAGAGCTAGAACAAATAATTTCACAATTTGTATGAAAATACAAAAAAAAAAAAAAAAACCTCGAATACCCAAAGCAATCTTGAGAAAGAAGAATGGAACTGGAGGAATCAACCTGCCTGACTTCAGGTTGTACTACAAAGCCACAGTCATCAAGACAGTATGGTACTGGCACAAAGACAGAAATATAGATCAATGGAACAAAATAGAAAGCCCAGAGATAAACCCATGCACCTATAGACACCTTATCTTTGACAAAGGAGGCAAGATACACAATGGAGAAAAGACAATCTCTTTAACAAGTGGTGCTGGGAAAACTGGTCAACCACTTGTAAAAGAATGAAACTAGAACACTTTCTAACACCATACACAGAAATAAACTCAAAATGGATTAAAGATCTAACTGTAAGACCAGAAACTATAAAACTCCTAGAGGAGAACATAGGCAAAACACTTTCCAACATAAAGCACAGCAGGATCCTCTACGACCCACCTCCCAGAATACTGGAAATAAAAGCAAAAATAAACAAATGGGACCTAATTAAAATTAACAGCTCTGCACAACAAAGGAAACTCTAAGCAAGGCGAAAAGACAGCCTTCAGAATGGGAGAAAATAATAGCAAATGAAGCAACTGACAAAGGACTAATCTCAAAAATATACAAGCAACTCCAGCTTGTATATTATACAAGCTCAGTTCCAGAAAAATATACAGCTATACAATATACAGCTCAATTCCAGAAAAATAAATGACCTAATCAAAAAATGGGCCAAATAACTAAACAGACATTTCTCCAAAGACATACAGATGGCTAACAAACACATGAAAAGATGCTCAACATCACTCATTATCAGAGAAATGCAAATCAAAACCACAATGAGGTACCATTTCACACCAGTAAGAATGGCTGCTATCCAAAAGTCTACAAGCAATAAATGCTAGAGAAGGTGCAGAGAAACGGGAACCCTCTTACACTGTTGGTGGGAATGCAAACTAGTACAGCCACTATGGAGAACAGGGTGGAGATTCCTTAAAAAACTGGAAATAGAAATGCCTTATGACCCAGCAATCCCACTGCTGGGCATACACACCGAGGAAACCAGAATTGAAAGAGACACGTGTACCCCAATGTTCATCACAGCACTGTTTACAATAGCCAGGACATGAAAGCAACCTAGATGTCCATTAGCAGATGAATGGATAAAGAAAGCTGTGGTACATATACACAATGGAGTATTACTCAGCCATTAAAAAGAATACATTTGAATCAGTTCTAATGAGGTGGATGAAACTGGAGCCTATTATACAGAGTGAAGTAAGCCAGAAAGAAAAACACCAATACAGTATACTAACACATATATGTGGAATTTAGAAAGATGGTAGCAATAACCCTGTATGCGAGACAGCAAAAGAGACACAGAGATATAGAACAGTCTTTTGGACTCTGTGGGAGAGGGAAAGCGTGGGATGATTTGGGAGAACAACATTGAAACATGTATAATATCATATAAGAAACAAATCGCCAGTCCAGGTTCGATTCAGGATACAGGATGCTTGGGGCTGGTGCACTGGGATGACCCAGAGGGATGGTACGGGGAGGCTGGTGGGAGAGGGGTTCAGGATGAGGAACACATGTACACCCGTGGTGGATTCATGATATATGGCAAAACCAATACAATATTGTAAAGTAATTTAGCCTCCAATTAAAGTTAATATATTTAAATTTTAAAAAAAAGAAAAATATTCTCTTTCAATGGGACCAAAAGATTTATAACATGGTAAGAAATACAGTCAATAAATTTTAAATCAGTTGAGATGTTCCTAAAAACCCAAATTAGTATTTTGGGAGAAAAAAGAAGGGGAAATAAATAAAATAATTTTGTAATCATTCTATAGAACCTATGATTTGTAGATTTAGCTAAACTTGTTTTCTAATGTTACATACAAAACAATTAAATATTACCATATTAGTGACTTATTTTGATTCTACGTATTAATAAAAAGCTCACTATAATTCATAGGAAGCAGATGTATAATAGCATTTTACGAAGTGCAATAGGTCTAGTTATTTTCACAATTGTTTAATATTCATTCATTCAATCAACAATACCCTTGACTGACTTTTACAAACTAGACTATTATAATCTAGCATTATAATGCTAGCATTATAATCTAATGCTGAGAATATAATGGTAAATAAGACAGACATAGATCCCTGCCCACATTCTAGTACAAAAGACATGAAATAAATAACTGGATGTTTACTTTGTTGTAAAATATCACTGGGTTTTTGAGCTAGTCACACAATTTTACACTTAGATCCATTCCATTCGCTTTTCTCATTGGATTATGCTAGTGCTAGTAAAATAAATGCTTTTATCAATAAGATTAGACTGGGGGATTTAAAAACATGAGCATATATTGTTTTGATAAACATATTTGTAATACATAACGGTTAACTTTTATGTAACATTTCTTTCTCAGTATGTATATTATAGTTTCACATAGCCTTCATGCGAAAGAATGTGGGTTTTCAGTATTAGGATTTCAGTTGTGTTCACTCAGGGAACACCAGCTACTTCTGCACCTTCTCATCAATATTGTAACCTTTCAGAGCTCCTATCCAAACCATCTTACAGTCAGTTTTTATTTAAAGAGAAGAGCAAACTTAGTCTTTAAGCTTCTCATAAAAGCATGCTTTCTTTCTTCTGAATAACTCAGAACAGTGATCTTTTAATTCTCTGTCACTCTGAAATGATTGTGTAACTTTGATTTTTAGATTTTTTCTCTTCAGAATTAATTTTTTTAAAAATTGAAAAAAGAAGTGATTTACTATAAACTCATTTTTATTTTCCAGTGTCTTTGAAAAACAGAGGCCCAAACAATAGTCCAAATTTAAACTTAGAAAGATATGTAGGACACAACAACTTTGTCTAAGTTCCAATTTGGTAGAATTAATTAGAGGAAAAAGATTCCATTTGCAAACATTTCAGAGGACCAACAGATATTTTAAAGTATTTCACTACCACCATCACTTCAACTAAGGAAAAGTAATTTTCCATAAAGAGCTGTCAGAAGAGAAAATACAACTGATGAGTTATTTTCTTAAC
Source organism: Bos javanicus (assembly GCF_032452875.1). Lineage (NCBI taxonomy): Eukaryota > Metazoa > Chordata > Mammalia > Artiodactyla > Bovidae > Bos > Bos javanicus. The sequence goes on along the minus strand of NC_083891.1, from coordinate 26,386,405 downwards.
TGCCATTATTCCTGCTATTAAGGTTTTTGTTTTTGTTTTTACTTTGCCAAGAAACCATTTTAGGAAAACTCAAACTCTGAGCAAATCAAGTTTTTTCTTCCACTCACTGACTTCAACCTTGAGGTTCTGAGTGTACAATCCATTTCCTCACTTTTCTCACAAAAATAATTGAATTTTTCCAATAATTCCAACACATGGGGTTGTTGGATACAAACTGAGAGACTAGCCAATAAGCTATTTAGGAGAATCATGTTGGGCAAGGAAGTACTAGCTAATTATTCTGTCAGAAATTGTCAATGCAATGAATTGAGAGATTGATTTAGATGAATTTTTCTTTCAAGAAAAAATCCCTGAGTCCATAAGGCAATTAATTATTCCTATGTGGAGATTAATTTGGTAAAGGCATTTTTTTGTTGTTCAACAAAAGTAAAAGAGATAGATCTCAGTCTTCCAGAATTCACTAACTACACATAGAAAGAAAAAAAAAAACTGCATAAAACCCATTGCATATTGAAATCTAAATGAGTGAGCTCAAGGAGAGCTTCAGTCATGTAAGACTTTATGATTTCTTCATGGAGGAAGTAAGACTTTATCTGGATGAAGAAGGAGAAAGAGAAAGCACCTTAAATATCAAAGGGCATAGATATTTTGACAAAAATGTGAAACCATGAGTAAATATGCTCAGAGCACAGAGTTTCTATAGAAAAGTGAGGCCATTTTAGGAGCAAGGTTGTAATTCCACATAAAATGCTGAGAATTCTAGCATAGGGCTGGGACACTTTTGATTTTTTTTTTTTTCTTTAACCTTGGAATGAATTTAGAAGATAAGCATTTGTTATGCGTCACCAAAGAGATACTTCTATTATAATGATATATGATCATAACTGGGCTTTCCTGGTGGCTCAGATGGTAAAGAATCCACCTGAAATGTGGGAGACCTGGGTTCAAGCCCATGGTTGGGAAGATTCTTGTCTGAGGAATCCCCATGGACAGACAAGCCTGACAGGCTACAATCCATGGGTTGCAAAGAGTTGGACACGACTTAGTGACTAAGCACATGATCAAAACTTATTTTTTCTATTCCTCAATATTCTAAGAGTATGTAGTCACTGTGAACTGTGCCCATTTGTAGGACTGTTATTTCATAAAACAGCCTAGTGACCTGCAACAAAATCTAGCTTTGTCAATCCCAATCTCCCAATTTATCCCTCTCCCGTATCACCCCTGGTAGCTATTACATTGTTTTCTATGCCTGTAACTCTATTTCTGTTTTGCAAATAACAGCATTTAACCATTTTCCTTGCCCACAGTAGTAGATATAATGGTCATTTGAATTAAATTCACCCATTCCAGTTCATTTTAGTTCACTGATTCCTAAAATGTCAATGTTCACTCTCGCCATCTCCTGTTAGACCACTTCTAATTTACCTTGATTCATGGACCTAACATTCCAGGTTCCTATGCAATATTGTTCTATACAGCATCGGACTTTACTTTCAACACCAGACACATCCACAACTGGGCATTGTTTCTGCTTTGGCTCAGCCTCTTCATTCTCTCCAATATGCCTGGAGATGTTTCTTATCTCTGGCATATTGGGCACCTACTGATCTCGAGAGTTCGTGTTTCAGTATCATATCTTTTTTGCCTTTTCATACTGTTCATGGGGTTCTCAAGGCAAGAATGCTGATGTGATTTGCCATTCCCTTCTCCAGTGGGCCACATTTTGTCACAACTCTCCACCATGACCCATCCATCTTGGATGGCCCTACATGGCATGGATCATAGTTTCATTGAGTTAGACAAGGCTGTGATCCATGTGATTAGTTTGGTTAGTTTTCTGTGATTGCAGCTATCATTCTGTCTGCCTTCAGATGCATGAAGATAAGAGGCTTGTGGAAGCTTCCTAGTGAGAGGGACTGGCTGTGGGTAAAACTGGGTCTTGCTCTTGTGGGCAAGGCCATGTTCAGTATATCTTTAATGAAATTTTATGCTGATAGGTGGAGCTGTGATGACCTGTATGCAGGTCAAGAAGCAACAGTTAGAACAGGACATGGACTGGTTCAAAATTGGGAAACAAGTACATCAAGGCTGTATATTGTCACCCTGTTTATTTAAATTATATGCAGAGTACAAAATGAGAAATGCTGGGAAGAGTAAAACACAAACTGAAATCAAGATTGCCAGGAGAAATATCAATATCCTCAGATACGCAGACACTACCCTTAAGGCAGAAAGCAAAGAGGAACTAAAGAGCCTCTTGATAAAAATGAAAGAGGAGAGTGAAAAAGCTAACTTAAAACTCAGCATTCAAAAAACGAGGATCATGGCATCTGGTCCCATCACTTCATGGCAAATATACAGGGAAACAATCGAAACAGTGACAGACTTTATTTTCTTGGGCTCCGAAATCACTGCAGATGATGACTGCAGCCATGAAATTAAAGACGCTTGCTCCTTGGAAGAAAAGCTATGACCAACCTAGACAGCATATTAAAAAGCATTGACATTACTTTGCCAACAAAGGTCCATCCAGTCCAAGTTATGGTTTTCCCGGTAGTCAGGTATGCGTGTGAGAATTGGCCCATAAAGAAGGCTGAGCACTGAAGAATTGATGCTTTTGAACTGTGGTGTTGGAAAAGACTCTTGAGAGTTACTTGGACTGCGAGGAGATCCAACCAGTCCATCCTAAATGAGATCAGTCCTGAGTGTTCACTGGAAGGACTGATGCTGAAGCTGAAACTCCAATACTTTGGTCACCTGATGCAAAAAGGTGACTCATTAGAAAAGACGCTGATGATGGGAAAGACTGAAGGCAGGAGGAGAAGGGGGCAACAGAGGATGAGATGGATGTATGACATCACCAACTGGATGAACATGAGTTTGAGCAAGCTCTGGGAGATAATGAGGGACAGGGAAGCCCGGCGTGCTGCAGTCTATGGGGTTGCAAAGAGTCTGACATGACTGAGCGACTGAACAACAATATCATTCCACATACATGTGTTAATATATGATATTTTCCTCTTTCTGACTTTCTTCACTGTGTTTGACAATTTCTAGGTCCATCCATGTTGCTGCAAGTGGCATTTTGTTATTTTTTATGGCTAATATTCCATTTCATATACATACTGCATCTTCTTTATCCATTCATACTACTATATATAAAATAGATAACTAATAAGGACCTACTATGTAACACAGTAAACTCTACTCCATGCTCTGTGGTGACCTAAATGGGAAGGAAGTCTAAAAATGACATAATCTAAAATATGTATATGTATAACTGATTCACTCTACAGAAGAAAGTAACACAATACTGTAAATACTCCAATAAAAGTTTTTTTTAGAAGTTTATCTTTGGTAATGCCAATCTCATTATGATGGATAGACTATTGTGGGCTTAAGCAGCAGGGAGGGAACACGGATGTCCTAAAGATATGTCCATCAACTCTGCTTGTGAATTCAGTCAAAGCCACTAAAGCTCTGAGCTACAGTGCAAAATCCTAAATCCACAATAAATTGTCTAATCCAGTTTTAAAAAACAAATATCCCAAAATAAATATTTTGATCAAAAAAAATTTTGGAAATAGAGGCAAAATGAGTCTAGAAATCTAGAGATATTGTAAAAGGAAAAAAAAAATTGTCCCAAAACACAAACAGGGATATTAAAGATTTGGGGAGGTTTGACAGCATATAACCAAAAGTAGATAGTGGAGACAAATTTTGCTCAGTATAACCTTGGTAAAATAAAGGATGGACTTCTTAGGTGACTCAGTGGTAAAGAATCTACCTGCAATGCAAGAGACAAGGGTTTGATCCCTGGGTCAGGAAGATCCTCTGGAGAAGGAAATGGCAACCCACTCCAGTGTTCTTGCCTGGAAAATCCCATGGACAGAGGACCCTGGCAGGCTACATACAGTCCATGGGGTCACAAAAGAGTCAGGCACAACTTAACAGCTAAACAATAAAACTAAAGGATAAATCCATTACGTTAACTTAGAAAATTTCACAGATAGGAAAACCCTTTTTCCCAGAACAGTATTTCCACACTGCTCTGATACCTTGAACGGGTGAAAATTTTTTCCTGCTCTTCTATTTCTAGAGTAGAATGAAACCTGAAGAAATCTCTAAATGGCAATGCCTTCTTCTCAATAACAACATGAAAACTATGCATTTACAATTTCACCATTTTCTGCTCATCCACACAGTTGGAACTTTAGTTCCTGCAGACAGCCTCACTGCCCTCGAGTCTTGGCACAAGAATCTGGACTTATCTGTGTGTCACAAAAAGGTTTTCTTGACAGACTGCTACCCTAGCAGAATCCAACATCCCAAATGTAAGGCCCTGGATTCAACCACCTTGTCTCAATTTCAAAACATTGAAGTTAACATCTGTGAAAAATTCAGAGTTTGGATAATAAATCATCCAGGCTACACTGTCCAAGCTTCGAGAAGGAAATAAGGAAAGGGGAGAAAAAAAATCATTCATTTAACAGTTACTGAGGTCGATTAGCATAGAAATAGTGCTCACATATAAACCTCATATGTATTTCATCTTATAAGAGTTCCACTTTGTTCGGTTTTTAATATTTGCTATTATAGTCCTGATTACATGCCAGAAATTTCCATTTAAGTTGAAATGAAATTTTATGATTATGTCTTGTGTCCGGGACCAATTTGGAAAGCAGGAAGTAGTAAATCTATAGAGGCAAATTTTTCATGGAGCTAGATGGGGAAGGAGCATCCTTGCCACTAAGTAATAGCACAGAAATTCACCTTTTAAGATGTAGGGGGTTCCTCAGAGGTCAGTACAAGACCTCCCGGGCAATCTCGAGACTCAAATGGAGCTGAGCATCCCTTCAGTTACTTTCCTGCGCTTCTCTGAGGTATTCAGAGAAATACCATACCTGACAGTGATGAAGCTGGAGACCTGGGGACCACGGTGGCTACCTACGAGTATGGAGCCTGCAGGAGAGAGATGGAGAAATCTCCTCTCCCTTCTGTCTCCCAGCACATTTTTAGTTTGATATTTAAATAACAGAAAAGAATTACTTCAAATTTAGATCATTACTTCATGTTGATCACTCTTGGATTTATGTCACTTGGGTCCTATCAAACTCAGTTCAATATTCAAAAATAAAATCCTTAAGTCTCCAATAAGGTATAAGGAGTCACGAATTTCTAGTTAAGGAACAGCAATGTATTTTTTAAATATTTATTTATTTATTTTTGACTGTGCTGCGTCTTTATTGCTGTGTTGTTTAGTCAAGGCTATGGTTTTTCCTGTGGTCATGTATGGATGTGAGAGTTGGATGGTGAAGCAAGCAGAGTGCTGAAGAATTGATGCTTTTGAACTGTGGTGTTGGAGAAGACTCTTGAGAGTCCCTTGGACTGCAAGGAGATCCAACCAGTCCATTCTGAAGGAGATCAGCCCTGGGATTTCTTGGGAAGGAATGATGCTAAAGCTGAAACTCCAGTACTTTGGCCACCTCATGCGAAGAGTTGACTCATTGGAAAAGACTTTGATGCTGGGAGGGATTAGGGGCAGGAGGAGAAAGGGACGACAGAGGATGAGATGGCTAGATAGCATCACTGACTCGATGGACGTGAGTCTGAGTGAACTCCGGGAGTTGGTGTTGGACAGGGAGGCCTGGGGTGCTGCGATTCATGGGGTCGCAAAGAGTCGGACACGACTGAGCGACTGAACTGAACTGAACTGTGCTGTTCTGAGTTGCCCAGTCATGTCTGACTCTCGGCGACCCCATGCACTGTAGCCCACCAGGCTCCTCTGCCCATGGGGGTTCTCCAGGCAAGGATACTGGAGTGGGTTGTCATGCCCTCCTCCAGGGGATCTTCCCAAGCCAGGGACTGAACCCAGGTCTCCCGCATTTCAGGTGGATTCTTTACTGTCTCAGCCACCAGGGAAGCCCAAGAATACTGGAGTGAGTAGCCTATCCCTTCTCCAGGGGATCTTTCCAACCCAGGAATTGGTCTGGGGTCTCCTGCATTGCATGTGGATTCTTACCAGCTGAGCTACCAGGGAAGTGCCATCTTTGTTGCTACTCAGGCTTTTTCTCTAGTTGTTTCAAGCAGGAGCTACTCTAGTTGCAGTACTCAGGTGCCTCATCGCAGTGGCTTCTCCTGTTCTGGAGCTTGGGCTCTAGGGCATGAGGGCTTCAGTAGTTGTGGCTCCCAGACTCTAGAGCACAGACCCCATAGTTGTGGCTCAAGGGCTTAGTTGCTCCACTTGTGAGATCTTCCTAGACCAGGGATCGAACCCATTTCTTCTGCACTGGCAGACAGATTCTTTATCACTGAGTCACCAGGAAAGTCCAAAGAAGAGCAGTGCATTGTTCACCTCTGGTTCATTTGTAAGCAGAACTCAGTTTAAATGGTATTTGTTTTAATAATTTTAAGACCTTCTGAATAAGTTTTAAATATAATTAAAATATGGTGCATGCAACTGATTATATAGCTGTTGATGTATATAGAACTAAGTCATTAGAAATTTCCCAAAATTCTGAAATAATAAGACATATTTGACAAGTGTATTTGTCGATCTAAATAATAAACATTTAAAATAAAAAAATAAACATCCAATTTGTGGCTACATCAGTAACAGAGAACATAAGACAGTGTATGTCATAGTGCTTAGCACTGCAGGAGCTTCAGAAGGTAGTTTAACTTTCCTTAGGACTCATGATATATATAATTCCAGGCCAGAATGGCCCTTTTGATCATAGTAACACTCACTGCACTGCATCTAAAAACCCTCAAAAGTCTTAATCTAATCACAGAATCAGGAAAGCCTGGAACCTGGTGATTTATGTCAAGTCTAAATATGCATCCTCTTGGTCTATAGATCTAGAAATGTAAATAGAAAAAGAGACTGATAAACTGACAGGTCTTTTTTTTTTTTTTTTTTTACCTCAAGCATACATCACACAATCCATGGAATAGAGACAAAAGAACTCCCATAAATGCTTACATTGAAAAGAGTAAAGAAGGAGAAGCACATAGAAATCACCATTCCATGGTAACTTGGAATTCTACTGTGCAAGTCAGTCCATGCATGCTGTCTCTTCAATCCTGTGTGACTCTTTATGACCCTATAGACTATAGCCTGCCAGGCTCCTCTGTCCTTGGAATTCTCCAGGCAAGAATATTGGAGTGGGTTGCCATATTCTCCTTCACGGGATCTTCCCAACCCAGCGATCAAACACACGGCTCTGTGTCTCCTGCATTGGCAGGCAAATTCTTTACAATTAGTGCCACCTAGGAAGCCCCATTCCCCTCTAACTGAAGGTAATGAATGGTCCTTGATTAAGTCCAAGTCCTGGGTGTGACTCTCCGTCTGTGCCTCCCTTTGGCTTTAATCTCATTTCTATGAGGAATTATTCTTTTTTAATCATCATTCAGTTCAGTTCAGTTCAGTTCAGTCGCTCAGTTGTGTCTGACTCTTTGCAACCCCATGAATCTCAGCATGCCAGGCCTCCTGTCCATCACCAATTCCTGGAGTCTACCCAAACCCATGTCCATTGAATCGGTGATGCCATCCAGCCATCTCATCCTCTGTCATCCTCTTCTCCTACTGCCCCCAATCCCTCCCAGCATCAGAGTCTTTTCCAATGAGTCAACTCCTCCCATCAGGTGGCCAAAGTATTGGAGTTTCAGCTTCAGCATCAGTTCTTCCAATGAACACCTGGGACTGATCTCCTTTAGAATGGACTGGTTGGATCTCCTTGCAGTCCAAGGGACTCTCAAGACTCTTCTTCAGCACCACAGTTCAAAAGCATCAATTCTTCAGTGCTCAGCTTTCTTCACAGTCCAACTCTCACATCCATACATGACCACAGGAAAAACCATAGCCTTAACTAGATGGACCTTTGTTGACAAAATAATATCTCTGCTTTTTAATATGCTGTCTACGTTGATCATAACTTTCCTTCCAAGGAGTAAGTGTCTTTTAATTTCACAGCTGCAATCACCATCTGTAGTGATTTTGGAGTCCAGAAAAATAGTCTGACACTGTTTCCACTGTTTCCCCATTCCCATGAAGGGATGGGACCAGATGCCATAATCTTCGTTTTCTGAATGTTGAGTTTTAAGCCAATTTTTTCACTCTCCACTTTCACTTTCATCGAGGCTTTTTAATTCCTCTTCACTTTCTGCCATAAGAGAGGTGTCATCTGCATATCTGAGGTTATTGATATTTCTCCCGGCAATCTTGATTCTAGCTTGTGCTTCTTCCAGCCCAGCGTTTCTCATGATGTATTCTGCATAGAAGTTAAATAAGCAGGGTGACAATATACAGCCTTGACGAACTCCTTTTCCTATTTGGAACCAGTCTGTTGTTCCATGTCCAGTTCTAACTGTTGCTTCCTGACCTGCATACTGATTTCTCAAGAGGCAGGTCAGGTGGTCTGGTATTCCCATCTCTTTCAGAATTTTCCACAGTTTATTGTGGTCCACACAGTCAAAGGCTTTGGCATAGTCAATAAAGCAAAAATAGATGTTTTTCTGGAACTCTCTTGCCTTTTCAATGATCCAGCAGATGTTGGCAATTTGATCTCTGGTTCCTCTGCCTTTTCTAAAACCAGCTTGAACATCTGGAAATTCACGGTTCACATATTGCTGAAGCCTGGCTTGGAGAATTTTGAGCATTACTTTACTAGCGTGTGAGATGAGTGCAATTGTGCGGTAGTTTGAGCATTCTTTGGCATTACCTTTCTTTGGGATTTGAATGAAAACTGACCTTTCCACCTATAAAATGGTTGTTAAAGAAAATAAGTTCTGTCACATCTAAGTAGCTCTCTTAGCCTAAATTTTGCTTGCAAAATTGAAAACCAGCAGTTATTTTTTACATTAAACAGCCTCAATGTCGTCTAGGCTTGGCTTGTGATGCCTTAGGCATGTTCCCCAATATCCCTGAATGTTTTATATACTTGATTATAGTTACTTATGGGCTTCCCTGGTGATGGTAAAGAATTCACCTGCAATTCAGGAACCAGGTTCAATTCCTGGATTGGGAAGATCCCCTGGAGAAGGAAATGGCTACCCACTTCAATATTCTTGCCTGGAGAATTCCAGGGACAGAAAAGCCTGGAGGGGTCTCAAAGAGTCATACACGACTGAGTGACTAAAAGTTTACAGTCAACCACATTTAAAAAAGTAACAAATTTGTGGGTTTTATTGTGTCTTCTATTACCATAAACTATATTTATTAAAGCCACAGACAGACCTCTGTGTGCTTTCAGTACTATTGGTCTAATAAGAACCTGTGAAACTGCTTTCTCCTGGCATTTAATTTCTATGAGGATATTCTATGTGGCACCTTAATTCTTTCAAATATCATAAGAAAGCACAGGAGAGCTGTTCCTTAATTTGGACTATACCCCTAAGCTACATCTTAAAGACCCTTGATTTTATCTTTGCCCCAAAGCTGTTTCTTAATTTGATCATATTTTTCTGTCTAGCAGGGTTAGAGAGGCAGAAAATTTTTAGAGCTTTACGTGCATGTGTGCATGCTAAGTCGCTTCAGTCGTGTCCGACTCTGTGCGACCCCATAGATGGCAGCCCACCAGGCTCCTCTGTCCACAGGATTCTCTAGGCAAGAATACTGGAGTGGGTTGCCATTTCCTTCTCCTTAGAGCTTTACAAACCAGTGCATTTGGGGACTTTAAAAGGGAAGAGCACTTTAAAGAAGAACACTCTGCTTTGGGGGAGGAATTGCAGAATTTTGTGAAAAGCATGTCTGTTGAGGAAGGAATGAGATCTACTTTACTATTAAAGGACTTCTGTAGAACAGATAATGATTTTGTTGCATTTTATACTCAGAAATGAATGTAAACCCCTAAGATTTTTCCAGGAGGCCACTGAGATCAAAGGCTTGGTGATACTAGAACCAAAAGTATGTGTAGGGCAGTCTGGCTACATGCCACTCAAAAGTCAGTAAAGATGCAAGGCTGGTGAAGAGGAAAGTTTGCCTTGTTTTGGATGCCAGCAAATGGGAGTAGTGGGAGGAGTGGGGGGGGCACTTCTGTCTGAAGGCTGACTCCCCTCTCACCCACTAACAACCAGTGGACAAGAGTTTTTATAGACGGCCGGAGGGGGCTCCAGCAAACAGCACAGTCATCTCTGACAGTCATCCTGAAATTGGTCATGCCATGGTCCGATCAACCTCATCTTGATTGTTTTGGGTACAGTTAGTCTTCACTTCCAGGGTCGGTTTATCCCCATTTCTTTGAGGCTAATTCTTGAAATTGTGGCAGCTTATTTCATGGCTACAGTCTTCATGTCTTGGCTACAGTCATCACGGAGTTAGCTTCTTCCAGCTGGTGGGGGTTTCAATATCTACAAGGCAGCTCACAGAATATGGTTCAGAATATTATCTATAGCCCTTGAGAAGGAAATGAAGGTCCTTGACTTTGTTTACTGACTAAGCTATTCTTGTTTGTCCTGTTTCTTTGCTTCTGCATTTTCTCACTTCTCTGATTAAACTTGTTCTTTGGTTAAAGTTTTTTTACAGACAAAAAGCAGGCAGCAAACATGGAGCGTGGACCATAAGGTCCTGCTCTGTTTCAATATTGGAGCTAAGGAAATAGATTTGGACAATACTGGTGTACAGGCATGTAACAACTTTGCAGCACATGCAATATGACAGGATAAAAGGGATACTATTTTGGAATAAATGCAAATGCATGATGATAGATTGCAGAAAAGAAGATAGAAAAGGAGGCTAAGAAGGAACATTAGTGTATAAAGTACACGTGAGCAGTGTGGCAGATACAAAAGAAGTTTGAGGGAGGAAGAAATCATAAAATGTACAAAAAGGTAAATAGGGCTAAGACTTAGAAAGAGATAATTACATTTGGCAATTAGCAGGTATTATTTCCTTGCTGCTGCTGCTGCTGCTGCTGCTAAGTCATTTCAATCATGTCCAACTCTGTGCGACCCCATAGACGGCAGCCCACCAGGCTCCCCAGTCCCTGGGATTCTCCAGGCAAGAACACTGGAGTGGGTTGCCATTTCCTTCTCCAATGCATGAAAGTGAAAAGGGAAAGTGAAGTCGCTCAGTCATGTCCGACTCTTAGTGACCCCATGGACTGCAGCCTACCAGGCTCCTCTGCCCATGGGATTTTCCAGGCAAGAATACAGGAGTGGGTTGCCATTGCCTTCTCTGTATTTCCTTGCTACAGATATATAAAGTAATCGCATAATTTGTACATGGTTTATGACATCTAAATACAAATTATGGATCACAGCATCTGTCTTTAGGGCTGCCTGCCCTGAGTCTAATTTAATAAACATTAGACTTTGCCCTTCATATTTCTAGGGGCAAATCTAATATTAAGATTCTTTGATATCTATATCTAAGACATTCTTATAATTAGATACATGTGGAAGTAAAGTAATTCAAAATACAAATTTGAAAAAAAGAATTAGTCTGACAATACCTCTTTAGTCTCTCTCATTTACAATATGGGTAATAAAAATTATAATTAGAATAAAGCACATTAGGAGGAACAAATTTCCCAAGCCTACCCTACAAGTTTTGACTCTGTGATCCAGAGGGAACTTATTTAAATGAGCAAAAAGAAAAAGCAACCCACTGGGAATAACAAAATCATAAGTAATATCAGTAAAGTCATTTGCTCCCCACAATAATATCTGTTAGAATTCCATACAAAGATAAATAACAATGTTATTCCCACCAAGAATAAAACTTGTTCAGATAGGTTATATAAAGAGAATGCTATACATGGAATATGCTTAGCAAAGTTTCATCTACTTTTTTTATATATGTGACAAGAAATATAAAGTAACTTTGGCCACAAATGTTGATTTTCATGTGTGCATTGGGAGTTATATCATGTGCTTTCAAAAAAATGTGTATTGAAGAGTCCTTTGGACAGCAGGAGATCAAATCAGTCAATTCTTAAGGAAATCAATCCTGAATATTTACTGGAAGGACTGATGCTTTAGTTGAAGCTCCAGTATTTTGGCCACTTAATGGGAAGAGCTGGCTCATTGGAAAAGACCCTGATGCTGGGAAAAATTGAGGGCAGGAAGAGAAAGGGGCAACAGAGGATGAGATGGTTGGATAGCTGGATGGTATCATTGGCTCAATGAACATGAGTTTGAGCTAACTCCATGAGATAATGAAGGACAGGGAACCCAGGCATGCTGCAGTCCATGGAGTCACAAAGAGTCAGACCCGACTTTAACAACTGAACAACAACTCCCCAGTACCTTAAAATGCAACCTTACTTGGACAGAAGGATTTTTTCAGTTACTTTTCAGATGTAATTAGCTAAGATGAAGTCAAACTGGAGTAGAGTGGACCTCCAACACAAGATTCAGTTTTTACAAGGTTGTGTCCCTTCCCAGGGCACTCTACCTCCAATGTCTCATCAGACTTGACATTCATCTCCTCTAGGGAGCTTCTGGCAAGGCCTCTCACTTTATTTATTTAGATGCACAGAAAGTGAAAGGAAAGTGAAGTCGCTCAGTCGTGTCCAACTCTTTGCGACCCCATGGACTGTAGTCTACCAGGCTCCTCTGTCCATGGGATTTTCCAGGCAATAGTACTAGAGTGGATTGCCATTTCCTTCTCCAGGGGATCTTCCCAACCCAGGGATCGAACCCAGGTCTCCCACATTGTAGACAGACGCTTTACCATCTAAGCCACCAGGGAAGCATAGAAAGTCCTGATCAACTCAACCAGTAGCTCTAAAAGTCATTCTAGCTCAGAGCTCACCATATTGACTGAGACCATGATTGCAGTTGAATCCTCCACTTCTCCTTCTGCTCACTTCTGCTTCATTCCCCCACTGACCCACCCACCCACTTCACAGGTATTGATCCCAAAGGCTGTCCTTAAGAGGATGCTGCTCAACAAATTCCTTGTCACAGTTGGCTTCCAAGGAAATAAATATCCAACCCCCTCAACTTAAGCAGCTTTGTTTCAAAGGAGATATAACCATAAATGCTTGTCAAGGCAGGCCTTTACTCTCTCTGTTAATGACAAACTTGACATTCCTCTCTTCTGGGGAGCTTCTCCTGCCAAGTCCTCTCACTTATTTATTTAGATTTTCACTGTCAATCATGAAAATCTTTCTAGTTAAAATACCATTACTTTTAATCCAAAATAGGTATCTGCAATAGGCATATAAAATGCAGAGTTTCATAGAGTTGATTGGAAATATAATATGTATAAATGAACTATTTTCCTGAATTTCAAAGCTCTCAGTTTGCAGAACTTTCTGGAATGTATAGAAACATCAATAAGAGGTCTCAAGATAAAACAAGGCAGGCTCCCTTAGGAAGGGGTTCATTACTTTCCAAAGAAAAAGTAGTATTGATTTCTACAGCTCTGCTAAAATATTCTCTTTCTTTCAGTATCTTCAGATAAAGGTGGGAAAGATAAAGGAAATTGGGAAAGTAACAAAAGTTAAGTTTCATCTGACCTACAGATTTTTCATTAATCACTCCATTATCAAATTATCCTACATACATCAAAATTACACTATATTGTCTTTTTGTCTAGAATCAATGAAACAAATTAGGAGCTCAATGAACATGTAAAATGAAATAATGAATAAACTGATAGAAAATCACCTGCAATTTATTTCCCAATAAAAATCTGAAAATTATATTCTTCAAAAAACAGTTTTGTATGTATATACCTTGGACTGCAAGGAGATCCAACCAGTCCATTCTGAAGGAGACCAGCCCTGGGATTTCTTTGGAAGGAATGATGCTAAAGCTGAAACTCCAGTACTTTGGCCACCTCATGCAAAGAGTTGACTCATTGGAAAAGACTCTGATGCTGGGAGGGATTGGAGGCAGGAGGAGAAGGGGACAACAGAGGATGAGATGGCTGGATGGCATCACTGACTCGATGGACATGAGTCTGAGTGAACTCCGGGAGTTGGTGATGGACAGGGAGGCCTGGCGTACTGCGATTTATGGGGTCGCAAAGAGTCGAACACGACTGAGCAACTGAACTGAACTGAACCATGAATATGATGCATTACAAGGTTTGCCTCTAAATATTTAGGGTTAGATGAGTAAAAAAATGGGGTCACTTAAATAAAACCAGGTAGGCAAGTAATAAACAATTTATACAGACCATAGATCTATGTAATTGCTACCTTCTTCTAGCAGAAGCAGCAACATATACAGAAGTTCTACTTTGCACTTTTTCCCATGGGTAACTGCATTTTCAGAAATTATATATTTAAAGTTACTCTGCACTATTATACTTACAGGATATTTCAGTGATCATTCTGCCCAAAGTCATGTCTAAATCACCATTTCTCTATGAAATTCCTCTAAAATTAATACTGTACTCAACAACTATTCCTATGTATTCTGGCAGCACTTCAACACCTTGAAGAGAGGATGTCTAAGAAAACTATAAATATCCTGTTTCTGATGAGCACGCTAATCAATTACCCTTCCCAAGGCACCGAAACATAACCTCAAAGAAGTAAAAATTTCTTGGTTTTCCTTGTATGTGTGTTAGTGTCCAAGTGTTAGTTTTTCAGTCATGTCTGACTTTTTGCAACCCCATGGACTGTAGCCTGCCAGGCTCTTCCGTCCATGGAATTCTCCAGGCAAAAGTACTGGAGTGGGTAGCCATTCCCTTCTCAAGGGGATCTTCCCAACCGAAGAATCAAACCCAGGGCCCCTGCATTGCAGGCAGATTCTATACCATCTGAGCTATCAAGGGTGGCAGTAATAGATTCGAAATAACAAACTGCAGTGAGCTGATTACTCCACCACTAGACTACTGTAGACTATAAAAAAGGGCAACCAAGCCTTAACCCTTGTGTGTTTCCACTACAATGAGAGTCTTGCTGATTGCCCAAGACCTTTAACAAAGTGTCAGTATTAGAATACTCAGTTTGAGCTCTGTTAGATTATGGAGTAAATGGAGAATTTAGGACTGATGCTGCACAGCAGGATCTGGGATAAAGCAATTGATGGGGCTCATAGACGTGAATCTAATTCTAACATTTGAATTCAATGTGATCCTATGCTAATCTTGCTAGCAGTTTGCTACCTACAGTTAAATTAACCTAGGAAATAAGTCATTAAACTCTAAGCCAAAGAAAGGTACATTTATATAGAATCTGGACAAGTTGGCAGTGATTCAATTCATTAAAGTAACCTTTGTCAGACACTCTGCATTTATCTTTTTTAGGACATCTGTATACACAGAAATAAACATTATTGCTAAGAGCATCTTCAGATTGCAGGATTGTAAATTGAGTGAAAATATTTAATTTACTTATGCTCAGTTCCAGCAAACATGAAAGCAATATGATGGAAGGGAATAGGAAAAGCATGAGTTAAAGGAAATATTATTTCTAAAAAGACTTTGATTCTTTTCTCCACTTTTTCAGGTCTAGAGGTTGGAACACTATGTGTCATTCTTTGATTGACCTTTCTTTCCCACTTAGTGATTAAGCAAGCAAAATCTGCAGGGCATGTTTCATAGAATTAGTATAAGAAATGTGAGAAATAGTAAGCAAAATCAATAAGGAATTCACTATGAATTTCTCTCCAAGATTTGTCAATCTTGAAAGTGACTACAAATACTATTAAAGTTTGTAAATTCTCAGTACTTGCAACCTTTTCACAGTGAAAGATTTTAGACAGCATTTAAGTTTCCTAAGTTCTTCCTGTGATCAGAAAGAACTAAGAGCTTTGAGTGAGGATCCTATGTAGGAAAGAAGCAAAAAGAGAGGAATGGAAACAGAAAAAGAAAGTTTAAAAAAAAAATCAAGCTTGAAGCTTGAACACCTCTCCTCTCTTAGGTAATTATCATAATTGAAATAAAGATGGAAAGAATCAATGTTTACCTTTTGTATCAAAGTAAACAAATGAACCTTTTGACAAATTCTTTACCTTTTTGAGTTCCAAGAGGCTAGATCATTAAAGCAAGAGACAGGTTCTTAGCATTAATATAGGCAGAGCTGAGTAAGTAATTCATTAGTTCATGATATCCACAGGGCTTCCCTGATAGCTCAGTTGGTAAAGAATCCACTTGCAATGCAGGAGACCCTGGTTCGATTACTGGGTTGGGAAGATCCGCTGAAGAAGGAATAGGCTACCCACTCCAGTATTCTTGGGTTTCCCTTGTGGCTCAGCTGGTAAAGAATCCACCTGCAAGTGGGAGACCTGGGTTCGATCCCTGGGTTGAGAAGATCCCCTGGAGAAGGGAAAGACTACCCACTCCAGTATTCTGGCCTGGAGAATTCCATGGACTACAGTCCATAGGGTCACAAAGAGTTGGACATGACTGAGCAAATTTCACTTCCACTGATATCGCCAGGCATACCTAAAACTACTAAAGATTTTCATGGTTTAGGAAGAAGAGAGAAGAGGCAGAAAGTGAGTGGCATTAAAGGGGCCTTGGATCTTGCCCTATCTAACATTAACTCCAGAGTGTATGTGTGCCTGAGGGGGGAAATTGATCTTAAAGTTGTTTCAGGGGAGATATGTTTTTTGCATGCTTGGAAGCACCCTAAGACAGTGTCAAAAGACACCCCACATGCTCAGATAGGAAACAACGAGCAGCTAACCCCTAACCCCTTTCACACCCCTTAGTGGAGAGTGTCAAGGATATGACACCCAGAGTTGATGGGCCTGAAAAGACATGCCTTCTTGTAATTGGAGAATGAATCAAATGGGAGTTCTCCTGGCACAAGGCGATAGAGAGATGCTGAGACCATGGACTGGGAACTTCCACAGTTCTAGATGGTGTAGGCAGAACACGGAGGGAAAATGTTCCTGGGAAGATGCAGGATTGAGAAGAATCCCAAATTCATTTTTTAATCTTAAATTAACTGAGTTTGTATAAATTCACTAAGGAAAATTATGTTTTTCTCCACAAAGGTTGAATGGAAACATTTTTATTGAAACAAACAAAGTTTATCATTTGCCACATCTGAGTTGTAGCTTAAGATTGTGTTCACAAAAATATGTCTCTCTATTTGTGAGCTTCCAATTATTTGCTTATGTTGTCTTCTGAGAAGGTTCTAAACTAGTCTCTGCCTTATTAAATTTACCTGTCCTTGCTACATCTCCAATGCCTTGAGTTATACCCGTGGCACTAAGTTGGCCCTCAATAAATATATATTAAGAAAAGAAGGAAGGAAGGGTTACTTGCTTCCAAAAATAATGAAAGTTGTGATTTAAATCTTAGCCTGTCAGTTAAATTACTTTGACCCTCTAAGACTTATTTTCTTAAGTGTAAAATAAAGATAATGATACCTCCCTCCCTGGATTCTTGTGAGAATTTAGTCAGGTGTTGCCTCTAAGGTGTTTACTAAGGTGCAACATTTAAAGTCAGCCTTAAGTACATGCTAATTATTATTACCATTATTATTTGTATTATTGCTAATAATGTACACTCTATATCTCATCACTCAGCACTTATTATTTTCTAATTATTTCACATTTATTCATTCATTAAGATATGTTATCAAGCCAGATAGCATTAAGGAAAATATTTTAAATCACAGAACACCATAAACAAAAACTGACAGATACACTTCAAAAGGAGGACAATATTTTAGTACATAAGGTAAGAGATTAATTGCAAGAAATAGTCCAAGTCAAATACAAAGAGATAAAATTAAAGAAAGAGAATAAGCTATGTACAGGAAATCATTAGAAAGTTATTTTAAATGTCCAATCATTAAAATATGGGAAATAGCCTCACTAATTTAAAGTAAATGATTTTTTCAAAAATAAAATGGCAAATTAAAAATTAATAATAAAAACGAGGATAAAAATGATAAGAACCCAGTGCCAGATCCAACAGTTTGGAGGGCAGTTTGATAATTTGTTGTTCAGCCGCTCAGTCTTGTCTGGCTCTTTGCGACTCCATGAACTGCAGCATGCCAAGCTTCCCTGTCCTTCACTTTCTCCAGGAGTTAATGAAGCCATCTTATTCTCTGTCACCCCCTGCTCCTTCTGTCTTCAATCTTTCCCAGCATCAGGGTCTTTTCCAATCACTTGGCTCTTCGCATCAGGTGTCCAAAGTATTGGAGCTTCAGCATCAGTCCTTCTAATGCATATTCAGGACTGATCTCCTTTAGGATTGACTGGCTTGATCTCCTTGCTGTCCAAGGAACTCTCAAGAGTCTTCTCCAGCACCACAGTTCAAAAGCATCAGTTCTTCAATCCTCAGTCTTCTTTATGGTCCATCTCTCACATCCATACATGACTACTGGAAAAACCATAGCTTTGACTCTATGAACCTTTGTCAGCAAAATGATGTCTCTGATTTTTAACATGCTGCCTAGATTTTTCATAACCTTTCTTCCAAGGAACAAGCATGTTTTAATTTCATGGCCGCAGTCACCGTCCAGAGTGATTTCTGTGAAAGTGAAAGTCACTCAGTTGTGTCCAACTCTTTGTGACCTCATACAGGCCATGGAATTCTCCAGGCCAGAATACTGGAATGGGTAGCCTATCCCTTCTCCAGGGGATCTTCCCAATCCAGGAATTGAACCCAGGTCTCTCGCATTGCAGGCAGATTCTTTACCAGCTGAGACACAAGGAAAACCCAAGAATACTGGAACGGGTAGCCTATCCCTTCTCCAGGGGATCTTCCCAACCCAGGAATCCAACCGGGATCTCCCGCATTGCAGGTGGATTCTTTATCAACTGAGAAGGTTCTCACTGCAAGAAAATAAAGAAGTCTCTCACTGTTTGCATTGTTAGCCCATCTATTTGCCATGAAGTGATGGGACCAGACGCCATGATTTTCATCTTTTGAATGTTGAATTTTAAACCAGCTTTTTCACTCTCCTCATTCACCTTCATCAAGAGGCTATTTAGTTTTTCTTCACTTTCTGCCATAAGGGTGGTGTCATCTGCTTATCTGAAGTTATTGATATTTCTCCTGGCAATCTTGATTCCGGTTTGTGCATCACCCAGCCCAGAGTTTCTCATGATGCACTCTGCATAGGAGTTAAATAAGCAGGGTGACAATACACAGCCTTGACATACTCCTTTCCCAATTTTGAACCAGTCCATTCATTGTTCTATGTGTGGTTCTAATTGTTGCTTCTTGACCTGCATACAGGTTTCTTAGGAGGCAGGTAAGGTGGTCTGGTATTCCCGTCTCTTTAAGAATTTTCCATAGTTTGTTGTGATCCACACAGTCAAAGGCTCTAGCATAGTCAATGAAGCAGAAGTAGTGTTTTTGCTTTTTCTATGATCCAACGGATGTTGGTAATTTGATCTCTGGTTCCTCTACCCTTTCTAAATCCAGCTTGAACACCTGGAAGTTCTCGATTCACATAGTATTGAGGCCTCACTTGACAATGGATATCACAGTTCTTAATGTGCATATGCTTTGACCTATAAATATCACTTCTGAAAATTTAGGAAATAAAAGTGGTAAATGTACAAGAATATCCACAGCTGGGTTTTTTTTATAGTGGTGCAAAGTATGATTAGCCTAAATGCTCATCAGCAGCATTTAGTTACATAGCTATATCTATACAATTAAAAAAAATACTCTGTGGAAATCATAAATAATTATATTGTTGACTTTTGGATGGGTCCAAATTATATTGTGAAAAAAGAGAACATTCAAAACCATGTATTCTATGATAGTATTTTTTTTTATAAGTAGAAAGGAAGGAAAGAAGGAAGGTATAAGGCAAGAAAAGAGAGAAAGAAGGAGAAAGGAAAAACAGAAACTAGGAAGATATTCAATAAATATACTAAAAATTATTCTTAGATTATGGATGATTATGACTTTCTTCCTTAAACTTTTAGTTTAATAGCTTAAAAATATTTGTAACACATAACATTTGTGTCACAGAAGTAATCTAAATACTAAATTGCTTTAACAAAGAAATGAGATAATAACAATATCTTGCTTAAATATAAAGGCAAATTATATAGCAAGAATTTCACAAAAAGTAAAAACAAAATGGAATAATTTAAATTAATGTTCAGATTTATTCACAAAAAATATATACTACAAAGCAACAATAATGCCCCATGTCTAAATAAGAACAATGCCCCACTTCTAAAATGATTTAGATAAAATATTTTATAAAATCTTAAGTTAGTGAAGTTATAAGGGGATAGATATGGTCAATTGTTATTGACGAGATATGTCTATTTTTCAGAAAATATACAGGAATTTAAAAATAAAAACTTTTAAAAATATAAGCAACTGGAAATTCCTTTAAATGTTAAAAACAATACTAATATCAAGAAGCAGAAGACAGATCAAACAAATTACTATAAATCTATACTATGGAGTATCATGCAGGGATTAAAAAGAATGTGGTAAATTGACATGAAATGGCACAAAAGGTAGACTGTAATAAATACTCAGTAAACATAAAATAAAGGATAAATCACAGAATGGTGGTTAATGATGGTCATATTATATAAAATTAGTTTTATCATTGCAAAACTGGCTAGTTCTGAGAAAGGGAGGAGATGATCATAAAGACTAATTTTTTTTTAATTTTTATTCATATGGTAGACCCTCTGTATCTCTCTGTGTGGTATTGTTTTGTCATATACTGGTTTATATTACTACTTTTTTTAAATAGACAATTTAAAATTATTGTAAAACATTCGAATATAAAATGCCAAGCAGTATAGTAAAAATACTGGTCTTCTGGGATCTGGTCAAATATCTATTTCTCTATTTATCCAAATATAAAAGACATAATCAAATTAGTTTTAAAATTCAAAACTGGAATAATACACTGTAATGTATTTATGTTTTTATAACTTTATAACTTAATATTCTTAATGCTACAAACATATAGAAATTAAAGATAAAAGTGTTTTGTCATAAATACAGGGTAATTGTCAGGACTTACATAATAATAGCAGTATTTATAGTGTCTAACTTTATTTCAAAGTTATCAAAGACTCATAATGTGCATTACTATCTTATTTGAGGTTCATAAAAGCCATGCTAAATTATAGATGAATATAATACAATTTTAATGGAAATTGCTCCCAAATACCCATATTCACACATATAAACATCTTAGACAAAACACTGCATTTAAAAATGCATTGTAAATATAAACTTAAACACAGATTTTAAAAATGTGTCTATCTTAAAATTTACCTCTCTGAAGGTTTAGAAGAAAAAAAGATTCCATATTAGCATGGCTTATGTACAACAGCAAATTGTTTTTCCATATTTAAAGCTAATAGGCTTCCCTGGTGGCTCAGCGGTAAAGAATCTGTCTGTGATACAGAAGACACAGGAGAGACAGATTCTGTCTCTGGGTTGGGAAGATTCCCTGGAGGAGGGCATGGCAAACCACTCCAGTACTCTTGTCCGGGGAATCCCATGGACAGAGGAGCCTGGTGGGCTACAGTCCATAGGGTCACAAAGATTCAGACATGAGTGAAGCTACTGAGCACTCACACACAAAGCTAATAATTATAATTATTCTTGTGTATAATATAAATTAAGTCTAGTTTGCTCCACATGCAGTGAATTTGAACTAGGGGGAAAGCAGCATTCCCTCATTCCTAGCTGCAGCAGTATATAAAGCTGCTGCATGACATACTCATTAAAACCATACAGGTAGGACTTTCAGATGCAAAAATGAAACACACTGACATTTTTCTTCCACTGTCCCCACAAACCCTTTCAATAAGAATTAACTGTCTCTTTTTCCAGATGAAATCTCAAGCAGAGTTCATATATTTTTCTGTCATTGTCTGCTTTTATAAAGGCCTCAGTCACATTACTCTCTCCGATTATCCAAGAGATCCATTCCAGTAACTGTTACTTTCAAGCAAAGTAACAGTCAAAACTGTAAACTTCAATAAAATGCAAAGCTTCTTTTTGTCCCTTTACTTGGACCCACTGACGGCAAGGACACTTCAAGTGGAAAGAAGTAGGGGGCTGCCTAGCTCCTCTCCTATTCTCTCCTCTTCCGTTTGCTCCTCCTTTTCCAAGCTGGAAGAAGCAGAGAGTCAGGAACGTCTTATTTTTGTCTGTTCTGAGACCACAGTGAGCCGTCCATGGATGCCCTCCCAAAGGAAGTGGCAACCCACTCCAGTATTCTTGCCTGGAGAATCCCATGGACAGAGGAGCCTGGTGGGCTATAGTCCACGGGGTGCCGAAGAGTTGGACAGGACTGAATGACTAACACTTTCATTTTTCACTTTCCCTGGAAACAATTCTTTCTTTTGGAGTTTCTTATCCCTCCATCATACTTCATGTCACTCTAGGAAATACTGGATAGGAAACATGTTATTTTTTTTTTAATTTAATTTTTTAAATTTTTAGTTAACTTCATTAACTTTTATTGGAGTGTTGTTGCTTTACAATGTTGTGTTAGCTTCTACCACACAGAAAAGTGAATCCGCTATATGCATGCAAATATCCTCTTTTGAGGGTTTCCTTCCCATTTAGGTCACCACAGAGCACTAAGTAGAATTCCATGTGCTGTACCGTGGGTTCTCATTAGTTATCTGCTTTATATGTAGTTTCAATAGTGTGTATATGTTAATCCCACCTTCCCTTTTATTTTGTCAGTTCGAAATGCTTGGCTGGAGACGCAGGACAGTGAGTGTAATTGAAATGGCTGTATCCAGACTAGGAACTGCCAAGGGTTTCCCTGGGGCCTCAGACCATAAAGAATCCACCTGCAATGTGGGAAACCTGGGTTCAATCCCTGGGCAGGGAAAATCCCTGGAGAAGGGAATGGTTACCCTCTCCCGTATTCTTGCCTGGAGAATCCCCATGGACAGAGGAGCCTGGTGGGCTACAGCCTATGGGGTCACAAAGAATCAGACACAACTGAGCGACTAAGCACATGCAGACAAGGAAAGGGATCTCTAAACCCAGAAACCAGACATGACTGCTCTGGGAGAATCATTTTCACACAGCACTACACCTAATCCAGCACTTATGCTTAAACTCTGAAAGCTTTCATAAAAAATGTATTATCCAGTTTAATCATATTCATACGACTTCGGAAGCACCCATCACAGTATCTTAACCTTGGTTGTAATTATATTTCATGTATATACTTATAATTTATGCCCATTATGTATCTTTAAGCTTTTTAAAAGTAACGACCTTTAACAGTTTTTACATTGAGTGGTATGTAAGAAATTTTTCAAAGTATTTTCAAGATCAGGAAAGACTCATGAATAAATTATTTTAATATTTCTCATATACGCATAGATTCAGCTTATAGAGAACTTAAAAATAGCAACTAGAGGGACTTCCATAGCAGTCAACTGGTTAAGACTTCACCCTCCAATGCAAAGGGGTACGGGTTTGATCCTTGGTCAGGGAGCTAAGATCCCATATGCCTCGTGGCCAAAAATAAAATAAAACATAAAACAGAAGCAGTATTGTAACAAATTCAATAAGCACTTTAAAAATGGTCCGTATCAGAAAATATTTTTAAAAAATTACTACTAGAAAAAGCACCAATTATTCAAGTGAGGAATTTTCAAGTCAAAGTAAGTTGACACTGTTATTTTACATTAAAATATTTGTAATGTATGCTATTTCAAATACAAGAAATTCAATTTTCATATTTGCTGACAAAACTTATATAGAATATGCATACCTTGCATAAAGTGAAGTCGCTCAGTCGTGTCCGACTCTTTGTGACCCATGGACTGTAGTCTACCAGGCCCCTCTGTCCATGGGATTTTCCAGGCAAGAATACTGGAGTGGGGTGCCATTTCTTTCTCCAGGGGATCTTCCCAGGGATTGAACTCAGGTCTCCCACATTGTAGGCAGAGGCTTTACCATCTAAGCCACTAGGGAAGTCTATACCTTGCATGCTGCTGCTGCTGCTAAGTTGCTTCAGTTGTGTCCGACTCTGTGCGACCCCACAGACGGCAGCCCACCAGGCTCCCCCTTCCCTGGGATTCTCCAGGCAAGAACACTGGAGTGGGGGTGCCATTTCCTTCTCCAGTGCATGAAAGTGAAAAGGGAAAGTGAAGTCACTCAGTCGTGTCCGACTCTTAGAGACCCCATGGACTGCAGCCTACCAGGCTCCTCCACCCATGGGATTTTCCAGGCAAGAGTACTGGAGTGGGGTGCCATTGCCTTCTCTGATACCTTGCATAA
Source organism: Bos javanicus (assembly GCF_032452875.1). Classification (NCBI taxonomy): domain Eukaryota; kingdom Metazoa; phylum Chordata; class Mammalia; order Artiodactyla; family Bovidae; genus Bos; species Bos javanicus. Next base: position 26,362,284 of record NC_083891.1, on the reverse strand, counting down.
GGTATTGCTTATTTCTGCCTTCCTAGCAACCAACCACCTAACTCCATATTATCAGTCAGTAAGCTTACCATCCACTTGCTACAATCAGCACCTCTGTTTTTGAAATTGATAGATATCTTGTCCTATTCCTAGTAGGGGAAAACAGATGAGTTGCTTATCACTTGTCACCATAGGAAAGTAAAATGCACAGTTCTATTACAAGTTGGGTATCAGAACAAGTACAGACATCTGAATTTAGGATTTTTACATTTAATAAACAAGATTTCTTCAGGTAATATTTGTCTGGCAACCAGTGGGAAATGATTCCCTGTTTATCACTATTGGCAAAAAGCAGGGCAATGTCAGCATCTGTGTAGTTTGTCTCTCACAAAGACCAAAGAGTTTTAAGAGCTAGGGTTCATGATGTGGTTATGAGTGAGGAATTATTTGATCTTAATCATATTTTGGAAAAGTTGTACAATGTTTTTCTATCCTTGCATTCATAGAAGAGAGTATATGATGTTTGTTTATTCTACAAAATAGGTGCTATGCATCTACTCTGTTTAAGCACTCAAGATATAAGTATGGGTGAGAGAGACTAGTTTCAACCTTCTAGGGCTGTATAGAGTGGAGATAGACTGAAATAGGCATGCTAACCAAAAATTATATTGCAAAGGTTCGTTGCTCTAATAAAGTTACATACCAAATGCAGGAAGAATTCAAGACTGACAAGATGAAGAGGCTCGTGGGTGACAATGAGCAGCAGGGATGATAGATGAGAGGACTATCAGATGGGAAGGTATGCATCTGACGGCGTCTGGCAACACTAAGTGATTCCCAGGGGGATGTGGAAGGGTGAATCAGGTGAAACACAGCCTTGATGTAAGGTTAAGACCAGATTTTATTCTTTAATGTTTTTTTTAATTGCATTTCCATTTGTAGGTGTCTAGTTAGCTGTGTGCTGAAAAGATCACCCTGGAGATGATATTGAGGCTGGACTAGAGAAAAGTAAGCTTAGAGGGAGAAAGAAAGAGAATATAATTAACCAAGTAAGAAGAGTGAGGGAAGAGAATTAGGGCAGGGGCAGTAAGGATGGGGCTGATGGGGGCAGGCGGTGGAAGGGAGGGGGGCGGGAACAGACCAAGAAGGGAGATGTTTAAGGCAGTAAGACTGTTCTAAGTTTTGACTCCAGAAGGTAAACAAGAGGGGAGATCTAGGCTGACGGTCCTCTGTTTATGGATTGGGGTAATGAGAGAATGATCTTAATAAGCCAAGGTATATAGAATGGAAAATAAGTTTGTTTTGTTTTGTTTTTAGCAAGAGTTTGAAGGAAAGAAAACTTTCTTTAGGTTACATTGAGTTGGAAGCTCCTATGTAAACCTTGATGGAATTTCCTACTGGAGAAAGAATATTTTTAAATCTATATTTTTTTTTTTGATTTTACATGATAAGGAAGTTTTCATAAAATCTCTACAAATGGTCAAAAAAACTTGATATCTAATGTTAGTAATATTTAAACCACTGATATTAGAGTAATTGATCCGGAAGTTGCATTGGAAGTACGTGGTCTAAAGTAATATAAAGTAATTGTTCTCTACTCTTTAAAAAATAATTTTTGTATTTTAGTAATATTTTAGATATTTTTAGTATCATGCTCTAAGGCTTTGCCTTCAAATGTTTTTGAAAATGGCTTACCTGATGTACCAATTCATGCTTTCTATTGGAGTCAACAAGAGGTAGAATTGAGAAAACTCAGTGATAAAATGAGTGTCACCTCCATTAGTGAAATTACAGTAGAGCCAACAAGAGGCTGACCAGGCCCTGAAGTGCAGTAAAACAGATAAAACTGCACTTAATGAAAACTCACCTTGAACAGAATATTGGATATGGTTGGAAGCAAGATGTTGATAAATCATGTAAGGTCTGGGTGGAGATGAATAAGAATCTAGTGAGCCCTTCTTAAATAACAACATATAATGGTTTTCCAAGAAAGGTGGGCCCTGTTATACATATTCAAGGGCTTTCTGGAAAAGAGCCTGCAATTTCTGAGACAGAACTAATTTCCTGGTTATAAAATAGGAAACATCCAACTCTGCCTCCATGAGTGCTCGTTCTCTGCCTTGGTCTTGACTTCTCCTCTAAAAATTGTCAGAATTTTATTTGTTTAAAAAGGTGCCAAATTACTTGGCCTGCGTGAAGCACCAATTGTTAATATTCTTAGAGTACTCATGCATTTAATCCACTTAGTCCAAGAAGATAAATTTAAAATCCTCAAAAAAAAAAAGGTCCTTCATGGGCTAAAAGGTTTTGTTTTTCCTTCCATTTTTCACTTCTACCCATTTGCTATTATCTATGGTGTGCTTACACGTGATAGAAACACCTCTTTTAGGGTCAGTATGTTTTATATTGGCATGTTTACATCTAATATCCAAACTTGAACAGGTTTATGATTATGAAAAAGAGGCAATATGCTGGCAATATTAGTACATAAATCATTGTCAGGAAACCAATCCTGTGTTTCAAAGCAGCAAAAAGCTTTTAAAGTATTGATATAGGTCCAACCAAAAGAGCATGCAGCATATTTTTTTTGTTCTAACTGGATATCTCCTAGAGATGTGGCATTTTTTAAGTCTCGAGAAATTCCATTGATTAAACATTCTTATAAATATGTTCATTTAACAAACTTTGATTTAAGAAAATCTGTCAAAACTGAAGTTCTTTTCCTAATATCTGTCATTTTACATCATTCTGTAAATTTTCAAGTTAGAAATGTAAATTGTTCTTTTGGATCTAGAATACTCAACCAAAACAGCAACTACAGCATTTTTCTAAAACACCTGAAACAAAGACAGTCATTCTAATTCATGTTAAGAATTTAGGAAGATTTATTGTTAAGTTTGGTCAAATTCTGACTTGCCAATCATGCTGAGATATTCAAATAATGTGTATTTTCTTTAGCATCATTCAAAAAGTCTCCATTAAATTGCTTACATTTAGCTTATTATTTCATCCTTTAACTTTATGAAGAAAGTTTTACTGAATAATAATAGCAAAGACTGATCTGAATCACAATATTGAACTTTCAAGTCACAATTGTTTACCTCATTGTTAAGACATTTCCACATTCCCTCCCTATGTAAGACAGGATCAGGACAGACTCTAGTGAATAAAAGAAGAAAACATCTTTAAATATCTAATTAAATTATTTTTTAATCTCTGGAACTGAATCAAAAGACTTGAGACCTGGCTCTGCTATGGGTTGTTTGTGCCTTGAGTCTGAACAAACTTTAAATCCTTGGATCTCAGTTTTCCCCAAATAGAAATTAATGGAAAAAAGCAAAACTGTTTATGTTGCACCTAGTTATCACCGCTCTTCTATGATTTTATGATAAAATAAGTTTAAATAATGAAATTTATTCTATTTATCTCCCCAAATCATATACTCTGAGATCCCTCGTTAGGTTTTCTTATGAAGAGAATGTAAATAAAAGTTAAAATCATATGAAAATTCTCTTTCCTTTAAAGAAATAGTCATCCTCATGATGAAGGTAAAACATTTGACAATAAAGTTATCTTTACTTGATTAAACACCGAGATGGAACTCAAGTACAGGAAAGAAATCCATATCAGTGAAAGCAATGGATGAAATAAGGGGAAAAAAAGGAAATATTATTTGGAAACATTTCTTACACAGACATAATAGTACAGCAGAATAGAGAGCAGATAGAAATAGACTTGAGTTTGAATTATGGTGACATAACTTCCTGGAGAAGGCAATGGCAACCCACTCCAGTACTTTTGCCTGGACAGTCCATGGATGGAGAAGCCTGGTAGGCTGCACTCCATGGGGTCGCTGAGAGTTGGATGCGACTGAGCAACTTCACTTTCACTTTTCACTTTCATGCACTGGAGAAGGAAATGGCAACCCACTCCAGTGCTCTTGCCTGGAGAATCCCAGGGATGGGGGAGCCTGGTGGGCTGCCGTCTCTGGGGTCCCACAGAGTCGGACACGACTGAAGCAACCTAGCAGCAGCAGCAGCAGCAGCAACATAACTTCCTAATCATATAACCTCAATCAGATAAATATCCATCCCTTTAAACCTAAATTTTCTAATCTATACAATGGAGTTAAAAATAGGAAATGACTTCGCTATTGCTTTGAGGACTAGACGAAAAAATGCATTAAAGTTGCTTAGTACAGGGCCCAACAAGTCCTTAACAGCTGGAAGGGATCTCAAACATTCCTGGAGTTTAGTCTTGGTAGAGATCTCAGGAATACTTGAAAATCTAATCTTGAGGTTATTAGTCTCATGACAAATACTCAAGAATGAACAATGATCATCTTGTAACATTTCCTTACTTGTGGAGACCAGACAGACAGGTAACAGCATTTTCAAGGACACTAAGCAAGGTAGTCATGAAAGAATGGAAGAGAGCAAGTTTTTCCATTGGTCAGAATTCTCACTTGGGTGGGTGTAACATCAGTAATTCAAGTCTCTGTGGGCAACTGTGACATAAGTAAAAACAATGTATCTTCATCTCAAATCATAACACAACCTTATTTGTATATTTGTCTTATATCTGCTGCCATTAAGAGTATTCTATTTTTTAACTTTCCATCACTCTTATTCCCATTTTTCTACCAAGCAGAAAAGGCATAAATGTGGGATTTCATGTAATAAGCTTACTCACTCTGGCCAAAGGTCACTTTTCAATCCCAATCTTCTATAGAAAGTCTTATGAGGTGTCTTAGATCTTTAGGAATTAGACCTAAAAATTATCAGGATAAACAAGCTGGAAAAGGGTATCCAAAGGTAAACAGAGATGGTTGTAATAAGATCTTAACAAAAACTTTAAATTTCATGAATAAATACTTCCTGAATCTCTGCTTTTCTTGAACTGCTAGCATTCATCTTATTTCCTCTACAATGCCATGTTTCTCCCCAAATCCCCACTTAAAATTTGTTTCCAATTGTTGATTTACAAACATGTGCTCCCCTGTGTTACTGACTGGAGACTTTCATGTAGCATCCCAGTTGAATCACATATTATTTTGAAATAACCATCCTCAAACTGAGAAATCCTTGGACTTTTGTTTTATTTTTGGTGGTGTTAGTTTTTAATAAAAGTTGTGCCCGTCCTTTTAGTCAAACATTGTCTTTTGCAGGATATCCAAATCCAATAGAATAATTTACCATAAAATTAATAACAAAAGAAAACAAAGAAAATTTTAATTTGAGTAGAATGAGCTTCTTAAACTCTAATTTTGAGAACCTGAGACTTTTCAATCAATTTTTTATTGTGAAATTCTGCTTTTCTTGGTTCTAGCAAAGTGAATTAGAACCACAGGCAACCATTCAAACTCCCAGATTTGAAAACACGCTCTATATTTTACTCACGTTGTTAGTGTCATTTCATGCCATGACTATCAGTTCAGTTCAGTTCAGTTCAGTTTCTCAGTCATGTCCAATTCTTTGCGACCCCATGGACTTCAGCATGCCAGGCTTCCTTGCCCATCACCAAAAACTCTTGGAGTTTGCTCAAACTCATGTCCATTGAGTCACTGATGCCAACCAACCATCTCATCCTCTGTTGTCCCCTTCTCCTCCTGCCTTCAATCTTTCCCAGCATCAGGGTCTTTTCAAATGAGTCAGTTCTTTGCATCAGGTGGCCAAAGTATTGGAGTTTCAACTTCAGCATCAGTCCTTTCCAATGAAGATTCAGGACTGATTTCCTTTAGGATGGTCTGATTGGATCTCCTTGCAGTCCAAGGGACTCTCAAGAGTCTTGTCCAACACCACAGTTCAAAAGCATCAATTCTTCAGCGTTCAGCTTTCTTTATAGTCCAACTCTCACATCCATACGTGACTACTGGAAAAACCATAGCCTTAACTAGACAGACCTTTGTTGGCAAAGTAATCTCTGCTCTTTAATATGCTGTCTACATTGGTCATACCTTTCCTTCCAAGGAATAAGCATCTTTTATTTCATGGCTGTAGTCACCATCTGCAGTGATTTTGGAGCCCAAGAAAATAAAGTCTCTCACTGTTTCCACTGTTTCCCGATTTATTTGCCATGAAGTGATGGGACTGGATGCCATGATCTTCATTATCTGAATGCTGAGTTTTAAGCCAGCTTTTCCACTCTCCCCTTTCACTTTCATCAAGAGGGTCTTTAGTTCTTCTTTGCTTTCTGCCATAAGGGTGTCATCTGTGTATCTGAGGTTATTGAAATTCTCCCAGCAATCTTGATTCCAGCTTGTGCTTCATCCAGTCTGGCATTTCTCATGATGTACTCTGCATATAAGTTAAATAAGCAGGGTGACAATATACAGCCTTGACGTACCCCTTTCTCAATTTGTAATCAGTGCATTGTTCCACGTCTGGTTCTAACTGTTGACTCTTGACCTGCATACATCTCAGGTAAAGTAGTCTGGTGTTTCCATCTCTTTAAGAATTCTAAAATGTGTCTGTTGAATGAGTCTAGTCCAGTTCCACATCAAAACCATACAAATCATGGAGCAGAAAGTACATTTATTTGTATCAAATTGTCTGAAGTGATTTGTCTACCCTAACTTAAAATATTATTATTTTCTCTTCATTCTGCTTTGTGTGTGTGCTTAGTCACTCAGTTGTGTCTGACTCTTTGCAACCCTGTGGACTGTAACTCACCAGGCTCCTCTGTCCATGGGGATTCTCCAGGCTAAAATACTGGTCATTCTGCATTCATTTCAATTCAGTTCAGTTCAGTCGCTCAGTGGTGTCCGACTCTTTGCGACCCCATGAATTGCAGCACTCCAGGCCTCCCTGTCCATCACCAACTCCCGGAGTTCACTCAGACTCACGTCCATCGAGTCAGTGATGCCATCCAGCCATCTCATCCTCTGTCGTCCCCTTCTCCTCCTGCCCCCAATCCCTCCCAGCATCACAGCCTTTTCCAATGAGTCAACTCTTCACATGAGGTGGCCAAAGTACTGGAGTTTCAGCTTTAGCATCATTCCTTCCCAAGAAATCCCAGGGCTGATCTCCTTCAGAATGGACTGGTTGGATCTCCTTGCAGGCCAAGGGACTCTCAAGAGTCTTCTCCAACAACACAGTTCAAAAGCATCAATTCTTTGGCACTCAGCCTTCTTCACAGTCCAACTCTCACATCCATACATGACCACAGGAAAAACCATAGCCTTGACTAGATGGACATTTTTTGGCAAAGTAATGTCTCTGCTTTTGAATATGCTATCTAGGTTGGTCATAACTTTCCTTCCAAGAAGTAAGCGTCTTTTAATTTCATGGCTGCAGTCACCATCTGCAGTGATTTTGGAACCCAAAAAAATAAAGTCTGACACTGTTTCCACCGTTCCCCCATCTATTTCCCATGAAGTGATGGGATCGGATACCATGATCTTTGTTTTCTGAATGTTGAGCTTTAAGCCAACTTTTTCACTCTCCTCTTTCATTTTCATCAAGAGGCTTTTGAGTTCTTCACTTTCTGCCATAAGGGTGGTGTCATCTGCATATCTGAGGTTATTGATATTTCTCCCAGCAATCTTGATTTCAGCTTGTGCTTCTTCCAGCCCAGCATTTCTCATGATATACTCTGCATAGAAGTTAAATAAGCAGGGTGACAATATACAGCCTTGATGTACTCCTTTTCCTATTTGGAACTAGTCTGTTGTTCCATGTCCAGTTCTAACTGTTGCTTCCTGACCTGCATATAGATTTCTCAAGAGGCAGATAAGATGTTCTGGTATTCCCATCTCTTTCAGAATTTTCCACAGTTTCTTGTGATCCACACAGTCAAAGGCTTTGGCATAGTCACTAAAGCAGAAATAGATGTTTTTCTGGAACTCTCTTGCTTTTTCCATGATCCAGCAGATGTTGGCAATTTGATCTCTGGTTCCTCTGCCCTTTCTAAAACCAGCTTGAACATATGGAAGTTCACAGTTCACATATTGCTGAAGCCTGGCTTGGAGAATTTTAAGCATTACTTTACTAGCGTGTGAGATAAGTGCAACTGTGCAGTAGTTTGAGCATTCTTTGGCATTGCCTTTATTTGGGATTGGAATGAAAACTGACCTTTTCCAGTCCTGTGGCCACTGCTGAGTTTTCCAAATTTGCTGGCATATTGAGTGCAGCACTTTCACAGCATCATCTTTCAGGATTTGAAATAGCTCAACTGGAATTCTATCATCTCCACTAGCTTTGTTCGTAGTGATGCTTCCTAAGGCCCACTTGACTTCACGTTCCAGTATGTCTGGCTCTAGATGAGTGATCACACCATCGTGATTATTTGGGTCATGAAGCTCTTTTTTGTACAGTTCTTCTGTGTATTATTGCCACCTCTTCTTAATATCTTCTGCTTCTGTTAGGTCCATACCATTCCTGTCCTTTATCGAGCCCATCTTTGTATGAAATGTTCCCTTGGTATCTCTAATTTTCTTGAAGAGATCTCTAGTCTTTCCCATTCTGTTGTTTTCCTCTATTTCTTTGCATTGATAGCTGAAGAAGGCTTTCTTATCTCTTCTTGCTATTCTTTGGAACTCTGCATTCAGATGCTTATATCTTTCCTTTTCTCCTTTGCTTTTTGCTTCTCTTCTTTTCACAGCTATTTGTTTGGCCTCCCCAGACAGCCATTTTTGTTTTTCCTTTTCTTTTCCATGGGGATGGTCTTGATCCCTGTCTCCTGTACAATGTCACGAACCTCATTCCATAGTTCATCAGGCACTCTATCCATCAGATCTAGGCCTTTAAATCTATTTCTCACTTCCACTGTATAATCATAAGGGATTTGATTTAGGTCATACCTGAATGGTATAGTGGTTTTCCCTACTTTCTTCAATTTAAGTCTGAATTTGGTAATAAAGAGTTCATGATCTGAGCCACAGTCAGCTCCTGGTCTTGTTTTTGTTGACTGTATAGAGCTTCTCCATCTTTGTCTGCAAAGAATATAATCAGTCTGATTCCGGTGCTGACCATCTGGTGCTGTCACTCTGCCTTAGTTCTCTTATTTGCATGGTCTCTTCCCTCGTTGTGTTTTTCTTAGGAAGGCGGGCTCGTATTGCAAAATTAAAACTTTTTGGACAATTTCATAAGTAATAAGTATAAAAGTAGTACAAAACTAATAAAATCATTGTGAAGTAAGTGACATAACCAGCCTTGAACAATAGCAGCAACAAAAATTCATGATATATGTATAAAAGTATTTGGATACTGCTGTCCAGAAAGGCACTCAAATTATCACATAAGCTTGAGTAATGAACAACCAATACTCTGCCAGGTTTGTTTCTGCTTTTTGGAAATTGCAAAACATTCAATAAATGTATGCTAATGTGGCCCTTGAAATGTCCTTACATCCCTGGGATAATTCCCACTTGATCATGGTATGTGGTGAGATTTGGGTTGCTAATATTTTATTGAGGACTTTGGTCTCTGTGTTCATCAGTGATACTGGCTTGTAATTTTCTTTTTTTATTGTATCTTTTTCTGGTTTTGATATCAGGGTTATGGTGACCTTATAGAATGAGTTTGGAGTGTTCCTCTGAAATGTGTTGAAATAGTTTCAGAAGGATACGTATTAAACTCTTCTCTAAATGTTGGATAGAATTCACCTGTGAAGTCATCTGGTCCTGGACTTTTGTGTGTTGGGAGTTTTTAAATCAGTTTCAACTTCAGTCCTTGTGACTGATCTGTTCATATTTTCTACTTCCTGGTTCAGTCTTGAAAGATTGTATCTTTCTAAGAACTAGTCCATTTCTCCTACATTGTGCATTTTACTGGCATATGGTTTCTAGTTATAGTCTCTAATGATCCTTTATATTTCTGTGGTGTCAGTTGTAGCTTCTACTTTTTCATTTCTAATTTTATTGGTTTGGGCCCTCTCCCTTTTGGGAGAAGGAAATGGCAACCCAGTCCAGTGTTCTTGCCTGGAGAATCCAGGGACGGAGGAGTGTGGTATGCTGCCGTCTATGGGGTTGCACAAAGTCGGACATGACTGAAGCGACTTAGCAGCAGCAGCAGCTCTCCCTTTTTTCTTAATGAGTCTTTAAGAAAGGAGATCTTTAAGCCTTGATAGTTTCAGGAGGCATTCTTAATCCAGGAGCAGTGTCTGATAAAATATGCATTGGCTGTTCAAGCCAAAAATCAAGCTACAGTATAGATAAACCTTGAAAACATCATGCTAAGTGAAAAAAGCCAGGCATCACACATTGTATTTTGCCACTTATATAAAAGATCAAAAATAATATAGTGATTGCCTGGTCTGTGAGGAGCTGGGACTAGAAAGAAATGGGGAATGGCTGTTAGTGGATATAGTAGTTTTCCTTCAGGGAGTGTTGAAAATACCCTGAAATTAGATAGTGATGAGGTTGCACAACTCTGTGAATACATTAGAAACATTACATTGTACATTGTAAATGGGTGAATTACATGACTTGTGAATTATACCTCAATAAAACTGTTATAAAAGATAAAATTGAAGAAAAAGCTGCTCACAATATTCAAAGAGATCTGAGAGTTGGAGGGCTTGCTGCCAAAATAATCTCTGTGGCCAAGAAAATGACACACATAGTTTGGCAGAGTCTAAGTCCTGGAACTCTGTTCATAAGACAACGGATGGAATCAGTTTCTGAAGAACCATATGGATTTCCAAATGCAATTCAGGTCTTTTCAAAAGGAAGGAATGAAGCAACAAATACAGTCAAGACATATACAAGTGTCTGTCAAATATGGCAGCCATTTTTTTTTTTTTTTTTACTAAAGTAGGGATTTTTCTACTTCTTGATAAACAGAGAGAATTTCACACATTGCTTTTTGAAGCCTTGAAAAACTTAAATAAAATTTTTCTTTGGTCCCTATTTTATGGATGAGAGAATTTCAGGAGAGGAAGAGGCCAAGATTGGAAAGTAGGCCTTTTGGCCAGAGGCCCCATGGTCTTTCCATATATCAAGCTGCCTGACTCTTTTAGGATTCCACTAACTTATGATATTTAGAGTTCTCTTGTTTTGAAATCAGTACCCCTGGAAATGCCTGCAGAAAGGGAAGAAACATTCTACTCATTAAGTGTTTTTTGCCATGCAGTGTGACATGTGGGATCTTAGTTGCCTGACCAAGGATCAAGGCCAAGGCTGAGGCAGTGAGAGCAACGAGTCCTAACTACTGGACCACTAGACAATTCCCTTTAAGGTCTGATTTATTTGATTTAACAGAACATAATTTGACGAAGATGTTTAATTAAATGAATGCTTTATTCTGTACCTACAATGTTCTTGTATGAACAGTAAAAAAAAAAATAATGTTGCAAGAGAGCTACACTTCTGTTAAGTGTAAAATTCAGTGCAGTCTCTTTGAAAAACCATTTGTCAGTATCAACTTCAGTTCAGTTCAGTTCAGTCACTCAGTTGTGTCCGACCCTTTGTGACCCCATGGACTGCAGCACACCAGGCCTCCCTGTCCATCACCAGCTCCCGGGGTTTACTCAAACTCATGTCCATTGGGTCGGTGATGCCATCCAAACATCTCATCCTCTGTCATCCCCTTCTCCTCCTGCCTTCAATCTTTCCCAGCATCAGGATCTTTTCTAATGAGTCAGCTCTTCGCATCAGGTGGCCAAAGTATTGGAGTTTCAGCTTCAGCATCAGTTCTTCCAATGAAGATTCAACACTGATTTCCTTTAGGATGGACTGGTTGCATCTCCTTGCTGTCGACTTAGGGTGAACTAATGCACATTCTGTGGCCAAGTCTAGTCACACAACAACCAAACATGTGCACACAGTCACCAAATGACATATCCAAGAATGTTCACAGCCTCTTACTCTTAATAGCCAAAAATCCTGAAAAATGATCCAAATGGAATACATTTGTTCTATTCAATTAGAAGACTGAGTGCTGAAAAATTGATGCTTTCAGACCGTGGTGCTGTAGAAGACTCTTGAGAGTCCCTTGGACAGCAAGATCAAAACCAGTCAATCCTGAAGGAAATTAACCCTGAATATTCATTGGAAGGACTGATTCTGAAGCTGCAGCTCCAATACTTTGGCCACCTAATGCGAAGAGCTGACTCACTGAAAAATATTCTGATGCTGAGAAAGATTAAGGGCAAGAGGAGAATGGGATGATGGAGGATGAGATGGTTGGACGGCATCACCGACTCGGTGGACATGAGTTTGAGCAAGCTCCAGAAGATAGTGGAGGACAGGGAAGCCTGGCATACTGCAGTTCGTGGGACTGCAGTGTATTGGACAAGAATTAGCAACTGAGTTAGCAACAACAATTCGATTAGTGGAATACTATATAGAAATCCCTGAAAAATGGGCAGCTATTCATGACAACATGGACAAATCTAGAAAAACATACAAAGAAACAAACAACCCACACATAAATGAGTACATACAGTATAATTCTATTTATATGAAGTTAAAAACCAGGAAAAACTAACCTAATGTCTTAAAAATCAGGACAACAGTTACTCCTAGTAGGGGTGGGAGGAAGGGAGGTAACAGTACTTGGAAGTAAAACAGGGGTGACTTCTCATGGGTCGGCAATGTTGTTGTTTGTTAATATGCTACTTCAAAGGAGGTATTAATGTAGTAACAATTGACCAAGCTATTCACTTATGCTTTCTTATTTTTATGTATGTGTAAATGTACATATTCTAGTGTTTATTATGTGAACTCCTTCAGGAGGGTTATCCTGAATTTCTACGTTTGTGCCCTGCAAAAGCCTATATAAAATATGCATGTGACAGATTTTCTCTCAGGCACAATACACAGGCCCCAGGGAGAAATCCTCCACTATCATGGATTATATATGCACTTGTTTCAAACAAGCACCTACACACAATCACACAACATGGCACTGTGCACAAATGACAAACTGCTCCAGGGCCTGAACCTAAGGAGACCTGATACCACCTGAGAGCCCATTTTGACACTAAAGAGATAGAACGTAGTAAAAACAAGACTCCAGGAAGTGTTCCTGAGTAGGTGGCCTTGAGAAGGTGACATTTGACAAAAAAGAGTCAGCAGGGTGAAGCCCTGGGACAGAGCTGTCTAGGCAAGAAGAAACAGTAAATGCCAAGCTCCTGAGGTGAGAATGAATATGGAATTCATGAAAAATAGAACAATGCCTGGTTGCTGGCTACAATGGAGGCATGGAGAAGTGACAGAGATGGTTGGACCAGCAGGCAGTGGGTGGGGACTGAGGTCGCTGACAGTAGAGAAAATGGATTTTAGTGAATTCTGAAGCCCCCAGAAGGTTAAAACTAGTCAGTAACATGATCTAATTGGCATTTTCAAAAGTTTGTTCTGTCTGTTGTATAGAAAATGGATTGTGGGACAGAAATGGAGGCAGAAAACCCAGCACAAGTCATCATCATAGCCCTAATAAGAGGCATTAGCAGCTTAGAGTTGATAGGGATGCACCGAAGGAATCAAAGACTTCCCAGTGGCTCAGTGGGTAAAGAACCCACTTATCAATGCAGAAGATTCAGGTTCGATCCCTGGGTGGGGAAGATCTCCTGGAGGAGGGCATAGCAACTCACTCCAATATTCTTGCATGGAGAATCTCATGGAAAGAGGAGCCTAGCCTACAAAGAGTCGGACACGAATGAAGTGACTGAGCACTCACACACTGAAAGGATTGCATGTAGGGGTGAGAGACATAGAAGAATCCAATATTTGAGGACTTGAACAAATCAAAGGACAGAAATTCCATTCACTGAGAAAACTTGGAAAGACCAAGATCAACTGAAAGGATGCATGTACAGCATTTAGCCCAAACCATAGGGCTTCCCAGGTGGTCCAGTGGTAAAGAATCCACCTGCCAATGCAGAAGACACAGGAGATGCAAGTTTGATCCCTGGATTGGGAAGATCCCCTGCAGGAGGGAATGGTAGCCCACCCCAGTATTCTTGCCTGGAAAATCCCATGGACAGAGGAGTCTGGCAGGCTACAGGACATAGGGTCGCAAAGAGTCAGACGGAACTGAGCACACAGGCACATAGGAATGTTTAATTAATGCCATTCTAAAAATTGTTTTCCCTGTTGGATTGCCTCATCAGAGGCTATAAAACTCTTAATATAAAGCATTGTCTGTGCACTTGATCATGACAGCCATAAAAAGTCCCATTAAGGTTCTTCAACATCAATTTTCATACTTAATTCTGAAATGAGCTTCCCTTTTACAGGTAATGAGACTAAAAATTAAAGAAATTATTTCACTCAATGCCAACTTTATTCTCAAAGCCAAATTGTCCTGAAATCTATTCTTATGAACACAAAATCTCTTTTAAATTGCTATATAGTAGAGTACATATATTATTTATAACCAAAGTCAGCAGTAGTCACTTGTTCCCTCTCAGGGCAGCTCAGATGGGTTGGAAATACATCTGTGTTCTGCAAATGCCAAGAGTGATTCAATATCTTCTGTGCTGCTAAATGATGGGACTTGAAATAGATAATTTATCTGTTGTCAAATAGAGCACATTAAAGAGTCTTTTTTACAGCCAGGTAGAGTCAGAAAGAGTAGAGAATTAAACTTCTTTGTATGTTAGAGCAAATTAAACTGAGTTTTCAAGAGGCTGACTTTTCCATAGAAAAGGCCACCCACAAATGTTTTGCATGGGTTTTTTGTAGGTTAGAACATCATGAAAATTCAGTTGATGTTTCATATCTGATTAGATAGAGGGCAGAGGGAACAAAGGAAATGAAGCAGCAAATACTTAGAGGACAAATCATAAATTGGGCTAATGTGGAACACACACCTGTACACACACACACACATATACACACACATCTGTGTACTTAATTCAAGTCCAACAGTAACGGTAACAATTGTGCATTACTTAGATCAAAGATACTCTCAAGGAGGATAATTTTATTATTGGCATTATTTAGAACTGTTGGCATGTGGTGATAAAAATATCAATGTGTCAGTTTTTTAAAAATTATCTAAGAGTATCTGTATCAAGGGTATACCATACCCAATCCTCCTCCCTTTGTCTGTATATTGTAAAAAAAAAAATGGTATGCAGAAGTAAATGGATTACTAAAATTAGCATATATATGTGCATATACATCTCATATATATGTTCGTGAAATATACATACATATTTTATTAAAGTGCAGGGTGATTTCAGCTAACATCTGTGTTACACTTAGAATGCACTAAGTGTAAAACACTAACATTTATCACAAGACCAATAATTTCTAGAGCTGCAAAAATACAAGCATGTAGAATAAAAAACATCTTTCTTGAAAGGATGAATGTTACAGTTTATATACAATAGTTTGGTTTTCAAATGTATCCTGAAATGCATGCAGTATTCAAAGATATAAGCTTTAACTTTATACTTAATGTCAGACTTTATATAAAGATAATTATTTCCAATGATGTTTATATAAAATGAATATAATAAAGTTTTTGATTGCACATTATAGAAATTCATATTAAAAGACAGACGATACCACATATACAGAAAACCTTTCACGTTCTCATCATTTTCTAAATCTCATTTTTTCCATAAAGAATAATGGAATCTCAGGATAAACATCCTAAACTTCAAACTATTCTGACTCATTTTTTTTGTAATCGTGTAAATGACACACACACACAAATAAAAGCCATGAGCTAAAATGACCTTAAAATTTAGCTTTAATGTTGACTCTATAAAGTGACTGTTTATGTGAGTAAAAGATTCATCAATATATCATACAAGCAGTAAATTTTCTGGAAGTTTCTTCTCATGTGGATAGCAAGTATCCTCATGAGGCTTTCATAGTTATATGGCAAGTTATTGTACATTCCCTTCATAATTTGAAGAAGGTAAAACAAAAGCCCAGAAGTCTAGATTGCTATAGTGCACTTGAAAAGAAAACCGTTAGAAGTAGTTGAGATATATTTATACCTTTGTACCAACCAGGCACACATGTATTAAAAACTGGGTGACAGAAAATCAATAAAATGCATTAAGCCTGACTTGGTTCCACAAGTTAAAAAAATAAATAAATAAAAATGAAAACAAAGCCTATTATTCTATTTGAAATACACGGTCACCTACATGGTCTGAATCCTCTAGGAATACAGCCCATATTTAAGGCATTTACTGAGATAACGAGTAACGGGAGGGTTAAGATTTAAGATCCACACTACATCTTATTGTATCTGTAAATAGCATTCATTTCCTTCAAATAGTTGAGAAATATTTGTCTTAAACCCTGTTTGGCCCATGACAAAGAAGTGCCAGATTTGATCCAAATTGTTAGCATATTGCATTAAGGACTAAGTACTTTTTAAAACTCCAGTTCTGGTTAGTTCCTTTGTACTCAGCATCAACTAAAGCTATCCTGTTACTTGACAGAGAGGCTTCTAAGGGAGCAACTTTGCCCAGGGCTGAGCCTTTGAGCACTGACTCGCTGTCTCAGAGAGATGTTTGGTGTTCTTTTTTTTGTTTGTTTTTGTTTGGTGTTCTGTCTTGCAAAAGCTACTGCTTTTTTGTGGAGTCACCTGCTGTTTTAGACTCTGCTTGGTCCCTCCCTTGGTCTCAGGTGGTTATCTCTTGCTCTGATGTAAAAGAAAGAAAGCATTTCGTTTCTGCACAATTTGGTGTAGACCTTTCAGTTTGCAGACATTCCAAAACCACCACTCTCTGTTGGCTTTGTTATCTTATTAGCCTGCTTAGAATGTATGGAATTCCTTCCACCACCATGTGCCCAGTGAGTAGTAGAAACCATGACTCCCTTCAGCTTCCAGCTACAGCTGGACTAGTAGAGGGATCCTACAATTCCTTATATGAATCCTACTGGACTGACTTTACTCCATGACCTTGGTAATATTGACTTGTCATCTAATGCTTAAGTTGGTTACAGGATTGTGTGTCTTTGAGCATATCATTTCACATCAGTGGGTCTCAGATAACTCATTGGTAAAATGGAGGGAGTAAAAGGTAGACAAATTCATGTGCTATTTTAAATATGAAAAATGAAATAAATCATTATTGTCTGTGGTAAGTCAGTCCTTCAGAAATAAAGAGCAAAGGATTAGTTATTAACACATTCATTCATTTACTTATTAGAAGATAAGCTCCATGCAGACAGGAGACTTGTTTTTCTTCTCCAGGCATCCAGTATTAGAAGATAGTGTATGTCACAGGCTTAGAGAACAAAGTTAGGGTTGCTGGAGGAAAGGATAGGCAGGAGGGATAGCTAGGGAGCTTGGGATCAATATGTACACACTGCTATATTTTAAATGGATAACCAATAAGGATCTACTGTGCAGCACAGGGAACTCTGCTCAATGTTATGTGTCAGCCTGGAGGGGAGGCTGCCCTGGGGGAGAATGGATGCATGTATATATATGGCTGCGTTCCTTTGCTGTCCACCTGAAACTATAACAGCATTGTTAATTGGCTACACTCCAGTACAAAAGTGAAAGTGTTACTCACTCAGTCCTGTCCAACTCTTTGCAACCCCCTGGACTATAGCCCTCCAGGCTCCTCTGTCCATGGGATTCTTCTGCAGGCAAGAATACTGGAGAGGGTTGCCATTCCCTTCTCCAGGGGATCTTCCCAACCCAGGGATTGAACCTGGGTCTCCTGCATTACAGGCAAATTCTTTCCCATTTGAGCCACCAGGGAAGCCCCACTCCAACAGAAAATAAAAAGTTAAAAGACAAAAAACAGTGTCTGGCACATATTCACATATCCAGAAGATAGAAAGATATGTCAAAAGAAATAAAGGTAAGTTATTACCCTCAAGTAAGCATTCCAGTTGTTTTACAGTGAACAAAGCTTGGGGGAAGAAACCTCAAAACACTAGAGTTTCTCCTTCCGCTTTGAAACTTACTTGGAATGTGATCTTTGGCATCATTTAACCACACTTTCACTTTCAACCTCAGTTTAGTCATCAGGAAATGGAATAACATGTACTGCATGAGAATAATATATTGAGTTCAGTCATATAAAACAGAAAATCCGAGTAATAAAGGCTTAAACAGGAAGAGCATATATTTTTCTTCAAGTAATAAAAATTCCATTATTGGCAATTTAGGTCAGGCTTTATAGCTCCATGATACTAGCAAAGACTTACATTCTTCATGCCCCTTGCTCATCTGTCCATGGGATTTTCCAGGCAAGTCCACAGCTACAGTCCGTGGGGTCACAGAGAGCCGAACCCTACTGAGCACACGCACAATTGCTCATCTGTCCTTGGCATGTTCACCTCATTTCCTGGTGACAGATGGCTATTGGAGCTTCAGTATCACAATACTCCAGGCAGAAAGATGGGAAGAACCAAAGTGTAAAGGGCCATCTGGCTGAGGTGGCTTCCTTTTAAGAAATTAGGTACACGCTATACTTTCCCTTAGATCACAATGGCAAAAACTATATCATGTATTCACAGGGATTCTAGGAAATGTAATTTTTTAACTGTTCACTTGCATATCCAACAAGTTCAAAACTTTGTTATTAAAGAGGTAGGGAAGAATAAATCTTGCAGGAAAAACTAGCTGTTTCAGTCACAAGGAGATCAAAGCAGTCAATCCTAAAGGAAATCAACCCCGAATATTCATTGGAAGGACTGATGCTGAAGCTGAAGTTCCCATACTTTGACCACCTGTGTGAAGAGGTGACTCATTAGTGAAGACTCTGATGCTGGGAAAGATTGAAGGCAGGAGGAGAAGGGGATGACAGAGGATGAGATTGTTGGACAGCATCACTGACTCGGTGGACATGAGTTGAGCACACTTTGGGAGATAGTGAAGGACAGGGAAGCCTGGCATGCTTGGGATTGCAAAGAGTTGAACAAAACTTAAAGACTGAACATCAACAACAAATCAACATTTGTTGCGTGGATATTTAGGGTTAATTATTTTGCAGTGGTTGATATGGAGAGAAAGTAATGTCCAGCGGTGAATAAAATAAAATGCTTTCTCTAAACTGTTTGTGTCCCCCATTATTCATATGTTGAAACCTAATTTCCAAAGTGATAGTATTAGAACATGGGACCTTTGGGAGGTGATTGGGTCATGAGAGTAGAGTCTTCATGAATGGAATTAGACAAGAGACAAGCCTACATATGGACATCACCATATGGTCAATACCAAAAATGTCCTTTTTAAAATTAATTTTTATTGCAGTAGAGTTGTTTACAATGTTGTGTTAGTTTCTGCTGTAGCAGAGTCAGTTATACATATATCAACACTTTTCTAGATTCTCTTCCCATCCAGGTCACCACAGAGGACCAAGTAGAGTTCCTTATGCTAAACAGCCAGAACTTCTTCGGTAAACTGTTCTCCAGTTTGTGGGTCATCTGCTCAGTAGCTCTTTGGTGGGGCTAATTGCGACCTGCTCCAAGAGGAGTTATACCACACGTGGTGACTCCCAGATCTGCGGTGCCGCCCAGGTCTCTGGTGCCTCCCATTACAAGATCTTCTAGAATTAACATCAAAAAAACATGTCCTTTTCATCATAGGGGACTGGAATGCAAAAGTAGGAAGTCAAGAGATACCAGGAATAACAGGCACCTTTGGCCTTGTAGTACAAAATGAAGGAGGGCAAAGGCTAACAGAGCTTTGCCAAGAGAACACACTGGTCATAGCAAACACCCTTTCCCAAAAACACAAGAGACAACTCTACACATGGACATCACCAGATGGTCAATATCAAAATCAGATTGATTACATTATACAGCTTCAGCCAAAGATGGAGAAGCTGTATACAGTCAGCAAAAACAAGACAGGGAGCTAACTGTGGCTCAGATCATGAGCTCCTTATTGGCAAATTCAGACTTAAATTGAAGAAGGTGGGGAAAACCACTATTCAGGTATGACCTAAATCAAATCCCTTAAGGCTATACAGCGGTAGTGACGAATAGATTCAAGGGATTAGATCTGATAGATTGCCTGAAGAACTATGGACAGAGGTTTGTGACATTGTACAGGAGGCAGTGATCAAGATGATCCCCAAGAAAAAGAAATGCAAAAAAGCAAAATGGCTGTCTGAGGAAGCCTTACAAATAGCTAAGAAGAGAAGCTAAAGGCAAAGGAGAAAAGGAAAAATACACCCCTTTGAATGCAGAGTTCCAAAGAATAGCAAGAAGAGATAAGAAAGCCTTCCTTGCTGATCAATGCAAAGAAATAGAGGGAAATAATAGAATGGGAAAGTCTAGAGATCTCTTCAAGAAAATTAGAGATGCCAAGGTAATATTTCATGCAAAGATGGGCAAAATAAAGGACAGAAATGGTATGGACTTAATAGAAGCAGAAGATATTAAGAGGTGGCAACAATACACAGAAAAACTATACAAAAAAGATCTTCATGACCCAGATAACCAGGACGGTATGATTACTCACCTAGAACCAGATATCCTGGAATGCGAAGTCAAGTGGGCATTAGGAAGCATCACTACGAACAAAGCTACTGGAGGTGATGGAATTCCAGTTGAACTATTTCAAATCCTAAAAGATGATGCTATGAATGTGCTGCACTCAATATGCCAGCAAATTTGGAAAACTCAGCAGTGGCCACAGGACTGGAAAACGTCAATTTTCATTCCAATCCAAAAGGAAGGAAATGCCAAAGAATGTTCAAACTACAGCACAATTGTACTCATCTCACACACTAGCAAAGTAATGCTCAAAATTCTCCAAGCCAGGCTTCAACAGTACATGAACTGAGAATTTCCAGATGTTCAAGCTGGATTTAGAAAAGGAGGGGAACCAGAGATCAAATTACCAACATCCATTGGATCATTGAAAAAGCAAGAGGGTTCCAGAAAAACATCTACTTCTGCTTTATTGACTACGCCAAAGGCTTTGATTGTGTGGATCACAAGAAACTGTGGAAAATTCTTCAAGAGATGGGAATACCAGACCACCTTACCTGCCTCCTGAGAAATCTGTATGCATTTCAAGAAGCAACAGTTAGAACAATGGACTGCTTCCAAAATGGAAACAACATGGAACAACGGACTGGTTCCAAAATGGGAAAGGAGTACATCTAGGTTTTATATTGTCACTCTGCTTATTTAACTTCTTTGCAGAGTACATCATGTGAAATGCCAGTCTGGATGAAGCACAAGCTGGAATCAAGATTGCCGGGAGAAATACCAATAACCTCAGATATGCAGATGACACAACTCTATGGCAGAAAACAAAGAGGAACTAAAGAGCCTCTTAATGAAAGTGAAGGGGGAGATTGAAAAAGCTGGCTTAAAATTCAGCATTCAGAAAATGAACTCAGGGCATCCGGTCCCAACACTTTATGGCAAATAGATGGGGAAACAATGGAAACAGTGACAGACTTTATTTTGGGGGGCCCCAAAATAACTGCAGATGGTGATTGCAGCCATGAAATTCAAAGACACTTGTTCCTTGGAAGAAGAGCTATGACCAACCTAGACAGCATATTAAAAAGCAGAGACATTACTTTGCCAACAAATGTCTGTGTCGTCAAAACTATGGTTTTTCCAGTAGGCATGTATGGATGTAAGAGCTGGACCATAAAGAAACTGAGTGCTGAAGAACTGATGCTTTTGAACTGTGATGTTGGAGAAGACTCTTGAGAGTTCCTTGGACTGCAAGGAGATCCAACCAGTCCATCCTAAAGGAAATCAGTCCTGAATATTCATTGGAAGGACTGATGCTGAAGCTGAAACTCCAATGCTTTGGCCACCTGATGCAAAGAACTGATTCATTGTAAAAGACCCTGACTCTGGGAAAGATTGAAGGCAGGAGGAGAAGGGGATGACAGAGGATGAGATGTTTGGATGGCATCACTGACTCGATGCACATGAATTTGAGCAAGCTCCAAAAGTTGGTGATGGACAGAGAAGCCTGGTATGCTGCAGTCCATGGGGTTGCAAAGCATCAGACACAACTGAGTGACTGAACTGAACTGAACTGATGCTATATAACAGATTCTTATTAGTTATCCATTTTATATATAGTGCTGTATGTATGTCTGTCCTAATCTCCCACTTCATCCCACTCCTCCCTCTTCCACTGGTAACCTTAAGTTTGTTTTTTACATCTGTGACTCTATTTCCGTTTTGCAAATAGATTCATCTGTGCCATTTTTCTGGATTCCACACGTAACTGATATTATATGATATTTGTCTTTGTCTGACTTACCTCACTCTGTATGACAGTCTATAGGTCCATGCATGTTACTGCAAATGGCATTATCTTGTCCCTTTTATGGCTGAGTAATATTCCATTAATTATATATGAAACAGACTTCAGGAGACTCTCTCACCCTTTTCATCATGTAAACATAGGACCACCTGTAAATGAGGAAGTGGATATTAGATCTGATGGAGCTTTGATCTCATAATTCCCAGCCTTCAGAACTGTGATAAATAATGTTTCCTGTTTAAGCCACCCAGTCTTTGATATTTTGAGAGTACCGATGCTCTTTCTAACATCTTGGAAAAGAGTTAATAAAGAAATATTTATAAATCTTTTCTCCCTTCAGCAAGTCTATTATAATGCTTAACAAAAACTTGTTGTAGAAGTCCCAAAGCTACTATAAAAGATTGGGATGCTGACTCTGTTACAGACTCAGTTCTTTGATTCTTTCATCAATGGAAATTGATACGAGGCCAGATGAGAAATTCAGCAAGGCTTTATTGGGACTCTTGCTGCAACATGAAGGATCGAAAACAAGAAACTGGTTTCCCTGCCCACTCTTTGTGTCAGGGAAGGGGAGAAGGGGAGAGCTATTCCCCTCAATGAGGTAAGGGTGGTGTGGATCATTGGTTAGGGTGGGAAGGATGGCGTGGGTGGTCTGCCAACCCTCTTGGTGGTGGTGTGCACAGAGATCATGCACAGTAATCTGCTTCTGCTCCCGGGTTCTCAGGGATGGAAGTCAGATTTTTGCCTTTCTGTATCTCTTTGTTCATACTTTACCCCAGCTATTGGGCTACTGGGCATGTGTGAAGTTGTTTTTAATCCCTTAGACTTTCTTTGTATTCTGTTGCTTTAGGAGCTATTAGTCTAGGGGCAAGCTCTCCAGTAAAAAGTACCAGGTCCCAGGTTACAGCTGTCTCATTGTACCTCTTGGTTAAAGAAGCATGGCAGGAGTTGCTATATCCATTTTTTAGAACAATTTTGTACATTTCATAGGGTGATCAATGTTATTTTTGTCAACTGAGTGGCAGAGTAACAACCCATGCTAGATTTCCTTACCAAAGTCAAAATTCTCTAAAGCATTCACACAATAGGAGATAGTACCTGGAAACTTTAGTAATTTTAAACTCTCCACCTACATTTCTCAGGGATAAAATTGCCCCATAAGAAGCATAAAATTCTCTACCATACTATTCTGTTCTATTTGACCCATTCTGTAAATTGCAAATTGGCTATCTTGATTATGACAATATTTTATATTTCCTCATATTTAAACATAGAATGATATCACTGACTTTATTAATCAAAGAAAGTTTACATGTCAGCTCAAGTAATGGAATGAGAGTTCTTCACCAGCCGCAAATTACTGTGAAAATATGAACTGTTGTTATCATTATACTTTGCTTTGGTTCATCTTGTTCTGCTCTATCAACATTATTTTTCCTCCCACATAATTCTTTGCTCAATAATGATTTAATAAAAACACATCATCTTCTTATGGCATGGCAATCCTTCATAATTAAAATGAAAGTAAAAGAAATTAAATTCAGGCATAATTTTATTTCCTTCTGAAAATTCTCCCCTAATTTGCCATCCTAGTTATTACCTTCACATCTCACAGCAATAACCAATGTGAATTTCAAAGTATGTTTGAATATTTGAATGGTTATTTATTCATTTCTATAATTTATACTCATTGTTTGCTATATATAGCCCTATTCAAATAATTCATTTACAGAAAATTCAACTATTAGCTATAATGAAGAGAAGCAGGACATTGATAATTTAAAAGAGTGTTCAGGGCAGTTCTTATTTGTTTTGGGGGTGAATTTTCTAAGAGGATTTGCTTTCATAATTATATTTTTTTCCTCACTAGAATTAAACTTTATTTGCATTCCTTTGGCAGGGAAGCATGAGATATTGAGGAGAATTCTGAGTACAGTGAGAAGATGGTCTGGATATAAACAAAATTCCATTATGAAGAAGCCACACAATTTTAAAATATACTGGTCATTCACAGCTGATCACATAACACATTTGCTTATGTTCATTGCATTTCTCTACCATATTACAGAGTCCTTGAGTAGAGGGGCCAACTGCAAACAAGTTCTATAACTGTCAAAGTGAAATGTACTGCACCAAGCCCTTAGTCTGAATAGGATCAGTAAGTAGCAAGAATATTGTCACTTCATTCTGGGCTTGCACACATACACACATAATTCTGGGGTTGATCCCAAAGCTAATAAGCTGATGTGAATTTGTTCTGTCTTCTATTCTCTCCTTTCTGATATAATCATTTGGCCTGTGTTTGTGCATATGTCTATATGCAGAGAGAGAGATAGAGGAAATTGGGTAGAATAATAAAAGAAAATGATGTTCCAACTGATTTTTCTTTTCTCCCCAAATTCACAGTGGCATCAAGAATGATTTCAGGGGAGAAAAACAATCAGATAAACATTTAAAACTCATATTTCATAAATATAAAGTGATTTTGGAGTTTACCTCCATGAATGTAACAGAACACTTAATGCTTGTATTTAATTTAGAATAGGATACGCATTAGCTGTCTCTTGGCTAGTTTCATTTATAAACTATTAATGATTTAATTTGAATTTTCATCAAGAAGGAAAAAAGAGAACAGTTATTGCTTAGGTTTCTTTTTCTCCAGACTCTGAGTCATAATTTGATTAAGCACTGTTTACAGTTTCACATACCACATTTGCATTATCTAGGTCTGCAACTGAGTAAATATATTTAATTTATCATCTCACATATTTTTTAATCTAGGCATATGAAGATCATTAGATTTTCTTATAATGCCATGTTTCCTTTAAACTCACAGACAATACTTACACTTCCTTTTCTTTGAAAATAGCATTGTTCACAAGTTGAAGACCAAAAGAAAACCAAAATATTCTGTGCAACTTTTCAGTGACCTAGTTCACAGATTCCATTTTAAAAGTAATTGCATTTTTACTGTATATTGTGTGGTGTTTCCAAATTACTTTTTTACACAGCCTTAATTTTCCCACTGCATGTCTCCTTTTAAGAGCTATGTAAGTAGTTAACCATGTTTTGAAATTTCTAAAAAATCCTTAATAGAGCTTAAGCTAAGATAACACAAAAGAATATTATTAAAATGGAAGAAATGAATGCAGTATATGAGCTCAAGAGACTGTGATTATTATCTACAATAATAGAAAGTATTGTTTTCAGGAAACAGAAGTATAAAATTACAAAAATGAAAATTGATTTTGGCTATTAGGGAAATAGGATGGAATTCTTTAAACTCTGTGATACACTTCTGAACTAGGTATGTGTAATAGTTTATTAACTTCTTTATATTTTATTTTTTTAACTTTGCAATATGCCAGTTTAATCTTTTTCAATATTTATGTATTCATCTATTATTTTTTAACTGTAGTACAAATACTTTACAATGTTGTGTTGGTTTCTGCTGGAAACAACATGAATCAGCTATATGTATGCTTATATCCCCTTCCTCTCTAGTGTGTCTCCCATCCCCTCATCCCAACCCTTTAGCTCATCAGAGAACACCAAGCTGGGTTCCCTGTGCTATATAGCAGCTTCCTGCTAGCTATCTATTTTACACATTATAGCATGTATATATATATAAGTGTGTGTGTGTGTGTTTGTGTGTGCGCATGCATGCACTACTCTCTCAGTTCGCCCCAGGAAAATGAATATTTCATGTGTAATACTTTATTAGCTTGTTTAAAAGAACATGAAAGAAAAGCAGCAGAGAAAAATCTACAACTGCCTCTGTATGTATGTACATATGTATGTATCTCTCTGTCTGCGTGCATATTCAATCGTGTCTGACTCTGAAACTCCATGGACTGTAGCCCACCAAGATCCTCTGTCCACAGGATTCTCCAGGAAAGAATACTAGAGTGGGTTGCCATTTCCTCCTCTAGGGGATCTTCCTGACCTAGTGATTGAACCTGCCTCTCCTCCATTGGCAGGCAGATTCTTTACCACTTAGCCACCTGGGAAGTTCATCCATGTATCTCTCATATATCATCTCTACCTCTGTATGCAGGTATTTAAAGAGAATATTGTAAAACTTACCAACATTTCACCAGAGTGGTGATGTCTCTCCAGCCTAAGATTCACTCTTTTTTGAATTAATTGTTATTAGAATATAGTTGCTTTACAATGTTGTGTTTCTAGTGTACAGCAAAGTGAAATCAGTGACACATATGCATATATCCCCTCTAAAATTCACTCTTTAGACCCATGGATTTCCTCACCAATGGTAAAAGGAGCCTTCAGACTCAACTTCCCCAACCTTCCTGGGCCTCCCCTCAAAAAAAAAAAAGAGGTCAGGAGACCAAGAATCAGAACTTCACTGTCCTGGAATTAAAACATCCAAAAGTTGGACTTGGAAATGGGGCTGAGAGATTTGGAAGCATAGGGCCAAATTCAGAACAGCAGAAAGTTGGAGCAGATGAGCTGGTGGGCTGGCCTGAGCTTAGCTGCCCTTTGTCATATGACTATAGGAAGAGTAGTAAGGTGAGAAAATGACATGAGACATCTCCTCTGAGTCAGAAGAGCACTGAGGTAGCTGTAACTCAGGGGTGGCCACTGTCAGAATTAGAAACAAACTGTATCTGGAGGAAAGTTTCCCCAAGATAACTGCAGGATTAAGAAAACAGACAGAGACTATCAAACACACTAAAAGCCAAATCTCTATCATGATAAACAAACAGAAAAATTTGAAAGCAAGAACTGCAGATTTGGGAACTGCTGGATATAGAGGATGGAACAGCTATGTATCAAATGTAAGGAAACAAAGAATGTGTTCATAAAGTAGACATAGAAGAAGTCATAAAGAATGGGATATTTGAAAAATACATTGATTTCTAGAAATGACAAAGAGAACCACTGAAATAAAAACAAACTCAGTGGACAAGTGAAATGACAGATTAGATGCATTTGAAGGAGAATTTTATGAACTTGGAAAAATACACATGAAACTACTTCTAAAAGAATAAAGAAAGATCAGGAGATGGAAAGCAAGAAAGAGAGATTAAGAGATGAAGTACAAAATGAAGATTCCTAAGTCACATCTAGCTGAAGTTCCAACAGCAAAGACTAAGCAGAATGCTAAGGAGACAATATATAAAATCATAATAGCAGCAAGTTTTCCAGATGTAGAAATATGGATCCACAGATTAATGCAACCCAATCAGTTTTAAAAAGAAATCTATGCCAAGACACAGAAGGAAAAATGAAAAAATCGCCAAAGACAAAAATCTTGAAATAGAAAAAAGGAGAGCCTGCCTACAATGGAATGATTGTTAAAAGGACCACAGAATCTCAACAATAGCAGCAGAAGTCAGAGACATGAAATGTTATACTTAAAAGTTTGAGAGATCACTGTCAATAGGAATTTCTACTTAAAATACATTGTTATATTATTTTATATGATTCCAAATTATTATCCTAAACACTATATATTATATAGGATAGCATGTATGGGTAATAGAACTATACTTACTGTAGTACAGTATTTTTGGAACAGTGGCTGTACTAAAAGGAGGAGAGGTAAGAATATGGGGTAAGGGAGGAACACATTCATAGACGTATATTACAAGAAGTTTTGCATTTTTTAATATGTGTTGATTCATGGGTTTATATTGTATCATAATAAAAAAGCAAGCAAGCATAAACCAAGATAATAGTGTATCATTAACCAAGTTCTGGGTTATAATAAAACACCAAACAAAAAATAATCTTTATCCATTAAGTAACTGAACTTAAGAAGTAGATAATGAGATACAATAATCATTCAGTACTATTATGTAACTGTTAATAATAATCCTTAAAATCTTATAAAAGGAAGAAGCAGCTCTCAGGTTTATGGATATACTCTGGGACTAGTCCTCAACAACATCGATTGCTTTTCTCCCCTCAGGGTTGAGATGGAAAACAGCTTCAACATGATTTCCTAGCATCATGGGCTCTGAATCTCTTTTCTATTGTACACAGAAAAACAACTATCCTCAAAATAAATAGTTACTAATCTGCTTCTAATGGCTGTACACAGGCTCAGAAAGAAATGGGGTGAACTTGAAATGCTGCAGTAAGTCTATGAGGGAAATAGCTTTAGGGAAGTATCAAGTATAAATTATCAAGAGAGAGATATTTCAGGATGACTATGTTCATGAAATTTCTCTGATTTTATTTTGCAAAATTATTGAGTGCTGTTATTTTATATCATGATGCATTTTGAAATACTGTCTCCAGTAGTCCTACATCACTTAATATTATTTCTATCACCATTTTGTGTCACCCTGGCCCAGAGTAGCAATATAGAGAAAGAAAGACACTGATTTGAATCACAGAATCTTGCCAGGATTTGTTGATTCCATGATGGCTGCAGTCAACATTGGCATAAAGCTACAGATAAATTCAGCCAAGTTCAAATGATATACCTCTGACCATAATTTACTTTAGCTAAATACAGACGTTTCAACATTTTTTAATTAAAATGATCACATCCTTGTAAAAGAATCTTTGTACCTTGCTATTAGTTTTTAATAAACAAAGGACTATGTTAAATTTTTACATTTTCCATATATCATCTGTATTAAATTCTTTCACACTTGAAAATACAGATATTAAATGTTTGCTTTAGCATATTGTTGTATCAGAAAATCTTCGATCAGGTTTGATAGAAGTAAATATGTTCCTAGAAAACTTGTTATCAGTTCAATTCAGTCTCTCAGTCGTGTCTGACTCTTTGCAACCCCATGAATCACAGCACGCCAGGCCTCCCTGTCCATCACCAACTCCAGGAGTTCTCTCAAACTCACATCCATCGAGTCGGTGATGCCATTCAGCCATCAAATCCTCTGTCATCCCCTTCTCCTCCTGCCCCAATCCCTCCCAGCATCAGAGTCTTTTCCAATGAGTCAACTCTTCGCATGAGGTGGCCAAAGTACTGGAGCTTCAGCTTTAGCATCAGTCCTTCCAAAGAACACCCAGGGCTGATCTCCTTCAGGATAACTTGTTATAGATTCTTTCAAAATGAGTACTGCTTCAAAAAGACTTGAAATTAGCCTGATACATGTATAGTAATCTTTCATGATAGCTGTTAATGTAAGAATAAGACTATAAATAAGTTCAATTCAGTTCAAAGAAACTTTATAATGTAGCTTCCAAGATGTCTTTCCTTACAACACTGAATATTTCAGAGCAATAACTTTTATACCATAACAAGAAATTAAATAGCTCTATAGAAATATAATAGTTAGGCTAATATGATATATAAGCATAAATAAACATAACAAAGAAGACATATTTTTCAACATAAGGATACGTTTAGTCTCCAGATTAATCTATGTTGTCACAAACAGCAGGATTTCCTTTTTTAAGGCTGAATAATCTTCCATTGCATGTATATACCACATTTTCTTTATCCATTTGTTAGTCAATGGACATTTAGTTTGTTTCCAAATCTTCACTAGTGTGAATACTCTTCAAGATTCTGATATCAATTATTTTGGATAAATACCCCAAAATGGGATTGCTGAATCATATGGTAGTTCTATTTTTTTTTAAGGCAATTCCATACTGTTTTCCATAGTGGTTGCATCAATTTACATACATACACTCTTACAAACAATGCACAAGGATTCCCTGTTCTCCACTTTCTCAGCAACACTTGCTATCTTTTTTTTTTTTTTTTGATAATAGCCATCCGTACAGGTGTGAGGTGATTTCTCACGGTGGCTTTGATTTGCATTTCTTTGATGAACAGTGATGCTGAATATCTTTTCATATACCTGTTGGCTACTTATGTGTCTTCTTTGTGGAGATGTTTATTAAATACCTTTGCTCATTTGTTGGAGAAGCAAATAGTAACCCAATCCATTAGTCTTACTTGGAAAATCCCAGGCACAGAGGAGCCTGGCAGCCTACAGTCCATGGAACTGCAAGGAGTTGGACATGACTGAGCAACTGAGAATGAATGCTGTTTATTAGTTGGGTTATTTATTTGGTAGGACTGATTTTGAAGCTGAAACTCCAGTACTTTGGCCACCTGATGCGAAGAGCTGACTCATTTGAAAAGACCCTGATGCTAGGAAAGATTGAGGACAGGAGGAGAAGGGGATAACAGAGGATGAGATAGTTGGATGGCATCACCGACTCAATAGACATGGGTTTGGGTGGACTCCAGAAGTTGGTGATGGACAGGGAGGCCTGTCATGCTGCGGTTCATGGGGTTGCAAAGAGTTGGACACGACTGAGCAACTGAACTGAACTGATTTTTTTTTTTACTATTGAATTATATATTTTAGATATTAACCCTTTATGAGATATATACATGTATAGTGGGCAAATATTTTCTCCCTTTCAGTAGTTTGATTTTGGTTTGTTGGTTGTTTCCTTTGCTGGGCAGAAGCTTTTTCTCCTGCATTTCTTTTATTTTCATAAACTACTGTATTTACCTACAATTAGCATATTTAAATCTGTACATTTTTTTTTAATTTTATTTTAATTTTAAACTTTACAATATTGTATTAGTTTTGCCAAATATCAAAATGAATCCACCACAGGTATACATGTGTTCCCCATCCTGAACCCTCCTCCCTCCTCCCTCCCCATACCATCCCTCTGGGTCGTACCAGTGCACCAGCCCCAAGCATCCACTATCGTGTATCAAACCTGGACTGGCAACTCGTTTCATACATGGTACTGGCACAAAGACAGAAATATAGATCAATGGAACAAAATAGAAATCCCAGAGATAAATCCACGCACATATGGACACCTTATCTTTGACAAAGGAGGCAAGGATATACCAATGGATTAAAGACAATCCCTTTAACAAGTGGTGCTGGGAAATCTGGTCAACCACTTGTAAAAGAATGAAACTAGAACACTTTCCAACACCATACACAAAAATAAACTCAAAATGGATTAAAGATCTAAACGTAAGACCAGAAACTATAAACTATAAAACTCCTAGAGGAGAACATAGGCAAAACACTCTCTGACATATATCACAGCAGGATCCCTTATGACCCACCTCCCAGAATATTGGAAATAAAAGCAAAAATAAACAAATGGGACCTAATTAAACTTAAAATCTGTACATATTTAATGTAAACAATGTAATGAGTTTGGAGATAAGTATATACTTGTGTAGGACTTCCCTGATGGCTCACCAGTAAAGAATCTACCTGCCAGTGCAGGACACACAGGTTCCATCCCTGGCTGGGGAAGACCCCTTGGAGGAGGAAATGGCCACCCACTCCAGTGTTCTTGCCTGGAGAATCCCACAGACGGAGGAGCCTGGCAGGCTATGGTCCATGGTGTCACAGAGTCAGTCGTGGCTAAGCATGCACATACACATTCACTTGTGAAACCAGTCACAATTAAGACCGTTTATTTATGAGGAATTTACTCTTTATTTATGAGCAGTTTACAAGACTTTACTTTTATGAGAAATCTGAAAGAGCCAAACTCATAGAAATGCAGAGTAAATGCAGGTAGCCAAGGGCTGTGTGCGTGTGTGTGCTCAGTCGTGTCCGACTTTTTTGTGACCCCCATGGACTATAACCCAACAGGCTCCTCTGTCCATGGAATTTCCCAGGAAAGAATACTGGCATGGGTTGCCATTTCCTTCTCTAGGGTATCTTCCTGACCCAAGGATTGAACCCACATCTCCTGTATCTCCTGCTTTGCAGGCCGATTCTTTACCACTGATCCACCAAGGAAGCTAGGAGAAGGACGAAAAGGAAGAAATATTCCTCAAAGAGAATTTCTTTTTCAGTTCTACAAAATGAATAAGTCTACAAAAGAAGTTTCAGTTCTACAAAATGAATAAGTCCTAAAGGTCTACTGTACCACCTAGAGCCTATAATTAGTAATCTGTACTATATACCTACTCAATGGACATGGGTTTGGGTGGACTCCAGGAGTTGGTGATGGACAGGGAGGCCTGGTGTGCTGCGGTTCATGGGATCGCAAGGAGTCGGACACGACTGAGAGACTGAACTGAACTATATACGTAAAAACTTGCTGAGAGTAGATATTCAATTTTATTATCACAAAATTAATAATGATAATAAAGAGGCTGGGAGGAGACTTTTGGAAGTGATAGATATGTTATGGCACAAATTGGTGATAGTATCACAGGTGCATATTTATCTCCAAACTCATCAAATTTATATATTAACTACATGCAGTTTTTTGTGTCAATCATACCTCAATAAAGTATTTTTAAGAGCATCCTTCCTAAAATAAACCCTATCATTTTCATATATGCATCCTCACAAATCTTAAATATCACTGATTGAACAAAGGTACTGTATTTATCCTAATAAATGTTTGGAGGAGACCTCAAATATGATGCAACATTTTGGGGGGTATGCAATATAGAACACGAGCTTGCAAATATAAATGCTTAAGATAAATGACGTACTGTCTATGAGCACAGGCATAAGAGATAGAACTGAGTTTGAAGCTTGGCTTCACTGCTTCCCAGCTGGTGACATTGGGCAAGTTTCCATATCAGAAAATGGGGATGGTAATGACCTTAGAGGCAGATTTTTAACTTTAAATGATAAATACATGTAATGGTTTGGCAGAAGACCTATCACTTAATAAGCCCTCAGTAAATGGTCACTACGTCACTAGTTTATTTTGAAAGGTAGCATAGGAAGAGAAAGAGAATGTTAATCCAAGCACTGATAATCTATCTAGTCTGTGAGCTTAATAAAATTCAGGATTTAGTCTCAGAAAACTTAATTAAATACAGTCATTCTCTCACTTCTTTTGCCTATAACTCAATAACTCCATTTTGGAAGGAATCCAAATTTTTGAGGAGCCGGACTCTACTTTTTTGCAAGTGCACTTGCTTTAGCTTCATGATGTGGAACGACAAAGCAGATACGATGCTAGGAAATATGAGATGGCAGAGTGCAAATTTGATGGGCCAAATAGAATTTCTGTGGGTGTAATGATTTTTAGGAACTGACAGCAAGCTGTCTAATACTATATTTCCATATTCATCCTCCAGTAGCATGAGCCACAAAATTCCTAGCTCAAAGCCTTACTGGTTGGCTGGGTTATAACTTTGGGAAGCTTTATAGCTGAACTTTAAAATAAATCCACACGATTTGGGGCTTTAAATTCAATTTTTGGAATATTAATCTAAGAGAACAACAGACATTTATTCTGTCCAAATGTGCCATTGGCTCTCTTAAAACCATGCTCCACAGTTTCTGTGAATGATTGAAAACCTTCTATTGCCTTCTCGTCACCATAAGGTTCATGAAAGGCAGTAACTCCTTAATGGATATTTGTTCACCTGTCTCATCCATTCCAATAAAAAGCTGAAATACATATACACTTGAATTGCTTTGAGGATTTATTCACAGAGAAATTATCTGTCAGGAAGTTAGTTATATCCACGAGACATTCATCTCTCCGTGTATAGTCGGCCACCAGATGGTAGCTCTCCACAGCTCTCCTGGGCTGTGAATTGGCACTAATTGAAACATCAACACTCGTTTCAAGGCTCCTATAGAAGAACCACATCTCCCGTTCTCCAAGTCCTCTAAACCATGAATTTAGAGTGTTCTGCATTTAATGTCATTGTTTTTATTTTGCAAAAATCAATAACATCTTCACAGAAAATGTTACACATGGGTTGGGAAAAAAACCCTTGTAGTTTAATCATTTACATCTCACATAATTTTATCCTGATTCTAAATGGTTCCAAATAGCATTTTTTCCATGACGGTACAAAACATTGCATGTGATGGTTTCACTCTAAGAAGGATATCATTTTGAATTGCTTTGATTTCATTGGGGGTATATGTAGATTTTTTAATGATTGGAAATAAAAGTAAATTACTATTTGATTATCTCCTGTATCATTTTCATGACCCTGGACTAGACAGACAAAAGTGCACTTAAACAAACTATATCTACTCAATTAAATAATGCTCCATCTCATTATTTTCCAAACAAATATTTTATATAGATCAAGTTCCTAATTGTTGACAAAATGCAATAATAAAAATGATTCAGTTTATTAAATGTTTACTGAAAACTCACAAGTACTAACCATTGTGCTAGTCATGGCAGGAGAACTAAGGTGGCTAATAATAATTTCTGACAATTTGTGGCTTCCTTTTCAGTGGGAGAAACCCAAAGTAGATGAAGACACAAAAAGAATGATTTTAGGGAAATTGTAGTGTTATAATAGAGGCACAAAGAATAACTTTGCCAGAAATATAATAAAAAATAAATTGGATTAGAATAGATTTGGATGAGGAAGGGCATAGAGAGAACATGCATGTGTGCATTCTTAGTCGTTTCAGTTAAATCCAGCTCTTTTGCAAGCCTATGTACCACAGCTCACCAGGCTCTCCTGTCCATGGGATTCTCCAGGCAAGAATACTGGAGTGGGTTATCATTTCCTCCTCCAGGGGATCTTCCTGACCCAGGGATTGAACCCAAAGCTCCTGCAACTCCAGCACTGGCAGGAGGATTCTTTACCACTG
Source organism: Bos javanicus (assembly GCF_032452875.1). NCBI lineage: Eukaryota > Metazoa > Chordata > Mammalia > Artiodactyla > Bovidae > Bos > Bos javanicus. The sequence continues at coordinate 26,327,642 of NC_083891.1, read as the reverse complement.
AGCCACCTGGGAAGTCCAGACAGAGAGAACAAGATTATAAAAAATAAAATATGAAAGTAGTCAGTGGGGTAAATTCCAGAGAAGAGATTGAGTATGCCGAACAAAAGGCAAAATGGAGTCCACTCTGGAAGTTAGTTGGTGACTATACCCAGATGTAGTTTTCACTGACATGGACTTTTTCTGATCATATTAGAAAATAACACAGGATACTCATTCTTATTCTGAGATTAATGGCTCTTCTTGTAGCTCACAGCATGTTCACTTGGACGTTGCACATCTCCTCAGTATGAAATGGTGAGGTTGAAAGTCAGATTACAAAGGAGTCTAGGATTAAAGCGTAACCGAGAAGATCAGCCTAAGAAATGTGAATGGTGTGGCAGGTCAGAAAGCATCAGCTGTTAGAGATTCAGTTCAGTTCAGTTCAATCACTCGGTCGTGTCCGACTCTTTGCGACCCCATGAATCGCAGCACGCCAGGCCTCCCTGTCCATCACCAACTCCCAGAGTTCACTCAGACTCATGTCCATCAAGTTAGTGATGCCATCCAGCCATCTCATCCTCTGTCATCCCCTTCTCCTCCTGCCCCCAATCCCTCCCAGCATCAGGGTCTTTTCCAATGAGTCAACTGTTCGCATCAATCAGGTGGCCAAAGTATTGGAGTTTCAGCTTTAGCATCAGTCCTTCCAAAGAAATCCCAGGGCTGATCTCCTTCAGAATGGACTGGTTGGATCTCCTTGCAGTCCAAGGGACTCTCAAGAGTCTTCTCCAACACCACAGTTCAAAAGCATCAATTCTTCGGCGCTCAGCTATCTACACAGTCCAACTCTCACATCCATACATGACCACTGGAAAAACCATAGCCTTGACTAGACAGACCTTTGTTGGCAAAGTAATGTCTCTGCTTTTGAATATGCTATCTAGGTTGGTCATAACCTTCCTTCCAAGGAGTAAGCGTCTTTTAATTTCATGGCTGCAATCACCATCTGCAGTGAATTTGGAGCCCAAAAAATTAAAGTCTGACACTGTTTCCACTGTTTCCCCATCTATTTCCCATGAAGTGATGGGACCAGATGCCACGATCTTAGTTTTCTGAATGCTGAGCTTTAAGCCAACTTTTTCATTCTCCTCTTTCACTTTCATCAAGAGACTTTTTAGTTCCTCTTCACTTTCTGCCATCAGGGTGGTGTCATCTGCATTACAGTGTGTAAAAAAATATATCATACTTCACAGAAATCTTTTAAATTAGCTGATCGGCTCTCTCCAAAACTCGATACAGCAAAGAGATTATTTTAACAGGAAAAATTCGTGCATGAGAAATTCTGGGAGGCTAAAGAAAATAGTGTGAAGAAAGTATTAATACTTAAGGATGAACGTGAACATTGGCGTTCAACACCTGTGTTCAAATCAGGACTCAGGTTGTGTAACCTTCTGCAAGTTATCAAAACTTTTGGTGTCTCTGTTTTCTCATCTATGTAATGAGGTAACTAATACGTACTTCAAAGTGTTGCTCATGGATAAATTAAATAAGTGCTCAGAATAGTGCCAGAATGTAGTGACCACTCAATAAAAGATAGCTATAAAAAAAATGTGACCATAGTTTACAAACTGGATAAGCAAGTGAAGAACTGATTGCAAAGAACAAATTATCTGTTAAAAAAAAAAAAAAAAGACCTATATTTGCCTCCTCTTATATATGGAAGAGGATTAAAATTCTTTTGGAAAAATGCTCTTTCAGAGTTTGAAAGTGAAAGTTGCTCAATCGTGTCTGACTCTTTGCAACCCCATGGACTATACACTCCACGGAATTCTCCAGGCCAGAATACTGGAGTGGGTAGCCTATCCCTTCTCCAGGGTATGTTCCCAACCCAGGAATCAAACCTGGGCCTCCTGCATTGCAAGTTAACTCTTTACAGCTGAACTATCAGGAAAGCCCATAAGGTTTGTAATTGACTTTGTTTATCATTCTCACGGGATCTGAATCTGTCTCTCTCCCCCTCTCTCCGTCTCTATCTCCACCTTTCAGCAACTACTAGTGAAAAATGCCTGGACTCCACAGTGGGTCTCATCAACAGACTCATTGCTTCAGATCTGGGATATAAACATTTTGCAGAGGTCACATTATTCAGACAATACATAGAATGTGTGTTAGTCGCTCAGTGTTGGCTGACTCTGCAACCCCATGGGCTGTAGTCTGCCAGGCTCTGTCCATGGAATTCCCCAGGCTAGAATACTGGAGTGGGTTGCCATTTCCTTCTCCAAATACATAGAATATCATATTTCAAAGTGTTAGTTGCTCAGTCATGTCCGACTTTTTGTGACTCCATGGGCTATAGCCCACCAGACTCCTCTGTCCATGGGATTCTTCAGGCAACAATACTGGAGTGTATGCTGCTGCTGCTGCCAAGTTGCTTCATTTGTGTCCGACTCTGTGAGACCCCATGGACTGCAGCCTACCAGGCTCCTCCATCCATGGGATTTTCCAGGCAAGAGTACTAGAGTAGGGTGCCATTGCCTTCTCCAACTGGAGTGTATAGCCATTCCTTTTTCCAGGGGATCTTCCCGACCCAAGGATTGAACCTGGGTTTCTTGCATTGCAGGGAGTTTCTTTGTTTCATCTACTTTTTAAACTTTCATATAAATAAAATAACACTATATTTTCCTAATACAGATTTTTTTAAGACTGCTTTCTTGCTCAATATTAGTTTTGAGATTTAATCATATTTATTCATATTGCTGTTAATCAATTTGTTTTCACTTTTCACGTAACATGCGTGAGTGCTGAGTCCTTTCAGTAGTGTGCAACTCTCTGCAATGCTATGGACTGTAGCCCACCAGGCTTCTCTGTCCATGGGATTCTCCAGGCAAGAATACTGAAGTGGATTGCCATTTCCTCCTCCAGGGAATCTTGCCAACCCAGGGATCAAACCTGCCTCTCCTGCTTCTCCCATATTGCAGGCAAATTCTTTACTTCTGAGCACCATACAATTCTATAAAAGTACCTCGACTTATTCATTTATATATTCTTCAGCCAACAGATTTTGGGGACACTTTCCAGTGGTTTTCTATTATAAAATTGCTATTTTAAGTATTCTCATCATATCCTTTGGTACACTCACACAAGAGTCTTTCAAGATACTACTTGTATGTGTACCTTCAATTTTACTGGATAAAATGATGCCAAATTATTTTCCAAAGTGTCTGTACAAATTTGCCCACCTACGAGTATTAGACAAAAGATCTTATTGATCCATACCCTTTCTCATGTTTGATACTTTCAGATCTGTTGATTTTTGCCACAAAGATGTATCTTAACAAAGAGATTCTTATCTATTGAGCAAAAGAGAAAGCAAAAGTTTACATGACCATAAAGTTCTAGTCTTGGTGAATACTAGTAACATTATTTATGACTATAACTCATTTGAAAAGGACCCTTGTGAGGAAGTGCATCCAAATACAATCTGTAAGTTTTCATTAACAACTAGGCTTGTAACTAGTCAGCTCTTTGCTATTTTTGCTTTGTAAAAAGAAAAAATAGTGGACAGTAGTAAAATAACAGAAATTTTAATTACTTGTACATACTTGTGCACATATACAACCTTCCTACATTGTGACAAATGCATATTTACACATCTCTTTTCTGTCTAGCCTCGCTTATGATTTATGACTTGACATCTGTCCGTAGAAGCTCAAAATTTACTTAATTTTTATGATAATATAACATAATGAATTTAATCATTTGACAAAATAATAAAATTCTATGAAATCATTATTTCGTATTAATAAGGCACTTATAGACATGTGTGAGAGAGATGTGTCTTATTAGAGGCTTTGTGTGATTAACTTACAACTCTATTTTCAGTTGGTGGGCAGTAAATGAAACTATGGAAATCACAGTGACACTCAAACAATATTTTTGGTAGCCCAATTTAATCCTGAGGATTTAAAATATTGAAAACTTTATTGGTTACATCAAACCATAGTTTATCTTAGAGAAATAAGGGACTAGGAGGTTAAGGAAATAGTTAATTTAAAATGGACTGAGTTCCACAGCAAGATCTCTTTTGAGCTACCTCCTAGAGTAATGAAAATAAAAACAAAAATCAACAAATGTGATCTAATTAAACTTGAAAGTGTTTGCATAGCAAAGGAAATCATAAACTAAACAAAAAGACAACCCACAGAATGGGAGAAAATATTTGCAGACAAAGCAACTGACAAGGGATTAATCTCCAAAATATACAAACAGTTCATGTAGTTCAATATCAAAAAAACAAACAACCCAATAAAAAAAAAATGGGCAGAAGATATAAACAGACTTTTCTCCAAAGAAAACATACAGATGGCCTGGAGGCATGCAAAAAGATGCTCATTACTATTATTAGAGAAATGCAAATCAAAACTACAATGAGATATCACCTCACACTGATCACTATGGCCATCATCAAAAAATCTACAAACTATAAATGCTGGAAAGGGTGTGGAGAAAGGGGAACCCTCCTACTCTGTTGGTGGGAATGTAAATTGGTACAACCATTATGGAGAACATTATGGAGGTTCCTTAAAAAACTAAAACTAGAGCTACCATATGATCCAGCAATCCTACTCCTGGGCATATATTCAATGAAAACCATAACTGAAAAAATACACGCACCACAATGTTCATTGCGGCACTGTTTACAATAGCCAGAACATGGAAACAACCTAAATGTGCATGGACAGAGAAATGGATAAAGAAGTGATACGTGTATACAGTTATAAAAAAGAATGAAAGAATGCCATTTGCAGTTACATGATGGACCCAGAGATTGTCATACTGAGTGAAGTAAGTCATGCACAGAAAGACAAATATCATATGACATTGCTTATATGTGGAATATAAACAAATGGCACAGATGAATTTATTTACAAAACAAATAGAGTCATAGATGTAAAAAAAACAAACTTGTGATTACCAGGAAGGAATGGGGATGTGTGATAAATTGGGATATTGGGTTGACATATACACACTACTCTATATAAAATAAATAACTAATAAGGACCTACTGTACAGCACAGGGAAGTCCACGGAATACTCTGTAATGACCAATATACAAAAAGAATCTAAAGGAGCAAGTGTTTCTAAATGTATAACTGATTCACTTTGCTGTTCAGCAGAAATTAAAAACACAACAATGTAAATCAGCTATACACCAATTAAAAAATTTTAATACATAAATGAAATGGATTGAGTTCATTTTCCATGTTTATGTCTGCTTTATAGGCATTTGTTTAGATGTACTATAAAGAGAGTGGAACTATTTAAACTTTTATTCTTTTTGCTCTTTTTGTATGATTTTTTTAAAGTAATGTTCAGTATTCTTTAAGCACCATACTGGAATACTTTCCATAAATGCCTGTATTGTTCACATTGCTTGAATGTGCTTTTCTTGGTTCTCATTGCCCAAATCAGGACAGAATCTATATAAATCTATAAAGTCCTTAATCATTAACACCATTTCCCCTCACAATAAACTCCAGCTCAGTCATGAAAATATTAATCAATCTTAATATGGATCCATGGAAAGTCTTGACTGTGATGGTCCTGAGTGCCTGACCAGTGTCGTGCCAAGCTGATTGGACCATGTTTTTTTAACAATAGCTTTTTAGTTTGGTGTAGAGAGGGAAAAAGTCTGCCTTTTCACACAATGCCAAACCTTGAATAGTTCCAATTTCAGCCTAATCACACTGTCCTTAAAATTTCACTCTGCTTGAATAATGGAAAAGGGTGATATGAAAATTGTATGAAACCAGCGTGCCCCAGGACAGGTAGAGTAGGATGTAATTACATCTGCTTCAACAGCTGCAGCAACGTGCTGTAAGGAAGGCTTTTCAGGTGACAGAAGTTAATTGCATAGGTTTTAGGGCAGAAGAAAATGTATGTGAAGAAGCAAAGGAAAAGGACACAAACCCAAAAGGGTGTCAGATGTAGATATTTGAGAGAGAGAAAAAAAAGCTTCTTTCAAATTAGAAATGGACATAAAAACATAAATGGTGAGCCACTTTTGTTCCATAGAAGAAATATAAAGGAGAATCTTGGCTGAGTGACCTCCCAAGCATAAAGCTCTTCATAGTGTACCTGCATATATAACAGGACAGCCGCCTATAAACCAGACTGCGATATTTCCCCAGTGACACTGGTCCACAAGGCAGCTCAGTAAGAAAGAGCGTGTTTTCCCTCAATACCTGTAATGACAGTAGTGTCTATCTTGGATTGGATATTGTAGGGCTATAGAAACCGTGATGCATTCAATCTTGCCTCCAGCTGAAAGACACAAAGCTTTCGAAAGAGACCCTTTGGGTGGCATTTCTCTAATGAAGGCTGAATCACTTGCTGCAAGCTGTGTGAGTTTGTCACAAAGAAGAGAAAGGGACTATGTATGATAGTAGGTGTCATATTGAGAATAAAAGTTTCAAAAGGAAAAAAGGAGTAAGTTGTCTTATCCGTCTTGGTCTAGTCCATCTTCCCTGGAGGGCTACCTTTTTATAGTTAGCTGGACACGAGCTATGCTGTTCACTCCTGGTAGGTGTGCAATAATCACAATTTCTTACAAATATAGTCTTCATTTTGCAATGTTTTCAGAAAGATATATGATAAATCACCAAAAAAGAAATTTTTTGGATTTTGTATAATTACAGACTCTTCTAGAAATGTGGAAGGGTGTACAAGTATTTTTATAAAGCTTGATATTGTGAATTATAACATTTACTCAAGGATATTATCACAAAATCTTTAATTGATACTAATAAATTAATTGTATGGCACTAAGACACTTAACAAAGGCTGAGACTTGGCTCAGAGAGTGAAAGTTTATTGTTGAATTTTAATGCATAATTCAAATATATCAGTTTTAATTGCTCGTTCTTCCCCCTTCTTTGGACACTTCATTTTGATTAGCTAAAAGTGTTTTGAAGACATTTTTTCAGTTTGCTGAAAAAGTCAAAATCTTTCCTAAGCTAGAATGTAAACACAAACACTAAATCATTTACTAAATATCTGTCAGCAATTTACAATCCTATAACCTCATTTCAAATTAAAATCTCTTAATGATCCATCATTCTCCCCAGGGAAGTTCAGCTTGAAATTCTCAAGGCAAATACAAATTTCTCCTCCAGATTCAACTTAATCCTGATTTCTCATTAGAAGGCTTATTTAGAGTGACATGATGTAATCTGCTTTCTCATTATGGACAGCTGTGTTTATCAGCCTCCAGCTATTTTAAAGGTACAGATACATTCACTCATGATTTTTGAAATATAAAGCAATTTCGGTTATTTTTTATAGGTTCTTTTGTATACCTTTGCATGAAAATTTTCACCTTACTTTTGTATTTGGTCAACTTCATTTTTATCTCAGCAGTCAGCTATTTTAAAAAAAGCAGAGTTTTTGGAAAGAAAAGCATAACCCAGATTTTGCTTGTTGAACGTACTTTTAAGAAGTGGTGCACTGAAAGAATCCACCTGCCAGTTCAGGAGACGCATACGTACATTTATGGATGTGTATGTACATACATATGTGTGTATATGTGTGTGAGAGATATAAACAGAGAGGGATGTGACATTAGAAGTGATCTGATATTGGAGCTAGGAATTGCTAGTTGGATAAGAGCCATTGACAGAATAGAGAAAACTTTCAATCAAACAATCACAAGTAAAAGATTTTAAATACAAAAGGTAGAAGGTGAGTTGAGACATCTAAGCTATCAACTTAAACCCTCTTGTTAGTCCCAATTCCTATACTATTTTGTTGGTGGTGAGTGGTTTCCAGTTTTAAATGGTTTCTTCTATTGGCGTTTGATTAAAGAGGGCAAAAGAACTAACAAGCATGCAGCTTTACTGACATTAACACAAAAGCTGTAAGCTCAACTCTTTTCTTTCATCTTTTTACACTCATTATAAGACAAAGTAAAACAAATTTAAGAATTTTAGAGGCCACCAAAAAAATGCATGTTCATTTTTATTGGTTAATAATCTTCAGTAAATCCATTATACAACTGCAAATGGTTTCCCTTGATGTAAGAGGTGCAACTTATTTATCCAACTGAAAGTCCCAAATATCAGCTAAATGTTGAGAAGATATTTTAATAACACAATGGTGAATACTGTGAATTCAATTCTAAATCAGAAAATCTCAGGCAAACTGACTGGTCAAAGGATTAGGAACCTTGCATTGCTGAGCTAGCTCATGAAGGTAACATTTTCCTAGGATTAAGAGTTGTGGTTTCAAAATTACTCACACACATCATCCTGTAGTAAAACCAGAAAGTATGCATCAGCCTAGCATCAGCTAATAATGCTCGTGCTTGTTCCTGGTCTCCTGTAATCTGGATCCTTATTGAACAGCCATTTGCAACAGGCAATGGCTTGCTTTGTTTTAGTTTAGTGGCTAAGTCCTGTCTGCCTCTGTTGCAAACCCATGGACTGAAGCCCACCAGCTTCCTCTGTCAGTGGGATTTCCCACGCAAGAATACTGGAGTGAGTTGCCATTCCCTTCTCCAGGGGATCTTCCTGATCCTGGGATTGAACCCAGGTCTCCTGCATAGGCAGGCAGATTCTTTACCACTGAGCTACCAGGGAAACCCTTAACTTTCTTACCTTCCCATTAGGTGAAATTTCTCTCTTCACAACTTCCTTATCTAGATCCACAGTACCTATGGTCTTTCCCTTGCCAGTCAGACTGATCCTTACTCTTGTTGGCCAGTCTTATCCTCCTGTCTCCTAAACCTCGGCATGACAAAAAGGCATCCTACCTACTTTTACTCAAAGTTACCGCCAGATCTCCATTCTTTCAAACCCTATCAGTTATGAACAGACAATGCGACTAGAAAATGCAAACAATATTCAGTGGTCACCAAAGATAAACTGAAAGTTAGTCCCCAGGGCAAAAGAGGTAGGTGGAAAAACTCATACATTTAAATATTAAAATAATTATTTCCTTGGATCTTGAGCTAAATCAAAGTTAGAGTGAATAACAGGTGGAAAAAAGGGGAGAGGGAAGAAGAGAGAAGATATCTCTATCTGTATTTATTGAGATGTGCCTGTGATGCCGTTTTACGAATGATGAAGACTATAGTTAGGGTGATCATTTATCTTGGTTTGCCAGAGACAGTTGTAAATTTTGCCTTTTCCTGGTGTAATTACTAAGAGCATCTTTTTTGCACTTTAAAGTGTTCCACTTTGAATAATAAATCTCATGATCATTCTACCTAGAGTCAGAGAAGTTGTCATGGTAAGGATGAGTTATAAAAAAACAAAAAAACAAAAAACAGTTCTGACTGAGAGAAGAGTATTATGACCTGTGGAAGGCAATGAGCCAGCAGTAGGCAGTGAACTGATAGGAGACCAGGACTGGAGGTTGAGACTGCTGATTCCTATGTGGGGAAGAGTGAATATATTTGCTTTTGTGGAGCTCAGTGTTTGACTTTAAATGTTACAGAAAATGAGATCAACTAAGCAGAGAGAATCCTAGTGATTAAGAATTTTGAAGCCCGTAATTTAGAATTTTAATTAGACTTTAGCCAGTAATCATTTTTCTCCTCAGAATAGGAGCATAGCTGTTCAATTTATACGGACAGATCCTTGATTCTTCTGGCTTCAGAAAGTCACAGTTGAAGGCACAAGATACTGAAATCGGTAGAAGTGGCTGTTGCCCTGGTCTAGACACAGGGTGGATAATATACAGACTGTAATTATGCCTGTGCATATGAAGAGAAGTCAAAAAGAAATAAAAATCTCAGCTATGTATAGAGTGAGGCTGAGATAAAAACAGCATCCCTTCTCAACTGATATTTATACATTTCATTGACTTTGAGAGTATAAAGAGATGGGCATCCAAAATACTAATTAATAACATGCATCAAGATTTTGGGGCTTCCCTGGTAGCACAGATGGTAAAGAATCCACCTGCAATGCAAAAGACCCAGGCTTGATCTCTGAGTCGGCAAGATCCCCTGGAAAAGGGAATGGTTATCCACTCCAGTATTCTTTCCTGGAGCATTCCATGAACAGAGGAGCCTGGCGTGTTACAGTCCATGGAGTCACAAACAGTTGGGCACAGCTAAGCAACTAACACTTTTATTTTTTTCATCAAAAATTGTAACTGCTAGGAACTCCCTTTCTTTATTGACTTTTCTCCTATTTATATCTCAGGAAAAGAAATAAAAGCAAAATGTTAACCAGATAGTATAAATATATCTTAGATTACTTATTTACTATACATACAAATCTTACATACTTTAATGACCAAAAATAAAAATAGTAAATCTGCATTGTCCTGTCCTGTGCTCTTAACTAGAGGTATTATATCTGCCGAGCCTTTCCTATCAGTGCCCGGTTGCTGGGTTCTCAGTTCCCAGGGGCTTTTAAATGGCTAATAGGTAACTGTGTATGTGTGCTAAGTCACTTCAGTCATGTCCGACTCTTTGCCACCCCATGGACCATAGCCCACCAGGCTTCTCTGTCCATGGGATTCTCCAAGCAAGAATACTGGAATGGGTTGCTTTAACCTTTTTCAAGGGATCTTCCCAACCCAGGGATTGAAGCCACATCTCTTATGTCTCCTTCATTGGCAGGAAGGTTCTTTACCACTAGTGCCACTTGGGAAACCCAACAGGAGACTGTAGCTCATGTGAAAAATTAAACTACGTCTAGTTGTGCATTAGACCTGAAAACACAGCCCACTGATGAGCCACGTTTGCTTGTATGTTGCTTTTCATTCTCCTTAAATGTGATTAGACTGGAGGTAGTGACCATTTTCTTGTTCAGTCACTAAGTCATGTCTGACCCTTTGTGACCCCCGTGGACTGTAGCATACCAGGCTTCCATGTCCTTCACTATCTCCTGGAGTTTGCTCAGACTCATACCCATGGAGTTGATGATGCTATCCAACCATCTCATCCTCTGCTATTCCCTTCTCCTCCTACCCTCAATATTTTCCAGCATCAGGGTCTTTTTCAGTGAGTTGGCTCTTTGCATCAAGTGGCCAAAGTATTGGAGCTTCAGCATCAGTCCTTCCAATGAATATTCAGGATTGATTTCCTTAAGGATTGCCTGGTTTGATCTCCATGGTTAGTTGTCTTCAAATCCATTCTCTTCCCTTGCATTTTTCTGTTTGGTATCACTGAGGGGCTGAAAATATAAACCCCAGACAAACCCCCAGACTCCTTTAAGGAATTGATCTCTGGTTCAGAGTGCCAAGTCCCTTCAGTCATGTTCAACTCTTTGTGACCCTATGGACTGTAGCCTGCCAGGCTCCTCTGTCCACAGGATTTTCCAGGCAAGAATACTAGACTAGGTTGCCATTTTCCTACTCCAAGGGATCTTCCTGACCTAGGGATTGAACCTGGGTCTCCCGTGTCTCTTGCACTGCAGGCGGATTCTTTACTGACTGAGCCATAGAGAGGTAGTGCTAAGTGATTGACAACAGAAGGAGAAGAGAACCTGGAGGAATCCCTCCCTCCCTTTCCCCACCTCTGCTTCAGGCATGTGTCTATGACAGTGACTGCTTCTCCATGTGCTTCCAACATCCACAACTTCCAGTCCCAGCACCTTTCTTTTCACAACATAATGCTCTCCTAACTATGTAAATGGAGGTTTAGAAGCACCCCACCCCAGTACTCTTGCCTGGAAAATCCCATGGACAGAGGAGCCTGGTAGGCTACAGTCCATGGGGTCACAAAGAGTTGGACATGACTGAGCGACTTCATTTTCAAGCAATTAGATCTAAATCTAATCTAAAGCAAAGAGATCTAGAGATTTAGACAGAGATTAGAGGGTTAGCAGTTGGAGGTTTAGAGGTTAGAGGTTAAGTGGAGATTTAGAAGAGGTTTAGAATAAGGTTGTTACTATGATCGGACTGACTGTATTCATTTTTTTACAGAAGATTCACAGTTTATACCTGTTGTCCTGACATAATTATGAAAAGCAGCCTCTTTCATCTTCAAAGATGTTTCAGTTCACAAATAGTATGGTCACTATTACACTCTAAATTTATTTCAATTTTTACAAATTTGAAGATGACAAATTCCCACAGAAAATGTGGAATTCAGTACCATTTCTGTAACTTGACAAACCCTAATTCTTTCCCAAATTATTTGAGCTTCTCTCTTACCCCAGAGGTCCTGGGGTGAGACTAGCTTACATTTTCACAGAGTATACAAATATCTAATGAGTAAGTTTTGAACACATAAGTGGGTAAATATTCACTTAATGCCTGGAAAGTTTAAATCCATATAAATTATAACAAAAAACACTAAAATTTGTATAAGTTGCTAAACAAACCAAAATATTCTTAAACAGTAATGTCCAAAGGAGTAGAATAGACATGAGGATTGGGACAGAAATCAGTGCTTTTACCAATGTATCCATGTGGCAATGATGTTTAGGTGTTTATTTGTGCTAGTCTATGGACAAGAAGCAAAACAAGATTTATTTGCCTTCAGTGGGGCTCCATTTCTAACAACATGGAGAATTAGAACCACAGTTTTAGGGAGAAAAACCTATATGCAGATCAGGAAGCAACAGTTAGAACTGGACATGAAACAACAGACTGGTTCCAAATAGGAAAAGGAATACGTCAAGGCTGTATATTGCCACCCTGCTTATTTAACTTATATGCAGAGTACATCATGAGAAACGCTGGGCTGGAAGAAGCACAAGCTGGAATCAAGATTGCCGGGAGAAATATCAATAACCTCAGATACGCAGATGACACCACCCTTATGGCAGAAAGTGAAGAGGAACTCAAAAGCCTCTTGAATGAAAGTGAAAGAGGAGAGTGAAAAAGTTGGCTTAAAGCTCAACATTCAGAAAACGAAGATCATGGCATCCGGTCCCATCACTTCATGGGAAATAGATGGGGAAACAGTGGAAACAGTGTAGACTTTATTTTTCTGGGCTCCAAAATCACTACAGATGGTGATTGCAACCATGAAATTAAAAGATGCTTACTCCATGGAAGGAAAGTTATGACCAACCTAGACAGCATATTAAAGACCTTTGTTGGACTTTGCCAACAAAGGTCCATCTAGTCAGATCAGATCAGATCAGATCAGTCACTCAGTCCTGTCCGACTCTTTGCAACCCCATGAATCGAAGCACGCCAGGCCTCCCTGTCCATCACCAACTCCGGAGTTCACCAAGACTCAATGTCACTCGCGTCAGTGATGCCATCCAGCCATCTCATCCTCTATCGTCCCCTTCTCCTCCTGCCCCCAATCCCTCCCAGCGCAGAGTCTTTTCCAATGAGTCAACTCTTCGCATGAGGTGGCCAAAGTACTGGAGTTTCAGCTTTAGCATCAAGGCTATGGTTTTTCCAGTGGTCATGTATGGATGTAAGAGTTGGACTGTGAAGAAAGCTGAGTGCTGAAGAATTGATGCCTTTAAACTGTGGTGTTGGTGAAGACTCTTAAGAGTCCCATGGACTGCAAGGAAATCCAACCAGTCCATCCTAAAGGAGACCAGTCCTGGGTGTTCATTGGAAGGACTAAATCTGAGGCTGAAACTCCAATACTTTGGCCACCTCATGCAAAGAGTTGACTCATTGGAAAAGACCCTGATGCTGGGAGGGATTGGGGGCAGGAGGAGAAGGGGACAACAGAGGATGAGATGGCTAGATGGCATCACCAACTCAATGCACATAAGTTTGAGTGAACTCCGAGAGTTGGTGATGGACAGGGAGGCCTGGCATGCTGCGATTCATGGGGTCACAAAGAGTCGGACATGACTGAGTGACTGAACTGAACTAAACAGAAATATATTACCAAGGGCATGGCATCACCTACTCAATGGACGTGAGTTTGAGCAAACTCTGGGAGATAACAAAGAATTGGGGAGCCTGGTGTGCTGCAGTCCATGGGGTCGCAAAGAGTCAGACACAACTTAGCGACTGAGCAAATATATGTCCACATCTTTGATTATTAATGTTCCTCAACACTTAATGCTAATTAAATAAGGGCAATTATCTATAGGCAAAGTCCAGTACCCAAGACATAGCTTGCAATGATGTCTGTAATACCAAAAGTTAGGCTACTGATAGGCTATTAAATAAATGCACATACATGTAATTACATGTCTGCTATTGTTATGATTACATTAAAAACTAGAATGTGAAAGTACAAAAATAAATGTGATCATTTTAGAGAACAGTGACTTTATAGTTTCTTTTTCAAATAAACTTTCTTTAATATCATTTTCTCAAGTCCATTTTAAAATAAAAATAAAGAATAAATTCACATTGGCCTGACAAATAATTAAGAATTTAAGACACTGACACTTGAAGTTACTTTCCTCAAGATGAAAATTAAACACTTATGAAATGAATGCTTCTTTGTTTCATCCTATAATACTGTGATGAAGCCTCAGTGTGATTTTAAAAATAACAAATGTGGGCTGAGAGTCACAAGCTGGGGTTTTGTTGTTTTTCTGTCAATATCCAAGAGCTAACTTTGACTAAAATTTCTTGGAGTGTAGTTACTTATCTATAAACAGGTGAATATAAACTCAATTAGCTATTGGTATATAAAAAGCTTTTTTAAAAAGCATAAACCATTTTAAGTCTATGAAAGGCTGCTATTACTAACAGCTATAACTAATTGCATTTCCATTGTAAAGTGGATCTCATTTGAAATAAGGTTTATATTTTTAAACCTGCATTTATCATTTTATGCTTAAAATGTAATTTTATAGATCACTAATAAATCCAGAGACACACAGTTTTAATATAAATGCCATAAAAGTGGTAGACAGTATCATCCTCCACTTAAAAAAAATAGCTATTTTGTTTTCCTTTTTATTGTAATAGTAATGATGTGTGAAAAAGGTGTTATACAAAAAAACTCATGTACCATATAACATAATCACTTTTTATTAAAATGAAACAAAAAGATAAAGAGGCCCCTGGGTAGAATGTCCCTAACAAACAGAGGGCATTAAAATGTGACAGGTTGACAGACAGGATAATCTGAAGAACTCAAACATTTTTATTGAACTTGTATGAACAGCCAAAAGATAGGATACAGACAAAAGTACTATATTAATTATTTTGTCATTATAATGAGTATTTTAATTGACACAGAATTTACTTAAAAGTTCATTTTTGAATAATGTTGCATTCATAAAAAACATTCATGTGAAAAGTGCACAATAGCTTAAAAAAGGTAGGGCCTATTCCATATATGTATTTCTACATACACTTGGTATGTCTTCAATACTTATATATTTAAATATTTAAATAATAATAAGTAATACTGAAATACAGTACACATGTTTATGGATGTATACCAAGCTCCTAGAAGAGTGACTGACACGTAGTAGGTGTCAATACGTATTTTTCAAGAGAAAGAACAGATGATACACAGAAAAAAATATCCAATTTCTCACCTAAGCTCTTGGAGTTATATTATTGTTAAAATGTCTCTCTCAAAAATGTACTATTTATTAGAAAAAATGGTACTGATGAACCTATTTCTGGGACAGGAATAGAGTCACAGACATAGAGGACAGACTGTGGACACAAAGGCAGAAGGGGAGAGGAATGAACTGAAAGAGTAGCATTGACATATATATACTGCATATATAAAATAGATAGCTAGCAGGAAGTAAGCACAAGGAACTCAGCTCAGTGTTCTGTGATGACCTGGAGGGCTGGAATGGCAGTGGAGGTCTGGGAGGAGGGTTAGGAGGGAGGCTCAAGAGGGATGGGATATATATGTGTGTGTGATTAGTTGCTCAGTCATGTCCAATTCTTTGCGACCCCATGGACTGTAGCCCAACTGGCTCCTCTGTCCATGGGGATTCTCCAGGCAAGAATACTGGAGTAGGTTGCCATGCCCTCCTCCTGGAGATCTTCCAACCCAGGGATTGAACCCAGGTCTCCCACACTGCAGGCAGATTCTCTACCATCTGAGCCACCAGGGAAGCGGGTATATATACATATATATTTACAGCTAATTCACAATGTTTTAGAGCAGAAACCTGGGCTTCCCTGGTGGCTCAGATGGTAAAGAATCTGCCTGTGATGCAGAAGATCAGGTTCAATCCCTGGGTCAGAGAGATCCCCTGGAAAAGGAAATGGCAACCCACTCCAGTGTTCTTGCCTGGAGAATTCCATGGACAGAGAAGCCTAGTGGGCTACAGTCCACGGGGTTGCAAAGAGTTGGGCATGACTGAACACATCTACCTATCCACAACTTAGTGGCTTAAACCACAATAAACTTTAATAACTCTCACAGTTTTTGTGTGTCAGCTATGTGAAGACGGCTCATCTGGGAAGTTCTGACTCCGTGGCTCTTGTGAGGTTACAGCAAGTTGTCAGCCACAGCTGGAGTCATCTGAAGGCATGTCCAGGGTTTGCAGATCTGCTGTAAAGGAGACTCCTCGTGACTCAATTGACTGACAAGTTGGTGATGACTGTTAGCAGGAGATCTAAGAATCTCCCCACCTAGACTTTTATCATGATTCCTGGAACATGGTCATAACATGGCAGCCCCAGGGCCCGAGAATGAGTGATGAGAGCTAAAGATAGAAGCCATGGTATCTTTTGCAATCTAGCCTCAGAAATCATACTTTGTCACTCTCATGACATCCCATCCTTTGAAAAGAGTCACTAACTGCAGCCGATGTTCAGCACAACAGAAGAATGAGGATGCTCCTTCTGAAAAGAGGAATATAAGAGAATTTTGTGGACATATTTTAAAACCACTAAAGCTATTTAAATTACTTTACATATAAGCTCTTTATTTATTACTATAGTCATATGGGGAAATGAATGAGGGGAGATTTTCCATTTTACAATAAAATGAGTCCTATTATCTTCAATAGATATTCTTGCACACTAAGAACCTTTCTCCCCAGAACTAGGCAAGTTATTATCTCCACTTTCCACTGCATTTTGTCTATGAGTACACATTATATGTAGAGGAAAACACTTTATTACCAAAGGGTCTAATATTTACTGTCTGGACTATTGTAGGTATCCATAAGAACCCCAGGGATGCTTATTAATAATGCAGATCCTTGGATTTCAACCCAGACTGACTAAATTAGAATATTGAGTGTAAGATACTGGGATCTTCATTTTTGACAAGCTCCTAAGGCTGATTTTGATTCCAGCTGGTCCATGAACTCTAATCTAATAGGCTCAGGAAAAAAGAACTGGTGATTTAGGTTCTTTCCATGTCCTGGCATGGAAAAAACCTAAATGTCTATGGACAAATGAATGGATAAAGAAGGTATATTATACACAATGGAATATTACTCAGTCATAACAAGGAACAAAATTGGGTTGTTCGTAGGATGTGGATGGGCTGAGAGTCTGTCATACAGAGTGAAGTAAGTCAGAAGGACAAAACCCCATATCATATATTAACACGTACATGTGGAATCTAGAAAAATGGTGCTGATGAACCTATTTCCAGGGCAGAAATAGAGATGCAAAGGGAATGGACATGTGCACACAGTGCGGGAAGGGAAAGGGGGAACAAACTGGGAGATTAGGATTGACATCTATACACTCCCATGTGTAAAATAGACATGTGGGAACCTGCTGTATAGCACAGGGAGCTCAGCTTGGTGCTCTGTGATGACTTAGATGGGTGGGATATGGTGCAGGATGGAGGGAGGTTCTAGAGGAAGAGGAAATATGTATATATATAGCTGACTTACTTCACTGTACAGCAGAAAAACAGAACATTGTAAAGCAATGATACTTTAATTAAAAAAGAAAGAACTGGTAAAACAGGGCATCATTTTTACTGTAACCATGCTAAGACGAATGTCTGGATATAATTTCTCATGTCGGGCCAAAGAACTAGGACATTTCTCCAAAGAAGACATACAGATGGCTAACAAACACATGAAAAGATGTTCAGCATCACTCATTATCAGTTCAGTTCAGTTAGTTCAGTCACTCAGTCGTGTCCGACTCTCCGCGACCCCCTGAACCACAGCACGCCAGGCCTCCCTGTCCATCACCAACTACCAGAGTCCACCCAAACCCATGTGCATTGTATCGATGATGCCATCCAACCATTTTATCCTCTGTTGTCCCCTTCTCCTCCTGCCCTCAATCTTTCCCAGCATCAGGGTCTTTTTAAATGAGTCAGCTCTCCATATCAGGTAGCCAAAGTATTGGAGTTTCAGCTTCAGCATCAGTCCCTCCAATGAACACCAAGGACTGATCCCCTTTAAGATGGACTGGTTGGATATCCTTGCAGTCCAAGGGACTCTCAAGAGTCTTCTCCAACACCACAGTTCAAAAGCATCAATTCTTCAGCACTCAGCTTTCATTATAATCCAACTCTCACATCCATACGTGACTACTGGAAAAACCATAGCCTTGACTAGATGGACCTTTGTTGGCAAAGTAATATCTCTGCTTTTGAATATGCTATTTAGGTTGGTCATAACTTTCCTTCCAAGCAGCAAGCATCTTTTAATTTCATGGCTGCAATCACCATCCACAGTGATTTTGGAGCCCAGAAATTATTACCACTTATTATCAGAGAAATGCAAATCAAAACCACAATGAGGTACCATCTCACGCCGGTCAGAATGGCTGCTATCAAAAAGTCTACAAACAATAAATTCTGGAGAGGGTGCGGAGAAAAGAAACCCTCTTACACTGTTGGTGGACATGCAAACTAGTACAGCCACTATGGAGAACAGTGTGGAGATTCCTTAAAAAACTGGAAATAGAACTGCCATACGACCCAACAGTCCCACTGCTGGACATACACACCAAAGAAACCAGAATTGAAAGGGACACATGCACCCCAATGTTCATCACAGCACTGTTTACAATAGCCAGGACATGGAAGCAACCTAGATGTCCATCAGCAGACGAATGGATAAGAAAGCTGTGGTAAATATACACAATGGACTATTACTCAGCTATTAAAAAGAATGCATTTGAATCAGTTCTAATGAGGTGGATGAAACTGGAGCCTATTATACAGAGTGAAGTCAGAAAGAAAAACACCAATACAGAATATTAATGCGTATATATGGGATTTAGAAAGATGGTAACGATAACCCTGTATGTGAGACAGCAAAAGAGACACAGACGTAAAGAACAGACTTTTGGACTCTGTGGGAGAGGACGAGGGTGGGATGATTTGAGAGAATAGCATTGAAACATGTATATTACCATATGTGAAATAGATAGCCAGTCCAGGTTTGATGCATGATACAGGGTGCTTAGGGCTGGTACACTGGGATGACCCTGAGAGATGGGATGGGGAGGGAGATGGGAGTGGGGTTCAGGATGGGGAACACATGTACACCCATGGCTGATTCATGGCAAAAACCACCACAATATTGTAAAGTAATTAGCCTCCAATTAAAATAAATAAATAAAATTTGTTTTAAAGAAAAAAAAAATTCTCATGTCAGAGGCAATTTAAGGGAAGTGAAAGTATTAGTCGCTCAGTCTTGCCTGACTCTTTGCGACCCCCACGGCCTGGCAGCCCACCAGGCTCCTCTGTCCGTGGAATTCTCCAGGCAAGAAACTTGGGTGGGTAGCCATGCCCTTCTTCAGGGTATCTTCCTGACCCATGGATCAAATCCCAGTCTCCTGCATTACAGGCAGATTATCATCTGAGTCACCAGGGAAGCCCAGAGGATTGCAAATGTGCCTTTTTTTCCCTTCAAGTTTATGAACTACAGCATCAAATAGAACTAGTAGAGGAAAATCATAATATTTTCCACAACTCTACTGTTAATTAGGAACTAAGCAAGAAGTATTGATAGGCTTAAATCATTATAGAAGCCTGAAAATTTTTTTGAAGTGAAAAATCGTATCCCTTAAAATTAGGTTTCTGAGTTACAAAACAGGAAAGGAAAGAAATCAAGCATTACTCATCACCAGTTACAAAAGATATTATGAAAAATGTTGCCTGATAAAACAGAAGGAAGGAGAAAGTCCTGACTGTGACTCTTCCCAGACAACAATCATGTTTGCAATTATTTTCTGAAAATAAACAAGCCATTGTTTAATATTTGTAAAATGTCAGAAAATAATTAAGTAAACAGCTCTGTGTTAAATTTTAATTTTATTCAAACGATTTTCAATGCACATTATTTTACATCACCTTTTTAAATGTTTCATTTTATGTTAGGGTACAGCCAGTTAACAATGTTGTAATAGTTTCAGGTGGGCAGTAAAGGGATTCAGCCATACATGTACATTTATTCATTCTCTCCCAAACTCCCCTTCCATCCAGGCTGCCACATAACATTGAGCGGTTTCATGCAGTAGGTCCTTATTGGTTACCCATTTTAAATACAGCAATGTGTGCATGTCGATCCCAAACTCACTAGCCATCCCTTTTTAAGTAAGTTTGAAGCTTCATGAAAGATGACCCGCAGCTGTATCTTTTTCCATTCATTCACAATAGTGGAGGAATGAAGGCAACAGTTGGGCATCCCAAGTGGTGCTAGTGGTAAAGAACCCACCTGCCAATGCAGGAGAATAAGAGACTAAAAGAGTTCAATCCCTGGATCAGGAAGATCCCCGGAGGAGGGCACAACAACCCATTCCAGTGTTCTCGCCTGGAGAATCCCACTGACAGAGGAGCCTGGCGGGCTATAGTCCATGGGGTTGCAAAGAGTTGGACACAACTGAGCACAGCACAGCTTCTTGGGGGTCAGTTTTATGCCAGGATTCTGATCCAGACGCACAACCACATTCACCTCTGTTAGCACTACACTTTGTCTTGTCTGTGATAGCCTTGCTTATGAGAACCAAGCCAAGCTGTATTCATATCAGAAATTCATGTTATCCATGTATACATGGATAAGCCTTTATCTAGATACATTAATTTAAATGTTTTTATTTTCCTAGTTATTGATTTTCTTTAAGTGACTGAGTATAACACTAAAGTGTACATTAGAATTACATAAGGAGCATTATAAAAGTTAAAAATTTAAGACTTGTATCCCAAGATTCTGATTCAGAATTCTTAGTCAGGAATTACAATATACTTTGTTTTACCCTTTATAAAAAATTCCTTTAGCTATTTTTAAAAGAGTATATGTTTATATAAACAAAAAGTTGAAACCTAAATATTCACAAAGCATAATTTAAACATTCCCCTGTATTCTTTTTTTCTATTTCACACCTATTAGGTTAACAATCTGCTGTGAAGCCCTCTATAATTTTCTCTATGCTCAAATAAACAAGTTCATCTATTTTATTTGTTTATAAATGGGATGATATAATAAATATTATCTGCACCTCTTTTTTCACTTAATTATGCATTGCTGGTATCATGTACATATGTTTAGACCAATCTCATTATTTCAGTTATGCAGTATTTCATTCCATGATATACTATGGTTTTTTCCCATGATATACTACAGTTTTTTAATTCCTTTGCACACTGATGGAGGTTAAGTATTATTTCTATACCTGTGAGCTGGGTGCTTCCAGAGGTGAAACCTAGAAGAAATTTTTTAGATAGCCTCTGAATCCAATATATTCTTGAACACAGTATAGCTTATTGACAATTACAGAAGAAGACATAGAATGCAAGTTGTATAACAGCAACACAAATAACTTCAGCAGGAACATCAGTCATCACCCTTTTTATATTGTCTTGTCCTGCTTTAAAAATGTCTTCAATTCAGAATATCTTAATCTGCTGGTGTTTTTATTTTGAAATGTGATTGATAATCAGTGGTATCTAGCTTTTAAATTTAAATACAAATTTCCAAGTTACTTTTTTAAATGCTGCATCAGTTCATACTTCATAAACAATGTAAGATGGTATTCATTTCCTTGCATCATTACTAGCATTAGATTGTATTAGATTTGTAGTTTTTCTAAATTTGAAAAGACAAATCACAATACCTCATTGTTGATCTAATTTACAAAATGCATGACACAAAAGGCCAGTGTCTCCAAAATGCACTAATCTCTTACAAACTAATAACAAAAGAAAACATCCCAATGGAAAGATGCACAAGGAGTATGAATAAGCAATTTAAAAAAAGGAAATTCAAGTGGCCAATAATCAGATTAAAAAATACTGGGCCTCATGAAAAGTAGAAGACATATCTCCCCAAGAAGGATGTAAGCTCCACGAGGTAGCAATTTGTGTCTGTTCTGCTTATTGATGTACATGGTGTATCTCCCAGCACCAAGAGCAGTGCCTGGCACATGACAGGTCCTCAGTGACATACGGTGAATACTTGGTGTCTGTGCGGAGAGACTGACAATAACGGAGGAAAAGAATCTGCTTTAAAAAACCCAGAGTGACACCAGACTCATTCACTCAAATGGAACCGAGGAAAAAAGTAAGACGTGTGTTAAAAATCAGGTATTAATTGAAGGTACTCTGGCACATGGAAAGGCCAAGAGCTAAGCTTTTAATGAAGGGGCAAATGTGCACAAAACTTTCTGTGCATTTTGTGTGGGTATAGTGGAAGAACATTCTAGATTCAGGCATTGGCTGAGCCTTCAGTGAAATATCCATTCTTCATGAGTTAAGCAGTACTTGCCATCCAAAATTTCTATCCATGTAAATACAAACTCAAGCCACCTTCTTACTCCTTCATTATTATTATGAATGACCAAATGAGAACCGTTAGACATTTGAGGAACTCTTAATAGTCAAAGGAAGAAAAAAAGATGAAAGGAAAAGAGGTCCTAGAGGATATAGAGATAATTCAGAGAACAGAGAAACTCAATGAACAAAAGGAAGGAAGGAAAGTCAATCCATTATGTCAAAGAAATGGCTATCCATTCCAGTATTCTTGCCTGGAAAATCCTATGGACAGAGCAGCCTTGCAGGCTACAGTTCTTGGTATTGCAAAGAGTCAGACAACACTTAGCAACTGAGCACAATCTTGTAAATAATACTGCAATGTACATTGGGCTGCATGTATCTTTTTAAAGTATGGTTTTCTCTGGTTATATGCCCAGGAATAGGATTACTGGATCATATGGTAGTTCTATTTTCAGTTTTTTAAGGAACCTCCATACTGTTTTCCATAGTGGCTGTATCAGTAGCCAGGACATGGAAGCAACCTAAATGTCCATCAACAGAGGAATGGATAAAGAAGATGTTGTACATAAACACAATGGAATACTACTCATCCATAAAGAAGAACAAAATAATGCCATTTGCAGGAACACGAATAGACTTAGAGACTGTCATATTGAGTGCAATAAATCAGACACAGACAGACAAATGTCATATAATATCACTTATACATGGAGCCTTAAAAAAAGGGGGTACAAGTGAACTGATTTACACAACAGAAGTAGAGTCACAGATGTAGAAAAAATGTATGGTTACCAGGGGATGGAGGGGAGGGATGAGCTGGGAGATTGGGATTGATACATACACACTACTATACATAAAACAGATAATAAGGACCTACTGTATACCACAGGGAGCTCTTCTCAATACTCTGTAATGGCCTATATGAGAAAAGAATCTGAAAAAAAAAAAGAGTGGATATATGTATATATATAACTGATTCATTTTGCTGTACACTTGAAACTAATACATTGTAAATCAACCATATTGCAACAAAAAAATTTTAAATAGGAATGCAAAATAATTTGTAGCTATGTAAATTATATCCAATAGAGGTTTAACTGATTTTTTTACCCACTGTGGAAAACGTCAGTTTTTCCTTCATTTGCATATTCATCTTGATATCCCTAATCTATAAATGTATTCCTCCTTTGATCTGGAGGGACATCTTACCAATTCTCTCTTTAATATCTAAAAAAATAATTTAGATAAAATCTTTAAACTGTGAAAAAAAAAATTTTAAGTGTCAAGATAGGACTGGTATCCAGCCAGGAAATCCTGTGAATACAAATCTGAGCAGAATAAAAAAGAAATACAGAAGAAAAAAAGCTACAACTTTAATGCTTGAAAAACAGCATGGCAATATGGTTATATTTCCTTTCTCTTATTCCAGAGAGAAGAATTGTGAGTTGGCCAAGCAGCCAGATGACATGGAAGGAGAAAAGTGCTGAGGAGTCACTGCTTCCAGCATGAACTGTAGAAGCATAATGAAACTAACTGAGTAACACCCTCCTTGTACAAATTCAAATGACAGCTTGTGCATGTACTATCTTTCCTGGGTTTGCATGCTCAGTTGCCAACTCTTTGCGGCCTCATGGACTGTAGCCTGCCAGGCTCCTCTGCCCATGGGATTTTCCAGGTAAGAATACCTGGGGTGGGTTGTCATTTCCTCCTCCAGGGGATCTTCCAGACCCAGGGACTGAACCTGCATCTCTTGTATCTCCTGCATTGACAGGTGAATTCTATAACACTATAATGTATATTTGAACCATTACTTAATGTAAACAGTGCCTTAACTAGAAAGTACCTTGGAGGTGGAAATTTTAGATGAGCCAGTGAAGGGGATAATTCCATGTAACAATCATCAAACCCCTCAAGCTTATCAAGTTGCTCACTTATCTGCTCTAGGATCTGAAGAAGCGAATGGTGTTCAGGGACTGGATAACAACGTTGGTGGAAACATGAGAAAATATTCATTCCTTTGTTATTTGGTTTTTCTCATTCTTGAGTCTTCTTAAAATCATTTTCTTCTATATTTATTGAGTCTATATTTATAAAGATTCTATATTTATATATATATATATTTATATATATATAAAGATTCTATATTTATAAAGTCATTTTAATTATTTCTTAGAAATAAGTGATATATAGAACTAGAATTTAATTTTTCTCATAGCATTCAAAAATTTTAATTGAGTGAAATATCAAAAAGAAATTGAAAGACAAACTGCAAAAAAAAAAAAAAAAGTTCTGGGCTAGAAATTGAGGATTATCACTTAAAAGTCCATTTTTCTCATCAAATGCTAGTATGGTCTCTATATGTCATGGGGTCACACATAGATAATATGAGCAATTTGGGAAGGAAAAGAGACAGAGAAAAAATTATGTATATTTCATAGTTACTATTGAGCTGTTTCATAGGGGACAGGATGCAATAAAAATACCTGATCAATAATGTATTATTTTGATGGAACCATGCACTTCATCTATCAAATGACTCAGCACTTTCTCAAATCCCAAACAAATTACTTTTGAAATGTATTCTTTTCATTCTTGAGGTTGAAATCACATAGTAAATTGTCTTTACATACTATAAGCAGTTCCAAAGAATAGCAAGGAGAGATAAGAAAGGCTTCCTCAGCAATCAATGCAAAGAAATAGAGGAAAACAACAGAATGGGAGAGACTGGAGATCTCTTCAAGAAAATTAGAGATACCAAGGGAACAGTTCATGCAAAGATGAGCTCAATAAAGGACAGAAATGGTAAGAACATAACAGAAGCAGAAGATATTAAGAAAAGGTGGCAAGAATACACAGAAGAACTGTACAAAAAAGAGCTTCATGACCCAGGTAACCACAATGGTGTAATCACTCACCTAGAGCCAGACATCCTAGAATGTGAAGTCAAGTGGGCCTTAGGAAGCATCACTATGAACAAAGCTAGTGGAGGTGATGGAATTCCAGTTGAGCTTTTTCAAATCTTGAAAGATGATGCTGTGAAAGTGCTGCACTCAATATGCCAGCAAATTTGGAAAACTCAGCAGTGGCCACAGGACTGGAAAAGGTCAGTTTTCATTCCAATCCCAAAGAAAGGCAATGCCAAAGAATGCTCAAACTACCGCACAATTGCATTCATCTCACACGCTAGTAAAGTAATGCTCAAAATTCTCCAAGCCAGGCTTCAGCAATACATGAACCGTGAAATTCCAGTTGTTCAAGCTGGTTTTAGAAAGGCAGAGGAACCAGAGATCAAATTGCCAACATTTGCTGGATCATCGAAAAAGTAGGAGAGTTCCAGAAAAACACCTATTTCTGCTTTATTGACCATGCCAAAGCCTTTGACTGTGTGGATCACAATAAACTGTGGAAAATTCTTCAAGAGATGGGAATACCAGACCACCTGATCTGCCTCTTGAGAAACCTATATGCAGGTCAGGAAGCAACAGTTCAAACTGGACATGGAACAACAGACTGGTTCCAAATAGTAAAAGGAGTACGTCAGGGCTGTATATTGTCACCCTGTTTACTTAACTTATATGCAGAGTACATCATGAGAAACGCTGGGCTGGATGAAGCACAAGCTGGAATCAAGATTGCCAGGAGAAATATCAATAACCTCAGATATGCAGATGACACCACCTTTATGGCAGAAAGTGAAGAGGAACTAAAGAGCATCTTGATGAAAGTGAAAGAGGAGAGTGAAAAAGTTGGCTTAAAGCTCAACATTCAGAAAACTAAGATCATGACATCTGGTCCCATCACTTCATGGAAAATAGATGGGGAACAGTGGAAACAGTGTCAGACTTTATTTTTGGGCTCCAAAATCACTGCAGATGGTGATTGCAGCCATGAAATTAAAAGACACTTACTCCTTGGAAGGAAAGTTATGACCAACCTAGATAGCATATTGAAAAACAGAGACATTACTTTGCCTACAAAGGTCCATCTAGTCAAGGCTATGGTTTTTCCTATAGTCATGTATGGATATGAGAGTTGGACTATAAAGAAAGCTGAACGCCGAAGAATTGATACCTTTAAACTGTGGTGTTGGAGAAGACTCTTGAGAGTCCCTTGGACTGCAAGGAGGTCCAACCAGTCCATTCTAAAGGATATCAGTCCTGGGTGTTCATTGAAAGGACTGATGTTAAAGCTGAAGCTCGAATACTTTGGCTACCTGATGTGAAGAGCTGACTCATTGGAAAAGACCCTGATGTTAGGAAAGATTGAGGTCAGGAGGAGAAGGGGACGACAGAGGATAAGATGGTTGGGTGGCATCATCCACTCAATGGACATGGG
Organism: Bos javanicus; assembly: GCF_032452875.1. Lineage (NCBI taxonomy): Eukaryota > Metazoa > Chordata > Mammalia > Artiodactyla > Bovidae > Bos > Bos javanicus. Next base: position 26,300,767 of record NC_083891.1, on the reverse strand, counting down.
TTTGGGTAAACTCCAGGAGTTGGTGATGGACAAGAAGGCCTGGCATGCTATGGTTCATGGGGTTGCAAAGAATCGGGCACAACTGAGCGGCTGAACTGAACTGAACTATAAAATACCCACTTGCCAAGGCAGGAGATGATGTAACAGAGGCAAGTTCCTTTCCTGGGTTGGGAAGATCCCTTGGAGGAGGGCATAGTAACCCACTCCAGTGTTCTGGCCTGGAGAATCCCATGGATGGAGGAGCCTAGCAGGCTTCCATCCGTGGAGTCTTTTTTTTTTTTTTTTTTTTTTTAATGGTTTTTCTTTTTTTTTTATTTTATTTTATTTTATTTAACTTTACAATATTGTATTGGTTTTGCCATACATCAAAATGAATCTGCCACAGATATTCATGTGTTCCACATCCTGAACCCTCCTCCCTCTTCCCTCCCCATACCATCCCTCTGGGTCGTCCCAGTGCACCAGCCCCAAGCATCCAGTATCGTGCATCGAACCAGGACTGGTGACTCATTCCATATATGATATTATATGTATTTCAATGCCATTCTCCCAAATCATCCCACCTTCTCCCTTTCCCACAGAGTCCAAAAGACTGTTCTATACATCAGTGTCTCTTTTGCTGTTTCGTATACAGGCTTATTGTTACCATCTTTCTAAATTCCATATATATGCGTTAGTATACTGCAGGATCCTCTATGACCCACCTCCCAGAATATTGGAAATAAAAGCAAAAATAAACAAATGGGACCTAATTAAACTTAAAAGCTTCTGCCCAACAAAGGAAAGTCTAAGCAACGTGGAGTCTTTTTAAAAAGAGGACATGAATGTAGAGACTTAGCACTCACACACACAAAAGTACAGCGCCATCATTCTGCATGCATGCATTCTAAGTCACTTCAGTCCTGTCTGACTCTTGGCAACCCTATAGACTGTAGACCACCAGGCTCCTCTGTCCGTGAAGATTCTCCAGGCAAGAGTGGGGTTGGAGTGGGTTGCCATGCCCTCCTCCAGGGGTTCTTCCTGCCCCAGAGATCCAACCCACATCTCCTGTGGCTCCTGTGTTGCAGACGGATTCTTTACCACTGAGTCACAGGGGAAGAAGCCCACCATCATTCTAGCAGAAGTGATTCTTTTCCACCAAATTTTATTTTAAAATATGATGAATCTTTATACAATAAACATTATTTCCCTCATTGTCAAAGTTGGAAGAGAAAAGCAGTACTTGGTTAGACACAAAAATATTATCTCAGTTTAAAATATTATCCACAAAATCTATTCTCAAGAGTGTAGAATCAAAAACTCTATGTTGAAGATATAGGTTAATTTTAAGAAAATTTAAATTGCCTTAGGAAACTATTTTGAGAAAAAAGATATAATTATTCATTCCATTAAAATATGTTTTGCTATTCTACTGCAATTTAGTCAAATGAGAAAAACACTAAAAGGAATTAAACCTTCTCTCTGGTTTCACTTGAATAAAAAAAAGGATAATGAGCAAATAAAGTGGAGAAGTGGAGGGGAATCAGATTTACAATACATAAGTTTCAGAAGGAAAATTGAGACATTATTCAGCAAATAGTTGTTGAATCATAAAAGGACACTAAGGTGGGGAGTGTCAAAATTGTCGGCTATAGTTGTAAGCTACAATCTTCTTAAAGAAGATTGATCTTGACTATCTGAGAGTTGACCTCTGAGAGCTGTGTTCCAGAAAAGTGTGGTTAATAAGTCTTTGCTCTATGCGGATATCTAAGAAGCAAAGGTGTGTGCAGGAACCCTTACTTTGGTTCTGCCCTTGAAATAAATAGCCACTCAATACTTTAAAATGTCACACCAATGTCAGCACATCACCTTTGTGAGCTTTAGGTCTACTTGACGAATTTTTTTCAGTACCAGGTCTTATTAACATCCAAAGAGATCTGTAGATGTCTCAGACACATTTTCATGGTTCACTTTGCCTACAGGCTTCTGCTTCTGTATGTGCTATTTCTAGGCTTCACTATGCTTCTCCAGATATAAAACTGAGAAGAAACTTTGAAATGATCCCAAGATCCACTCCTGGAATTTTTCATAAGTATAGAAAATTTCACCAGGGGAGATGGAGGGGTGCTTTATATCATAGCACGACAAATAACCTTTAAGGGAACATGAACCAACATTTTTAATTGTTCTTTAGCCTACTCACCTCCCCAACGCTTATTAATCTCCATCATTCCAGCATTTTTTCATTTTATAAGCACCTCTTCTGCTCTTCTCTTTTTTGTCACTTCATATTTTTCTCTTCTTTTCCATTTTGGACCAAAAACTACAAATTGCTAATCTTCTACCCATTAAAAATATAGCTTCCTTCTCCTACATATGATGATTTGGTATCTGACAACATTCATGCCACCCTGGCCCCATCTAGCTTAAGAATGCAAAGTGTTTCCAAACGAAAAGCTCTAATGTTAGCTGGTAAAATAAAGAAACAAATATCTCCCCCAATTAATTGCTTGAGGGTTAAGATCTAGTTTCCTTTAAAACAACATTGCAGTGGTTGAGTATGGAGCTTTGGAGTACACAAGACCCAGGTTAAATGTCAGCCCTAGTAGTGAACAAGATATTTATCTTCTCTGAGCTTCAAAGGTAATATTTTCTACTCTCAAATGTCATACCTAAATAAAGGATGCCTTTAAGTGTCTAGTACTATGTTCAGCACATGATCTATGTACAATACTGAATGCTATTTTTCCCAGCATTAATGAGATATAATTAACATATAACATGATGCAAGTTTAAAGTTTACAACATGTTGATTTGATACATTTATAATTACTAAATAGTTACCACTATAGCCTTAGCTAACCATGCATCACATACTTACCATTTTTTTGCAGTGAGAACATTTAAGATCCTAATAACTTTCAAATATATAACTATTAAATATACACTACATTGTACACAGTAAAAATTGGATGCTATTTAGTTAATTTCTTGGGTTGAGGTGGTGAATTTTGCATCCACCTCCAGACCTCTGTCACTTTTCTCTTTTTGTATCTTCTTAGCATGTGCACATGTTTCATTTACTGAATCAAGGGATAAGGTCCTTTGAGAAGAATTAACTAGCACAGATCTCAGATTTGACCTCAAGATCAGGCCTATGCATCTGTCTGACAGTAGATCCTAGAAGAAAATTTCAAGTGACTGTATTCTGATGTTTCAGACTGGATGCAATAATTATAAAAGGCTTATAGTCAGTAAATACAAAGAAAACTAGAATTTTCACTTCCTACTGATTTGAGCTCAGTGTTTGAGTCTGAGACTCATGGTCCTTGGTTATGCTAAAGAAAAGAAAACATTATAATGTCTTGCCAGAGTCCAGTAGAATTATAGGGAAAAATACCTTTTTCAAGAAAATACTACTGAGAGTTTCCAATTAATATCCTGTAATTGTAAATAATACATGTTTTATAGACAAAAAATAGTTAATTTTTGCATATTGGAGTATTTTTCCAAGATAAGTAGGTAGAAGATTGAAATGTGATTAGATGTTGACACTGAAACATAGCTCATATGGCTACATACCATGATTGACAGAAAGCATGGACCTATTTTTTTTAAGTTGACCTGATAAATATATTTGAAAGTAAAGGCTTCAGAAATTTAACTTTAATTCTAGCAGATAATATGAATAAGCATGATTAGAGATGGAAAAGGAGAAAGACACATGTATAGGGGAGGTCTTGTTATTCCACCATTAACACAATCATTATCATAGTTAACATCTTCCAGCAATTTTTACCTGTCAGCCATTGTGCTTGAAGATACACATAGTGCTTTAATTAATTGCTGCAGAAACTCCATTTTAAAGATAAAAGAGATGAGCTTTAGGATTTTTAAGTCAATGACAGGGGTACACACAGTGGTAGGTTCACAAGGTTCTAGGAGAAGATACCACCTTGCCTTTCAGAGACATAGTTCACACTTCTATAAACTTTTCCTTGGTAGATCCAGACACATTGGGACTATACTGAAAACTTGGGGTGGGCTAAAGCACATTAACGACTTCTCTTCTGTAGAAAGCATACTCCTCTCAAATTTAATTAGAACACTCAGGTAGCAATAGTAATATTTTTTAAATAGAAATTTTACTCCTGGAATCCCATGTTTCTGTAATGAAAACTAATGAAGAGTCTTGGCAATAGAACAGAAGAGGACAAAGAAAAACAAATAAGACAAAACATATTTAGGGGTGATTGATTTCGTTAGTCTTTGATTGTGACTGATAATTTGTGTTTCATTTTCACTTGTTCAGTATTGCTGTATAGTCTGTTTATCATGAATCATTGTAGGTATGCAGCTACATATTTTGATGAAATCTGCCTAGTTGCTATGGTGATAGTCATTATAAAACGAGTAAAATGAAATTAAGACACTACATGTCTAGAATAAAATCAATGTAATACTTTAGAAGTAGGCATTTTCCTTTTTATATGTTGTTAGACGACTGAAATAGAACTACATTTGCCCTAAACAGTCAGCATCTCCAGTTTTACATTAATATATATGAAAGAGATAGAAAGGGGAAATATTAATATAGAGTGATTGCATGAAAAAAGTGAATTATGTAAGATGTTCTATATTGAGATTGAGTATATAATAAAGCATATTGTTTTGAGTTCACAGGTTCAAAAATTAAATTTCAAAACTGATTTTGAAATATCAGCCCATACCTCATGCAAGTTTTCCTAACTGTATGGTTCTGCTTTTGTCCATCTGTACTCAACAAAAGAAAATGGAAAATACCCCTCTTTTTCTTTTAAACTACTGACTCAATTACTACTTGGTATTTGGCAGACAACCAAGAATAGACAGTTCTCCCCACGACAGGTTCTTTTTTTCCTTCCCACGAAAACATTCATCCTCTTTAAATTCTAAATATGTGTTTTCTGATGACAACAGATTGAATATGTCTTTGGAGAATTTGAGAAAATATCCTATGACTCCTGGGCTTTCACTATCACTTGTTCACATCAAACAACACTGCCCATCTCTTTCTAAGGAGCAGAGAAGCTTATGGGATCTTGAAGAACAGAGTCCATAAAGTTTAATCTCTCTCTTACATTGTGAGAAGTTTGTAAATCAATTCCTTACCAGATGCTGCAATTCTTTTGGACTGAAGATAAATTGTTGAATTCCAAGAGAGTACAATACAAAGAAAACCATTAGCCATGACAATTCAGAAACCAAATAAAGCACATTTCATTTGTTGTTCTAAAAAAGCATCAGCTTTTAAAAGTCAAAAGAATGATCATGTACATCTTTTCACTGATTTAGGAAAAATAATTGGCTTATTTACGAAGAACAAGAATAGAAATTTCATTAAGGAATGTAAAATTAATGGAGAAATAAAAGCTGGGGAATTTTACAGAGCATACAGCATACAATCTCATCAGTTATGTGGACAATCACGGCTTCCTTTTTTGTTTTGTTTGTCTTGTTTTTGTTTTTATTAATCTTGCTCTAGGGATGTTTTGCTTAACTGAAAACACGGAGAGTCTGAGGCTTGTTAGCTATTGGTGATTAGGTCTTGAGACTTTGATTCAAAAAAACCTTGCAAGATTCACAGAAAAAGCCCAGGATTCCAAGAGAGAAGCATTCTTATTCTATTATCATGCTCACATCCCCAGCCTCTGTGAATTTAATCATTCCCTCGATCACTGCCTGTCTCACCTTAGAAATTAACATATATTTTACTTTTCTTTCTCTAACATTAAAAATGCATTTCAATGAATAATACAGCAGGGCTGTGTATAAAACTAAGACTTCTGCATCCTCTTTTAAATGTTTGTTCTTCAGCAGAGATCCTCTGAGGAAAACATATTGAAAGGATGAACAGTAATTTAATTTTTTATCATAAGCATTAGTGGCAAATAAAGGACAAAAGCACTTTGCAAGGCTAAAGAAAAAAGATGAGATATTCACCAAGGGAAAATACTGCCTTCTTATTGACTGCCAGGTCATTCATATTCTTTTTCTTTTCAAACAGAGAAAATCACAATATTAATATGGAGACCCTGGAAGGATTTTCTATGTATGTCACAAGCAGCAAATATTGCAGACCCTTGCTATATACATTGTTGGTGCTTTTAGAAAGATCTCTAAATGCTTTTATGAAAAAAGATGAGGTTACTAAACAACATTTTTATTAAAATATGAATCTAAAATTCAGAATCATATTGTTTTCCAAAGTCTCTTGAACCAAGAGCTTTTCTAAAAATCACTATGAGAAAAATCTGTTGTCAAGTTAGATTGTTAATTAGCTGTGTAAAGTAAGGACAAAACAGAATCTCAGTTTTGACTGGTGCCCAAAGTCGTCATGACATATTCCACTTCTATACTAATTTTGTTAATTTGACTAACAGAAAGCTGAAAAAGCCTACAGGTCAGATTCAGTGAAACAGTACTGCCAATCATTGCTTTAGAATTTTGCAGCAGTCTTACAAAGAAGGATAAAAATAAGGTATTATCTTATATTCTAAGGAAAAGTTTAGAAATTATTTTATATTTGCCTGTGATATTTCTAAGTTCTATCATATTTGATGCATGAGTAATGAAAAAAAATTAATTGGGAAGGTTTTCTGGTCTGTGAGGAAATAAAACTGAGTCTCATGTAGCAATAACTCTATTAAACAATAATATAATTAAATTGTTCACCTAGACTTGAATTGAAGGTCTCTGTTTAATTATCTATCCTGACCTTCAATTGTAGACCAGTGTTCAGGAACTAAACTGTAATACTGGCAGTATCTCACCTTCAAAAAACTGAATCTTCTCATCCTAGGCTCCTTCTCCAGTTTTCCATTTTTCACCCTTGAACAAAGTTTCCCAAACATGGGACCTTTAGTGTCTCACCAATTTCTTAACAGTACCCTTAAGCCAAAAGAAATACCTAAGTGTTCCATTTGTTAAGTTGTGATATGCAACAAATTAATCAGTATTTCTGTCCTTAACAGCTTAGTTGACTATTGAAAAGATAATACACATAAATTGAAAGAAAAAAGCAACAGTGTTGTTTCATTCTTAAATAACTGTAATTCCTTACTTACCTAACTGGGCATTGTGCAACTTCCAACTCTTGGGAACCAGACTGAACATCTCAAGTAGCCACTTGTTCTTTATATGGCAAATATTGACCAACCCCACCCACCCAGCCCCACTTTTCAGAAACATTATGTAACTGAAAGGAATATCATAAGATCTAATGTTCAGTTCCAAGTGAACAACCTTGAGCTAATAATTTTCCCAGCCTTCACAAATGACAAGTATTGATACTTTCTTCAAAAGATTAAAATTCCTATAGCACCTCTAAATTCTCTGAAGTACCCAAAGAAACAGCAGAATTAGGGACCCAAAAGCCCTCAAAGAAATTCTGGAGGGAAGTCAGGCAAACTACATGTATGCCTATCCTTCTCTCTAAACCCCAGATGATAAGCTTTTGCTTCCAATTCCAACTTCATCTCCTTCTCTCTCTCTGTCTGCCATACATACACACATGCACACACACTCTGTGGGCACATTCTATTAACTAATCTATTCCTTCATTCAAGAAATATTAGATATTATTAAATGTCTACTATAGATACCTTGATAAACTTATGGACATGGCAATGAGCAAGATTCAGTGCTTGTTCACTAATAGTGAAAATCTAAAGAGCAATTAATCAATTCTAATGCTATTCTCCTAAAGAGAAAAGAGTATAGAGCATTATGAGAATACATAGACAAGTCAACTGGCCAATCTGGGGAATTTGAAAAGTGTCATGGAAACCAAAAGTCTAACGTTATCCTTAGACAACATACACAAATATTGTTCTGTATAGGGCTCAGTGCTTACTTAAATGATGTACTCTAACATAAACATATTTTTTTCCATCCTTTAAAAATAGTCTCTAAAACTGGTAAGCATTTGAAAGAGTTGTACCTTTTAAATCATTAAAGGGAAAGAATAAAGCCTACATCGCAATGCACCCCTAGAATGATATCAGAACTAAGCAGACAAAAGCAAAGTGTGTAAACTTAAAGGACTCCTCTTTGAGATGGTATTTTGAGGAACTTTGGAAAACGACAATTGCTCCATGAGAATTCTGATGGAAGAGTATCATATTTGACAACTCACTGAAAAGGGTTTTAGTACTCAGTATCTCTAAATGCATGCTTTGCTTTTGTTTTTGTTTTTGTCAGTACTTTTTTTTTTTTTCTCTCTGCCTGGGCCCTGCCTGCAGGTATGGGATCTTTTGAAGGAAGTCACCATTACCTTCACTACCTCCACCATAGTTTGGCCTCAGGTCAAACAACAGGGAGGGAACACAGCCCCGCCAACAACAGAAAACTGGATTAAAGATTTACTGAGCATGGCCCCACCCATCAGAACAAGACCCAGTTTACCCCTCAGTCAGTCTCTCTGATCAGGAAGATTCCATAAGCCTCTTATCCTTACTATCAGAGGGCAGACAGAACAAAAACCACAATCACAGAAAACTAACCAAACTGATCACATGGACCACAGCCTTGTCTAATCAATGAAACTATAAGCCATGTCGTGTAGGGCCAACCAAGATGGACGAGTTAGTGGTGGAGAGTTCCAACAAAACACGGTCCACTGGAGAAGGGAATGGCAAACCACTTCAGTATTTTTGCCTTGAGAACCCCATGAACAGTATGAAAAGGCAAAAAGATAAGACACTGAAAGATGAACTCCCCAGGTCAGTAGGCGCCCAATATGTTACTGGAGATCAGTGGAGAAATAACTCCAGAAAGAACAAAGAGATGGAGCCAAAGCAAAAACAACACCCAGTTGTTGATGTGGCTGGTGATGGAAGTACAGTCTGATGCTGTAAAGAGCAATATTGCATAGGAACCTTGAATGTTAGGTCCATGAATCAAGGCAAATTGGAAGTGGTCTAATAGGAGGTGGCAAGAGTGAGCATTGACATTTTAGGAATCAGTGAACTAAAATAACTGGAATGGTGAATTTAACTCAGATGATCATTATATCTACTACTGTGGGCAAGAATCCCTTAGAAGAAATAGAGTAGCCCTCATAGCAAAACAGTCCCAAATGCAGTACTTGGATGCAATCTCAAAAACGACAGAATGATCTCTGTTTGTTTCCAAGGCAAACCATTCAATATCACAGTAATCCAAGTCTATGCCTGACCAGTAATTCTGAAGAAGCTGAAGTTGAACAGTTCTATGAAGACCTACAAGACCTTCTAGAACTAAACTCAAAAAGGATGTCCTTTTCATTATAGGGGACTGGAATGCAAAAGTAGGAAGTCAAGAAACACCTGGAGTAACAGGCAAATTTGGCCTTGGAGTACAGAATGAGACAGAGCAAAGGCTAATAGAGTTTTGCCAAGAGAGCACACTGGCCATAGAAAACACACTCTTCCAACAACACAAGAGAACACTCTACACTTGGACATCACCAGATGATCAATATCAAAATCAGACTGATTATATTCTTTGCAGCCAAAGATGAAGAAGCTGTATACAGTTAGCAAAAACAAGACTGGGAGCTGACTGTGGCTCAGATTATAAACTCCTTATTGCCAAATTCAGACTGAAATTGAAGAAAGTAGGGAAAACCACTAAACCATTCGTGTATGAACTAAATCAAATCCCTTATGATTATACAGTGGAAGTGATAAATAAATTCAAGGGATTAGATCTGATAGACAGAGTGCCTGAAGAACTATGGACGGAGGTCCATGACATTGTACAAGAGGCAGTGACCAAGACCATCCCCAAGAAAATGAATAGCAAAAAAGGCAAAATGGTTGCTTGAGGAGGCCTTACAAATAGCTGAGAAAAGAGAAGTGAATGGTAAAGGAGAAAAGGAAAGATATACCCATTTGAATGCAGAGTTCCAAAGAAAAGCAAAGAGAGATAAGAAAGCCTTCAATGCAAAGAAATAGAGGGGAAATAATAGAATGGGAAAGAATACAGATCTCTTCAAGAAAATTAGAGATAAAAGGGAATAGTTCATGCAAAGATGGGCACAATAAAGGACAGAAATGGTATGGACCTAACAGAAGCAGAAGATATTAAGAAGAGGTGGCAAGAATACACAGAAGAACTGTACAAAAAAGAGCTTCATGACCCAGGTAACCACAATGGTGTGATCACTCACCTAGAGCCAGACATCCTAGAATGTGAAGTCAAGTGGGCCTTAGGAAGCATCACTATGAACAAAGCTAGTGGAGGTGATGGAATTCCAGCTGAGCTATTTCAAATCTTGAAAGATGATGCTGTGAAAGTGCTGCACTCAATATGCCAGCAAATTTGGAAAACTCAGCCATGGCCGCAGGACTGGAAAAGGTCAGTTTTCACTCCAATCCCAAAAAAGGCAATGCCAAAGAATGCTCAAACTACCACACGATTGCACTCATCTCATACGCTAGCAAAGTAATGCTCAAAATTCTCCATTCCAGGCTTCAACAGGACATTTACCATGAACTTCCAGATGTTCAAGCTGGATTTAGAAAAGGCAGAGGAACCAGAGATCAAATTACCAACATCCGTTGGATCATCGTAAAAGCTAGAGAGTTCCAAAATAGCATCTACTTGTGCTTTATTGTGAAGAAGGAAATGGCAACCCACTCCAGTGTTCTTGCCTGGAGAATCCCAGGGACAGGGGAGCCTGGTGGGCTGCCGTCTATGGGGTCGCACAGAGTCGGACACAACTGAAGCGACTTAGCAGTAGCAGTGCTTTATTGACTATATCAAAACCTTTGACTGTGTGGATCACAACAAACTGTGGAAAATTCTGAAAGATATAGGAATACCAGACCACCTGACCTGCCGCCTGAGAAATCTGTGTGCAGATCAAGAAGCAACAGTTAGAACTGGACACTGAACAGTGGACTGGTACCAAAATGGGAAAGGAGTATGTCTAGGTTTTATATGGTCACTCTGCTTATTTAACTTATATGCAGAGTACATTATGCAAAAAGCTGGGCTGGATGAAGCACAAGCTGGAATCAAGATTGCCAGGAGAAATATCAATAACCTCAGATATGCAGATGATACCCCCCTAATGGCAGAAAGTGAAGAAGAATTAAAGAGCCTATTGATGAACATGAAAGAGGAGAGTGAAAAATTTGGCTTAAAACTCAGCATTCAGGAAATGAAGATCATGGCATCCAGTCCCATCCCTTCATGGCAAATAGATGGGGAAACAATGGAAACGGTGACAGACTTTATTTTCTTGGCCTCCAAAATCACTACAGATGGTGACTGCAGCCATGAAATTAAAAGGCTTGCTCTTTGGAAGAAGAGCTATGACCAACCTAGACAGCATATTAAAAAGCAGAGACATGACTTTGCCGACAAAGGTCCATCTAGTCAAAGCTATGGTTTTTCCAGTAGTCATGTATGGATGTGAGAGTTGGACTATCAGGAAATTTGAGTGCTGAAAATTGTTGCTTTTCCACTGTGGTGTTGGAGAATACTCTTGAGAGTCTCTTGGACAGCAAGGAGATCCAACCAGTCAATCCTAAAGGAAATCAGTCCTGAATAGTCGTTGGAAGGATTGATGCTCTAGCCAAAGCTCCTATCCTTTGGCCACCTGATGTGAAGAACTGACTCATTGAAAAAGACCCTGATGCTGGGAAACACTGAAGGCAGGAGGAGAAGGGGTCAACAGAGGATGAAATGGTTGGATGGTGTCACCGACTTGATGGACATGAGTTTGAGTGAGCTCTGGGAGATGGTAATGGACAGAGAAGGCTGGCATGCTGCAGTCCATGGGGTCACAAAGAGTCAGACATGACTGAGCAAATGAACTGAACTGAACTGAAGAGCTCAGTGGTAATAAAGTCTCTGTCTGCAGTGCAGAAGCCGCAGGAGACACAGATTCGATCCCCCAGATCAGGAAGATTCCCCTGGAGAAGGGAATGGCAGACTACACTCCCACTCCAGTATATCTTGGAGAATCCCATGGACAGAAGAGCCTGGTGGGCTACAGTCCATGGGGTTGCAAAGAGTTGGACATGAGTGAGAGACTAAGCATGCACCCAAGATCATGTATGTATGTGTGTATATATATATATATATATATACACACACCCACTTAAGTGTGTTAGGTAGGTAGAATAGGGAAAAGGAGTCCAAAATGGCGGTGGCTAAAAGACAAGGAAGGTCAAAGGAAGGTCCGAGGACCAGAGTGAAAACTTCAGGCAGAACAAACAGCACTCCTGGCTAAGCCCAATTTGCACAGGGCAGGCCCAGGTGGAGGGAAAAAACATACAAAAGGAGGAGCCAAAGCGCTCTCTCTTTCTCTCTCTCTCTCCCTCCCCACACACTCCTCCACTCTCTTCTCTTTGAGTCTTTGTGTTGGCATGCCCTCACACTTCGAGGATAGATTCTCCTGCTATCTTCTAAATAAAATAGAGCTGTAACACTGATTTGCCTAAGAGCTATAACACAGTTTGTCCAAGACCCGAGAGCTGTGACGCGCCGAGGGCTTTAATGTCCGTAGCTCCAGTTCTTTGTTGTGATGAGACAAAGAACCGAGGAACATACACTCGCGTGACAAGTGTATGAAGATCTGAGAGCAACTCTACCAAACAATTCTTTTCTTTCTTGAAATATTTCTTTTTGGGAAGTCATTAAGGTACCAAATTAAGTATACATCTTACAAGCTTGTTGTCTCTGGCTGTCAAGTGGCAAATTATTGTTATCACTGATATACTTATTACTTCTGTCTGTACATTTATACAGTGAAGCTTAAAGCACGTGTGATACCAGAAGTCCCAGGGCATATTCCAGAAAGCATTCATAACATGGCAAAGAGAACAGGTGTCATCTGAAAGAAAGCATGCTCGCTGGTACAGTTTCCATTCTATGCATCCTTCCCTAGCCTTCCCTAAGTGAACAAGAATAATAATAGCAAGCTCTTATTCCATGCTTACCATGAACCAGATAATTTTCATCATGCTTTACCTAAATAGACTGATTGGCTTCCATACAACCCCATGAATTAGGTACTCTCAGTATCCCAAATAAGAAATGGAGACCCAAAAAAGAAACCAGCAAATGGTGAAAAGTGATTTAAAATACAGACAACCTGGTTTCAGAGTCTGTTTTCAAACCATCATGTTATATTGCTTCCTGCCCCAGATTTTTACATTTCCACCAGACATGCGCACTCACCTACAACCCCTGCAGAAGGGAACTTAAGAAGAAATGCTGAGGATTTTTAAAAAAATGAGAACAGCCACATTCTCAAGTTCTGTGGAAAGATTCAAGTTCACCATTATTGCTAACTAAGATTCTCTTATCTGAGCTTTCCTCTGAAGGGTGTCCCCATATATCACAAGGCACAAACAGGTCTTTCAAGCTCAACACAGTTCTCACAAATTGGTGTTAACTAAAATGTTAATAGGAGACGTCTGGACCTCTCTCTCTCTCTGTCTCTGTCTCTCTCTGTCTCTCTCTCTCTCTGTCTCTCTCTCTCTCGGTGACTATATATAAAACATGCCTTGCTGTCCTTTGGTTCTTGCTGTCTACATGTTTAGTCAGTCTATGAATCCCTAGATTTGATTTTTAGCTCTAATCCTTATTTTTAAACTCAAAGCTGCTTTGCAACATTGACCTATTTCCATGATATCACCGGTGACTGGAGGTGACCTAACCTCTATCTTCCCTCCCATTCCCTGGGTCTTTCCCAAGGACCTGAGCCTGTGTCGACACCTGGTACTGTCATCCTTCTCCAACACCATGCCCAGGGGCCTCAGGATATGATCATAATACATCTGGCACTTGCTGGGGAATGCAGGCTCCTTTCCTGTCCGCCCACCCCCCTCCATCCCCCGGCACCCCCCACCCTGAGCTGACTTGAATACCATGCCACGGAGGTCAGAAAACAGTCCTTCAGCAGTCTGCATTTGCAAAACACTAATATTCATCAAATGCAACAATATCACGTTAGTTTTTAATGTCTGCCTCTCTGTTGTAAGCCTTGAGTCATGTAGGCTTGCAGTTCTTGCAAACAGCGTTCAAGCTCACAACATACAGGGATGCAACACACACTATATTTTAGAACTTATTTTTTTCTCGCAGCTTGCAAGATTTGCATAAAAAAGCAAGAATAACATGGTCAACACATTCTTCAGGTTGATTTTCAGCAGAGAAGTATCTGGTCAAATGTCAGAATAAGTTCCAGTTGACTGTGATTTTTTTTTTTTTTTCCTGTTCAATAAAGGATCATGATAATAACTTGGTGAGTTTGATAGAAAAGTGTGGGTTCTGTATTGTCCCTAATCAACAGCACCACCTTCTGTCTGCAGAAATGCCAAGTTCTGGTGAAAGTACAGCTTGCTTTGCCATGTGGGAGCCTAACTCGGGGCTTAAGCCAATGATGCAAATCGCATTTTCTCCTTACTTGACATCAGTGAAGTCAAAATCATTTTCAAATAGCCCAAACTGCACTTTAGGCCAAATAATCTAAAAACTGCAACTAAGCACTTGGACAGAAACATCACAGCTTCACTATCATTCTGCTAGACCTGATAAATCTTCCAGGTATATCCTTTTATCTATTCTCCCCACATGGAAATTCTCCAAAATAGGCTGCAAATTTCATGATTTTTACAAAAAAGGAAAGTGTGAGCTCTAGTTTGTTACAACCAAAATGATTTAGAAAACTATGTCTCAAATCTCGTAGTTAGCTCCATCTGATGTTACAGTATGGGAAAATAGGAGATCTAAGGGTTTGAGTCGGAGAAGGCAATGGCACCCCACTCCAGTACTCTTGCTTGTAAAATCCTATGGACAGAGGAGCCTGGTAGGCTGCAGTCCATGGGGTCGCTAAGAGTCCGACACGACTGAGTGGCTTCACTTTCACTTTTCACTTTCATGCATTGGAGGAGGAAATAGCAACCCACTCCAGTATTCTTGCCTGCAGAATCCCAGGGACGGGGAGCCTGGTAGGAGGCCGTCTATGGGGTCGCACAGAGTCGGACATGACTGAAGCGACTTAGCAGCAGCAGCAGCAGCAGCAGCAGCAGGGGTTTGAGTAGAATCACCAACCAGTTGAAGTATGTGTGCCTTCCAAATAAAAAGCTGTATGAAACACACACTGTCACTCTTTTCTGCATTCTGATTTGGATAAGTGAAATAGCTGAAGTCTTGAGCAATTAAAGAAATTATAAAGCCAAAGTTAACTTGCTACTAAATCCGTAAAATTCCTGAAGTCATGTAATGAATAGCAATGTAGATAAATGTGGAGGAGGGCACAGCAGAAATCTAACTCACCCTTGGATATGTTTGGGTAAGTCTATAAGATCCCCTGGAGAAGGGAATGGCAACCCACTCCAATATTCTTGCCTGGAGAATCCCCACAGACAAAGAAGCCTGGCAGGCTACAGTGCATGGGGTCGCAAAAAGTCAGACACAACAGAGGGACTAACACTTTCACTTTCTCTTTCATGAAACAGGAAAAGGCTTCCCATGTGGCGCTAACAGTAAAGAACCAGCCTGTCCATGCTGCAGACATTAGAGACACAAGTTCCATTACTGGGTCAGGAAGATCCTCTGGAGGAGGGTATGGCAACCCACTTGAGTATTCTTGCCTGGAGAATCCCCATGGACAGAAGAGCCTCGTGGGTTATGGTCCACAGTGTTGAAGAGTCAGACACAACTGAAGTGACTCGGCACATATGAAACAGGGACACGGTTTCTGCAAGAGTCTGTCTTTAGGAGGGCTCTTGGAAGAACTCATCTTGAGATGAAATGAATTCAGGCACCATGTTCTTAAATCCATCCTTCATCCTAAACCATGGACGGTAGGACAATTATGAAAACATGCCTTCCATCCTCAGATCTACCTAGTTAAAAACCGAGAAAAGCTTTGACGCTAAAACTCTGTCACACATTGGGACACAGGCAGCCCTACTTCTATCAAAAACATCACTTAAGAGGAGTGAGGGTTTTGATCCAAATTTGCCAGGCACCACTGTGAAATACTGAAATTGTAGAAATCCTGTTCATTATTGATGATGGTGTCAGGCGAAGCATCTCTAGTGCTTGGAGAGAGAACTTTGCAGAAGATACTTGGTGAATCCATTTGAAAAATATCATAGTGGGACTTCTGAGAACAGGTGGCAACCAAAATGAGCAGGAGGGATTCATGAGGAGGAAGGATTTGTGGGAGATAGAGAGGCTCATTGTTACAGACAGACAGGCAGACAGAATGCAAAGGCAGTTAGCATTGTTTTTAAGTCCTCCATTTCCACTTATGAAATTATAGAATCCAAGTGTGAACACAGGAAGGCTGAACTCAGGAAAAATTGCAGAAAACAATATATATCATTGGTATGTTAGAGTTCTCAAAGGACTATATCTACTCTTTTTGAGCTCAACATTCAGAAAACTAAGATCATGGCATCTGGTCCCATCACTTCATGGGAAATAGATGGGGAAACAGTGGAAACAGTGTCAGACTTTATTTTGGGGGGCTCCAAAATCACTGCAGATGGTGACTGAAGCCACGAAATTAAAAGACACTTACTCCTTGGAAGGAAAGTTATAACCAACCTCGATAGCATATTCAAAAGCAGAGACATTCCTTTGCCAACAAAGGTCCACCTAGTCAAGGCTATGGTTTTTCCAGTGGTCATGTATGGATGTGAGAGTTGGACTGTAAAGAAAGCTGAGTGCTGAAGAATTGATGCTTTTGAACTGTGGTGTTGGAGAAGACTCTTGAGACTCCCTTGGACTGCAAGGAGATCCAACCAGTCCATTCTAAAGGAGATCAGTCCTGGGTGTTCTTTGGAAGGAACGATGCTAAAGCTGAAACTCCAGTACTTTGGCCACCTCATGCGAAGAGTTGACTTATTGGAAAAGACTCTGATGCTGGGAGGGATTGGGGGCAGGAGGAGAAGGGGACGACAGAGGACAAGATGGCTGGATGGCATCACCGACTCGATGGACGTGAGTTTGAGTGAACTCTGGGAGTTGGTGATGGACAGGGAGGCCTGGCGTGCTGCAATTCATGGGGTTGCAGAGTCGGACATGACTGAGCAACTGAACTGAACTGAACTGAACTGATAAATAGTCAAAGTACTACAGAAATTTATGAGTTAATCTAAGATGAATCCTTCAGGCATAAATGGAATTTTTCCCCTTAAAAGATAACCTATTATACATTGCTTGCGAAGTCAACTAAAATTCACTGTCATATTACACAACTCTCCATTTAGTTTTGGCTAGATAGGTGGACTTTGACATTATTAAGAGTTATTTTTTTCACTGCCTGGAGACATAGAAGGAATAAATGATCTCTTGAAGTCCCTTACTATCTGTGATTCTGTTTGTTACCTTGTTTAAAACTTTCTACAGAAAGAAGTTCCAGGTAGAGCCAAAGGTTTCATGGCAAAACCCTGCCCAAGACCCAAAGTCACAGATTTCCAAGGTTTAAGCTGCTGTGCCAGTATTCCTGTGTGCAATACAGAAACCAAAATTGTACCAAATATAGAAATATAGGTGTCCCAAATGTCATCTCAATGGAAAACAAGTGACTTTTCTTCCAGTACAGAACTGTTTCCATCACTGCAATTCAGTTTTTAAAAATCACTTCCTGCAGGAACCCACTGATCAATGCAAAAATACAAGTAGAATAATAGGTTGCTATAAAAATTATATAAATTAACCATCAGGTACAAATATTCTTTAGCTTTTCATAATTTATACTTCACTTTAATATTTCACAATCTGCATTAAAACATCATTAAAAAGTTCTCAGAACCAAAACTCATGGTACTATATTTTCTTCGTTTCCTTCTTAGAAGAACCCTGAGTGTGTGTATGTGCTAAGTCGTTTCAGTCGTGTCTGACTCTTTGCAACCCCATGGACTATAGCCCACCAAGCTCCTCTGTCCATGGAATTCTCCAGGCAAGAATACTGGAGTGGATAGCCATGTCCTCCTCTGGGGGATCTTCCTGAGCCAGGGATTGAGCCTGCTGCATCTCTTACATCTACATTGGCAGGCGGGTTCTTTACGACTAGCATCACCTAGGAAGCCCCAAAAGAACCCTGTCACCAAGCAAGTTATCTACGTTGTAAATAATACTTTAAAGATACTGGCTTTTCAAAGATACTATTATCAAGAGATGAGAGTGTTATTTTAAGGGAATATTCCTTAAGTTTCCCTAAGAGTAGATCATTTTCAAGCTATCAGCAACATACATTGCAACTTGGATAGCTTATGCTTGTTTGTTTTTACAGCTGATCTCTAAACAAGTACCTTTCAACACAGTTGCCTGTGTTGCAGACTTACTGTGAGTCTTTAAGCAAAACCAAAGAGACCTTCTGAGACAGCACAGCAACAGCCATTCAGTCTATAAAAGCTCCATCTGCTTTGTTACCCAGGTATTAGGCAGCTACCTATCTCTAGTGTCTCCCTTTGCCCTGAGTTCCTTGCTGAAGTTAATCCAGAAAAAACAAGTCATTTCATATTGGGATTCAGCTTTTCATTCAAAGTTGCTGTCCCTTCTTCTCCCTTGGATTTTAATCATATTCTTAATGTGAAATAGTATCTGAGAAAAATCATCCAGGCTTCATTCCTACTTTACTTAACCATACCAGTGCCTTATTCAGTTGTTACAAAAATTTTTTAAAAATTAAGTATATGAATTATTTCTCCTCAGAATGGGATCCTAAGGATTAAAAACACTAAAGTCAGTTCTGAATAATCTTATGCTAGGGAAGCTGGTGTTATAAAACCAGCCCTTCAGTACTTCCCTCCTAAAACTCGGCACTAATCAAGATGCTGATGAGAAAGCTCCAAGTGAACAACTTCAAGGAATCCATGAAAGGGAACGACTCTTGTCCAAAAGAAACAAAAAATCGGCCTTTCCTTAACCCCCTAATATCAGGGAATGTTGATATCCACTGACTCTTTTAATATAATATTCCATTTTTTGCTTTGTAAATTCCTAGATCAAGAAAGGGTAAAAAGCTTAAGAGTAAAATCCTATCAAAATATATCCCACAATGTGATTGTTCCAAAAATATGCTGGTTTTGAAACCAAAGAGCCATAAATAAGAAGCTTTGCTATTACCTTATAAAAATAACATCAGTGACCTGATTGAAATCAGTTCAGTTCAGTTCAGTCCAGTCACTCAGTCGTGTCCCACTCCTTTTGACCCCATGGACTGCAGCACACCAAGCCTCCATGTCCATCACCAACTCCCTGAGTTTACTCAAACTCACGTCCATTGAGTCAATAGTGCCATCCAACCGTCTCATTCTCTGTTGTCCCCTTCTTCTCCTGCCCTCAATCTTTCCCAACATCAGGGTCTTTTCAAATGAGTCAGTTCTTCGCATCAGGTGGACAAAGTAATGGAGTTTCAGCTTTAGCATTAATCCTTCCAATGAACACTCAGAACTGATCTCCTTTAGGTTGGGTCTCCTTGCAGTCCAAGGGACTCTCAAAGAGTCTTCTCCAACACCACAGTTCAAAAGCATCAATTCTTCAGCGTTCAGCTTTCTTTATAGTCCAACTCTCATGTCCATACATGACTACTGGAAAAACCATAGCCTTAACTAGACAAACCTTTGTTGGCAAAGTAATCTCTGCTTTTTACTATGCTGTCTACGTCGGTCATAACTTTCCTTCCAAGGAGTAAGCATCTTTTATTTCATGGCTGCAGTCACCATCCGCAGTGATTTTGGAGCCCAGAAAAATAAAGTCAGCCACTGTTTCCACTGTTTCCCCATCTATCTGCCATGAAGTGACGGGACCAGATGCCATGATGTTACTTTCCTGAATGTTGAGCTTTTAGCCAACTTTTTCACTCTCCTCTTTCACTTTCATCAAGAGGCTCTTTAGTTCTTCTTCACTTTCTGCAATTAGGGTGGTGTCATCTGCATATCTGAGGTTATTGATTCCAGCTTGTGCTTCATCCAGCCCAGCATTTCTCATGCTGTACTCTGCATATAAGTTAAATAAGCAGGGTGACAATATACAGCCTTGATGTACCTCTTTTCCTATTTGGAACCAGTCTGTTGTTCATGTCCAGTTCTAACTGTTGCTTCCTGACTTGCATACAGATTTCTCAAGAGGCAGGTCAGGTGGTCTGGTATTCCCATCTCTTTCAGAATTTTCCACAGTTTATTGTGATCCACACAGTCAAAGGCTTTGGCATAGTCAATAAAGCAGAAATAGATGTTTTTCTGGAACTCTCTTGCTTTTTCCGTGATCCAGATGCTGCTGCTGCTGCTAAGTCACTTCAGTCGTGTCCGACTCTGTGCAACCCCAGAGACGACAGCCCACCAGGCTCCCCTGTCCCTGGGATTCTCCAGGCAAGAACACTGGAGTGGGTTGCCATTTCCTTCTCCAGTGCATGAAAGTGAAAAGGGAAAGTGAAAGTGAAGTTGCGTCCTACTCTTAGCCACCCCATGGACTGCAGCCTACCAGGCTCCTCCATCCATGGGATTTTCCAGGCAAGAGTACTGGAATGGGTTGCCATTGCCTTCTCCGCAATGATCCAGCGGATGTTGACAATTTGATCTCTGGTTTCTCTGCCTTTTCTAAAACCAGCTTGAATATCTGGAAGTTGACGGTTCAGGGAGTGTTGAAGCCTTGCTTGGAGAATTTTGAGCATTATTCCCCAAATTTGATAATTATTTAACTTTTATTTTTTTTAAGTAAACTTTATTTCATAATGAATATCTGATTAACAACATTCAGGTAGATATCAGAGGAACTCAGCCATACGTATACATGTATTCTTTTTCCCTCAAACTCCCCTCTGGTCTAGGCTGCCACTTAACATTGAGCAAAGTGCCCTGTGCTACACAGTAGGTTTTTGTTGGTTATCCGTTTTAAATCCAGCAGTGTGTACATGTCAATCTCAAATTCTCTAATTATCCCTTCCAGCCATCCTTCCTCCTGACAACCATAAATTCATTCCCTATGCCTGTGAGTCTATTTCTGTTTTGTAAATATGTTCATTTGTATCATTTCTTTTTAGATTCCACATATAAGGGGTGTCATGCAATATTTCTCCTTCTCTGTCTGACTTACTTCGCTCAGTGACTTACTTCACTCTCTAGGTCCATACATGTTGTGATCAACTTTTTAAAAACTATAGTATTCGCTTCTACCATTAGTAATAATCTTCTTTGTTTGTATAGCAAAAATATACATTTACACCAACATTACAAGAATCTAAAATCACCCTGCTATTTTTCCCACTTTGCATTAATTTCAACTACAGAAAACTAAAAAGGATTTACTTCCCTTTAGGCCAGCACCAGTCTACTCAAGTATTAGCTGTGAATGAGTAAACCATTCATAAAAACAGAGCTATGTATGTAATGTGGTGGGCAAATCTTAAGATAAAAAAAGAAATTAGAATTTAGTGAGTTTAAAGAAATTAAAATTCCACTGTTCCTTTCTAAATTCTTAAATGAATACACGTCAAATCTTTACATATTACATACATTCCTTCCTACTTTACTAACCTTATGCTAAATCAAGCAAATACATATTGAAAGTATTTTTCATATTTCTTCCTCAAATATATGAGGAATATATTTGCTGAAATATATGAGCTGCCACTTTGAAATTCTGAAGAATTCACCGTTCACAACATCTGCTAAAAAATTTTCCTTCTCTGTCATGAAGAAGGGTCTGAAACAAAGACAGACGTGAATCATTTTAGAAGATAAATAAGGGATTTTTCATTTACAATTAGATTATAAAGAAAGACAAGTCATTTGAAGTAAATGGGAGCTCACTGTTTTTTTAAAATGCAGGGGAGCTAAGAGCCTGAAAAATCATTATAGCTTATTTTACATTGGAGAATTGGGAGGTCAAGCCATTAACTTTGTGAATTTGTGGAGGTTTCCCAGAAGCTTACTCAAATCCACTCCTAGGCCAATGTTAAACTTATTCAACTCATTAGCATAATAACATAAATGACCATTTGCAAAATGAAGACTGACAGAGTTTCTAAACATCGCTAGTGAAAACTCAGGGTCACATTGAAAAATGGTAAAATGATTAACAAGAGTCTATACCAGCACCAAGCCAGGCAAAAGATAAGTCAGTCTGTTATCCTCCTGTAAGAGACAGCTGGTCTTATTTCTCTGTGTAAACTTGTTTTTATAATAATTACTAGAACTAAAAATTAATAGTCTCTATGAGTAATTAAAAATGCATGTGATTTGAAAAGAAAATAAAAATACCAAGTATTTTTATTAAATATACTCAAAGTACTTAGTAAGTTTTAAATTGTTTAATGTTGTTTGGTAATTAACAGAAAAAAATAAGTGATAGTGACTGATAGATTTTAAAACAGTACGTTTCTTTACTTATTCCAAGCTAAATCATCAGATCAGATCAGATCAGTCACTCAGTCGTGTCCGACTCTTTGCGACTCCATGAATCACAGCACGCCAGGCCTCCCTGTCCATAGCTGTATTTAATTCAAGGAATAAAACAAGATGAAAACATTTAACCATGACAACTCTTGTCTTTCTTAACAATTTTGAAGTAAAATTCATAGTTTGTACGTATGCTCTGTCTATGATTTTTCCTCTAGCCAAACATCCGATATATAAGAGAAGATATTACTTTGCCAAGGCCTAAGAAATGCCCAAGAGAGAATATACATCAAAAGCTCTATATACCTCTTGACAAACCACAGAATCCAAGAAGACTGTATTACCATAAAAAAACAGAGAATTTATTCAAGATTTCAGATCAGAAATACTGACCGATAATCACTTCGGTTTGTATGGATTATGCAGAGATATATATGCAGAGGAGCCTAGATTCTGAATTTAATTCTTCTATTTATTCATATAATTGTAGTCAGGATTAGATTAGGTAATGTAGGTGAAGTGCATGCATGCATGCATGCCTAGTCGCTTTAGTCATGTTCAACTCTTATGTCACCCCGTGAACCATAGCCCGTCAGGTTCCTCTGTCTATGGAATTTTCCAGGCAAGAACACTGGACTGGGTTGCCATACTCTCCTCCAGAGGATCTTCCTGACCCAAGGATTGAACCCGAGTCTCCTGCATCTCTTGCACTGCAGGCAGATTCTTTACCCACTGAGCTACCTGGGAAGCCAAATAGGTGAAGTTCCTAGAGCCTATTGCTACAAATAATAAGGCTGTTTGATTTTCTATTGAATTGTTTGACAATCAATACAGAGTTACAGCATACTTTGTAGACAACACTGTGCTGGGTTATATAGAGAACATCACAAAATTATATGACATAACTTCTGCCCGTAAGGGGCTTACAGAAAAGATAGTTAAGAAACATACAGCTAAATTATGCTTTGAGTAGATAAAATCTGTAGTTCAGATTAAACAGTGGTCAAAGAAAGGAAAAGAATCATAACATCAGAAAATGTTGTAATTAGAAGAAATCTTAGAATTATCATTTGAAATAGCCACTAGGGTGGAGTCCTTTTAGGTCATCTCTTATTTCCTAATTGATAAAGATCTCTAGCTTTTTTTTAAGTCAAAAATCTTCCTTTCTGGTACACCCAACACTAGAGCTAGTTTTGCCTTTCAGATGGCTTCAAAATTTAGATATTTTGATATTCAGAGATTTTCCAACGAAGAAAATTTAAAACAAATAGGCTAACAAAAATGAATACAAAAATTAAGAAAAGTAGTGTATTCTTTCTCTCAACAGATACGTTTCAAAATTATTTTATGTTGTGTTGTTAAGAAATATATTCACTACTTATTTGGATTGATGCCTTCCTGAGAAGCACTCACTAGGGACCTGTGACTAACACAGATCCATTCAACTATTCATTTATACAACAAATATGTATGGAACACTTCTATGTGCTAAAAGCAATATTACTATTAATATTAACACTGGGGATGAAGTAGTGAATATAACAGGTGAAAATCCTTTTGTTGTCAACTTATCTCTCAGAAATTACGTTAACAAACATGAGAGTGATTTTACTTACCTTCTATTTGTTTGATTTTCTTCCCAATATGTGAAGAAGTACAGAAAAAAAAAATCCACGCCTAAATAAACCAGGAGACCTCACAGAGTACACGTACAGACTGTCTCATTAATAGTGAATTCTTGAAGCCTATGGGGGAATAAAGTAATTTGTATTCTAATTCCAAATTCATGAAGAGTCTTAGAGTGTCAAGGAAAGTTGTTCTCTTTGAAGATGATCTAAGTAAAGATATACAGTTCAACCAAATGTGCTCAGATTACTTTAAACTCTTTTCTCTTACCAGTTCCTAAAAATGAGGATATCATTTGCTTTTTATTACAGTGCTATATCTTAAAGAATTGATCTTGGCCAAGTAAGAAAAATGCTAAACCCTTTGTTTTTTGCTTATATCCACGATGGAAAGAATCCTCTCTGCTGTCATTAAAACTGCTGGGCTAATAGTAAAACCTGAAGACTTTGACTATTTCAAACAGATCTGTATAAATAATTGAGAGGTCTGAATGCTTAGCCACTTTTCCAAATCACATGAAATCCTTGAAACTTTACAACTGATATGCATCAAAAGAACCAAATCTGGAGCTTTTCATCAAGACAGGCTGAGGATTTTGACATGTCTCCAATTTATTAGGTTTTAGTTATTGGTGCAAACAAAAATTTCTCCTAGGGACACAATTTTGTCCCATATGAGTCACAAGAAGTTCAAAGAAATACTATGTGAACTAGTTTCTGCACTGAATCGAGATGAAATGACAGTGTACAAAGAGGAGGCACTTTGCTTGTCCTCTTGTGCAAATTCTGATACTGCTTTCTAAGTTTGGAGGAAGAAAAAAGATCTTTTATTTATTGACACTCTTCCTAGCACAGCTTTCCCCTTTAGTTCTTTCCAATCCTTTTCGTAATAATTTGGTCACCAACCAAATCATTAGGTCAACCACTCAGCATACGAAAATACTACTTCACCACAGTGTGAAGAAGCAGCATATAAACTATCAGTGGAGAGCCCAGAATTTATCTCAGCAGAATAGAGAAAAGGAATATAGATTATGTTCATATTTCTTCAAATTCCTTCCATTCTGTTCCCCAGTGACTCTTCTTCCTAGTCTAGATCTGTGTCTGCTTAATTACTCATGTTACACTCTGTGTATAGGTTTAATCTACTCCTATTAGTACTATGAAACATTTCCCTTTTCCTCTAGGAATCTATGTACATAATTTTTTCTTCCCCTTTCAATGTTATAAGTAGTCCTCCGGCTTCTCATTCATTAAAGTTTCTCTATAATCTTACAGGTACTTCTAGCCAAGCAAATCACTCAAAGCTGTCTCTTCATCTATAAATAGGGGGAAAAAAAATCCTAGATCATGGAGTTGTTAGAAAAATCACATTGAATAGGATACGTAAAGTGCTAGCTAGCACTACACTATGCCCGGCTGGCAGAAAGAAACAAAAGGAGCTCTGATGCTTATTCTGTTACTTACCTTTTCTTATTTACCTGCTGTCTACAACCACACCATCCTCGCTTGTCTGTCTCTTAAAAGCTCATGTGCTGTTCTGTTTTTAGTAGATACATTTTGATTCATTATTCTGCTGATCATTTATTGCTTATAAATTTATGGTTATATCTGCCCATCATAATTAACATTTATATGAGTTATTTCTAAACAATGACATCAATACAGAGATTCACAATATAAATTTAATACTCTCATCAAAAAGTACATACTCCTTTCTCTACGGTACCATAATCTCTTCTTGTAATTATAAGTATTGTTCTTGCTAACATCTGCATCATATGTGTGTGTGCTTATGTGTATCTATTACATGGATATAATTAAACATGTGTGTGTCAATGTGTGTATATATAGAGAGAAAGACACAGAGAGACACATGCAGGTAAAAAGGGAGGGACAGAGTCTTCATTTTTGCAAACAAAAATAAAACTAATATTTCAGCAAGGTATATTATATGTGGCAGCATATATTTTTAAATATTTACTGAGTTAAATTTAATAGGGCCAGGACTTACAAGTCACAAAAGGTTAGGATACCACAGAAAAGGTGAGTCACAGTGCTTCTTAGAAATATACAAACTGTAATATTTATCCAGTGGCAATTCCATTTTCATTCCATGAATCTCATTGCATTCTACATACAGCTTGCGCACATGCTTGCTAAGTCGCTTCAGTTGTGTGCAACTCTTTGTGACTCCGTAGACTGTAGCCCACCAGGTCCTTCTGTCCATGGGATTCTCTAGGCAAGAATACTGGAGTGGGTTGCCATTTCCTCCTACAGGGATCTTCCTGACCCAGGGATCAAACCAGCATCTCTTACACCTCTTGCGTTGGCAGGCCGTTGCATTGGCAGACGACACCATTGCGTCGCTAGTGGCAGGTTCTTTGCCACTAGCATCACTGGCGCGTAACTCCTGTGCTGCATGGTCCCAATCAGTTCAGTTCAGTTCAGTTCAGTCACTCAGTCGTGTCCAATTCTTTGCGACCCCATGAATCATAGCATGTCAGGCCTCCCTGTCCATCACCAACTCTCGGAGTTTACCCAAACTCATGTCCATCGAGTTGGTGATGTCATCCAGCCATCTCATCCTCTGTTGTCCCCTTCTCCTCCTGCCCCCAATCCCTCCCAGCATCACAGTCTTTTCCAATGAGACAATTCTTCACATGAGGTGGCCAAAGTACTGGAGTTTCAGCTTTAGCATCAGTCCTTTCAAAGAAATCCCAGGACTGATCTCCTTCAGAATGGACTGGTTGGATCTCCTTGCAGTCCAAGGGAGTCTCAAGAGTCTTCTCCAACACTACAGTTCAAAAGCATCAGTTCTTCGGCACTCAGCTTTCTTCACAGTCCAACTCTCACATCCATACATGACCACTGGAAAAACCATAAGCTTGACTAGACAGACCTTTGTTGGCAAAGTAATGTCTCTGCTTTTGAATATGCTATCTAGGTTGGTCATAACTTTCCTTCCAAGGAGTAAGCGTCTTTTAATTTCATGGCTGCAGTCACCATCTGCAGTGATTTTGGAGCCCAAAAAAATAAAGTCTGACATTGTTTCCACCGTTCCCCCATCTATTTCCCATGAAGTGATGGGACCGGATGCCATGATCTTCGTTTTCTGAATGTTGAGCTTTAAGCCAACTTTTTCACTCTCCTCTTTAGATGCCCTCTATTCTCCTTGACCATTCATGTAGCCCAAAGAAGCAAAAAGAGATCATTTGTTTCTTTCTGTCTCTTTATAATTACCCACAGTGTCTAAGTTTCTGAAAAGTTAGACACAATAAAAGTTATTAATCATTGCAGTCACTTAAGGTCATTCATATTCCTAGGATCTTCAAGAGTTCTGCCTATGAAAACTCATAGGACCAATACCCATAGGATGTGACAGGGGTATGGCTTAGTGGGGAGAGAGAACACAGCTCTACTTTGCCAGTGGCCAAGTACTGCTGTCAAATTTCCCAGGAGGAAAACATTTTGGTTATGTTAATAAAATCATATTAATTATGTGAATTCGCTTAGAGATGCCTGTCCAAGTCAATTTTCTTGCTAGCACAGAAAATTGCTTATGACGTCACCTGACAAATATTTCCCTAGAACGAATTGAAAATATAAAGTTGTATTCTTTCCTTATCCCCATAACATACATTCATGTTGCCAAAATGTCAGACTTCATAAAAACCCATTTGCAATAATTCTGCCCATGCATAAGTCAGTGTTATATTTAACAACTCTCCGTGCTTTGAAGTGCCCCCTTCCTAACCACACTTGTCATTTCTTGGCAACTCTAGCCGTCTTTTGGCATCAAATAGACCCAGCAGAGGTTTACCAGTCATCAATAATGAACTGAGAGCAAAGTAAAGAGCTTTGGTACTGTAGGGACTAAAGAATAGGTCCCCTGATGCACAGGAGAAAAAAAATCAATCATGGACCACACAAAGAAAGCTGAGCCTAATCTAGCCTTTAACACTGTTTGAATTGTGGTTTGTTTATGAAAAATAAATACCCTAATTAAAACAAATAATATATGACTTAAAACTTTATTAGAAATTCAATAATTAATTATTCAGTTACTGGAGAGTTACAGGTGAAAGTGAAAGTCGCTCAGTCAGACTCTTTGTGATCCCATGGAATTCTCCAGGCCAGAATACTGGAGTGGGTAGCCTATCCCTTCTCCAGTGGATCTTCCTGACCCAGGAAGCAAACCAAGGTCTTCTGCATTGCAGGTGGATTCTTTACCAACTGAGCTATCAAGGAAGCCCTGATATCAAGAGAGTTACAAATCTCTGATATCAGAATCTCCTGATATCAGGAGAGTTACAAAGAGACATAAATAAGACAAAAAATAAGAAAAAATAAGAACAGTAAGGGGCATATGTAGGTTTTTTTCAAAGACATGGAAAAAAGAAAGACAGACTCAGGAGGACTGATACAAACAAAATATTTTCATGCGACATAAGATTCTTCCTAAAGCTTTTAGAACTTCTTGTGTTCTTGAGATGTTACAAAAAAAGGAAATTCCAACAATTGAAACATGATTCATTGGTACAAGAAACAATGAACCATACTCAGAAACTGAATGTTGAAAGGCAAACTATTTTCGTATTTTAATAGGGCTCATTGCATTATTAAGTTATAATGGCAAATGCTAACACTTGATTAAAGCAGCAATAAGTTAATTATTGTGCTTATGATAATATATCAATCAGGACAAGGACTAGAATGCAGTTGGAGAGAGTACAAAATTGATTAAAAGTGGTGTCAAGAGTTACTAAAAATTAAAAGCAAAGAAAATCCAATTAGAAGAATAAGTAACAGTTGAAGCAAGCTTAACCATTAACATTTAATCTAAATCCTACAAGGTCCTACAACAAAGGAAAGTTAAAAATAGGATGCATAGTTGGGCAGAAATGATTCTTAAATATCTTTCAAAGAGTTTGCATCCTGGGAATAGGAAATGAGAATTATCAAGATGAAGGCAAGGCTAAAGCAGCAAAGCTTTGGACATATTGATCGTGTTTTGTATAAGAGTCACTCCATTTAAATCACTACTGAATAGGGGTCTGGCTTTTCCAGGACTCTAGCTGGCCACAAGGTGCTCCTCTGAGAAGATTCTTCAAAAAGGACAATGAAAGTGAAAAGGAAAATAGCTCAGTCGTGTCCAACTCTTTGCAATCCCATGGACTATACAGTCCATGGAATTCCCCAGGTCAGAATACTGGAGTGGGTAGCCTTTCCCTTCTCCAGAGGACCCTCCCAAACCAGAGATCAAACGCAGGTCTCCCACATTGCAAAACTGACAATGTATCAACCAAATTTTAAAGGTAATGTATTGACATGATGGTTAGAACTGTGACAAAAAGTCATTAGAAGGAACAATATGAGATAAGACCATGATAATCAGAGAAATTATAGGCAGAAGAAGCACATCTCAGGTAAAACCTGCATCCACTTCTCCCACCTGGAGAGTTCTTTCCGTTCACTTCTTTTTTTTAACTTTATTGGAGTATAATTAATTTACAATGTTGTTCCCATTCACTTTTATTTCTCTGCACTAAGAAGCTTGTATGGGTTTCCCTAGTGGCTCAGATGGTAAAGAATCTGTCTGCAGTGAAGGAGATCTGGATTTGATCCCTGAGTTGGGAAGATCCCTTGGAGAAGGGAATGGCAATCCACTCCAGTGTTCTTGCCTGGAGAATCCCATGGACAGAGAAGCCTG
The DNA here is from genome assembly GCF_032452875.1 of Bos javanicus. NCBI lineage: Eukaryota > Metazoa > Chordata > Mammalia > Artiodactyla > Bovidae > Bos > Bos javanicus. The sequence continues at coordinate 26,271,053 of NC_083891.1, read as the reverse complement.
GCAGGCTACAGTCCATGGGTTCGCAAAAGAGTCGGACACAAACAACCTCAGGGTCTATTTTTAAATTTAAAAGTCCAAAATACCTGATATAATTCTTTTGTTTTCTAATTGAGATCATTAACTGTGATCAAACAATAGCAGAGATTAAAGCAAAACCAAACAGAAAAGTATGTTTGTATAAATGTCAAAATTGTATGCTAATGCATTTAGCTATACATTTCAGGCATTCTTCATTGCGGGTTTTTTTTTGTTGGTTTGTTTTTTATGTGTTTCTACTTAAAATATTCTGATTTAAAATTGAGGGGGGGAGTTCTGATCTAATTTTAATGCTATGGTTGGAAATCAACTGTCCCTACACATGAATTCAACCACTGCATCTCTCTGTTAGCTGGCTGAACACTCTAGAAGAGGTCATATCTTCTGAAATTATTAAGAAATAGCAACATATGCCTTATTTTTTCCTAAATATTTTCCAAAGTACTCTATCATACTTCATTATGTACACTTATGGTGATAAGGATGACCTTTTTACCACTGATATACATTTTATAATAATTTTACTTATAAATTTTAATAACTTTCTGTAAGAAGTATAATTTATTCTCATTTAAAATATTCTAGAATATGACCCTGAAAAATAAATAATTAATTTAAATATTGTGCTTCCTACGTGGCTCAGTTGTAAAGAATATGCCTGCAAATGCAGGAGTTGTTGCTTGTTGCTAAGTCACTTCAGTCACGTCCAACTCTGTGTGACCCCATAGACGGAATGCAGGAGACATGGGTTCAATTCCTGGGTCAGAAAGATCCCCTGGAGAAGGAAATGGCAACCCACTCTGGTACCCTTGCCTGGGAAATCCCATAGACAGAGGAGCCTGGTGGGCTATAGTTCATAGGGTCACAAAAGAGTCTCTACTAAACAATAACAACAATTTAAATATCACCTCATCCTTCCATTTGACTAAGATGGCCTAATGTTCTGTTTCAACTAGATTAAATGGCAGGCAGGCTGTTTCCTGACTGGCCCACTGCTACTGTTACTGCTAAGTCGCTTCAGTCGTGTCCGACTCTGTGTGACCCCAGAAACGACAGCCCACCAGGCTCCCCCGTCCCTGGGATTCTCCAGGCAAGAATACTGGAGTGGTTGCCATTTCCTTCTCCAATACATGAAAGTGAAAAGTGAAAGTGAAGTCGCTCAGTCGTGTCCAACTCTGAGCGACTCCATGGACTGCAGCCTACCAGGCTCCTCCATCCATGGGATTTTCCAGGCAAGAGTACTGGAGTGGGGTCCACTTCTAGTGGACTGGCCCACTAGCCCCCCCTTTGTTTAGAGCATTTACTTTAGAAAGCTTGCTACCCTAAATCCTTTCTTTCCCTTTGAGATATAGATATTCAGCTTCTTTGTCAGTTTTACAACCCCAGAACATCTTTCTCAAGGACCTGAGAGCCATTCCTTTGAAATATAATTGTTTAGAAAGACAGTGCCTTTATCTCCCAGTCTCTGATGGATAAGTGACACTTAGCAATCCCATAAAGCGTAATCATATTGACCAATCATCCCCTGTAACTTCCTCCAGTACTTTTCCACTAGCTTACACCGTACTTAAAAATTCTTTCTGCTTTTTGTTTCAGCGAACTTGAGTTCAATCTCTCTCCCCATTACAGTGGCCTTGAATAAAGTCTTCCCTGTGTCAACCACAAATTGGCATTTGCCAAGAGCATTGCCAGCAACTGAACAATAAGGGCATCTATCATCTGCCTCTGCAGTTCCAGGGAAGTTATGGGCTTCCCTGGTGACTCAGACTGCAAATAGTCTGCCTGCAATGCAAGAGACTCAGGTTCGATCTCTGGGTCAGGAAGATCCCCTGGAGAAGGAAATGGCAACCCACTTCAGTATTCTTGCCTAGGAAATTCCATGGACAGAGAAGCCTGGTGGACTACAGTCCATGAGGTTGCAAAGAGTTGGACACGACTGAGCAACTAACACTGAACACTCTGCAGCTACTGAATCCTGGGCTGTTGCAGTTATTGACCTTCAACACCCTCTGAGTTCAGGGTGGAGTGAGGCACTCTGTGCTCCAGGGAATCTGGTGGAACAGGTCTTTAGATAGTTAGATATTTTTAGGAACTAATTTCATTATCCCAATCCTTGCATCTCTTCATCTCTAGAAAAGCGCTGCAATGACATCAGCTCCTCAAGACTAACAGAAAACCTTTTGTAAAGTTAGCACTTGATTGGACTGAACTCCCTCTTCATCAAAATCTTATTCATTGACCTTCCCCTACTGCCTCTTTGGAGCAGTCCCTCAGAACTATCTAAGGGGCTGTCTCCCAGGCTCCAGTCCTCATTTTGTCCCAAATAAAACTTAAAACTCTCAAGTTGTGCATCTTTTATAGTCAACACTTCCATGATTAACTTGTCTAACTGAATGTCTCTTTGAGACATTACATCCTGTATCATCTCAGTGGAGAAAGGAACACTTTCGATTTAAGAAGCAATATTTAACAGAATTATTCAGAGTAATATATTATGTGCCATTTTTTATGATAATGATGAAAGACAGCAGAAGAAACAATGTGAAAACAAGACTGTGATACATAGAGAAGGGCTTTATGCGCTCATTCCCACACTTGCGCTAACCACAGCCATAGCCCAGCCTCAGCTTCACATGCTGACATCCCCTGATGTTAGAATCTGACTGCACTTCTGTGAATAAAAACCAAGGATCGCATACTATTTGCAGGCAGAATTGAGCTAGGAGGCTATGTTTGCCAATAAGTTTGAAAATCACAGAGTCCACCATTGTTTCTGGTGAATTTGAGGTTCTCAATGTCTCTTCACAGAAAGAATCCAAAGATAGATGAGATGATTGGATGGTATCACCGGCTCAACGGACATGAGTCTGAGCAAACTCCAGGAGACGGTGAAGGACAGGGAAGCCTGGCATGCTGCAGTCCACAGGGTTGCAGAGTCAGATACAACTGAGCAACTAAACAACACGATACAAGAAGTGGATTTATTTGGGCTTCCCTTGTGGCTCAGCTGGTAAAAAATCCTACTGCAATGTGGGAGACCTGGGTTCAATCCCTGGGTTGGGAAGATCCCCTGGAAAAGGGAAAGGCTACCCACTCCAGTATTCTGGCCTGGAGAATTCCATGGACCAGTCCATGAGGTCACAAAGAGTCAGACACAACTGAACGACTTTCACTTTCACACTCCACAGACAGAGTGTGGGCCAGCTCAGAAGGTGAGAGAGCCCTAAAACATGGCATGGTTAGTTTTTGTGGGTTGGGTAATTTTATAGGCTGATGAGTGGGAGTATCATTTCAATTATTTCAGGAAAGGGGTGGGGATTTCCAGGAATTGGACCACCACCCACTTTTTGACCTTTTATGGTTGGCCTCAGAGCTGTCAAGGTGCTGAAGGATGTGTCATTTAGCGTACTAGGGTATTACAATGAGCATATGAAGAGGCTCACTAGAATCTAAATATTCTGCCATCTTGAACCATGTTGGTTATAACCAGTCTTTGTCATATCCTATGGCTACGTTGTTTTTTTAAAGGTTATGCCCTGCTTTCTTCCCTACTGTTTCATTATTACCCATATATCTTACACAATTTGACTTGCTTACATTACCTTCTTGAGATCACTTGATATATTAAGGTTTTTAATATATAGCACCTTTTTAACTGACTTTTGACAAAGGTGTAAAATCAATTCAATCAAGAAAGGATGGCCTTTTCAATAAATTATGCTGGAGCAAATGGATATCTATAGACAACTGATGAACCTCAACCTAAACTCAAAATGAATAATGGACTTAGTATAAAATGTAAAAGTATAAAAATATTTTAAATAAGAAATCTAGGACTAGACAAAGAATTCTTAGACTTGATTAAAAAAAGCATAATCAATAAAAGGAAAATTTCTATTTGTCAAAGTCCATATTAAATGAATAAAAATACAAATTGCAGACTTAGAGAAAATATTTGCAAACCACATATCTGACAAAGAACTAGGCCCTAGAATAAAGAATTCTCAAAACTCAACAGCAGTAAAACAAACAATCCAACTGGAAAATATGCAAATATATGAAAAGACATTTCAACAATAAGAATATACAAATGGCAAATAAGCACAGAAAAATGTTCTCATTAGCTATCTATTTTATACATGGTTATCAGTAGCGTATATGTGTCTATAAAAACTAATACAACATTGTAAAGCAACTATATTCCAATAAAAATTAATTTAAAAATTAAAATTAAAAAAAAAACTTCAAAAAATTGTTCAACATTAGCCTTTAGGGAAATGTAAATTAAACCATAATGAAATATCACTAGTTACCTTCAGAATAGCTAACATGAAAAACAGTGACATAAAAAGCTGACAAGGATTCAGAGAAACTGAATCCCTAATATGTTACTGGTAGGAATGAAAAATGATATATAGATGCTATAAAATAGCTTGTCTATTTGTTGTAAAAGTGACCATACCATTACCACATGACCCAGCAATTGCAGTCTTTGGCATTTATTATCAGACATTCAAGCTTATATTCACACAAAAATCTCTACAAGAATCTTCAAAGAAGCTTTAGTCATAATCAGTAAAGCTAGGAAATGACAACCCACTGCAGTATTCTTGCCTGGGAAATGCCATGGACAGAGGATGGGAAATGCCATGGACAGAGGAGCCTGACAGGCTGTGAGGCTGCAAAGGGTTGGACATGACTGTGAGTGACGGAGCACACAAAAATCACACAGATGTCCTTCAACAGGTGAATAGTTATACTGTGCTATATCGAAACAACGCACCACTGATACACTCGCACCACTGATACACTCAAACCACTGATTCACAACATCCTTGAGGAATCTCCAGAGAATGATGCTAAGTGGGAAAAAAAAAAAAAAGGTGACATGCTTTATGATTCCACTTCCTATAACCTTCTTGAACTGAAAAAGTGATAGAAATGGAGATCAGCTGAGTGGTTCTGAGTGCATGGGGTAGAAGGAAGGTAGAAATGGTCACAAAAGGGTAACAGGAAGGATCCTTGTGGTGATGAAAGAATTCCGTACCGTAACTGTATCAACATCAGCATCCTTGTTGTGATGTTATAGTATAGTTTCATAAGCTGTTGGAGAGTGAATGTGCTAGTCCCTCAGTCACATCTGACTTTTTGCAACCCCATGAACTGTTGCTCCCAGGCTCCTCTGTCAATGGAATTCTCCAGGCAAGAATACTACAGTAGGTAGCCATTCCCTTCTCCAGGGGAATCTTCCCAAACCTGGGATCAAACCTGGGTGTCCTGCATTACAGGCAAATTCTTTACTGTCTGAGCCACCAGGGATATTATAGGGAGTGAAAAGATGGCATACGGGCCATCTTTCTGTCTTAATTTTCACAAGTGCTTCTGAATCTATAATAATTTCAAAATATAAAGTTTAATTTTAAAAATAAAGAGAAAAAGTTTACAATCTGCATATTTCATACTAAGCAAAGTATTTGCCACGTATGAAAAAACAAGAACAGAGTTGTAAAAATACACTATTTAAAAAAATATTTAAAGATCGTATCAAACAAAAAAATGAAGCAAAATTAAACTCTCAAGAATAGGATATTCAGGACATTCAGGATTAGCTCTGAAATGAAGGAAGCAAAGACATAAGTCTGAAGAAATACTGCATATCTGGCTACAAAACTGATGTGCAAATATAACAAGTTACCTTTACAAGACGGGAATATAAATGAAAATAACATTTTAATAGAAGTAATCTATATTTAAATGCCAAATGTTCTTTTAAAAACAAAATGCTAAGGATCAAGCACTTTAATGGCTTCTGCTCTACATTTAATAGTGAGAATAAGATAAATAGTTGCTTTACAAATTGTGATCCTAGAATAACAATTTTTGAATATAACATTTTTTTTCATCACTTTCTCACAAATTTCTGTATTATTCACTACAGATTTTCTCAAAATGAAAGCAAGGTCAGATAAAAATCACAATTGCCTATTAAATTTTATGTAAAGTTACATATATCTGTGTTTACATCATTAAGTATAATACCTACTTAAAGTTAAAATACATGTTTGCAATATTAAGTTTAACTTCAGTATCCAGTTATTAATCACAAGTTCATCCAAGTGAAGCTTGATAAAGCTTCATCATCCATAAACAGTATTTATAATTTGGCACTGTGTGCCATTATTTGGATCTGTTGTTTGTTTATGGTTTTGCATTAGGTGCTGTATAAAAAGTGATGCATACCCTAGATGGCAGAGTGCCATGATGAACACATAAAAACAGCCAGCAGTTTCTCAGTTCATTTCAATGTTCATTTAAATTAAGGTGACTAAACATCCTATAATCTGACATAAAGTCATGACGTGACTTTGGCACTTACTGTAAGTTCATAATGAATATCACAATAAGACTGTTTTGATCTTAGGCCCTAGGCATCTGAACACCACATCCAAAGCAAAACCGTAGAAATTGACTTCATTCTGGAGGAAGACATAGGGGGAGGGGGAGAGAGACAAAGAGGGGAAGTACTCTAAAATCTCAATCTAATGTATTATATTTGGATACTAAGGGCAGCTGGTGCAGTGGTAAAGAATCCACCTGCCAATGCAGGAGATGCAAGAGATGTGGGTTCTCTCCTGGGTCAAGAAGATCTCCTGGAGTAAGAAGTGGCAACCCACTCCAGTAGTCTTGCCTGGAAAACTCCATGGACAGAGGAGCCTGTCGGACTAGAGTCCACAGGGCCACCAAGAGTCAGACACAACTGAGCAACTGAGCACGCACACACAAATTGAAAGTGGAAGTTGATCAGGCCTGTCTGACTCTTTGCAACCCCATGGACTATACAATCCATGGAATTCTCCAGGCCAGAATACTGGAGTGGGGAGCCTTTCCCTTCTCCAGGGGATCTTCCCAAACCAGGGGCCAAACCCAGGTCTCCCTGATTGCAGGTGAATTCTTTACCAGCTGAGCCACAGGGAAGCCCACACACACTCAAGGCAAACATTAAAAAGATGCTTTGAGATAAAGCTTAAAACCCACAGTTGTATCACCTGTATTATCGATCTAATTGTCTCACCTATTCATCATGTTTTGGTGAAGGTTCCTTAGTTTTTCATAACCTCTCTTTAGACTGTTAACATTCCCAGCCAGAATAATCTTTTCTTACAGCAAAGTTTCTGTGATTAATTCTAAGAGCTGAAAGTAAGCCTGTGAATTGACCTAAACAAAATCTTGATCTTATCTATTTTCTACTATACACTTTCTATACTACCTCTATTTTAAAAAGCTGTTCTTAGAGACATTGTACTAGATCCCACAGTGTTTCCTTAGCAACTTCTGCAATGCCCCTGAGCTACAGATTTTAATTCCACCACATGCTGTATTTTTTTTTAAGTGTAACACGTCTTAAGCTTCAGCATTAGTATACAGAAAATTCAACACATTTTCAGGTTTTCCTATGGGTACTTATAATAGCATCTGTTACTAGCTGTAGCTAGAAGTAAGAAAAGCTCAAAAAAAAAAAAGACAATGAATAGCATGATTTCATAATAACTAAATTATGATTCTTTTGAATTTAACATCTAAATCCTCTTATAAAGATCCACAATGTTAGATCCACATTTAAATCTTGTTTCTGTGTTTGGTCCAAATGAAGAATTACTGTCATCTGAATAGCTTGAAATGCATCTCTCTCATAGATAGCTCAAGGATATTACTTTCTGAGCCCCTTAATCCTGAACCACATGAACTTTTTTTTTTATTTAAACTGTGTCCAAATGCTTTTAAGCTTTAATGTGTACAACTGTATAACAATGATTTCACATTATTTTTGAATTTAATTTCTGTTCATTGTTTTTCAAAAAGAAAACAGAAAAAATGCAGGAAATTTTGCCACTATGTTATTAATTTACCATTCCATTTATATTAATCTTATCACCCATTTTCTTCATAAGAACAAAAGAGCAGATGTTTGACCACATTAGGTGCTCAATAGGAGTAACTAAGATAGTAATAACGTGTGTAGTTTGACTGCATCTTTTTCTAATAGTAAGCTATTTTGTAAACACAAAATCACCCTCAGCTCTGTACAGGAGATGCAGGGTGATGATATGGAAAGAGCAATGGACTGAACAGGTTGAAAAGATTGGTTCAACTTCCAATGTTGTTTTTCCAACCTTTCCTTTTGGTGAATTACTTACTCTCTTTGCTTACTATTTCATGCATGCTAAGTCACTTCAGGCATGTCCAACTCTGCAATCCCATGGAGCCCACCAGGCTCCTCCGTCCATAAGATTCTCCAGGCAAGAATCCTGGAGTAGATTGCCAAGCCCTCCTCCAGGGGATCGTCCCGACACAGAGATCAAACCTGCATCTCTTATGTCTTCTGCTTTGGCAAGCAAGTTCCTGACCACTGCTGCTGCTGCTGCTGCTACTAGCGCCATATAAATAAAATACATCTACTTCAAAAGACTGAGGGGTTTATTTTCCTTTACAATTGAAGATTTTTTTTCACATGTTCTATCCAAAGAACAAACATTGTCTAGGATTCAAGTAAGGTGGATCAGTCCAACCTAATGAAGCCTGTATCCTTTGTGGAAAAATTGATTCGGTTTTGGGAGCAATTATTGAGACTCTACCTCCAAGACTGGACGACATTATATAAGCAGACTTGGAAAGAGTGAGAACTTGGCTGCATTTTCATAGGTGGTTCTGGGAGAGCTGATGGTGACCCGTCTTGATATCAGAGGCATGTGCAGAGAATAGAAGATTGCTCTGAGAATGAAATGAGACAATATAATTTTCATAAGCAGAGCTATTTATAACACATCATAGACATTTGGAATACATATTAATTATCCTTTGTTTTGTCTCTTTAATTCTCAAGTAACATCTTTTGAAAAGCAATAGTGTAAATGTAAATAATATGAGGTAAATTAAGAAAATAGAGCATTTTCTAAGTGGTGCCATATTATATACATATTTACATAGATGGAAATATAGATACTAAGTAGATAATCAGATACTATTAGTGGATATCATTTCCAAGCCCTGTGCAGAAAGTTTTAAGTTAATCCTCAAATATTTTTGGCCAACCCAATAGTTTTCTGAGATGGATACTATTATTAGTCTACTTTGCAAAGGAGTAAACTGATAGTTTTTGCAGAAAAAGTTACATGGCTAGGAAAGGAGACAGGGAGCAAACTAAACCATCCAACTCCAAAGCCCAATTCCAGCAGATATCAATAATAAAGCACAATCAGTTCAGTTCAGTTCAGTCGTTCAGTCGTGTCCGACTCTTTGCTACCCCATGAATCGCAGTACACCAGGCCTCCCTGTCCATCACCAACTCCCAGAGTTCACTCAGACTCATGTGCATGGAGTCAGTGATACCATCCAGCCATCTCATCCTCTGTCATCCCCTTCTCCTCCTGCCCCCAATCCCTCCCAGCATCACAGTCTTTTCCAATGAGTCTTCACATGAGGTGGCCAAAGTACTGGAGTTTCAGCTTTAGCATCATTCCTTCCAAAGAAATCCCAGGGCTGATCTCCTTCAGAATGGACTGGTTGGATCTCCTTGCAGTCCAAGGGACTCTCAAGAGTCTTCTCCAAATTAAAATGGAATCACAGATAAATAGCCTGGAGACAAGGATTGAGAAGATGCAAGAAAGGTTTAACAAGGACCTAGAAGAAATAAAAAAGAGTCAATATATAATGAATAATGCAATAAGTGAAATTAAAAACACTCTGGAGGCAACAAATAGTAGAATAACAGAGGCAGAAGATAGGATTAGTGAATTAGAAGATAGAATGGTAGAAATAAATGAATCAGAGAGGATAAAAGAAAAACGAATTAAAAGAAATGAGGACAATCTCAGAGACCTCCAGGACAATATTAAACGCTACAACATTCGAATCATAGGGGTTCCAGAAGAAGAAGACAAAAAGAAAGACCATGAGAAAATACTTGAGGAGATAATAGTTGAAAACTTCCCTAAAATGGGGAAGGAAATAATCACCCAAGTCCAAGAAACCCAGAGAGTCCCAAACAGGATAAACCCAAGGAGAAACACCCCAAGACACATATTAATCAAATTAACAAAGATCAAACACAAAGAACAAATATTAAAAGCAGCAAGGGAAAAACAACAAATAACACACAAGGGAATTCCCATAAGGCTAACAGCTGATCTTTTAATAGAAACTCTTCAAGCCAGGAGGGAATGGCAAGACATACTTAAAATGATGAAAGAAAATAACCTACAGCCCAGATTATTGTACCCAGCAAGGATCTCATTCAAGTATGAAGGAGAAATCAAAAGCTTTTCAGACAAGCAAAAGCTGAGAGAATTCTGCACCACCAAACCAGCTCTCCAACAAATACTAAAGGATATTCTCTAGACAGGAAACACAAAAATGGTGTATAAACTCGAACCCAAAACAATAAAGTAAATGGCAACGGGATCATACTTATTAGTAATTACCTTAAACGTAAATGGGTTGAATGCCCCAACCAAAAGACAAAGACTGGCTGAATGGATACAAAAACAAGACCCCTACATATGTTGTCTACAAGAGACCCACCTCAAAACAGGGGACACATACAGACTGAAAGTGAAGGGCTGGAAAAAGATTTTCCATGCAAATTGGGACCAAAAGAAAGCAGGAGTCACAATGCTCGTATCAGATAAATTAGACTTTAAAACAAAGGCTGTGAAAAGAGACAAAGAAGGTCACTACATAATGATCAAAGGATCAATCCAAGAAGAAGATATAACAATTATAAATATATATCCACCCAACATGGGAGCACCGCAGTATGTAAGACAAATCCTAACAAGTATGAAAGGAGAAATTAACAATAACACAATAATAGTGGGAGACTTTAATACCCCACTCACACTTATGGATAGATCAACTAAACAGAAAATTAACAAGGAAAAAAAAAAAAAACACATGTATCTATAAAGTTCACTAAAGCAAAGCACAGTAAAATGAGGTATGGCAATAAAAGGCGTTAAATTTATCAAATAAAAAATAAATAAATAAATAAATAAATAAAAGAAAATTCTGATCTCATAATCCAAGATTTGGCCCATAATTTTATGCCCTGTATGATGGAAAAGACCGGACTTGAGGTCTCAACTTTAACACATATTATCTGTATTACTTCAACCAAATCATTTCTGAGTTTCTCTTCTCTCATCTGTAACATCATGATGATAAAAATGAGATTGTCCATGGAAAAGCATTTGCCACTGGCAAAAGCTATAACAAAACACTGGCAATTATCACTCAAGTGCTTCACAAAGAACTAGCTGCTAAGAAGTTAGGATTTGGCCAGGAAAGCATTATTCTTTCCTTAATAAAAAAAAAAAAAAAAAAAAAGAGTCTTCTCCAACACCACAGTTCAAAAGCATCAATTCTTCAGCACTCTGCTTGCTTCACCATCCAACTCTCACATCCATACATGACCACAGGAAAAAGCATAGCCTTGACTAGACGAACCTTTGTTGGCAAAGTAACGTCTCTGCTTTTGAATATGCTATCTAGGTTGGTCATAACTTTCCTTCCAAGGAGTAAGCGTCTTTTAATTTCATGGCTGCAGTCACCATCTGCAGTGATTTTGGAGCCCCAAAAATAAAGTCTGACACTGTTTCCATTGTTTCTCCATCTATTTCCCATGAAGTGATGGGACCGGATGCCATGATCTTAGTTTTCTGAATGTTGAGCTTTAAGCCAACTTTTTCACTCTCCACTTTCACTTTCATCAAGAGGCTTTTTAGTTCCTCTTCACTTTCTGCCATAAGGGTGGTGTCACAATAGTTGCACCAAATACATGTTTTAAAATGTAAATTTCATAAGGTAGTCACACGTCACTCTTTAACATGCAACTTTAAATTTGTTTCAGAATCCTCTGACTTACCATCTATTTTAAGGTTCAGGAAATAATTTTAATGAATATTGCAGAACTCTAATTCAAAGTCCATTTGTTCTTACAGATTTTTAAGCAGGATTTTTAGACCTTTGTCAAGAACTATAATGACATAATCATAGACTACAAATATGAGAAGAAAGTTTCCGCTTAAAAAACATCTCCTAGAACTATCAAGTGCCTAATATAAATCCCACACCCAAATATAAACACTGTCTTTTTAAAACTCTGTGCACTAGATTCTTGAAAAGATTAGACAGCTATTGGGAAACACAGCCTGTCTTAGAAGTCAACCCCAAACTATTTAACTCTGTAGGAGATAAATAGAGATTTGCCTGGAGAGGGAAGCAAAATATTGCCATGAATCACCTCCCTCACAGCAGTTCTGAAGCTTTTAATTTTCAGCATTGCTGGTCTCCAGGTACGTGCCCTTGATTAACAGTTAACAGAAATTGAACCAACTCCATGCAGAGTTGTCAATGTTAGTATGTAACACTATTTTCAACAATGTCTTCCTTCTTTCTCCCCTTTCCTCTTCCTCAATTTGTACTCTTTTTTCTTGCTTTCTTTTCTTTAAAAAATTGACATTATTTATTTATTGCATGAATATCCCAAACATATTCCAAACAAGCTGAGAAAGGCATATATGTTCGAGTTTTTTTTTTTACTATTTTTTTTCTTCTTCCACCGTCACTTCCTAAACCTTATAAGTAAACCGATCAGATCTTCACTGGGAAATGACTCAGCAAGATAATACATGCAAACTACTGCCAAGAATAATTTCTATCTTTCCATCCTCTCCTTTGTTTCATGTTAATTTTTTATTCATCTTCTAGTTTCTCTTACACCAATTTTCCCTTCCTTTATCTCCTTGGGGTATTTGGCTTTCATAACATTTAAATACTGATGCCCAGATTGTCTAAGATTCAGGCTTACAAAGTCTCTCAAGAAATTTGGTGACCTTATTTGCATTTGCAGGTAGCATAAAATATATTCATTTTCTCTCTCTTTTATCTTAAAGCAATTATATGGATTTTGTGAGATATGTCACATATATTTGCAGATAACTGTGTAAATATGTTTAATTAATTCATTAGCAACCAAAAATAGTAGTAAGAAGGGTTATCTTTTGGAACATCACTCTAACCTCCATCCAAAAACTTAGATAAGTCTGCTGGGAAATCGGATACCTCCCATGCTACTAAATTTACACAGTGTGAAAGATGTTACTCAAAGATAGGGTCAACATCAAATTAAGAAATAGTTGTTAGATGTAAAAAACACAAAGTGTCATGTAATAAGTATTTCTCGATATTAATGATAAGCTCCAGAGGAAAAAAAACATGTAACTAAAATAGGTTTCTTGACTTCTAAATCTCATACTAAATGCAAGAATGAAATATCCTCAGCCCCAGCCTCCTATTATAAACCCAGGGACTTACTTCTGTGCCTTGCTGCCCTGCAGTTCTGCTTCCTGGTAGTTAAGGTAGGTGAACTGGTGATTCCCAGAACCTTGTCACCTACTCACAAATATTCTCTTCAGATTTGGTCAACTTTGGTGTCTTTGCTTCCTTTTTGTCTCCAAGGCTGGTCCTAATCATTCCAAAGAAACCAATGCTTCCTCATCTTTCCTTAGCAGACAGTTCTGTTTTCAGCAGCTGGTCCATCCATCACCTGCAATAAAGTCCAGCTCTTACAACAAATTGCCAAAACCCATCAAGAGGAGGAGGATTTATCCAGAAGAGCTCCAGCCTGTATATTGCCCTTCTCTTTTGGGCTTACCCCATTCCCCAATCCTAAGTACCTTACCCCTCTGTATCACTGTACAAATCACCATACCTTACCCCTCCTCCCAAGGCATTGACCCACATGGTCCTGCAGTAAGTATAACATGACCAGAATTGCCGGGGTCCAGCCCCAGTGGATTCGGCGAATTCGAAGCGGGCACGGCGTCAGCAAGGATCAGGAAACAATTGCTTAATTAAACATTAATTAAGGATATAAAGAGTGGTTAAATAAGGATAGCTCAGTGAGGAAATTCAGTGGAGAAAAGAGGCTGAATAATTTAACCAGAAGGTGAGAGAAAGAACGACATGGGGAGACCAAGTTTTGGTGAACAAGGCCCGCACTTTATTTTCCAAAGTAGTTTTTATACCTTAAGTTATGCATAGAGGATAATGGGGGAAGAGGTAGAGTCATGCAGTAAGCCAGGCTTTCTTCCTGCAAACTTACCATTTGCAAAAGTTTAGGTGATTTGCATCATCTTCTGGCCCGGAGGCCTGTTAACATTTTAAGACCCTTTCTTCAGAAAACTTATTTTTCTCTAAAGGTGATTAGTCAGGTGCCACCTTCCAAAAGCATTAAAGTTGCATTCCTATAGGGCAAAGGTGTGGTGGGCTATAACAAGAAAAATAATTAACTCAAGGGTCCAAGGTTACAAACATTAAAGCTACTACTTACACCAATTATATTAATCAATACACTGCCAGGGACATAGCAGGTAAGGGATATGGAAACTTAGCAGCAAACATTGGCCCAACAAGTGAAAAACCCTTCACCAATACAATTTCTAATCAATCTTTTAACTGCTCAAAGGAATCTGTATTTAGACAGTTTAGAACATGTCATGCCTCTCACAGTTGGGAGGCTCTGAACAATCACATGTGGCCGGAAAAACCTATTCAGGCAGGCTAGAGGACTTCCAAAGGAGTTTGTAGGTTGAAACACTATCACACCCAGGAACTTTATTAACTGGAGCTGTAAGTTAACTCTTTTTTTAGAGAGAGGTAGTGGGGGACAGCCCCCCGTAAAGTCAGAGGTGTAGGTGAGAGCAAAAAGCAGAAAGTAGGCAGACTCTGGTTTTGGGGATAGATGCTCGAGAATTTCCAGGGGGATTCCTGAGGCTCGATCCCGCCTTTGCGTATGCCGAGCCTCCTTCCTCATGACCTTTGCCACGGGCAGAGTTCCTCACGCTGGCTCCCGGCAGTGATAGAATTCCAGTTGAGCTATTCCAGATCCTGAAAGATGATGCTGTGAAAGTGCTGCACTCAATATGCAATATGCCAGGAGATGGCTCCCGGCACAGAATCATCAATCATGAGTCAATTCGTGTGCATCTACTAGTCACTCAGTCACGTCTGACTGTAGCCCGCCAGGCTTCTCTGTCCATGGGATTCTCCAGGCAAGAATACTGGAGTGGATTGCCATTCCCTTCTCCAAAAGATCTTCCCAACCCAGGGATTGAACCCTGGTCTCCTGCATTGCAAGCAGATTCTTTACCATAGTCAGCTAGAGCTGATGCTCAAAGGTTGTGCTCTGGATTATAGAGCTAGAAGAAAAATCATCTTCTTCCCAGAGTTCAAGCAACTTTACACTTGCATTCCAACATGCAAATTCTTAGGTAAATTCATGTTAAAACCACGTATTAGCAGAATACTCAGTCGTGTATACATTGGCAATAAATGTTTTAATGTTTAATGTGTATCACTAAGACTTTGGCTAAACGTCAATTATATCTTTTATATGTCTAAACATTCCTTCTAAAATTAATCTCTCAGGGAAGTAATTTGGAGTTAATAGCATGGCAAATGAATTTTGATGTTGTATACTTCAGAAACCTCAAGCCATTTTCTCCCTTGATCAATAGATATTTGACATATAATAGCTGCATTTTGTAATCTAATTAAAGGATTACTTGACATACTAATAGCTTTAGCACATTGAATCAAGACTTTCTGACAGAGAGCACTGATGTTTAATGTTTATTTTCTCATGAAATCCTTACTTATACACTAAGGACTTGTCTCATAATGAAACACCTCATGTATAACATTAGCAATCATTTGTATCAAGAAGAGTACTAAATAATTTCTAGATTACTCAATACCATCCATATGACATAGACTGATTGTATCATATAAAAACCAGGAGAAACAATAATTTCAATTAAACCTCAAGGTTAAAAACCCTTCTAAGGGAAAAAATACCAAAAATATTACCTTCTGATTGCAATTTAAGTCACTTCCAGTTCTCAAGTTAGCACTTGATCTTGTATAGTGAAGGCATTATTCACTC
Organism: Bos javanicus; assembly: GCF_032452875.1. Taxonomy (NCBI): domain Eukaryota; kingdom Metazoa; phylum Chordata; class Mammalia; order Artiodactyla; family Bovidae; genus Bos; species Bos javanicus. The sequence goes on along the minus strand of NC_083891.1, from coordinate 26,255,014 downwards.
AGTCGAGTCTGAGTCTCTGCAACCTCATGGACTATTGCCCACCAGGCTCCACTGTCCATGGGATTTCCCAGGCAAGAATACTGGAATGGATTGCCATTTCCTTTTCCAGGGGACCTTTCCAACCCAGGGATCCAATTCAGGTCTCCTGTTTTGCAGGCAGATTCTCTTACCATCTGAGCCACCCATGACATACCATAATCTTGCATAACTATATGTTATGTTCTTTTACTCATTTAAACATAATTCATCGGATGCAATTTACCTCTTCCACTTAGAATAATATTTATATTATCCCCAAGCTCATCATAATGATGAGTCTTGTATTTATATATTAATATTTTTATAAAATACATATTTTCATAGTATACTTACCACTTGTGATATATAGATTATAGTGATCTAGTTTTATCAGTTGATGAAATCAAGATTCAAATGTCTTGCCTTAAGTCACATAGCTAGTAAGTATTATAGTGGGAAAGGAATAAAATCTTCTGTTTCCAATGCACATATTCTCAAAATCACTTACACTTTTATTGTGCCCTGGAGGGTTAGCAGCAATATAGAGAGGGAAGACCAACAGAAAATGTACTCATCTAGAGGGACTGACACGTCCATGTGCTCCATTCCTTGTGCATATTTTGAGATTGTTTTGGAAGTTTCTGAACTAAATCTTAAAGCCATTCACAGAGATCACAGATAGATGAACATGACTTTAAAAATCTTGTTCTTCATTTTGAAAATATGTTTTTCCTTGCCAAACATGTATTCCAACCTATTACCTACTACAACTGTTAATCATTGAGAACTTACCATGCCAGGACTTCAAGAACTTGAGGTGTAGCAATGATTAAAGCAGAGCCCAATGGTTGTTGTTGTTGTTCAGTCACTCAGTCATGTTCAACTTTTTTAGACCCCGTGAACTACAGCATGCCACATTCTGTCCGTCACTATCTCCTGGAGTTTACTAAAACTCATGTCAATTGAATCGGTGATGCCATTCAACCATCTTATCCTCTGTTGTCTCCTTCTCCTCCTGCCATCAATCTTTCCCTGCAGGGTCTTTTCCAATGAGTCGACTCTTCATGTCAGGTGGCTGAAGTATTGGAGCATCAGCATCAGTCTTTCCAATGAATATTCAGTGTTAATTTCCTTTAGGAATGACTGATTTGATCTCCTTGCAGACCAAGGGACTTACAAGAGTGTTCTCCAGCCCCACAGTTCAAAAGCATCAATCCTTCTGCACTCAGCCTTCTTTATGGTCCAACTCTCACATCTGTACATGACTACTGGAAAAACCATAGCTTTGACTTTATGGACCTTTGTCGGCAAAGTGATATCTCTGCTTATGTTGTCTAGGTTTGTCATAGCTTTTCTTCCAAGAAGTTCATACCTTTTAATTTCATGCCTGCAGTCACCATCTGCAGTGATTTTGGAGCCCAAAAAAATAAAGTCTGTCACTGTTTCCATTTTTTCTCTATCTATTTGCTGCAAAGTGATGGGACTGAATGCCATAATCTTAGTTTTCTGAATATTGAGTTTTAAGTCAGCTCTTTCACTCTCTTCTTTCATCCTCATTAAGAGGCTCTTTAATTCCTCTTTGCTTTCTGCCATTAGGGTGTTATCATCTGCATATCTGAGGTTGTTGATATTTCTCCTGGCCATCTTGATTCCTGCTTGTGATTCATCCATCCTGACATTTTGCAAGATGTACTGTGCATACAAGTTAAATAAGCAAGATGACAATATACAGCCTTGATGTACTCATTTCCTAATTTTGCACCAGTCCATTCCATGTCCGGTTCTAACTCTTCCTTCTTGATCTGCATATGGGTTTCTCAGGAAACAGGTTAGGTGGTCTGGTATTCCCATCTCTTGAGGAATTTTCCACAGTTTATTGTGATCCACACAGTCAAAGTCTTTAGCATAGTCAATGAAGCAGAATAAATACTATTAATTTAATTTATTAATATAGTAACTGTACTTAATATACTATTAAACAGTATATTTCTTGCTAAAATCAACAAAGACTGACTACAATTTGGACATGTTTTCTGTTTACATGTACAATGATATCTTGCTAGTATTGTATTTGAAAAAATATAATAGAACATCATTTTACCTATATTTTTAACTTTTTTTATTCCCATTAACTTACCATGTATTTTCATAAATTTACCACATTTTTCATGTTTTCATTTGCAATACCTTTTATACTGATTCTTCATTCTATATTTGCATAATTACCAGTCTAATATAGTCCCTCATCATTTTATTTCAGGATAATCTTTGACTCTCTATGAACAATGGGTTGCCTCATTAACAAAAGAAAAAAATGAATGCTAACAAAAGAAAGACTATCCAAAGTTCAAGCAATTAAGAAATATGAAGACATAGTACTCCAAGAGCTTACAATATGTTTATTAAAAACAGGCAAATAAATAATTACAATACAAGTATGATAAAGTATGTATTTAGACAAAACAACATAGCAAAATTGAGTAATGGGAGAAAATAAGTGGACAAGGGAAAAAAAATGGAGAAATGCATAAGAAATGTTTTCCCAAGACAAGGTGCTCAGGCTGAGTCTGGAGGGCTTACTAGACCAGCACTAGGAAGAATGTTGTTGTTCATTCTCTAAGTCGTATCCAACACTTTGTGAGCCTATGGACTACAGCACTCCAGGCTCGTCTGTATTCCACTATCTCCCAGAGTTTGCTCAAATTCAAGTCCATAAAGTCAATGATGCTATCTTACCATCTCATCCTCTACCACTCCCTTCTCCATTTGTGTTAAATCTTTCCCAGCATCAGGTTCCCAGCTCTTTTCCAATGAGCTCTTTGCATCCGGTGGCCAAAGAATTAGAGCTTCAGCTTCAGCATCAGTCCTTCCAATAAATAGGCAGGGTTGATTTCCTTTAGGATTAACTGGCTTGATTGCCTTGCTGTCTAAGGGACTCTCAAGAGTGTTCTCCAGCACCACAGTTCAAAAGCATCAATTCTTTGGTACTACTCAGCCTTCTTTATGGTCCAACTCTCACTCCTCACTAGGAAGGTAGGAAGGTGTAATGAAAGCATTCTGAGCAGAAATAATAGTGAAAATATGCTTCCACTGTGTTTATATTAATACTTTTTTCCATAGAGTACCCAAAATTGCACAGGTCATTACTAAGGCTTTCAGGTACTGGTGTAGACATAGCACACACACTCAAAGAGGGTAATTGACCATTACAACATTATGGGCGGAATTAAGGGAAACTGACCATGAATGATGAGTACCAGGACTAGCAAAAGGGGGAGCTGCAACAACCCTTGGGTATAAAGGAACAATGAGAAGGAATAGTTACCTGAATCTGGGAAAAACTGGCTCTGAAAGGCTTTGAAAAGAGCCACAGAGATGCCACCAACCTGTTGCCTTCAAGCAGGGAAGGAGCCAGGGCAATAACAATTTTAACCTTAATTTCTTCTCATCTTCTGATCTCCCAGTAGTGTCTCTCGTGGATATAGACAAATGGAAAACAGCAAGTAAGCATCACTGTTCATAGTTCTGCTTCATGCAGCACAGAATAGAGAGGAAGAATGGAAAGGAGATCTGGAGGGATAAATAGAAAATACTAAGTGCAGTTCTTTAATTTCCCACAGCACCAAGAAAAGCAGATTGTATTATTTTTAATATTTTACAAAGAACTCGAGTTGAGCAGCAAAGAAAGTTACCCTTAGAATCTTTTACAATTGGATCTTAGAAGCCTGGCTCCCAGAGCTGAAGATTGTTGACAATCCTCAAATGTTTTCTGTACACTTGCTTCTCTACCTCACACAGGTTCTCCTCCTGTTGGCTTCCTTCTACATTATCTTTCCCCTGCACCCAGGACATTCCAAGTTTATCTAGACCCTCTAGAATCTAAACCAAACAAAGGAAAATTTGTGGTTCCAAGGTTTACTTACTGTCATAGGACTTGCCTTTTTCCACCATGATTGAAATTGAAATGGTACACTTCTCTGGTGGCTCAGACGATTAAGAATCTGCCTGCATGTGGAAGACCTGGGCTCAATCCCTATGTCAGGAAGAGCCCCTGGAAAAAGGAATGGCTACCCACTCCAGTATTCTTGCCTGGAGAATTCTATGGACAGAGGAGCCTGGCAGGCTACAGTCCATGGGGTTGCAAAGAATCAGTCATGACTGATCAACTAAATTTTAATCCTCCACCTATGACTTTAATCTATGACCTTGGGAGAATAATATTATACAATTGAAAGAGCCCAGTATCTGTAAAAGGAAAGCAATAGCAGAGGGGTGATTTTATCACTTTTCACCCTTCTGAAATATCAAAAGACAAATTTTTCCTCTTACATATCTCAATATATGGATTATTTAACTTTAAATGACTACAGATGTCCTCATCAACACTACAGTCCTCCTAGAGTCTCACAGAGAGTTGGGGTTTCTCCCTAAAAATAAAGAACATAACTCATATCCTTCCTGCAGTTTATAAATCTCACTTCCAAGCTCTTCCAAGCTGCATCTTAAATATATATATATATATATATGTATGTATGTATCTCCAAAAAAACAAGCAACAATTTGCAATCACACTATAATTAAAATCTATTTTGAAAAAGACACTTTTCTCAAGAGGAAACACAATATAGAGATGCAATTCTGCTTACAACACAAAAAATGTTATGCATTGTTACCCAGGGTAATTTACTTAGAGTTGCAACTTCTCACACTTCTCAATTTCTGCTTATGATGGGGTTCCCCAAGACCACCATCAGGTCTGATAACATGCTGGGCTTCACAGAACTCAGAAAAGCTGTTTTACTCAAGGTTAGAGTTCATTGCACAAAAAGATATAGATTAGAATCTGCAAAAGGAAAAGATACATAGTGGGATCCAGAAGCCAGACTCAAGATTCCAGTTGTCTTCTCTCAGTGTAATCACACAGACAGAACTTAATTCTCCTAATGCCACGTATGACAAGACATTCAAAGTGTTACGTAACAGAAAAGCGCATCAAGCCTTGGGTCCAGATTTTTTTTTTTTCCCCCTAACTGAGGCTCAGTCACAGAGATCTGGAGCTCCTGCATGACAGACCTTGACTATTTAGTCTCCAACATCCCCAGAAGTCAAACTGATATAGCACAACTTTAGATCACATGCAAAGAAAACAGGCATTCACCATAAACAATTATCACCATAAACTATCTGCTCCAAACTCTTATTAGACTGGATATTCCAAGGGCTCTAAAGTTATCTTCCAAGAACTAGACAAGGGCTGGCCTGACAACCTTTGAAATGTTCAGAGTTTGGACAACCTAGGCCTGCTGAGTTAACCCTTTGATTCACATTGCTCAAGAGAGTTCCAGAAAAACATCTATTTCTGCTTTATTGACTATGCCAAAGCCTTTGACTGTGTGGATCACAAGAAACTGTGGAAAATTCTGAAAGAGATGGGAATACCAGACCACCTGATCTGCCTCTTGAGAAATTTGTATGCAGGTCAGGAAGCAACAGTTAGAACTGGACAGACTGGTTCCAAATAGGAAAAGGAGTTCGTCAAGGCTGTATACTGTCACCCTGTTTATTTAACTTATATGCAGAGTACATCATGAGAAATGCTGGACTGGAAGAAACATAAGCTGGAATCAAGATTGCTGGGAGAAATATCAACAACCTCAGATATGCAGATGACACCACCCTTATGGCAGAAAGTGAAGAGGAACTCAAAAGCCTCTTGATGAAAGTGAAAGTGAAAAGTGAAAAAGTTGGCCTAAAGCTCAACATTCAGAAAACGAAGATCATGGCATCCAGTCCCATCACTTCATGGGAAATAGATGGGGAAACAGTGGAAACAGTGTCAGACTTTATTTTGGGGGGCTCCAAAATCACTGCAGATGGTGACTGCAGCCATGAAATTAAAAGATGCTTACTCCTTGGAAGGAAAGTTATAACCAACCTAGATGGCATATTCAAAAGCAGAGACATTACTTTGCCAACAAAGGTTCGTCTAGTCAAGGCTATGGTTTTTCCAGGGTCATGTATGGATGTGAGAGTTGGACTGTGAAGAAGGCTGAGCGCTGAAGAATTGATGCTTTTGAACTATGTTGTTGGAGAAGACTACTGAGAGTCCCTTGGACTGCAAGGAGATCCAACCAGTCCATCCTGAAGGAGATCAGCCCTGGGATTTCTTTGGAAGGAATGATGCTAAGTCTGAAACTCCAGTACTTTGGCCACCTCATGCAAAGAGTTGACTCATTGGAAAAGACTCTGATGTTGGGAGGGATTGGGGGCAAGAGAAGAAGGGGACGACAGACGATGAGATGGCTGGATGGCATCACTGACTCGATGGATGTGAGTCTGAGTGAACTCCAGGAGTTGGTGATGGACAGGGAGGCCTGGCGTGCTGCGATTCATGGGGTTGCAAAGAGTCGGACACGACTGAGCAACTGATCTGATCTCTGATGGACTTCTAAATGTATCTCTGCTTAAAGAAATAGTCCATTGCTTTGGTCTTTCCATTGCAAAAACCATTAGCAAGAAAGGTGTGTTCAGAGCACTGCTTCAAAGATAGAAAACTGCTAGTAGTTTTACAATACGAATGTTTTGCGTATCTTTTAACCCAAAGTCCAACCTCTTATGGTTTCAAAACTTTCAAGGCCAGGTTTTAGTCACAGCTCTAACTCAAAGTACCTTGCACTTCCCTTTTCCTCAGTAGCTGTGAAGGAAACATCTACCAACAATATGGCTAGAAATAAATGTTCCAATCTAGGGAAATAGCAGGTTAAAGTGAATTCCCTTTTTGCAGGTTGCTTTACAGTTTCCTCCATTTTAGCTTTTAGAAACTGAACTGTCAAGTCTCAGTTTGAACCAGCAAGTCAAGTACATTCTCTTACAGAAATCAAGTAATAATGTCATACTAAAGTTATAGTGGAAACTCTATATGACACTCAAAAGAAAGACCAGTTGACAAAATGAAAATAAAAGTCAGTACTATTAATTTTAAAAATAGAGTATCATATTACTAGTAAGTAAACATATTAATTCTGGGATTCTTCAGGCAAGAATACTGGAGTGGTTGCCATTTCCTTCTTCAGGGGATCTTCCTGACCCAGGGATCAAACTTGGGTCTCCTGCATTGAAGGCAGATTCTTTACCATCTGAGCTACCAGGGAAGCCATTAATTCTTTACATTCTGCTTTGTAAGTATTCTTTTTGACAAATGCTATTTTCTTTCCTACACATTACATTTGACACACATTGATTTCTATTGAAATCTCTTTCTGAAATATTCATCTTTCAGACAAATCATGTTGAACTAAATGGTTCTATGAAAAAGGCAGTATTTTTATAATGCAGTCTTGTTAATTGTGTTCTACTGCCCCTAATGGGTCTAAAATGAAAAACACGGAGGCTAGAATATAATCAGAATAAATGAAAGAGCCTTTAAAGAATGCCCATTCTTACATCTTTTATTTAATGGCACTGTGACAGACATGCTGGTGTATTGTAGTTTAAAGAAGAAAACTATAAAACCACATATAAGCCCTCAGATGAAGGTGACATATATAACAAGTGCTTCAACTACCAGTTCTGTCCATCCACTGCCAAAAAGGAAATTAGACAATAAAAGTATAAATTCAATTGCATTATTTTGAAGCAATTAAACTTGCTTGATCACTTGGACTGTGAAAGAAAAAGAGCATTTGCTGTCACAGGATTAGATTCATCCGTGAGAGGAGAGATAGTACAGCATGAGGTAAAATACTGATTTAAATTTTGCCTCAAGGTCTGGAGGGACTTGCTTTCATTTACTAGAAATAAGCAAAACACAAGAAGGCTTAGTGTTGCATAGAAACAGTTATCAATCAAGATATCTACCTAATGCCAATAGACCTTAGGGGACAGTTAAATAACTTGTATGCAACACAAGGCTTCCTGAACATCAGAAGAAAACCACAGCATGATGGAGAAAATCATATTTCACTTTTATTGAGCCATTTATTGTAAATCAAAAAATAACAGCAAAGATTAAATGGGGGAAATATCTGTTGTTTGAATTAAAGTATTCATCTTTTTCCTTTCAAGAATGCATAAGATATATACATTTTTTTCCTGCTATTCTGAACTCAAAAAAAAAAAGCAGGTAGTCAAATATTTTGTGTTGGATTTCTTGGCCTAAGCCATGAAGAAATTAATTTGACGTTTTTTTAATGATGCATTGCTCTCCTGAGTGTCTCTGTGCTTGGGTGATCAAAACATCTCGACACATTGAACACAGCATGATTTCTGTTTCAGAACTTCCTGTATAATAACTATTTGAAAAAGAGTTTTTAACTCTCAATGCTTTAGCCAAAATAAGGTTTAGTAAAAATCAATTGATTAGTTATTCGTCCACACATTATAGCTGCCTCCTCCTCTATAAAACAATTTTATTCTGCAGGTGACTAATAACTTCATGATCAGAGTATTGACACGAAGCAAAATTGAGCCTCCTGAAATATCTCTTTTCCTTTCTGAGTTTCTGGGTGATTATTTTTGTCAAGCATCTCCCCTTACCTAACAGATCCATTTTTACCTCTTATCCCACTTCTCTTTTTCCCAGCATTCCATAACATATGTTCTCCCCAAATTCCAGTCCTCTACCTCTGTACTCTTTCTCTTCTCGAGATTGTTTTTCTTGGTAATGTGATACCTTGCAGTATAGGGGAATGACCCTGAAACTGTGGTCTCTATCCCATCACCCTCCTTCAAATTCCAGTGTTCCATCTCCCAGTGCTTGACTGATACTTGTCAATAGATGATCCACTAGAACTTCTAACTAGCAAAAAAAAAAAAAAAATGTATTGCCCTTCCTTGGTCCAGATCCCTCACCTTTTATTCCTTCATCCAACAAATAATTTTTGTTTGTTTGTTTTTTTAACTTATATTTTTATTGAAAGATAATTGCTTTACAGAATTTTGCTGTTTTATGTCAAACCTCAACATGCATCAGCTATAGGTATATGTATATCCCCTCCCTTTTGAACCTCCCTCCCATCTGCCTTCCCATCCCACCTCTCTAGGTTGATACAGAGCCCCTGTTTGAGTTCCCTGAGTCATACAGAAACTCCCATTGGCTATCTGTTTTACACATGGTAATGTAAGTTTCCATGTTACTCTTTCCATCTCACCTTCTCCTCCCCTCTCCCCGTGTCCATAAGTCTATTCTCTATGAACGTTTCTCCATTGTTGCCCTGTTTTTCTAGATTCCACATATATGCTTTAGAATACAATATTTATCTTTCTCTTTCTAACTCACTTCACTTTGTATAATAGGTTCTAGGTTCATCCACCTCATCAGAACTGACTCAAATGTGTTTTTTTTTTATGGCTGAGTAAAATTCCATTGTGTATATATACCACAACTTTATCCATCCATCTGTCAATGGACATCTAGGTTGCTTCCATGTTCTAAGTATTATAAATAGTGCTTCAATGAACAATGGGATACATGTGTCTTTTTCTATTTGGTTTCCTAAGGGTGTATGCCTAGGAGTGGGATTGCTCGGTCATATGGTGGTTTTATTCCTAATTTTTTAAGGAATCTCCATACCGTCTTTCAAAGTGGCTGTATCAATTTATATTCCCACAAACAGTGCAAGAGCGTTCCCTTTTCTCCACACCCTCTCCAGCATTTATCCTTTGTAGACTTTTTAATGATGGCCATTATGACTGGTGTGAGGTGATATCTCACTGTGGTTTTAATTTGCGTTTCTCTAATAATGAGCAATGTTGAGCGTCTTTTCACATGTTTGTTAGCCATCTGTATGTCTTCTTTGGAGAAATGTCTGTTTACATCTTTTCCTCACTTTTTGATTGGGTTGTTTGTTTTTCTGGCATTGAGTTGCATGAACTGCTTGTATATTTTGGAAATTAATCCTTTGTCAGTTGTTTCATTTGCTATTATTTTCTCCCATTCTGAGGGTTGTCTTTTCACCTTGCTTATAGTTTCCTTTGCTGTGCAAAAGCTTTTAAGTTTAATCAGGTCCCACTTGTTTATCCTTGTTTTTATTTCTGTTACTCTAGGAGGTGAATCATAGAGGATCTTGCTTTGATTTATGTCATCAAGTGTTCTGCCTATGTATTCCTCTAAGAGTTTTAGTTTCTGGTCTTACATTTAGGTCTTTAATCCATTTTGAGTTTATCTTTGTGTATGATGTTAGGAAATGTTCTAATTTCATTCTTTTACTTGTAGTTGTCCAGTTTTCCCAGCACCATTTATTGAAGAGGCTGTCTTTGTCCCACTGTATATTCTTGCCTCCTTTGTCAAAAATAAGTACCCGTAGGTGCATGGGTTTATTTCTGGGCTTTCTATCTTGTTCCATTGGTCTATATTTCTGTTTTTGTGCCAGTACCACACTGTCTTGATGACTGTAGCTTTGTAGTATAATCTGAAGTCAGGAAGGTTGATTCCTCCAGCTCCATTCTTATTTCTCAAGACTGCTTTGGCTAATCTGGATCTTTTGTGCTTCCATATGAATTATGGAGACTTGGGTTCAATAACTGGGTTGGGAAGATTCCCTGGAGAAGGGAAAGGCTACTCACTCCAGTATTCTGGCCTGGAAAATTCCATGGACTGTATAGTCCATGAGGTCACAAAGACTTGGACATGACTGAGTGACTTTATATGAATAAATGAAATTTATTGTTCTAGTTTTGTGAAAATTGCCATCAGTAATTTGATAGGGATGACTGCATTTGGTAGCATAGTCATTTTCACAATATTGATTCTTCCTATCTAAGAACATGGAATATCTCTCCATCTGCTTATGCTGTCTTTGAGTTCTTTCATTAGTGTCTTATAATTTTCTGTGTACAGTTCTTTTGTCTCCTTTGGTAAGTTCATTCCCAGATACTTAATTCTTTTTGTTACAATGGTGAATGGGATTGACTCAATTTCTCTTTCTGATTTTTCATTGTTAATATATAGAAATGTATGTAATTTCTGTGTATTGATTTTGTATCCTGCAACTTTGTTAAACTCACTGATTAGCTCTAGTAATTTTCTGATACTATCTTTAGGGTTTTCTACGTACAGTATCATGTCATCTACAAACAGTGAGAGCTTAATTTCTTCTTTTCTGATCTGGATTCCTTTTATTTCTTTTTCTTCTCTGATTGCTGTAGCTAGGACTTCCAGAACTATGTTGAATAATAGTGGTGAAAGTGGACACCTTTGTCTTATTCCTGATCTTAGGGGGAATGCTTTCAGTTTTTCACACCGAGGATAATGTTTGCTGTAGGCTTATCATGTATGACCTTTCCTATGTTGAGGTAGGTTCCCTCTATGCCCATTTTTTAAAGAGTTTTAGATGACACCACCCTTATGGTAGAAAGTGAAGAGGAACTAAAAAGCCTCTTGATGAAAGTGAAAGTGGAGAGTGAAAAAGTTGGCCTAAAGCTCAACATTCAGAAAATGAAGATCATGGCATCCAGTCCCATCACTTCATGGGAAATAGATGGGGAAACGGTGGAAACAGTGTCAGACTATTTTTCTGGGCTCCAAAATCACTGCAGATGGTGACTGCAGCCATGAAATTAAAACACGCTTACTCCTTGGAAGGAAAGTTATGACCAACCTAGATAGCATATTCAAAAGCAGAGACATTACTTTGCCAACAAAGGTCTGGCTAGTCAAGGCTATGGTTTTTCCTGTGGTCATGTACGGATGTGAGAGTTGGACTGTGAAGAAGGCTGAGTGCTGAAGAATTGATGCTTTTGAACTGTGGTGTTGGAGAAGACTCTTGAGCATCCCTTGGACTGCAAGGAGATCCAACCAGTCCATTCTAAAGGAGATCAGCTCTGAGATTGCTTTGGAAGGAATGATGCTAAAGCTGAAACTCCAGTACTTTGGCCACCTCATGCGAAGAGTTGACTCATTGGAAAAGACTCTGATGCTGGGAGGGATTGGGGGCAGGAGGAGAAGGGGACGACAGAGGATGAGATGGCTGGATGGCATCACTGACTCGATGGACGTGACTCTCAGTGAACTCCAGCAGTTGGTGATGGGACAGGGAGGCCTGGCATGCTGTGATTCATGGGGTCGCAAAGAGTCGGACACGACTGAGTGACTGATCTGATCTGATCTGATCTGAATCACAAATGGGTGCTGAATTTTGTCAAAGGCTTTTTCTGCATCCACTGAGATTATCATATGGTTTTTATCTTTCAATTTGTTAATATGATGTATCACATTGATTGATTTGCATATATTGAAGAATCCTTGCATCCCTGGAATAAACCCAAATTGATCATAGTGTATGAGCTTTTCGATGTGTTGCTGAATTCTGTTTGCTAAAATTTTGTTGAGGATTTTTGCATCTGTCTTCATCAATGATATTGGCCTTCTGTTTTCTTTTTTTGTGTTGTCTTTGTCTGGTTTTGGTATCAGGGTGATGGTGGCCTCATAGAATGAGTTTGGAAGTGTTCCTTCCTCTGCAATTTTTTGAAAGAGTTTTAGTAGGATAGGCATTAGCTCTTCTCTAAATGTTTCATAGAATTCTCCTGTGAAGCCATCTGGTCTTGGGCTTTTGTTTTTTGGGAGATTTTTGACCACAGCTTCAATTTCAGTGCTTATAATTGGGTTGTTCATAATTTCTATTTCCTCCTGGTTCAGTCTTGAAAGATTGAACTTTTCTAAGAATTTTCCCATTTCTTCTAGGCTATCCATTTTATTGCCATATAGTTGTTCATAATTTTCTCTTATAATCTTTTGAATTTCTGCATTGTCTGTTGTAACCTCTCCTTTTTCATTTCTAATTTTGTTGGTTTGATTCTTCTTTCTTTTTGATTGACCCAGCAAACAAAGGAAATCAAAAATTATATTTACCAGTTAAGAATAAAACTAACTAAAGCATTAATTGGAAAAAAAAAAAACTAAAGCAAGGTGCCAAGCGGGGAATAAAGCAATGAAAACAAAGCTAACAAATATGTTGAGCAAAAGGAAAGAGAACAGATATGTAAAGTTAAATATAGGTAGATGAAGATTTATATATATTAAAGTTTACCTGCAAGAGGAAAAGAACAGTAGGAAAGGCAAACAAAGGAATAAATGTAGAAAAATATAATAAGTTTAAAATTTTAAATTATAAAAAAGAGAAAAGAAAAGGAATGGAAAAAGAAAGAAAAAAAGGAAAAAAAAGGAAAACTCCACAAAACTGCAAAAACCCAACACAGAGGCAGAGGTTTATAACAACAATAAAAAGTGTGACTGAATATACATATACATATACATATACATATACACCCATAAGCAAAATCAAAACAGTCCAACAAAAATTGCAAGGGGAAAAGAACAGTAGGAAAAGCAAACAAGGGAATAAATGTAGAAAAAATAATAATTTGTTTAAAAATTTAAAAAAGAGGAAAAAAAAAAAGGAAAACTCCACAGAACTGCAAAAGCCCAATATACAGGCAGAGGTTTATAACAACAATAAAAATGTGACTGAGAAAGAAAAGAAAAAAAGGCTCAAAATCTTAAATAGATTTCATATTGCCAATAAAATTGACAAATACAAGGTGGGGGCGGGAGGGGGAGGGGAGAAGGAAAAAAGAAAGAAAAAAAAATCCAAAAGAATCTACAGAACAAGTCAAAACATAAGCATAATAAATGTTTTTCTTGAGTCACTGCTGTCAGAGTCCTTTCCCTCGCTGGGAGTCACAGTCCACCTCACCTCCCCAGGATGCCCTCCAACACTGTGCTCGTCTCTGGACCTGCTATGAGGGCAGCTTAGATTCTAATTGGGTCCTTTTCCTGTGTGTTCTTTCCTCCAATGTCCACAACTGTCAGAACTAGTGTGTTTTCTTTTGTGAGAGCTCTCAATGACCTTTTATATATTCCATAGACACAGAGTCTGCCTAGTTGATCATGTGGATTTAATCTGCAGCTTGTACAGCTGGGGGGAAGGTTTTGAGTCTTATTCCTTAGCCACACTGCCCCTGTGCTTCAATTATGGTTTTATTTCCACCTCTGCATGTGGGTGGTCCATTGGGGTTTGCTCCTGAGGCTGCCCTGGAGGACTTGGGTTTGCCTCTGTGAGGGCCAGGTGTGGAGCTGGTGCAGCTGCTTGGGTTGCATGAGTTCTGGCAGCACCAGGCACTCAGGGGAGTTGGCTGCCAGAGTCCAGCTCCAGCAGCCTGGGAATCAGCCTGAAGGGGTGAGTGGTGTCGATGGACAATGATGTAGCCTCTGACTCAAGGTGCGGGGCTACATGTTTATTTCAAGCTGTTGTTTGGTGCATCAGGCAAACAGAGGGGGCCCCCTGGCTGGGGTCCTACTCGGTAGGTAGGCACTTAAAGGGGCACCCAGGGTGGGGGTCCCACGCTGCAGTGCAGTGCATCAGGTGTTTGATGGGCCAGCCTCTCTATTGTTCAGCTGTCAATGCTGGCATGTGGGAAGAGAGAGGCTATGGTGATGGCCCTCCGCATGACTCAGCAGTATCCCCTTGCTTCCATGGCTGCCTGGCTTTCCTCTACAGGTATTTCCTGCCACAGTCTCCTCCATCACATCCCTCTGTCTCTCCTCCGTCAACAGCAGCCCTCACCCTGGGATTTCTCCACAATCCCTAAACTCCAGCTCCCAGCCGCTGAACTTCCAGGGGAACTGTGTCCCTGTCCTGGGAATGTATGGATGCAGCAAGGACTGCCTGATTCTCATTCCATTTAGGCTGCCACAGATCAGTTGTTTCACTCTCTCTCAGCCTTAAATGTTTTCTCCTCTGACTCAGACAATTGCTCCGATGTGGGGATTGGACCCCTGCTTCAGTTTTCCCAGCCGCCGAGGCATGTCCAGTCCTACTAACACTCCTGTTTTTCCCCCTAGTTCCTTCATCCAGCCAAGTTTTGCATGCTTCTATATATTATTTTCCACTGGCCAGGTACTCCTGTCCACTCTCAGCTGGTGTTCTGCATGCACTTCTGTGTCTGAAGGTGTATTCCTGATATATCCATGGAGAGAGATGTACTCCATGTCCACCGACTCCTCCACCATCTTGTTCTCTCCTGACAAATAATCTTTGAATACTTAGTATGTGTTAACTTTCTTCTAGATAAGTTATCAACATGCTTTTCTCTTTGCCCTCAATAATCTAAAATTTTAAAAGAACTTCTCCTATGTCTGCTGATAGTGACATTCTCTGTTTACACAGCAACCTGTGTCAAGTTTATTCCTTATTACTTTCTATAATTCACTCAGCCAACAGTCACTTTGGTCCTTATTTGTCTCGGGTCTTCACATTATCAAACAAAACGGTTTATATTGGGGGAAAAAATCTTATAGATGTTAACTTCAGCTTTATATCATTTCAAGTTCTGTCAATATTATATATAAATGGTTATATTTATAAATAGTTGAAATATTTTGTATTTCCAAATTTAATCTTTTTTTAAATAGGCATTTCCTATATTGACTTTATTTTTAAAGGCTTTTCAAACAGTTTTATTGAGGTAAAATAGATATATAATAAGTTACATATATTTAAAGTGTACAATGTATTTTTACTTACATAGTCAAAATTTTAAATAACAACTTTCCTGAGACACAATTCACATATCATAGGAGTCATCTTTTAAAGCAAACAATTCAGCGATATTCAGTATATTCAGAATTCTGCAACTATCGCCACTATCTAATGTCACAATTAGATCACCACAAGAAGAAAGCATATATCCTTAGCTAATCTCCAGCCCTATTCCTCCCAGCCCCTAGCAAACACCAATTTCCTTTCTGTCTCTATGAATTTGCCTATTCTGAGCATTTCATACAAATGAAATCATACAATATATGTCCTTTTGTGTCTGGTTTTTATCACTTAGGACAGCGTTTTTCAGAGTTCATTCTCATTGTAGCAGGTATCAGCATTTCATTCATTTTCATGCTGAATAACATTCCATTGTATGATACACCACATTTTGTTTTGCTATTCAACAGTGATGGATCTCTGTGCTGTTTCCACTTTTTGGCTGTTATGAATAGTGCTGTTATGCACAGTCATGTATGAGATATTTTACATGTAGGTGTATGTTTCACTTCTCTTAGACCTACCCCTAGGAGTGGAATTGCTGGATCATGTGGTAATTCAGTATTTAACATTTTCAGAAATGCAGCTGCACTATTTTACATTCCCAGCAGCAATGTATGACAGTCTCAATATTTCCTCATCATATGTATAACTTTTGTTTTTTCTGACAGAGTGGGTACTGGTTCAAATCTTTCCCACATTATTCCTTGACTATTGAAATAGCCTCACTATTTACTATTCTGTCCTCAGTCTTTCATCTATTTCAATTCATCCCACAATACCATCAGTATCAGTTTCATCCTAAACAATACTAAGCAAATATCACTGTCCTACGCCACAAAAGTCTCAGCGGTTACTTACCATTTGGACATAAACTGCTAATGGCTCATTCTGCAAATCCCTAAAGAATTATAGACCAGCAAAATTGGATCTCTGTTTCCCAACAGCTTATAACATTCTGCAATAGAAACTCCCTAGTTCAACCAAAACTATTTATGCCTAGCCTGGTTACCTCTTCTGCAGAAAGGGCTGGCTCCATCAACCTGCCACTGTGTAGTCACATAGGGATGCACATGTAAGACACCCTTGCACTTAGTTCTGGGTTATCTTGTCACCACCTTGAAATTTTAATAATATTTTAACAAGAGGCTTCACATTTCAATTTGCAGTAGACCCTGCAAATTTTACAGCTAGTCTCTGGTGGCTCAGACAGTAAAGAATCTGCCTGCAATGCAAGAGATTTGGATTGGATCCCTGGGTTGGAAAGATGCCCTGGAGAAGGGAATGGCAACCCACCCTTGTATTCTTGCCTGGAGAATTCCATGGACAGAGGAGCCTGATGGGCTACAGTCCTTGGGATCACAAAAAATCAGATATGACTGAGGACCAACACTCACTTTTCACTTTCTGTCCGTGAAAGTTGAGTTTTAGTGTCTAACTCCATCCAATACAGCACACATTCTTTTGCATCTCATCTGCTTTTGTTAAGATCTCAAAGCACTTGCCTTCCGTTTTTCAGACTAGCTAGTTTCTTCATGTCTTTTTTATGATATTAATGCTTACCAAGTTTTCATTCTGAGTTCAGTCTCCATCTTTATTCTTCCAGAGAAGTCATGATACCCATCATTATTTTATTTTTAGTTCACAGCCCAAGATGACATATAACCTTAAATAGTTTAGCAACTTTATTTTTGACTTTGAGATACAGAGGCTTTGGGCATTTGCTTTTAAAAAGTACTCTAGCTTAGAACAAAGGCTCTCACAGTAGAGGTTTTGATCAAATATATACCTTGATGATGCTAAGGCCCCTCAGGCAAAAAAAGGGAAAAAAAAGGAGGAGGGAAGCATACATTCTCTAAGTGGGAAAAATGTCTTGCCTGTAAGTTTCTTTTCTGTCCTAAAAAGCAGATAATACCTTTTAGCTTTAGCCCTCAATTTTGGCCCAGTTGTAGAGATGTACTTCACTTTCTGAGAAGTGCCACACTCCAAAGCAAGTGTATGTGAATTGAAGTTTTATAAATTTAGATACATCCTTTCATTGCTATAAATTGAAATATCAGTGCTAAGAGGTAGAACTCCACAAGAAATTGTTTAAAAGAAGGCTTTAGACCTGCATTTTAAGGTCTAATCTATTTCATCTGACTACTCCTCACAGTGTTACAGCAAACAGTGGAGTAAGCCCATTTTTAAAACTAGTTCCATTGTTTGCACTTGGGGAGATTGTAGGCACATGAAAATTAAAATTGTTTTTCTTGTCTAAAACGAAACAGTGTGCATGCATGCCATGTGTGCGTGCTAAGTCACTTCCGTCATGTCCAACTCTTTGCGACAAAATGGATTGGAGCCCCCGCCCAGGCTCCTGTATCTATGGGATTCTCCAGGTAAGGATACTGGAGTCGGTTGTCGTTCTCTTCTGCAGGGGATCTTCCCAGCCAGGGATTGAACCTGGATCTGTTACATCTACCTGCACTGGAAGAGGGTTCTTTACCACTAGTGCCACCTGGGAAGCCCAAAACAAGACAGTTTTTATCAAGAACTTGAAGAAACATCAGGAGTTAGCAGCGTTATTTCCTATTCACAATTAGCAAAGTTTTTTAGAGTAGTTTTAGATTCACAACCAATCTGAGAGAAAGGTACAGAGATTTCTCATCCACCCATTGCCCCGACACATGCCTTATCCGTTATCAACATCATTCACCAGAATGATACATTTGTCACCAAAGAGGAGCCTACATTGAGATATCAGTACCCAGAGCCTATAGTTGACCTTAGAGTTTGGTCTTGGTACAGTATATTCTCTGAGTTTGGACAAATGTATAATGATATATGGGCTTCCCTGATGGTTCAGATGGTAAAGAATCTGCCTGCAATGTAGGAGACCTGGGATCGATCCCTGGGTCAGGAAGATCCTCTGGAGAAGGGAATAGCTACCCACTCCAGTATTCTTGCCTGGAGAATTCTGTGAGCAGAGGAGCCTGGAAGGCTACAGTCCATGGGGGTTATAAAGAGTCAAACATGACTGAGCAATTAATACAACAAAACAATAATAATATAATTATAAAATTATACAGAATATTTCAGTCTTAAAAATCCTTTGTGCTGTACCTAGTCATCCTTTTCCTCCCCTTCCCCTGGCAACCACTGATTTTTTTTTTTTTTTATCATTTCCATAGTTTTGCCTTTTTCAGAATGTCATATGGTTGGAATCATACCGTATACAGCCTTTTCAGATTGGCTTCTTTCAATTATTAACGTGCATTTAAGTATCCTTTATATCTTTTCATGGCTTGCTAGCGCAATTCCTTTTAGAAGTGAATAATAATCCATTGTCTGAATGTACCATCACTTATTTATTCATTCACTTACTAAAGGACATATTGATTGCTTTTAAATTTGGGCAATAATGAATAAAGCTATTATAACATCTGTGCTTGGGTTTTTGTGTGGACATAACTTTTCATGAGAAATGCTGGGGACTTCCCTGGTGATCCAGTGGTTAACAATCTGCCTGCCAATGCAGGGGACACGGGTTCAATCCCTGGTCTGGGAAGATTCCGCGTGTTGCAGTGCAACTAAGCCCATATGCCAAAACTACTGAGCCCAAGTGCTACTGAAGCCTGCAAGCTCAAAAGGCCATGCTCTGCAAGAAGAGAAGCCACCACAATGAGCAGCCCTTGCACCACAACTAGAGAGAAGCCCCCACTCGCCACAACTGGAGAAGAAGCCCTCGTAAAGCAAAGACCCCGCACGAACAAAAATAAATAAATGAATAAAATTTTTTATAAAAAGAAATGCTGGGCTGGATGAGTTAAGAGCTGGAATCAAGATAGGCAGGAGAAACATCAACAACCTCAGATATGCAGATGATACCACTCTAATGGTAGAAAGTGAAGAGGAAATAAAGAGCCTCTTGATGAGGGTAAAGGAGCGTGAAGGAGCCAGCTTAAACTAAATATTAAAAAACTAGGATCATGGCATCCGGCCCCATTACTTCATGGCAAATAGAAGGGGAATCTGCTGACAGATTTCCTCCTCTTGGGCTCTAAAAGCACTGTGGATGGTGACTGCAGCCATGAAATGAGAAGACAGTTGTTTCTTTGCAGGAAAGCTATGACAAACCTAGGTATAGGCAGGAGAAGAATTATTTGTGGCCATTTTTAGAATCTACCACAAATGTGTTGCTAATATTAATATTGGCAACAGTGTGTTGAAAAACAGAGACATTACTCTGCTGAAAAAGGTCTATGTAGTCCAGGCTATGGTCTTCCCAGTGATCATGTATGGTTGTGAGAACTGGACCATAAAGAAGGCAGAACAACAAGAATTGACACCTTAGAACTGTGGTGCTGAAAGTCTCCTGAAAGTCTCCTGGACAGCAAGGAGACCAAACCAGTCAATCTTAAGAGAAGTCAACTCTGAATACTCATTGGAAGGACTGATGATGAAGCTGAAGCTCCCATATTTTGGTCATCTGATGCAAACAGTCCACTCACTGGAAAAGACCCTGATGCTGGCAAAGACTGAGGGCAGAAGGAGAAGAGGGCATCAGAGAATGAGATGGTTGGATGGCATCACCGTTGCAATGGACATGAACTTAGGCATACTTCAGGAGATGGTGAGGAACAGGGAAGCCTGGTGTGCTGCAGTCCATGGGTTTGCAGAATTGGACACAACTGTGTGACTGAACAACAACATGTTTTCAACTGTTCTGGGTTAATACCAAAGAGAACAATTGTTGGATCATATGATAAAGAGCAAGTTTAGGTTTATAGGAAACTACCAAACTGTCTTCCAATGTGGCTGTACTGTTCTGTGTTCCCACCAGCAATGAATGAGAGTTCCTGTTGCTCCACAGCCTCATCAACATTTGGTGCCATCAGTGTTCCAGATTTTGACCATTCTAGTGGGTATGTAGTGATATGTCACTGTTGTTTTTATTTGCATTTTCCTAATGATATATATGAGTGAAAGTCACTCAGCCCAACTCTTTGCAACCCCATGGACTATACAGTCCATGGAATTCTCTAGGCCAGAATACTGGAGTAGGTAGCCTTTGCCTTCTCCAGGTGATCTTCCCAACCCAGGAATCGAACCCAGCCTTCCACATTGCAGGTGGATTCTTTACCAGCTGAGCCACAGGGGAAGCCCAAGAATACTAGAGTGGGTAGCCTACCCCTTCTCCAGCAGATCTTCCTGACCCAGGAATCGAACCACGGTCTCCTGCATTGCAGGCAGATTCTTTACCAACTAAGCTAAATGATATGTGAGGTGTTAAATATTTTCATGTGCCTATTTGTCCTCTGTACCTCATCTTTTGTGAGGCAGAAATTTTCTTCAAGATGTGATCTTCCACTCTTCATAACAGTCACTAGCTATATTTAATCAAAATTTAATATAATCATTCTCTGTTTATTAGACAACAAATTTTGGTACAGTTTCTCTGGATCTGAAATAAGTAAGTGAAAATTGGAGTATTAAACATACATTATTATTTGTCATCAAGACTTAAGAAAAAATGGAATTCCTGGTGATTGGCTTCCAAATTGAATCTTTGAGTAGTTGTAAATTACCACCTTCTAATCTATTTGCTAAGTAACTTCTACTGGCTTATTTCAAAGTAGAGTAGACCTGTAGAAATACCACATCAAACACTCTACTGAAAATATGAAAGGAATTTCTCTGTCCAAATACTTCTCTTCAGTCAGAACAATGAAGTACAACTTTCAGGAGTCTCTTGTACCAACACAAATATAAAAAGAAAAAGGATCTGAAATTTCACCTAATAGTGCTTAAATCCTGCAGCTCTAGGTTGTTTAGATCTTGAAATCAAGTGGATAGTTTGCCTTCACTAAGTATTCCACACAAGAATGATTGCTAATTAATGATTCATCATCAAAACTCTCCCAAATGAGAACATGCACAGAAAATATACAGTTATATTATTACCTCAAATATAGAGACAGTACAACTCAATGGCTTTCAATATGGTAGCATATTTTAGAATCACTTGCATAGATAGCAGAGATGGAGAGGAGAACAGAGATGGAAAAAAAAAAATACCCTAAGAATTTCTGATTTATTTGGTTCTGATGGAGCTGAGGAATGGACTTTTAAGTACTCCAGGTATTTCTAATGTGCAGTTGTAGTGGTTAGAATTATTTTTTTTTATTTATCAAAATAAAAATGGATCAAAATCAAGCCTGTTTCAAGACAGCCTCAGACTCCTGGGTCATGGATTAGTTGTGGTCACACTAAAGACACGTGAAATCTCAGTATCAGTGTTCCATGCGACATCAGTTGTTCTGTCTCATGTTAAATGCAGGCACATTCCTTAAAGCAGAGCCCCAGACTGCTGTGGTGTAGTTTCTGTTTGCTTTATCTCACTTTGTGTTTCATCTCTGGGTAGGATAATTACAGCTGAGTCCCAACAGCATATGGTAGTGGGTTGCAGAGAAGAAGCCAAACAAGGACAAAAGCACAAATACAAAAATAAAAACATAAGTTGGTGCTGCTGAGCAGTTTTCTTTCATCTTTCTGTGAGGTTAATTAACTGCATGATATGTCTTTGCCACTCTGATGCATCAGAAGCTTCCCAGAAGACTCCTCCTCCACAATCTAAATTATAATGATGTCTGATGACAGTAGAATTTTCAGTTTAACTAGAGGGAAATGAGTCTGTCTGAGCAGCATAGAGGCATACCTTCACCATTGAAAGTGAAAGTGTTAGTCACTCAGTTATGTCCAACTCTTTGGGACCCAATGGACTGTTGCCCGCCAGGCTCCTCCATCCATGGGATTCTCCTGGAAAGAATACTGGAGAGGGTAGCCATTCCTTCTCCAGGGGATCTTCCTGACTCAGGGATCAAACCCAGGACTCCTACATTGCAGGCAGATTCTTTACCTTCTGAGCCACGAGGGAAGCCCTACTTCACCATTATCCTTATGATAAACTGAATCCCCACTGCATGGTCTCACTGAGGCCAAGAGTTGGCGCTAATGGGTTTCCCCACAAACAGGGTGCACTCTGGCCTCAGCCTTTATCATATTAAACCTATCAAGCGCCCCTATGAACCACATTAAGTTCTCTTTAAAAGTTTTTACAAAGTGTTAAAATTTTTCTTTCAAAATTGTTTGCCTTAAAAAAAAAGTGCCTGAGGCCATCATTTATTTATAATTGACTACAATTTTGTGTGCAATTGTCGCCAATAGAGAAAAATATAACCCTCTAATTCTCCTTTTATGGACACTTACACATTATTTTATTTGTTTAGATTTTCTCTTTGTGTTTTGCACCCAACATTTTCTTTGTAGTTCAAGATATTTTCAGTGGCTCCTGAATTCTCTGGGGCCCAAGACTTGTGCCCAAGTATCTGATGGATAAATGGGTCTTTGTTGTAAGATTCCAGTGAGGAACAATATACAAAAGGACAATGGCAAGCCAAATTCTGAGCCACAACTTCTATGGCAACCAGCTCAGAACAGTGAGGATGTGGTCATTGCCAGCTTTTCTATTCCCTTTGCTATATAATCAGAACATGCCTGAAGCCTTCGTTTATTCCTCTATAAAGCTTTCCCACTTCTCTACCTGCCTTTGAGTTTCTGCCAACCACAGGTGATGCTGGCTGATTCTCTTTCCATAGCAAGCCCTCAATAAATAGCTCTTGCATATTCTCATTCAAGTGGTCTTCACTGGTTTCCAGTCAGCAAAGAAACAGTGGGAAGGGGCTGGTGAGTGAATCTAGATCTGACTTCTCAATGGTGTCTCTCATTTCTGCTTGCATTTATGTATGCAAGAGAATTCTAGAGACTAACATATTCTCTAGATACATAGACAACAGATGAATGAGGAGGGAAGCAGTTATTTTTATTGTATAGGCTAAAGAATTTAAGTTATGTCACGGTGGTTACTGTTTTAATTGATAAATATTAAATATATTTTAAAATAATAAGGTTCTGAGTAATAATATTTGGGAATATTTTAATCTACCCAGTGGCCCTTATACAAAGTGTCAGATATGCCCCGCCCAATGGTAAAACATCATTTAAAATCATTCAAATGCCTGGTGGCTCAACGGTAAAGAAACTGCCTGCAACACAGGAGACACGGGTTTGATCCCTGGGTCAAGAAGATCCCCTGGAGGAGGAAATGGCAACCCACTCCAGTATTTTGTCCTGAAAATGCCATGGACAGAGGAGTCCGGTGGGCTACAATCCATGGAGTTGCAAAAGAGTTGGACATGACTAAGCAGCTAAACAACAACAGCAACAAAAAAACAATAAATCCAACCAGAAGTATCAACACAACTAGGAGTGGCTATTAGCCCCCTGAATTTCATTAAAAAAAAAAAAAATTGGTAATAGAAAAAAAAAATCTTTAAGGCTGCTGTTGCTGCTGCTGCTAAGTTGCTTCAGTCGTGTCCAACTCTGTGTGACCCCATAGACAGCAGCCCACCAGGCTCCCCCATCCCTGAGGTTCTCCAGGCAAGAACACTGGAGTGGGTTGCCATTTCCTTCTCCAATGCAGGAACATGAAAAATGAAAGTGAAGTCACTCAGTCGTGTCCCACTCTTCGCGACTCCCTGGACCACAGCCTACCAGGCTCCTCCGTCCATGGGATTTTCCAGGCAAGAGTACTGGAGTGGGGTGCCATCGCCTTCTCTGACATTCATGGACATAATTAAATGAAACAAAGTCTAATGTTAATCCATTTCTTGCCTTACCTTCATTTACTGCCTTTCTCTGTATTGTTTTCATTTTCTCACTTGCTCCAACAGCATAATACAGGAAGTCAGCAATTTTAAATAGTCCATTCTATTATAGTTGCAAAAGCAAACCAGTGAAGAGGAAAAACATAGATCTTAGCTTCAAGTTTTGAAAACTGTCTAATTAAAACTCAAGCTTATATTCCCCACTGAGTAAGTGGTGCCCTAAATTTGGGACAGCTTTGTTTCACTGTAGCATCTTTTATTGTTCTCATTTGATGACTGATACAAACAGAAGAAATTAGCCTGTGTGTGTGTGTGTGTGTTTATCTCCCAAAGAGCCTTACTCCCCTTGTTTCTACATACCCTTGAAAATACTTATAATTCTATAAATAGATGGAAGTAAAGTACATATACTTTCATTTATTATAAAATATGCATTTTAACATTTAATCATTGATAAAACATCAAGAGAGAATAAAGTTAAGAACAATACTGAAAGAAGTACATTCTATGAAACGTAATGTTCATTATCTTACCATATAATTTTCAGGTGAAGTTTCTATCAGTTATGTTCAGACATTTTGCTAGTTATGGTATGGTAGCAAGTTTCCCAGACGACCCTTCAAGATTCCCATCTTCCAGTATTCACTTCTTTTTGCAGTTCCCCTCACACACTTAACCGGAGTTGTTTGCTGTTTTTGTTCAGTCGTTAAGTCATGTCCAACTCTGTGACCCCACGGAATGCAGCAATCCAGGCTTCCCTGTTCTCCACTATCTCCCAGAGTCTGCTCAAACTCATGTCCATTGAATCAGTGATGCCATCCAACCATCTCATCCTCTGTCATCCCTTTCTCCTTCTGCCCCCAATCTTTTCCAGCATCAGGGGCTTTTCCATTGAGTTGGCTCTTCGTATCAGGTGGCAAAAGTATTGGAGCTTCAGCATCAGACTTTCCAGTGAGTATTCAGTCTTGATTTCCTTTAAGACTGACTGGTTTGATCTCTTTGCTGTCTGAAGAATCAATGCTTTCCAACCTGCATTGGTACATACAACCAATAGAATATGGCAGAAACAATGATAACATCACTTCCGAGATTAAGTTGTGAAAGTCGCTGTGGCTTCTGTCTTGGTCCATCTGTGTGTGTGTGTGTGTGTGTGTGTGTGTGTGTTTACCCAACTCTTTCTTTCTCTCTCATGTTACTTGCTCTAGGAAAAGCCAGCTGCCACAACATGGGCAGTATGAAGGACAAGTCGATTTATCAAGGAACTGAGGCCATGTGAGTGAGTGACCTCGGAGGCAGATACCTCCAGCCCCAGCCAAGATGACTATAGCCCCACTTGACATTTAACTGCAACCTCAGGAAAGACCCTGAGCTAGAATGACAGTTAAGCCACCCCTAGGCGCTTGACCCTCAGAAATTGTGTGAGATAAAAATTTTTGTTACCTTAAGCTGCTGTTTTGTAGTAATGTTATGCAACCATGCTGCTGCTGCTAAGTCGCTTCAGTCATGTCTGACTCTGTGAGACCCCATAGACGGCAGCCCACCAGGCTCCCCCATCCCTGGGATTCTCCAGGCAAGAGCACTAGAATGGGTTGCCATTTCCTTCTCCAATGCATGAAAGTGAAAAGTGAAAGTGAAGTCGCTCAGTCGTGTCCGACTCATAGTGACCCATGGAGCCTACCAGACTCCTCTGTCCATGGGATTTTCCAGGCAAGAGTACTGGAGTGGGGTGCCATGGCCTTCTCCAGTTAGGATACATTAACTGAAAAGATAGCAATAAGCTGTTGTGCAAACTTACTCACTTGTAAAAAAATATATTTTTCTAAGTGTAGTTTCATTTTAAATGACTAGCAAATGAATGAATACATATAAAGCATTTACAACAATGGCTGACACAAAGCAAATGCTATGTAAATAGCAAATATGATAATGATGTTGATTTAACACCAAAGGAAAAAAAATACTACTTAATGGGAAAATGTTTAAGGGTGTAAAATAGAAATTCTCACAACGTGAGCACAAGTAAATTCGTATATTATTTTGTGGCTAGATGTTAACACTCATCCCTTCCAGTTAGAAGAGGGATTCGGAATCAGACAGCTTCTCACTGAAGCCTAATGCTGTCCATCCTAAACGGCTAAAACAAAAATAGTCACTGTTAAGGTGAGTCATCTGAATGAATGAATAGCTTGGGAAGATCCTCTGGAGAAGGGAAAGGCTTCCCACCCCACTGTTCTGGCCTGGTGACGCTCATGGACTGTAGAGTCCATGGGGTCGCAAAGAGTCGGACACGACTGAGTGACTTTCACTTTCACTTTAACCCACCAGTAGCAAGGTTGATGATGTATAAGCCTTAGGTTAACATCATGTTAACAGGCAAATTATGCTTTTCTTATATGCCACTAAGTGTGCTTCCAGCTATAACAGCCTCCTCAGTAACTAGGGAGAAACTTAAACCTTATTTATCTTCTCATCAACTCAGAGGCTATGTATATCTCATTAGCATTTAGCAGAGGGCCAGAAATTTTTTCTGCTTTTAAAACTAGCCTTTCAATGAACTACTTCCCCTATACTTTGTTGGTGATGTTAAGTAGATTTTCTTTGAAAATATCTTTTTTTTTTTTAATTTTCATAAAACCTAGAATTTCAGACACGAGAGCTTCAAAAACGGCTATTTCAGAAACAGGAGCTATGAAAAATGGGTCGTTTCAAGCTGCAAGAGCTTCAAATGATTCGCCTTTTGAGACAGCAGGTGTTAGATTCAGCAGGGTCCTAATGCCAGGAACACATTTACATTCAAATTAAACTGAATATAATTCGAAGCTATTTCTTCAAAGTAGGAACCCCTTTGTGTAAGAAAATAATTGCACGTATGCAAAATTTGAAATAAATTTTTTATACTTAAAACACCCATCTTGGACATACTAAAAACGAACTGAAAATCGGTTCAGTATTTCCCCCTTTTGATACTAAATGGTGCTGCATACTTATCCTTCCATTAACTTTCCCATCATTTACTTTGAATTCTAACTTGAAAAATCAAAAGTGTATGCCCATATTCAAAATAAACATGACTGAAAAGCAAATTTCCATTATAATTGCCTAAGTTATTTAAAACACTTTAAATGAAGAGACAGATTTCTATAACTAAAGCAAACCCCCTTTGCCCAACCTACCTCCCTGACATGTGCTGCTCTCAGTGTCTCTACTGAAACAGGTAAACGTTCCTTCATATAAAGTCTGATTGTGGTTTATCTGATCTGATCCCCTTACAACAATGACACCATGACCATGCCTTAGAAAACATTTTCTCCTTCAGTGAATATCAATGATGCTACAGAAATATCAAGAGGATACCAGGAAAAAAAGGGTTTCTCAGTGACATTATGAGACTTTGAGTGAAAAAAGGCACATCTCCCAAGCTCATCTGCAATGACTTCAGGAAGAAGGAAAATATACTGGCTTCTGGTTTTTATTGTCGTTACAAGGTAAGCACAGGTTGAGGGATCCCACGTGTAGGTAGGAGCTTGTGTGGTTTGAATATTCCACCAAAAGAGGGAGAATCCAGGCTTTCTTAGCTTGCACAAATGTAGAGAGGAAAAGGGAGGGATGGATCTTAAAAGCTGTCATCAGCCAAGCATCCAAAGCATGGAGTCAGATTATTTATTGCAAAGGGATTTGTACGATTTGAGGAAGTTTACCAATGTGTGATGCAAGGAATTTGCATAGATTATTGTAAAGACCTATATCTGAATTATTACATGCACCATATCTAGGTTTGCATTATCCACTCAACTCCCAAGAGCACCCAGAAACACAAATAACTGTGGATTTAATGTCCCTATTTATTAGCACTAGACTTTGAATAACCTGAGGACAAGAAATATATTTTATAGGCTTGGTATTTCCAGATTCTACTATGGCATCTGGCACATAGTGAATGATCAATAAATGTTTATTGAATAAATGAATCCATTAACTCTACTATACTATAAAATTCATTTTAAAATACTTGAGCATAAATGATGCAGTAGCTGGCATAATAGTTTGCCCTAGGGGCAGTTAGATAAAATGTGCAATACTTTCATCAGGATTATACCCTCCAAAGTGGTTGGTTAACATTTTAAAGACTCTTATCAGAAGTTCTCATTCTAGAGGAAGCTTCTACAAAAGCTCTAATTATCTTTATGTATCATAAACATTTATAGGGTATAAATTAGCAAAAAGGATCAGAAAGTGGTATTTAGCTGATAGAATATGTTTTGTCCATCATATGTGGATTGACTAGAAATACATCATAGGTCCCTCAGCCCTGGAAGGAACATAATCTAAGAATCTAAGAAATCTTGTAGCCCGTAATGTTTATAATTTAGGGCTCTGTTCAGCCTCCACCTCGGTAAAGTTCAGAGGAGTCTGAGCATCAGGGATCCAGTTGTATAGCCCTACATAGCAAAATGTGACTTTGATTGACCTTGTTCTTTCCCCACAGTTGTATTAGAGGCTGGTAACATCCTGATACAGAAAAGGCTGGGGACTTCCCTGGTGGTCCAGTAGTTAAGAATATGCCTTCTAATGCAGAAAACATGGGTTCAATTCCTGGTCGTGAAACTAAGATGCCACATGGCGTGGGACAACTAGAGAGACCGTGTGCCACAAGTACTGAGACTATGCGTTTCGCAGCCTGCCCTCTGCAACAAGAGAAGCCCTTGTACCACAACTAGAGAAAGCCTGCACACCTCAACAAAGAGCCCACACAGCCAAAAATAAAACAAAGGAAAAGTCCATAGAAGAAAAGAAAGAAAAGGAAGGAGCTGCTGTAGATTATTGTTGCATCTGCCACAAGTGAACATTTTAGAGATGATGCTAAGTGGAGTGCCTAAAAAGACAGAGGGCTGGGACCACACGGGGCTTACAAGCACAGCATGAATTATTGTTTTGTGCCTCTTGTCTAGTATCTGCTTTGAAGTATGCAGAATTTGGTTTGCAACTTGCTGTCTTTTAAAATACAGCCATGTGGCTGATTCCTATTATTGTATGGCAAAAACCACTACAATATTGTAAAGTAATTAGCCTCCAATTAAAATAAATAAATTAATTTAAAAAAAAGAATTTGAAAACTATGCACTTTTGAAATAATTAAATAATATTTCTGGAATTTCAAATCCTGGAAATTTATTTTGCATATTTGAAGCTTCTAGTATTTTTGTTAACTATTAATTTGGGCTTGAATTATAACTAAACTAACTTTCTTTATATTAAAAATTATCCCTTGATGATAAAAAAAAATAAGATTAAAAAAAGAAAATACAGCCATGTAGTGAGGTTGTGTGGGAAGCCTAGAGCCCTCACCTACTCCCGCTAATTAAAAACAACAATACCATCAGAATAAAATATAATAAGTGAAAGCCACCCAAGTGGCTTAGGTAAGTCCACAACATCTCATCTGTAAAATAAACTACTTTAATATAATATAAAGGAACATTCCTTAAGACTTGCAGACTTTTAATTAAGAAATATTTCATGAGGAAGTTCTGAGTTATTTTCCTAGGGCTGTTGTAATAAAGTACAACAACCTGGATGGCTTAAAATAATAGAACTTTATTGTCTCATGGGTCTGGGAGCTAGAAGTACAAAATCAAGACGTTGACTGTCTTGAACCTGTTGGGAATCCTTCCAGGCCTCTCCCTGCCTTCTAGTGGCTTGTGAGCAATCGTTGACTTGTAAATGCACCACTCGAGTTCCCTGTCATACCATGACTTCTCCCTGGGTGTCTTTCTCTTCACGTAGCTGTCTTCCTGGAAAAACACCAGTCATATTGAAATAAGAGCTCACCCTCATCCAACATAACCTCATCTGAACTTAGTCAATGACATCTATGATGACCTTATTTCTTTAAAAAAAAGAAAATCCTAGGTACTGGGACCTAGGATTTCATGTCTTTGTTTGGGGGTGGGGGGCAGAGAAGGGAGACAATTCAACCCATAACCAAGTCTATTTTTGATCTTGCCTATGTGAGAATTCCAGATCCCAAAAGATGGCTGATTTTTTTAAGCCTTTTATCGCATTTCTTACAATATTGCTTGTTTTTTATGTTTTGGTTTTTTGGCCACGAGGCATTTGTTATCTTAGCTTCTCCACAGGGATTGAACCTCCACATTGGAAGGTGAAGTCTTACCCACTGGACTGCCAGAGGAGTTCCTGATTTTTAATTTATTGATCAAGGGATAGTTTTTTGAGTTCTTTTAGTGTAACAGAACTAAAATCTCAGTCCTTGTTCTCAGTAAGCTGTTAGTCTAATGATAAGGCAAACATATAAACAAGTAAATACTGTGAAGCTGCTGAGCTAATGGAAGCATGAGCCTCATTATGGTGAAGCATAAAATTTGAGAGATGAAAATAATTATAACAGATTGTGTTACCATTTTATTGAAAATTAAAGATAAAAAAATCCCACACATTGCCCTGAATTCTAAAATGCTCTAAGCTCTCATTAAGAACTTTTATATCTCCTGAAGAGAAAGCAAAACTTTTTAATGTCTTATCTCAGAGAAAGTAAGACTAATAGCAGAGTAAGATGATTCAGCAATTTTGAAAGTAATTTTGGAAGCAAAAAAGAAAAAGCTAACATCCGTTTTTTTCAGCTCCCACATATCTTGTGTTATAGGAAGTAATCAGTATTGTCAGCCTCACAGAAGAAAATATGAGAATAGCATTCTCGTTTTCACTGACAGATCAAATCATATCCCAAGCCCATCACCAAGAAAGCATTTTCCTTTGAAATATAATCTCTAATACATTTAATGCTTGTATAACTCTTTTTTCCTATGCACTTAATATCAGAAAGTAAGGGCAGCACATACATTTCCTATAAAGAAAAACAAGAGCAATAATAATAATAAAATTAAATGTTGCTCCTAAGCAGCACAGATGAGCAAGGTCCAGAAAGGTTCTCAGAAAAGCTCTTAAATTCAGGCTGGGGCCTTGGGTTTGCAATGTACAGAGCCCTCCACAGAGAGGGAATCTTTCCAACTCACTCACTTGCCCTCAATTGGTGAGCTTCCCAATTCTCATCTTTTAGGGAATCCCAGACTCTCTCCCATACCCTCTGTGCTAATCTCTGAAGCTCTTAGATCATTTATCTCTGCTTCCCACTGCCCCCCAACCCCGCCCCCACCTAAAGTTCCCTTCTGCTCAGCTTCCAACAGGGATTGGAAGTCAGGGGCCCCATTGCTTCTTTCCAGCAATCTTACCTTCTCTATACTGAAGACTTCAAAACCATGAACCTAGAAGCATTTATTTTGTGCATTAAGCTAAAAATACCCATCTTTTTCTTTGTCTTAAATTGCATTAAGGTGGGAAAGCAGTAGCAGGGGAAGTCCTCTCATCCCTTGACCTGGGGAGTATCGGGTTCCAAAATAGAAATTGGCCAAGGGTGTGCTCCAGCTACAGGGGAAATTAAAAGATGCTTGCTCCTTGGAAGGGAAGTTATGATAAACCCAGACAGTGTATTAAAAAGCAGAGATATCACTTTGCTGACAAAGGTCTGTACAGTCAAAGCTATGGTTTTTCCAGTAGTCATGTACGGATATGAAAGTTTGACCATGAAGAAGGCTAAGCACCAAAGAACTGATGCTTTCAAATTGTAGTGCTAGAGAAGACTTCTGAGAGTCCCTTGGACTGCAAGGAGTTTAAGCTAGTCGATCCTAAAGAAAAATCAACCCTGAATATTCATTGAAAGGGCTAACATTGAAGCTGAAGTTCCAATACCACCTGATGTGAAGAGCCACCTCATGGGAAAAGATCCTGATGTTGAGAAAGATTGAGGTCAGCAGTAGAAGCAGGTGGCAGAGGAGGCAATGGTAAGATAACATCACCAACTCAACGGACACAAGTTTGAGCAAACTCCCGTAGATAGTGGAAGACAGAGAAGCCTGGCACACGGCAGTCCATGGGGTCACAGAGTTGGACGTGACTTAGTGACTGAACAACAACAAGGACACACTCCAGCTACAGAGAGAGAGGGAAAAAAAAAATTCAGATATTTTATTATGAGGAAAAATTTAATCTTATATAAAACTTGGGCCAGAAGACATGAAGTTCTAACCATGTCCTTCTATGGTATAATCATCTCTTATATGTGTCACAGGAAAAAGTACTGTGAAAGAAAGAAGGAAAGGAAGTAAAAGAGAGAGGGAGAAAGAGAGTGAGAAAGAAAGGAACAGAAAGAAAAAAAGGCAGGAGGGAGGGAGAAAAAAGTCCAGAAAACAAGAGCTATTCTCTCAGAATGTAACAAAAGAGTGTTCCTTATATGTGTTGACACATTTTGAAGGCTGAAATGAAGGACAGAAATTTCTACCATGACATTAAGGGTTGTAACCAACACAGATAATTTTTCTTCTTTGAGCCATTCATGGAAAAGTTTATATGTTTCATTTTAATGCTAATATAAGCTATATTAATTAGAATTATTTTTAGGTAAGAAAAAAGCCTTAAGTTAACAATTTTTTTCAATCTCATAATATCTTCTAATACCCTAAATGGCTTCATAATATCATAAATTGTTGTTGTAGCTAAGTAATGTCCAACTCTTTGCGACCCCATGAACTGCAACACACCAGGCTTCCCTGTGCTTCACTATCTCATAAATAGTTTTTAATTATAAGAAATGCTTTTTAAAAATAGATATTGTCTAAAAAGAATACATTTGAATCAGTTCTAATGAGGTGGATGAAACTGGAGCCTATTATACAGAGTGAAGTAAGCCAGAAAGAAAAACACCAATACAGTATACTAACGCATATATATGGAATTTAGAAAGATGGTAACGATAACCCTGTATGCGAGACAGCAAAAGAGACACAGATGTATAGAACAGTCTTTTGGACTCTGTGGGAGAGGGCGAGGGTGGGATGATTTGGGAGAATGGCATTGAAACATGTATAATATCATATGTGAAATGAATCGCCAGTCCAGGTTCGATGCATGATACAGGATGCTCGGGGCTGGTGTACTGGGATGACCCAGAGGGATGGTATGGGAAGGGAGGTGAGAAGGGGGTTCAGGATGGGGAACATGTGTACACCTGTGGCGGATTCATGTTGATGTATGGCAAAATCAATACAATATTGTAAAGTAATTAGCCTCCAATTAAATAAATTTATATTAAAAAATAAATTTAAAAAAATAAAAATAGACATTGTCTAAATTCTTTCTTACTCTGTTATCTTAAATATATTTTTTCTGATTCACTATAATTCCGTATAGAAGTAAATGATCTCTACAACAAGAGTATTTTGTGTACAAATTTGTAAATAATGTGATATAATTATCACATATGATTATAAAACAAATTCTCCAAGTCAGTTAATATGAATACTAACTGATAAAGAGTTGCCCTCTGCAGACGGTGCTTGCATTAAAGAATTTATTTCCTAGCAGGAGCCTTAAATAGTAATTTTCAACATTCCCAGTCACCAAAATTTGCAACCTATAGATGCAAAATGAGTCTGGTTGATCAAGTTTATTGAATTGTATCACTCTATTAATAAGATGCTTTATGGCAATACATAGAGTTTGCAGCCATTTTCCAAGACATGTTCTAAAAAGTATTTTTTATTTCAATATGAATGTGGCAGGTAAGACAATGATCTCCTGATCATCACAACCTGTGAATATGGTACTTTACATGGTAAAAGGGATTTTGCAGATGTGATAAAATTAATGGTCTCAAGATGGAGAGATTTACTAGATTATCCAGAAGAGTCCACTGTAACCTTGGGGTCCTTATAAGCTGGAGGCAGGAGGGTCAGTTAGAGAAGGAGAAGGGACACGAAAGCAAGAAGCCTCTAGAAGCTGGAAAAGCCAAGAACTGAGCTCGCTCCTCCAGCCCCGAGCAGGAGCTCAGCCTTTGATTTTAATTCTGTAGACCCATTTCAGACTTAGGACTTTCAGACTATAAAATAATGAGTTTGTATTGCTTTGATCTACTAAATTTGTAATAGCTTGCTGCTGTAAGCAATAGGAGACTAATACAATGGGTTATGTTATTTGGTATAAGACAATAAATCAAGTATAATATTGAGAGCTCAGACTCTGAATTCAGACAGATGGAGTTAGAATTTGCTTCTCTGCCTTTTGTCACGTAAAAAGAATCTTTCAGCAATGCAGGAGACCAGCTTCCTTCTCTGGGTTGGGAAAATTCCCTGGAGAAGGGAATGGTTACCCACTACAATATTCTTGGGCTTCCCAAATGGCTCAGCAGTAAAGAATCCACTGAGGAGGCTTGCAAGAGCCACAGGAGACATGGGTTCAATTTCTGCATTGGGAAGATCCCCTGGAGAAGAGCATGGCAACCCACTCCAGTATTTTGGCTGGGAGAATCCCATGGACAGAGGAGCCTGGAGGGCTACAGTCCACAGCGTCGCAAAGAGTTGGACACAACTGAAGCAACTTAGCACACACGTGCACACACCCTGGGCTAGGCAATTAACATCGTCCAGCCTAAATGTTTCTTGTTTATAAAATGGATATTAAAGTAGGGCTTTCGTAAAGATTACAGGAGGTATTTATAAAGCACTTTAAATAGTGTCTAAGTCTTTAGCAAGGCCCTGCTTCTAACATTAGCCACTGTGATCACATATTATAAATACATTAGCACAAAATTTTTGCCAGGCATTCAAGAGAGGTTTGTTTTTTGTTTTTTTTTTTTACTATTTTCAGGTGAGAATTGGAACCACCTTGTCTGGGTAACTACTATTATCTCTTCATTGCTGTGAAGGGAATGAGACTTCAGAAGTTGAATTGAACCAAGTTATCCTGAGCCATTCTCACAATTTTATGGTTAAATATGAAACAGAAGATAGAAGAGCTGATTCTGAGAAATATGATCCATCTATAACATCGCAAAATGGAGGGAAGAACAGATTAAATTGTGACTTGGATCACATTTTTAAAAAATATTCCTTTCCAGAAACAAAAGCATAATCAGGCAATTTGTAGTCAGCTTTCTATTATAGATACCAAATCATAGTCTTGGAAAGCTTGAAGGTAATTGACTTTTTATTCATTTTTAAATACCTGAAGTCATAACTTTAACCTACCTTATAAAACAAATGTGGCTTTTTATTTTCACATCAGGATATTTTTAAAAGGTTAGTGTGAAGTGCCTATAAATATGCAAAGATTTCAACAGCTAAGACAAACATCTCAGTAAATAACTTAATTGAGCTGTGAATATTTAGTGATTGAAATCCGATTACTTTGTGGCTTAATTTGTGTACTGCTTGACTGCTCTGCAGTTTCAGGCAATTTAACAATGTAGACAGTATATGAAGATGGAATGTTAAATAGTGAGTGAGACATTCAAGGCAAAAATGTCTTGAGTTGTGTTCATTTTTTAAAGCATCTCGCTGAGTGAGATGCAGGCTCGATGTAAAGACTCCAAGTAGGCAGATTATATAAAAGTCAGGGAAGGCACAGGTTCTTTCCCCCCACATCTCTGGATAATTAGTTTTACCCTCTTGTTGAATTTTGGTGCCTATTAGGCTCATAAAGATTAATAACATGGCACACAAAATCACCTTCCCTCCTGTAAACTGCATTTCTCTCTATGACTGCAAATAAGAAGAATCAGTGAGTTTTTGTGATGATCTAATGCTATCAGAAGACACATAGAGTACAGGCCCTTCTGAGAGATCCCTTGTTATCCTAAAACCCAACTAAATGGGATTCTGATATTTCATAGAGCTCTATTCCCATAAACAATGAATTTTAAGAGATTGATAAGTTGGGTCAATAAAGAAAACAAATTTAGATATTGTGTCCCAAACACTGGAGTTTCTCTTCCATATGTCTTTTAACAAGCACATTCCAGAATACTGCTCCTGTTATCTGTTTATTTTATTCTACCTTCAAAATAAGGCCATCAGTCTGTCACTCTCCACCCTCTGCACTCACACCTAAACCACTTGGATTAATACAAGAATCCCAATGTTTCTACATCGATCTCATTCCCCCACCCCAATTCCATTCTTCTCACAGAAGTCAAATGAGCCCTTCAAAACCTAGTTATGTTACTGTCATCTCAAAACCTGTTGATGTCTTCTTGGGCAGTTATAGAAAAAAATGTCCTTACTCTGAGCCTCAGGGTCCTGACGTTTTGACTAGTGCTCACGTCTTTATTTACATCAACATATCCACACATAATTATTTCAATATGTAGCCAATATGACAGTAAGCTATTTCATACATCTTTGGTCGTACTAAATTATCAAAATCTGAATCAGCACTTCTCCATCCACATCGGTCACATGTCTAGCCATCAACAGGCACATGTAATGCTTATGTGGAAGTCACAGTTCTAGAAAACTAATCCATTAATATCGATGAAAGTATTAAATGATGAGAAACATAGGTCACTAAATAATTGT
Source organism: Bos javanicus (assembly GCF_032452875.1). NCBI lineage: Eukaryota > Metazoa > Chordata > Mammalia > Artiodactyla > Bovidae > Bos > Bos javanicus. The sequence continues at coordinate 26,218,327 of NC_083891.1, read as the reverse complement.
TTCCTTCACAAACTAGAAAATATTTTTCCAGAGTCAGAAAAAAAAAATCAAGTAAAATCTTTCCTCCAAATTGTTAAGTATTAATTTCTAAGTTAAGTATTTTATGTTAATATAAATTACTCTTAGCAATTTAATAAATTCTAATATCTTAGATTTAATAGTTGTTCTTTTGATGAGTATTGCCCTTTTGCTTTGTAATGATTACATAATAATGTAACAAATTATGAAGTTTCAATACAAGTATCACATACTGAATGTCTTTACCAAGAAGTATTTCATGAAAACCATTTTTGGCATTTATAATCAAATTAATGCAACAGTAAACTCAGCAGCAAGTTCATAATTACTGTGATAAATGTGGAATAATTGTAGGAGCCAATAACATCTATTTTTTGAATAGTGTAACTTAGCTATTGAAGGGACTTAAAATGGATTTAAACATTTTCTAATTTTTATTGTCAATAACTTAAAAAGACAGAAAGCTACAAAAATTGATTGCAATGTGAGCAAAACTACACACAATTAATTCTGCCCTAAATTATCTTGTTTTCTGGTTGATTATACCTTTTCGGCTTTTATATTACTTAGAACCAGGCCATTGTTCAGTCATAAAAGACCATTTAAACTCAATATTTTTAAATGGTCATTTGGACTTACTAAATAAAATCCTGAATGCCAAGGTCTAAATTGCCATAATCATGTAGCAACTGACTGATGGGTCATCTATTCTCATAGCAGAAACATCTCTTCAAATTAACCAGTGGTCACAGGCACAGACAGAGGAATTTAAGTATAATTCCACTTACACTATACCCCAAATGCAGAATTAACATGAATCATTATTTTTTGAAATGAGGAGCTGTCGTTGGCAAGTTACTAGAAAAGAGCCAGGTTATAAAAGTTCAGTAAACTTTGCTTTCTCATTGCTTAAAATGTTTTAGCTCCAGCCTGGTTAAGCTGTGTCTTGAGTTCTTGATAAAACAAGGTTATCTTTGTCTGTAATTCAGATGTAACTTCACACTTCAAGTAGAGACTGTTTTCCTAAAAGCCACCTGACACTCCAGGCTGCTAGTGTTCTTTCCCTTCATTATAAATACACAATCTGATGAAGTTATCTTTTCCTGTGGTCTTGGCCTAGGTAAGTTTCATTGTCCCTCTTCCAGGTATTTCTGGTTTGATTCTAATATCTTTTCAAGCTTCTGTTCAGCCTTTTAGATCTTCAAACGATATTTCTAGATCCTTCTCCATTTCTGTCTCCTATCTTAATTCCCACTTCCTTTCCAGGAATTATCTCAGTCCTAAATTTTTGCCTATGATCATTCTTTCTCCTTTCAATAGGTTTTTGTGACATTATAAAAATAACATTCCCAAGATCAATATGTTCATCCAGATAAACATGAATATACTTAACTTGTTAAAACAGGGAGCTTGGTTTTCTTCACATGGTGAGGAAGAAATAAAAGTTCCAGTGTCTACAAAGCAGTACTTCTCAACCCCGGTTGCACAGAAGAATCACATGGAGGGACTCGGATCAGACCTCAGAGATTCTGATTTAAATGGCCTGGGAGGAGACCCAAGCATCTGTATTTATAAAAGTAATTCTAATGTACATTCCAGCATAAAAACCCACGCTTAAGTGTCCGAGAAGCCTTGAGTAAGGAAATTACTACCAGCTTAGGCACCATGGAAAGGAAGTGCTGAGAAGAGATTTTGTGAAGTGGACTTGCCTGGGAGGAAGGATCGAGAATAGCCAGGGAGTCTGGGAACCAGACAATGGGGAAGGCTGTCTATGTTAGAGCTTGAAGGCCCTTTGCAAGCAATTTATACTAAGAATTTAAAACAGAATTAGAAACATAAAGACACAAAGTGGGTATTTAGTAACAAGCTAGCAGCAGGACTTCCCTGCTGGTGCAGTGGATACAAATCTGCCTGCCAATGCAGGGGATAAGGCTTCCATCCCTGGTCCAGGAAGATTCCACATACTGAAGAGAGACCCATGGGCCCCAACTACGGAGGCCCGTGTGCCTAGAGCCCGTGCTCTGCAACAAGGAAAGCCGCCGCAATGAGAAGCCTGAGGCCCAAAACAAGGAGCAGCCCCCGCTCGCCGCAACTAGGGAAAGCCCTCACAGCAACAAAAGCCCGGCACAGCCAAAATAAATAATTGTTTTTTAAGAAACTAGCAGCAAAGTATAAATCAAAACACTGGATCAGGCCAAAATCAGTTAAAATGTACTTTTATACGTTAAACAGAGATAATAAACCAACTCTTAACAAGACACATGGTCAAAATTAACATGCAAACAAGTTAATATTTAAAAAACCCTTCTCTGAATCCGAGAAAGAAGGGATATATGTATATGTATGGCTAATTCACTGTGCCATGCAGCAGAAACTAGCACAGTATAGTAGAGCAATTAGTTAGTTAGTTAGTTAGTTCAGTCGCTCAGTCGTGTCCGACTCTTTGCAACCCCATGAATCGCAGCACGCCAGGCCTCTCTGCCCATCACCAACTCCTGGAGTTTACCCAAACCCATGTCCATAGAGTTGGTGATACCATCCAGCCATCTCATCCTCTGCCGTCCCTTCTCCTCCTGCCCCCAGTCCTTCCCAGCATCAGAGTCTTTTCCAATGAGTCAACTCTTCGCATGAGGGGGCCAAAGTACTGGAGTTTCAGCTTCAGCATCAGTCCTTCCAATGAACACCCAGGACTGATCTCCTTTAGGATGGACTGCTTGGATCTTCTTGCAGTCCAAGGAACTCTCAAGAGTCTTCTCCAACACCACAGTTCAAAAGCATCAATTCTTTGGCGCTCAGCCTTCTTCACAGTCCAACTCTCACATCCATATAATAAAAATTAATAAATAAATAACCCCTTCTCTGGACCCTGTGACTACATCTATCTAAATAGGTAAATGTAGTCTCTTCCGCTCACTGCCACTCTGAAGCCACCTTCAACCTGATCAATAGTGACTCTTTATTGGTAAATCCCATGGGCTGCTTTCAGTCATCTTGCAGGGACTCAAGCAGGTTTTGACAGAGGTAACCATTCTCTGAATATTCATTGGAAGGACTGATGCTAAAGCTAAAGCTCCAATGCTCTGACCACCTGATGCAAAGAGATGACTCATGGAAAAGACCATGAGTCTGAGAAAGACTGAAGGCAACAGGAAAAGGGGACGACAGAGGATGAGATGGTTGGATGGCATCACTGACCTGATGGACATGAGTTTGAGCAAGCTCCGGGACATGGTGAAGGACAGAGAAGCCTGGCATGTTGCAGTCCATGAGGTCACAAAGAGTCAGACGTGACTGAGCAACTGAACAACAACAGCAAACCATTCTCTCAAATTCCTGTCTTTCCTTGGCTTTTGTGACACCATCTTACATGGACTAGCCTCCCATATCTTAGAAAATCTTACTATTATTTTCCTTTGGTGGTTAACCTGTCCCTCACCATCCCATTCTTATAGCTCTCAGGACTCCATCTTTGGCTATAACCACAAATCACACTTTATCCAGGTATTTCTGTCAACTCTGATTGTTTCAGCAACTCTCAAGAGGCTGATGATGTAAACATCTTTGTCTCCTGCCCAGATATCTAGTTCAAGCTCTAAAACCTGCATGTTCTTTCATAGTTTTCCCAGGTACATTACATGCAATATGCTCAAAACTGAATTCATGATCTTTATCTCAACTTTTAAACTTTTATTACCAGATTCCTTTAGTCATTGTAGTCTGAAATAAGAACCCATCCTTCACTTTCTTCCTCTTGTGCCCTATAAAATACGTCATTTTACTCCACAAAAAAATGGTCTGAAGACAGCTGAGAGCTTGTTAGAGGTGCAGAATATCAGTCCTCACCCTAGACCTAGCAAATCAGAACCTAAAGTTTTTGCCAGATCCTTTGTTTATTCTTATGTAAAGTTTTAGTAGCATTGCTCTGCAATTCACACCTTAAAAACTCTCTAACCCAGCTCCCACTCTTTACCTCCACCCCCACAATCATACTCCAGGACCTAACTAAAATGAGCTGCATATCACAACACTTGGAAATTTTCTTTTAAGTACCCACACCAGGTTCTACCTCTGGAGATTCTGATATAATTCACTAGAGTGAAATTCAGGAATCAGTCATTTTTAAAAACTCCCCAAATTGTTTTACTGTGTAGCCAACACTGACAGCTACTTATTTAAACTATCGTCACCCTTCAAACAGACTTTTTAGTGAAATTGTCAGCGTGTTAGTCGTTCAGTTTTGTCCGACTCTTTGCGACCCCATGGACTATAACCCACCAGGCTCCTCTGTCCATGGAATTCTCCAAGCTAGAATACTAGAGTGGATTGCCATTCTGCTCCACAGGTTCTTCCCAACCCAGGGATCAAACCCAGGTCTTATGCATTGCAAACAGATTCTTTGCCAACTGAGCCACCAGGGAAGTCCCTTAAACAGATTATTATAACATGATAATCTCCTAAATGGTCTCTCAGTCTTCTGTTTTTCCAATTCTCCTTATTCGCAATAAAGTGATCTTTCTTAGAAGCTGTGTTTCAGCAGTTAATGTTGACTCCAGCACTAAGCCCATACCCTAAAGCGTGACAGACACACCCTGCAGTATCTGTTCCCAATTCATTCAGCCAAAGTCATGTCTCACTATAACCTCTCCTCCCCTTGTGCTCTTCTGCATCACAGTCCGACTGAATTGTTTGCAGTTCACCAAATGGACCGTGGTGTTTGTAATTGTTTCTGCTCTTTTAACAGCTATACTGAGGCATAGATGATATGCAAAGCACTGTAAATATTTAATCTGCACAGTTTGATGAATTGGACATTTTCAAACATTCATGACAGGCTTCCCAGGTGGTGTAGCAGAAAAGAATCCGCCTGCCAATGCAAGAGACACAAGAGATATGGGTTCGATCCCTGGGTCGGGAAGATCCCCTGGAGAAAGAAATGGCAACCCACTCCAGTATTCTTGCCTGGAAAATCTCATAATTATAATGTTAATAATTCTTTATAGTCAAAGGATTGAGTGGTTTGATCGCCTTGCTTTCTCATGATCCAACAAATGTCGGCAATTTGATCTCTGGTTCATCTGACTTTTCTAGACCTAGCTTGTACATCTGGAAGTTCTCAGTTCATGTACCGCTGAAGCCTAGCTTAAAGGATTTTGAACATAATCTTACTTGCATGTGAAATGAGCACAATCAAATGGCAGTTTGAACATTCTTTGGTATTGCCCTTCTTTGGGATTGGAATGAAAACTGACCTTTTCCAGCCTGTGGCCACAAGCTGAGTTTTTCAAATTTGCTGACATATTGAATACAGCACTTTAATAGCATCCTCTTTTAGGATTTTCAATAGCTCAGCTGGGATTCCATCACCTCCACTAGCTTGGTTTGTAGTGATGTTTCCTAAGGCCCACTTAACTTCACACTCCAGGATGTCTGGCTCTAGGTGAGTGATCACACCATCGTGGTTATCTGGATCAGTAAGACCTTTTCTGCACAGCTCTTCTGTGTATTCTTGCCACCTCTTTAATTTATTATGCCTCTGTTAGGTCCTTACTGTTTCTGTCCTTTATCGTGCCCATCCTTGCATGAAATGTTCCCTTGATATCTCTAATTTTCCTGAAGAGATCTCTAGTCTTTCTCATTCTATTGTTTTACTCTATTTCTTTGCATTGTTCACTGAAAAAGGCCTTCTTCTCTGTCCTTGCTATTCTCTGAAACTCTGAATTCCGTTGGGTATATCTTTCCCTTTCTACCCTGCTTTTTGTTTCTCTTCTTTCCTCACTATTTGTAAAACCTCCTCAGACATGTACTTTGCCTTCTTGCATTTGTTTTTCTTCAGGCTGGTTTTGGTCACTACCTCATGTACGTATGTTACAAACCCCTGTCCATAGTTCTTCAGGCACTCTGTCTACCAGATCTAATCCCTTGAATCTCTTCATCACCTCCACTGTATAATCATAAGGGATTTGATTTAGGTCATACCTGAATGGCCTAGTGGTTTTCCCTACTTTCTTCAATTTAAGCCTGAATTTTGCAGTAAGGAGCTGAGGATCTGAGCCGCAGTGAGCTCCAGGTCTTGTTTTTGTGACTGTATAGAGCTTCTCTATCTTCAGCTGCAAAGAATATAATCAATCTGATTTCGATATTGACCATTTGGTGATGTTCATGTGTAGAGTCATCTCTTGTGTTGGAAAAGGGTGTTTGCTATGACCAGTGCATTTCCTTGGCAAAATTCTGTTAGCTAGCCTTTCCTACAGGAAATCAATCCTAAATGTTCATTGGAAGGACTGATGCTAAAGCTGAAGCTCTAATACGTTAGCCACCTGATGCGAAGAGCCAACTCATTGGAAAAGCCCCTGATGATGGGAAAGACTGAAGGCAAAAGGAAAAAAGGGCAGCAGAGAATGAGATGGTTAAATAGCATCACTGACTCAATGGACATGAACTTAAGCAAACTTCAGGAGACAGTGGAGGACAGGGAAGCCTGGCATGGTGCAGTCTATGGAATCACAGAGTCAGACATGACTTAGTGACTAAACAACAACAACAATCAAGGAATACTGGCCAAATGGCATCTGACTGATGCTGTCCATTAGTGGTATTAATAATCTTCCATCTTTCACTCAAGCAAGAACGCTAATTATTGTAAGATTAAAAATTCACTCAGTCTTTTGATGCTGAAAATTTAGAGACTTGGACACATCTGGTTAATTCACAGAACTTTTACTTTTCATCCAGATGGCCTGTCATTATAAATGTTACAACGTAAACACAACAAAGCGTGAACTACTCGAGCTTGCCTAAATGGACCTCGAAACACTCATCACTCTTTCAGAAGTGTAACAGTGACTGATACACTACCATCTTTTCTGTGATGTCCTATAATTAAGTGAACATGGTCTCATTACAAAGATATGAAACTAGGAAATAGAAAGTTGAGATATCTAAAGTTGATTGCTTTTGAAGAATCTAGAAAATGGAGAAATACCACCGGTGTTGCAGGCCCCTCTGGGGACTGAGGAACTGATGGACAATGCAAGCACCTGCATGTTTTAATGTTTTAGTGTCTTAGTGTTTCTGTTCAGATATTCCCCCAATTATACAAGAGTTTAGGGTCCAGCCTTCTCCCAGCAGTGAGACCATAGGTCACGATGTCATTATATCAGATAGTAGCCAATAATTTTTTTTGTTTTCATACAAACAGCTTGAAATGTAAATATGATGAGCTTTATTGCTCTTCAGACACATTTAGTATTTATGGGCCACATTTCCACATGAAAATGGAATAATAATACCTGCCCATGTCGATACTCTTAAAGAGCTACCATCAGCAGAAAAAAAAAAAATCTATCCTCTTACTTCTTTGGGGTAGGAACTTTCATTTTAGCTAATAAACATTTTATACTGATTAAGCTTTTAGTCACATGCATCATCATTGTGCTGGGCTTAGTCACTCAGTCATGTCTGACTCTTTGTGACCCCATGGACTGTAGCCCGCCAGGCCCCTCTGTCCATGGGATTCTCCAGGCAAGAATACTGGCGTGGGTTGCCATACCCTCCTCCAGGGGATCTTCCCAACCCAGGATCAAACCTGCATCTCTTACATCTCCTGCATAGGCAGCCAGGTTCTTTATCACTAATGCACCTGGGAAGCCCTCATGGTTAGGATGAGATAATGGAGTTCTATGTGAAGCACCGATAGGCTCCTTTAGAAAATCAGACGGATTGTAATTGGGAATTATTGAGATATTTTGCAGAACCATGGAGCCTTCTGGGTCACCTTCTGCTTGTTCTTTGGGATGAGCCATTCACATGAAGCAGCTGGAACTCCAAAAGGATATTTGACTGGTAAATTGACTTGATTGATTCAAATTTGATTATATACTGGAAACACATTTAGTTCAAGTTAAGCACATTAATATATATCAGTTAGAATAAAGACCCAAATGCTCCTTTGTTATTCATTAATGAAACTTAATTACTTCAACAAAACATTAATGAAGAAAATATATTGGCTTGCATAATTCACTTGGAAAAATTAATTAATTATTGTATTAAGGGCAGCCTGTTCCAAAAAGTAATTACTGAGGCTTTGATGGAGAATTGTTTTATGTTATTTATTTAGCAAGCTGTTGTTTACCTTTTTCATTTTACATTGATTTGTTGTGCATATTGTTTTTTTCTCCTACAGAAGGAAATTAATTTGAATGGATGACTGTAAGTATGTACTTATAATTGATAAGGTAGCTACATTTTAATATAATGTTTACTAAATTCAACATGCAATACAAAGATAAAAGGATTATTTAGTGGTAATATCCTACACAATTAGATTTTCAACACAATATGTGACAGATAATATTCTTATTTAGTAGGTAACTAGAAGGCAGAAATGGGATAAAATAAACTTCAGCAAGTTAGCATCAAGGTTTTCTTTTTCACTAGGCAAAGTCATGATTTGTAATTGTTTTAACACAGAGGTGCCAGATATAAATATTTAATAAGAAAATTTAATGTTTTTTAAAATGCAGTATCAATGGCTATATGAATGAATAATTTAACATAAACCTGAATCAATAGTTTAGAATTCTCATTTTCTTTCGACTTCTGTTTTCTTCTGTGACTTTGATCTACATACTAAACCTCATCGTATCTATTTATGTAAAACAGAAATATTAACAGAAAAATTCTTGATTAGGGTTTACTGGCTAATGACTTTAATTGGTTTGACAATTAATACAGTGGTAAGATGATTATTAAGATGATCCTTAATAGAATGTTCATTAAATTATCTTTTCATTAGCTGCAACTCTGAAAGAGCAAGTAATTTGTTTTAAATTTATAAACAAGTGATCAAAAGCTACCCTTCTTTTAGAAGATAACTCATTATCCACTGTGAATAAATGAAAGTGTTTCTACATTGAATTGCTTCAGACAGACTTTCATTCCATTACAGGGTAGATTATTTTGCAGGTAATGGCCAGGCCACTTGCATAATAGTACCATGTTTCATTAAGATAAAAAGAAAAAGATAAAACCTGCAGGATTCACGTTCCAAAATAAATCAGCCCAGCTCTCAGCTGATGGGCTTCAGCTTTTTCATTACCATATGGATATGATGGATATTTTTCAGAACCTAGTTTAGACAAACTGCTCAAAAAGAAATGAGTTCTCCTGACCAAACCAAAATTAAGGTGAAAATTGATGTCCCTTTTCCCTCCCCCTCCCCGTAGAAATATTTAAGAAGAAGAGACAATTATTTCTCAGAACTGTTAAGTCCTCTGAGGATTTGTCTCCTTCATACATTATGCAGTGACTATTTCAAACTCAGCCTATCTCTGAGGGGTGAAAGAGAGAGAAAATAAATGAAGGAATGCCATCAATATCATTCTTCCTGGAGACAGAAGGCACGTGCGTGCTTGCGTCTCTTATTTCTCTTATTTCACAGAAGCAGATAGCTCAAATCATTTATTTAAACATTACACTTCTCCACTTTATTCATTTCTCAAGTAACCACCGGATGGCAGCATAGGACGATAAATCAAAATTGATTCCTAATTCAGAAGCACCCACCAGAGGTTATTAATCAGGCGTGACTTCTTTCGTGCCTAACACATGGAACTGGTAACAGATTTATTCGGAGCGAAAACCTGTGTGGTATTTAGTCCCACCGCGCGTGGTTGCGGTCACACTTTACCAAGTAATTTCTCAATTTAGTCCAGCAGAAACCATAGCTGAATCTTTCATACTGTAGTGTTCCCGTTGGTAACATGAATTTGTAGTGAGAAATAGGAGAGCTTCATAAGAAAATGTGAAAAGTCCATAACGGCCTGAGAATTTGCTTTTTAAAAACCCATTCCAGGTTTCCTGTTTTCAGCTCCGTGTCTCTAGCTCATAAAGAGGGAAGTAAAATGTACAAAAATCCTTTTGGAGTATATCAAGTGATTTGGGCTCGTTAACACAGGCTTTTTAATAGTCCCATTATCTTCTGCAGAACCGGATATAATTTATCTTCAGACTGGATGAACCAGCCAGTGAGTTTTAGGGATTGTTGCTTTCCCCCCACCCACCCCTACCCTGAGTCTCAGGATGCCTCAGAGGGTCCTCCACTAACTGTTTCTCTTCTGTTTGGGAGCCATTTTCCTCATTATCTTGGCTCTTCTCCCTCCACTTGGATGCCTTTGTTTATCAAAGATGCTTGGGTCAGCTCTCCCTCGGGTCTTAACTCTGAGTGCCACGCCGCCCCACCCCCCAGCCCCACGAGTTGGACCACTTAGACGATCGTGACTGGCCATATATTTTCTTGCTGCCAAGCTGTTCTTTGAGAGTTTACACTTTTTTTTTTTCTTTTTATGAATGGAGATATAACTGACATATAGCATTATAATAGCTTCAGATATACAACAAAATGATTCAAAATTTGTGTATATAGCAAAATGCTCTCCACAGAAAGTCAACATCCATCAACACACAGAGTTACATTTTTTTTTTCTTGTGATGAGAACTTTTAAAGAACTCAGGTAATTCTTTAAAGCTTAAAAATTGCAATATTTTTTAAAATTAAATTTAGAATCCCCATTCTATATTTCCTTGTTTTACATGTATTTCCTATTTACTCACATGCCTACATAACAGCATTTTCATTGGAATATTGTGAAGTACTACTTCCCAAGGAAATGTTTCTCAAGAGGAAGTCTACTTGAGGCATATTATATATGATTTCTTTTGGAAAGAAAGAATACATATTAACACATGAAGTCTCTGAGAAGTCACACAAAAAATAATTATTTCACCGTTTATAAATCCAGCTTTTTAAACCCTGCTATTAACCTGCATTAAGAAACGCTGACTTAGAACATATGAACCAAATCATTAAGATTACATTTCAAGATCTATAATATCTTTTACATGCAAAACTGGCATTTGACCCCACAAATACTGAGATTCCAATTCAATTAGTTATTAATACAGAATATTTGTTAACATTGAAAATACCATCAAATTCCTGAAACAACAGTTTTGGCTTATTTTAAAAGTTTCTCATGTATCTTAAATGATGTAAATCACTCAGTTAGCTTAAAATAAACCTTCTGTATGAAAATTGTGCCCTGTGGAACTCTGACTCGACCTGTGAAAAATCATTTAATTTAGCGATATATATTGCCATCTAGTGGCCATGTGTTAAATCACAGTTTGAACTCAAAAAGAAGTGGCCGTTTGGCTGGAAGCTGTCATACACGATAATTATATTCAGAAATAGATTATCACTAAACTTTCCTGGTGACTCAGACGGTGAAAAATCCGCCTGCAGTGAGGGAGACCTGGGTTCGATCCCTGGGTTGGGAAGATCCCCTGGAGGAGGGCATGGCAACCCACAGTCCATGGAGTTGCAGAGAGTCCAACACGACTCCAAATAGAAAAAAAAAAAAAAATATATATATATATATATATATCTGTATGTCATCATCCCTTTGCTGTCTTTTATAACTTCTTGGACCCAAATGCTTTTAGGATATGTATTTCTTCCAGTGAATGCTGTTAACATGTTGTATCTCTTTATGTTAATGAAACTCAGGCTTGGTTATATTCCAGTGATATCTGCTCCTCATTTTCCCCAGACTGAGCACACTAAACCAGCCAGTTCAACCCCAAACGTACAGAAATGTAAGTCCACTCTCAGCCACATGCTCGGTACACCAAGCATGCAGGAGTTGGCTTGGAGCCTCAGGTGTTGGGGACATTATGGAGCAAAGATTTTGATAAGACAATAATTGTGGTATGGCCTTAAGACGTGGATTGGTTGTTGATCCCACTCACATTTGAATGTGGAATGCAAGTTGTTTGGGGGCATTTTCATGGGAACAAAATGGTTTTCAGTTGGAGTAAGTGAGTGTTAGTCACTCACTCATGTCTGACTCTTTGCAACCCCATGGACTGTAGCCCACCCGGCTCTTCTGTCCATGGGATTTTCCCAGGCAAGATAATTGGAGTGGGTTGCCATTTCCTTCTCCAGGGGGTCTTCCCAACCCAGGGATTGAACCCCCTATCTCCCTCATTGTAGGCAGATGCTTTACCTTCTGAGCTACCAGGGAAGCCCTGTATTTTATTTTTTCAGTTGAGGGCTCTGGATATAATTGTGTGACCTTCTGCTCAAACTACTCACAACTAGCCCCTGGGAGTCTCCCCACACAAATACCAAAGGGCTGAGTGACAGTGGTAACACTCAAAATGATGCTGACCCAGTATGGATGACTTTATTTATTGTATCCAAGAGTGTTACCCTCCCTTCAAAGATAGACTGAGTATCTTCCTTCATTGTAGCCAGTAGTAGTAGGGAGTGGAGAGAGAAAGAGAAAGTGGAGTTTTTACAGCTGGCTCACTTGGAAAGAAGTTCAAAAGTACCTGGGGAAATAGACGCAGCAAATATCAAACGAGAGGGGGGAAAATGCGTGTGTGCTAAGTCCCTTCAGTCGTGTCCAACTATTTGTGACCCTGTGGACTATAGCCTGCCAAGCTCCTCTGTCCATGGGATTCTCCATGCAAGATTACTGGAGTGGGTTGCCATTTCCTTCTCCAGGAAATCTTCCCAACCCAAGGATTGAATCCACATCTCTTGTGTCTCCGGCACTGCAGACACATCTTTTACCTGCTGAGCTATTGGGGAAACCCAAATATTCTTATTAAAAGCCTTCAATTCTGATATAAGGGGACTGATAATTTGAGTGAGCAGACCTGGAAATTATAAATGAAAAGCCACTGTGAGTAGAAGTTCTTGGGGTTCACCTTGAAACCTCAGCTTTGATAGAAAGATCAAACGCAGCTTTTATCTTTTGGGACACGAAGCTGTGTGGATGATGAAATTTTGCTATCATAAGAACAGAAACGACATTTAACTGTGATAGTTCAGACTGATATAATTTGGGGATGATATGTATTTTGTTATTTGTACTTTCATGTCAATGTTTATATTCTTGAATAATGAGTTTGCATCATTTTTATTATACAATACTTATTTTTTTAAGAAGCCAGAAACATAAAAAGTATAATGGAATAATCAAAAATATTCACAAAACACAAAGCACAAAACACAAGAAGGTTTATCATGATATTAGCAGTTATCATCTCATGTGGCCTTTACTATTTTGGCATGATTTTTTCTTCATTTTTATTTTATATTGGAGTGTAGTTGATTAACAATGGTGTGTTGGTTACAGGTGTATAGCAGAGGGATACTGTTATCCCCATACCAGTATCCATTCTTTTTCAAATTATTTTCTTATTTAGGTTATTGCAGAATATTAAGCCAAGTTCCCTGTGCTATACTGTAGGCCCTTGTTGACTATTTTAAATATAGCTCTTGGCATGTTCTTACAGGCTGTCAAAAACTTAAAACACCTTATCTCTGTAACGTTTACTCTTTCTTCGTTAAAAGTGCTTGGTTGGTCATTCTCTCAAAATGACCCCTTTATTCTCAAAGGTCTTATTTGAACAAATTTTCAGCCATGAAGCACTTCTTAGTTAATTGAAAAGGTAATTGAAAGTAAAAACCAACTTTGAAACCTACTTGTGAGGATATCTCATAATTACAACATTAATTGGGTTGATTAAATCAACACAATGTTGAAAATTATCTTCACAAAGACAATTCCTATGTCCACATATTACATTTTATCAGAAGAGAAAGATCATTCTTTGACAATGAAAACCATAAGAAATCTCCAAAATAGGATTTTAAAAATGAAGGCAATGATACTAGATATTTTAAATTGTACTTTAAAAAGCAGAAACCACTATTCCTTGTTTTAAATTGATAGCAAACAATTTTATGATGAGATCAAATGTGATACTTGAAGTATATAAAAATTTAAAGATATTTACCCACTGTACAGGGAAATCAAACATAGCACCATAAGATATTCTATATAAGCATTACCCAAGTCAGAAAAATTTTGTAAATATTTTTATGTGCAAGTTCTCTCATTGAGCCTGAACTATTAGGATTTAGTATGTTACTTATAACACAATGGGGGATAAAACTCAACTTTCAGACAATAAACAATGTGTTCTTTAATTTTTTTTCATTCCTTAGCCTGTCTGGCAAATGAAATGCCAGAAAGTGGGGAGAAACATGGGGAAAATTGGCATCATTTGGGTAGTTACAAACTCCGTAGACTCTAACATCAGAGACAGACTAAGAAGATCCAAACTCTCCTTCCTACCTAAAAACATCAAGAAAACAACCAGAAGTTATCTACACCAGCTTTGTAAGAGTTCTGGAAACAATGGTTTGTGATGTGGCAAACAGCCAACCATGGAAAAGCCATCTCCAAAGTGGCAGGAAAGTTTTTTGGGGATTTTGGGGAGGAGGGGGCAGGGGGTGATCATTTTAAATTTTCCATTTTATTTCAAGTGTATTTATAATTATTCAAGTAATATACACAGATGGTGTTCTAGTAAAAAAAAAAAAAAAGTCAAACCTTCTAAATAAAGTGAAAGTTCTGTCAAATCCTCATATAGTCATATTCTCATTCTCAGAAATAACCACTAATATAGCCTACTTTCTGCATGTCTTGACTTTAGTGTATTAACTTACAAGCATACACATATCCTCTTTTTTTTTTAGAGTAGCTTTATAGTAACTATGGAAACCAAGCAGTGTACATCCTCCGAACTTGCTTTCCTTTTTCAAAGTTACTTGAACTATTCAATTTTCTTTTCACTTCCACATGAACTTTAAAATCAGATATAATTTTTCAAGTGTCCATTGGGATGTGGATTATAATTACATTTAGTTTATATATCAGTTTGGGGATAATTGACATCTAAACAATATTTAGCCTTCTGACCCATTAACACAATATATTTGTCCTTTTATTTTTCTTTAAAATTTTTGTGCAGTGTTTTTCAGTTATCAGTGTACAGGAGATACATGTACTTTGTCAACTTTATCCTTAATTTTTTTTTTTTTTAGTGCTATTGTCAATGACTTTGTCTGGATTTCTACCTTTAACAATTCTGGTAGGAAAGATGTATTGGTAGTGCATTCTTTCAGCTTTTGTATATCTGGGAAAGTTTTTATCTTGCCTTGAATTTCAAAATGTATTTTTGCTGAGCACAGAATGAGAACTGACCTTTTTTTTTCCCCTTCATCATGGTAATCTTCTCTGTATCATTCCAGTTTTTTAGTATACGTGCTGCTGAGGCAAGCGGTGTGGTGTTTTCCATCCACCCTCACCTCCTGCCTGGTGAAGTGGCAGACTTGGTCTTAAGCAGCAGCAATCCAATTC
The DNA here is from genome assembly GCF_032452875.1 of Bos javanicus. NCBI lineage: Eukaryota > Metazoa > Chordata > Mammalia > Artiodactyla > Bovidae > Bos > Bos javanicus. Next base: position 26,203,028 of record NC_083891.1, on the reverse strand, counting down.
CCACATCTTTGGACTGGAGGGAGCAGAACAGACTTTATTTGTAAGTTACCATGTACATGCTGCTCAGTTGCTCAGTCGTGTCCAACTCTGCCACCCTGTGGACTGTAGCCGGCCAGGCTCCTCTGTCCGTGGTATTTTCCTGGCAAGAATACTGGAGTGGACCGTCACTTCCTCCTCCGTGGGATCTTCCTGACCCAGGGATCAAACCATGTCTCCTGAAGCTCCTGCATTGGCAGATGGATTCTTTACTGCTGAGCCACCTGGGAAGCCCCAAGGTATTGCATAGGTCTGTTCTAATCTGGTCGGAGGATATTTGAAGGGCAGAGTCACCAGCCTCTGTCTCACATAACTTGGAATTCAGGCAGGGTCAAGTGCCAGACTCCTCCAAAGAGCTACAGGGGGCTTTAGCTGCTGAGCTACCAGGGAAGCCCCACAAGGGGGCTACAAACTTGCAGACACCTGGAGTTCAGAGGTTACGGACAGACACGCACTAGACCATCGAAGGCCTAGAGGAGAGTCTGGAGCGAGGCTCTGGGAAGTCAGGACGTCCAGAAGCAGCTGCTTATAGGGGACATTCCAGCACATCATGTACATGCCAGATGACAAGATGCAGGCTCAGAAGAGTCATGAGGAGACCTTAAGCTTTCACTTTGTGCTGATCCACAAAGGACTATCTCAACAAAAAGCTAGTCTGAAAAAAAGGAGAGATAGTTGCTGGGTTTTTTTCATTTTTTCTTTTTGGTGTACTTTTGTTTGTCATTGAGATATGACTTTACATCTGCTGAAATGGCTACAGTCAAAAAGCCTAAGATAATAAGTATTAGCAAAGACGTAATGAAATCAGAACCTTCATACACCATTTGTGGTCATGTAAAATGGTACAGCTGCTTTGAAAAACACTTTAACCGTTCCTCAAAAATTTAGACACAGAATTACCACATGATCTGGCAATTTCACTCCTAGCTATATAACCAAACAAAATGAAAGCATATGTCCACTTGAAAATGTGTACATGAATGTTCATAGCAGCATTATTCATAATAGCTAAAACGTGAAAGCATCCCAAATGTTCATCAAAGATAAACAAAATGTGTATAGCCATACAGTGGAGTGTTTTTCAGCCATAAAAGGAATGAAATAATACACATGCTACAATATTGCTAACCTGGAAAATATTATCTTAGGTGAAAGAAACCAGTTTCACAAAAGACCACATATTATATGGTTCTATTGAAATAAAACATTCAGAACAGACAAATCTGTAGAAACATAAAGTAGTGGTTAAATATGGATGAGGATACAAGGGGATTGTAACTAATGAGTATAGGATTTCTTTGGGGGAGTGATGAAAATTGATTGTGGTGGTGGTTGCACAACTTTGACTATAATGAAAACCATTCAATACATTTAAAGTAGATGAATTGTATGGTATGTGAATTACATCTCAATAAAACTGTTAAAATAAGTAAGCTAATTGATGAGCAGATCAATAAATAAGTAAATGAAGAAAACTGATTCAGTTCAGTTCAGTTCAGTCACTCAGTTATGTCCAACTCTTTGCAACCACATGGACTGCAGCACGCCAGAATTCCCTGTCCGTCACTAACTCCCAGAGCTTGCCCAAACTCATGTCCATTGAGTCGATGATGCCATCCAACCGTCTCATCCTCTGTCGTCCCCTTCTCCTCCCGCCTTCAATCTTTCCAAGCATTAGGGTCTTTTCCAGTGAGTCAGTTCTTCGAATCAGCTGGCCAAAGTATTGGAGTTTCAGCTTCAGCATCAGTCCTTCCAATGGATATTCAGGACTGATTTCCTTTAGAATGGACTGGTTGGATCTCCTTGCAGTCCAAGGGACTCTCAAGAGTCTTCTCCAACATCACAGTTCAAAAGCATCAATTCTTCGGCCCTCAGCTTTCTTTACGGTCCAACTCTCACATCCATAGTAGAGATATAATGAATTTTTTTTTAACTGAATTGATGCAAATGTAGCAAGAAAGAGGAGTAAAGTAACAAAAAACAGATGATACCAAAAGAAAACCAAGCTCCTCTGTCTAAGGGATTCTCCAGGTAAAAATATAGGATTGGGTTGCCATTTCCTTCTCCAGGGAATTTCTCCACCCAGGGACTGAGCCCAGGTCTTCTCCATTGCAGGCAGATCCTTCACCATCTGAGCCACCAGGGAAGCCCATGGTATACTCTTAGCAAACTATCTAGTAAAAGAAAGCTGGTATAGCTGTAGCACTATTAAACAAATCAGAATTTAAGGCTAAAAATATTATAAGTGATACAAAGAAACACTTCATAATGATAAATCAATTAAACAGAAAGATTAAATTTTCATAATTCCAAATATGTATAAAATTGTCAAAAAATTTAAAAGACAGGCAAATAATCATAGTTGGAAGTTTTAACATACCTCTCTCAGTACAGATGTGTGATAGCATGAGCAAACCAAATTTGTGGTAAAAAAAAAAAAAAAAAATATTTGAAGAGCCTAATCAACCAAATTGACCTAGTTAAATTCAGTCGCTCAGTCATGTCCGACTCTTTGTGACCCCATGGACTGAAGCACGCCAGGCTTCCCTGTCCATCACCAACTCTCAGAGCCTGCTCAAACTCATGTCCATCAAATTGGTGATGCCATCCAACCATCTCATCCTCTGTCGTCCCCATCTCCTCCTGCCTTCAATATTTCCCAGCATCAGGGTCTTTTCCAATTTTTTTTTCCTCATTGGAAAAAGGGGAAATGATTGACCTAACCAACATATATAAAACTTTACTTTCAGCAACTTCAAAAAACATATTCTTTTACATTTTGAAAAGCAGCTAAGTAGAATACTCCAGTTTTTAGACCAATTTCAAAAAACAAAATGTATTGTGCATTGACTTGAGAAGTTTTCTATGTGATTTTCAGCATTATAACTACTTATGAACAAAAAAACATAGTAGAAATTGAATAAACGTTCTGAAGGAAACAAATCGATGTATGAATTTAAGCATCTCCATCTCTTTGCTCCCTCATATCTCTACGGCTCTGTGCCAGCTCCTGAATTTCTGGCCTTAGGCTACTTAATCTACAAAATAAAAATAATAACATGTCAGAATAGAATTATAAACCATCCAACATGTATTCAATAATGTTGGTTTTCTTTCTTCCTTTCTTCTTCCCAATTATCTAAAACAATACAGATTCCAGTTATAATCTTAAATTCATCTAGATAGAGTAGTTACAGCAGGAAATGTGATGTGTTTGCTATACAGATGTAAGATGTCACATATGAAAAAGTACATATAGATGAAAAAAGAAAGAGATGTTGTTTAGTCACTGAGTCATCTCTGACTCTTTTGCAACCCTATGGACTATAGTACACAAGGTCTGCTGTCCATGGGATTCTCCAGGCAAGAAAACTGGAGTGAGTTGCCATTTCCTTCTTCAGGGGTCTTCCAGACCCAGGGATCAAACATGCATCTCCTGCATTGGCAGGTGGATTCTTTACCACTGAGCCACTAGGGAAGCCCTGAAAGAAATGTATCCCTCAGTAAATCATTACATAATTTCCATCACCGGACCTTCAGTATGAACACAGAGGTCTAAGTCAGTGGTTTTCTACTTTTCCTCTTGAAATTCATTAAAAATAGAGCAAAATAAGCATGAACCCATGAAGCTCTATTTTGAGTGAAACCAGGAGACACCCTATAGTAACCCCCCGTGGTTTCCCACTTGCCAGCATCTACATCTTTGTGGCATCCCTCCCTTTGAATGCAAGCTGGACTTGTGATTTGCTTCTAGCAAATGGAACATGGCAAAGGTGATGATATGTAACTACCATGATGAGGGAGTTACAGTAAGAGACTCCAGTTTAGCAGACAAACAAGCAGCTGGGTTGAAGAAGCCCACATGGCAAGATACTGGGGAACTTACTTGGCCTGAAAGACCCGAGGGCAACCTATAAAGACAATAGTCAGCAAAACACAGTGACTGGCTCCACAGCCGTGAGGAAATGAAGTCTGCCAACAACACAAAAGAGTGTGGAGGTGATGCTTCCCGATCAAGCCTCCAGATGAGAGCAAAGTGAAAGTTCATCCTAAAGTACAAAAGCTTTCGAACTTGTTAAAAAAATTGTATAGGCTCTGGCGTCAACAGTTACCTTCGAGGAACCAGGTTAGTTCACAGATGCAAGGAAGACAGGATTATAGAAAGCACAGCATGGCTGCACTGTAGGAAGAAGCTGAAGGGCATCTTCAGCGGCGAAGGTGATTGTTTTCTCCCTCCCATCCTCAGGGACCTCCTCATCTAGCTGACTTAATACCTTCCCTTTTGTTTAATGCTAATGGAATTTATTCTTCTCAAAGAACAGAAACATCATTAGCTGCCTGGAAAGACTCAGGGATATTTTAAGCTAATAAAAGAAAACTAATCATCTGTCACTTTAGGGCATAAACAATACATGACATTCCTTAAAACAAAGCCTCTTCACCCAGGTGCTGTGCCACTCAAGTGGTTAATCATTAAATAGTTTTTTTGTTTCTTTAGATCCTGGGACAACTAGGGATAAGACGCCAAATTGTCAGGTGGCACAGTGGAAAAGACTCTTCCTGACAACGCAGGAGATACAAGAGACATGGGTTTGACCCCTGGATCAGGAAGATCCCCTGGCGTAGGAAAAGGCAACCCACGCCACTACTCTTGCCTGAAAAATTCCATGGTCCAAAGAACCTGGCAGGCTATAATCTATGGGATTGCAAAAGAGTCAGATACAACTGAGCTGCTGAGCACACACACACAGTGATAAAAGTTAGGGATCCAAATGGAATGTGCTAATTGATGCCCCTTGATGTATTGGTCGGAGTCCAGATACTAAGGTCACTCAACTCACTGTCAGGGCCTCTCCAGTATCGTAAGTTAAGGGATTCTAGAAAGTGATGAAGCTGGGAATTCAAACCGAAATCTCACTCTAGATGTGGTCATATTAAATAATCAGACAAATGCTGACATTCACTGAACACTCTCTCAGTGCCCGGTAGAGTTCTAAGTACTTCACAGGCACTGGCTCAGTTCAAGCTCAGAGCAGTCCAGTGAGGTAGGCACATCTCATAGGTCTCCCCTGATTAAAAGCCACCAATGGGTTCTCACTTCGTTCAGAGTAAAATCTCCCACAAGAAATTTACAAGAACTGTATATCACTTCCAAAAGAATACTTTGCAAAATTCATCTGAAAAATTTCCAGGTCAAGAAATCACTCCAGCTTGTCATGTAATGTTATTGTTAAGGAATAGAAAAGAAAGCTTCCCATTAAAATTGCCTCAAATAACATAACATATTTGATATCACTAATAACTGTCCATTATTCCTGCCTCAAATGTCGTAGTGAAATACACTTGGAAAAAAATCCCCACTGTCCAAAATGCAGGGATTCTGAAACTGCCTAAATTTGAAGGGGAAGGGAAAAAGTCACCTCATCAATGAATGAGGTATGAGGTATGAAATGAATGTGGTCAATATCTACATGTTTAGAAAATCTTATTTTAGGAAGAAGGGCTTCCCCAGTGGCTCAGCAGCAAAGAGTCCACCTGCAATGCAGGAGCCACAGAAGATATGGATTTGATCCCTGGGTCGTGAAGATCCCCTGAAGGAGGGCATGGCAACCCACTCCAGTATTCTTGCCTGGAGAATCTCATGGACAGAGAAGCCTGGCAGGCTACAGTCCAGAGGGTCACAAAGAGTAGGACACCACTGAGGTAAATTAGCACTCATGCATGCAAATTTTAAGTAGAAAATAAAGGAACAGGGAAAAGCACCACTTATGTGGGTCTCTATTCTGAAATCTTAACCTTGTTAATTTTAAAATAGAATTTTAGAAATATAGGCCAGAGCCCAAAACTGGAATTTTCACCTAATGTTGACAAGGTATGAAAAATAAATTAATTTTCTCATGGAAATCATCTCCAGTACATTTATTTGATTCATGTTTGGTATAAGCAGCAGCAGCAGCAGTAGGAAGAAAGCACTTGTAAATAGCTATCTACCACACATGAGCTGCACTGTTTTTATGGTGTGTGAAATAAAGCATTTGGTTTTAAACAGAGAAGAGGAAAGGGGGGAAAAAAGAAAACAGTAAGTTAACTGCGAGTGCAGGTAGAGCTGACATAATTAAGAATAAAGTGGATTTATAATCACTCTATTATACACTAGTCACGTTGGATGCCTTTCTAAAATTATCTAAACATTATTTGGGCACATAAAATAAGCTCAAAGATAAAATTAGCTCTGTAGTAAAGCAACTGGATGAATGCCTGATCTCTTTTTATAGTGAACGTCAGTAATCACAATTAAGGTGATTTTTAATTTATAATAAAAGTTAGATAAATTGCCAAATCTAATCTCCTTGAGATCCTGGCTTTAACCTGCCGAATCATCAAGAAGATGGTTCTGTATGTTCGTTTATCTGATAGGCTCCTTGGATCATACATATATATGTCCTTTACCTTTCTTACTAGTGTGAAAACTTGTCGGACTGTTGATGTACAGATAAATCAAAAACCTACTGTGGAATATGGAGAGCCCAAATCATGACATCAGATTAGGAAGGACATGCCGGCTCTGTTTAAGAGGAATATTTTTCAAGCATTGTAGCAAAAATGGATCCACTTGGGGTGGAGACAAAACATTCAAAGATGAGGTAAGCAGGGCACACATCAAATCTGAAATCAAACCAGGCTCATGTCTGTAAAGACATGTTAGAAGACAAGATTTAGATTTCCAATGTTAAAAGAGAACCAAGATGCCAAATGCTGATATTGGCAACTTCGGCTCCCTGAAACACTTGCTGGGTCACGCCTTTTTGTATACTCCTTGTGATATTCCAGAGTCACTCACGTGGGCGCCTCCATGGTGACACGTGAAGGAGGGCATCTGGCAAAGCTAGGAGGCCACTCAAATCTAACTTGGGGAGGCTTTATAAGACAAGAAGGAGAAAGAGGAGCCAGCGGGAGAGGAGGCGGGCAGGAAGAAATGAGAAAGAGGGAAAAGCTGAGAAGAGAACTTTAAAAAAGACAAGAAAGTGAAGAAGGAAGAGGAAAAGAGGAAGAAGAAACCCCTCTCTATGAGTCCATCTCACCTGCGGAGTGGGAACTGTTGTTCTAATTCACGTCTCTCCTCTTCTGAGAGCCCACCAGTGGGCTCTTGCCTTATTCAAAGCAAGACCCCAAACCATCCTCATAGGTTCAGAGCCCAAAGTGACACCTCCTCTTCAACCTTCCCACCCTTCCTCTCTTGCACTCAATTTCAGCAGCACCAGCTGTATGGAGCACATCATCAAGCAAAATCCTGCCTCAGAGCAACTGTTAGCTGTCTCCTTTCCCCAGAACATTCTCTGCCCTCCCCTGCCCTCTCAACAGGGCTTTCCTCATTCACTTCCTCCACGTTGTTGCTCAAATATCACCTAACCATAAAGACCTTCTCTAACCACTGTTTAATAAAATAAAAATCTCCCATATTTCTGTATGCCCTTTTTCTGCTTTTCTTTTTTCTTTACATCATTCATTGCTGTGTGGCCTGTATTTCTACACATATTCTTTATCTATCTCCACTGTCTTCTTGGGATTTGTCATGAGAGCACAGACTGGCCGTTTTATTCACTGCTATATCTTTTAGCACCGAGAATTGTGCTTGGCATGTGGTAGCTGATCAAGAAATCATTGTAAGTGATTTAATGACTGACAAGGAAGGAAGGGAGGGAGGGAAGTGGGGAGTGAAGGAAGGGATTTACTTTAGACAATCAACTGGAGCACAGTGAAATTAAATACTTTGTTCGGGTTACATGGCAAGTTAAATAATTTTCCTATAATGAGCCAATAAATCTTTGTAGAAATTTAGAACATACATTGCATCAAATTTAAACCTGATGTTTTCTTTGTGTATACATGTGTGTTCCTGTTTTATTTTCTTGTGCTTCCCTGTGGCTCATCTATCAGGACAGTGATCTTATTCTGTCACTACATCTTTGGTGTAAGTGTTGGTATATAGATTGGAGATAGAAAATTAGTCTACTGAAAGCCTGAAATAGGCTTCCCAGGTGGCTCAGACAATAAAGTGTCTGCCTGCAATGTGGGAGACCCTGGTTTGATCCATGGGTCAGGAAGATCCCCTTGAGAAAGGAAAGGTGACCCACTCCAGTATTCTTGCCTGCAGAATCCCATGGACAGAGGAACCAGCAGTCTGTGAGATTGCAAAGAATCGGACACGACTGAGCAGCTAACACTTTCATTTTTTCACTTTCATAAATCCGGTCAGAAAACAAGCTAGAGGCACTTACAACTTTTTCAAGGATGAGCAAAATAGCTTGAAAAACTTAGAGTGTACCCTGGATCTGAAGATCTAAGGGAGAGAAACCCTTCCTTCTGATCCTCAATTGCTTGAAGTAGAATAAACTCTCTGAAACTTGGACAGGATGCATGAATAGATGAGTGAAAGAGAACCCTCATTTTAGTCTGAAAAAAAAATGTGCATTTTTATTTTATTATGGTCAACCAGCTAACTAAGCTGCGTGGGAAGTGTGAAGATAAAGACAAATTATTAATTAGTTATGAAAAAAGTTGACATATTTTCTACATCTGGATTTGTGATCATGCATATTAGCTGTATCCTAGGTTTACACATATACAACAGAATTCCTTCGAAATCATGTAGGATTTTTCTAAATCAAGGGGGTGAGGTGAATAAAGCTTCCTTTTGAAGAGTACAGTGTTTTGAGAATTGGACTGAGAAAAGTATTCAAGTTTAATTCTGAAGACATCAAGTTAAAAGTACAGAATAAAAAAATGTGACTAAACTAATGTGCTTCTAATAAAATTCAGATCACCTTTTTTTTCTCTCTACTTTGTTTTTTTTTCTTTCTATGCATAATAGATTTAAGCAATTTTCTTGTATTTCCCCAAACAAACATATTATTCTCTATCTACTTTACTATGATGATTTAAAAAAAAAAACAAAAATTTTAATGTATCAGGAATCTTTGTGAAATTGCACTTTTGCTTGAAACCTGTCATATCACATCAGAGAAACTCTCATAGTCTACAAGCCAGAATGCCAGGGCTGCAACCAGTAATACGATTCACCACCACAGACAATTTATTTCTATACAGGAAGTGCATCTAATAAGGTAACCCGAAAATCTGTCTTTTATTAATAATTTTAAAAATGTGTAGACACTATTTGTGGTAGACGTATTCTAGATAGCTTTTTCAGACGAGGTTTTTTAAAAGCAATCTTGAAAAGGAATACATTAACTAAATGGGCCAAAAGGTTCTTTTTCTTTGATGAGAGCTAAGTCCTTCCTCAAAAAGTTTCTTATGCTCCAGTAAATTAAACGTAGAATATTCTCATCACCCTTGCTGCTAATCAAGACATTAGCCATATAATACAGAATTATGTGGTGCCTTCATAACTAAAACTTTTATACTACACTTTTTAACAGCATTTGAGGAAGGGAAAGGGGCATTTCCTTTGAATATTCATTTCAAGGGGCATATTCATTTGAATCCTGAATATGGATTCAAAGTTGTATATATTTCCTGTCATTCTACAAAGTGACTTTGTGAAGCAAAATTTTGCTAAATGTTAAACTTGAAAGTTTAGTATACTAGATTAAAATACTGTCCACTAACTAGTTCATAGACTTTAAAAGTAAAATACTGTCCACTAACTAGTTCATAGACTTTAAAAGTAAAATACATATGACTGTTAAAACAACATGAAGAAATTTTCATTTTTTTTCTGCTGCTGCTGCTGGTGCTACATCACTTCAGTCGTGTCCAACTCTGCGTGACCCCATAGACGGCAGCCCACCAGGCTCCCCCATCCCTGGGATTCTCCAGGCAAGAACACTGGAGTGGGTTGCCATTTCCTTCTCCAATGCATGAAAGTGAAAAGTGAAAGTGAAGTCGCTCAGTCGTGTTCGACTCTTAGCAACCCCATGGACTGCAGCCTACCAGGCTCCTCCGTCCGTGGGATTTTCCAGGCAAGAGTACTGGAGTGGGGTACCATTGTGCAGTTAAAAGAAAATGTTAAAATATTAAAATGAAAATAAAATGAATACTTTCCAACCAAAAAAAAATTGTGTAGACACATATCACACAGCTTGTATTTACTTTATGTGTTTTAAAAAGATAACAAAATCAATTTTAAAATATGTGGGAACTTAGTAACAAATATTCAGATTTCTTCTAGAATATTACATCCATTAGCTTTCCTTTACATAAATTACTAGCTTATAATATCCCACATGTATGTTTCCCTCCCATTATGGTTCTGCCGTGCACAGGAGAGAGACGGTTATATAAGACATAGGTTGCATGTATTTCTGCCAATGTTTATCTTGTTTCTAATGGGCTCCAAAGAGCCTTCTGCTTTTGAAGTTACATGTTAGAACAACAGTGTGCTTCTCTGGCACAGCACATGTGTTTGTGCAGCTGCAGGTGTCTTCAGGTTTTGCTCAAACACAGCAGATGTGTGAGTAACTGAAGGGTGTGTCCTCCATTTTACAGATACTTAAAAGCGCCCCGGATTCTGGGAATAAAAGGCAAGGGCAGAACACCAAGCCTCTCCTACCTTGAAGACTCATGGAAATCACACCTGAAACCAGTTTTTCTTGAAGAGAAGTACGTCGGGTATTTTTTCCAGTGTGGTGTTTTCTCAGGTTGACAGGTTGATGTACCGTCAACCTATGTTTGGGTATATGGTGTGGTATGGTTAAGTGTGAGCACAGTGTTGTACAGCAGATCTCTAGAGCGTTCATCCCCCATGATGGAAACTCCACATCCATTGAACAGCAGTTGCCCCTTTCTCCCTGCATCCCCAGCCCCCAGCAAACACCATTCTACTCTCTGCTTTTGTGATTGTGGCTCCTCTCCATACATTACATACATACGATCGTGCAGTACTTGTCCTGCCGTGTCTGGCTTATTTCACTCAGCATAATGTTTTCAAGGTTCGTCCGCGCTGTAGCACACGGCATGGTTTCCTTCTTTTTTTAAGGCTGAATGGTGTAGCTGCTGTGAGAAAGATATGGTCGTTTCTCAAAAATGAAAAACAGAACTACTGTATAAGCCAAAAAAAACCCTGAAATCATGATCTTGAAGAGATAACCTCAACTCTCATGTTCACCACAGCTCTATTCACAAGAGCCAAGAGGCAGAAACACCCAAAGTCCAGGGACGGATGAATGGATAAAGAAAATATGGTGTATACTTACTTCCCTGGCTTTCAACAATTACCAGTTCCTTGTTCAAATAGTACCAGAAAACCTCAAAACGTCTCCAGAAATTCCAGAAAAACATGTGTTACTTTTCTATTTCCAATTTCTTTTTGAAGTCATTATTGAGTCAAGGTGGCAGAAAATAAGCCTCGGTCATTTAGGATTTGACCTTCAGCTCTTTTCTGGGGTTAAGCCTCATCACTCCTGCAGAGTACTAAGCGGCACTGAGTAGGAAGATAGTCTGGTGGTCGGTCATCAACTCACTCAAGCACTCAAGCGGTCACTAAGGAAACTTCTACTCTGATCATGGTCACCTGGGTGCCTTAGACTGGAGTCTCTAGGTGTTAATGTTCTGGCACACTTACAGAGTAGCTAATAAACACAGAAGGACTTAGTTGCTTAAATGAAATGGCAGTTGGGGAATAAAAAATACTATCAGAAAGAAAAACATTCTGTAGAATTGTTTGTGTATTATGAGCACAAATTACAGATGGGAAATAAACGTCTTTCCCCCATTCTCCTTTTCAGCTATATAACCATTAACTTTTGTATTGTATTAAATTCAACTACATAATTTTACTTCCTGTATACCTAACATTCATAAATGTTTTACTAGATACAGTGTTCTGGAGGAGGGCATGGAAACCCATTACAGTATTCTTGCCTGGAGAATCCCGTGGAGAGAAGACCTTGGTGGGCTATAGTCCATGCGGTCACAAAGAGTTGGACATGACTGAAGCGATTTAGCACACACAATGTTCTACATGCTTTAAATATATTAACTCATTTAATCATCCCCATGACTCCATTAAGTTGGTATTGCTTTTTTTTTTTTTTTTTTTTTTTAGAGATAAGAAAACTAAGGCTTCAAGAGGAGATAGCTTTTCTAAAGTCACACAGCTAGCAAGTGGCAGAGCCAGGATTCAGATTCAAACAATCTACCTTCTGACTCTAGATTCCATGCTTCTCAGCCACTGTGACCCAAAATCTAACCAAACCAAGTCTGCCGAACACTTGGAATTTATCCAATATTTTGCTGTCACAAACAAAATTCAAGGAACCTTGTCAAAGTTAAATGTTTACTCACAAAAGTAATGATCACAATAAAAATTCTTAAAATTGAAATCTTAGATTAAAATTGAAAGATTTGGCTACAACCCACACATTCTTTAAATGGGCAGTCTTACATTTGTGGGGAAGCATAAGTGTGTGTGCACGCACACACACACACACACATACACACACCAGGGGAAAGATTTGCCGTGAAGTGCACATAACTATATAATCCATTTGTGGTTCAAGCTGGGAGGGCATGCATCCTATAAGTGACAGACCAAGAAAGAAATATCACCTTTTTTTTTTAACTCATTTTTTCTTGACTACACTGCTCCTCCAAGCAAGAATACTGTATTACTGTATTAACTCTGGAACATTCTGCAATCACAACCTTATAATACTTCACCCAGTCAAAATCAGCTGATAGATAGACACATAGACAGTGAGCAGACAGCTAGATATTTGGAAAGCTGTTCTCTAAATAGCACTCTCCTCCCAAATAGTATAACAATGTTAACAATTTGGTACTGATCCCTTCTCTAAAGTATTTCCCTGTAACTTAAAAGGAATCTATTATTGAGGATTTGTTTCCATGCTGGTCTAAAGTACAATTTTGCAACACGACCACCTTGGAATAATTTAATCTCTAAAAACAGCAAAGACAAGAAATAAAATTAACATTGCTTTATTACACACCTCATAGCTGTAAATACTGCTTTACACATTAAATGTTTGCTTATTTTAACCTGCTATGCTTCTCTAAAAGCAAAGTAACTTCTTTTAAGAACAAAATTAAAGCTCTGTTAAAAACGTTGCAAAACCTCACTGCATTTTTAGACAGATAGTTAGCTGCTTCCTTACAAAAATAAGAAAAATGATCTGTACATTGCCATAAAAATTCAAGCACATTCACTGGAAGAAAAGTGAAAGCTTCAAAATGATATATCCTTTCACACTAAAATAGCCTAATTTTCACCTTACATATAAAAGGAAAGAAGAATACTCTTTGTTAAAAATGTTTACATTAAAACTAAGGCTTTAAAAGGAAAACTTCTCTTTAGCATGTCTAAGAAGCTAGATTTCAGGAGCAAATTAGAAAACAGAAAATGGAGCATCAAATTCACAGACACCCGTTCAATGGAAGACCTGCTATCTTAGAGAGACCCACCCAGAGAGCCATAAGAAATCCCACGACTCCCATGAACACTGTGTTTGTCCTGCACAACCAGTTCGGCCAGTCCTGAAAACGCCTTCAGACTCAGCAGGCAGTCAGCTCTCTTGTTTCTACACTCTATATAAGGTGAGGCTTAGAGAAAGGCTTGATGACACTTCAGTGATACTTCACCAAAACCAAATGGCAGCTGCCACTGGCCTAAGGAAAAAAAGGGGAAGAAAGGGCCTGTCCTAGGACAATTTAAGAAGCAAACAATGTTGCTTTTACTCCCACTCATGTCCTTTTGGTGGCCTCTCTCTTTGCCCTTGAAGGCCTGGGTTTTCATGTTCCTCTACGTGCAAATACCCACTAAGGCATGCTCTCTCCTGGAGTTCCCTGTGTTCCTAAATGACCATATGATCTTTTTCTTTCATGAATTCAAAATTCTTAATTCTTCTATTATTTTAAAAATTTTAATAAAGCAAACTCATAAAAAGTGTAATTCATACTAAAGTGTGATTGATAGCCTGAAGTATTTGCTGGGTAAGTGTTACTGACAAGGTTAGGAGAGAGATGAAAGAAAGTGGGCCTGATGGCTGATTTCCTTGATTCATGCCTATGTCTCCTTAAAACCTGGCAGTGGGGGACTTCCCTGGCGATCCAGTGGTGAAGACTTCGCCTTCCAAAGCAGGCGGTGCAGGTTCAAAGCCTGGTAGGGGAAGTAGGATCTCATATGCCTCGTGGCCAAATAAATCAAAACATAAAACTGAAGCAATATTGTAACAAATTCAATAAAGACTTTAAAAGAGATCCACATCCAAAAAAAATTTTTTTTAAATAAATAAAACAGGGTGGTGATTAGGAAAATGACATTTTATAGTTTCCAGATTAGAACCCACTGCAGAAGTGATAGATTTGGGATCTTAGGACAGTCACAACTCACTTATGTAAAATTTTCATGCCCTCCCCCAATCCCTAGCTCCCTTTACCTGTTAAAATCTGACTGAGAGAACATGGTTATTTGGCTCTAAACTTTTCAAAGTGTTGATCGGTGGGAGACATAAAGAAAATGGTGATAGAAGATTTATTTTTACCAGAATTAGGTTAAAAGAAGTTTTTAATATTAGCACCACAAAAAAACATTTCATCTCTGGAAACCTGCCACCGGAAGTCAAGGAGCCTTAGCTGGAGGAAAACTTAGCCAGTCAGGTTTGCTCCCAGTTCGTGGATAAGAAAAGAGATCAAAAAGCAAATCTACAGTTTCACCTAATCCCCCTCTTTCCACTGAAACCAAAAAAGCTTAATTAGCTGTATACGATATTAAACATTACATAAATGTACATAACTATCTCCTGATATGCTTAGTTATCATGCAGCACCTAAGAACCAAACATAAGTTCTATTTTTAAGACCCTGTATTCCTATCAGAGGACACACCATACCCCAGCCACAGTTAAAAGTAATATCTTCTCCTTTGCTTTTTCACTTTGTTTTAGATGTTGCATTGATTAATGGTTATACAACTATTAATCAATAAATGATATATATGTGCAGAACTGGAGAAAGCAATGGCACCCCACTCCAGTACTCTTGCCTGGAAAATCCCATGGGCGGAGGAGCCTGGTAGGCTGCAGCCCATGGGGTTGCTAAAAGTCGGAGACAACTAAGCAACTTCACTTTCACTTTTCAGTTTCCTGCACTGGAGAAGGAAATGGCGACCCACTCCAGCCTGGAGAATCCCAGGGACAGCAGAGCCTGGTGGGCTGCCGTCTATGGGGTCGCACAGAGTTGGACACGACTGAAGCGACTTAGCAGTTAGCAGTATGTGCAGAACAGTGATACTATAGAACATTGCTACCTCCTGGGCTAACTCAACAAATCTGCCTCCAAAGTCAAATAAAGAATTTTTTCTTTTTTTTGGCAAGAGTCGGGGTGGGGGGTAGGTCCCAGTTCTTCATAGTTGCAAAATTTTTAAATTAATTTAACCTTAAGTATTTTCTTTCAAAATTTTTTTCAACTGGTGATACCTATTATTTGTTGTCTATTTTTTTAAATTTTATTTTATTTTTAAACTTTACAATATTGTATTAGTTTTGCCAAATATTGAAATGAATCCGCCACAGGTATACCTGTGTTCCCCATCCTGAACCCTCCTCCCTCCTCCCTCCCCATACCCTCCCTCTGGGTCGTCCCAGTGCACCAGCCCCAATTTGAAGTAAGTATACAATAATGTGATATTAGGTTTATCATAAGAGTAGATGCTAATTATTTAAAGTTTAAACATCCTTGCCTTGGGGAATTTTACAAGGCTTTCCAGAGGTTCTAGCACATGAACAAATTTGAGAAGCACTAATTTAAGCAACATCTTGGAAGATGTTAAATTGCACCTAAGGTTTAAGTTTCCTTCCCTATATTTGTTTGATTCTTTCTAGCACTGTGTAGTATTTACCTGCTTTAATAAGGAACAATGTATTTTATTTGAAAATAGTAGTAAATAGAAATGCCTGTTAATACTCATTGCTACCATAACTACAAAGGGAGTGTTTCTTCAGATTGACTCTATGGCATAATCACAGTCCATCTAAAAATAAGGTACTCTAATTGCAAATGACTACTGTCAGTAGAAAAACAAAGAGCCACATGTGCTAAACATGCAAATGAAAATATGAAAGTACAATTCTCAAGAGGAGAAAAGCAACTTTTTCTCAGTAAAATTTTCATTACTGACAAGTTACCAAGAGTAGTCCTGAATCTCAGGGAAAGGTCCGTGGAGCAAAAATGGAATTTCTAGTCCAGAAAGCTGTTCTACTATATTCATTCAAGTACAAGTTTCTACTGTTGGACTAATATTTAACCAATGCATTTACTGAAAACATATTTGTAAATGAGAGATGGTCCTTTATAGACCTTAAATCCAATGCTATAGCATGAGATTTCCTGGTTGACTATTTACTCAGTAATAAAAGAGGGAAAATCTGTTCTAAAATTTTTAACTTCCTAAAAAAATCAGTGGCAAATTGCTTGAAAGTACAAATCAGTAGATAGCATAATTTTAAAAATTTAGAAAAATTCATAAATATTCATAATATCTATATATTGCTAGATATATAGAAATAAATTGAATTTTACAATATCTCTTTTAGAAAGATGATGTCTGACAAAGACGTATCTAATTGTAGCACTGTAACATTATCTCTTTGTGCATGTTTCTGCTAAGGCAGTAAATTTGGCTTCCAAATTATTTAAAAAGTCAAGGCCGTCTTCTTCCTGCTTTTCACTGCAGCAACCCACAGAACCGGCTGGAGACCCTCTTCCTTCATAGTTGTACGTAAGGACGTAATCTTGTGATGGCATGTGCTCTTCGTCCTGATTACACAGATGCAATTTCTGTAAAAGAAACAAAAAAAGGGATTGTAATATTGTTTCAAACACACTGAAACCGATAAACATAAAATTTATTTTTATTTACCTTTTATGTTTAATTTTTAACCAGTGTGTCCTCTAATGGATTCCTACATACAAAAAATGCACATGGTTGGTCTATATCACAGCCATACCACAAAGTCAGTACATTCTACATTTCTAGTAACCCATACAAATTAAAAAAAGGTATGCACGTTATATTGAAGTATATTTAAATTACTAATGTAATATTTAAAATATGAATTAATATTTCATTTAATTATTAAGCACAATTAAATTATTATTAAATTAAGGCTTAATTTAATAAATTTTAAATCTTAAAAATTTAAGATTAAATTCTTATCCCTAAATTTTATATCACCACAAAATGGTGATAATATGCATAGTTATTTGGAATTTGAGCTTGAATAGTTAAACAGTCCTGATCTGGAGTTATAGCTTAGTTTGTCAACTAGCTATATGAGTTTGAGCAAGTTACTGAACATCTTTAAGCCTCAGTTTCCTGATTTCTAAAATAAGAATACAGAGAATGACTATCTCACTGGATCATAATTAAATGACAAAATAATAATGCATGAAAAACACTCTTATTAAACAGCCAGCACATAGTAAATGTTCAATCAACATCAACTAAAATTGCTATTTTATGCAGAAATAATGTGGGTAAGGATTACAACACTGTCTTCAGAATCAAGTTTCCAAGAGAGCCAAAACACAGCAAGATAAAAAGACACACAAATTTTCAGTGAAATTTAAAGATAATCAAGATAACCTACACTGTAAAAAGTGGGCCAGAATAGAGACCAAGTAATCAGCCATATTTTTCCTGGCTGGCTGTCACTAGTCTGTCTGTGAACTTGTCAGACTCATGAACTCCCTCCCTTTCTCACCAGTGTACCTGTCCCTTCTCAAAACCAGCACATACTTCCCTGGCTTATGTTAGCAAGTGTCTCTTTATGACCGTTTTAGCATCACATCCCATTATAGACATATACACTGGAGAACACCTCTAAGAGTGTTTCTTAAGATTTGTTCCTCCTCAGTCAACCTGATCTCATATGGTTACTGGCTGTCTAGAAACAGAAACGAGATTAACTCAATACCAGAAAGAATACTTAATCCAGTGGCTCTCTACTCAGGTTGCACATTTGAATCTTAGAGGAGATTAGAAATAAAAAAGAAAGAAAAGCCAAACCAATTAAATCAGAATCATTCAATGTGAAGCACAGCATTAGCACTGTTTAAAAGCTCCCCAGTGAATTCTGAGGTGCTGCCATGACTGAAAATCCCTTACTGAACTTCATATCTTTTACATCCTTGCTTTCCTCTGATTAGCAACCACTAAACGTTTGCATGGTGCATAGCTCATTATGGGCTTCTCTGGTAGCTCAGATGGTAAAGAATCTGCCTGTGATGTAGGAGACCAGGGTTCGATCCCTGGGTCGGGAAGATACCCTGGGGAAGGGAATGGCAACCCACTCCAATATTCTTGCCTGGGGAATCCCATGGACAGAGGATCCTGGCTAATTTGCATGGTGCTTTTACATGAAAAAAAAATGGTTCAGACAGATCATATTATTTCATTTTCATTCTAGAATTCTGTACAGATGCTTTGCTTTCACAGAGAGATGCAGAATTGACTTGGGGATTTTTGTAATTGTGAAGAATGAGATTTCCCCCTCTATTTTTCTATATGAAAAGAGTTTGTGAGATAAACACACACCTAAAAGTGAAATGTAACTTTAGTGAGGAAGAGTAGACTCCTCCAATTTTCATGAGATTTTAGAAATTAAGAGAAATGTGACAGATGAAATAAAATCTTTTAACTTAAGTAATGAAATAAAATCATAGAGCAGGGGCAAAAATAGCCAGAGAGTGAGAGAGAAAAGATACATTGGAGAATACAAAAAAGAAGTTTCTGAAAATAGATGTTAATCTCAATTTCCTAAAGTTCTCCACTGGGACATTTAAATTGTAGAGACAGAATGCTCAGGGAAACTCACTTCACCAAGACGGGGTTGAGTGAAATTTTGCCACTCGGAGTAAGTGTATCTGGAATTCTCCACCTCAACAGTGCCTCCTCTGCAGGAGTCCAGGGTGTGATGATGCCCAGCCCCGCGGCACGACTCCAGCGTCTGCTGTCCTCCTTTCACCATTTCAATGCTTTCCTGCCCTCCGTTTTTGACTCCAGATCCCATAGTGCCACAAAAGCCCTGGTTAGCGTTGTTGACTGTCTGGGTCATAAACCCATTGGCAGAACACTGAAAAAAAATAAAAGAAGACAATTCATATCCGTTGAAAATGGATTCAAAGTAAAGTCAAAAGGAGGCAAAGGAGAAACCTTGTTTACTTCTAAATTTTTTATTCATTTATTCATTCATTCAACAGACATTCATCATTTTCAATTGTGTGCCCAGTCAGGATGCAAAAATAGAGACATGGTCCCTCAGTGGCCCCAATGAGCTCTTACTCCAATGAAACAGAAAAACAGACAATTACTCTAGGAAAATGATTACCATGATGTATAGGTGAACACATCAGAGGGCTTCCCTGGTGGCTCGGTTGGTAAAGAATCTTTGTGCAATCGAGAGACTTCCTACAATGCAGGGCACCCAGGTTCAATCCCTCAGCTGAGAATATTTCTTGGAGAAGGAAATGACAACCCACTACAGTATTCCTGCCTGGGAAATCCCATGGACAGAGGAGCCTGGTGGGCTACAGACCATGGGGTCGCAAGAGTCGGACATGATTTAGTGACTACACCACCACATACGTGAACACAGAATGCTAGAGGGACAGAGGAAGAGTATGAAAATTCAAGCTCAGAGAAACTAAGTGGGACATACTGGGGAAACTCCAAGCCGAGGGACTCCTATTGGAAATGGGAGAATACATTATCTGCAAGAAGATCTAGATGCAAACACAAATAGACTTCCTCGAGGGTTCTCAATTATAGCCTGTTGAGAATGGTTACCACAGATGTTTAGAGAGACAGAGAGAAGCTGGAGAGGTCATAAAAGGCTATGCTAAAATTTTTTAGAAAATCTTGAAGACTATCAGTTCAGTTCAATTGCTCAGTCGTGTCTGACTCTTTGTGAGCCCGTGGACTGCAGCACACCAGGCTTCCCTGTCCATCACCAACTCCCAGAGTTTACTCAAACTCATGTCCATTAAGTTGGTGATGCCATCCAACCATCTCATCCTCTGTCATCCCCTTCTCCTCCTGCCCTCAATCTTTCCCAGGATCAGGGTCTTTTCAAATGAGTCAGCTCTTTGCATCAGGTGGCCAAAGTATTGGAGTTTCAGCTTCAACATCAGTTCTTACGATGAATATTCAGGAGTGATTTCTTTTAGGATGGACTGTCCAAGGGACACTCAAGAGTCTTCTCCAACACCACAGTTCAAAAGCATCAATTCTTTGGCACTCAACTTTCCTTATAGTTCAACTCTCACATCCATATATGACTACTGGAAAAACCACAGCTTTGACTAGTCAGACTTTTGTTGGCAAAGTAATGTCTCTGCTTTTTAATATGCTGTCTAGGTTGGTCATAACTTTTCTGCCAAGGAGCAAGTGTCTTTTAATTTCATGGCTGCAGTCACCATCTGCAGTGATTTTGGAGCCCCCAAAAATTAGTCTGTCATTGTTTCCAGTGTTTCCCCATCTATTTGCCATAAAGTGATGGAACAAGATGCCATGATCTTAGTTTTCTGAATGTAGAGTTTTAAGCCAACTTTTTCACTCTCCTCTTTCACTTTCATCAAGAGGCTCTATAGTTCTTCTCTGCTTTCTGCCATAAGGGTGATGTCATCTGCATATCTGAGGTTATTGATATTTCTCCAGGCAATCTTGATTCCAACTTGGGCTTGATTCAGTCCAGCATTTCTCATGATGTACTATGCATATAAGTTAAATAAGCAGGATGACAATATATAGCCTTAACGTACTCCTTTTTCTATTTGGAACCAGTCTGTTGTTCCATGTCCAGTTCTAACTGTTGCTTCCTGACCTGCATACAGATTTCTCAGGAGGCAGGTTAGGTGGTCTGGTATTCCCATCTCTTTCAGAATTTTCCACAGTTTATTGTGATCCACACAGTCAAAGGCTTTGGCATAGTCAATAAAGGAGAAGTAGATGTTTTTCTGGAACTCTCTTGCTTTTTCGATGATCCAATGGATGTTTGCAATTTGATCTCTGGTTCCTCTGCCTTTTCTAAATCCAGCTTAAACATCTGGAAAGTTCACGGTTCATGTACTATTGAAGCCTGGCTTGGAGAATTTTAAGCATTACTTTACTAGCGTATGAGATGAGTGCAATCGTGTGGTAGTTTGAGCATTCTTTGGCATTGCCTTTCTTTGGGATTGGAATGAAAACTGACCTTCTCCAGTCCTGTGGCCACTGCTGAGTTTTCCAAATTTGCTGGCATATTTAGTGCAGCACTTTCACAGCATCATCTTTCAGGATTTGAAAGAGCTCAACTGGAATTCCATCACCTCCACTAGCTTTGTTCATAGTGATGCTTTCTAAGGCCCACTTGACTTCACATTCCAGGATGTCTGGCTCTAGATGAGTGATCACACCATCGTGATTATCTGGGTCATGAAGATCTTTTTTGTACCATTCTTCTGTGTATTCTTGCCACCTCTTGTTAATATCTTCTGCTTCTGTTAGGTCCATACCATTTCTGTCCTTTATTGTGCCCATGTTTGTATAAAATGTTCCCTTGATATCTCTAATTTTCTTGAAGAGATCTCTAGTCTTTTCCATTCTATTGTTTTCCTCTATTTCTTTGCATTGATCACTAAGGAAGGCTTTCTTATCTCTCCTTGCTATTCTTTGGAACTCTGCATTCAAATGGATATATCTTTCCTTTTCTCCTTAGCCTTTTGCATCTCTTCTTTTCATAGCTGTTTGTAAAGCCTCCTCAGACAACCATTTTGTCTTTTTGCATTTCTTTTTCTTGGGGATGGTCTTGATCACTGCCTCCTGTACAATGTCATGAAGCTCCATCCATAGTTCTTCAGGCAGTCTGTCTATCAGATCTAATCACTTGAATTTATTTGTCACTTCCACTGTATAGTTGTAAGGGATTTGATTTAGGTCATACCTGAATGGTCTAGTGGTTTTCCCTACTTTCTTCAATTTAGGTCTGAATTTGGCAATAAGGAGTTCATGATCTGAGCCACAGTCAGCTCCTATTCTTGTTTTTGCCGACTGTATAGAGCTTCTCCATCTTTGGCTGCAAAGTATATAATCAATCTGATTTCAGTATTGACCATCTGGTGATGTCCATGTGTAGAGTTTTCTCTTGTGTTGTTGGAAGAGGGTGTTCGCTATGAACAGTGCATTCTCTTGGCAAAACTCTGTTAGCCTTTGCCCTGCTTCATTCTGGACTTCAAAGCCAACTTTGCCTGTTACTCCAAGTGTTTCGGAGAAGGCAATGGCACCCCACTCCAGTACTCTTGCCTGGAGAATCCCATGGACAGAGGAGCCTGGTGGGCTGCAGTCCATGGGGCCGCTAAGAGTCGGACCCAGCTGAGCGACTTCACTTTCACTCTTCACTTTCGTGCATTGGAGAAGGAAATGGCAACCCACTCCAGTGTTCTTGCCTAGAGACTCCCAGGGATGGGGGAACCTGGTGGGCTGCTGTCTATGGGATTGCACAGAGTCGGACACGACTGAAGTGACTTAGCAGCAGCAGCAGCCAGGTGTTTCTTGACTTCCGACTTTTGCATTCCAGCCTCCTATAATGGAAAGGACATCTTTTGGGGATGTTAGTTCCAGAAGGTCTTGTAGGTCTTCATAGAACCATTCAACTTCAGCTTCTTCAGCATTATTGGTCAGTGCAGAGACTTGGATTACCATGATATTGAATGGTTTGCCTTGGAAAGGAACAGAGATCATTCTGTCGCTTTTGAGATTGCATCCAAGTACTGCATTTCAAACTCTTTTGTTGACTATGATGGCTACTCTGTTTCTTTTAAGGGATTCCTGCCCACAGTAGCAGGTATAATGGTCATCTGAGTTAAATTCACCCATTCCAGTCCATTTTAGTTCACTGATTCCTGAAATGTCGATGTTCACTGTTGCCATCTCCTGTTTGACCACTTCCAATTTGCCTTGATTCATGGACCTGACATTCCAGGTTCCTATGCAATATTGCTCTTTATAGTATTGGACTTTACTTCCCTCACCAGTCACATCCACAATTGGGTGTTGTTTTTGCTTTGGCCCTGTCTCTATTCTTTCTGGAGTTATTTCTCCACTGATCTCCAGTAGCATATTGGACACCTACTGACCTGGGGAGTTCCTCCTTCAGTATCCTATCTTTTTGCCTTTTCATACTGTTCATGGGGTTCTCAAGGCAAGAATACTGAAGTGGTTTTCCATTCTCTTCTCCAGTGGGCCACGTTTTGTCAGAGTTTGAAGACTATGGGGACTCAAAATAGGGAATTAATAACAGGCAGGGGACTTTTTGCTTTTGTTTTTGCAGCACTAGGTCTTAGTTGCGGCAAAAGGAATCTTTGTTTTGGCATGTGGGATCTTTAATTGCAGCATGTGAACTCCTTGCAGCATGCAGGATCTAGTTACCTAACCAGGGATCCAACCTGGACTCCCTGCATTGGGAGTGTGGAGTCTTAGCCACTAGAAGCCACTTGGAAGTCCCAAGTGACATATTTTTTCTAAATAATATTAGACAACAATGTGAAAGACAATATGAAGGAGACAAGTTTAGTGTCATGGATATCAGAGAAGTCAAGAATAATTCTAGGTGAAAAATGACAAGGATAGAAACCAAAGTAGAAACAGTGACAATTCAAAGAAGAGGATGGACTCCATAGAAAGCTTACTGGTGGTTAGATGGATGAGGCAGCACAGGGAAGGTCAGGAGTTATTCCTATGTGTCCTGCTTGTGCAGCTAGACAGACGGCATAATTCACAGAAATGAAGGATGCACTTGTGGGTGAGAGGAGGGTGAGCAAGTCAGTTTTGGACATGGTAAACTTGAGAAACCTGTGGTTATCCGAGATGAGTATATAAGAATGTGGTCTGGAGCTCAGGTGAGAGACCTGAGCTAAAGTATAATTCTGGGAGTCATTTCCATGTAGCAGGAGCTGAAACCATGGGAGTAAGTGATCTCATCCAGAGAAAACTGCAGACTGAAAGAAAACAAGCTAAGAATAGAATGACAAGAAAAATCATGTTTTAAGGGGTGGATAAAGGAATTAGAGCTGTGACAGAATTGATCTGGAATAACCACTGAGATAATATAGAACTAAACAGGCATGACTCTGAAGCTAAGAGAGGATTAGGGTAAGGTCAATGTTGCAGAAAAAATCCAAGTAGGGTAAGAACTGGCTCAAATAAAGTAAGCACCCATGAGAGTCAAGTAAAAAAGTGGCCAGTGGTGATCCTTGTCAGGAAAATTTCCAGAGTGCTGAGTGAACAGGACTATAGTCTTGGAGAAATTGAGTAAAAATCTTTCTCTCAAAAAAATCAGTTTCAAAGAAAAAGAAATACGGAAGGATCTAGGGGGAGTCAGAGTCAAGACAATGTTTGGAAATGGAAAAGATTTGATTAAACATTAACTTAATGGTGGAACTGCACATCAACCCTCCAGGTCATTGGGGAGAATTTGAGTTATAGCAAATCATAATCTTGGTGTATCAGTCCAAATTGTAAACCTTCACTTTCATGACAACACCCCCAGTATAAATAGGTACCATTATGTCATCTTCTTACCAATTTATGTTTTATATTTAATAGGCAAAGTCTCTATCAAAGCAAGAATTTTCAAGTTCAGATGATTTACTGAATCTGAAATAGATCCATATATCTTATTTCACTGCCTAAGGAAAAAAATACAAGTAAAGAGAACTGAAAAGTAGCCATTTGGTGGCACTGCTACCCTATATTTTCCGCTTAGGTTGTTGCTACAGTAAAATTCTATTACCAAAAAAAAACATTCTTATTATCAAATCCTCTTGATAGCATGATTTAATCATTATAAGTACATGTTCAGAGATCATATTTTGAAGCTAGTGAAGGGGAACTGGAAATAAACTAAAATCAAACCTGAACCCACAGTGCCATTTCACATTCTCTCTGATCTTGGTTCCTTCCCACCCACCTCCAAGGACCTCCCTGAAGTTTGTTCTCATGGGGCATCAGCAACTCCTTCTCCACATCAAGGATTTTCAGATTTACTTTTTCAGTTTTGATATTTCACCCAACTCGTAACCCCATGTGAATGCCTTTGACTTAAACTCAGATCTGAAGTTACCACCTTTACTCATGGCATTAAAATAAGTTTACATACAAACCGTGAAATATGGTTGCATTTTGTAAAAATATGCCTAAAATTATACACTGGTATAAAATTAATAATTTCAAGTCCTTTTGAGAAGTGCTAGTAACAGAGAACAGGTAAATAGGTGTGAGTATGTTATAGTGGAGCAGCTAATCAACGCCACCAACTCCAGCATCAAATGGCAAAGAAAAAACAGTGAGTGCAACTCAGTCATTCCATTCCTAGACATAAAATAAGAAGTTACTATGAGTAAAATAGGGATAAGAAATATTTTAAATGTATAAATAAGATTGTTTACCACCAACCATGGTGTAATGGTAAAAGAATCTGTCTGCCAATGCAGGACACGCAGGAGACGTGGGTTTGATCCCTGGGTTAGGAAGATCCCTAGAGGAGGAAATGGCAACCCACTCCAGTATTCTTGCCTGGAAAATCCCATGGACAGAAAAGCACGACAAGCTAGAGTTGATGGAGTCACAAAGAGTCAGACATGACTGAGCACTCAAGATTGTTTACTTTTAAATAACAAAATAAAAAGTAGAGTCAATGTGACAGAAGCTATAAGCCAGGGACAGTGACTTTATATCAGGCCTTTTCTACATCTCAGGGTGAATATAGATATTTCTTATCAACTGTTTTTCTTTCACTTCCTTTCCACCGTCAGACAAAATCATAACTCATCTATGTTTGACATGCCTGCATGAGATACCCTGTAATATTTCTCCATTTATAAAATAGATTTAGTCCCTAGTCCTTGACTTATACTCTCTGGGCTTCCCTGGTAGCTCAGCTGATGAAGAATCTGCCTGCAATGCAGGAGACACCAGTTCAATTCCTGGGTTGGGAAGATCCCCTGGAGAAGAGATAGCCTACCCACTCCAGTATTTTTGGGCTTCCTTGGTGACTTGGTTGGTAAAGAATCTGCCTGCAATGTGGGAGACCTGGGTTCAATCCCTGGGTTGGGAAGATCCCCTGGAGAAGGGAAAGGCTACCCATTCCAATATCCTGACCTGGAGAATTCCAAGGACTGTAAAGTCCATGGGGTTACAAGAGTCGGACATGACTAAACGATTGCAACCCCATCGACTCAGGCCTGCCAGGCTCCTCTGTCCATAAGATTTTCCAGGCAAGAATATTGGAGTGGATTACTATTTCTTCTTCTAGGGATCTTCCTGACCCAGGGATCAAACCCACATCTCCTTCATCTCCTGCTTTGGCAGGCGGATTCTTTACCATTGCACCATGGTTGGTGGTCAACAATCTTATTTATACATTTAAAATATTTCTTATTCATCCATATTTCAATTTTCCCATAATCATTATTCTAGAAGAGTTATCTAGCTCATGCTGAAACTACCAAAAGATCCCAATTATTTATCCTCCCCAGTCCTATGTCTTCCCGATCTTGTTGGTCAGCACACCAGTTCAGCATCACACTACTTACATTATGCCACCTTCATGCAGAAAAGCCATGACTAGCTCTCCCTCATCAAGAGAATAAATCTACAACCCTTTAGTGTGGCATATAAAAGTCTCATCTCCCACTGCTTTTTTATTATATCCTCTTCCTCCAGAACCTAATCCAAGTGTCAAATCTCTATTCCAGAACATCATCTCTTCCATTTTAAATCAATTTGTGTACTATTTGTTGAATAATCCCTAAACTTTACCATCTCCTTTTTTCATTCATTAGGCTGTTGTTCATGTCTTCACTTTCAAACCCTCCCTATTCTTTAAGTTACAGACTAATCTGTGAATCTTCCACCAGGCCTAGAAAGGCGATCTCTGGTTTGATCCAGAAATCATGAATATACTTTGCAGCACCAGTATCTTTGAATTCCACCTGTACCCTACCAAACAGGTGCTGTTTACTGTCATGCTCCTATTTAGTTTTCCCACAAGAGTGGATTCAATTTTTCATAAAGTGAAATCTTTTTGAGGGAAGAATATGCCTTATAGGAAGTCTATATATTTCCCCAAAAAGAGAAGCATAGGCCCAAGCACTACAGAGATATGTAAGAAAAAATAGTGGCAGTCATCTTCCAATCTAACCCCGTCCCCCACACACATACATTTTTTAAAACACATATATCTTTTTTATATTTTCTTAGTTTATCTTGAGAGTTCTCAGCAAGTTTTTCCTATTATAAATGGTCAAAGAGTGAGATAAACAAATAATATCTGAAAATACACGTTGTAGAGAGCAGTCAAAAAGATTGCTCTCATAGTAAATTCACAACATCAAAGCAGTAGTAGTAAATCATAACATGAGAGGATGGAAAAAAGATAACTAAAACAATATATCTGGTGTAAGATGTTTAATAAATGCCACTACATAAGTCTTTGAATATTGGCAGATAAATTTACGCCTACAAAATCTGACCAAATTAAGAATATAAATTAACTCCTAAATTTTGTAGTAACTTCATAAAGATGAATTAAAGAAATTATGGAAAATACTCAGACATAAATATCCGTTTTTTAAAAAAAAATCACTTACCACCTTATCATCTCCAGGTGCTTCTGTGTTTGATATAATTAGATTTTGCTGGGCCAAATCGTCTGGAAAAGCTTTTTTATTTCTGGCACTAACAATTCCACATACTAAAGTTAGCAATATAGCTGAGTTAAAAACAAAAACAAAAGTTTAACATGAGCAGAATAAAATACTCATCTTTTATTTCTTATTACCTAAGATACACAAGAAGAAAATAAGACACCGAACATCTAAAGTAATAGGCCATGATTTGGCTTACTTTTAAAATTTAAAGTAATTATATTTATATTTTGATTACAGCCCTCTTTAAGAGTTTGAATTCCACCCACCATTTAAGTATTTCAAATCATGAATTTTTTTTAATTAATTATATTTATTTAGACAAAGACTTTAAAGAGATTTACTACTACTACTACTACTAAGTCACTTCAGTCGTGTCCAACTCTGTGCAATCCCATAGACAGCAGCCCACCCGGCTTCTCCGTCCCTGGGATTCTCCAGGCAAGAACACTGGAGTGGGTTGCCATTTCCTTCTCCAATGCATGAAAGTGAGAAGTGAAAGTGAAGTCACTCAGTCATGTCCGACTCTCAGCAACCCCATAGACTGCAGCCTTCTAGGCTCCTCCATCCATGGGATTTTCCAGGCAAGAGTATTGGAGTGGGGTGCCATTGCCTTCTCCAATTAAAGAGATTTACTGACTCACAAAAGAATGGTTTGCCAATGTGAAAATATAACAAAACAGACTTCTCCCCCTACCACTGCCCACCCCAGAATAGAGTTATCTCCCCAGGTATCTTAATTAAACTTACTTTGTACCTTGCATATTCAGAATTCTCATTCTACCTCATAATTGTATGAAGCTAGAATATGTGATAGTAAAACTAATAGCAACAGCAACCACAATTCTTCACAAGGTTCAATAAGCCCTCATACCAAGGACTGCAAACCTACAGCCCTGAATCCAGCCCACCATGCTGTGTATCACTCATGAGCTGTGGTTTTTATATTTTTAAATGACTGAAAAAATTCAAAAGAATAATAGTTTATTACAGGTGAACACTATATGAAATTCAAATTTCAATGTCCATAAATCAAGTTCTAATGGAACACAGTCATGCCAGTGGTTTAAGTATTTTCTATGGCTGCTCTCTCACTACAAGAGCAGATGTGATTGGTTACAACTGAAACCAGATGGCCTGCAAAGTTTAAAATATATACTATCTGGCCCTTTATAGGGGCTTCCCCTGGTAGTTTAGATGGAAAAGAATCCACCTGCAATGTAGGAGACCCAGGTTTAATTCTTTGGGCCAGAAGATCCCCTGGAGGAGGAAATGGAAAGTGGACCAACCGGTTACATTGTGGCCCCTTGTTACTTTTCTGGCTCCATTTCTTACTCCTCTTCCCTCATCCCCTACTCTCAAGCCACTTCAAGCTCCTTGCCTTCCTTGATTTCTCCAAGCATTCCCTCACCTTAGGGCCTCTGAACTGACTTTACCCTCTGACCCAAAGCTCTTGGCTGATTCTTTCACCTCTTTCAAAAATCATCAAGGATAACCTTCTCACTTAGGCTGGCCCAACCACCTATTGAAAATGACCATCACTAACATCCAACCTCACCCTCACCCATACACACTCTACCCCACTATAGACCCTAATTATTTGGCTCTACTTTTCCCTCCAGGGTGTTTATTTATCACTTTACTGTCACAAGGAAGACTTTGTTTTGGGTTTGTTAATTTTCATCTGCTTTGTCCATTGATGAAACCCAAGCACCTAGACACTTCCAGTATATAGTAGGCACTCAGCATATACTGGGCTTCCCTGATAGCTCAGTTGGTAAAGAATCTGCCTCCAATGCAGGCGACTCCAGGTCAGGAAGATCCCCTGAAGAAGGGATAGGCTACCCACTCCAGTATTCTTGGGCTTCCCTTGAGGCTCAGCTAGTAAGGAGAAGGGAAAGGCTACCCACTCCAGTATTCTGGCCTGGAGAATTCCATGGACTGTATATGGGGTCGCAAAGAGTCAGACACAACTGAGTGACTTTCACTTTCTCTTTTTCAACATATATTAGTACTTATTTTGTTGAGTTGATGAAAAACAATGAACACATTTAAAATGTACCATGCACTGTTTTAAGCTCTTCATATGCATTAACTCAGTGAATCTTCAGTGTTACCCCCATAAAATAGCTATTATAGGGCTTTCCTGGTGGCTCAGTGGTAAAGAATCCACCTGTCCATGCAGAAGACATGGGTTCAAACCCTGGTCCAGGAAGATCCCACATGCTGTGGGACAACTAGGCCCATGAGCCACAATTACTGAGCCCATGTTCTAGAGCCCATGAGTGCCAACTACTGAGCCCACACACCACAACTACTGAAGCGCATGCCCTAGAGCTCATGCCCCACAACAAGAGAATACACGCAATGAGAAAGCTGGGCTCTGAACTAGAGCGCAGCCCTCACTCACTGCAACTTGAGAAAAATCCCCAGGCATGCAGCGACGAACGCCCAGCACAGCCATAAATAAATAGATAAATAAAACTTTTTTTAAAATAAATAAGAAAATAAGCTACTACAGTCATCCCCTTTACAGAGGAGGAAACTGAAGCACAGTAAAAAGTAACTTGCCCCATATAACATGGCTTAAAAATAATACAGCCAAAGTCCAAAACCAGACAGTCTGGTTCCAGAGTCTTACTCTTAACCACTAGTCCTATCACAGAATAAAGGAACAACAGCTAAAATAGGCTGAAGGATTGGATGGAAACGAAAAGACAAGAAAAAAGCATGGCACCATTGGAAACTACACAACTGGTGAGAAGGAGGTTAACAGAATTTAAGAAAGCTGGCAGGGTACACCCAAGAAGAAATACTGCTGTGATTTGAACATCTCCCACAAATCTGTAACTGAAACGAAATGATGTAAAATGCAAGTGGCTTTTGGTGGACTTGCATGTGGCAGAAGTTTTTAGATTGTTTGATTTGACCTTAAAAGGGGTAATACGAGGACCAAGAAATAAGAGCTACACCATGACGGGTTTGACACAATCTAAGGAATTTTCAACAGTTCTGTCCCAGTATGAAGTCTCTGATCTCCAAAAGGATCTTGCTACCTCTCACAGAAAGAGGCAATCAGAACTCAGAAAATAACACAAAAAGAATTTGTAAAGGGGACTCATGTCTGATGGATGGTTGGTCAAGATTTGTTTTTAAAGACCTTTCCTTGCACTCATATTTGTCTTTTATGTTAACATTGGGTAAGTAAAGGGACTTACAGAAAAGTAGTGCTATGCCCAGAAGTATGGCAAGGATCGCCCATTTGCCAAGTATCACGTCCGCACTCCGTGCAGCAGCCCGGCATTGAACGGGGTTAGTACAATCACAGAGGTTCACTCTCAAGGTTTTTGTTGCAGATAGCCCTGCTCTGTCTTTTACAGCAACAGGAATGAAATATTCTTGAAATTGGGCATTTTTCTGATATGCAAGACGGGCAGCTGTATCTGAAAGAAAATAAAGGAATTATATTTTTAATGAATGTGGATTCCTCCTTTAAAATTTGTTTTACCACTTCTATTTTTTAAAGATATCATTCTCGAAGAACCACCTGCACGTGAAAATGGATGAAAAAAGATGACGATCTTCAACCTTTTCAAGCATTAATATCATCGTATATATGTCACCCACTGTAACTTTTTCGAAGAGAGGCTTAAAGAAATAACTTGGCATTACAGTGACCCAGTAGCATTTCAGCAATATTTAACATCCCCTTATCTCTTCCCTTATCAACAAGCTAATGATGCTAGATTGGCTCTTGACATACACTCTAAGCATTTCTCTAAAGTAGCAGCTTACGATACTCATAAAAAATTAACACCAACAGTTACACGTAACAGATGTCCTATGTTGATATTCTCTTATTTATTTACCTCCTCGTACCTGTCCACTGTCTTTAGGTATAAGACAGTGTTTCAAAACACAACAGACCCTTGGTTAATAATGCCTTCCCTCTGGAAGTAATCTCAATACCAGAAAGCTAATGAACATCCCCCAGGCTAGGTAGGCTCACATCAACATGGATATAGTTATATCCTAACAACACAAATTTATACAAACTGTGATATTTCCCCCATGATCTTGTTACCTTATTTCAATGATCCATATTATCAACTGGCCAAAAGCTCCACACACTTTCAATGGCAATGACAATATTTTGGGTTTTGTAATAAATGAAATGACAAAATACCGCAATGTACCTCCCGGAAGTGATCTGTAATGCTTAAGTGTTTCTTAAATGCACTGTTAGAGCTAGTAAGAACTTCAAAGATTTCTGGCTGTACCTCAGACCCAAAGCTCCCCAGAGGAATGTGAATTACCACTGAGGGTTATTTGGAACTTTTGCAGGATTATATTGTGCTGTAAGTAAAACCTTTCAAATCCCTCTCGTCCCTCAAGACCGCAAGCTGAGCCATATCCATGTCTTATTCATTCATATTAGTGCAGCAGCCTCTGACTTTCCTTGCCATTCAACTCTGTCCTCTTCAGATTACCTTCTAATTATTATACCTGTCACTTCTTTAAAGACATAAATCCAATACAGCACTGCCTTGCATGCACACTCTCAAAGGTCAGTCTGGCTGGTATAGAAGGCCCTTCACCACCAGATTCCATCCTTCCTCCTGCCAAGCTCTCGGCATTCCTACTAAAACCTTCTAAACACCAATGCTTACTTATTGTCCTGGTATTTTCCTTCTTTTATGTATATTTGTTTATCAAACATTTATTAAGGAGTTAGTATCTACTAAGCACTGGACTAGGTGCTGGAAATACACAGATGGGTTAGGAATGTTCTGAGGAAGTCATGTAATAGAGTAGAAATGTAAACAGATAATAATACAACATGAAGATTATATGTAGACAAAATAGGTCAATATTAGGTTCTCCATAAATATTATGAATTAATACCAAGCTAGAAGTGGGCGGGCTTCCCTGATGGCTCAGTGGTAAAGAATCCGCCTGCCAAAGCAGCAGATGCAGATTCAATCCTTCCTTCTCAGGAGGATCCTCTGGAGAAGGAAATGCAACCCACACCAGTTTTCTTGCTTGGAAAATTCCATGGACAAAGGATCCTGGCGAACTGCAGTCCATGGGGTCACAAAAGAATCAGACATGACTCAGCGACTAATCAACAACAACAAAGAAGTGGGAAGGAGGTATTCTAGGCAGAAGGAACAGCATATGCAACAGTCGAATTGCATGAAAGAGCATAGCATAGTAACAAAACAGTAGTGATCTATGGCTGTAACACAGAAAATTGCAGCCTCTAGAAACTACCATTGTATGAGGTTGCGCTGCAGGCTTCAGTGGCTGGCCCCTGTCCATAGCCTACCATGTTTCCTTCCAGAACATCACAGAGTGCTTTTCCATATACCCAGATAACTCATTTCCAGAGTTTTTTCACTAAAATTTAAGGTGCCCATCTTCTGTTTTTTCTTCATCTTACTGTAGTGACTTCAAAAACACAGCAAAATCAATTTGTTTTAATAATAAGTTGCCCCTGCTAAGCTTAGTCATTTCAGTCGTGCCCAACTCTGTGCGACCCCACAGACGGCAGCCCACCAGGATCCCCCATCCCTGGGATTCTCGAGGCAAGAACACTGGAGTGGGTTGCCATTTCCTTCCCCACTGCGTGAAAGTGAAATTGCTCAGTCATGTCCTACTCTTAGCGACCCCATGGACTGCAGCCTACCAGGCTCCTCCGTCCATGGGATTCTCCAGGCAAAAGTACTGGAGTGGGTTGCCATTGCCTTCTCCAAAGTTGCCCCATAGTTTAACAAAGATTTTTGTCTTTGTTGTAAATGCAAATATTGCCTTCATAAAAATTATGAGTTTTTTTTTAATTTTATGTATTAATACAATATATAACACAGGCCCCATACAGTATTTGCAAAAGCTAAAGTTAGCCTTCTAAAATCTGTTCATGAGAATCCATTTTACATTATGCTTCATGTGAATAAAGCAGTAAATCCATCCTCAGTTATTTCAGAGCATACAAATCATTATTTTTCATAAAATACCATTAACTCTGGTGATCGTCCATAGTCTGTTGATTTCTGGAGAAGTGTTTGCCAAGCTGAAGTAAAATGGAGCACCGTTGATGGAACTGTCATGATCAATAGCCGAAATGTCAACATAGTCCATGTTTCCTTTGCAAATAACTAGATAATCTTGAAGTATTTCTGGTGGGTTATCATTCACATCTTCAATGCTAACTGCGAGGGTTCCAGTACATGATCTACCATCTAGGAAGAAAGAAAAAAAGTTGAGTGTAGTTCACAGTTTTTTAAGGGAAAAAAAAATCAGCTAGATTCTAAATATGCATGGACTTTTTAATTTTTTTAATTTTATTTATTTATTTTTGGCTGTGCCAGGTCTTCATTGCTTGCACGTGGGCTTTCACTAGTTGTGGCAAGCCAAGATCACGCTCTAATTGCACTGCACGGGCTTCTCATTGCAATGGATTCTCTGGCTGCAGAGCACAGACTCTGGGGTACATGGGCTCAATAGTTGTGGCACACAGACCTAGTTGTCCCACAGCATGTGGGATCTTCCCAGACCAGTACCCTGCATTGGCAGGCAGATTTTTTTTTTTTTTTAAACACTGAGCCACCAGGGAAGCTCCTGGGTTTTTTTAAATAAATAAACTGATAATTAGAGAAAATGGCAAAGAAGAAGGTAGATGGATAAATGAAACCTGTAGAGCATCTAAAATGACTACTGTGCTGTTGATAGTATCAGATATAACTGCCGATAAACCTTTAACCAGAATTTTTACCAAAAAATAAAAATAAATGTCTGAATTTCAAACTCTCTAGTTCCTTGGGTTCCTTTTGGTACAGATGTCAGAAAGAGTAAAGTGACCATAGAAAAACTTTTCTAATCCTGGTACATATTTTAACCATCTAGGCAGATTTTAAAAAATATATATATATATATGATGTCCAGGCTCCTAGATCAAGGATTCTTAATTCAGTTGGTCTCAGATAGTGTCTATACCTTGAAATTACTTTTAAACATCGCCAATTATTTTCATAGTTAGCCAGGGTTGAGAAATTCTGGGTTTCCTTAAGGAACAGAATGTAAAGAAAAAATCATTTTAACTCTATAGTCAGCTGAGCTATTTAATGATTTAATTTAAAAAGACATAAAGAGATCTAGAAGAGTCTGGTGAGACCATTTCATCTAGTCCTAGACTTGAGTTTCATCTTGCCCTCTGACACAGAGATCTATAGGCTTGTAAGATGTTGCCATGCTAGGGACATAAAGATAAAGAAGGCATGGTTTCATGCCACCAAGCAGTTTCACCTTGTTTTATGGTTAAGATAAATAGAAACAATCTTTAAAGTAATTTCTAAGAACTCTGTCTACTTGGTGGCTCTGATGGTGAAGAATCTGCCTGCAATGCAAGAGACCTGGGTTTGATACCTGGCTTGAGAAGATCCCCTGGAGAAGGGAATGGCTATACACTCCAGTATTCTTGCCTGGAGAATCCCATGGATAGAGGAGCCTGGCAGGCTACAGTCCATGGGGTCACAAAGAGTAGGACACGACTGAGCGACTAAGACTTCACTTTCAACACAAGAATATGGGTTTCTCAGGTGGCGCAGAAGTAAAGAACCCACCTGCCAATACAGGAGACACAAGAGACTCGGGTTCGATCCTGGGGTCAGGAAGATCCCCTGGAGAAGGAAGTGGCAACCCACTCCAGTATTCTTGCCTGGAAAATCCCATGGACAGAGGAGCCTTGCGAGCTATAGTCCATAGCGTCCCAAGAGTAGGATAAGACTGAGCACACACACACACACATATAGCACAAGAGTAATTCTGCCCAGAAATAACTGCAGTTTATTCTCTAACTCTTCCATAACATCCCAGATGAAAACTCGTGTTTTACCTTGATCTATTGCCAGGACTGTAATATTATACAAATCATTTTTGGGAGTTATAACCTCCCTGTCCAAAGTTTTGTAAGTCTCTAATGAGCCCGAACCTTCATTAACGGTGATCCACTCTTTAGGATCATGCAATATTTTGTACCTGTTAATAAAAAATAAAAATGATTTTAGCACTATAAAATGTATTGATATATTAGTGTCTCAATCATTACAAATACATTGTAAGTATGTGGTTATAGATTTCTTTGTACCTTAAACCACTGGAACTTTTAGTTTCAGGGTCATATGCCTTATAGCCACTGATCTTTGAACCCACTGCGGAGTTTTCTTTAATCCGTATATACTGGACTTCAGGGCTGCATTCAGGCCCTTCATCCTGATCCTTCACATGAACTGTGACCACAGCTCTGTTCATGGTTGTCATCCTGAGTGCAACATCTCTAGTAAATGGAGCTTCATTGGCCACTCCAATTTCCAGGACCACTTGATGGCTTTCTTCATAATCCAGTGGCTTTCAAAAAAAAAAGACAAGTATATCAACATCAGTGTAAAATACATTAGGTATTTCAAATAAGTGAACTTCTGTCACTATGAACAGTGCTGCATAAATTCTGTGCTCCCATTTAGCCAATATTGACTTTCATCCTTCACTAAAGAGAGAGGTAATTTTTCACTATGATTTTAGCAAAAGAGGCCTTAAAATTGTGGAATCCAATTCCTAAAATATTTCTATAGCTCATTCTTACAAAAGGAAAATATTCTGAACCTGAAGATAATACAAAAACAGGACAGAATTCTGGCCTTGTTTAGAAGACGAACTTAAGGGTCATCTGACTCATGGAGAATGTTCAACTTACTATTAATATTTTCCACTGAAAAGGGCTCTTATAAAATTAGATGTTGACCTGAAACTGAGATGGTGCAGTGATTTTATCTCTGATAGAAACCACACTTCAAATGCATGTTTGAATTGTCCTGTAAGGCATGCAACTGAGCAATCTTTATTTAAGCTTTTCCTTCTATCAAAATCCACACAGGTTCTCATTTCTTCTTAGAAATCTTCTTTGGCTTTTTGCCAGTTCCTTCTTTGTTGAATAAAACTTTTACCCCTGCTCATCATCTACTTGCATGAAAATTTCATCTTTGACAATTCGAGAATTATACTTTGCTATCACTTGTAGTTTATCCAAAGAAATTCTCACAGTGAAAATGCAGAGGAGGTGGTGCTTGGAGTAAAGAACTCGCTTGCCAATGCAGGAGATATAAGAGACACAGGTTCAATCCCTGTGTTGGAAAGATCCCCTGGAAGAGGGCATGGCAACCCACTTTATGTTCCATAGGGTGGCAAAGAGTCAAACACAACTAAAGCAACTTAGCATGCATACACCCAAGAAAAACATATGTGCTAATTGGTACTATTATTATCATCATCCCCATTTTACAAAGCAGGAAAAAGAGAAGAGGAGATAAATTGGCTTTCCCATGGCCAAAAGAAACCCATTTGCGCTAGAGTTTGAAGCCATGTAGTCTGGTTTGAGTCCATATTCCTAACCACACCACTATAATTCTGCTTAATTGATTCACCAGCCTGTGAAATCTTTTGAGCCAATTCTTTAATTACAGCTGATTTTTATACAGAAAATCAAGCTAAATCTAGAAAACACTATTTTACTGTACTGAAAAACTAAAGCACTTTTCTTTTTTATTGAAGTATAGCTGATTTATAGTGTTGTATTAATTTCTGCTATACAGATAGTGATTCAGTTATACATATACATTGTTTTTTACATTCTTTTCCATAATGGTTTATCTCAGAATGTTGAATATTATTCCCTGTTTTATACAGTAAGACCTTGTTGTTTATCCATTCTATATGTAATAGTTTGCACCTACTAACCTCAAACTCCCAGTCCATCTTTCTCTTCTCCTCCTCCCCCTTGGCAATCATGTTTGTTCTCTATGTTAGAACAATTTTTCTTTGATTCTTTTTCTGCTTATTAAATAACCACTGGCTAAATATTAAACAAAATAAAAACTGAAAAGCAAAATTTTTCATTTAAACCTTTCTCCACATCTGAGTATTATCAAGTTGAGATACTAATGTGTTGTGCTTTGTTGCTTCGGTCATATCCGACTCTCTGCGACACTATGGACCATAGCCCACCAGGCTTATCTGTCTTTTACATCTCCTGGATTGGCAGGTGGGTTCTTTACCACTAGCACTAACTGGGAAGCATACTAATACTAATCCAATAAGAAGTCAAAAAAATTTCTGAATGTTAGAATCTGCAAAATGCATGTGAAACTCTTTTTGACTCTTTTATTAAAAGCCCAGAAAATGTATCACCAAGAGAGAAAAAGGATTGATATCTGTTTATTTGTTGCTAATGAACACTATCTCACAAATTACATGTATTGCTATGGTCATGCTGAGAGTTAGAGCATCTGCTGGTGATGAGAAATGGATAGAAATTTAGAAAACAGCTGCTGCCCTGGAGAAAGTGCAGTTTGTTTGATCTAGAGTCACTTGCTATAAGCCTTAGAGTTTGTTTATGTAATTTTTAAGGCTCAAGCTAGATATTGCCTTAGTGGATTAAAGTCTCCAATATTAGAAATCTGGTGAGATGAAATAATGATTATTGAAGAATTATGAATTCTCCTCAACCGCAGGGTATCTTTTTGTTTCATCAATTGAAAAAAATGTCCAAAAATATTCCATAATATCCCTTACCTGAACTAAGATGCTAACAACTCCCCAGAAAATGTAATGTGAAGATGGAACTAAAGATGCTCTATGTTAAAATGACCAAGGGAAAAAAGTCACAAAATTGAAAGAATAACAGTGAATATTAGTATTAAATATATTATTAAAAACAACTATAATACAGCTGGGAAAAATATGACCAAGCAGTAGAAGGGGGTGACAGAGGATGAGATGGTTGGATGGCATCACTGACTCAATGGACATGAGTTTGAGTCAACTCCAGGAGACAGTGAAGGACAGGGAAACCTGGCATGTAGTTCATGGTGTCACAAAGAGTCAGACACAACTTAGCCAATGAACAACAACAAGTTGGAGTCAAAGAAACATAGGCTCAGATTTTGTCTCTACTACATCCAAGCTGTGTCACTTCGTGTAGGCTTCTTAATGTATCTGAGACTAAGTTTTCTCTTCTGTACAATTCTCAGAATGACATTTAACATTAGCACACACGGTAAGTGCTGTAAACTACAAGACAATTTTCTTTCTTGTTCTGGGTCAAGAACACAAAACCAAGGGTCTTTCGAGAAAGACCCTTTTCTGCCCTCATAACATGGATCCTAGAATGTAGTAGTGGAACCAACAGTACAATATATAGAACAAAGAATATGTTTACTCAGTGCAGTTTGAGGTAATACTATATCTCATCCTCGACATCACCTTTTAAAAAGATCAACTACACTCAGGCTTATATTCAAAAGAGAAAGAGTGAGAACAATATGAGCTAATAAATTATATCATTTAACTATTGTTAAAGGAATTGGAAATATTTATCCTAGACAAGGTAAGTCTCAAAGGACATAAAAGCCTTTTCAAAGCATTACACCTGTTCTGTAAAGCGTTAGATATAAAACCTGGTCCAAGACATGGGTTACAGAGAGAATAATTTAGACACAGTATAAATAAGACCTTCTGAGGATCAGAGCTCTCCAGACATGGAATAAGCTGCCAGTGGAGATGTGGAGATCCTTAATAATTGAGAATGTTCAAGCATAAGTAGGTGCCTAATAACTGATAACAAAATTATACAAGAAAGACAGCATGAAAGCAGAACTGCTTGACTAAATAGATTAAGTTCTCTTACAACTTGTATAGTGTATAATCTGAAACCATTTAATTGATTAAACCACTAATTGATTAAAACTTAACTTGCCTCTTCAATATTCACAAATCAATGTGATATACCACATTAACAAATTGAAAGATAAAAACCATATGATTATCTCAATAGATGCAGAAAAAGCTTTTGACAAAATTCAACATCCATTTATGATATTAAAAAAAACCCTCAGAAAGCAGGCATAGAAGGAACATACCTCAACATACTAAAAGCCATATATGATAAACCCATAGCAAACATTATCCTTAATGGTGAAAAATTGAAAGCATTTCCCCTAAAGTCAGGAACAAGACAAGGATGCCCACTCTCACCACTACTATTCAACATAGTTTTGGAAGTTTTAGCCACAGCAATCAGAGAAGAAAAAGAAATAAAAGGAATCCAGACTGGAAAAGAAGAAGTAAAACTCTCACTGTTTGCAGATGACATGATCCTCTACATAGAAAACCCTAAAGACTCCACCAGAAAATTACTAGAGCTAATCAATGAATATAGTAAAGTTGCAGGATATAAAATCAACACAGAGAAATCCCTTGCATTCCTATACACTAATAATGAGAAAACAGAAAAAGAAATTAAGGAAACAATTGCATTCACCATTGCAATGAAATGAATAAAATAGGAATGAAGCTACCTAAAGAAACAAAAGACCTACATATAGAAAACTATAAAACACTGATGAAAGAAATCAGAGATGACACAAATAGATGGAGAAATATACCATGTTCATGGATTGGAAGAATCAATATAGTGAAAATGAGTATACTACCCAAAGCAATCTATAGATTCAATGCAATCCCTATCAAGCTACCAACGGTATTTCTCAAAGAACTAGAACAAATAATTTCACAATTTGTATGAAAATACCAAAAAAAACCCTCAAATAGCCAAAGCAATCTTGAGAAAGAAGCATGGAACTGGAGGAAACAACCTTCCTGACTTCAGGCTCTACTACAAAGCTACAGTCATCAAGACAGTATGGTACTGGCACAAAGACATAAATATAGATCAATGGAACAAAATAGAAAACCCAGAGATAAACCCATGCACCTATGGACACCTTATCTTTGACAAAAGAGGCAAGAATACACAATGGAGAAAAGACAATTTCTTTAACAAGTGTTGCTGGGAAAACTGGTCAACCACTTGTAAAGAATGAAACTAGAACACTTTCTAACACCATACACAAAAATAAACTCAAAATGAATCAAAGATCTAAATATAAGACCAGAAACTATAAAACTCCTAGCGGAAAACATAGACAAAACACTCTCTGATGTAAATCATAGCAGGATCCTCTATGACCCACATCCCAGAGTAATGGAAATAAAAGCAAAAATAAACAAATGGGACCTAATTAAAATTAAAAGCTTCTGCACAATGAAGGAAACTATAAGCAAGGTGAAGAGACAGCCTTCAGAATGGGAGAAAATAGCAAATGAAGCAACTGACAAAGAATTAATCTCAGAAATATACAAGCAACTCCTGAAGCTCAATTCCAGAAAAATAAGCAACCCAATCAAAAAATGGGCCAAAGAAGAAGACATACAGATGGCTAACAAACACATGAAAAGATGCTCAACATCACTCATTATCAGAGAAATGCAAATCAAAACCACAATGAGGTACCATCTCACGCCGGTCAGAATGGCTGCTATCAAAAAGTCTATAAACAATAAATGTTGGAGAGCGTGTGGAGAAAAAGGAACCCTCTTACACTGTTGGTGGGAATGCAAACTAGTACAGCCACTATGCATTGGAAAAGACTCTGATGCTGGGAGGGATTGGGGGCAGGAGGAGAAGGGGACGACAGAGGATGAGATGGCTGGATGGCATCACCAACTTGATGGACATGAGTTTGAGTGAACTCTGGGAGATGGTGATGGACAGGGAGGCCTGGCGTGCTGAGATTCATGGGGTTGCAAAGAGTCGGCCACGACTGAGCGACTGAACTGAGCTGAACTGAACAGCCACTATGGAGAACAGTGTGGAGATTCCTTAAAACAAATAGAACTGCCATATGACCCAGCAATCCCACTCCTGAGCATACACACCGAGGAAACCAGAATTGAAAGAGACACGTGTACCCCAATGTTCATCGCAGCACTGTTTACAATAGCCAGGACATGGAAGCAACCTAGATGTCCATCAGCAGATGAATGGATAAGAATGCTGTGGTACATATACACAACGGAACATTACTCAACTATTAAAAAGAATGCATTTGAATCAGTTCTAATGAGGTGGATGAAACTGGAGCCTATTATACAGAGCGAAGTAAGTCAGAAATAAAAACACCAATACAGTATATTAATAAATATATATATGGAATTTAGAAAAATGGTAACGATAACCCTATATGTGAGACAGCAAAAGAGACACAGATGTAAAGAACAGACTTTTGGACTCTGTGGGAGAAGGCAAGGGTGGGATGATTTGAGAGAATAACATTGAAACATGTATATTATTATATGTGAAATAGATCGCCATCTAGGTTTGATGCATGAGACAGGGCACTCAGGGCTGGTGCAATGGGATGACCCTGAGGAATGGGACAGGGAGGGAGGTGGCAGGGGGTTCAGGATGGGAGAACACATGTACACCCATGGCTGATTCATGTGAATGTATGGCAAAAACCATCATAATATTGTAAAGTAATTAACCTCCAATTAAAATAAATTAATTTAAAAAAGTAAAAGCAAAAGAAAAAAAAAACTTGCCAAATTGTCAATTACTCATTATTTACTGTACCTTTACAACAGACAAAACACCTTCATTAGTTGCTTTGTCTGTAGTGATTTTGAAATGTCCGTTTTCATTGCCCTTTAAAATAGTAAAATTGGCTCTCCAATTGGCAGTGTTAATCAAATCCTTATCTTCTACGGGTATTCTTAGAATTTCCACATTGACCGTGTTTTCCTCGACTGATGCTTCATACTGAAACAGAGAGAACTCATTAAAACCTTATCTTATAAGGGAAACTTCTACAAAGAAAGTAAAACACGTCTTTCACTCCAAAAGTACTTGTTCTTAAAGCTTTTGCCTAGATTATTTCAAAACATGAATCATGAAAGCATTGTTTTATTAAGAGTTACTTTTACATGAACGTAGAACTTTGATACAAATGAAGACTAATACCATAGCCTTTAACAAAAGAAAGATAATATAAATACCAATATTAATAAATAGATTTATATGCCATATGTTTCATTTTATTGATAAAATAAGCATAGATACTTCGAAGGATGATAAATACTTTAATTCCAATTAAATTAAAAACAGCAATAGAGATCAATTTTGATATTATCTACTTACGGCATTCTGTCTGAAAGTGGGCAAATTGTCATTTGAATCTTTTACTGTTATGATGCAAGTCGCTGTACTCATCAATCCAAAAAACTGGCCATCCATATCTTGTACTTTCATTATCAATGAGTATTTGTCTGCAACCTGAAAACAAAGGAAGTATGTAATTAGTTTTGAAAACCTTTGTTTAGATGTATAAAGGAAACCACAGTGGTACACACTTCTATTAATGTGTATCCATGCTTTTATTTGATTTCCCTATTTGTATATACCCAAAAGCATGGTAGACAGGAAGAAGCTGAAAGTAGGCAGAGCTTCAGTGACAAAGATCCACAGTAAGAAAGTAGATTTACATTTTAGGTTGCAGGTAATAGAAGGTTTTATGGGCGTCATATGGGGAGTACAAAATAGGAACATTTGAGTTTTAGAAAGAATGTTTTTAAAGAAGGTTGAGCACAATTGGGAGTGAACTGAGCTGGGATTCAAAGGAACCTGTTGAAGTCTCCTGAAACAGTCCAAAGCTGGGGCCTTGGCAATAAGGACAGAAAGCAAGGGTGATAGGAAAGTTATTTATAAGTCAAAATGCGGTTTGACTTGAGAACAGATTGTATGCATAGTTACAAAAGAAAGAGGGGTTGAGGATGCTGCTCTGGGGTCCTACTTAGATGGGCAGACAGAGGTATCACCAACCAATACAGGAAGACAGTGGTTCCTTGAGGAGAAAAGTGCTGGCAAGGTTGGCAAGGAGGAGTGAAAAAAAATGAGTTTTTCCTGGTGTATATTGAATTCTATATTCCTGTGGGAAATCTAGTAGAAGCAGAGCGGCTTCCCTGATGGCTCAGTGGTAAAGAATAAGCCTGTAATGCAAGAGACTCAGGAGGTGCAGGTTCGATCCCTGGGTCAGGAAGATCCCCTAGAGGAAATGGCAACCCACTCCAGTATTCTTACCTGGAGAATCCCACAGACAGAGGAGGCTGGTGGGCTACAGTCCAAAGGGTCACAAAGAGTCTGACATGACTGAGCACACACACATACACACACACGGGAAGTCTAAGGAGAAATGTCCAGAAGACAGCTGAATAGATAGACCTATACTTAAGGGCAGCTCAAGGACTGAAATACCAATCTTGGAGTCAGCAGTAGCTGGACAGTGATTGAAATTATGGCAAGAATCAAATTTCCAGGGAGAGAGTGAGTGAAAGTTGCTCAGTCGTATTGGACTCATTGCAACCCCATGGGCTGTACATTCTATGGAATTCTCCAGGCCAGAATACTGGAGTAGGTAGCCTTTCCCTTCTCCAGGGGATCATCACATTCCAGGGATCGAACCCAGGTCTCCCGAATTGCAGGTGGATTCTTTACCAGCTAAGCCACAAGGGAAGCCCAAGACTACTGAAGTGAGTGACCTATCCCTTCTCCAGAGAATCTTCCTGCCCCAGGAATCAAACCAGGGTCTCCTGCATTGCAGGTGCATTCTTTACCAACTGAGTTATCAGGGGAGAGAATAAAGGATGAGAAAAGCAGAGGATGTAAGGAACACTAGTATTTCATGCTTAGGAGAAGTAAGAAGAGTAAGCAAAGGACAGATGCTCAAAACAAAAGATCAGGGAAGCAGGAGGAGAACCAGAAATCCAAGAGAAGAGAGAGTTTTCATAATTGCCAGCAATAGAGCTTTAATAATTAACCACTGGATTAGGCAGTTAGGTGATCGCTGTTGACCTCTGAGAATGGAGTTTGCAGATAGTGTGCTGATGCTGCAATGGACTCACTGGTTTGTGACACAATCACCTCTGTTGCCTTCTCTTCATTTTACTCTTCTTTAGCCACTCCTTTTGTTCTTTTATTTTTCATCATTTTCTATTTCCCTCTATCCCTTCTTTGGTCTTTATTTTACTCATCCTTCTTTTACAGTGGAAACTAACATTCCCATCCCAAACTATTCCTTCCAAAGGCTCTGGAACTCTCTGAGACCCTCCTCTGAGACCCTTCGATTTTTTTTGATCAAGTGA
This sequence comes from Bos javanicus, assembly GCF_032452875.1. Taxonomy (NCBI): domain Eukaryota; kingdom Metazoa; phylum Chordata; class Mammalia; order Artiodactyla; family Bovidae; genus Bos; species Bos javanicus. The sequence continues at coordinate 26,158,181 of NC_083891.1, read as the reverse complement.
GCAAATCTGGGGTTTGATCCCAAATCTGTATCTTATAAGCTGTGTAACCCTAATTTATTTATTTACTCTAGGTCTCATTTGTCAATATTGAAAAACTAGGAAAAATGCTTGTTTTTACTTGATTACCACATCCCACAGATACAAAAATATATTCATATAATTCCTTTCAAACATTCCCATTTGTTATGACCATTGTGTGTTTTATCACATAGAATGTCTGGGCCTCCATGGTGGCTCAGTGAAAGGATCTACCTGCCAACGCAGGAGACACGGGTTCGATTCCTGATCCCGGAAAATCCCACATGCTGCGGAGAAACTAAGCCTGCAGCACAATTACTGAGCCTGTGCTGTAGAGGCCAGAAGCTGCAACTACTGAGTCCTTGCACCCAGAGCATGTGCTCTACAACAAGAGAAGCCACTGCAGTGAGAAGCCTGTGCACCACAGCTTGAGAGTGGCCCCTGCTCACTGCAACTAGAGAAAGTCCATTGGCAGCAATGGAGACCTCAGCACGGCCAAAGATAAGCAAACAAATAATAATAATAAACAGAAATGTATTCCCTAGAAGTTTGAGAGGCTAGAAGTCTGAATCGAGGTGTCGGCCACGCAAAGCTCTCATCAAAGCCTTTACAGGAGATACTTCCTCCAGGAATTTCTGGATATCCCCTGCCTTTGCATGGCCTGTGACAGTACAACTCCAATCTCTGCCTTGATCTTCCCAAGGCATCTTTCCTGTGTATCATCTTAACCAGGCCATCTGCTTATGAGGACTCAAGTCATCTTAACTGATTATGTCTGCAATTCCCCTATTTCCAAATAAGGTCACATTCTGAGGTACTGGAAGTTAGGACTTTGAGATATTGTTTGGGAACACAATTTTACCTTTAATGACATAGATAAGAGATCATTTCTGCCTTTCTATAGCAAACCGGATTTGAAGGGGTAAGAGTGAGAGGGGACAGTTAGGAACTCATTGCCATAGTTTAGGTAAGGGTAAATTTGTGTCTTGTTCTAAGTTATTAGCAGTGAACATTGACAGATGATACTGTTGGAGAGAAATGGACCAGACTTTCCTGTAAATTGAAGACTAAATAAAGACTATATCAGTTATAAAAAAAAAAAAGTCACAATCCCACAAAAATAAAAATAATAATAAACAAAAGCTTTGTAATTTTTTTATTCTTTTTGATATGTTCTCACCATCCCTCCCTTTTGCTCTGGGATCAAATACCATTGATTTGTGTTTTAATATCTCTCCCAGTCATATTGATCCTTCCATTTATGTTATTCTAGTTTTAGTAGGTACCGCTGAAGTGTTCTAATAAAGCTACTTTGTACATGTGAAACCGATTGATCTGCTTTGGTCAATAATGCAAGACTCTGGAGTAAATATGGGCTGATGAAATGCATAAGAGCAACAATGAAAGATCAGAGAATACAGTGCAGTAATTTGACCAGGACAAGTCAATCCATCCTTCTGACTGTCACCTTTCTCCTCCATAGAGTGGAGGTAATCCCTACCTAATCCAACAAGGAAATTATCAAGATGAATTAAAATTATGCATAAAGAATTTGAGCATCAAGTGCTATACACATAACAATATGCTATTAATATCATCCAAATAGTGCTGCAAATTTTTAACAGTCCATCTACTTTATCTTAACTAATCTTTTCCTGATTAAAAGTTGTTTTTTTTCTGTTGTTGTTTAGTCATTAAGTCGTGTCTGACTCTTTGCAACCCCATGGACTGTAGCTTGCCAGGTTACTCTGTCCAGGAAGAACATTGGAGTGGGTTGCCATTTCCTTCTTCAAGTACATTATCTATAATAACAGGATAGGGATCAGGGTATAATCTATACTCATGGAACAAGCAAAACTAATTGTCCTACATGAGAACTGAGCTGGAACACTGAGCTAGAACCAACTAGTCATACACAAGAACTAAAACAATATTCAATAATACCAACTTTCACAAGTAATATCTTTTTTCTCACTCCTTCTGAATACTAATTGATTTTTACTTCTCTCTCTCATGGTTTCTCTTATATAAGGAAATAGAAATCATATTATAATAAGTCTTAATAATATAGCCAGGAATTCTTACTGTCTTATGCCTAAGTAAAATAAAATGAGAAACTCTTAATCCACCAGCTTCTCAAGTAGCTCAGTGGTAAAGAATCCACCTGCCAATGCAGGAGACACGGGGGATTGTAGGTTCAATCCCTGGGTCGGGAAGATCCTCTGGAGTAGGAAATGGCTACCCACTCCAGTATTCTTGCCTAGAAAATACCATGGACTGAGGAGCCTGGTGGGCTACAGTCCATGGGGTCACAAAGAGTCAGACATGACTGAGCGTGCACACATGCCTAATCCATAGGATAGCAAATTATAGTAAATTGGAGGTGGTGCGTTCAACCCCCAGTAAAATAATAAACCTGTAGATTGTGAAAGTTACCTCTCTGTCCAAATAATGAGAGACGGTGGTGATCACACCCGTGCTGGGATGCACAGAAAACAGCCCAGGTGATCGTGGTGTCTGCTCCAAAATGCTGTACTTCAGGCGTGTGTGCATCGTGTCTGGTTCATCTCTGTCCGTGGCACAAACCACTCCCACTGTAGTACCTACATGTTTGTTTGTTTTAAGAAAAAAGGAGTCTTTACTTTCCAGAACTGCAAAATATGTTTAGGCGTAGCTACACTTCTCAAAGTCTAACATTGATAGTGGAAACCTCATTTAAGTTGTATTTCTTACCAGCAATATTCCATCCTTACATAGTACTGGTGAAGATGACTTCAAATTTATAACATGAAATACTTTAATGCTAAGAATCAAGATTTACTTTGTCCACAGTTTAAACTATTTGAAAGTAAATTTACTAAAAAACATATAAATAGCATCCAAGAATAATTTCAACACATATTCCCACATATCAAAATATGGAGAGATAAACCATATCTCTAAAGTAAATCAGATTTTTCAAAAATCAAAGTTTTGATTAATAATTAATCGAGGCTGACTTGGAATATAATTGGATAGATGATCATGTTGACCTTTCACATCTCAGTCTCTCCTTTCTATGATTTTCTTTTTGCTAATTCTTGAATTGCCTCATTCTTTCACCAGATTAGTATCCAAACCCCATTGCTGCCTGCCCTACTTAGTCTTATTTCATACTATTTACTATTTAGGGAGAATTTAAGTCAACTATTGCTTCAGTTGGAGCTACTGGTATTTTTCATCAGTATGGAAAGTAAGAATATTGCTCTGGAAGAGGATTTCAGGTATCAAAGAGGACATACATGTGGCATTTTAAAGTGTAAGAAGAGTGTTCCCATGAAATTATAATACATAGATCCACTTTGCCTAGCCCTGTATGTGAGGCTGGCCTGAGGAATAATATATAGACACATACAATAATATACATATACACATATATTCATTGAAATTTTATATTTGAGGATATAAAAGCAAATAAAAATATTAGTGCAAGGAAGTATTAATTTTAAATAATTTTGCCATTATATTTTTAAACATTATATATGTGTATGTATTTGTGCTTAAACATACATATGTGTGTGTGTGTGTGTATATATATATATATATATATATGTAGCCTGCCAGACTCCTCTGTCCATGGAATTCTCCAGGAAAGAATACTGGAATGGGTTGCCATTTCCTTCTCCAGTATGTATATAAATATAGAAATAAATTTGTAGAGAATGTCCAAATACATATTTATAACAAAAAGATTTTTGCAGTGGATCAATATGAAGACATGAAGTAATAATCTTATTATAAGAAAATAAATGATCTTCTCATAAAATACTATTTATAAGCTTTATAAGATATAAATTTTCTTTCTGCAATTTCACTGGCAGGAAGACATAAACACTATTTTAATTCTCTGGATATAGAACACCTTTACTTATTACATAAAATCGTCCTAAAATCTTGACTTGGAAATTCTTTTCCACAAGTGCTCTACTTCACTATTAGCTGAGCATCCTTTGCCCAAAGCATCTGTGTGTAAAACAAATTCAAGGAACACCGTTAGACTAATACAGTTTTAACTGGTCTGAACCTACTGGTGTGAGATGCTTAAAGCATCCTGGGTTAATCTGGGCATCAAAGTGTTTGTCCTCAATTTTTCTCTGTTACTACTAAAGAGAGAGAATGTTAGAGAAAGAATCTAAAATCAATCATCCCTCTTTGAAAATAGAAAAATGTAACAAAGTCATAGACTTGAGAGGTTAAAAACATTTTAAATCATCTAACATAATTAAACTCATTCTATAGATCAGACAACTCAAAGGAACTTCAGTGAGTTCTCACAGTGAAATAATAACAGATTCTGAATCAAAAACTAGGCTTCCTAAACTCCAAACCAACTATTTTCATTTTTTTAATTGTACCATGTGAGTACTAAGAAGGTTAACATCTATGACACCAAATTATCAAAGCAAAACGTAAAAAGAAAGAGCAGCTGTAAGAATCCAGTGAAGATGTAAATAACTATACTAGAAACATTAATAAGCAAGTTCGTAAAGTCCCCTTTATGGTTCAGCTCACTTCCTTTCAACTTTATTGCAAGAGGTAATTCTCTGCTGGCTCTACAATAAGGAATCTGCCTGCAGTGCAGGAGACACAGGAGACGTGGGTTCGATCCCTGAGTCGGGAAGATCCCCAAGGAGGAAATGCCAACCCATTCCAGTATTTTTGCCTGCGGAATCCCATGAACAGAGGAGCTTGGCGGGCTACAGTCCAAAGAATCGCAGAGTTGAACACAACCAAGCAACAACAAATACACGAACAATTTTTCACATTTCAAGTCTAGAAGACATCAAGAATGCCACATTTAAGGGCGAACTAAAGTGAAAACACTATGGTTTTTCCTCATGTGAGAGCAAGCGTTTAGGATGGAGAACATGCGATGCAAGTTTCTTTAAAGTTATTTCAGTATTCACTCTAAATTGGGAGTAGTAAAACAGTACTTTAAAGAGAAAAGATAAATAAGATTTATTTATTAAATAAATTGTATACTCAGTGGATGCCATTGAACACCTTCCTACATAAAACCTAATTAAAATATCTACACTGATTTTAGTTTTATTAGAGTCTACACTGCATATCCTCCCTTGGAGCTGGGGATAATGATAAACCCACATAATAATAAAATGAAATGAAGTATAAAAGCAAAATATGGTACAAAGCTTGAATAACTGCTATCTGCCTTTATAACTCATTGGTATACCAGCAACACCACAAACTCCTATGTTGCTGTTGTTTAGTCGCTATCATTTCCAACTCTTTTGCAATCCCGTGGCTCTCTGTCTATGAGACTTTCCTGGTAAGAATCCTGGAATGGGGTGCCGTTTCCTTCTCCAGGGCATCTTCCTGACCCAGGGGTCAAACTTACATCTTCTGCTTGGCAGGTGGATTTGGTACCACTGAGCCACCTAGGAAGCCTATAATATCAAACTCCTATAATACCTTGTAAACTACACATTGATTGAATCTGATGGCATTATATGTATCCAATGAGCCCAATGTCATCTCACAATGATCTGGCATTGAGTAAAAACTCAATCTCTCAAACAGTGCATATAAACATTTAATACAGCATATTTTGCTCTTCAGTGTTGTCTCACCAACTCTACTGCTTTCCGGAACTTCAAAATTATAAACTGCTTCTGTGAAAATAGGATGGTTGTCATTTTCGTCCTCCACTCTGATGGGCAGTGGGAGAGGGAAGTCTGCTGAATATCCGTCTGCAGTTGACGCATAGGCAATCAGCTGTAAAACAGTGAAAACCAAACTGAACAGTCCATTTTGAAAGATTCCAGCAAGAAAGAATTCTATGCTTTATCTAATACCTTCTCTGCAAATCTTTTAAGTAATAAATCTTTCCAAAAATTTAATACTTCTTTAGTTATCAGAGCATTGAAGGTAGAAAGACTATAACTATTAATATTATAGTTCAAAGTATTCAGTGTTTGGTAGAAGTGGCTACACTTCAAATAAAACCTAGGTCAGAATACAGTGTCAGAGAATACTCAGGCCATTAGACTAAGGAATTAAATGTGAATATAGCAGGGTGGATTATAGTCTTTATTCTCCCCATAATCATAAAATCATAAATAGGGAGAAACAAGTCACTTCACTGCAGTGGGAACAATCCGAACTACATCATCTAAATAAAGCAAAAATTACCAAATTTTGTCACTACTAAGCCCGTTTATTATTTTACCTCATAGATCACATATTTGTAAGAGGTTTTCTCATAAAACCGCTACATTTACTTCTGCATTACTGGTTAACCAAAAGCAGTGTAAAATCAAATAGAACATATTTCTCTTCAGCATGTTATTATAACACTGAGTTGAAAATTTTCCAGCCAAAAGCAAAGTGTCACGTGGTGACCATCAGTCATGTTTTACTTACCCAGCATCTCTTCCTTTTTCTTTTAGGAAGAGAAGCCCTCTTTTCTATGGAGAATCAGCTCCCCTGAACCACAGGAATAATTACATAACCCCAGAGCATTTATTATATCATGCTGAAAATTGTCTGAATTATTACACTGAAAATTAAGTGACTTATTCCCCATTGATGTAAGGAAATGGCATCCCACTCCAGTGTTCTTGCCTGGAGAATCCCAGGGACGGGGAGCCTGGTGGGCTTCTGTCTATGGGGTCGCACAGAGTCGGACAAGACTGAAGCGACTTAGCTGCAGCAGCAGCAGCATCCTTATCAGTATACTGACTTATTGTGCCTTGTTTGGGCTTGATCTCCCACTTTTGCTACATTATGTAGTTCTCAGATATCATCAGATAGTCATACATGCTGAAGAAAGACCAAGAAAGAAAAGGGAAAAAAAAAAAAAGGAGCAAAAGAGGGACATTGGAAGACAACTCTTCCAATCAACTGTGGCCATGTCCTAGAGAGAGGAGAAAGGACCATGACCAGAGAGAGAAGGAAAACCTCAGAAACAAAACCAACTTTTGGAAATTTGCTGGAATTTACATCCAAATGCAATTAAATTTCTTGGCTTCACTTTAGGCTTACCTAACAGAAGTTGAGATAAAGAGCAGACCAAGCATTCCAAAATATTATACAATCTATTTCCTTCATCTTTAAGATGCCCTCAAAAAAGACAGTGCAGAAGACAGGAAAGAATAGATGGAGTATCAGAAGAAACATAGTTTAATCACTTAAAAGTCATGTGTATTGATAAAGCTCCTACATCAAAAACGTCATATTCTTCACGATCCACAGGCTGGGTACAATACAGATTTCCAGTGTCTCTTTCTATGAAAAACAAATTTAAAGGTTCCTTGTCAACTCCACGCCCACTTATTGAATAGAAGATGGTATAGTTCTGTGCAGCATCAGATTGAACCTAAAAGGAAAAAACATATGTAAAAAATTTTTCATTAAAATGCTGTTTTTTAAATACAACTTACATGTTTACATTGTTTATTAAAGAGATTATTTTAAGAAAAATCACCTTTTTCACTTCATCAACCTGCAAAATGGTAACAAACTATGATAATTTGGCAAAAGATTTTTTAAAAGCTCCCAAATTTAATGAAGACAATGTTCAACATAAAAAGTAACCAAAGAAAACCTAATTGTAAACAAAAAGGCATAGGTTCCCATCTAGTGATTTGGCAAAGGTAGAAAAAAACAATACTACCCGTTGTGGGCAGGGATGAGGCAAACAGGAACTCTCATATCCTGATGAAAGGAACGTCAATTGGAATGTTTCTTAGGGAGATGAATTAACAAAACTGAAAAGAATGACAATAAACAGAGAAGACTCTTCCTGGCAGAGGAAACAGGAAGTGCAAAGTGATCAGACCAGGGCTATGTCTGGAGTGTTCAAGGAAGGCATTGTGTTTGGAGTAGAGAGGACTAAGGGAAAAGAAAGTCGTAGATGAATGCAGTAACAGGGCAATGGCATAAAAGAGATTCCAAGGATGTTGGCTTCTTCTTGGAGTCAGACTGAGAGCCACTGGAGAATTTAGATAATAGTAATACCCAATTTCTGGAGTTCTGGTAGCTCAGTGGTAAAGAATCCCCCTGCCAATGCAGGAGATGTGAGTTCCATCCCTGGGTCAGGAAGATTCCCTGGAGAAGAAAATGGCAACCCACTCCAGTATTCTGGGAAATCTCATCTCATGGGCAGAGAACGCTGCAAGGTGACAGTCCATGGCGTCTCACAGAGTCGGACATGACCAAGCGACTAAACAACAATATCCAATTTATATTTTATTTTTTTTATTTTATTTTATTTAACTTTACAATATTGTATTGGTTTTGCCACCAATTTATATTTTAGAAGGCTAATTCTTGCTGTTCTGTTAAGATTAGACTTGGGTAAGAAGTAAGGGAAGAAACAGGAAGGCCATTTAAAAGTTACTGCTTAAAAAAAAGTTACTGTAAGAATTCAGGAGAGAGAATTGTTTGTTAGACTAGCATGGCAGCAGCAGCAGTTGTGAAAAGCAGTTAGATTCTGGATCGAATTTGACGCCGCAGCCAGCAGGATTTGACAACGGATTGGCTGTGTGGTGTGAAGACTGAAGTCAGGGATGTCACCAAGTCACAGGAAGCTAGTATTCCCCGATGTCTATTCTGCCCATCTTCCTTAATGTTAGAACTTACAGCTGAACATAAGATGGTCCAGAAGAAAGATTTTTCTATCTCCCTTGCAATTAGGTATGATCATGCAAAAAGGGATCAATGGGATTTAGCAAAAAAAATAATATTGGGCTGGCCAAAAACGTTTGTTAGGGTTTTCCGTAACATCTCATGGAAAACCTCAAATGAACTTTTGGCCAACCCAACACAGGTGAGATTCAGACTGTGCTCTAGAAAAGTGGAGGTGTGCGTTCCGTCATTTGGACACAAGGATGAGTGTCTTGAACCTGAAAGGATGGCCAAGCTTAAAAAGGAAGAAGCCTGGGTCCCCGGCGATTTCTCAAATTAGAATCTCTGTACTGGATCACACTTTGACATGAAATGACTAAATCTCTGTCATACTTTATCCCCTATAATTTAAGATCTTAGTAAAACGCAGCTAGATTCTTATCCTATAATAATAAAGGAATTACAATTTTAATTGTAAAGAATGGTAGATATGGTAAACAGGGGCTGAACATCTATTTCATCTGGAGAAGGACATGGCAACCCACTCCAGTATTCTTGCCTGGAAAATCCCATGGACAGAGGAGCCTAGCTGGCCACAGTCCACGGGTCACAGAGTGGGACACAACTGAAGCGACTCGGCACGAACGCAGCAAATTCCTATCTATTAATTCCTTAACGAGAAGTATGCTCTCCACATAAAACCTTACCAAACAGACTCTACTGTGGTAACAACTGAAAGGATGGAGCCGCCATTAATTGAGATGGGAGGACATTTTTTATAAGAAAATCCAAATGTTTGATTTTTGTATGTGAGGTTTGATGTGTCTACTTAACATCCAGGTGGAAATCTTAATTAGGCATTTTGGGCCAGAGATAATGAAGTTTTAAGTTTCCAGTGTATAAAAAGTACTTAAAGCAATGAAGCTGGATGAGATCACCGAGAACATGAATATAAATAAACACGAGACAAGGTTCATAGATGAGCTCTCCAAAGTTTAAGACTGAGGGGTTGGGCTGGTGGGGAATAGGGGGAAGTGGGAGTGAGGATGAACCAACAAGACATACTAAGAAGGGGTGGCCAGCAAAGAAGGTGGAAAACTGGGCGAATGTTGTCCCGGATGAAGAAAAGGAGAGGTCAGCTAAGTCAAATGGACATACACATCAAGGAAGTGAGGACTGAGAGGTGGTGACCAGTTTAACAGTACTAAGGCCGTGTTTACCTCTGATCAGTATAACTTTGGTAATCAGAAATCAATTTCTTAATAGGCCTCATCAGTGCTTAAAGTACAATTACCTAAAAGAAGAAACAAAGGGACGGCACTGGGTAGAGTTTCCTATAAGCGAGAAAGACACCGGAAGCATGGTTAAAATCGTAAATAAGTAGGACCCAGGGGGCACCATTAGCATTAAACATTGACCGGAGTAATGGAAATTTAAAGGAAAAACACAAGCTCCATTCCATAGCTCCGCCTCAGTCATTATTTTCATTGCATACTTATTATTTTCATTTATGAAAAGTAAATCTGACCCTGCTTTAAAAAGACTTGTTTTTTGGAAGAAGTTAAACTACCCAGCAGAGCACAAATGGCCGGTTCCAGCTGGACCCTATCTGCCTTTCTGCCCCGTCTCCCTGTTCCACTCCCATCATACACAGGAAGGCTAAGCTTTTGAGAGCTCCTATGAGGAACCATGCTTGGTTTCACCTCTGTCCCTCTTTCTCCTTCTGCAACAATTTACCTGCATGACACTCTCCCATCCTTCAGCACTGGGCTTAGTTGCCTCCCCCTAAGTCTTCTTTTTGTTTTTTACCACTTGTCATCTCAGGACATGGTACTCACTCCATGAATTCTCCAATCCATTCCCACCTCAGCACTTATCACTTAATTTTACAATCATTTGCCTACTTCTATCTTCCTCACTAGATTAATAAACTACATGAGAGCAAGTTTTAGTCACTCAGTCATATACAACTCTTTACGACCCCATGAACTGTAGCCCTCCAGGCTCCTCTGTCCATGGGATTCTCCAGGCAAGGATACTGGAGTAGGTAGCCATTCCCTTCTCCAAGGGATCTCCCTGACCCACGGATCAAACCCACGTCTCCTACACTGCAGACTGATTCTTTACTGTCTGAGCCACCAGGGAAGGTCATGAGGGCAAAGGCCATGCCATGCTAAGTCACTTCAGGTGTGTCCAGTTCTATGTGACCCTATGGACTGTAGCCCACCAAGCTCCTCTGTCCATGGGATTCTCCAGGCAAGAATACTAGAATGGGTTGTCAAGCCCTTCTCCAAGGGATCTTCCCAACCCAAGGATCAAACCCATATCTCTTAACTCTCCTGCATTGGCAGGCAGTTTCTTTACTTCTAGCACCACCTGGGAAGCCCAAATGACTAAATGTATTTCTAGCTTAAGTACTTAGAGCAGTTCTTTCAACAGGACAGAATAGGTGCTCAATAGCCAGCTGCTAAATGAATGAATTAACTAATAAAGATCATTTAATGGCTATAGGGGAGAAGGCAATGGCACCCCACTCCAGTACTCTTGCCTGGAAAATCCCATGGGCGGAGGAGCCTGGTAGGCTGCAGTCCATGGGGTCGCTAAGAGTCAGACACGACTGAGCGACTTCACTTTCCCTTTTCACTTTCATGCATTGGAGAAGGAAATGGCAACCCACTCCAGTGTTCTTGCCTGGAGAATCCCAGGGACGAGGGAGCCTGGTGGGCTACCGTCTATGGGGTCGCACAGAGTCGGACACGACTGAAGCGACTTAGCAGCAGCAGCAGCAATGGCTATAGAGTCTGTACTATATTATAATTATTAGTTTTTCGTGATGTTCTAGTTTTTCTCATTATTAATTTTTTAGTGATTTTACTCTTCATGAATATCTTCAAATCTGTTGATTTTTAAATGTTTAAAGAATTATTAAAACCTGAACAAAACAGACTCTTGGAACTAAAGCAATCCCAGTCAGAAGGAATGGAAAACCTACCTGTTGAAGGAACAAGGGGAAAGGTCCCAGGGAATTCTCCTGCATCGAGCAGGGAATAGGCGCCCATCTCCTTTTGGAACGCCTGAGAACAGTTTCTTTAGCGTGTCTTTTCCTCAATACCTGAATCGAGAGAAAAACCAATAAAAATTTTAAACAAAAAGCATCACAGCCTACTTCATTGTAAAACAGTAGATGGACCAGTCTCCAGTATGTCAATGCTGAACCTAAAGACCAGATAATATGGTCTTCTCTGAATTAGGTTAAAAAAATGTAACCAGACTTCAAAGGCTTCATGAACCAAAGAATTTCACTTTGTATACATTTCTATATTAATCCTGACCAAACTTTCAGATTAGGAAAATCATCACTGTACTTTCAGTTCTTTCTGTTCTGTCCCAAAATGAAACAGAGAATGCATCCTCTTTCTAACAAGCTATAGACAGCTCTTGTTCTTTCTGCTAAAACCTCATATCCCAGGTGAACCAGAGTGAGATCATGCATTTTCTTCGTTGCCTGAACACTCTAACTCCACTGTCCAATAAGGAAGCCACAAGCCACATGTGACCATTTAAGTTAATTAGAATTAAGTAAAACATATATTCCATCCTTCAGTTACACTAGTCACATGATAACTGTCAGGAGTCATTAATTAATTAATGTTGGGTGACCATATCACACAGTGCAGATTATAGAACATTCCCATCATTGTTGAAAGTTCTATTGGAGTTTTTAGTGATTTCCATTTCATTTCATGGTATAGTAAGGAAGATGCGGTATTTCCTGAGAATTACTTAATGATACATTAAGCAATTATTAAAGTGCTAAGCAGAAATTTATTAAGTGACTTTTTCATTAATATAATACACTTCACACTGATTAGTTGTAATTCACTACGGCCTTCCTCTTGATGTAGAATCTAGAACTACAGTGAATAATCACTGGGTGATGGCTAATACCATTCAGACACATACATACTACAGGATTTCCGTCCTATTTTAACATCAGAATGACTGTGGCACTTGAAATCAGCCCCTTATTCACTGGGAACTACTGCACTCAGCCTTAATTTAAAATACACCTATTGACTCTGGGTCAGGGGTAACTGAGCAGTAGTAACAGAGGTAACAAAAGGGACTGACTCATGTCCTTAAGCAACTGTGGATAGGTTGTTTGCACTAATGAAAAATCACCAATGCTACAACAGAGGGATTACCACACTGACACAGGCAGGCAAAAGCAAGTAGACTTTGGAGGTGGAAGAAGCCTTCACAGAGAGGTGCCATTAGATCTAATAAAGCCAGATCCAAAGTCAATGTCTAACCAATGTCGAGAGGGGAAGAGGAGGGAGAAAAGGAGACAGGGAGGAAGGAAAAGCAAACAGAAAGGGGAAAAAAAGAAGAGGAAAATAAATCTTATTTATCCTTTTCTTTGCAATTTTTAATGAGAGCATTTAAATGAGAAGAAAAACACGCCTGAAAATATCAATGGACTTTGAATACCTTCTTCTGATATTTCAGGAGCACAAGAATCTCTTTCTGTGTCCGTTTCTTTGTGTCAGAGAGCCGTATGGTGAAAGATCTTTTCTCATCAGACAACACAACAGCGTGGGCTGTGTATACTGACCCATCTTCTAGAACTCTGAAATCAGGATCACTGGACTGGATGTGGTCTACAGACCCAAGGCACTCTTTCAAATTAACTGCAAGTAAGAATTTTCAAAAGTAAGAAACACATGAGAAAAAGGGGGGGAAATGTTCTAATAATGTATACAATCTTCTTTAAAACCCTGAAGTGGAATGAAATGAACCAATCAGTCTGCATTTAGCAAATATCTTAGCCAGCCTCTTTACATGTATTTTTTAAAAGTGATCATTCTTCTTCTGTTAAAAATGATAATTCTGGATTGCAAATTTGTTTTAAAAAGGTACTTAAAACTTTTATATTCTTCTAAAAGGCTTATGAAAATGATCTTCCTATTGAAGACAGATGCATGTTGCAATCAGGACAAAGCTGAACTACACACCCCCACACACACCTGGATAAACAAACAGAAGTTTTTCTTAACAATATAGTAAGTCTTCTAAGATACACCTGTCTTCAGCCAGAAATTATACACACGAACCCAAAGAGTGACAGAGTATATGAGTTTGGCAAATAGTCAAATAAGAAAAATCTTTAAATTCTTCTTGCCCCACCCCAACCTCACTAACTCCCCTGGGGACCACAGTTCTCTTTGCTGTTTCTTTCTTTCTGGGGCTTCCTTTTGAAATTCTGAAATTCTTCTCTCCCTGGGAATCTTCCCAAGTGCAAAGTTATAAAATACAAGTCTCATACCAGTGTTTCAATATTATATCTAAAAGTATCAAATGCATCCCATTCTTCCACTTATCTGCCTTTACAGAAACCAAACTGATAGCCTAATACCCACCTAAGTAATATCCTCTCAAAGAATTCATATGTTACCCATGTGTAGTGTTTTCACTTTAATTCAAATCTGTCACAGAGGGAAACGTTAAGTCAAAAAAAAAAAAAGAAAACTAAACATCTTTAAAAGTGATGATATATTTCCCTTCTGTTCACATTTTTACCAGAGTGATAACCTCTGGTCCATTTCCCTAGAGGAACATCCCTGACCTTTCTTTACATCCTTTCTTTTCTTCCTTCCCAGGAATGGGACACTTTTTGAAAAAGTAAATTTGGTATCTCTGGGACAAGCTGTATCTCTCAACAAAATCATGATATTTTCCTCCAGTATTCCCTGTACCATGGAGAAATTCCATTTGAACAGAGCTGCCTGGGTGTTGGGAAAGTTTGAGGTTCCCCAACTTCTCATTGGGCAAATGACTGATTAAACCCAATTTTGAAAGGAACAGCACACCGTGTTATATTTCCCACCGCAGCCATAGCATTGATAAAAATTCTGCTCTGACTCTCTGAGCTCTTTACCTATGTCTCTCAAATGCTTGGGATCCTGGAGTAATGAAAGGGCTACATTCTACATATAATTATTTACATAATTTTTACTGTTAAAACATAAATGACTACAAAAGCATGGATTAGAACATTTGCCTTAGAATCAATGACAGAATTCTATAAAGTTATAAAGAACAGAACATATATTTTAACATATCTTGAATTATATCTAATTATATGTACATTCAGAGAAGGCAATGGCACCCCACTCCAGCACTCTTGCCTGGAAAATCCTATGGACGGAGGAGCCTGGTGGGCCACAGTCCATGGGGTCGCTAAGAGTCGGACACAACTGAACAACTTCCCTTTCACTTTTCACTTTCATGCATTAGAGAAGGAAATGGCAACCCACTTTAGTGTTCTTGCCTAGAGAATCCCAGGGACAGGGGAGCCTGATGGGCTGCAGTCTATGGGGTCGAGCAGAGTCAGACACAACTGAAGCGACTTAGCAGCAGCAGCAGCAGCAGCATATATACATTCAGGCTAATTCCAAAAGCAAACATTGGATAGTATGCTCTTTCCAGCATAAGTAAATTACATTTCTGTTTTAAAAACATTGATTTGAAAGTGCTCACCTCTTCCAATCATTTTGTCTGCCTCTAGTTTGGAAGGTATATTAAATATCTCCTTTTTGCAGGCTTCACAAGCAAAACTGAAGACCTAAGGGAAAAAATGGTCACATTAATACAGTATAGAATAGAGAACAAAGTTTTAGATATGCAAAATAAATAAGTCCTAGAGATCTACTGTATAGCATAGTGCCTACAGTTAACAATATTGTATACTAAAATTTTTGCTAAGAGGATAAAACTTAAGTGTTCTTACCAAAATAATAACAATAAGTGAAGAAGGCAAGAGAAAACTTGGAGGTAATGGATATGCTTATGGCATAGAGCCTGATGATCTTGCAGCTACATACTTATCACCAAGCTCATCAAGTGGTGTGCTTTGATATGCGTGGCTTTTTGTGTGTCCATTTCACCTCAGTAAAGTAGGGTTTTTTTTTTTTTTCTAATTTTATTTTATTTTTAAACTTTACATAATTGTATTAGTTTTGCCAAATATCAAATGAATCCGCCACAGGTATACATGTTCCCCATCCCAAACCCTCCTCCATACCATCCTCTGGGCCGTCCCAGTGCACCAGCCCCAAGCATCCAGCATCGTGCATGAACCTGGACTGGCAACTCGTTTCCTACATGATATTTTACATGTTTCATTGCCATTCTCCCAAATCTTCCCACCCTCTCCTCTCCCACAGAGTCCATAAGACTGTTCTATACATCAGTGTCTCTTTTGCTGTCTCGGGTTTTTTTTTTTTAAAGAATTAAGAACAAAGCCATATGATCATCTCAATAGGTGCAAGCAATTGACAAAATCCAACACTGATTTACAATTAAAATTTTCCAACAAACTAGGAAGATAAAGAGCATCTAAGAAAAACATCATGATTAACAGAGAAAGACTGAATGCTTTACTCTGACAGAAGGAACAAGACAATGATGCCTGCTCTCACCCGTACTGGCGCTTCTAGCTTCTAGCCAGGGCAGTTACACACACACAAACACACACACACACACACACACACACACACACACACACACACACACACACACAATAAAAGGCATCCAGATTGGGAAAGAAGAAGCAAAATAGTTTCTATTTTCAAATAATATGATCTTGTATTACACATAGAAAATCCCAAGGAATCCACTAAAAGACTATCAAAAATAATAAATGGTTTCAGCAAGGTTGCAGAATACAAGGTTAACATACAAAAACTGATTGCATTTCTGTCCACTAGCAGTGAAAAGAATCTGAAAACGAAAGCAAGCAAACAATTTCATTTACAATGGAAAACCCATCTTCATAGGTCAAAACACATATTCCCAAAAGTCATCTGGCAGATTCAAGGTACTCCCTATCAAAATCCCAAATGGTTTTTTTTTTTTTTTTTGCAGAAATTGAAAATCAATCCTTGAGAAAATGCAGGGCACTGCAAGACCCAAATTAACTTGAAAAAGAACAAAGTTGAAAATTTTCCCAATTTCAAAACTTACTACAAAAATACAATAATCAAGGTAGAGTGGTCCTAGCATAAGGATAAACATATAGATGAATGAAATAGAACTGAAATTCCATAAACAGGCCTTTATGTTTAAAAAAATACATTATTGGTCTGGTTTGCTGCTATTTATTTTAATATTTAAAATACATGATCATAAGAGAGATCAGACTTCTACTTTTTCTTCATACCATCTTCATAAAATGAGTTAAGGAGAGTTCCAGTTTTTTTTCCTATTCTTTGAAACAATTTATAAAAGGTAGAGGTTATCCGTTCCATATATTTATGGAAGAATTCATCACACAGGTCTAGGCTTGATATAAGGGTGTGTGTAAGTGGAGACATTGGCTTCTAATTCAGTGTCTTTATAAGTCTATTTAGAATTTGTACACCTCCTCAAATGTTGGCAATTTGTACCTTGTAGAAAATTGCCTAGTTTTTGTCTCTTTTCACATTAACTAGAATAATATATAAATATTATTATTTATTTTTTAAGACTTCTATCCTCTCCATAAATGTGTCTGTTTTTATTCGTAATATTGTTTTATTTATGCCTTTTCTATTTTTCACTTGTGCAATGGTAGCAGGTTTGTCTGTACTTTCAAATAATAGTGTTTGGTTTTGTTAATCCTCTATATTGTTCGTTTCATTTTTTAAAAAACTGTCCCTCTTAAGATATATTCTAACTACACTTGTATTTTAATAAAAAATAAAAGGAACACTAGGGCACTTGCCTTAAAGCTATAGTTTGCCTTAAAGTTATAAAGTTTTAGAAATAAAACATTACTATTATTTTCAAAGTTCCTATTTAACTCTCCCCAGTTGCATTTTCCTCCCTGATGGAGGGACCTCTCCATATTCAAGTAAGCTCTAACGGATGATTTTTTTTCTTGGTAAATCATTTACTTCCCCATTTCTGCTTAATTGTATCCCATGTGTATGTACCCCTAAAGAAGACTGGTTCATTTTATCAATTTTAAGCTTTACATATATATAGTCATACGCTAATTGTAAGCAACTTGATTTCTTTGCATGAATTATGTTGTGTAATTTATCCATGCTGAATATATAGCAGCAAGGTCATTCGTCTTTGTCTCTGTATAATAAACATCACTGGAAATGATATACAATTAATTTAAGGTGAAAAGAATGCTATAAAGGAAAATGCTATTTTAATTCCTTTCTACGAGCCCTTTTAGCAAATCATATATTAACCATATCCAAGTACGTACCATTTATAATATAGAATAGCTAAAGTAAATGAGCAGACAGAAGTATCACCAACTAATACAGGAAGAGAGTACTTCCTTGAGGAGCAGAATACCGGCAAGGTTGGCAAGAACAGTGAAAAAAAATTAGTTTTGCCTGGCGTATATTAAATTTTATATTCTTGTGGGAAATCTAGTGGAAGCTGAGTGGCTTCCCTGATGGCTCAGTGGTAAAGAATTCACCTGTAGTGCTGGAGACTCAGGAGATGCAGGTTTGATCCCTGGGTCAGGAAGATTCCCCCTAGAGGAAACGGCAACCCACTCCAGTATTCTTGCCTAGAGAATCCCGTGGATAGAGGAGCCTGGTGGGCTACAGTCCAAAGGATCACAAAGAGTCTTATATGACTGAGCACACAGACACACATGGGAAATCTAAGGAGAAAGGTCCAGAAGACAGCTGGGTAGATAGACCTATACTTAAGGGCAACTCAAGGCCAGATACACAAATCGGGGAGTCAGCAGTAGCTGGAGAGTGGTTGAAATTATGGCACGAATTGGATTTCTGGGGAGACAGTGAGTGAAAGTCTCTTAGTTGTGTTCGACTCTCAACCCCATGGACTATACAGTCCATGGAATTCTCCAGGCCAGAATACTGGAGTTGATAGCCTTTCCCTTCTCCAGGGTATCTTCCCAATCCAGGGATCAAACGCAGGTCTCCTGCATTGCAGGCGGATTCTTTACCAGCTGAGCCACAAGGGAAACCCAAGAATACTGGAGTGGGTAGCCTATCCCCTCTCCAGGGGATCTTCCCGACCCAGGAATCCAACTGGGGTTTCCTGTATTGCAGGCAGATTTTTTTACCATCTGAGCTATCAGGGATGCCCTAATATAAGGGATGGATATTGTGAAGGATGATATTCACATATAAACTTCAGTTATGCTATGTTTCCTGAAATATAAAGAAATGTAATGCTATGTTAGTGAGACTTGGATATATTACTGAAAATAAAGTAGAAAAAAAATAATAAAACCACCATTAGATGACAAACTTTTAAAGGTATTTTAAGAATAACTGGTGACTGCCCAATGAAAAATACAAGATACAAAAAAAAAATGTGTTCATATTAATGAATTCTGGATTGACTGAGTTATAAAAGAATTCCTTTTAATGAGGAACCCTCTAGAACAACTTTAAATATCTGATTGAAAGAACCTAGAGTTGTAAGCAACTTCAAATTAAAATGTAACAAATTAAGTTTTTTTTTTTAAATGATAATATAAAGTATTGTCTATAAAATGATAGATATATCATTTTTTTTTAAAAAATGATAATATAAGTTTTTTTTTTTTAAATGATAATATAAAGTATTCCCCAAACTATGTCTAGTTTGGGGAAAATATAAGTTTTGGGGATAATATTTGTAAGCAACTTCAATATAAGTTTTGTCTAGTTTGGGGAAAATATATGTTTTGGGGATAATATTTGTAAGCAACTTCAATATAAGTTTTGGGGATAATATTTGTAAGCAACTTCAAATTGAAATGTAACAAATTAAGTTTTTTTTTTTAAAAATGATAATATAAAGTATTGTCTATAAAATGATAGATATATCATTTTTTTTTTAAATGATAATATAAGTTTTTTTTTAAAAAAAATGATAATATAAAGTATTCCCCAAACTATGTATAGTTTGGGGAAAATATAAGTTTTAGGGATAATATTTGTAAGCAACTTCAATATAAGTTTTGTCTAGTTTGGGGAAAATATATGTATTGGGGATAATATTTGTAAGCAACTTCAATATAAGTTTTGGGGATAATATTTGTCTAGTTTGTTTTGTCTTTTTTTTAAAAAAATGATAATATAAGTTTTTTTTTTTTTTTAAAATGATAATATAAAGTATTCCCCAAACTATGTCTAGTTTGGGGAAAATATAAGTTTTGGGGATAATATTTGTAAGCAACTTCAATATAAGTTTTGGGGATAATATTTGTAAGCAACTTCAAATTGAAATGTAACAAATTAAGTTTTTTTTTTAAAAAAATGATAATATAAAGTATTGTCTATAAAATGATAGATATATCATTTTTTTAAAAAAAATGATAATATAAGTTTTTTTTTTTTAATGATAATATAAAGTATTCCCCAAACTATGTCTAGTTTGGGGAAAATATAAGTTTTGGGGATAATATAAGTTTTGGGGATAATATAGTTTGGGGAAAATGAATTGCTTTGTTTCATTCCACAGTACTGTCCAAATTTAATTAATCATATTATAGAAAGCTTATCATACAAATCATCAAATCCTCAAGGAACTGTCTAATGCCAAGAGAGAAAGAAAACTAACGGTGTACCTCCCAGTATTTCATTTTTATACTATTGCTCAATTTTAGAGTGAATGCATGAGGTACACTTTCTAAAATGACACCGTTCTCAACAGAGGAAAAAGAAGCCAAAGAATAGGAGTTTATAGAATATCTGAAAATAAAGGATATCTCCTTGAGCATAAAGATCACAGAATTTTCAATCCATCATTTCTCCTGTGGACACTAGCTGTCTCCAAGAGAGAAATCTTACCTTTCAAACTCTTACCACCTTGAATTGTTAAGATTTACCTTTCTATATTCTCAATGCTTTGATGAGTCTACTAAATTTCTTTCTATCCAAACTCCATAAGATGGGACCCTAAATGGGAAGTATAATTAGCCACAGGTCACCAGAGATACCATATATGGCATAGCAACTGTCACAGGGATTACAACAGGACCAAAAAATGTGCATGGCTTACACATATTTAGTGACTCAGAAAGTGCAGTAGAATATAGCTGTATCTCAGTACGAACACCAATAACAATAACCTTCTTTGAAGAAGGTAAATGAAGATGCACTGATGTAAATAAATGTAACTCTGACTTCCTAAGCACACAGTTTAGAAATAAGCTAGTTCTCCTCCTTTATTTGTCCTAAGCTTTTTTTTCCCACCAATGCAAAAGATAATAGAAAGTATTATACTCATTTTTATCTTAAAAAGGTGAATATGTCAACTGTTATCAAGAACAGCAATAACCAAAAAGTCTGGGAAAGGAGTCATATTATTCTCATTATTTAATGCTATAAATTCTGGGAAAAGACACAGCACACATAGGTTGTCAACACAGGTTGCAGGTAGAATTCCACATACTTCAAGGGGGGAAGTATATTATAAAGGAAAATGCTATTTTAATTCCTTTTGAAGAGCCCTTTTAGCAAATGATAGATTGACCATGTCCAAGTACATACCATTTATAATACAGAATAGAAAATGTAATTCCCAAAGTGGATTTGATATGGCAAACAATATTAAATACACATGTAAAAGGATCTCATTACTTATAATAGAGGACAAGACATCTGAGCAACTGAGCTAATGCGAATTAGTTTTCACCATTCCCAACAATTTGTGTTGCATTAAAAAGAGAAACATTTTAAGAGACACTCAGTTCTTTCAGTAGTAATAGGAAGATCTGACATGGTTCTTTTCTAAATTCTCCCTCTCCTTTCTTCCCTCCCCCCTCCCTTTCTTTGTATATGTGTAAGGAAACATGATTAGGATTTGCAGTTAATTGTAGCTGTTTAGGGCTTTCCATGGTGGCTCAGAAGGTAAAGAATCTATCTGCAATGCAGGGGACCTGGGTTCGATCCCTGGGTTGGGAAGATCCCCTGGAGAAGGGCAAGGCAACCCACTCCAGTATTCTTGCCTGGAGAATCCCCATGGACAGAGAAGCCTGGTGGGCTCCAGTTCCTGGGATCTAAGAGTCGGACATGACTGAGCCACAGAGCGCATTAAGTAGCAGTTTAGAGTACACACAAAGTATACTGAGGCTAGAAGAGTGGGACAGGGATGCAGATTCAGATGAGAAAAGTGAAAAAGGGTAGATCCCACAAGCTATGGGGCGGTTGCATGGGAAAATGAACATGTCAAAAGTTTCCGTTCATGTGTTAAAGACCTGCTTTGAAGAGTTCTCACTTTAAACAAGGGATTGTCTTTGAGAGCGCCATTAAGGGTTCCATAAAATGAAAATTGCGTTTCCAAAATGCTATGACCTTAAATATTAAACTGAAAAGTGGAGAGGTCTTAGGAGTCAAAGGAAATACAGACATAAGATGGTCAACAAGAATTCTCAGGATTTCCCTGGTGGTCCAGTGGTTAAGACTCTTCTTCCAATGCAGCCGGTGTGGGCTTCATCCCTGGTTAGCGGAGCCAAGATACCATTTAATCTAATCTTTAGGAAATTATTTTTAAAAATAATCCTAAACAAGAAAATCGTATACTAAAGTTGATGTTATCTCTATTTAGATATACAGGCACCTTCTTGCCTTGCCACACCCCAACACCAGATCCACCACCCCCTGCCACCCAGACAGTTCCTCCAATTCCGCGCCCTCCCCTCCAGCGAATACATGGGAAATCTTGGGAACTCAGCACCTCCACAGTTTCTTCTCTCCGTTCCCAAATTCCTTTCTCAGAGAAACCACAGAACACTAAATTCATGCTTTTAAACAGATTAGCTGGAAACGCTTTGAAATATATCAGAAAAGAACACATTCTGAGAGCAGTTCTCATGTGTAAAGTCATGTCATCAGCTCATTTTTTGGGGAATAGCTGCCAGGCAGATCGACCTGCCCATTTATGCGATGCTTTGTCCATAAATATATCTTAGATCATACCTACCAATCCTTTATTCATAACTCGATGATTCAAACAGAGGACAAAGCTTGCACCCACTCGCCCTGCTTGGGGGCAGAAGAGCAGTAAGAATCCAACTAATCTGAGTCGACCGGCTCTCGAGCCAGGCTGGTCCCTCTCACCACCCGAACGCACGCGCGGGGAAGGCGAGGGTCCGAGGCTCCTTTCCAGAACACGCCTAGAACGCCGCTCAGCGGGATCACACCGTCAGGGTTCCCCACTTTCTGCTTTGTGTCTCCCGAGTTCGAGAATTGTCCCAAACTTCCTCTCCGGGTGAATCTCATCTTGGGTCTCAGGTATCTCAAGCACAAAAGACCACAGGCTGGGCTCTAGGCTTGTGCAATCCTCCTTGGACCCGGACAAAGTACCACCCAACCCCACACTCCTACCCCAACATTCCTCTCAGTCTGATTCTATCTGCTCTGCCCCACCGCACCCCACTCCCCCATCACACCACCGAACCCCAACCTCCAGCCCTAATTCAGCCGTCCACCCTCTGACGCCCCAGGTACACTCTGCCCCCGGTCGGGTGGCTCACGGAGGTGGACCACTCCGGTGAGTTACTGAATAGCCGCGAACGAGGCAAAACCTGGAAGCCGCTTTTCAGGGATAACTCAACCCCGGGACCCAGGGACATCGCTCCAACCCCTTCACCCACCAATGTCCCCAATCCCAAGGGACCCCGGAGTAACTCACTCCATGTCCGATTCTTTGCAACAAACACCATGGACTGTATAGCCCACAAGGCTCCTCTGTCCATGGAATTCTCCAGGCAAGAATGCTGGAGTGGGTTGCCATTGCCTTTTCCAGGGGATTTTCCCGACCCCGGGATAGATTCCCGGGTCTCCTGCATTGCAGGCAGATTCTTTATCCGTCTGAGCCACCAGTAACGCCCTGTAACTCACTCAGGGATCCTCAGAAACCTAACCAAACACTCTTCTTCCCTCTTTACCCAAACCCACCCCCACCACCATCACTAGGAGCCAAGAAAGGAGCGCGAACCCCAACCCCGGACCACTCGCGGCGGCGCAAAAGGGAGCTCAGCGAAGCCAGAGCCCAACCCCTGTTCAAACAATCGAATAAGTCCCAAATAAAAACCTAGGTCCAGGTGCATCTCGCTAGGACGAGTTTCCTCTCCTCATCCCACCGAGCCCGAAGTTGGCTCGTCCGTGCCCGGCAAGATTGAGCAGAGGCGCGGACGTCCCCTTTCGGTCGTCTTCGCCCGCATCGGTCCCCCAGCAGGACCACAGCCTATCCACCATCACCCCCTGCTCCATCCCGACTCTGGGTAGGTCCCACCCCACCCGGGCTCCACTCACCACGAGGGTCAGGAGCAGCTGCCTGCAGAGGGCTCCGCGCAGGGAGCTCCGGAGCCGGGGCGCAGCCATCGGGGCGCGGGGCCCGGGAGGGGAGGATGCGGACACCGCGTGGGATGCAGGAGACCAGAGGCCGCCGAGGTGCAGGCGCGCCGCGGGTGCGCTGCTTTCGGCTGCTCGTTAAGTCGCCCGGGCCTCTTTCAGGCTTGTCTTGCCCGAGAGCGTGTTCGCTCCTGAGACGGGATTGGACTCTGGAGACGCCGAGCCGCCCCTCCTTGTTATTTCTCAAGTTTTATCACCGCGAGAGCCGCCGTGGGAGCTGCCCGAGCCTGCCCCTGGGCTTCTCAGCGGCCTGGCGGGGTGCTCGCTCGCGGGAAAGCGGTCCAGGCCACCCCCTCTCGGCCTGCTCTCCCACGCCCCGCACCCCGCGGCTGCCCCGCCTTCCGCCCCGACTCCTGGGGCGTCCTCCTCGCAGACGCCGCTCGGCGCATTCCCACTGCAGAACCCCGAACCGCCTTCAGGGATCCCTGCCCCAACACGGGCGCTCCTGGGTGCCAGGAACACTGTTGTCACTGGGTCGGCGAATCCTCCCTCCAGCTTCTGATCAAACGCTGAGCGAAGTCTCTTCCCAAACTTGACTCCCTCGATAAAATAAAGGACGCAGGAGAAATTATCGCCAGTGGCACGAATAAGCTGACACTGGGTACATCAGAAATTGAAAGCAAATAAAGGAAATGCTGACATCTCACCATTTTCACACACCCCAAATGTGAGGGATTAAGCGCAGAGCTTTCATGTCCGGCCGATGATGTGGTCTTATTTGAACCTTGTAAGAAAGAATTTGTTCTTCTTATATGAAACTATTGATTTGAGGAATTACCTGGTAATTGTACTAAGACGCAGTTTTTCGGTTCGTGATCAAAGAAAAATTCACCACACAAAAGCTTCTAGTCTAAAATGAGGCTTCCAGATTCAATATTATTTAACAAACGTTCACCAGGGCCAAGAGTTGCACAGGCACTGGAGGAAAGGCAACAACCCAGATCCCGCCCAAAGCAATGCGAAGTCTAGAAGGGATTAAAGGTAATGATCATTGCCCAGTATGCTAAACCTTTTAATAAAGAGGTAGCTTATAACATTAGAGTGTGCATGCCAAGTCGCTTCAGTCATGTCCAATTCTTTGCAACCCTATGGACTGTAGTCTGCCAGACTTCTCAACCCATGGAATTCTCCAGGCAAGAATACTGGAGTGGGTAGCCATTCCCTTCTCCTTTCTTGGGGATCTTCCCAACCCAGGGGTTGAACTGAGTCTCATGTCTCCTGCATTGGCAATCAGGTTCTTTACCACTAACACCACCTGAGAAGCACCCTAACATTAGGGCACATTCCTTTATTTCTCTCTAGACTGGATATTGTGTTCTCTAAGCTTCCACCTACTAGACTCAGGATGAACTCCCTCTTGGACATGTGTTGTTGCTTCTAAAAGTCTGTAAACAAATTCCAAGGTCAGGATTCTCAGGCAGTGCAGATTATTCAGAGAAGGCACTGTGACCTTCAATCACCCCATGCTGGTCACCCCCAATAGGCTATTTGTCTAAGTCGTGGGTTTTCCTAAAGTCTTGGGCTTTCCTGAACTACTAGGCCTAAGCTCTCAGGATGCAGATACTAAGCTCAGTTTCCTAGTCCTGTCTCTGAGGCATCCAAGGCTCCCATGCAGTCAACAGAGACTTTGTCTCACCTCTGGAGGCCTCTGTATGGAGGAGCTCTTCCAGTCTCAGAGAAAGTTCTCCACACTTCACTCCAACTATTTTCATCTCCCATCTTCCAGACCTTCACCCTGACCATGACCTCAAGAGCAAGCCTCTCAAAGTGTTTTCTGGCCTCAGGTAGACTGTAAAACATAAGCCTGGACCATAGCTCTCATCAGAAAGGAAATCTACTAGCCCCTTGATTTTTAACCCTCAGCCTCCAGGGCTGAATAATGCTTGAGATAAGAACCAACAGAGAAAAGGGGAAGGGTAGGAGCATGTTTGGGGTTAAAGCCATAGAAATAACCCTAGCGAAACTCTGGAGAATCTTATGAGGGCTTCCCACATCAAGGAAACAGAAAGAAGTTTCTTCAGAACCATGGATGGAAGAACTCCTGAGCTGGGAATTAGGTTAGAAAGATAGTCTCCTAACAAACCAGGCTAAGGAGTTGAATTTCATCCTGGATGAGATGGAGAGCCAGCCATTCAGTCTGTAAAATGATCACTTTGGGTGAGTTCAATGGGCTCACTAACTTCATTAATGAACCTCTTTCTGCCATTATATGGGTTTTCCTTGTTCAGTTGCTAAGTCATGTCCAACTCTATGACCCCATGGACCGTAGCGCCCCAGGCTTCCTTGTCCTTCACCATCTCCTGCAGTTTGCTCAAACTCATGTTCATTGAGTCAGTGATGCCATCCAACCATCTCATCCTCTGTTACCTACTTCTCCTCCTGCCCTCAATCTTTCCCAGCATCAGAGTCTTTCAGTACTTTCAGCTTTGTCCACTAGAGTCTGACCTGATTCCTACTCTCTTCTATGTGACTAAAACCATAATATAACTATCATATACTGTATAATTAAGCCGATTGTTAAACCTACTGATTATACGACAGCTACTCTGAGCTTCCACAGCTAGCTTCTACAAAATAAAAGTTATAGGGATTTATCCTAGAAATGCTGAAAGAAAACATATGGGTGATATTTTCTATTTGTATTATAAAATTCTAGGTGCAATATGAAAATTGAATAATTTCTATATGGAGTATTAGTAACTATCTTGGAATTTCCTGTTTTGCTAAGGCATATATCTGTCCATCATGTGTGTATTAGCCTAGTCCCAATAAAAAGCAATGCATTTTTATAATTTAGAAGTGAATCTTCATAGGCAGTTGTGATTATAACATAACTATGACTTGAAGATAAATTGAAACTGCTTTTATTTTTCCTATGAAAATTATAATTGTAAATGAGATTATTGAAAATGTATTTAAAATATGAGCTTTGGTTTGAGTATGGTTAGAATCAGAAATGCCTTCTATAACAGCATTAATTTAAAATCATCACGAGACATTGCAAACCATAAAGAGTTATTCTGAAATATCTTTATTTCAATACTCTACCCCAAATTGCAAAGTCAGTTGGAAGTCACTACTAAAAGAATAATGTGCAAGAAATAGAAAAGAAATATTAGTTTTCCTTGTTATCTTCTTAATTTGAGGAGTGAGAACAATAATTAAATAGATCAAAAATGGAAGGTGAGCTTATGCTAACGTATAAAATGTCAGAGATCTAGGTAAACTGTCAAATTTTTCAGTAGAAAGCAAATTTAAGATCATTAGGAAGAGTTCTCCATAGCTAAGAGAACTCTCTAGCCACAGAAAGGATCATGACCCTAGGAGCTGGGAGCTGACACCTGGCCCACTGAGAAGGCTGCCTTGCACAACTCCATGCCCACAGGTGCTGGTTTCTCACACCCACTCTTCTCAGTGGTTTAAATAGGCGTGACACCCCAAATGTAGATCTCCTCACATATCCCTGTAAAACACGACCAGAACAACTGTATGATAGTTGGCACAAATTTGCTGGTAAGGGAAGAAATATTTACGAAAAGCAGACAATACAACCGAGTGAAAGTTTCACGTTGAATAGTTCTGCTAGTGACACAAATGAGCTCTGCCCTGAAACATTAGCTCTGAGGCATTTGTAGAATATTGTTTAGGATAAATAGTCACTGTGATAAACAGTATCCAAACAAATTGCTTATTGGAGCAACAATGTGGAATACTGAACAAATATGTATTCAAATGCCAGGAGCCTTCCCGGACTTTATTTTTAGATAAATTAGCTCCCCAGGATTATCTCCCCTTAATGTGAGCTTCCCACGTGGTTCAGTGGTAAAGAACCCATCTGCTAGTATAGGACACACAGGAGACGTGGGTTCGATCCCTGTGTCGGAAAGATCCTCTGGAGGAGGGCGTGGCAACCCACTCCAGTATTCTTGCCTGGAGAATCCCATGGACGGAGGAGCCTGGCAGGCTATGGTCCATGGGGTTGGAAAGAGTCGGACGTGACTGAGCACACAGGAATGCACCCCTTAATGTGTACACTTGCTGTTTTGCAGAAGGCTCCTCCCTGGTGCTTGGGAGCTGGACAGTAGGATTCTCTCATCCTCGCTGCCCCTTTCCTCCAAGAGTAATTAACTCTGCTACTGCCATGCCAGCCTCCAGGAGAGGACTCTGCTTTCCTGTTACCACATTTCTCTAAGTGTGACTGAAGTTCCTCCACTGAATTCCCAGAGTATCACTAAGAAGAGCTTGATTTTGGCGATCTTTTAAAAAGACTACTGGAGACAGTTGAAGTCAAGAGTAAGCTATAATATTTCACTGCTGCTCAGGACAAGAGCCATCCCAGGGCCTCCGTCTGCCTCCCTCCCCTCCTGTCTTCCCCAAGGCAAGCCACCCCTCCAAGCTCTCCTTTCACCCCTACAGAAATGCTCCAGGAAGCAATAAAAACCTCAAAACTAGACCACAATGAGCCCTGGTCTTCCGGGGAACAGCAGTTTACCCTTTCTCGTCTTTCATGCTCGGTTCTTAATCTTGAGGATTAATCTCTACAGAGAGTGATTGACAGTAGGACTATCCATTTCTTCTCAGAGAAAACATTGCCCTCCACAGAGGTGTGGCCTTTTGCTCAAACTTTGCATCAAATATACACAGTGTGAGCATTGGTACATCTTTCAAATTCAGAAATATTCCATTTAAGCAACAACTTTGTCAATAGTTCAATCCAGATAGGGTGTGCCAGGTTCAGAAATGCTCCCTTTCAGTCTCCCCTTACTTAAGAAATGATTCAAGCCACTGTGACAATGGTTTTACTCTTCCTCCAGGGAAATCTTCAGAGGCCTTGACCAACAGCCTGTCTTCTGCAAACAGGCCTCTCAAGGAGAGAGGAGGAGTGGTCTCCTGATGACTTCACGCTAGGCTGGAAGGAATAGGAATTTCCACACAGACAGCAACTCCATTGTGTGAATGATGACTTCTTACAGTAACTGGAGGAACCCAGTGTAACAAAGCCCTGTTACAGGACGAACTTGGTTCCTCTCATCTTAGAACCTTCCCATAATCCTTTGCTTCATTCAGCGTGAAGATGTCCTCCCACTGGGTGAGGCTGTAGTTTCTCCTGTATGTTCTCATGATGCCAGGAGCTCACTGTGTGTGTGCTTCTGTTGTTCAGAGGGCGTTACTTGAGCTCCAAGGCTACAGGTGTGAACAGGCCACCTTCCAGATCCCATGTGTCATTCACCTGATTCATTGCCCCGTCAGCCTTCTTTCTTCCCAGAAGTTTAGGAGGACCATCCCTCAAAATCAGCTGGGGGAAGGGCCGGATCCCCAGCTCAGGAAGCTCACTCAGGAAGAAGGAAGCAGCTTTTCCCACCAATTCTCTATGGGCAGTCAATGATTTACTTCAGCAATTATTATTTATTGCTATTAATCATTTATTTTATTGATTATTCATTATCTACTCTTGAATGGCATTTACTCAAGATTTATTCTTCTTAATTTTTTCTTTCTCTTTTCAGCCTACTCAGTTTCCCAAGCCCTTCTGTATCCAGATGAACAGTAGCTTTCACCAATTAGCTACTTAGTGTTCACTGAACAGGCCAAAGCCAAGGTTCTTTTCTTGCATTGCTTTCAAGGATCATAATTGCATTTGCCTTTCAGTGTTATAATAAGCTACATATTTTCCTAATTGACAAGTTCTAGTTTTAACTTGCAGGGCTTCCCAGACGGCTTAGCGGTAAAGAATTTGACTGCCAAGCAGGAGACACAGGTTTGATCCTTGGGCCAGGAAGATCTCCCGGAGAAGAAAATGGCTACCCACTCCCGTATTCTTGCCTGAGAAATCCCATGAACAGAGGAGCCCGGCAGGCTACAGTCCATGAGGTCAAAAAAGAGCTGAACACAACTTATTGACTAAACAACAATATTCCCAAGATATCTGACACTAATGTCACCCGATATCAACTTTTCCTTTTCATTCGGCACACTGGGAATAAGGTTTTCTCTCTCCAGAGAGATATTGGAAAGTGATAAGCACACACATTTATGTTCAGCCACATTCCTTTATCATAATATACAAAGTGTTCCCTGAGAACAGATGGTCTGAGCCTTGCTCTGCTAGTCTCTCTCAGCAATAGTTTTCCAAACTTTTCTATTCAAAGAAGCAGGAAATCCTGTGTAATGGCAATTGGCCAGGAATATGCCGGGTTTTTTTTTTCCCCCAAGTTTGTCCATGGCCCTCTAGCTTATTCTTCCCCTAATCCTTTCTTTTAATTTTGAACAAGTGGACGCAATGTTCTTTAGTTCACAGTAAACCTTTGTACTTGGCCATTGTTGAGGCAAAATCAAAGAGACCTTTTTGGCAACAACATAGTATTAGCAAAATAAAGAAATTCCCTCTAAAAATAACAGGGATCCAAGTCAGCCTCATCTGGGTACTCTAACCCCATTTATTTAGAGATTGTAACTGAAGTTTTAAATTGCCTGTTAACTTATTTGACATAATTGTCCTGGGGTAGGTAGGTATTAAGTCTCTAGCCTCTCCATCTTGTGAATGTGTAAATTTTTAGAAAAGATTTTTCCTTTAACATCTGAATTACATAGGATAAAATTCATAGACATTAAGCACTCACTTCAGTAAGTTTTGACAAATGTAAGTGTACAAGTTTTGACCAGGTATGCTGTGCCTAGTCACTCAGTCGTGTTGACTCTGTGACCCCAAGGACTATAGCCTGCCAGGCTCCTCTATCCGTGGGGATTCTCCAAGGCAAGAAACTGGAGTGGGTTGCCATGCCCTCCTCTAGAGGATCTTCCCAAACCAGGAACAGAAACTTGACCATGTATATATGTATGTAAATGTGTTATTAATACCATCATTTATGAATAAAGCTGCTGTGAACATGTGTAAGTCTTTTTGTAGGCATAGAGTTTCATTTCTTTCCCGTATGTCCCCAGTAGTAGATTACCTAGGACAAAAGGCATCATGATGTTACTAAATTTGTACACGCCAAAAGTTGTGTACATGAACTTAAAAACAAATCCAGCAGAACCTCAAGTAGACTACCTTCAAATTTAGGAACATCATCACCAGGATCAGTAGTTCTTGCAGTGGCTTCTCTTGTTTCTGAGCACAGGCTCGCGAGTACAAGGATGTCAGCAGTGGCAGCACGTGGGCGCAGTAGTTGTGGCGTGTGGGATCTTCTCCGACCAGGTATCAAACCCATGTCCCCTGCATTAGCAGGCATTCTTTACCGCTGGACCACTGCGGAAGTCGGGAATGTAGACGCTTTTGACTCACTCTGAAATATGATGACAGATACAAAACCTAGGAAATGATGAGACTGATGTTGCAAGAATTCAGGTCTCTTGGTTTTCCTAAGATGCAAATTCCTAACCTCTTTTCATCTACAAGTAAATCATTTCTCCATTTTTTAGCCCTCTTTTTAGCACTTATATACTCTATTTAATCAATACTTTAAAAGAAAGACTCAGGTCTGCTTTTGTATACTTCATCAAGTTTTTTCATGGTGAGCATGGTGAAATATATTCTGGTTTCTGGTTCATTTATTACCTGCACTGTTGTTACCTATATTTTTTTATTCTTATTTTCAAAGTCTCTCCCCGGATTGCAGTTAATTATGGAAGAAATCTATATCAAGGAAGTATTTCCTCCACAGACTCATTTAGGTCTAGATGTTTCCTATCTTTGGTGAAATATTCATGGCTAGCAAGGTTCTCGGAGAAGGCGGTGGCACCCCACTCCAGTACTCTTGCCTGGAAAATCCCATGGACAGAGGAGCCTGGTAGGCTGCAGTCCATGGGGTCGTGAAAAGTCGGATATGACTGAGTGACTTCACTTTCACTTTTCACTTTCATGCATTGGAGAAGGAAATGGCAACCCACTCCAGTCTTCTTGCCTGGAGAATACCAGGGACGGGGAGCCTGGTGGGCTGCCGTCCATTGGGTCGCACAGAGTCGGATACAACTAAAGCGACTTAGCAGCAACAGCAGCAGCAAGGTTCTAATGGCTCTGTTTTCCTATTTCAAGGCAAGAGTATTTATTCTAACTCTTGGGGCTTGGAGTTTTAAGTGATTTCCAGTTTTTTCAATTGATTAAGACTTTGCTTGCAATTGACACAATTCTCACCATTTACTTAGATGCATGACGTCATGGGGAAAAAGAAGAAAAAGATCAGGTATTTTTTGGTATTCATTTCACTTAGACAACCAAAGCTATCATGTGAGACTTTTTAACATCATAACACAGTAAACACAGGACAAAGATCGGTGTTTCCATGGCCTTCACACTAAGTACTGCAAGGCAGTATCAGGATATAACTTTCAAACCTGTGGTTTAAACCACAGGTCCCTTTGAGATACGTCTGCTCATTTCTACCTGGATATTAGGGGTTTTGTTTTTTTGTTTAATATTCATATGTTTATTTATTTATATTTGGCTACATCGAGTCTCGGTTGTGACCGGCAGGCTCAGCAGTTGTGACATGTGGGCTTAGTTGCCCTGTGGCATGTGGGATCTTAACTCCCTGATGCCAGGGATCAAACTGGCATCCCATGCATTGGGAGGCTGATTCATAACCACTGAACCACCAGTAAAGTCCTTTTGGTTTTGGGTTTTTTTTACATTTGGGGATTATTTTTCTTTTTTATTAATTATATTTATTTTTAATTGATTGATAATTGTTTTATGATATTGGTTTGATTTCTATCATACATCAACATGAATTAGCCATAGGTGTATATAGCCACAGATGTACAAAACCCTCCCCTTGGGTTTTGGATTTTAAAAAATCTCTTACTTTGGCTCATGGCTTGCCTACTTTTTTGCTTTTCCATTCCACATTTCCGAGTCTTAAGTGGGACAATAAAAACAGAAGTGTTCTCAAAGCACATGTAATTGACAGTGACGAAGGCATGCTTCCTGAAACCATAAGCTTTCTGCCACTCCTTTTTTAGGAAGACCAAACAGACTTGATACCCAAGCTAGTTTAAATATCCTGGGAAATGGGTATTTTATACAGGTCATCTAGACAGATTCATGTATGGATGTGAGAGTTGGACTATGAAGAAAGCTGAGTGCTGAAGAATTGATGCTTTTGAACTGTGGTGTTAGAGAAGACTCTTGAGAGTCCCTTGGACTGCAAGGAGATCCAACCAGTCCATTCTAAAGGAGATCAGGCCTGGGTGTTCTTTGGAAGGAATGATGCTGAAGCTGAAACTCCAGTACCTTGGCCACCTCATGTGAAGAGCTGACTCATTGGAAAAGACTGATGCTGGGAGGGATTTGGGGGCAGGAGGAGAAGGGAACGACAGAGGATGAGATGGCTGGATGGCATCACCGACTTGATGGACGTGAGTCTGAGTGAACTCCGGGAGATGGTGATGGACAGGGAGGTCTGGCGTGCTGCGATTCGTGGGGTCATGCCTCAGTGACTGAACTGAGACAGATTTACTGAGATGTGAGCTTGGAGATCTGAATGATAAAGGGGACCAGTAATCTGGAAGAAAAGCATCCCAGTCTGAGAGAATATAGAGTGCAAAAACCCTGGATATCAAGAACAAGTTTGTCTGTTCCGAGAATACAGAGACGCCAACAGGTGCTGGAGAGGAATGAAGTCTGCTAGCACATAACGTAGTAAAAAAGAAGCAACAAAGGGAAAAAAATAAACTCATAAGCCTTGTTAAAGAGTTTAGGTTTTATTTTAAATTTCATCTGCTCATAAAAATGTATAGAAACCTCTTTAAAAAAAAAAGGTATAGAAAGATTTTTGGGTAATGGTGTGGGAAGGAGGCATGGTCTGATTTATGCATTTTATAAATCAATTATGGCTGCTGTAAGAAACTAGTGATGAAATTTAGATTTGTGATATAACTTGAAATTAGACTTTGTAGGAGTCATCAATAGATTGGAGATGGGATGTGAGAGAAAGAGAAGATTCAAAAGTGTCAGACAAGGGCTTTGGACTAAGCAGCAGTATGAACACAATGAATAAATGAATGAAGGAAATGGGACAGAATTTGGCTTAAGATACAAAGGGTTTTATTTGGATGTGTAAATTTGGACACATTTGGATGTGTAAAGTTTGAGGCAGGTATGTGGAGCTGTCAGCCTAAGCAATTTGAAATTGGGTTCTAAAATGTTCTGTGGGACTCAAAGTCTTCTGCAACATCATTCAGGTCTCTGTTATGTAGGTTTTTCTATGAAGGGGGACAGAAAAAAAATGAGGCAATAGCTGAAGAACAACTTGAGGTAAGTAAATTGTATTCACATGAAAGAAGAAAATTACAGAGTGGTTAAGAACGTAGATTCTGGAGTTTGGTTAGTCTGGTTCTATCACATCCTAGTACCACTACCCTGAGTAGTCATTTAACATTTCTGTCTCACTTTTCTCGTCCATAAAATGGGAATAATAATAGTTCCTAATTTGAATGAGTGTAAAAATAATTAACATATGTAAAGTCTTTACAGTATAGCACATAAAAAGTACTATATCCATGCTAACCATTACTTCCATTAAGCATTTTTATTTACCATCCAGGAAAGAAAATGATTCAGGCCAGAACAGATTATAGATAATGCAGGAGAGGTTTGGGCTTCCCCAGTGACTCAACAGGTAAAGAATCTGCTTGCAATGCAGGAGACATAGGAGACTCAGGTTCTATCCTTGGGTCAGGAAGATCCCCTGGAGGAGGAGCTAGCAAGCCACTCCAGTATTCTTGCTGGGAAATCCCATGGTTAGAGGAGCCTGGCAGGCTACAGTCTGTGGGGTCCCAAAGAGTCAGAAATGACTTAGCGACTAAGCACACACACACACTGGAGAGGTTTAATTTCTTGAACAAAGATCTTGAAGCAAAAGGGCATGGGAACCAGTGTATTATTGGAGAGGTTGATTTAAAGGGAAGGAGAGAAATTCAACCGTTATAAAGGATGGAGGTCAAATTACATGGTATAGTTGGAGTCTGGTAGAGTTGGTGGTGGAAAGATATGGGAGTTCTCTTCTGTTTTTATTTTGCCTTTATAAGCAGATGCAAAGTTTTCTGCTAAGTGCGGAAGGTCAGTTGAGACTTACGCAGAAAGTATGTGTAAAATAGCAAATTGACCAGACCAGTCTTTTGAATTATTGACTCTACTAAATAAGAAGTATTTTTAATGTTGTGAAAATCGTACACATTTCATACTTGTAATCTGGAACTTAAATTTCATGAACAATACCTACTATTCCCATTGTAACACACAGTGACCATTCTGTTCATCGCCTTCTAATTCATTAATAATGCAGGTGATCATTCTTCAAGTTAACTGGCTGTGTTCAACCCGTTGTCTGTGTCTCACTGTTTGAAAAACCCTGAACTTGGGTAACAGGGCAGAATTGTGAGAGTCAGCATGGTTAACTGGTTTTTTTTTTTTCTTGAGCCGTGTTCAAGTAAGAGTCATGAAATAGTTGGCAAATGGGGTTTATCCAGTGATAGGGTTTTACTGAGTAATTACAAAGACAGAAAGGGAAAGTTGAGGTTATTATGGAATGTAGTAATGAATAAGTAAACTGAAGTCAAGAAAGGAAGGAAATGGTGAGAACAAAAAAAGAATGAAAAAGTAGAAGGGTTTTGCAAGAGACTGAAAATTGCCAAAATGTTATTGGAAGAATTCCTAAAGGAATTCAGGCCCCCAAAAAGGCAAAAGAGAACTTCTTAAGTAATTGAGTTTTAGGCACATATCCAGACAACTATATAAATCAAAGCGTCAGTAGAGTTCTTGGATAGACTTGTGCATTTTGTCTGTTAAAGACATTTTATCAGGGACACTAACCAGCTTCATGTTATCCTGGAACCAACACCAGACTAATCCAACTGCCCTTCCCAGTCCTTGACGTACATTTCCCCACACCACAGATACTGCAATGCAATCTCTTTGACTTGGAGGACGTTTGGAGATCAGTGATAAACCAAGACTGAATTACCACTTCACTCATATTAACAGGATCATAGAAAATTATACCAAAGTGACTAGATATTTAATCTGGTCTAGTGTGTTAAGCACTCAGTCATGTTCGACTCTTTGCAAGCCCATGGACTGTAGCCTGCCAGTCTCCTTTGTCTATGGGATTTCCCAGGTAAGAATATTGGAGTGGGTAAGCCATTCCCTTCGCCGGAGGATCTTCCTGACCCAGGGATAGAACCCGGGTCTCCTGCATTGCAGGCAGATTCTTACCCATCTGAGTTACCAAGGAAGTTAATCTAGTCTAACTTCTAATTTTACTGAAGAAACATATACCCAGAGAAGAAATTATGTGATTTAGCTAAAGATGCAGATGAGTTCCAAAACAGTTGAGATAAAAATTCAGAATTTGGACCCATATTCCTTTTTCTTAAAAATAAAATTTATGGAGATAATCTGTTAAAACCAAAAATGGTTGAAACTCATTGTGTTGCTTTTTTTCTTTCCTGCTTAAATGTAAAGATGCACTGCTGCTGCTGCTGCATCCCTTGAGTCGTGTCCAGCTCTGTGCGACCCCATAGACAGCAGCCCACCAGGGTTCCCGTTCCTGGGATTCTCCAGGCAAGAACACTGGAGTGGGTTGCCATTTCCTTCTCCAATGCATGAAAGTGAAGTCGTTCAGTCGTGTCTGACTCTAGCGACCCCATGGACTGCAGCCTACCAGGCTCCTCCATCCATGGGATTTTCTAGGCAAAAGTACTGGAGTTGCACTGGCAGGTTTTAAATTATTATTAGTCTTGTAAGAAACAGCACCCAATTTCTAAAAATTAAACTGTATCCGCAAGTTAAATCCTGTTCTAGGAAACTATCCAAATTCTTTTATTGTGAATAGTCAATGAACCATATAAAGAGTTTTGGAAATAATTTTATTAATTAGAAGTTTTAAAATTATATTTATACTCTAAAACATTTCTATATGCGTCATGCAAAAAGAAGGAATTTAAATTACTGATGCTTATATGGAAATGTTATGTAAAGGAGATATTAAAATAATTAGAAAATGACTTTTTCAGCAGTCTTCTCAAAGTCTTAACTTCGTGTCCATGGTAGGAGGAAGTGATAAAGCTTGGCTTACCACAAACGAGCAATTTACTTGGTTCACAGTTGCACTCATGCAAATATTTGAAATAGTTCATTTGGCATGTCTAGAAAATTGATTACTTTTTCTTGGTCCCTAGCCAGCATATGAAAATTTAATGATAATAAAATTTGTGTGTTAAAGGACTTCACATGTGGCACAGTGGTAAAGAATCAGCCTGCAATGCAAGAGACTCGGGAGACAAGGGTTGGATCCTTGGGTTGAGAAGTTCTTCTGGAGGAGGAAATGGCAACACACTCCAGTATTCTTGCCTGGATAATCTCATGGACAGAGGAGCCTGGTGTGCTACAGTTCATGGGGTTGCAAATAATTGGACATAACTGAGTACACACAATGTAAAATTTTAGACCAAAAACATGAGTATACTCTATTATGAAACGATAAAATTTTTTTGCTTCAACTCAGTAATTTACTGTGAATGTATGTTTGTTGTAGCCTCGATGTTGTAAGGCTAAGATTTAAAGATTTTTTTTCTTTTTCTCAGAGGTCTATAAATCTCCAAAAGCCTAAAGTCCGTGAACTTTTGTTATTTATTAATTTCCCCCGATTTTACAATAAACTCATTGTAAAATGGAAACATAGAAACATAATGAAGAATATTTCATCTGAGATTACCACTCAATATTTTAGTATATTACAGTTTTAAATTTATGAATTTGGAATTATACTGATCTAGAGATTGTTCTATTTTTTTATGAATACTATGTTTTATATCTTTTCTTATTTAAATAGCCTTCAAAATAAAATTTTGCTGTTGCTGTTTAGCTGCCAAGTCATGTCCAACTCTTTAGCGACCCCATGGACTAGCTCTTACTATTCTATTATCATCATCACAACTACATTTATTAATACATTGATGAGTCAAGCATTAAGAAAGAATCTTTACATGTATTACATCATTTCTTCCTATTTTGTCCCCATGTTATACATAAGAATTCTGAGGCTCCCATGACTTACCAAGGTTCCTCAGTTAGTGGAAACAAAGTTGGTATCTGGATTCATGTCTTTCAGAGTTAGGGTCCATGGTCACCACATTTGTAATCCTCAATTATAGTACCTTGTATCACAATAATGTATTACAAATCATTTATTTTCCCTTTATGAGACATTGAGCTTACTTCCAATTATCCACATATCTCACATCACTGAGCTAAACATCCTTTGCACCATTATCTCACCTTGTGAGGATAAATTTCTTTTACCTGATTTGACTGGTAATTTTGCACCAAAGTTCGGTAGGTTGACCCCATCACTCTCCTTTCAACTCTAGCTTTCACAGCATCTCATTCCCCATGGCTCCACTTCATGTCCTTGGTTCTCAGAAATTTTCCAGTTGGCCCACTTCCCACGGGAAACATTCTTTAAGCGAAAGTCTTGACTCTTCCCCAAGTACCTGTCCTATTTCATAAGGCCCTCTGAAGCTCCCAGCCATCATGGTTATCCAGCAATCAGTGCCTGTCACCCTACCTGTCACAGCTTCCAAGTAACATCATAACCCTGCCAAGTATCTGCCACTTCATAGACAGAGTCACCTGTCTATGCTCCTGGTGCTGACCTCCTTGTCCCATTTGCCTCTGGAGATTTGACAACTCTGACTTGTTCTGGGAATATATACAACATAATTTGCATGTATTTTATTGGCTAGCAGCGTTTATGTAGCAAAATTAGTTCATTGTTATTGAGTGTTTACTTAGTACCTTCATCCCACGATCCTACCTTAAGACTTTGCCTCCAGTTCCTCTCCATGTGGTTGGCAAGAATCACAGAGCAAAAAATTCATTCAGAAATGGCTAATTAACTGAAATTATGGGATTTTACAAACTCACATGTGTCAACTTTGATATAGTTCCAGCATTTTGCACAAAGCAGCTGATATGAAGAAGCAAACTTAAAATACTTGTTTCATAAGCTTCCAAATAATTACCTAAACCCAGTTACCAATCCCTCTCTGTGGTTCTCAGACTTTAAAGGCTGTAAAAGTGACCTAGGAAATTTATGAAAAAGCGCAGCCTTCCATACTTCTTCTCAACAGCCTGTCAACCTTGTGATTCTAATTCAATACAAGATCTTTATTTTAACAAACACCATGGGTGATTCCGAAGCAAATGATCTATGAACCCACATTCTAAAAGATAGCGCCAGCAAATATTTCAGCAATTTGCCGAAATTTGCTACTCTTTGTCAACTGTGACAGGATCAGCATTTTACTCCATCCTCATTCCTACATTCTAACATAACTAAGAGTAGGCAGGCAACCAGCAGAAATTCGAAAGCTCTAACCTCTTAGCTTTGCACAGATTTTCTGCAGGAGCACAAGAGACGACTCCACCATGCCTTGTCCTGCGCCAATGTGGACCCCGAGCATAGCTGATTCAGCTTGCTCCTTCTCACATATGAGCACAGTCTGTATTAGGAAGGCCTTCCGTGGTGGTACCGGGAAGACATTAGATGACTGTATGCAAAAAAATGAACAAACAAAATTGTGATTAAAATTCTCAGAAGGTTTGGCAGTTTGGAGCAATAAAAGGATGTGCCATGCAGGCAAAAAAGAGAAACTGAGAATTCTCGAGTTTCATGTAACTACAAGGATACTACACAGGAAACTCAGGAAGGCCTGACTGGATATGGTAACACAGTTTATCTTTACTCATAAGGAGTTAAAAGTTACCAGAGTAACGTGGGTCTCACAGAAGAACGGGAATGAGAGATGCAGACCTACACAGATCTCATACAATCTTAGAGCTTTGTTATGCATGGAGGTAGAAAAAATGATGGTTCTAGGTCCATAGAAGGAAGCATTTTGTCCTCAGGACATTACTGCCTAAGGGGACGACCACGGCAAAATCTGGGCTTGAGATTTCAATCAGGAGCCCAGCAAAAGGCTGGAGATGGAGATTAAAGGAAAGCTTGTTGTCAAAGTCAGATTTTCCACTAAAAAAAAAAAGGGAACCAAGATAAAGCCAGTATCAAAATGGGGATCCCTAAAAGCAAAAAGTGATTACATGGAGACCCCCAAATGCAGACTGCACTGAGCTGATGGCAATTCCCTGTAGGTTCCCCCTGTTGAAGCAGTATCTTATAAGGAAATCTCTAAGATTTTGCTTCCTTTTTTGCTTCCCATACCAGTGTATGACTTATGAGGAATTTTATCTGCTTTTCGTTTAATTCTGAAAATTGATCACACTGATTTGTGAGCTATGAATGATTTAGCTTCTTGACTACCAAGAATGAGCGACCTGGACACTATTACTAGCCGTGATGTTCTCAAAGACTATCACAGGTAAAACACTGATCAAGCTTCTGGGAAAAATATATGGGAACATCGTGGCAAGATGTCAGCTAAAGAGAAAGTGGAGCCTGAATCTATGATTATTCCCAACTATGGCATCTTCCTCTCCTATGATAACAGCAGCAGGTAACATACATCTGTGCTTAGTCGCTCTGCTGCTAAGTCGCTTCAGTCGTGTCCGACTCTGTGTGACCCCATAGACGGCAGCCCAACAGGCTCCCCCGTCC
The DNA here is from genome assembly GCF_032452875.1 of Bos javanicus. NCBI lineage: Eukaryota > Metazoa > Chordata > Mammalia > Artiodactyla > Bovidae > Bos > Bos javanicus. The sequence goes on along the minus strand of NC_083891.1, from coordinate 26,117,536 downwards.
CTGGGATTCTCCAGGCAAGAACACTGGAGTGGGTTGCCATTTCCTTCTCCAGCTTAGTCGCTCAGTCGTGTCCAACTCTTTGCGACCTCATGGAATGTAGCCCACCAGGCTCCTATGTCTATGGGGATTCTCCAAGCAAGAATACTGAAGTGGGTTGCCAAGCCCTCCTCCAGGGGATCTTCCCAACCCAGAGATCAAAACCCAGGTCTCCAGCATTGCAGGTGGATTCTTTACCATCTGAGCCACCAGGGAAGCCCAACACATATATTGAGGGCTAACTTGGTGCCAGGTCTTTTCATGAATTTCTTTTAATTCTGACAACTATGAAGCAGACTCTTTCAGTCCCTGGAGGAGGGGAGGGCCTGGCAACCCACTTCAGTGTTCTTGCCTGGAGAATCCCACAGACAGAGGAGCCTGGCAGGCTACAGTCCATGGGGTTGCAAAGAGTCAGACTCAACTGAAGCAACTTACCACCCATGTAGACTCTTCCAACACCCTCAGTACAAGTCATACAAATGAGGAAACTAGACTCAAAGTCTGAGTGACTTCTCCAATCCCACAGCCAATAAGGGAGGGGCTGGGCATTTGCATCAAGACAGTCTTTCTGGAGTATTTGCATTTAGGTTACCACGGCGAATACCAGAGTCTTAAACTCCCAGGCAAGCAATTGCTTGCCTCTGAGGAAAACCATTCCTTAGCAGAAGAAGCTAGAAGAACAGCTAAGAATAAGCTTGAAGGAGGAGTCTTAAGCACATGTGATTTTCCCAGGGGTCCAGAATTAGTGCCCATTTTAAGAAGTGAATGTTCTTCTTTCCATCCAATTTGAACAAAGTTTCATATTATTTGCAACAAAGCAATCCTTTGCAGATACTTCAGCAGGCTTTGCAGTGTGTGTTCTGAAACACTGGAAATAGAAGACTCAGTCACTGGATGATCATTACAGAGAAACATATGCTCAGCTGACAGATATTCAAAAGTGAAAAACAAAATAACAACAACAAAGACAATCCTTCCATTATCTTATTCTCTTAATTGATTTTTGTTAACATGAAATGGGTTATTAGTGCAACTTATTTAAAATTGTTTAGTTCTATTAGGAGTGCCTTTTGGGTGGACCACTCTGAGTGACTTTCATGCTTAAAAACCATTTTTTATTCAAATGTCTTACAGCCACCCCAGGAGAACCCTAGAAAAGGAGTTCTATTTATTATCCCCCATTTTAGATGAAGAAAACCAGACATGGAGAAATAATGCAACTTCACCAACATTCCATAGCATCACAGTCTTTAGAACAGTAAAATTAGATAAATGTGATGGTAACAACCGAAAACCTCTCCAAATCAACCTCTAAAATTCTAAAATGTGTAGAACAGGATTCTAAAAGAGCACCACTTCTTTAAGAAAAACACCATCCCATAAGCTCATATCAGACATATGATTAACAAACACACTGATTTTTAAAACTACCTGATTTACTTTATCATAACTAGTCATGTACAAGAATTTTATAAATAATATTGAGAAACTGTATTTTTGACTGAGCAGCAATGAAACTATTGAAAAGATAAACAGATTATTCAATAAACTACCCAATGTTAATTCTTAAAAATAATTGGTATAAGCCAATCTTGTGAATCCAAAAGCAGGCATATTATTAACTATTCTAAATATTAGAAATATTTTTAAATGTCCAGTGGTTAGTATAGATAGAAAATTCATTGATTGAAATCAGCTGTGAAACCTAGCCTGGAATTTGGTTAGCTATTAAGTTTAACTTTGTCTTATTAGTTCAAAATTTAAACAGTTTGAACCACTTCTACATTCATTAAAAACTTTACTCTTATAATATTAAAAAAAAAAAAAACACTTTACAAACACATAGATGTAACTAGCCATCTCATCTAAAAAGCTAAATTATTCCTAGACAGCTTTCAAGATCCCTGCATTTCAAAGCTTATTTCAAAAACCATCACTATTTTGCATTTATAAACTGGATCTTTGCAATAAGGAACTATAAATATACTACTGGGCTTCCCAGGTGGTACAGTGGTAAAGAATCTGCCTGCCAATGCAAGAGACGCAGGAGACATAGGTTTGATCCCTGGGTGGGGAAGATCCCTGGAGAAGGGAATGGCTACCCACTCCAGTAATCTTGCCTGGGAAATCCCAGGGACAGAGGAACCTGGCATCTACAGTCCATGCAGTCACAAAGAGTCAGACACCACTGAGCAACTGAGAACCAAACAAATATACTATTATATACTAAATGCCCACATCCCAATTTTAATTACAGTATTCCTTTTGTTAACATAAAATGCTGCATCTAATAAAAGCATGATACATTTCTACAATTTAGTGACAAAATTAAAGGGTCTTTGTAGAGAAGATAATGAAGCAAGCACCAAAACAGTTCAAACAATAAAATCAACATTACATTGATTTTAAGAAAAGCCAAGAATATATAGGTGCTTATATAAAAGAGAAACACAGAACTTCATATGAGAGGAAAGAGAGATGGCTCTTAACTATATTTAGATTCTTCGGCCCAAATAAAAACTTTTAAGAACACAAAGAAGATAGAGACAGAGAGAGAGAGGGAGAAGGGAACGAAGGGAGCAGAGGGAAGGTGAGAGACAGAGGCCGAGGGGGCGCTGGAGAGCGGGGCCGAGGAGACCAAAGACCAAAGCCTCACAGAAATAAAAATACACTCTTGAAGCATTTTTTAAAATGTAAATGTTTGGAGAAGGTGAATAAAAGAGCAAGTGTAATTCAGTGCCAGATTTCACAAAGAATACAAGGTAGAAACTAAACTCCACCAAAATGGAATTAGAATAACAGTCAACACTTGCTTTATGAAGACAGGTCATGTTACAAGACTAAGACAACATCAAGAATGCAGTATAAACACTTCAGAATGTTTAGGAGAACAGCAGTCTTTAAGTACCATACAAATGATTAATGAATCAGGTAACTGAAGATTACATTAGAGCAAGGTCTCTACAATTTTCCATTTGGTTCTACTTCAAGTAGTCTATGATATACACATGAATTCCTTACACTGTATTGCACTATACATTGGTTGCTGTCATTATACCCAAATGTAAACAATAACGCAGACTTTCTTGTCTATCTGCAGGTGTCCTTAGGTGGCAGTAAGTAATTAAACAATATGAAAAAGCCAGGAAATTTGTGTAGCTATTTACAGCATCCCTCGGTGAATGCACATTTGGCTAAAGAGATCCCAACAAAATAAAGGGGAAAAGCCCCCAATATAGCATCTTCTATGTTTAAAAAAAATCTTAGCTTATAAAAACAAAAAAAGCCGATAAACCCATTGGCTTTTGTAGACCATCTAGAAGGCACTCATCTCTTCATGCATGTTTCCGCAAGTGTCCTAAATTTGGGTCCCAGATGATCCAAAAATTCAAGCCCATCTTCTTCTTGTCGTTCGCTGCAACAGCCCACAGATCCAGCTGCCGATCCTCTTCCTTCGTAGTTATAGGTCAGGACGTAGTCTTGAGCTTGCATATGGGTGTTATCCTGATCACACTGCTGGACCTTCTGCCAAGAGGATAAAACACAACATATTTTATTATTATTATTTTAAACACCAAGACTTACTAGCATAAAAATAATTGCTTTGATTTACCTTTCATTGTTTAATTTTTAACCAGAGTGTGTCCTCTAATGGATTCCTACATATAAAAAATGCACATGATTGGTCTGTATCATAAATCACACCATCAGTTAATTCACTACATAGCAGGTTTCTAAAAGTCACACATGTGGCAGCAAGTATGCAAGCATTTGTTTTAAGTTATCATTGTTTTCCCTTTCCAGATTATGGCTAATGTGAAATGCATTCGTACAAGTGAACCCGAATGCATGTGGCTCAAAGCTTTCCCAGATAGGCAGAGTGACTGCAGGTTGGAGTTGCCTCAGATTCCACTGTTGGTCTCTAAGACCTGATTTGTCTGATGGGAAATGGTAACACAAAGCCATGAGAAAAAGAATTTAAGTATCATCTTATTCTTTCAGAAAGAATGAACAACCAAACAAAATAGGAAGAAAAGTCAATACCCATTTAACCTCTGATTGCAATTCAACCAAAATTAAGGAAAATCAAATTTCTAATGAGTAGATTAATTGGGTGAAAAATCAAGATTATATTCATTTCATAATCATTTAGAAAGCTGAAAAGAAAGCAAAACAGATTTATGGGAAACTCACTTCACCAAGACGGGGCTGAGTGTAAGTATACCACTCGGAGTACGTGTATTTGCAGTTGTCGGTTGCTACTGGTCCTCCCCTACAGGAATCCAGAGTGTGCTGTCCACCTTCCTTACACCGTTCCAGGGTGTGATGATGCCCGGTTTCCTGGCAGGACTCCATGGTCTGGTGCCCTCCTTTGACCATCTCGATGGTCTCCTGCCCTCCATTCTTCACTCTGGATCCCAGGGTGCCACCAATTCCATGAGCGGAGCCACCCACAGCATGGGTTGTGAAATCATTTGTGGAATACTGGAACAAAACAGGTGGCATTGGGGAAATACAGAGAAAAACAAAAAATGAGAAAAAGAACAAATCAAGCAGATAATGCCATGAATTTTCGTGCTAGGAGGTAAGCATTCCAAGGGCTGGAACTCAATCTGTCTTGGCAACCTTGGGTACCTAACTACCTTAATTCTACTACTTCACTAGGTAGCTTCCAATACAGGAAGCCAACTGCAAGATGTCAAGTGGTCTGAGCCTTGAGACAAGTCAGAAAACCTGATGTGTACTCCTTTTTTAATAACTTCTTAGAATACTGTACAACTTCATCTGTGAAATCCTTCCAGCATCTCACATCTCAGGCTCAGGATTCCACACTATTGTCTCACACAGACTAACGCTGCTTAAATTCATTCCCTTCACCTGACTAGAACAGAAACAGAAATAATAATCGGTATTTTTATTCAGTGCCTAATTGAGTTCCCTTCAACTGAAACAAAATTAACAGAAATAACAAGTTGCCATAAAAAGCGGCAATACTAAATCCTTGTCATCTAATTAACTAAATCCTTGTCATTTAATTAAATAAAGACAAATCAGCAGAGAAAGTAAGAACACCAAAGCTCTGGACACTAACTTTCCATGTTATGTTTCTCTAGGAAACTCTAAGTTTCATTTTTTCTAATACCTTCCTAGATGCCAACATCCTTTTGTTTTCTAGATCCTTCCTGCTCTAATCATCAATTACATTTTCGTAGGGAATTTATTTGTTCCTCCACATACTGGGGCTTCCCTCATAGCTCAGTTGGTAACGAATCTGCCTGCAATACAGGAGACACCAGTTTGATTCCTGGGTCAGGAAGATCCACTGGAGAAGGGATAGGTACCCACTCCAGTATTCTGGCCTGGAGAATTTCATGGACCGTACAGTCCATGGGGCTGCAAAGAGTTGGACACAACTGAGTGACTTTCACTTCACTTTTTTCCTTCATCCACATACTAGGCTGGAACTCAAAGCTGAAGCAGTGCAATCACCTGTTAGCATGATTGCTTCATATATTTGACCACAGGCTCCTCTCTAACCCATAGTAGAGGCTGAGAGCCTCCATTAAAGTTCTTCCCACGATGATCAAAGCCTGTAGTCATTTTATGGCTGCTGCCAGAAAAAAAATTAAAATTATTATGCTGATGATCCGTGAATAACTAAATGAAACCCTTTTACAGCACAACCGGCAGCTTCAATATATAAAAAAGACAGGATTTAAAGTTGAAGCAGTGACACACTTGAAATAGGGGGGGAAAAAAATAACAATATGCCAAAGGATTTTACTATTAAGTAACATTACATGGCCAAATTGAAATGCTACATATCACCATGGGATCAATGTCATTTGATTTGTCCCCTGCAACTGATGACATGTTATATATTGTAAGCTATCTGATTTCAAAAAAACTTTTCCCAGAAAAGATCACTACAGTTGTTTAGGCAAATTTATTGTTTGAATGTATTCTAATATTTTGGCTGAGCCACGTGGCAGGAGGGATCTTAACTCCCTGACCAAGGACTGAACCAGCGCCCCCTACAGTGGAAGCACAGAGTCTTAACCATTGACCGCCAGGGAATTCCCTATCATCTGTACCTATTTTGAAAAGACAATTTACCACTTTGTCATCGCCAGGAGCTTCAGTGTTTGACACAATGAGGTTCTGCTGAGCTAAATCATCTGGAAATACTTTTGGCTTTTTGTCTGCCCCAGTAGTAGCCCCACAGACCAAGGTGAATAAGATACCTGCAGAATAAGAGAGATGACTTTGGTTTATCATAAAAGATTATTATGAATTTATGATGACAAATAGAAAAACAACTTTCCAGAAAACATAAATATTATTGCTTGAGTCAAAGCAGCATCCATTAGAAAAGCCTGCCTTAAATGGATATGCCACAAACAAGGACACGCTCAGTGCTGTACTTGTGTTAAATTTTATGTCTGCACCAATTACAACAGCACTAATATGATACCTACATGCACGTTCAATATAAGAATTAAATATGTGTGTGTTAAATAGAAACGTAGCTATATACAAATGAGCAGCCATAGATAACAGTGTTGATTCTGAGAATGTGTCCTGAAAGTTATTTTAAAGGTTATCTTTTAAATTCATGAAAGGACTTACAAAATAGCAATGCTATGCCCAACAATATTGCAAGGATGGCCCACTTTCCAAGTATCACTTCTCTGTTGCCAGTCCTCGAAACTGGCCGAAAGCTGCAGTCATTTGGGGTAACACAGTCACATAATATCACCTCTAACTGAGTGACGAGTGACTGGCCAAGTCTATCTGTAACTCTGACAGGGACTGTATATTTTCCAAACCGGAGGTCATTCAGATAGGAGAGACGTGCTGCTGTATCTGAAAGGAAATAAAACCATGACTTACAGATTGCCATTGATTTCTCCTGAGCATAAATAACTAGTGACAGGATATTCAGCATTATTTCCATACCATGGATATTCCTAATGGGAATGGCACAATTGCTACACGATTGTAAGTGTGCATGGACCAAGTCTTTCTGATCATATACAAGTTTGTTTATGCTGCCTCGTTGTATAAACGTCTTTTGGCTTTTGTAATAATATATTTTATCTGTCCATACACAAGTCCTTCTTATCACAAATAATAGATTTGTTAAGAGATTGACTTTTATCATATCTTAAAAAATTTTAATATGACCAAAATTTTAATTTTAATGTATCTTCTTTTATGCACTATTCATCAGAGAATTTCATAGTCTGAATTCCGGATGTTTCTCCTTACTTTATTTTCATATATTATGCCAAACCATGAACTTACTATCAAGGCATCAGTCATATGCTGGAACTTCTTCTCATGATCCTATAAGACACTGGGACCAACCTTATATTTTTTGCTTTTGATGTTTTTTTTTAAGTCAAGAGTGGATATTTTATCCAGATCAAAATCCAACAGTCTTGGGGACAGAGCCAAAAATATACTACTTTACATATAGATTACACACGCCCATGCCCAAGAATAATCCTCCCAAGTTAGCTGGCCCAGTGTGACATTTTTATTATTTCATATTTGATGCTCTAAATGTAAACCTTCAATACTTGGGTAAAAAAATAAATCATTGAATTGAGTCAATTTTAAAGGAAAGCATGATTAACCCGGTGTCCATGAATGTGTAAGAAATAATAATATGACTAACAAAACCAAAATTTATGATCCAAAACATACCACAGTCTATTGGATTGCCTATCTTGTTTACTTCCCCCTATAATCCCATTTTACATATGAATAAATGAATGCCCAAGAAGAGTAAATAGCATAATGAGACCTAAAGGCTCCTTAGGATACAGTCTTCACTTAGCATTTTTCAGGCTTTGGACTATTTCACAGCCCAGCAAAACTTTAAACTAATACAGTTTTGACCAACATAATCCTGTTAACATTTCACTGTACTAAGTAGGAATTTTGTTTTAATTACTGCCTCTTTTAACATTATATAAAAAAGATGTGATATTATGACACCAAAGTAGAGAGGTCATCTAAATATAAGGTTGCTTCTCAAATACACATTCATTGGTATGCTAAGTCGCTTCAGTTGTGTCCAACTTTTGCGACTCCATGGACTATAGCCCTCCAAGCTCCTCTGTCCATGGGATTCTCCAGGCAAGACTACTGGAGTGGGTTGCCATACCCTTTTTCAGGGGATCTTCCCCAGGGATCAAACCCACGGTTCTTATGTCTCCTGCATTGGCAGGCACACTCTTTACCACTAGCTCCACCTGGGACTCACTGGAATGCTATTTAAAAACACTGAAAATTTTGTCTGTCAGTTCACAGAGCAATTTATAATAGGAAATCAAGAAATATTCACTGAAAGCATGGGGATGAAAACCATTCAAGGGCATTTTAAAGGCAACCCCCATTCAGTTTACAGTAGATGAAGGTTAGGGTTAGGGTCATGAAAGCTGCAGTGACAGGACATGGTGCACAGGTTGTGCAGTCAGGAGACACAGAACGTGCTGGAAAGTTATGAGCTGATGTAGGGAGTGAGGCAACGGTGGCACGGAGAGAAATTCCTTTTGCTTTTGCCATTCTTGTCACCGTGGATTTTAACAAAGGTAAAGTCGGAAGTACACACTGGGACCAAGTGGGGGAAGAATCCCACGTAAAAAACATTAGATAAGAAATGGTCAGAAGTCAACGCAGCACAGAGAAGATTTAATACAGTGGACACCGTGATGTGCTCCCAGATCCCCCCCAACCAGGGATGTATTGTCCCAGCTGCTTGGGAGGCTATCAGCACCACCAGGGACTGGGCCTTCCTGCCAAAGGTCATGCCCCCTTGGGCACCCCAAATCACAGACAGAGTCTCGAAAGAGCGCAGAACAGAATGGCCATTGAGGAATGGAGATGACTCATGCATTAGTCAAGGCTGTCCTTTGGCCTGAGCTGCAGCTTGAGTTCTCTGTTTGCTCCACTCTGCTTTCTTTCCACTCACATATACTGATGCCAAGGAAACGCCTTGATAAACATTCAGCCTAGAAAGACTGCCTCAGCGTCCGCTTCCCTGAACACACCTGCAAAGGATGGGGATTCCCTTCTGACCAAGGAAACCACCGTCATGTGAAATATCTGTGTGGCTGGGAGGCACACAAGCCTGGCAGTGGTTCTATCAGATCTAGTCTGGTGGGGTCGGGGCGGGAGGGATAGCAGTGTAGCATGGGAATGAGAATTCACGCAAACTGTAGGGAATCCTGGCACAGGACTGACCAGAAACAGGCTCTTCCCACCACACCAATGCTGAGAAACTCACGTTCATTCGTTGGTGGTTACCATACAGCAAATTATTCTTCTATATTTTAGACATTTTGATGCTGAAAACGACAGAGTTACATTTAGAAATACATACCGTTAACCTTTGTCAGTCTCCACATTCTAAGTACCTCTGAATCAGAAACACCTTCCAAACTGAAGTCAAAGGGTGGGCCGTGTATGGGTTCATCAGGATCTACAGCAACAATCTCGGCCGATGACATGACGGTTTTACAGATGACCACCATCCACTGACGTATGACTGGGCCGTTATCATTCACATCCTTAAGAACAATCCCCAGGACTCCATTACATGTTCTCCCATCTAGAAAATTGAATATGAAAATACAATTTCTTGATTTTTGAGTTTCTATTAGGCAATTACACATTGAAAATTACACATTATTAGGCACTTGTACCATAGAAATGACAGGAACAGGCACAGTCCTAGGTTACATCGCTAAGTTACGTTAAAAGAAAGACATAATCCATTTCAAAGATGTTGTACAGAAAATAACTGCTTTTTAGATTTGTCGCCCATTCACTAAAAAGCTGCAATAGACATGGAATTTTTGTAGAGGTGAGGTTTGACAGATTTTTCAAAAGAGGAAGGAAGAGAGGGCCAAAAAGGGCATTTCTGGTATAGTCAAAACACAAGGAGATTTAACAAGGTGAGAAATCACATGCACAGACCTATGTTCTGGACACAATGAAAGGGAAGGCATGTGGAAAGCACTTAAGGTTTGGGGGCAGGAAAAGTAAAACGGGTAAAAGGCATAAGATATGCATGTGGAAGATTAGAACCAAATTAGTACACAGGAATGTTTAACACACAAAAGACCCCAGAAGTGGGAAATCACTTGCAAACCTGAGTAATCACTCTGAGGTAGCCTAAGGAACCCATCTATCAATACAGTCAATAAACTTACTGAGTAATTACTTTGTACAGAGCACTGCAGTGGAAAACCTGGGAGATTCGAAGATGAAGTGGGCATGGGTCCCGGCTACAAATGAGTAACACAGTTGTGAAGCCTAAAAGTGAACATAAATCCAGGACTTGTGTCTCTAAACTATTTTTTCTTTCTGCTTATTAATAAGGAGGGCACGGTTATGAGGAGTGGAAAAGAGGATGAAATAAACTTGTGCCATCTGCAACCTGGGGCTGTGTCTCATACGAAGCTGCCCTCCTAAGGAGAGCGAGGAGACCAGGCAGAGCCCTGCAGCCACTACCTCAACCCCACAACAGGATCCCTTGTATTTCCAGGGTCATCCTGGGCCAGGAGCCATAGCCCATCAAGTTAAGAAACTGGTGCTGAACTGGGGGCCACAGAAAAGGACATGGTGGAAGCAACTACAAAATTGCTCTGGGGTACCCTTATGGCAGAAAGTGGAGAGGAACTAAAAAGCCTCTTGATGAAAGTGAAAGAGGAGAGTGAAAAAGTTGGCTTAAAGCTCAACATTCAGAAAACAAAGATCATGGCATCTGGTCCCATCACTTCATGGGAAATAGATGGGGAAACAGTGTCAGACTTTATTTTTTTGGGCTCCAAAATCACTGCAGATGGTGATTACAGCCATGAAATTAAAAGACGCTTACTCCTTGGAAGGAAACTTATAACCAACCTAGATAGCATATTCAAAAGCAGAGACGTTACTTTGCCAACAAAGGTCCATCTAGTCAAGGCTATGGTTTTTCCAGTGGTCATGTATGGATGTGAGAGTTGGACTGTGAAGAAAGCTGAGCACCGAAGAATTGATGCTTTTGAACTGTGGTGTTGAGAAGACTCTTGAGAGTCCCTTGGACTACAAGGAGATCCAACCAGTCCATCCTAAAGGAGATCAGTCCTGGGTGCTCATTGGAAGGACTGATGCTGAAGCTGAAACTCCAATACTTTGGCCACCTCATGCGAGTTGACTCATTGGAAAATACCCTGATGCTGGGAGGGATTGGGGGAAGGAGGAGAAGGGGATGACAGAGGATGAGATGGCTGGATGGCATCACCAACTCGATGGACGTGAGTCTGAGTGAACTCCGGGAGATGGTGATGGACAGGGAGGCCTGGTGTGCTGCAATTCATGGGGTCACAAAGAGTCCAACATGACTGAGTGACTGAACTGAACTGAACTGATAGTGGAATAGAGGAAAAGTCTGAAGTTGAAGGCAAGTCAATACCTCCTATTTAATATCCTGCAAATTAAAATTCCAGAATGAGCAAGGTTAATGTTTAAAGGAAAGCCAACAAAATCACTAATTAGAAGATTAACTCACTCTATGCAAGATAGCTTCAAATCATGCATATTTACTATCTTCAAAAACATAAAGTTAACTGTTTAAATAAGAATGCAATTGACAGCTGAAATTCCAGTAGAAATAACCTAATAATCATCTAATAGGGACTCTAAAAGAAAAAGATAAATAAAATGGTAGGGAAGCAATACTTAAAGAAATACTTGTTGAGAATATCCCAGAATTAAAGAAAAACATGGACTTTTTTTTTTTTTTTTAATGTTCTGATCTGACTGCACTGCTGGGTGAATAAAACTAAATTCTCAGCATAAACACTGAATAAAAACTATATATTGAACATAACCTAGGGACTACAAAAGTTATCTGGATGTATGACCTACAAAAAGACAATAGACACTAAAATAAGCATTGGCAACAAGAAATGCCAAAGGACGATGGAGTATCACTTGCAGGGTACTGAGGGAAAGAAAGAGTTAACTCAAAATTTTAAAGCAAGTCAAATGACAAAATCAAAGATGAGGATGATATTGAAATATTTTTCAGAACAATAAAACTGACAGGGTTTATCACCCACATCGCACCACTGAAAGAACTAGTAAAGGATACAGTCCAGCAAGAAGAAAGGAGAACTCGAAAAGAAATGAGATACAAGAAACCAGGCAACTACCTCTCACTTTGGACAACTCTAAAAAAAAAGACAGAAAGGTAGCAGGAATGTATGCAAACATGTATTTTACCTGCCTGACAAACTTTCCTATTAGGACAGAATACTCTCTTCCCTCAGATTTTCCTGGTTCTCATGCTACGTGGTGTTTTCCTGATCTCTCTGAAAATACGGATTGCAGAACACGATTTGGGTCCACACACAGAGGTGAAAGCACGTCTTACTGACTGAATCTGATTAATTGTAATGGCTTTAAAAATTGACCTCTGCAGTGTTTGCTGTTCTACCACTGTAATAAATGCTTGAATTCCCCTTTCATGAAATGTGTAGAGTTGTTCAATAAACCTTTTTTTTGCACATTGTGATCAGTATCGGTATAGAATATGTCAACCAAAGGTTTTAGACATCTAACTCAGTGTCTCACAGCTCTGTTTTTCATGTGTTAGTAATAAATAATATTATTTTATTTACTGGAGTATATGCATGTAATGCTCACCTTCTAATATTAATATAATTCTATAAGCTTGTGTGCATGCCAAGTCCCTTCAGTTGTGTCCAACTCTTTGAAACCCTATGGACTGTAGCTCCTCCATTCATGCGATTCTCCAGGCAAGAATTCTGGAGTGGATTGCCATGCCCTTCTCCAGGGGATCTTCCCGACCCAGGGATCAAACCCGCATCTCTTATGTCTCTTGCATTGGCAGGCAGGTTCTTTACCACTAGCGCCACTTGAGAAGTCCTGGTTCCAATTCTATATGGGTAAATACCAATTTCAAAAAAGTCCTGGAAGGTGGTCCACAATTTATGTGCATGACACTCTCCTGCTAAATGCTTTTACAAATCTGAAAGCACACTCCTCCTCCCAACACTGTGAATCTTAGAACAGAAGAAATGTAAAACTCAACTACACAGAGGAGACACCTGGGTGAAACTGCCAACTGAGGTTAGATCAAGAAAGGAAACTGAACTCAAAGCTTAAAAAAGACCTATGTTTAGAAGAGGGGAAGGCAGTACAACTAAAAACTACAGCGATACGAGAGGAATGTGTGGAAAAGTTGAGACATTGAAGACTTGAGGGAGAATTTTTAAAAGAGGAAGAAGCAAGAGCTGTAGGGAAGCTGGAGAGAGGAATTTAGCATAAGCCCAGAGATCAGTCGGATAAGGCAATGGCACCCCACTCCAGTACTCTTGCCTGGAGAATCCCATGGATGGAGGAGCCTGGTAGGCTGCAATCCATGGGGTCGCTAAGAGTTGGACACAACTGAGCAACTTCACTTTCACTTTTCACTTTCATGCACTGGAGAAGGAAATGGCAACCCACTCCAGTGTTTTTGCCTGGAGAATCCTAGGGATGGGGAAGCCTGGTGGGCTGTCATCTATGGGGTCACACAGAGTCGGACACGACTGAAGTGACTTAGCAGCAGCAGCAACAGAGATCAGTGCTCACAAAAGACAGATTTCTCATATGGAAGCAGGTGGGGTGGGGAAGGTCCAAAGGGAATGAGTTGATATAGATTTTTTTAAAAGGTAAAGAGCAAAAACAAATAAACAATAAACATACTTTAGTACAATCTCAGTTCATATTAAAAAAAAAAAATACGTGGAGTTACCCTGACCAGCTTCAAAAGAAATGAATGGAAAAGACCCCATTACACATTTATTTTCTACCACAATGATGATACAGAGCCTCTCTAAACACCATGAAACATTTGCTCTCTCGCTTATTTTTATCTCCTCTGCAACAGAGGAAAATGTGGAATAAAATCATATCCAAAATCTCTCATTCCAGACTAATTTTTATCCCATCAATGAACAAATCATTTGTCAACTGCAATATAAAATGTAAAAATAATGGACTTCATATTCATATTGCTTCTCTTCTTTTCACCTGACTTTGACCTAAAAGCATATCTTGACAAAGGGACAAAGGAAGCTGAGGTCTTTAAAGATAGTCTTTAATTGGATGAAGTCAAATTAACAATGGTTTCAACTTTACCAAATCAATCAATGTATATGAGCCACTTCTCATTAATTTAGAAAAAGCTGAAATGCCTAAAACGTCTTCCAAAATCACTTCTAAAATCTTATTTTGCAAGCTATGGTATAATAATTTATGTTTACTGTAATTAACATTTATTTTACAGAGGCACAAAGTTCAAGTGTATGTTACAGTAAAATTATATTTTATGTAATAAGAGGATCCCATTCCTGATCTTTGTGCTCACATTCCAATTTTGCAGGGCTCATGCTGCTGCTGCTGCTAAGTCACTTCAGTCGTGTCCGACTCTGTGCGACCCCCATAGACAGCAGCCCACCAGGCTCCTCTGTCCCTGGGATTCTCCAGGCAAGAATACTGGAGTGGGCTGCCATTTCCTTCTCCAATGCATGCATGCATGCTAACTCGCTTCAGTCTTGTCCAACTCTGTGCGACCCCATGTACAGCAGTCCACCAGGCTCCCCTGTCCATGGGATTATCTAGGCAAGAATACTGGAGTGGGTTGCCATTTCCTTCTCCGTGCAGGGCTCACAGAAATGACTTTACATTTTACATGATTTTGTGGATTCACAGTATTTGTTATTCTAATTTTATAGTATCAGAATACTAATCCCCAAGTATTGTTAGTTTCCTGTAGAAAGATACAACGTTTTTAGGATTGTGTGTGCTAAGTTGCTTCAGTTATGTCTGACTCTTTGCACACCATGGACTGTAGCCTGCCAGGCCCCTCTGTCCATGGGATTCTCCAGGCAAGAAACTAGAGTGGGTTGCCACGTCCTCCTCGAAGGGATCTTCCCAACCCAAGGACTGAACCAGAATCTCTTATGTCTCCGACATTGGCAGGCAGGTTCTCTAATACTAGCGCCACCAGGGAAGCCCTTTTAGGACTGTCTATGAGGAAATTAAGTATATTATCTCTATAATGAACTTTCCTGCTGAAGTGAGTATTTTTTAAGATATATGAATAAATAAATTGAAACTGATTTTACTAAAGTAATTTTCTTCACTAAAATGAATGGTTATTTAATTTTAATAAAGTACAGTCATATATTTTCTATGACTAAATTATTTTATAATGCTGCTGCTGCTAAGTCGCTTCAGTCGTGTCCGGCTCTGTGAGACCCCACAGACGGGAAGCCCACCAGGCTCCCCTGTCCCTGGGATTCTCCAGGCAAGAACACTGGAGTGGGTTGCCATTTCCTTCTCCAATGCATGAAAGTGAAAAGTGAAAGGAAGTCGCTCAGTCGTGTCCGACTCTTAGCGACCCCATGGACTACAGCCTACCATGCTCCTCCATCCATGGGATTTTCCAGGCAAGAGTACTGGAGTGGGGTGCCATTTCCTTCTCCAAAATTATTTTATACTTACATACAAAACTGAAGGTGCTACTGGAAAGCAAACTTGAGTTAATAAATTATAACCAACCCCTCAATACTTGTCATCTGGGGAGGAAAAAACTTTGAATGTACATTGTTAATATTAAAACAGAGGCTGCACATGATTGAGAGTCTACATAGCCAGCTTAAACACAAAGTCCTTACCTTTGTCTGAGGCAATGATTGAAATATTATATACACCACTTCTGGCTTCTCTATCGAGTCTTTTCAAAATTGTGATTACTCCTGAGTTTTCATCCACATCAACCCACCCTTCTGGATCACTTGATTTCATATACCTGTGAATAATGACGAGTTAAAATAGCAAAACAGATCGTAAGTCAAATTACAATCCTAGTATCAAAATAAATTATACATTTTAAACAGTGAAAGTTGCTCAGGCGTGTCTGACTCTTTTCGACCCCATGGACTGTGGATTTCTCCAGGCCAGAATACTGGAGTGGGTAGCCTTTCCCTTCCCCAGGGGATCTTCCAACCCAGGGATTGAATCCAGGTCTTCCCCACTGCAGGCAGATTCTTTACCAGCTGAGCCACCAGGGAAGCCCAATGTATACAGAAATTTTTTTTTTCTTTTCTAAGAAAAAAAGCATGGTCAATTTGACGTTCACTAAAATAGAATTACAAGTACCTTATGCCACTGCTACTTCTTGTTTCCGGGTCGTATGCTTTATAACCAATGGTCTTTGTTCCCACTGGTACGTTTTCTTTAATTCGAACAGTTTGTACCCGAGGGTCACACTCAGGGCCCTCATCCTGATTTTGGACATTAACAGTGACTGTTGCCATGTTCGTGGTGGATCTGGAAGTACCAGTATATGGAGCTTCATTAACTACACCAATTTCCAGGGTCACCTGCTGTTTTTCTTCATAATTCAGTGGCTACAAAAGCAAGCATGTTGAAAATGAGATCAAGATGCAGTATTTGGCCATGTGAACTAGTGTGTAACTACTTAGCTTTGGGAATGTGTACTAAGTGCTGGCTCAGGAAGAGTCATGAAAATACTAAATGTATACCCGCAAATGTGCTGATTCAGTATTTGGGTAGAGCCAGCAAAAAAAAAAAAAAAAATCCCTCAATTGCAAATTTAACACAATATCACAGGTCCTAATGGCAATTTCAGATCGTATTTAATGAACTATTATTATTTGAAATATTACTTTTGGGACTCCATGCCCCAATCAACAGTAACTTACTATTCCATCAGTTTGGGCACAGTTTATCCTATCCACCTGCGATGAAAACAAATATCTATATCTTGTTTAAGGTAGAAAAGGTGGGTCAAATTTTATAAGATGTTTTTAAGAGACAAGAAAATAGAAAGATCATGGGCATTACACTTTCTTTTTCTACCTTTTCTACCCCTGCTACTGGTACTGCTAAGTCGCTTCAGTCGTGTCCGACTCTGTGCGACCCCATAGACTGCAGCCCACCAGGCTCGCCCGTCCCTGGGATTCTCCAGGCAAGAACACTGGAGTGGGTTGCCATTTCCTTCTCCAATGCATGAAAGTGAAAAGTGAAAGTGAAGTCGCTCAGTCGTGTCCGACTCTTAGTGACCCCATGGACTGCAGCCCTCCAGGCTCCTCAGTCCATGGGATTTTCCAGGCAAGAGTACTGGAGGGGGGTGCCATTGCCTTCTCCGCTGGACCCTCTTAAATAAGGCGCTAATCACATTCGTAAGGACTCCACCCTTATGATCTAGGCCCCTCCCATACACTCCACCTTCTAATACCATTGAAGTGAAGTGAAGTCATATCCGACTCTTTGCGACTCCATGGACTGTAGCCTATCAGGCTCTTCCGACCATGGGATTTTCCAGGCAAGAGTGCTGGAGTTACCCTTTTAAAAATGGGTAGTACCAAGTTTAATAGAAGGTGTTAATTTTATTTTGCCTGATTCATAGCTGTATTGAAAATGGGTGAAACCATTTCCCAGAAGACAGAATTTTTTTTCCTTTATTTTTTAATTGGAGGAAAATTGCTTTATAATGTTGTGTTGGTTTCTGCACTACAACAACTTCAGAATCAGTCATAACTATACATACATCCCCTCCCTCTTGAGCCTCCCCTCCCTCCCTCCCTCCCTCCATCCCACCCCTCAAGGTCATCACAGAGTGCCAAGCTGGGCTCCCTGTGCTGTCAAGTCTTAGATTTCACAGAGATAAATTTCCTTTCTGTAATGCCAAGGATTAGGGCAGGGTTGGATGAAGAAAGAAACAAGATTTAAGGGACAATCCCTCTGCTATTTGAAGCAGAAATTAACCCACAGACTGCAGCTAATTTTCATCACAGTAAGAAAAACCAATCATCATTTTTAACCCATTCTCCTTGTGAATGAAGAAAAGGGAAACCAGAAACCCAGGATAGACTCATGTTCTAGTAAAAGATGCAGCAGAACCATAGGCTCCTATGGTTTTGTCCAAAGCCAGAGCTCAGATGACTTTATGGGTTAACTCTGCCACCTGAATTAGCAGTGATGTCTCCTGAGATAATTAGAGATTATTAGAAAGAGGCTTTGGAAGTATTTACATTTTGAATGGTTGAGGACTCCTGTTCCAAACCAGGAAGTAAAGAACATAATGTACACTGTATCCAAAAGTAAAGATCTATAAAACAGCTTCCCTATGAGTCTGACCAAGAATAACTCATTATTTGGGAAATTCAGTAATGAAGTAGCAGCTCCTTGACACAGCGATAGAAAGAATGGACTAGGAAAGCCTGGCAGTGTCTCACTGTTGCCAAAATTGTGCTGGCTTTTTAATTGTTAAGAGATAACTGGTTAAAACAAAAAAAGGAAAAAAAAAAACCCAGAGATACTCGTTACAAAATGGGTACTATATCTTATTAATTGAACATACATATATATAATAATTCTAAACTATCATATCTTTTCAAAATGTTCCCCAAAATGAGTACAATCATCCCACTATATACATGAAGAACACAGCATTTACATTTACTTAACTGTCTATTTTAGATCTACATTTACTAGAATTCCTTTCTTTTCATCAAGCTCTAGTATACTAATCTTTCATATTATAAGCTGCAAATAACTAATCTGCTGATTTATTCTTACCTTAACCACACACAGAACTCCTTCATTGGTTTGGGAATCTGTTACAATTTTAAAATTTCCATCTTCATTACCCTTTAAAATGGTATAATTGGCCCTCCAATTAGCAGTATTAATTAAGTCCTTATCCTGAACGGCAACACGTAAGATTTCCACATCAATTCTATTCTCCTCCACTGATGCCACATACTAAAATAACAAAAAATGACAAAAGAAGTTTAATTAGTAACTCTCACAAAAGCAGAACATCATGTAAAGTAAGCCTGGCTCTTCTAATTTCCAAAAATTATGTTTGAAAAGTGTAAGTGAAAGTTGCTCAGTCGTGTTGGACTCTTTGTGACCCCATGGACTATATATACCGTCCTGGCCTTGAGTGGAGTGGAGTGGGTAACCTTTCCCTTCTCCAGGGGATCTTCCCAACCCACGGATCAAATCCAGGCCTCCTGCATTACAGGCGGATTCTTTACCAGCTGAGCCACAAGGAAAGCCCAAGAGTACTAGAGTGGGTAGCCCATCCCTTCTCCAGGGGATCTTCCCGACCCAGGAATCAAACTGGGGTCTCCTGCATTGCAGGCGGATTCTTTACCAACTGAGCTTTCAGGGAAGCCCAAAACTATATTTACGTGATTTTAAACCCTAAGTCCAAACTACTTAGATATGGCTGGGAATACTTCATTTGAAATCATGGGGCATGAAGGGAGATGTGCATATTTAGCAATTAACTCTGCCTTTTACATTTTCTTATATTAAAATCACACACTTACAGAAGAACGGGTGAATGTTGGCAAGTTGTCATTCACATCTTCAATATTAATGATGCAAATTGCAGTTGTCTGCAAACCAAAATACTGACCATCCATGTCTTGCACTTTAATTTTCAGCTGGTATTTATCAATTAGCTGGAAAGAAAGTAAGAATTTAATTACTGAGTGAAAGTAACATTATAAATGAAATCATAACTTATTCTATAATTTTCCCTGCATTGAAAATTTAAGAAGTACACTATTAGACTTTATAGTTTTCATATACTGGCAGAGGAATAATTTCCACATACTAATTTTCAATTAATTTATGCAAATATAATAGTTTCTCAAATTTAAAGTGCTACTCATAGAATCAAGTTGGTTTCTGCATTACTTAACAGAAAAAATATTGTCATAGCCACTTAAAATTGCCTAGTAATTAATCAAAATCTTTATCTCCTATTCAAAGTACATTCTTACATTCAAAAATACATTAACAGTGACTCTATACCAGTCTTATAATAAAGCAATAACATATCCTCTTGTAAAAGTGGTGGATTTTAAATATTTACTTGACATTTATTAAAAGATCATTAAATTAGCATAAGAAGAAAGTTCTGGGGCTTTGTAAAATTTTCTTTTTTCTCTTCATGGAAAATAGTGTCTTTTTTTTAAGGATTTTCCATTCTTTAGAGATTGCAGACTCATCACTAGTTTAAGTGATGAGTCTTTCTTGAGATACACAGATAATGGTCTCATCTGTCACAAGTATTGAGATATTGAAGGATTAACAGCATCTCTAATAATAATGCCACCTAGACTGAACATTAGGAAGCTTGGGTTCTATTCCCAAGTTCAAAAACAGCAAATGTAATCTTTGGCAGTTGGGAAAGTCTTTTCCCTTAGTTTTCCTCTTCTGTAAAATGATAATAATAACATCTTTGCTAAGTAATTGACCTTTTATAAGACAAAAAATATATAAAATACTTCCTAACCTTCCATCTAGAATAGTTGCCATTCTCTTAAAAAACCAAATTGAACCGGGGTCTCCTGCATCGCAGGCAGATTCTTTACCAACTGAGCTATCAGGGAAGCCCTTTCCTTCCTTTATACTTCTTAAACTTTCTAGTCCTCATGCACTGGACTCAATATTACCTAAAATAAAACTATTAATAATATTTCTCTCAATGGCTATAGTTGTTACACTTCTGATTTTTCCTGATTTACTCCTCTCTCATAATCAATCACATATGTAGAGTTGAAACAATTAATGGTCTTCTTTTATTCAAAATTTTTAAAAGCTCAGACTAGTATACTTCTAGGAGGAAATATGGATTCTATTTGTAGCAAACTATGATTTATTGGGAATGATCAACTGGCAGATAACACAAAGACAGAAATGAAGGTTGGGACTTAAATATCAACCTATCATTATCTTCAGATGGAAGAAAAGTTCTGATGCTTAAAGAGATTAAATCGTGGAAGGCCAACAGAAAAAAAAATCAGAAACCTGGGATCAGAACGTGAGTCCAGAGCTTTCTTGGGTAAAAGAACTCTAAGACTCCTTCATTAGTCAAATGTTCTCAAGTGTTTTATCAGAATAATCTATTTAAGACTCGACGATAAAAGAAAATTTGGTTTATAACCTGCTCTTCCTGAGCATCCAAATTCCATGAAGAATCTCTATAATCTGTAGACCTGTGACAGCAATCCATTCATTTAGCAAATGATACCCCATTCTTCACTGGCACGTGCATGCATGCATGCTTGCCCAGTCGATTCAGTGTCTGACTCTTGTGACCCTAGGGACCATAGCCCACCAGGCTCCTCTGTCCATGGGATTCTCCAGGCATGAACTCTGGAGTGGGTTGCCAGTTCCTACTCCAGGCAATCTTCCTGACCCAGGGATTGAACCCACTCTGCATTACAGATGGATTCTTCACCCCTGAGCCACCCAGGAAGCCCCTTCACTGGCACAGACTCATTTTAAGAATGTATAAATTATAAACAGTAAAAATGAATTAAAAATAAAAATTAAAATAATAGAATTAAAATAATAAAATCGAATTTAAAAATTGAAATTTTACTTAGGAATGTCCTTGCAAATGCAGTAAAAATGATCAATTTTAACCACTGTTATTAAATCTCAGCCTTCAGTCCACATGAAAAAATGGGAGGTATGTATAAAAGCCCTTCTGCATAATATTATATGATTTTCTTCCAAGGAAAAGTACTTTCAGGATTGTTTGATTTAGAAGCTAAGCTGTTTTTACATAAAAGACACCTAAGGTTATTCAATTTGGGATCTGGAAGACATTTTGACGTACATAAGGCAAATCTGTCACTTAAAGAAAAGGCTATCTGATGCAAATGATCGACTGGAGCTTTCAAGCAAAAATAAGGATTCTAGAAAACTTTTATGAACTATTGTGGTATTAATGGAGATGAGTAGGAGATTGTTTTAATATTGTTTAATTAAATGTGTCAATATTTGGAGGATCTGCATAACTCGGTGAGCCAGTACTTCCCATATGACCAGTGCATGATGTTACAAGACCTCACGTGGTAAATAAACTAGTCACTTTTAGTACAAGACAGTGGATCCTGATGTGACAAAGTATGAAAGTTCACAGACAAGGCTTCTTAAGAGTGCACACTGCAAAAAACATTTACGAACCTACCACCTGTCAAGCTTTGGTGTAGTATATCAAAGAAGACTATCCACAATGATCTGGAATTACTATTAAAACACTCCTTTCTATTCTAACTTCAGGTCATCTTGGATTTTCTTTATATACCTTGACTAAAACGATATAGCAGACTGAATGCAGGAGATATGAAAACTAATCACTCTTACATTAAGTCAGGTATTAAACAGATTTGGAAAATGTATAATAATGCTACTCCTCATTCAATTGTTTGTTTTGGAAATGTAGTTATTTTTATAAAAATATTATTTATATTAACATGTAATATCTTAAATGGGTAAGTAAATATACACTTTTTAACTTCTATCAGTTTTAAACATTTTTGGATTAAACAGTGATAAATATAAGCCACATTAACAAAAGCCTGGAATTGTCAATAAAATTTAAGACTGTAAAGAGCTCCTGAGACCAGAAAACTTGCAAACCACTTCCTTAATCCATGGGAGAGGAAATGAATTAATACAGAGTTTTAGGAATCAAAGAGAAACCTGACAAACATGTATTACTATATTTTAAAATTAAGGATTATAAATGTAGGAAGTAGGCCAGATAAGTACTATAAGAATTCAGATAAATAAATGCTAACAGTTGAGTAACAGTTGAATAACAAAATGAGTAATTACTAAACTAGGATAGCTGCAGGGACAATGGATAGATGTGAATATAAGATCATTGTGGAGTTAATATCAACATGCTTTGGAAAGTAATTTGACTTGGAAGAGGAGACATCAAATACAATTTTGAGAACACAAAGCCAAGGTGAAAATAGAAAAATCACTAAAGGAAAAGAATATTCTAATGTCATGTTAACTAAAAGCATGGGAAAGAGAGCATGTTCAGAAGGAAAGAAGAATTCTAGATATCCTTCATCTTAGGTAGCTGTGAAATGTTCAAATGAGGATTCCTGTCAGTCAACTGAAAATGTTGAATCAGAGATCAGCAAGAGATAAACTTTCATTTAATCTATGTAAGGGGAAAATGTAGATGAGATTGCTAATGAAGTTACACAGATAGAAAGAGAAGCATTGTTATCTGTAGATAAGAAACTTCCACAAATTCCAAGTTTTACTGTACAATTACAACATTTCTTATTTTTTTCCAACTACAAATATGTTTATATTAGGAAATTTGATTTTATAAATCATATAATTCAGGAGAGAATGAATTAGCAGTTCAAAATCAGCATGCTGCAAGAGTAATGACCTCCATCAACCTACCTAAAATAATTTTTGTTAGATTCACAATATGCTTTTCAAAAGCTTATCTGCAGGTGATAATACAGAGAAACATAGGTACTACCAAAAGAGCCAACTCATTAGAAAAGACCCTGATGCTGAGAAAGATTGAGGGCAGGACGAGAAGGGGACGACAGAGGATGAGACAGTTGGATGGCATCACTGACTCAATGGACATGAGTTTGAGCAAGCTCCAGGAGGTGGTGAAGGACAGGGAAGCCTGGCGTTGGCATGCTGCACTCCATGGGATTGCAGAGTTGAACACGACTAAGTGACTGAACAATAACAAATCAGGTTTTATTTGTTAATATTTGTTACCTCTCTGTCTAGCTGAGATGACGATGTGGTGATCACGCCTGTAGTTGGATGCATAGAAAAGAGGGTGGGTAATGCTGGAAACTGCTCAATGATGGAGTACTTCAGACGCGTGTGGAGTGTGTCAGGCTCATCTTGGTCTGTTGCACAAACCTGTCCCACGGTAGTACCTACATACACAAAAATCCTCTTTACTTTCCAAAACCTTTACAGTTTCAACTTTCCCTTTGACTCCTATCTATCACAAAAAAGTTTCGCACGACAAAATTAATAATAAGAATAGCGTTTGTACATTTTCAGGATTCCATATAAAGTATCACTTCCTTTTAAATATCCCAATGTTCCAACATTTTGAAATTTGGTGACCATATCCATATTTACTATGTTTACTGTATAATTTTATAAATGTTGATAATATCCCCCCATGGCCTTAGTATTTCTTAACTAAAGAATTCCAATTATTCTTTAAGCTTTTTCTATTTATAAGCCTGCACTTAAATTGATCATATGGGTCAGTTTTGCTCTGAAAATTCTTAGCTTACTTAGATCTTTCTAGAGGAAGACTAAAAATCTAATTCTAACTCCTAGTTGAAATGGTCCATTTTTCAAGAGATTAAGAAAATTTATTCTCCAAGACCTTTTTAACAATGCCCAGAATGCATGTGTGCATGCAGGCTAAGTCACATCAGTCGTGTACAACTCTTGCGACCTATGGGCTACAGCCCAGCTGGCTCCCCTGTCCATGGGATTCTCTAGGCAAGAATACTGGAGTGGAAAAAAAAAAAGAATACTGGAGTGGGTTGCCATGCCCTTCTCCAGGGGATCTTCCCGGTACAGGGATTGAACTCACATATCTTACATCTCCTGCCTTGGTAGGCAGGTTCTTTACCACTAGGGTCACCTGAGAAGCCCAGTGATGCCCAGAATACAGTCTATCATTTAATCACTATAGAATATCAGCAGGTCTCTTCAAGGCTAAGACTTCTACTGCTCAATAACTTCTTTTCAGAAAAAAAATATTCTTAGAATATTTAGAAAATATGGCCTCTTCAAAGTATTTATCTCACACAGAAAGGCAAAATAACATTGAGGCACTGTGCTTGGCATTCAAGGTATACTGCACTTCACTTAACCTTGTATGTTAATATCTCATGTTACAGATGAAGAAACCAAAGCTTGTCAAGATAGGAAACTTGCCCAAGGTCACAGCACACAGCTAGCAAAAGGCAGAGTAAAATGCCTCCCAGAGCCACCCGTCTGGCAAGTCCCTTGCTCTTGGCAGCAGGCTATGCTACCTCCCAGTGGCCAGAATGAAAGTCAACTAATGAACGGAAACACTAAGTTGCCGTGCATTGCCAAGGTGGGGACTCACCAACTTTGCTGTTTTCAAAAACTTCAAAACTGTAACTTGTTTCTGTAAAAATTGGGGCGTTATCATTTTCATCCTCAATTCTGATGACCAAGGTCAATGGATATTCTGGAGTATATCCATCCGGAGTTGTTGCAAAGGCAACTAGCTGTGAAGAGAGTAACATTGAAAAAAAAAGCGAAAATAAATTATGGTTCAAACTTGCTTATGCTTTGCCTTTCATTTGGAGACTGTTGAGCATCACAGTGTGGGTTTTACCATTTGTTACTACTTTTGAATGTGAGCATAATCTTAATGCCACAAGAGATGGCTAATTTCATGGTGTACTATAGCATTTTATAATATAGCTAATATAATAACATAGATAAATTCAGTTTCCTCACCATTCTGTATTGTTGTTCATGAGTATAATGGTTATTATTATTATTTTCTTGAAAGGATCCTGAGAACTATTTTGTTTTGCTTGAAAGTTTCAAGTGCATGTATTTTAAATACAATTCTCTGGATCTTTTATAACTGAATTCTTAGGATTCCAAACTCCCCAGGTGCAGTCAACTGAGATACTATTTTATTTTCTAATTAGAATTTTAGCCATATTGATGGCTATATTTAGATAACTGTCTTCATAATAATTGTTTAATTTAAAAAGGGGAGTCAGAAATGGACCAAATGGCCATACATTGTGTCTAGAATGCAATTGATTCTTTTGATCATACAATATCAATTTAAATTCCATATTATCTCCTAACAGCTGTCATAGAAAGAACAGACCATCACAGGTACTTAGAAGGCCATGTCGTAGTAATTTTAAAACTAAAGAATTAATTCATCCAAAAACATATAACTAAAGTTGAGTTAGGCAAAATGACCAGTTCCTGTGGGAAATTCAATACAACATTAGGTTAAATTCTTACATAGTAACAGTCATCCCACAATGGGAGGTTGCCTAGATGATGAAATGCCTTGTTATCCTAGTTAAGCACTGTCCACACTCCTTACTCGCTCACAAATTAATTGTCTCTCATTGCAAAGGTTCTGAGGCTTAACTTCAGAGCTTGACTTATCTCCTATGGCATCACTCTCAGTACCATAAAGAGGTTCACAGATCTTTTCTGCCAAATAAATAACTACTTTCAAAGTGGTGCTCTTTTTTCTTTTGAAAACAGAAATAGTAAAACCATAATTCCCAGAACAATTTAATAAAACTGAAGACTATTTATTTTATAAAATTCTTTTTGCTTCCAGGCAACTATCAGGTCCATACAATACTACCAGAGCACAGATGAGAAATTCAGGAGACAGAAAAGAGTAATTGAATTGAGGAAGAGAGGCAATATAGCCAAGCTTAATGTTACTAACACAATATGTAAACGTTACCTCAAATAATGGATATGTTTCACGATCTATAGAAGCAGTACAAAACAGGTTTCCAGTATCTCTCTCTACATAAAATAAATTGCGAGGTTCTTTGTCAACTCCAGGCCCACTTATGGAATAGTAAATAGTGTAGTTTTGGGCTGTATCAGATTGAATCTAGAAAGTAGACAATATATACATAAAAGACAAATTTTGTATTTCAGCAAAACTTTCATCTACATATTTACGCAATCACATTGATATTTTCATTACAATAAGTAATTACCCCCTTTAATTTATTACTATATATGAATAAAAGACAGCAATAGGAAAAGGAAGCCTAATAACTGAGAAATTCAAGAGCAAGGCATGAGGAAAATAATGAAGTAGCACCTTAGTTTTCCAGAATAACTAACGAATACTTTCAAAGGCTACATGTACCTACATGGATCAAGCATTCTGGACTTTTCTTGTCTTAGAAAACAAAGTATTCTGAGCATGAAAAGTTATCCTTTTATCAATTGTTTTAACACCTGAAGTTTTATTTTATCTAATGTAATATTTGAGACACTGGATTTAACGTATACTGTCTGCAGGGCAAACATCTGGAAAGTGATTTCCTTAATTAGTTTTCATTTCTCAGCATTGTCTTTATTATAGGGGTTGAACAGGATGAAAAAGAGTGAAAATATCTTGGTGAATGTGCTACTTTGATATTTGATTCAAAAAGAAAATTTTCTCTGGGATTTCCCCAGTGGTCCGATGGTCAAGACTTTGCCTTCAAATGCAGGGGGCACGTGTTCCATCCCTGGTCAGAGAACTAAGATCCTACATCAAAAAACATTTTTTTCCAAAGTATTTTCATCCTCTTAGTAGGATGCTGACTACCTATCAGAATGACTAACAATTATTTTCAAAAAAATTTTTTCCCAACTTTAAAATGCTCTTCTCTCGGTTGCACTGTATTTATTGGTGGGCTCTAAATAAGGTATCTCTCTCACCGATTAAAGAATTGGTGGAAAAGAAACCTAAGAGCTAGACTGAATGGTAGTGACCACTGATAGTGGAGAGAGGCACAAAGATTTGCTGAGGTTCCCACTGAAAGTTAAAAGAGAAAGAGAAAATGTGGACCCAGTGTGATTTAAACAGTGAACTCGAAAAGAAACCATGGAAAGGTGTACCATCTTTCCCTTTCATGGCATTTGACTTTTTATCGACAATTTCATCCTTTATTATGGAAGATGTTTGCGGGTTTTCTAGACTACGTCCAGGCTCTGAGATACACTTGATGATATGAAAATCCATTGAAGAAGCACGTGTTTGAGAGTGCTAGATGGGCTTCACAGCTTTATAAATGGCTTTTGCATGACTACAACTGCAAAAAAGTTTATGCAGGTATAGAGAGATGTATTTATACCATATATTGAAGCATATGATAGACACACTCATTCACTTATATATTCATATATACACATTTTAAAAAATAATTGCATACTTATTGTCCAAATTTTTAAAAGAGATGGAAACCATAGACTCTCACAGTGAAAAGAAAGTAAATTGTACCTGTTGAAGAAAAAGTGGGAATGGACCCAAGGAATTCTCAGGCACTGAGCAAGGAATAGGAGCCCATCTTCTCTTGGCACGTCTCAAAACTTTTTCCTGAGAATGCCTTTTCTTTAGTACCTCAATTTAGAAAACAACAACAACAAATAATCAAGTCAACAGCTACTTTATTTTTAAACCTGAAAAGTGATACATCTTTCTTCTCTCATTATCTCATGAGGATTAGCTGGGGAGGCGTAGGACCACGGTAGTGCTTGAAAACTAAACAAAATGTCAATACCACTAAAAAAAAAAGAAGAAGAAGAAAGCCCTGCCCTAACTGTTATCTCAGCAATCCTCTTGAGAAAATAACTTGGTGGGAACATAGAAGAGAGAGAGATGGAATCTGAAGCCTAGAAGCAAAACTGGGAGAAAAAAAAATTACTGTTGCCACATTGCCATGCAGAAACACAGGAGAAGAGATATGCAAAGAACGTTAAGTGGATAGGTGCCCTTCTAAATTCAGCATAAGCATCTTCCACTCACCAGCAGCTAGGAAGAGCCAGGGGACCAACAGAGAGATCTGTGTCAGAAGGAGGAGAGAAACAGGGGGACAACTCTCAGACGGCCGTCATGAGTAATGGCCAGGGGCTGAACAGAAGTCATTTTGATCTTGGGTGTCACAAAGTCAAATGCGTGCATGAGATCCGAAATTTAACCTAAAATACCCTTCCATTTTCTAAGATTAAAAATTATGCCAAGATACATGAAACCTATCTCTGAAGGCCTCAGGTGTCAGAGCATAATTAACCACATGATGACCCTAGTACCGCTGCCCAAATAGGACATCACAGTAAGTCATTAACATGTCATACGAGCTCCTGAATCTTTAAAAGCTACATACTCCAAATTACATATGAACATCTTAAGCAATAATGTTTATTGTTTTGGATACCTACTCCACAGTGAAGATCAAGAAACACTGTTCCATGTTTAATCTCAAGTTCTCATTCTGTCCCATATGCCAACTTCTCCTTTTATGCCCCAAATAAAAGGAAATTATAACCTGGGATAACCTAGGTTGAACCACTCTTTTCCATTTCAACAGTTAACTTGAGTCATGGTTTTCCTTCTTCTTCAAGCTAAACTAACCCCATCTTTTCTGATTCACATCTTCTCTGGTCATGTGAGTTACACCTGAAGAAGTCAATTCATTATACTTCATTTTTATACTTTGGCATACCTTTGTTTGATGTTCTAAAAGGACAAGTATTTCCTTCTCTTCTTGGGTCTCTGTGTTGGAGAGCAATATGGTAAAAGAGCTCTTCTCTGAGGACAAAAGAATGGCATGTGTTGTATAGACTGAGCCATCTTCTAAGATTTGGAAATCAGGGTCACTTGAGTGAATGAGAGTTGCAGATTTAAAGCACTCCTTCAGGTTAACTGTAGAAAATGCACAGAGCAATCATTTGTGAGCTAAATCAAAGCAATATGTAATTTTAACTGTAAGCTATGCATTTGAGGTGGAACAATCAAAAACTCTGACTACATTGACACTTGTAAATTTTGCATTTTTTAAAAGGACATATGAAACTACATGGTTAATTAAGTTGTTCTTAATTAAACATATCCACCATGTCTTTTACCGACTTCACATCCTTTTAAAAAAAGAGACATTTGTTCTTAAAGACATGTAAACTCCACAGTTTGAATATTAAACTCACACCAAAAGAAGTTTTTCTATATTAGCTGAAACTAGCCACAGAGCAACACAATAAAACACATAAAGTAAGTTAAATAGAACCTAGAAATTAAAACTGGAAGTTATTAAATTATTACTGAACTCTTTGCATCTGTTGTTAAATAGTCATCATATTCTGTCTCTACATTGATCCAATCTTTAGTTATACATTTGAGTTATATGAAAAAAATTAATTGATAAAAAAGCAATGAAAATGTTAGTCACTCAGTCATGTCTGACTCTTTGCGACCCCATGGACTGCAGCCCACCAGGCTCTTCAAGTCCATGGAATTCTCCAGGCAAGAATACCAGCATGGGTTGCCATTTCTTCCTCCAAGGGATCATCCCCACCCAAGAATCAAACCCCAGATCTCCTGCATTGCAGGTGGATTCTTTACCATGTGATTTTTACCATTTTTTTGCCATCTGATTCGTCATCATCTTTACTATTCTTCCCCACCAGAGAAGCCCATTAAAAAAAAAAAAAAGTGGAAATAAATGTCAGGAAGATGCCAAAATAGTTTAGGATAAAAATCCAAAAACAACACCTTTAAACTCAAGAAATAGTTTCAATACTATTTCTCAATTTCAAAGACATGTTTTGACACATACCATAACCTACCTCTAATGTAAATATTAGTAATTACTTCATTAATCAAATTAAAACAATTTTATGTTGTATAATCATGTCTTTCAATAAAGAACAATATTTCATTCACTGGATTGACACCATGTGTATTAAAATGTATTACAATGTATTGTATTAGTTTTAACTATTAATTCCAATACAGTCACTCTTCTAAAGATTACACTAATTTTACAAGATCACAGCAAATTAGGATTTATTGCATACTTCGGCAGTTTCTTACCTCTACCAATAAATTTTTCAGCATCTAGTTTAGCAGGAACATGTAGTGTCACTGTTTTGCAGGCATCACAGGCAAATGTTAAGATCTAAAAAAATCAATATTATGCATGAAAAAGAGCCTTTTCATGTGTACACAGTTTGCACACATTTGTATAATTATAAATCTGTTTATAAAATTATCAAAATAAAATACCAAGCATATAATGGGATTAAGAATTCAGAAAAAAAAATTGCATAGAAGAATAAAACCAATAGAGAGCCATGGTTCCCTCCCTCACAAGGCATGTAAACCCAGAGAATTCCTTATCCTCTTGGGCTTTGTTTCCTAGTCTGAAAATGGAGTTAATAATGGAGAAGGAAATGGCAACCCACTCCAGTATTCTTGCCTGGAGAATCCCAGGGATGGAGTAGCCTGGTGGGCTGCCATCTATGGGGTCGCACAGAGTCGGACATGACTGAAGCGACTCAGCAGTGGAAGTAGCAGCAGTAACGACACTCTTTTGTGGGAAAACACTGGAAACTATTAGGA
The DNA here is from genome assembly GCF_032452875.1 of Bos javanicus. NCBI lineage: Eukaryota > Metazoa > Chordata > Mammalia > Artiodactyla > Bovidae > Bos > Bos javanicus. The sequence goes on along the minus strand of NC_083891.1, from coordinate 26,086,422 downwards.
AGGCAGCACAGACATGTAAAAATAACAAAATAAAAACAAATCTAATGAGTCAGCAAATCATTTCAATTATCTGTGAACTGCCTATGAGATGTGGTACCAAATCAAAAATATCCTAAAGAAAAGCCCAACACTTTTAAAGACAAGCCCTGACTCACTGCCATGCTCCTGCTGCTAAGTTGCTTCAGTTGTGTCCGACTCTGTGCGACCCCATAGATGGCAGCCCACCAGGCTCCCCCATCCCTGGGATTCTCCAGGCAAGAACACTGGAGTGGGTTGCCACTTCCTTCTCCAATGCAGGAAAGTGAAAAGTGAAAGTGAAGTCGCTCAGTTGTGTCCGACCCTTAGCGACCCATGGACTGCAGCCTACCAGGCTCCTCCGTCCATGGGATTTTCCAGGCAAGAGTACTGGATTGGGATGCCATTGCTTCTCCGACTCACTGCAATGGAATGATTTAAAAATTATTTACCTGTGACCCCACACATACAAGCACAAGACTTTGAAATATGAACTTATTTTGAACTTCTCATTAATGAAAATTAAAGTCAGTGTTAAAAATATTTCACTTAAAAATGTAAATGATTTAGTGATATATGGTGAATGAGTTCCAATACAATACGTATCTGAGCCCACTGAAAATAAATTCGGTTCTCTCTGAAACTATAAACAGATGCTTCTGAAAGATTGAGAGTTTTTTTTTCCTATATTTTTGCAAAGGTTTTTGGCCAAAAGCAAAATAACTAACGAGCATTTACATTGTTATTTACAAATCTATAAACATAAATTAAAATCGTCAAAATTGGAATGAAAATTTTTATCTCCAAAACACATTAAAGACCATTTAATTATTCAATTTAACTTGTGTATGAAGGACTAAGCATGGCAGAGATTACATTTCAATTGGAACTGAGCAATGAACACAACCAAGGGACTGTACTCAAATAAAAATATTGAGAAATAAAAAGATGAGAAGAATTCTCACTGGTTGCCTAGTCTAGAGCAAATAGGAGAAGGACGTGTGAAGAGCCCAGCTCAAGGTGACAGGAAGCACACACCCACTGATTCATTCAACCCATGTTTCTTGGTTGCCGCCTGGGTGCCAGGCAGTGTTCACAGGCTACCACAGTGAACAAAGAAAACTCCTTGACTTCACTGAGATTATTTTATAATGAAAGACAAAAAGTCAATACACAAATGCACCAAGATCACATAACGCCATGAGTAAGTGTTACAAGAAAAGTAAAACAGGGAGAGAGGGTGATAAAAGAAAAGACCAGAATGAAACAAGAAAGCAAACCAATTCACTAACCAGGGGAGAGCCTTCCAAGTGGAGCAAAAGCCGCGCCAAAGGCCCTGAGACGCGACTTCACCTGGTGTGTCAAAGGAACACAAAGGAGCCCGCAGCTGTAAACACAGGCTTCCCAGGTGGCTCAGTGGTAAAGAATCTGCCTGCCAAGCAGGAAACGTGGGTTCGATCCCTGGGTTGGGAAGGTCCCCTGGAGAAGGGAATGGCTACCCATTCCAGTATTCTTGGCTGCCAAATCCCATGGGCTGAGAAGGTTGGCAGGCTACAGTCCACGGGATCACAGAGTCAGACCCAACTGAGCAACTCAAACAACAAACAACAGCAGTAAACACAGAGCAGGAAGAGTGACAGGACGATATTGAAAAGACAGTCGTGGGCGTATTAGATAGGGTCTAAGGACCACAGGGACGAGTACGGTTTTATTCTGAGGGCAAAGAGAAGCAGCCGTATGTTTAGAGACTATGGCATCACGTTGTGAGCATTTACACAGACTCATTCAGGTGGCCACGGGAAAACAGACGGAAGAGTGAAAGTGTTAGTCACTCAGTCGTGTCCAACTCTTTGTGACCCCATGGACTGTAGCCCACCAGGCTTCTCTGTCCATGGAATTCTCCAGGCAAGAATACTGGAGTGGGTTGCCATTTCCTCCTCCAGGGGATCGTTCCCACCCAAGAATCAAAGCTGGATCTCCTGCATTGCAGGCGGATTTTTTGCCATATGATTTTTAGCATTCTTTGCCATGTGATTCTTCACCATCTTTACCAATAGCCAGGCTGCTCTGTCCATGGAATTCCCCAGGCAAGAATACTGGAGTAAGTAGCCATTCCCTTCTCCAGGGGATCTTCCCAACCAAGGGATCGAACACATGTCTTCCACATTGAAGGCAGATTCTTTATTTTCTGAGCCACCAGAGAACACACAATAGACGACCAGAGTGGAAGCAAGGAGACCCAATGGGAGGAATCTAAGAGAGGAGGGGTGGTGACTTGGACTAAGGTAAAAATGATGGAAAAGGTGAGGATGGCCAAATTAAGACAGCATCTCAGATAACAGCGTCCTGGACATCCACTCATTCATTCAGCAAATATTTATTGAATGTCTAGTATGTTCCAGACACAAGCAGCAAACAGGGTTCTCATGAAACATTCAAGTCAAGGGTAAGACATTTACAATTTCAATAAAGGAAGATAAAAGCTATGACAGGGAAATTCAGGGTGCTTTGGGAGAGCACTGGGAGCCAGCCCCTTCTAAGGGACAGGTGAAGAGGGGAGACATGTTAGTCACATCCAAGGAAGGCAGAGCTTATATGTTCCCAGCACAGGAACTGCATGTGCCCAAACCCAGAGAGGCCACAGACCTGAAAATGCCATTTGCCATGGTGATGTATATAGCACAAGAGGGAGAGGAACTGAAAATGGATTCAGAGAAGCAGGTGTGGGAGAGAGTCTGAACAGCCTTCACACAGTACACTCATAGATCTTTTTTTTCGTAAAGATAATAAGAAACCAAAAATTTGTTTTAAGCAGATAAATGACATAAGCAAGCTTTCCAGGTAGCTCAGCTGTAAAGAATTTGCCTGCAAAGCAGGACCATGGGAGATGTGGGTTCAATCCCTGGGTTGGGAAGGTCCCCTGGAGGAGGGCAAGGCAACACACTCCAGTATCCTTGCCTGGAGAATCTCATGGACAGAGGAGCCTGGTGGGCTACAGTCCATAGCGTTGCATAGAGTTGGACCAGACTGAAGCAACTTAGCGCGTGCACACACACACACACACACACACACACAAATGACATAAGCAACTTTCTATTGGAATAAGGTAACTCTGACCAGTGTGACAAATGAACTTGGGAAACAATTTTCTTTGCCAAGAAGGGCCCTAGGGCGTTCAGTCAAATCCCTAGGCCAAAATTAAAAATAACGGATACATGTTTTTAAACCATCCTAAAACATCTAACAAGGAAGTCCTAGGCAAAAACTGAGGATTAAGATAGAACACAGGAGTAAACAGAAAAAACTTCTAATCTGAAAAGATTAGATTTTGGTTTTTTGGCCTCAAATAGAAGGGAGCAAAATCAAAGCATGGACCTGCCTATGATCTAAGAGAAGAGCCACTCATGTTAATCTGGACTCCCAAATGCAAAACCTTCACTGTAGGTATGAGCTAGAAGTGAACTAGCCTCGCATGGACTTGTGAGCCACACTCATGTTATTCAGATGTTCTAGGAATAGGAAACTCAAGCCACTAAGTAAGTAGACTTAGAATGTGATCAGCACCATGGCTGCTGAAAACCATTTGGCCAAATTCAATAACCATTCTTAAACTTTTTTTTAAAGAAAAGAGCCCCCAATAGGAATTGATAAGTGCTATTTCAATATGAGTTTTATTTTACATTATAATCACATCACCAATAGAAAAGCCCTAACATAGCCTCACTAAACTCAGAAACAAGATGGACTTCCCAAGGGTCATCACCTATAGCTAACATTACATTAAAGTATATTAGATATATGAATGAAAACAAGAAGGTAAAAGTAAAAATAACTATTTGCATTTGATATGACTATTTATCTGGAAAACCCAAGCAAATTAACCATAAAATAGTAAGAGAATTTTAGTAAGGGTGCAGAAATAACTGCTAAAATACACAAATCATTAGTCTTCATCCACATAAAGCCAGTTAAGCAATATATTGGGGAAAAAGAAATCATTTTCAAAAGTGGTAAAAGAAAAAAAGTTAGAATACCAAAAAGTAAACTTAAGCTTATGTGAGAAAAATCTGAAAATATTTCTGAAGGACACAAAAGAAGACTTGCACAAAAATAAATATGTATCATTATTTTGAATAGAAAAAAAAATCAACAATGTAAGTATATCAATTTACACAAAGTTAAATTATGAAGGTTATGAACCTAATAAATCCCAACAGTACTTTTTTTCCAGAACTAGACAAGCTAACTTAAAAGATCATAAGGAAACCCAGAGATTGTCATAATGAGCAAACGAACTTAAGTCAGACAGGAGAAAGAGTGTATGACATCCCTTATACACAGAATCTAAAAAGAAATGATACAAATGAACTGACTCCGAAAACAGAAATAGACTCACAGACTTAAGAGAACAAATTTATGGTTGCATAAACCGGGTGGGAAGGATAGTTAGGGAGTCTGGGATGGACATGTACACACTGCTATATTTAAAATGGATAACCAGACTTCCCTGGTGGTACAGTAGATAAGAATCTGCTGTCAATGAGGGGGATACTGGTTCGATCCCTGATCAGGAAAATTCCACATGCCATGCTGCAATGACCGAAGCCCGGGCCCAGCGACAAGAGAAGCCACTGCAATGAGAAGGCCACTCACGACAACGAAGAGCAGCCCCCTGGCTTGCCACAACTAGAGCAAAAGCCCACCATGCACAGCAGGAAGACCCAGTGCAGCCAAAAAAAAAGAATTCAGGCTTAATGGATAACCAAGGATCTACTCAATAGCACAGGGAACTCTGTTCAATATTATGTGATAATATTGAACCATCCCCTGGATGGGAGGGGAGTTTGGGGAAGAATGGATACAGGTATATGTATCACTAAGTCCTTTTACTGTTCTCCTGAAACTATCACAACATTGTCAGTCAGCTACACCCCAATACAAAATAAAAAGGTTTTTAAAAAATGAAGTGATAATTGGTATGTTTTTAAAGAGGTCATAAGGAAAAAATAAACAATTAAAAATAGAAAAATTATGAAAAAGAAAAGCAGTGAAAGGATATTAGCTTTAGCTGACAGTGAAAGGTTTTACGAAGTCTCAGTAATTAAAACAATGCAGCATTTGGTATATCAACAGAAGGAAGTGCATACAAATTGGAAAGGAAGAAACAAAACAGTTTCTATTCACATTTGTTACAACCCATATAGATCATAAGGTTGTAATTTTTTGTTACATTCACCAACCATCTAAGAGCTTCTACTTCTCCACATTCTTGCCTACAGAGCCTGTTCTCAAACTTTTGGACATCTGCCAAATGAGAAATGACATTTCAATGTAGTTTTAAAATTCATCTTTCCCTATTATGAGTGAGGCCGAAATATTTTATGAGACATTTTTATTACTTTATGGTTTTTCATGTTAATGCTGGACTTGATTTATAAGAACTCTTTATCTATTGGTAGATTAGCTTTTTCATAAAGGCTCCAATCACAAGATGAAATTGCATTAAGGAATGACTTGAATTTAACAGTGGAGATCCCTGACGACCTTAGAGAAGCTTCATTAGGTGTTTAGGCAGAAAGTTACTCAGTCATGTCTGATTCTTTGAGACCCCCTGGACTGTAGCCCACCAGGCTCCTCTGTTCATGAGGATTCTCCAGGCAAGAATACTAGAGTGGGTTGCCATGCCCTCCTTCAGGGAAACTTCTCCACCCAGGGATCAACCCCAGGTCTCCTGCATTGCAGGCAGATTCTTTACGTCTGAGCCATAGTGGAAGTACATTGAGGTGGACGTGGAGTGCAAATGTGTGAGGTGAGGCAAGACTAGGAAGTTGGGAGCTGGTTCATGGAATGGTGAAGGATGACTTGGGTGCATGGGGAGGAAGAGATTATGTCCCACAAGCCATTTGTATTCAGTAATGCTTCTCTTCTCTACAGGTCTATCACACATGAGGCTCACAACCAAAACCATCTGAGGCTGGCAGGGCTCTGCAGACGTGCACAGGAGCCTCAGAAGAGCTGAAGACACACCAACCCAACCAGCAAAAACGCAGCAGGATGAGGGGTGCGGCCAGAGTCACCCCACTTCTGGCTGACGCAGCTTTGAAGCTAAGGAAGGTCAAAGAAAGACGATTATTCAACTTTAGATTATTCCCTATATCTGCTTTTTCTAAAAAGAGTCTGAGAAGACACACAGAAACTTCTGTTAGTATATCTGTGTTAGTTGCTCAGTTGTGTCCTACTCTTTGCAACCAGGTGAACTGTAGCCTGCCAGTCTCCTCTGCCCATGGAATTCTTCGGGCATGAATACTGGAGTGGGTTGCCATTCCCATCTCCAGGGGATCCTCCCCACCCAGGGATCAAACCTGAGTCTCCTGCATTGGAGGCAGATTCTTTACCATCTGAGCCACCTGGGAATATTTATGGCCTGTGCATTTCATTGCCTGAACCTAATCATGCTTTTTTCCTTCAAGGGCAATGGTTCAGAAAGAAGTGTCCAAAAAAAGGGGGGATGGGGGAGTCGACTTTACTGAGAATCTAATCAAAATCGAGACATTTTATGACAGTTATTTACATATTCCATTCTCGATTTCCTCGACAGTTAACTGTTAATTGCTGTGTACCTGGCCCTTTGTGTTATTAATGTGCCCCAGGAAATGAGTTAAGGTTTGAAGTCCATAAGGAAAGCCATTCTAATGATAGCAACGACTACAATTTCATTCATTAAAAATTTCAGGAATTCCGTGAAACAGGACAGCGGTAGAGTAAAACTGGATATTTCACGCCGCCAGTTCCACCAGTCCCAGAAGGAATTCCCCGACTGTCTGTTCTCCAGTTTCGTCCCCGTGTCCTTCAGGTTTGCCTGGAGCCCTAATGCCTGCGGCTCAGCTTGAAAAGGCCACTACAGGCTTAACCCCCTTGCTCTTGGTCTCTGTGACTTTTCTTCTTCCAGGGTATCCCGGGAGCTCTATCTGGGGAACCCCTGGTCCCACACTCTCTCAGGGGCTGCTCCCCCGCTCTAGATTCCGTGCCTGCAGCCCCCTCCCCCAAAGAGAGCCCGGGCTTTTTTGCCCGGGGGTGGCGGGGTGAGGGTGGTGGCGTTGTCCTTTCCCAATAAGGCCACCCCTACTTTCTCTCAGAGCTTTGGGGAGGTGGGCTCGTAGATACTGTGTTTCATAAAGTGGAAAAAAAAACTGGAGCTGGAGGGCGGGGAGGGGCGGGCGGTGGGAGGAAGAATCCGGATGCCTCCGAGGCGACCATTTCCCCAAAGTTTAAAGGGAGTGAAACCTCACGTACGGACCCATAATAGAAACCTTAACTGAGGACCATTTGGGAGCCGTCTACCATTTTCACGCGCAGAGGGTCCAGACCGCCCGGTCTCCGCGCTTCCCTCCCCTTCACCCACAGCCTAAGATAAATTCCCCAAAAGGCGCCTAGACCTCTCTTTCACCCCAGGATCGGCGGGTTTGGTCGCGTCCGCCCAGCGGCTCGCCTGGTCGGTGACCGGAACCCGGCCCTGAGCCGGCCTGGACTGTCCTCCCCCGCGAGGTGCGCGGGCTGGAGGCGCTCGGAGGCTCGTACCCAGGGGCCACGGATTTGCAGGGGCGTTTGCAGCCGCTACCGGAGACACCCTCCTCCTCGTCCCCTACGGGATCGCAGCGCCCAGGTCGCCGTCGTCTGTCCGCCCTCCCCCACCCCAACCGGCTGCACTTTTGCAGCCAGCCCCAGGCGCCAGGAGCCCCCGCCTGGCTCGCCACCCACAGATCTCTGCTCCTAAAGGTGCCCTCTCTCCCACATCTGTCCGTGCGCCCTCCGGGCCCAGTGTCCAAGGCGGCCACTCACCGCGAGGGTCAGCAGGAGTTGCCGGCAGAGGGCCCCGCTCGGGGAGCCTGGGGCTCGGGCTGGCGCCATGGGAGGACTCCGGGGCAGGTCGCCGGCCGAGGCACCCGGAGGCCGGGGGAGGGAGGGCGCGGCGGGGCGAAGGGCCGCGGCCGGGGCGCAGGAGTGCGAGGCCGAGGACCTGGCGCGCGGAGGAGCTGCTTTTCTTCTCGGTTTTTCTGAAGCTCCAGCCTCTCAGCCCAAAGGCTTTTCCTCTGACAGAGGGTGGGGTTTCCAGGCGCGTCCGAAAGACACCGATCGGCCCCTCCTAGGTATTTTCTTAAGTCTTCATTTCTGGAAGAACTCAACAGGTGGGAACTCCCTTTCGCCGCCACCCTTTTACCTGCGCTAGGTGTTTCTCACCAGCGGACGCCACCTATATGCCCCATCTCCCCCCCACGCCCCGGTGTCCGCCTGGAGGATTAACAGCTGGCCCTGCCCAGCAGAAGCCCTGACTGTACAAAGACTCACTCTCCAAGCGCGCCGGGCCGCGGAAGGGGGCGAGGACCCGTGCGCGCTCCCGGCCCGACTCCGCCCCGCGAGCTGTGGTCAGTTGCAGACCCGCAGAGGCCGCCGGGGAGGGAGGTGGAGAGGTCGCACTTTAGTGTCACGGCTGCCTAAGGCCCACCTAGTAGAGGGTTGGCCCCAGGGGGACTGGGCTTCCCTGGTGGCTCAAACTGTAAAGAATCCGCCTGCAATGCAGGAGACTTGGGTTCGATCCCTGGGTTGGGGAGATCCCCTGGAGGAGGGCATGTATTCTCCAGTATTCTTGCCTGGAGAATCCCCATGGAGTGATTTCATTAACACTCCTCGTCCTGTTAATGATGATATCATGCCAGTTTCATGTTCAACAAATGTACTCAGGCTGTTATGGTCTTTGATAATAGAACATTTTCAAATTCTTGCTTACCCTTTAACCTTAAACACCTAAGGGTGACTCATGTTTTTCCACATTCCAGAAAAGGAAAGAGGGTAATTTGAAAAGAATTTGCCTTAGATCCTTATTTTCATCTTTCACACTAGGTAACTGACTAAAGCTATTAAGATGGCAATTTGTTTGTTTCTTCGTGAATTTCTTAAAGAAATGAAATATAAACTCTAAACAAGGGACCAGATTTATTTAATAGTTTTAGATTAGACTATATGGCTTCTGAAATAGTTTCTTTAATAATACAATCTTGAAATAGCAGATATAATTTAAAGAGACAGTTTTGGGCTGCTCATGTAACCTCAGCCCTCAGCACTCTCATTCATTAAGGAAGATAATTAAAATAATACTGGATGCTGTCTATGGCAGCTTCCACGTCTAAAATTAAACTGTTTAGACTCTTTGTGGCTGATTTTTGAGAAAGTTGGCTGGTTGAGATGGGTTACAAGAGAAATCAGAACCAGAGGTCTTAGACAGATGAACAAACCAACACTGCTCTAATTTCACAATTCGCAAGTGGTAATGGTAATTGAATATAAATGGCAAGAGCAACAAAATACCACGTCATCACTGATGTGCACACAGCAGCAGCTTTCTTTGAGCTGCACGAGTCCACTGTTGGAGCCTGGAGAGAAGGGTCCATGTGGACACATGATGTTTAGGGTGCATCTCTCTTGGCATGGGCAATGACACAGGATGGAATCCCAAAGCAAAGGAAACAGACCGAAGGGAGAAATCAAAAACATGACTGAAGGACATTGTCTAGCTATTTACAGGTGAGAGAGGAAAATATCTGATAGCCATGGTAAAAAGAGCACAATTAGACTATTTACTTCTCAGAGTTGTTACAGGATTAAATAAGGTTCATGAAGTCACGCAGAATAAAACCTAGCACATTCTAAGAACTCCGTAAGTGTTGGTTAACATGGGTATCCCTCTTTACCCCACAGCCTCATACATTTACAACCCACCTCATCCCTGTGACAGCTCCCTAGTTCCTACTTTTCCAGTATCTCTCCTCAGGTCCTGGTCGAGGGCTGAAACCCAGTATTAATGCACTCACCGATCTCAGATCCTTCAGCCTCCTTCCTGTTGACAAGACCTTAAAACCTTGTCTGATTCAAAAGACTAAACAATGCAACCCTAAGATGAGATGCTACAGCTTGTGCTAGTTTCCTACTTACTGAAAATGTGGATCAATCTTTTTTCAACATTTAACAAACATTTATTGAATGTCCACCATGCATTTCCATAGCCCTCTTGTCATGCATTCCTAGTATTGTGATTAACATATTTAATAGAAATTCTGTTTATTTTTCCTATTTGTCCTTTACACTGTGAGCTTCTTAGGGCAAGGACCATCCAAGTCCTTTTATGACAGGAAAAAATGTTTTTTTCTTTCTAATGCCGCATTATCCAATAAATAATTTTTTTTTTTAATGCTGTCCTTATTTCTTTGAAGTTTTCTTCCAAATTGTACTCAGGAAGAGTGTACTTTTCAATTTCGATTACCTTTCAAAATGTATTTTTAAAATAAATAAGTGAAACAAACAATAAGTAAATTCTTATTATAAACTTGCTTCCCTGGTGGTTCAGAGAGTAAAGAATCCACCTGCAGTGTGGGAGACCTGGGTTTGATCCCTGGGTTAGGAAGATCCCCTGGAGGAGGGCAAGGCAACCCACTCTAGTATTCTTGCCTGGAGAATCCCCACAGACAGAGGGTTAGCGGGCTATAGTCCAGGGGTTTTCAGAGTCGGGCAGGACACAGCAACTAAGCACAGCACAGCAATGAAAAGAAGCCAATGAATGAATTTTTAGGTAGTTGTGGTGAACCTGACCATGTCTGCTCTTACCTTTAACAGATGCCATTCACAAGTGCCACTGTGGAGTGCTATGAACAAATATATCCTTCAGATCAGATCAGATCAGTGGCTCAGTTGTGTCTGACTCTTTGCGACCCCATGAATCGCAGCACACCAGGCCTCCCTGTCCATCACCAACTCCCGGAGTTCACCCTGACTCACGTCCATCAAGTCAGTGATGCCATCCAGCCATCTCATCCTCTGTCGTCCCCTTCTCCTCCTGCCCCCAATCCCTCCCAGCATCACAGTCTTTTCCAATGAGTCAACTCTTCACATGAGGTGGCCAAAGTACTGGAGTTTCAGCTTTAGCATCATTCCTTCCAAAGAAATCCCAGGGCTGATCTCCTTCAGAATGGACTGGTTGGATCTCCTTGCAGTCCAAGGGACTCTCAAGAGTCTTCTCCAACACCACAGTTCAAAAGCATCAATTCTTCGGTGCTCAGCTTTCTTCACAGTCCAACTCTCACATCCATACATGACCACAGGAAAAACCATAGCCTTGACTAGCCGGACCTTTGTTGGCAAAGTAATGTCTCTGCTTTTGAATATGCTATCTAGGTTGGTCATAACTTTCCTTCCAAGGAGTAAGCGTCTTTTAATTTCATGGCTGCAGTCACCATCTGTAGTGATTTTATATCCTTAGAACCACAGAATTTTGAATTATTTACTTTGCTAACTGGCTACTTTGACAAGTTATTATTCAGTATCTACTCTGTCTCCGGCATGCTCCCAGCACTGAGATTGCTGTGGTGCCTAAAACAGAAAGGGCTTGTGCTCCAGGCAAACACCTAAGGGAGCCCTCTTCATCTGCGATTCATCTCATTTTGATGCTTTTGTAAAAGAAAAGGCGAATAAGTTAAGTGCAAAATGATACATAAACAGCATTCTATAAGGATGGAAAATCACCTTGCATAAAAATCATTTGTTGCAATGTTAATCGCTCAATTTGTGCTTCCCTCTCCCTGCACTGTGTCCACAAGTCTGTCATCTATGTCTAGATTTCCACTGCTGCCCTGAAAAATAGATAACCAGTGGGAATTTACTGTATGATGCAGGAGCTCAACCCAGTACTCTGTGACAACCTAGAGGGGTGGGATGGGGTGGAAGGTGGGACAGAGGATGAAGGAGGGGTATGTCCCCTATGTATACCTATGGTTGATTCATGTCGATGTGTGGCAGAAACTAACACAACAATATGGTAAAGCAATTATCCTCCAATTAAAAGTAAATTTATTTTTAAATCATTTGATAAATCTGCTCATGAATTGCAAACTGTTACCACCTTCTGAGGGTCTCCCTGGTGGCTCAGTGGTAAAGAATCTGCCTGCCATTGCAGGAGACCCATGTTTGATCCCTGGTTGGGAAGATCCCTTGGAAAAGGAAAGGGCAACCCACTCCAGTATTCTTGCCTGGGAAATCCCCTGGACAAGGAGATCTGGCGGGCTACAGTCCATGGGGTTGCAAAGAGCTGGATACGGCTTAGCGACTAAACAACAACCACCTTCTTCTGAAGTGGACCTAGGGACAGGAAACTCACTATTTCGTGGGATCACTTCACCTAGAACCTATTTGCTCTTGGCTTCTCCTGTTTTCTTCTTTCTCTGCTGGCTGTGTCTATGCATTCTCATTGCCTGCGTTCCTCTGCATGATCTGATCTCTAAATACTGCACACAAACACATCTTTTCATATCTTTGGACTCAGGAGGCTCCTACCATCGCTGGGTGCTTTGTATCTGCTCCTCCCTCCTCCTGGAACTCTCTTCTGTCTCTCTCCTGTCTCTCCTCCAACTCATCCTATAAATAGCAACTCTTATTTCCTTCCCCACAAGGTCAAACCCTCTCTGATAGGGTCAAATCTTTCTTACCAAACAGCTGCCTCTTCTTTAGAACACCTGTCACAATTACAATGTTAAATTTTAGTCATTCTTTGATTAATATTTGCAGGAGACACCAAAAATGTGGGTTCCATCCCAGGGTTGGGAAGATTCCCTGGAGAAGAAAATGGCAACGCACTCCAGTATTCTTGCCTGGGAAGTCCCATGAACAGAGGAGCGTGGTGGGCTACAGTCCTTGTTGCAAAGAGTTGGACACAACTGAGTGACTGAGCATGCACACACATTCACCAAAGACTACGTTTTCATGACTGCAGTTGACTTTTTTTGATTCTGCCCATCTCACCAGCATTGATCATCATGAGTCCTGGCACATAATAGATGCCTAGTAAATATTTATTGAATGCGTGAGTAAATGAATAAATGAATGAATGATTCCTGACAGGCTCTTTGTTTTCCTAATTTTAATGCTTATTGGCCTATTAAAATAAATCTTGTCTTGAGTCAAATTCAGCAGGGTGGGCATTCCTAATCTGATCTCAAACATGATGGACCCGTATTGGTATATTTGTCAAAATATAAGCTGGGCCAACCAAGAATTTCCAGCATGGTTTTTGCACAAAAACCAGACAAATAGGCTAACGAGCTTTAAACTAAAATTCAGAAAGACACCAGTGCAGAAACAGGAACTTATATATGATGAAAGTATGGACAGTACACACCACCGGAAAAGAAAAGAAAATTATTTAGTGGTCGTGTTAGGAAAACTGATTCATTATTAGAGAAAAACAAAACTGATTCTCTACTTCACCTCAGTTAGAGATAAACCCATACCCAAGTTCAGGAGTTTCTCTGTAAGGTCATGCGCAGTATCCTACGTAGGCTCTAGAACTGCCCAGCAGTCTCAGTCTTTATCTAATCCTTTCACTTCCTCACTCTCCTCGGCAGTATTTTTGCTCTTCCTTACTTCTGCTCAAGCTTCTCAAACACCCTCCTTTACCCTCGGTTTCTGTTACTGACTTAGCTTTCTATTTCACAGAGAAAACAGAAATTATTCAGGAAAACTATCAAGCTTCCCCACACTGACCCAGCTGTCTGCATCTGTGCCGTATACATGGCCTTTTCTTCTATACGTGGAGGAACTGTCTCTGCTCATGGCTAGGGTCACCTTTTCCATTTGGGCATCCATTCCAGTCTCCTCCCACCTACTCAAGAACATTGCTCTAGCAATTTTTCTCCTTCTTTCCTATGCCTTCAGTTTATTCCATCTCTATCTCCCCTGGGCTTCCCAGGTGGCACTAGTGGTGAAAGAACCCTCCTGCAATGCAGGAGACCCAAGACATGTGGGTTCGATCCCTGGGTCAGGAAGATCCCCTGGAGAAAGGCATGGCAACCCACTCCAGGATTCTTGCCTGGAGAATCCCATGGACAGAGAAGCCTGGTGGGCTATAGTCCATAGGATCACAAAGAATCAGACATGACTGAAGCGACTTAGCACAGACTATGTCCCACAAGTGTATGTATATACACAAAATGAACTTCTAGTTACAACACTGATTTGTAATAACAAGCATAGAAATTTAATTGTCATAAAGACAATTCTATGTAACTCCCTCCAAAGAAACTGATAGGAGGGATTAATTTACTAAACTGAGGTTAAATGTTCTTCATCTGATCAGTTTTGGGAAAGCCAGCTTAAAAATGTGGAGAGATACACAGGTAGATATATACATAGAGCTACATATATATAGATAGATAGATATTTGGGATGTAGAGAAATAGGGAAAGCTGGTCAACAGGTGCAAGCCTTCAATACAAGATGAATAAGCTGTGTGGATGTAATGTACAGTGTGATGACTATAGTTAATAAATTACGATTGTTGTTCAGTCGCTCAGTCGCGTCTGACTCTGTGATACACGCAAACAAAAAAATTAAAGTATGTGAGTTGATGAATGTGTTTGCTGCTGCTGCTGCTGCTATGTTGCTTCAATCGTGTCCGACTCTGTGCAACCCCATAGATAGCAGCCCACCAGGCTCCCCCATCCCTGGGATTCTCCAGGCAAGAACACCGGAGTGGGTTGCCATTTCCTTCTCCAGTGCGTTAAAGTGAAAAGTGAAAGGGAAGTCGCTCAGTCATGTCCGACTCTTAGTGATCCCATGGGCTACAGCCTTCCAGGCTCCTCCGTCTGTGAGATTTTCCAGGCAGGGTACTGGAGTTGATTCCAATAATCATGTCATAAAGTATACAGATATGAAATCATCACATTGTACACTTAAGCATATCAATTTGGTCAATTGTACCTCAATAAAACTGAAAACAAAACAATTCCTATCATTCTCCAAACATTTACCTGGCCAGCTACCATGTTAGTATCTTTAGCCTACCCCCACTCGGAGTTCAGTCCCAGCAGAGTGGGTTTTCTAGGAGACATAGTCACTAATCTAAAATTTCTTTTTAATTTTGAAAAGCTGTTCACGTATTTCAAATCTTTGCTATTTGCTAGGGCTCAGGGCAGGCCATCTCAAAACATGCCTCCATGGCATAGTGATTATTCTGAGTTAAAGTTATTTAAGAAATGTGCAATACAGGAAGGACACTCTGGCCCTCCTCTCTGTCTCCCTGAAAGTGGGAAATAAATCTCTCCATGCCTTCCTGAATCTGGAGGTGAAAGGTCATCCTTATCACGGAGACGGGGAATTTGGGCTGAGAAACCTGTATAAACAAACCTTTTAGTTCTTTAATTGACTACCCCAAGCCCAAACTCTATTTAGATTCTTTACCAATTAAGCACCAAAACCTAAGCTGCTTTGTCCTGTCAATTCGTCACAAATTTCTTGTTTCTTTGCCTGCTTTTGCCACTCTTCAGATTCATTTCTATGACACTTCTGTGCTTGCAAATTAAAATATGTTTATTTTTCTCCCATTAATCTGTTACCTGTAGATTTTAGTCTGGGCACAAGAACTCAAGAGGGTAGAGGGGAAATTTCCTCCTTTCTGACACTAACGAGCCTTTTCAGGGGTATTCTCAATACACAGCAATCGCCTTTAAATTGTTTTCTTGCAGACTTTCCTGGTGGTCTAGTGGTTAAGAATCTGCCTTGCAGTGCAGAATTCGATTCCTGGTTGTAGAACTAAGATCCGACGTGATGAGGAGCAACTGAGCCCTTGCTCCACAACTGGAGAGTCCTCGGGCCACAAGGGAAGATCCCATATGAAGCAACAAAGATCCCATATGAAGCAACGGAGCTCCCATGAGCAGGAACCAAGATTTGACAGCCAAATAAATACATTTAAAAAAAAATATTTTCTTCCCGTGGCTAACCTTCTGACTGCCCGTTATACAGTTTGCTACTGGTTCCTGAAAATTTAAATGTGCTTTTTTTCTACTTTTTCCTTTCTCAGCCTCAGCAATGACAATCATCACAACATAAATAAAATGAACCCCCTCCTCACTCTCTGAAGTCTTTTTTTTTTCCATCTCTTTTCTTTCATTTTTTGATAAAAGATTTATCCAGATATAATCCACATCCTTTCTCACATCGATTTTATTTCACCCAATAGTAATCCTCACTGACATGCCACTGACAACTTGATTTTCATAACAAAACCCTCTAGCTTAGAGTCGGGGTGAGGAGTAGGGGTGGGGGTTGGGGTCAGAGAATGAAAGAGGTATAAGGGAACGCCTAGTCAGTCCTCACCCAGCAGAGGAAGGAAAAGATGCTTTGAATATACATGCAGGAAAAAGTATTTATACCATTTATTAACTAGATAGAAAACTAATATTAATAAAAAGTGCTCCCTGCCCTAAGTGAGCATCCAGTGTTTGGGGAAGGATTACATGGGTATTAAGTAATAAAGAATGGCTGGTGGGGGTGCAGAGCATCAGGTCTGTTCATTGAACAGGAAGTAACTTCTTGTTCAGTTCAGTTGCTCAGTCCTGTCCGACTCTTTGCGACCCCATGAATCGCAGCACGCCAGGCCTCCCTGTCCATCACCAACTCCTGGAGTTCACTCAGACTCACGTCCATCGAGTCAGTGATGCCATCCAGCCATCTCATCCTCTGTTGTCCCCTTCTCCTCCTGCCCCCAATCCCTCCCAGCATCAGAGTCTTTTCCAATGAGTCAACTCTTCGCATGAGGTGGCCAAAGTACTGGAGTTTCAGCCTTAGATCATTCCTTCCAAAGAAATCCCAGAGCTGATCTCCTTCAGTGAAAGAGGAGAGTGAAAAAGTTGGCTGAAAGCTCAACATTCAGAAAATGAAGATCATGGCATCTGGTCCCATCACTTCATGGGAAATAGACGGGGAAACAGGGGAAACAGTGTCAGACTTTATTTTTGGGGGCTCCAAAATCACTGCAGATGGTGACTGCAGCCATGAAATTAAAAGACACTTACTCCTTGGAAGAAAATTTATGACCAACCTAGATAGCATATTCAAAACAGAGACATTACTTTGCCAACAAAGGTCCATCTAGTCAAGGCTATGGTTTTTCCAGTGGTCATGTATGGATGTGAGAGTTGGACTGTGAAGAAGGCTGAGCACCGAAGAATTGATGCTTTTGAACTGTTGGAGAAGACTCTTGAGAGTCCCTTGGACTGCAAGGAGATCCAACCAGTCTCCTGTAAATACCTCAAGTTCAGAATATTCCAAACAGCAGCCACTATCTCTCCACAACAAAACAGCTTTGGTTCTCTCCTTGTGGTTAATGGTTTCATGATCCTCCCACTTACTCAAGAAAGTAACTAGGGCCTCATCCTCACACCCTCACACACTGTCAGTCTCCAGATTCATTGCTGTGTTTAACCCCTCATCTCTTCTCTGGACCATCTTCACTGGTCCTCCAGCTCTTCAACCCCACTGCCCACCCCACCTCCCCACCCCCAAGTGGTTTTCAAACTGTGGTTTTTGGAGCTCAAGTAGACCTTGGTTTTTGCTTGTTTCATTTTGGGTCACTTGCTTTTGACTTTGCTTGGTTTTGGAATCCTTACTTTCTTTCCACCTAGAATGTCTTCTACCACTTTATTCAGGGAGCTTTCTCTACTTGCCCATGGAGGGGAAGCATTGTGAGTTTTCTGTGTGCTCACTAGCTTTCATAGTGTGCCTCTGTAATTTGTTATCTGGCCAAAGTGTTGTAATTATTCAATTTATTAATCTGCCTCCTTTGGATGCATTCATGTGCTATTCTTTTTATGCCCTGCTAATTGCAAAATTCTGGGTTTGATATTTGTTTGGACAAAGAGGCAATGGTGTTGTTACTAACAAAGTTAAGGATGGCAGGAAAGTGTTAGTGCATGTAGGAGTTAAATCACCTGCTTTTGAAGGTATTGAATTTGAGATTTCTAGGAGCCGTCAGATCAGAAAAAGCAGTGAAGTGAAGTGAAAGTCACTCAGTTGTGTCCGACTCTGCTACCCCATGGACTGTAGCCCGCCAGGCTCCTCTGTCCATAGAATTCTCCAGGCAAGAATACTGGAGTGGGTAGCCATTCCCTTCTTTAGGGAGTCTTCCCAACCCAGGGTTTGAACCTGGGTCTCCTGCATTGGCAGGTGGATTCTTTACCATCTGGATCACCAGGGAAGCCTGGAATAAACAGTATGGATATGGAATTCAAGAGAGACATCTGCTTTGGAAATGCATACGAAGAGTTAAGAGCAACTCCAAATGGAAGCCATCTATTTAACCCATTGATTTTGATGTGGAGAGAATGGATCTGATGTGAGGAAGATGATGTGTCTTCCTCTTGGCCACAGAAAAGATCAAAATTTACATTATAGAAGGTTGTATGTAAAATATTAATATTTAACACAGATTCATAGGAAGCATATTTTCTTTCAGGATTGATAAGCTTAAAATGCTTTTCCCACTGTATTGTGGACCCGAGACGGCCATTTCAGGAACAACGCTCATGGGGTCATCTTTGCTCAGACTTGGATTTAAATCTTTGCTCTACGGAAGCCTTGCAGTCTGATCTTAAGTTGAGTTAACCTCTCCCAGCCTCAGTTTTCTTATTGGTCAAAGGAAGAGTAAACATCTAAACTTGAAAGTATGTTAATAATTTTTTTTAATGAGATAACATTTGTATATGTATCCTATAATGCTTTCACATAGTAGGGGCTCAATAAATGTCTCCAACAAATATTTACTGAGCTCCTTCCATGTTTCAGGCACTGTTCTAGACACAAAGATCTCTGCCCTCATAGAGCTTCCACTCAAATGTGAGGATGGGAGTGAAGACAATAACAACAAACGTAATGAAGAAGCAAATTACACTGTATAGCAAATGGCAACATAATCCATTTTATATTGAAAAATCATGGAGTGCAAGCAGTCATAACCTTTAATGCCTGCAGGGTCCAGGAAAGTAATTAAAATAAACATATTAGGTTGGTTTAAGCAGTCCTTTTTCATTACTCTGCCTTTTTTTTTTTTTTTTTGGCCATTAATGCATTCTCTTTATTTTTTTTAACGATTTATCATTTATTTATTATTATTTTTTTTACTTTACAATATTGTATTGGTTTTGCCGTACATCAACATGAATCCGCCACAGGTGTACACGTGTTCCCCATCCTGAACCCCGCTCCCACCTCCCTCCCAGTACCATCCCTCTGGGTCATCCCAGTGCACCAGCTCCAAGCATCCTGTATCCTGCATCGAACCTGGACTGGCGATTTGTTTCTTATATGATATTATACATGTTTCAATGCTATCCTCCCAAATCATCCCACCCTCTCCCTCTCCCACAGAGTCTTTTGAGAAGATAGAAGCACAGAAAATATGTCTCTTTTCTTTCCTACATCTACCTTCAGAGAACAATAGTGCAAGTGTCATGATAAATGGCAGTTGACAGCCTTCTTATCTGAGACAGAAATGGCAAGCCTCAGAGGGCATGGGCGCTGGCGGGGGCCCTCAAGAAGTCACCTGTCACTTCTTAGCAATTGGTGGCCTTTGGGAATATGGACTTAGTGTTGCCACACCTGCCAATTTTTCAAGGGAAGTCACAAATTTGCACGTGGAGTGAAATGTCCTGGTTTTTTAACATAGCAGTTTACTCGTAATATTTTCAACTGTAAAAGCTTCTCTTCTCCTCAACCTCAACTCCTCCCTCCCCTCCCCCAACAAAATTTGCAGGTCACATCTGGCTTAAGGATGTAAACAGGTTTTAATCTCTGAAAAAAAACTGAGGTTTTATTTATGTGACTTTTAAAACTTATGCTTTGCAATATTTTTTTAAAACTTGACAAGTGAAAGAGCATGACCCTTCAGCCTAACTACTCTGTAGGCCCTTAACTATTATATAAGGGATAAATATTTTGCTAAGAATCTTATTTGCCTAAAAAAAAGTGAAAGTATTGGACGCTCAGTCACGTCCCACTTTTTGTGACCCCATGGACTGCAGCCCACCAGACTCCTCCATGGGGTTCTCCAGGCAAGAATACTGGAGTGGGTTACCATGCCCTCCTCCAGGGCATCTTCTTAACCCAGGGATCGACTCCAGGTCTCCTGCATTGCAAGTAGATTCTTCACTGTCTAAGCCACCAGGGAAGCCCCTTATTTGCCTGGAGCAGGATAATACTGGTTAAGAATAAGAAACCATGGGCTTCCCTGGTAGTCCAATGGTTAGGGCTCCATGTTTCCACTGCAGGGGTTGCAGGCTCTGTCCACATGCAGTGCAGCACAACCAGAAAAATTAAAATTAGATTTTTTATAAAAGACTAAGAAACTATATTTTTCCATCGTATTTACCCAAGATTACCTCCTATCATTATTAAACATCTTCCTTAGTTACAGTGCCCTGACTTTGGTCAGCTGAAATACCACATTTCTCACTCTCTCTTGAAGATAGGGATAGACAAGTGGCTAAGTTCTACAAAGTGTATGTAGGCAGTTGTTGGAGGAAGTCTCTGGAAATGCTCCCTAAAAAGAAAGTCTTCCTCCTTCCTTGTGTTTCTACTCCAGACTCAGATGTGATGGCTGGCATTGCATTACCCATTTTGTGATTGTGAAACAACTTGTACAGAGGATGGTTGAGCAGAAAAAGGGAAGGCTCCTGGAACACAGATGGCATTAAGAAGCCTTCGTACAAGTCCAAGACTCTCTACACTTGTTTTACATCAGTGAAAATCAACTTTTACCTGTTGATTTCCTTAAACCACTTTATAAGTAATTGATTAAGAGATAATTAGGAGGTAGAGTGAACTGGCTGTAATTCTATGCAGGATACTGGGGTGGGGGAAGGAGTCAAGGGTGATGCCCATGGTTCTGGCTTGGACTACTGAAAGACACTATGCCCTGAGCTGGCAGGATCAGATGGTACATGACTTAAATATAAATAAATAAATAAACCACTTTGTCTCTGTCATCAAGTAGTCTAATGCAAGTCCTAGCTAATTCACTGAGGTCAATTTAAAAATATCTTTTTGTATAGTCTCTAATATGAAAGAATAGAATTCCATCTAAGTCAATCAGTATATGGAATCACCACTTGTCATACAGCAAAACCATAGTTGTCTTCTTTGTCACCTGCTGAAAGCTCCTCAACTTTCTGTGTTTGTTGAACTCACCTTTACTCATTGTGAAGTCTAGTTGAGTTGGAGTAAGAAGCATTTTAGACTGTGATGTAATTTGTTGGATTGATTAATAGGAAAATAAATTGCATTTATTTTTATTTATCTGTATAGTAATCGGGGCTTTCCAGGTGACACTAATGGTGAAGAATCCACTTGCCAACGCAGGAGACATAAGAGATGCAGGTTCGATCCCTGGGTCAAGAAGATCCCCTGGAGGAAGGCATGTCAATGCACTCCAGTATTCTTGCCTGGTGAATCCTGTGGACAGAAGAGCCTGGTGGGCTACAGTTCATGGAGTCACAAAGAGTTGGACATGACTGAAGCGACTTAACATACACCTATAGTAATTAAGTGAAAAACAATGCCTTGGGATATCAGAATGCAAACAAACATTGAATCCCTCAGACTTAAAGGAGCACATCCATTTGATCACACAATTTACAGGGACAGAGACTGAAGCAGTAGAAATAGTATGCTAAATCTTTAAAAGTGTGTTTTAAAATTAGGGAAGATATTTTCATTAAAGATTTTAACTTAATGCATCAATTAAATATTAAATGTTGTGTATATATACTATAAACATACACACAAGCAAACAAATAAAAACCCTTGTCAAGCACAGGTGTAAGGGAGAACACAATGATGGCTGAAACATCATCCTTGCATTGAAGAACATCTGTTTGGCTGATAAAATCAACAGTAAAATCCTTTTTATAGTTGAAGAGTTGAATTAAATGAGATTCGATGAATTGTTAAAGATCATACACCAGATTAATAGAAGAATCCAGATCCTTTACTGATAGAAACATGGATTCTGACAAAGTCAGGCTTCAAGAGTTAAAAAAAAAATAAGAGTATGTTCAAATGACTCAGAAAAGGCTCAGTGGTAAAGAATCCACCTGCCCAGCAGAAGATATAGGTTTGATCCCTGGGTCAGGAAGATCCCCTGGAGAAGGAAATGGCAACCCACTCCAGTATTCTTGCCTGAGAAACCTCACTGATAGAGGAATCTGGCAAGCTACAGTTCACGGAGTCACAAAAGAGTCCAACACAATGAAGCAACAAAACAACAACAAATAATTAATACTTTATTTTGTCTCGGGACTTTTCAGAGAACACTGAACTATCTTCGAAATCAACCATTTTTGACATCTTAGCCTAAAGAAAATGAGTTCCCAATGCAGATTAATTTTAGTTTTATTGAATCATGACTTAAGTAAAACAATTATTTCTATCCAACCTCTATTCTCCCTACATCAGATTAGACTAGCTACTTTTAACAGAAAATCTAAAATTGCCTTTCTTAAACGCAGAAAGCTTTATTCACTCAAGTGGACACATCTAGAGGCATGAAGTCCAGTCTCCACAAAGCCACTAGGGATCCAGGCTCCTTCTGTCTTTGTGCTCTACCACTCTCAACAAGTGGCTCATGGTTTCCCATTTTCAGCATCATAAAATGGCTGCTTGAGCACCAGGTATCACATCTGTGTTCCAGAAATCATGAAATGCAACCAAGGGAAACAAACACAAAAACTATAGACATCTTCCAGCTGAATCAGCTCCTTTAAAAGACCTACTCAAAAATTTTAGACACAGCAATTCACTTACTTCTCACAGACCAGAATTTAGTTAGAGGGATTGGGACATAATGGTCTCCTATAGCAATCTCAAATGAAATTAAGCTCCATCTGTAAGAGATAGCTAGGTTAGGGGATAGTTGGTAGACAATTAGCAGTGTCCCCCAGTCGACTCTCACAAACTATCAAGGGATATATGTTTGTCAGTGTCAAATGTCTCCTTAATATTTAACTTTATTTTCTTTAAGATTTTTTTTGATGTGGACCATTTTTGAAGTCTTTATTGAATTTGTTATGATGTTACTTCTGTTGTTTAGGTTCTGGTGCTTTGGCTGTGAGGCATGTGGATCTTAGCTCCCTGCTCAAGGGTCAAACCCCACACATTGGGGAGCAAAGTCTTAACCACTAGACCCCAGGGAAGTCCCTAATATTTAGCTTTAAATAGGTTTAATATTAAAACATCAATACCAATTTAACATTTAATTTTTAATAAGTATTTGTCATATTTGTTGTTGTTTAGTAGATAGTCATATCCAACTCTTTGCAGCCCAATGGACTGTATCCCTCCAGGCTGCTTGGTCCGTGGGACTTCCCAGGCACTAATACTGGAGTGGGTTGCCATTCCCTTCTCCAAAAGATCTTCCCAATACATGTCGCCTGCATTGCCAGATGGATTCCTTACCTCTGAGCCACCAGGGAAGTCTATTTGTTATATATTTAACATTATATAATTAATTTAATATTAATTAATCATGTATAAATATTAAATTGTTAAAATGAAAGTAACTCTGAAAATTTGTTTTCATTTTTCTTCTGCTTGATTTTCCAGTTTGAAACTAAAAGAAATAATAATGAAAGAATATGTTTAGTCAGTAAAACACAACTGGTTCTGACAGCTTCCTAGCCACACCTATGATGCTCTAAGTCAGCTACACCCAGAAAAATAAAAGGTTAAAAAGGCACGTGGTGATGAACTGGCTTAGTAAGAAAAGAATATGTCAAGACACCTATTTGCTAAAATGATCTCAGGGTACTGCATGCATTGCTTAAACTATCCAGGTTATTCAAGTTGATTTTTAAACATAATTTGGTAAATTTGTTGCCTAGACATGATCAGAAATAATGTCAAAATCTACCATTGTATATTCTCCAACATATGGCACCATAAGGTACAAAATTCACAGAGAGTCAATTATCCAAGTACAGAATAACACAGAGTTGGGTGGAGGGTTCTGCTGTGTGGGGGGACAGAAGACAGCTGGTCTTGAATTGGAGTCACGAGGTGAGCCTGGACAAATTTCCCTACCCTTTGGCAGCCATAGACCTGCTGTCTGAGACTCTCTGGGCACTCACTTTAATTGGCTAATCATGTTGTTCTTCTATTAGTTTTTTCAGGTTCCAATCAAGGGGTCATCTACACAGTGCATGTCAAAATTTCACGTACAGAGGATTCAATAGGTCTGGGGTGGGGCCTGAATCCACTTTCTTCAGGTGCTGTGAACAGCACTGAGTAGCAAAGACCCAGTACAGAGGTGAATTTGTACACTGCAAACACCTGGAGGGCCTCCCCTGAGAGTTTTTATTTAGTGAATCTGAGGAAGAACCCAAGAATTAGCATTTCTGGCACATTTCCAGGTGATGCTGATGCTGCCAGTTCAGGAAGCACACTTCAAGAAGTGTGCTAAACCTACCTTAAGTAGGTTTAGAATTTCATTATGGATCTCCAAGAGGTGAGAAATATGGTGAGTATAGAACAATAATCTGTCTCTCTTGTGGAATGCCTAATATGGACAAAAGGTCTTTGTGAAGTTGGATTTTAAATTTTGTGTAAATGAATTATATAAATGTCATTCACTCTTAATTTCTAAGTTTTCTATATATTTTAAGAAAGACAAAATCAAAACAAGAAAATTCTTTCATTTCCACATTGGATCAGAGGGTTCCTTTTAGTTTTTCCTGAACTATACCTGGCAGAAAATAATTCTATTTGAATTTTTGGTATGAATTCTAGGTAAAAACTCAGGTTTCTCAAAGGAAGCATTGAAGTTTCTTTTTAATAATAATTCCATGTTTTAGCATTTAACGGTCCCTAAATATGAACAAATAAAAACACTCCATCATTATAGGTATTCACTGTTGTACTCTGACAATTAAACTTTAAACATTTCGAAATCTCATGTATTCTCAGGCCAAATACAGAAGACAGTCACACTTATTTTTTAATTGTTTTTCCTCTAACATTAGTAAATAATCATCTTCTTTACAGATTGACTTTATAGAGTACATTTTATTCCTATTGTTCAAAACACTTACTTTAAGAAGTAAAGATTTTAAAATAATTTGATCTACCTGAATGAAATGCATATTATAAATATACTTGGCAGATAACATTTCTTAAACAATTATTCTACTTATATATTATAAAGTGGTTATCATTTCATTTGTAGTAGCAAGGATTTGAGATCAACTGTGGTTTTTACTTCTCATGCAACACTATCCTTTCAAAGAATTTTTTTAAAACTATGCTTGCTCAAATTTACTAGGCCCTATGAAGTATGCAAAGGTCTATCCATTCTTAGTAATGCTTTCTGCTGCTATAAATAGTCCTCTTTTCTTTTATCTAACCTTGTAGTAAGACAAATGAAATGTCTGGCCAAATGAAAAATGTTCCTTCAGATTTATTAGAAAAGCAGATAAAAGAGACCAAAAATATGCAGCAATATACAGTTTGTTTCATTAATCTAATTGAGGAATTTCAAGTAGTACAGGACTTGTATAACTAACACACAACAAAAAAGTTAGCTTTTCCTCTCTATGATAATGAAAGTCCTCAACTCTAGAACAACTATTGTGAATATTTTCCAAATAACAGCGTATTCCATTCTCTAAAAGTAAACACATGCATAGATATCAAGTTTTACAAAGTATTTTTAAAAAACCTAGGAGGAATTAAAAGCTCAATAAAGTTAAGGAAGTATTTAACAAAAGTTCATTTATAACAATTATGCCAATTTTCTTCTATTTTGGAGTTTCCATCAAGTTTTTCACATAAAATAGTTTGAGATCTTGATAAGATAAGAAAGTTTTAATTGTATGTTTTCCATAACTATAGATTTCATTATTGAAAACAATTCAGAATGATTAACTTACCAACAATTAAGTGAAAATTAACATACATGAAATAACTCATAATATACAATATTTTATTAACTAAATTCATAACAGTCTAGCAGAGTTCCATAAATTTCATTAATCATACAATTAACATTTGATTTTGAGTGTAACTAGAGAATAACTTTGAAATTCCTAAATAAATCAAAAGACATCATAGTTCTTCTATGAGATACAATTTAATGATATTTTGAAACATCTTAAAATAGTCAAATTCCTTAATACAAATTCATTTCCTACACTTTCTAATAATTCTGGTCATAGTTTTAAAGTATCTTCTCTTGTTGATTTGAGAAATCAGCCTTTGGCCTTTATTTGTACCTTATGTTCAGATACAAATTTTCTTTTTCACATTTAAATTTAAGAAATACGAAGACATAAACATGTAGGCTAATGTTCAACTAATTATTTTTAATTGCTCAGCAAACATTCTGCACCTATGTTCAAAAATATAACTTAGAACATTATTATGATATATTTCCAAAATTTTAATATTATAAAATTTCAAAACTAGCATCATTGTCAGAATAACATGTACATCAGATAACAGATATTCAGAAGCTGCATTACTCTCCAAAATTATTTTACTGACAATGCCCATAAAAATAATACATAGAGGGCACCTTTTAAAATAAAAACTGTATTTACTAAAGCTACTTATTTATTCTGCTCTACTATTCAATTTCATTTCAAGAAAAATCTTTATTTAGATCCTGTGACTAAGAAGGAAAATAATTCACAAAATTTAAGAAAATTAGTCACTCATTTTTTTTGAAGGTTAAGTAGCTAAAAGATGAAAAAAAGTTTTTTTGTCTGAATGAAAATGTCCTTGTGATATATACTGCAAATGTTTTATGAATCTATAGCATTTGGCACAAAAAATATTAAAATATTATTTAAATATATGGGTTTTTTCTAAAGTAATAAAATAGAATATCTTATTAAAATGCTATGTATTCAAAATAGCTCATTAACTCATGTTTTCATTCTTTTATCCAGCATCACTCAACAAATGTTTGGTAAGAATTGAGTTAATAACACATTTCAGTTTTTTAACATATATATGCCAGACACTTTTTCTTATTTAACATTTTCTGAAAGTGATTACCAATGTAGCCTGAGTATCCATTCCAGTATGGATAGTCATTCAGTGTTTAGCACATTCAAAGGGCGATCAGGGTTGTAAGCCTAATGCCTACTGGTCTAGTTACTCAAATGCTTGAGGATGGTGGGATGGTGTCAAACTAGAGAGAACATGTCCTTGCCAAGGTATTTACATTTTTAAAAAGTAATAATACATCATGATGGGCCAACAAAACAGATTTGCATGTTTCAGTCAACCCATGGGCATTAAGGCTGCAATTCTTTCATGGAAATGCTTTTTTTTTAAAAATCTCAATGACTCAAATTTCTGTGAGCCTCTTCTGGTCCACATCTTTCCAACAATTCTAGAACCTGTAGGAACCTGATAACACATCCACATCAACAGAGATCCCAGGATCAAGCTGGGAGCACCTCCACAGGGTGAAAACACAGTGAAAGATGAGCTCTTATTCACCAAATCAAAGATTGCATCAGAGAATGCATAAGAAATTCTTCAGCACAAAGCCATTCAGGTAAAGGAAGCAATTCTGTAGCACCAAAGACAATACTTCTAAAAGCATAATTGTCCCCAAGATTCTGAAGAAAATATTTCATTTTCATTTAAAATAACAATGTGTTTTTCTTTAATCTCCACAATCCCTAACTCCCTCACATACTCTTCCAGAGCATACCAAGTAACGTAAGTTTTCAAACAGAAGGTGTGAGAAAGCACACGGTGCCGTCCTGGAAAGGGCAAGAAAATGTACGTGCATAGAAAAGGAAATTAACAAAGGAAGCACTGATGTCTAGAGAAGACTAAAGTTATCTCAGACAAGGAGAATTTAAGGGAGCCTTATCTATACACAACTGGAAGTTTACCTCCATAAACAAATACTTTAGCAGATGCTGCTATTGTTTTACATTCAATAAAATCCTACATATGCGCTGGTAGATGTTACGCTATTAAAAGGCACATTTTATTTCTTTACACATGTTTTCGCTAGCGTCCTAAATTTGGGTTCCAGATGATCTAGGAAGTCAAGCCCCTCTTCTTCCTGCCGATCGCTGCAGCAGCCCACTGAGCCGGCCACAGACCCTTTGCCTTCATAGCTATAGGAGCGAACGTAGTCTTCGCAGAGCTTGTGTTCCTCATCTTGTCCGCACAGATACACCTTCTGTGTCGAGAAAGAGCACATTTTATTATTTTTTTTAAAAAACACCTAAATGTATTAGCTTAAAAATAATGGCTTTGATTTACCTTTTACTGTTTAATTTTTAACCAGAGTGTGTCCTCTAATGGATTCCTACATATAAAAAATGCACATGATTGGTCTGTATTATATTCATTCTTAAAATATAGCAGATATATAAATGCTCCTACTGAACACATTGATAAAAACTAAAGCTCCACATGCATCACACAACTAGCTTACAATTTCCCATTTAAACATGAAACTTGTATCATTGAAATGTGTCTACAACTTTTTTACATATTTAGGGGAAACAAATATAAGCTATGACCCTTATGTTTATACATTATTACATACTTATAGTAATATATTTAACTGGCTAATATTAATGTACATTGCCTGATCTGAACATAAAACGGGGAACTAAAACCCAAAATAAAAGCTTAATGATCTGTCTGGTTGATGGCGATCATTAAGATTCCATAATCTTAAGAATATTTATAATTTGTGATCCACGTAGTACCCTGTAACATTTCACTCTAGGTGATTTTCCTGGCAATTTTTAGGAAAGAAGCTATGCTGCTGCTGCTGCTGAGTCTTTTTATACTTACAAAAGTAGAGAAACGCCTACATATGCCACTCCTAGGTCAAGTTTTGGAAACCTTATTTTAAAAATTGAACTTTACGCGGTCATTTTCCTCTTTGGGTTTGGATCTAATATTCATATATCTATGATAATTCAACATGAAAAAGGTGATGAGCTCCAGATGTATAAGGACTGAAACTTTGGGGAAATCCTGATTTATAAACAGAGTTTAACTTTCATGTAAAATGAACATGAAGATAGCGGCACTTACTTCGCCAAGCCGAGGTTGGGTGAAGTTGTGCCAGTCACTGTACGTGTATCTGCCAGTGTCCGTCACTCCCTTAACAGATTCCAGGGTCTGATGTCCACTTCCTTTGTTGGCATCCAAAGTGTAGCCGCCTTTGACCATCTCAAAACTTTGCTGTGTTTTGACTCCCTGGCCACCAAGTGTGCCAACAGATATGCTTGTGTCACAAACGTTGGATGTCTGTGTGGGGAGTCTAATATTTGCATCCTAAAATAAATAAATCAAATTGTAACTAACAGTTTTCTTTCATTTATTTCCCACCATGGGCAAATCTCATAGGGGTAAATCTGAGGGCTTCCCTGATAGCTCAGTTGGTTAAGAATCTGCCTACAATACAGGAGACCTCAGTTCGATTCCTGGGTCAGGAAGATCCCCTGAAGAAGGGATAGGCTACCCACTTCAGTATTCTTGGGCTTCTCTTGCGGCTCAGCTGGTAAAGAATCTGCCTGCAATGTGGGAGACCTGGGTTCCATCCCTGGGTTGGGAAGATCCCCTGGAGAAGGGAAAGGCAACCCACTCCAGTATTCTGGCCTGGAGAATCCCATGGACTGCATAGTTCATGGGGTTGCAAAGAGTCGGACATGATTGAGCAACTTTCACTTTCACATGGGCAAATCACTTACCTGCTGTACCTCTCTAATTCCCCATATGTAAAATCAAGATAATAATAATACTCATATCATAGGTGTTATAGGTTAAATCACATCCTCCACCCCACTTCAATTGTTAAAGTCCTAACCCTCAAGTGTCTCAGAATATGATCTTATTTGAAGATAGAGTCATTTTTAGATGCAATTAGTTAAATTAAGACAAGGTCCTAATCAAGTAAGATGGGTCTCTAATCCAAAAGGGGAAAGTTGGACACAGACACACATACACAAAGCCATATGAAGACTCAGTCAATGATGTCATAAGCCAAAGAATTACCGAAAGCTGGGAGGGAGAATTGTAATAGAATCCTAGCACCTTCAGAGGGAGTAGGATTCTGTCAACACCTAATCTCTAATGTCTAGCCTTCTGAACTGTGAGACAATAAATTTCAATTCAGTTACATTCAGTTTGTCATGCTTTGTTATAGTGTTGCCATGCCCTCCTCCAAGGGATCTTCCCAACCCAGGGATCAAACCCAGGTCTCCCACATTGCAGGTGGATTCTTTACCAGCAGAGCTACCAGGGAAGCCCCTGTTTGGCATAGTAAGTGCTCAAAAATATTCAGTTCATTTCAGTCACTCAGTCGTGTCCGACTCATTGTTACCACATGGACTGCAGCACCCCAGGCTTTCCTGTCCATCACCAACTCCTGGAGCTTGCTCAAACTCACGTCCACCAAGTTGGTGATGCCATTCAACCATCTTATACTCTGTCATCCCCTTCTCCTCCTGCCTTCCATTTTTCCCAGCATCAGGGTCTTTTCCAATGAGTCAGCTCTTCACATCAGGTGGCCAAAATATTGGAGCTTCAGCTTCAGCATCAGTCCTTCCAATGAATACTCGGGGTTGATTTCCTTTAGGATTGACTGCTTTGATCTCCTTTCAGTCCATGGGACTCTCAAGAGTCTTCTTCAACACCACAGTTCAAAGGCATCAATTCTTTAGCGCTCAGTCTTCTTTATAGTCCAACTCTCACATCCATACATGGCTAGAAAAACCATAGCTTTGACTATACAGACTTTGGTCAGTAAAGTAATGTCTCTGCTTTTTAATATGCTGTCTAGGTTTGTAATAGCTTTATTTCCAAGGAGCAAGCATCTTTTAATTTCATGGCTGCAGTCACCATCTGCAGTGATTTTGGAGCCCAAGAAAATAAAGTCTGTCACTGTTTCCATTGTTTCTCCATCTATTTGCCATGAAGTGATGGGACCAGATGCCATGATCTTAGTTTTTTGAATGTTGAGTTTTAAGCCAGCTTTTCACTCTCTCTTTCATTTTTATCAAGAGACTCTTCAGTTCCTCTTCGCTTTCTGCTGTAAGGGTAATGTCATCTGCGTATCTGAGGTTATTGATATTTTTCCTGGCAATCTTGATTTCAGCTTGTGCTTCATCCAGCCCAGCGTTTCTCATGATGTACTGTGTATATAAGTTAAATAAGCAGGATGGCAATATACAGCCTTTTTGTTCTCCTTTCCCAATTTGGAACCAGTCTGTTATCCCATGTCCGGTTCTAGCTGTTGCTTCTTGACCTGCGTACAGATTTCTCAGGAGCATTAGCTGTTATCATTATTTGGGCTTCCCAGGTAGCACTAGTGCTAAAGGACCCATTTCCGAGGCAGGCAGGTTTAAGAGACTCAGGTTTGATCCCTGGATCAAGAAAATCCCCTGGAGGAGGACAGGGAACCCACTTTAGTATTTTCACCTAGAGAATCTCATGGACAGAGGAGCCTGGCAGGCTGCAGTCCATAGGGCCGCACAAAGTTGGATATGTGAAGTGACTTAGGTTGCACGCAGGTTATCATTATTACTATTTTATGTAATAATCAACTGTTATCATTGAACTTGGGCTTCCCTGATGGCTCAGATGGTAAAGAATCTGCCTGTAATGCAGGAGACCTGGGTTTGATGGAGAAGAGAATGGCAACCCACTCCAGTACTCTTGCCTGGAGAATCCCACGGACAGAGGATCCTGTGGGGCTATAGTCCATGGGGTTGCAAACAGTTGGACTTGACTGAGTGACTAAGCACAGCACAGCCTCATTAAACTACCATACCAAAAAAGGTGAAATCTGATTTACCATCACTTCTTCTCCAGGTCCTTCAGTATTTGATACAATTAAATTTTGCTGGGCTACATCTTCTGGAAAACACTTCTTTACTGTTTTCTTAACAGTAACACAGAAACATGTGAACAAAATACCTAAAAAATAAAAAATATATAAGTAAAATCACATTTTTTCATTCTGGTACTGTAGATCATGTGATTTATAGTAAATGATTATAATCATTTGAATTATATAGTATATCATTTGAATCAGATTTTTTTTTAAGTTTCTTCACAGAACTTTAAAAAAAAAAACTTAAAAAAATCTCCATAAATTGAGATTTCTTTGGGTCATAAAATTTAAAAGAGATTATTAACAAATATATATAGACTACCTCTGAGGTTATGTTATTAGGCTAAATAAGAAACAAATCAATAGAAAGAAAGAGGAAGTGAACATAGTTTGTGAACAGCTCTCTTCCCAGGTTCAGAATTCAACATTTTCCTTCTTATCTCCACACTGAAATAGTAACTTCATTTGATTGGACTTTAAGCTAGTATTATTGGCATTAAAGTCCATACGGAACAACTCAAAGATCTTAGAATCACAAAACAAAGAACATTAGACATAAATCAAACAGGAAAAGCCATTACATAAAACCAGTGCTTGGTTTTGAAAGCGTCCATCAAGTGCTAAGAGGAATATCCAGTTGAACCTGAAACACAAATCACTGAACACAGACACAGCAAAGGCTATGGGAAAAGTCCATAAATGCAAATAGACTGCGTGTAGTCAAACAGATTTTTTAAAAAGAAGGAAGGAGGGAAGGGAAAAGAAGCAAAGGAGGGAAAAAGGGGAGAGGAAGGGAGGGGAGAAGCCTGAGCAAAGATTTCCATCACTTTTGCCTCTCCAAAAACCAGTTTGCAGAATGCAAAATCTTCCACTGCGTTTCCTCAGCGACTCATCAAATGGCCATTTCCCTCACACTGCTGCTGCTGCTGCTGCTGCGTCACTTCAGTCGTGTTCGACTCTGTGGGACCCCATAGACCGCAGCCCACTGGGCTCCCCTGTCCCTGGGATTCTCCAAGCAAGAACACTGGAGTGGGTTGCCATTTCCTTCTCCAATGCATGAAAGTGAAAAATGAAAGTGAAGTCGTTCAGTCGTGTCCGACTCTTCGCGACCCCATGGACTGCAGCCCACCAGGCTCCTCCATCCATGGGATTTTCCAGGCAAGAGTACCGGAGCGGGGTGCCATTGCCTTCTCCATTCTCTCACACTCTGGAGTCTAATTAAGATGTATGCTAAATGATGTCATTAATATTCATTAATATCATTGAGCACAAACATCTAAGTAAATTTTTAAACTACTCTTTTCACTAACTCTTTTTGTGCATCCACTCCATGAATGTGGCTGGTTGGAAGATAATCATACTTTGTATGGGAGGGAAACTTAACATTAATTTTACCCAACCACTTCATTGAACCATTAAAAAAAAAAGAGCTTAGAGAAGAGGAAATGATTTATCCAGTGTCTCACAGCTAATTATTGGAAGAACTGTGGCCATAGTTCTGAAAACTCCTTTTCTTCTGTGACTCACAACTCCAAGCCATTGAGTTTGCACAAGATTTTTAAAAGGACACACTTCTCAAAGGCTATCAATGTCACTAATGTAAAGAATTGTCATATATTTTTTAAAATATTAGATAACATTTCTAATATTAAAATATCAGATAACACATTTTATCTAATTATACTTACATAATAACAATACAGAACCCAACACCATGGCAAGAATTGCCCATTTTCCAAGGAATACATTTGCGAGTGCTGCCTCTCTCGAAAGTTTACTAGGCATTCTACATTCGGATGGAATTGTACAATCACATACTCTCACTGGTAATATGTGTGTTGCAGAAGCGCCATGTCTGTCTTTTATTTGGATAGGAACAGTATAATAGTCATAATCAAGATCTTGCCGCCCCCGAAGAATGGCAGTTTTACCTATGCAAAAAAAAAAAAAAAAAGAGAGAGATTTTGATTTCTTGAAAAGACAGGAAAAGTAATTGATATTGCTTTATGCTCATCTTTACTATATTTACTATGTTATTCAAATATTTTATTAAAATGGATTTGTCTGTTTTCTTAAAGATATTCAGGATAAGAATCTAATCATATTACTCATTGTCTTAAGAAACAATGTATTATCCCTTATCTGGGATCAATAAAATAATTTACTAAAATTAAGATTTATTTAGTATAAGTAACTAAGGTAGAAGTCTAGGCCACGAAACATTCTAAGTCCTATTGATTAGAAGGTTTAGCATAATTACACACCATCCCTTGTCTCTACTGTCCAAAGTTTGCTGGCAGAATTATCAAGAATGAATTGAAAAGGTGGCCCATTGTCAGGTCCGTCTTGATCTGTAGGTTCGAGGACAACATAATCCTTATCATGCCGGCAAATTGTCAGTTCTTCTTGTTTTATCTGCGGTGGGTGGTCATTTTTATCTTCCAAAAAAACTACTAACGTTCCAGTGCAAGATCTGCCATCTAAGAAAAATAAAAAATAGGATTTTTCTCCACTTGAACACTTATTTTCAAAAATCTCTATGATGTACAGTGGACATCTGCTTTCTACTAGATGTCTGAACTTGAATTTCACACACTTTCCAAACCACAAATACCGCTGCTACCAGTACAAAATAGTGACATTACTCTTCCCTGGAGATTGGTAGCTGTATCAGATGACATCGTGAAGTGGTTTTTAAAATTAAAAGGTATGAGATTATGAGTCATGTCACTACAGAATGACCGATTTAGAAGATAATTGATTTCTTTCATCCTTCTTTGAAAGTGTATTCATGCTTAAAATATAAACACTTTACATTAGGTCACAATCACTTCCTAACTTTCTCTCCTGACCCTTTCCCTCATATACTCATTGTTCAAACTTTGTCATGTGTGTTCTTAGTCACTCAGTCGTGTCCGACTCTTTGCGACCCCATGGACCGTAGCCTACCATACTCCTCTCTCCATGAGGATTCTCATGGAGAGAGGCAAAAATATTGGAGTGGATTGTCATGCCCTCCTCCAGGGGATCTACCCAATCCAGGGATCGAACCCAGGTCTCCCATATTGCAGGCAGATTCTTTACCATCTGAGCCACCAGGGAAGCCCAAACTTTGTAAAACTGATCATCAAACCCAGAAACTGTGCTCCATCCTGTGTGCAGTTTTGGCACATGCTCTTGCCACTGCTGGGAATACTTTTCTCCTCCCCTTTGCCTGATAAAACCTTATTATCCTTTAAGAATCCGTTCAAATGTCACCTCTGCATGAAACTTGCCAGTGACTTCTATGGACAATGCTTGCATATTCTCCTTCAGTTTCTCAAAACCCTTGTTCATCTTTAGCTCATGCACTTAACTTTTCATCCTAAGGGCTACTTTGTATTCATCTTGACAGTTCAGTGATCTGCCCAGTATTTCCTGGCTAACTTAATATTAACACACTGAACACTTGCAGTTCAGTTGCTAAATTGTTTCGAACTCTTTGCAACCCCATGAACTTCGCTGCCCCAGACTTCCCTGTCCTTCACTGTCTCCCAGTTTGCTCAAACTCATGTCCACTGAATTGGTGATGCCATCCAACCATCTCATCCTCTGCCACCTTCTTCTCGTATTGTCTTTGATCTTTCCCAGCATCAGGGTCTTTTCTAATGAGTCGGCTCTTCACATCAGGTGGCCAAACTATGGGAACCTCAGCTTCAGCATCAGTCCTTCCAATGAATATTTGGGGTTGATTTGCTTTAGAATTAACTGGTTTGATCTCCTTGCTGTCCATTATTTGAAGGTATTAGTTCTTTGGTGCTTAGCCTTCTTTATGGTTCAACTCTCACATCCTTACACGACTACTGGAAAAACCACAGCTTTGAATATTCGGACCTTTGTCAGCAAAGTGATGTCTCTGTTTTTTACTGCCTACGTTTGTCATAGCATTAATTTTTATATTTAAAAAAATCAATTGAACAAACTGTAAAAAAGTTGTACCCCCACCCTAATCTAATTAATATGCTTTTGAGAATAAGAACTCTTACCTCCAGAACTCCACTATTAATGGCCTAATGCTTCAACACATAAATCTAAATAAATATCTTAAATTAGCATAATACCCATTATGCATGTTTAAAAGATAATGAAGTTTAGAGAACATGTTCAAATTTTA
Organism: Bos javanicus; assembly: GCF_032452875.1. Classification (NCBI taxonomy): domain Eukaryota; kingdom Metazoa; phylum Chordata; class Mammalia; order Artiodactyla; family Bovidae; genus Bos; species Bos javanicus. The sequence continues at coordinate 26,050,504 of NC_083891.1, read as the reverse complement.
AAGCTTGTGATAAAATTACAAACTACTCTAAATAGTAAGATTTCAAAATTGAAATAAACAGAAAAATAACTGATGAAATTCCTCACTTTTATTGCTTTGAATGGTGGTCTAAATTTTGATGCATAAACATTGAATTTATCATACAGACTACCATAAATCATGTGCAAATTTAATATTCTTTCTTTTTAGATTAAAATAACAATTAAGCCATATCAAGTAGCGTATTTCAGTGAATTTTTTTTCTGTTGAATAAGAATTTATTCAAAGTGACTTTTAAATTAGTTACTTACAAGGTAACAGCAGTATATACCTATTTAAAAACTATTCAATCTAAACAAATTTAAACATCTAGAAATTAAAGAGAAATAACAACTTTTTTGTTTAAAAAAAATCTGCAATAGCATTGATATCTCCCTGGTGATTCAGACAGTAAAGCGTCTGCCTGCAATGCGGGGGACTTGGGTTTGATCCCTGAATTGGGAAGAGCCCCTGGAGAAGGAAATGGCAACCACTCCAGTACCCTTGCCTGGAAAATTCCATGGACAGAAGAGCCTGGTAGGCCACAGTTCATGGGGTCACAAAAAGTCGGACAGGACCGAAAGATTTCACTTTCACAATAGCATATAAACATTTTGAGATTGCCATAAATTTGTAAATAAATTTGAGTACAAATGACAACTTCAACACCTGAAAAAGAAGTGAGAAGTGGGAAAAATAAGCTTTTTTAGTGTAAAAAATAGTTACAGGTACTAGTGTGAATCAACATGGGTGTTAGGATTTTAACTATTAAAATATAAGAAGAAAGCTATTTCTCTTTAAGGTACAATAGAAATCACACTTTAAAAAGTGAAATAAAGAAATAGGGCAGCCATCCAGAAGCAAATAAAGACTCATTTAATTCCATATTCAACAAACATTTATCACATAAATGATTATTTTCCATCACAATCTCTGTTTTAAGCATGTTGTTAAAAAAGGAAAACTCGAAACTGTTAAAATGGATAGTAGGCAAAGCCACAGCTGAAAACTAAGTCCTGCTGCTGCTGCTGCTAAGTCACTTCAATCGTGTACGACTCTGTGTGACCCCATAGACGGCAGCCCACCAGGCTCCCCCGTCCCTGGGATTCTCCAGGCAAGAACACTGGAGTGGGTTGCCATTTCCTTCTCCAATGTATGAAAGTGAAAAGTGAAAGTGAAGTTGCTCAGTCGTGTCCGACTCTTCGCGACCCCATGGACTGCAGCCCACCAGGCTCCTTCACCCATGGGATTTTCCAGGCAAGAGTACTGGAGTGGGGTGCCATCGCCTTCTCCAAAACTAAGTCCTAGATGTCTTCTAAAACTAAGAAAGCCTGATTGCAAATTTTTTCCTTCTGGGAAACAGAGCCAAAAAAAGTAATTCCTGATAATAGTTGAAGACTATGAAAAAGTAATTAAGTATGTATATTTGCCTGCTTCTAAACCTTATTTTGGGCTTTCCAGGTGGCTCAGTGGTAAAGAATCTGCCTACAGTGCAGGAGACACTAGTTCAATCCCTGGGTCAGGAAGATCCCCTGGAGAAGGAAATGGCAACCCATTTCAGTTCTTTCTTGGGAAATCCCATGGACAGAGGAGTCTGGCGGGCAACAGTCTGTGAGGTCGCAAAAGAGTCAGACACAACTAAGGAACTAAATAAGAACAAACCTTATTTTAAGTTAAACACGTAAGCAAATGCCAAGAATCAGTGAGTAAGGAATGTCATGATCTCCTAGAAAGTACATTTTAGGTTAACTAAAATCTAAATTTACAACAATAAGAACTCTGAAAAGCAAGAGTTCCCCATTGTTATTTAAATGTTTCCAGGAACAGAAAGTTCACTGGGTTATAAATTAGCCCACTCCATATACAGAACTCTTTAACGATTGGGAGGTTTTCAGATTCTTTCTTACCAAGCTGTAATACATTTCCTAATCATTTCTCATTTTTTCTTTTTTTGGACTATACATGCAAAAAGTTTACCTCTTCCACATGACAACCCTGAAATATTCATTTTAAGAAAATTCTTTTTACACTCAAGTATATCAAAGCATTTGTAAACTTTTGAACTCAAGTTTCTACATTAAAACTAAGTTCCAAGTGCCTGTTATGCACCTGAATTTGCAAAGGACTAAGCAGTAAAATTCACAACCTGGAACCTGGAGACTCACAGAACAGCAGAGGAATGGCAAATACCAGTACCTACACGAAGCAAACATGCCAAGATCTCTGCTAGATGCTTTGTAAAAAGATATTTAGCAAAGATAAAGGTCTTTATATGAACATGAGTTCATAGTCAGCCTAGCTAGAGGGAAAGACTGTACATGAGAAACAATGAGAGCTCCATTTTATAGAGAAGACACATCATCTATATGTCTTATACTTAATTATATATAAGTATATATACTTATACTGTGATAATTACAGTATTATTCCCAGGGAAGGAGGGTTAAAAAGGTATTCAGAGAGGAACTAAACAAAGATTAGTGAGAGTTATCACAACAGTCATCACTGCCATCCACTTGAAGAAGCAGAGGGACCTGAATTTCAAACAGAAGGGGCAGCCTTATTGTAGGTGGAGAGCGTACAAAACAGTGCTTTTAGAGCGAAAGCAGGGAAGCAACCTGGTTGACAAAAAAGAACTGACACAAAAAATACAAGGAAATTAATTGGACACCTAGATGACCATCATGAACTATATATGAGCATCAAAACGAAATGTTCATGTAGAAATATAAGTAATTACTTATATATTTGACCCTTGGAAGCATATATTAAAATGGATTAAAGTTTAAATAAACAAAATCCTTCACCATATAATCTTCCATTAACATTTCTTACACCCTATCTTTCCTTCTTGAGCACGGCCAGGTTATCCATGAGCTTCAGACATAGATATGACATTTCATTTCTTTGTACTGTGATCACTATACTTACAGACATTCTTTTATCACCAAAAGACAAAGTTAGCTTCTTATATCTCTGTTTTCCATATTTTCCTTCTCCCCAAAGAGTATTTCCTTTTTTATCAACAAGCTTTTGCATTTCTGTGAAATCACCTCCCTTTACCCTTTCAGTTTGGTAACACTTTTAACTGCTTTCCACTTCTTATGATATTCACGCATTCTTTGATGGGGAAAGTTTTTATACCAGAGAATCTTTTATAAGAATATAATCATCCTTCAATTGATATTATGTGAAAAATTTGATTTTGTCTTATGAATCCTAGTTTTCATGGCTTAGAACTTAGGATTTAAAAGACAATCAACATTGGTGTAATAAGTGAGTAAATATAAATCCTTGTTTCACATCATAATTGTGTTCCTGATCCAATCAGATTTCACCTTTGCTTTTTTATAACCAGCAAATCACCATGATTATAAAGTAGTAGCAGTTTTAACTGTATTTCTCAGTTCATGTTTCCCCCACTATTTAGTAGGGTATTTTCTTTTCCTACTTATACTGAAAGATTTATAATAAAAGATTCTGTGAGAGCTGCCAAGAGGAGAGGAAGGACTTCTCTAGTGGTCCAGTGGTTAAGAATCTGCCCGTCAGTGCAGGGGACACAGGTTCGATCCCTGGTTGGGGAATATTCCACATGCAGTTAACCCTGCACACCACAACTATTGAACCAGCGCTCTAGAGCCCCCAGAACCACAGCTACTGAAGCCTGTAAACTCTAAAGCCCATGCTCTGCAACAAGAGAAGCCCCCGCCATGAGAAGCCCTCACATGGCCATTAGAGAGTAGCCCCTACTCAATGCAACTAGAAAAGAGCCCATGTAGCAATGAAGACCCAACACAGCTGACAATAAATAATAAGTGAATAAATTTTTTAAAAAAAGATTAAAGGAATATGATATGCACATGATTAGCCAACAATATTCAAACTGTGGTTTTCTTTCAGACTTTGAAATTGAAATATTTTCCACTCGTGGGCATACTTTGTTTTCAGACTGCTTGGTTTTCTCACTGATTATGACGTGCGACAGACCGTCCCCATTCCCAGGCAACAAGAATACACCAAGGCTGAGAGAGAAAGTAAGGAAAAAACCTAAATGGGACAAATGTGAATGGACTGGCTTGCCACATACATCATAAGCAGCAGCATCTTTACTAGTTTAACCTTTGTCTCTCAACAGAGAATCTTTTTTTTTTTTTTAAGTAGATGTGGCTTTTATTGTAAAGCTATAGAAAAGAGTAGAAGTATAATATGTGAGAAAATATTTGTCTTTATCTTATTATCAAACTATTAAAAGGTAAAATGAAAAGTAATTTTTCATAAAATGAACAAGTCATTTCATGACTTTGGACCATTTCAGCTTTTGTTTATTTCCATGGGATTTGACATGTTTATTCGCTTGCCCATTCCTGCTAAAGAAATTCAATGATTCTGTAGAAAAAGCCCCCCAAAAAAGAAAAAAACCACAGCATTGCTGTACCAGCTTGTTTGTTTTGAAAATCCAATGTAGAAAAATACACTAACCATATCATTGTAGAGCTCTATACCAAGACCACAGGTGAGTGGAACCCTGCACCAACGTCACAGGACAAAAGTCTCTGAAATTGACCAAGCCCCATAGCAACTGTTGCCATGGGCCTCTAGATCGAAACCAGCCAGTTCCTTGACCCCATATTAGGTAAAATACCCACCCTATAGCATCCTAACCAATCACCTAATGCCACCATTTTCAGTAGAATTTCCTCTGTCTTGAGGCCATAAAAATCAGCTACTAGCCCAAGAAAAGAGTTGGTTCTCCCTTGAGCCGGCCTGCTGTTCCAACAGCCTCTCCCACTCTAATAAACTTTATTCATCTCTCATTCTACCTCATGTCTGGAAATTCTTTTCCAACCCAGGTATAGACCATGACAACCATCTTGGATTAAACAGATAGTCAAAAACATAGGCTCTATCATAAAAACCCAAGTTCACTCATCTTTATCATTTATGGAAATTTACCCCAAATGAGTGAGTATATAATTGATCAGATGAAATGCCATATTGTAACTTTTACTTATGTTTTTTATAATCTTCTCTTAAGGTCTATTTTTATAATGTATACATAGTATGTTATGATGTTAGCATATTAGTTGAGGTGGAGGCTAGGGCCTTGAGTTTCATAGGCTCACTCTTTATTGATGAATTTAAAACACAAGAGCAAGAATTTAAAGCACAGGAAGAGAAAAACAAGCAGCTCAAATAGTGAGTTATTGAAATCAACCAAGATCTCCAAAACAAAGGAGCCTGGGGAGATGGGATAGGGGGTTGACATGGTTCTGGATCTAGCTCAGTGGCTCAGAATGTGTTTATTTGAGATGGCAATCAAAGCTTAAGTCAAGCACTTGCATTGCAAAAAGAGAAACCAACTAACAGAGCTTACACTGCAAAGGTTCATATTAAAAAATGATTTACTGCTTGGAGAGTATGTTCAAAAGGGTTTTGAGATCACTATTTTAGGACATTTCTTCACAAAATAGGTTCTAGAATTAAACTTGGAGAATGATTGCGAATCTCAGTAAAAAAGACTCCAAAAACCATTGTTTGGACATTTATTTAGGAAATAGGATAAATGTTTTATTTCCTAGTAAGAAAGACTCAGAACAAACCTATCTGAACCCATCTGTTTTAGAGAGTTGAATCCCTTCAGCAAGTTCAGAATAATGTAAAAAAATTAGAATAAAATTAGATAATAATCTAATAAAATTAGAATAATCTAAACCTAAAAATCCTGAAGACAATAGAGATCCTTGATGATGCCACTAGGTCCATGGCAGACATCAAATAATATGAACCTTGAAACTGAAACCTCCAAGTTTTGAATTAGTGATACACTGAGACCTCAACTGGGTGGTTGCCAAGAAATTAAGCAATCATGATGCAACCATTGTTTGCAATTAAACAATTATTGTTTGTATTAAATTTTGATGTGGAAACAAACAAATTTAACTCCAAGATTTCCTTAAAAATATGTCCTATATTTATATTTTATTTTTAGAAACTTGCACTCACCTGCATCGAACGCAATCACAGAAACATTGTACTGGTTGTTTTTTACAAATGTTGATTCTCTGTCTAGCACTTTTACAGTTTTCAAGTCACCAGTGTATTCATTAATTTCAAACCAGTTATCTTCATCTTGTATCTTCTTATACCTAGTTTTCAGAAATCAAATGTAAAAGTTCAAACCAAAGAGTGGACATAAGCTCAAAATCTGTCATTCTGAAAAACACATAGAATGTTCCCAAATCCGAAATCAATCATCAACCACAACTGGGGCTTCCCAGGTGACTCAGTGGTAAAGAATCTGCCTGCCAGTGCAGGAGATGTGAGTTCCGTCCCTGGGTGGGAAGATCCCCTGGAGGAGGAAATGGCACCCTTATCCAGTATTCTTGTCTGAGAAATTCCATGGACAAAGGAGCCTAGTGGGCTACTGTCCATGGGGTCACAAAGAGTCAGACTCTTCACAGTCCATGGGGTCATAAAGAGTCGGACACTACTGAGCGACTGAGCGTGAGGATGAACCTCACAATTAAAAAGAAGAAAATTCTGAAAATATCTTACCTTAAGCCCTCGCCAGTGCCCCTTTCCGGGTCCACTGCTTTGTATCCAAGGAGCTCTGTGCCTGCGGGGAGGCAGTCTTCACTCTGAATGACTTTTACTGGTGGCTGGCACTCAGGGCCCTCATCATGGTCTTTAACTTTAACAGTGACAACTGTAGTACACATAGTCGTAGTAGTTTTTGAGTTTACTGCCTTAGCGAATTGTGCTTCGTTAAGTACACCAATTTGCAAAACAACTTGGCGATTGACTTCATAGTTCAGTGGCTGTTCAATAAACACACTTGAATGAGTCAATATTTAACACTATATACAGAAGACAAAAGTATGATTCTAAGTTTTAGCACCAAAGGGAGAATCATTATGTATAAAATGTTACCGGAAGTTGCAGCTCATGTATTAACAATGAATAATCAGCTTCCTATAGGCAAGAAACACTACCAAGTGCAAAATTGTTTATTTTTAAGATTCAACCAATTTTTCTTCTTGCTTTCCTTTGGGAAGTTCCTTCCTCCATTATTTTTTTTTTACAAGTTTGAATAGGAATAAAAATACAGAATATTCGAATGAATTTCAATGGGCGGTTTCTCATTATTTTATTATTTATCAAATGGGGTAACAGTGATAACTAAACCAGCAAAAGTCCCTCTAAGCTAAGTATATAAAATAATTAGATAGACTGTAACCAAGCAGGACCCTATGGGGCCTTCCTAGGGCAGGCCCTTGTCCCCCATATCCTCTGCTTTAGCTCTTTCTGAAGTACCTAGATAATGGCATGACACCTGGCACACACTTGCTGAGTTCTTTTAAAGGTGTGAAACCCCGCCCCCAACCCACCAAATGGAAGATGTTAACTCCTTGATGACCATGAGAACACAGCTCCCCCGACCTAAAGACTGATACTGTTAACTCCTGTTACCTCACCATCAGCCAATCAGAGCACTGTGCACAAGCCGACCACATACCTGGAATGTTCCTTCCTCACCTTGCCTTTGTAAATGGCTTGTTGAAACCCTTAGGGGCTTCCCTGGTGCCTCAGAGAGTAAAAATTCTGCCTGCAATGCGGACCTGGGTTTGATCCCTGTGTTGGGAAGATCCCCTGGAGAAGGGGATGGCAACCTACTCCAGTATTCTTGCCTGGAGAAATCCATGAACAGAGAAGCATGGTGGGCTACAGTCCATGGGGTCACAAAGAGTCGGACATGACTGAGGAACTAACACACACGCACGATAGGGGAGTCTGGGGTTTTCAAGCACAAGTCAGCCACTCTCCTTGTATTGGAACCTTTACAAGAAAGCTGCACTTTATCACAATTGAGTGTCAGTAGATTGTCTTTACCATGCAGGAGTGAGTGGACCCAAGTTGGGCTCCGTAATAAGACCACTAGGACATGAGACTTGGCTATAATGGAGCGGTTACTGTGAGCGTCTAAATCAAAAGACATAATTGTATTATCAGCAGCACCTTTTCAAAGTACATTATATTTGGGTTTGTTTGTTCCTGAAGTGAATAACTAGAAAGAATCTACAAACAATTAACAGTTAGAGACTAAATCTACCAAAATACAAAAAAAGAGAGAACCAAACCCAGAAAAAAGGTCCAAAAATTTTAAAAAGAAAGAGAGAAAAAAAGATAGAATAGGTAATATTATAATTAAAGGACATATTCTAAAAATTTCACGAGGAAGGCAAAATTTATGCATATCCCTTCTAAGAAAATACACTGTCTCTAAGAAATTAATATGGAAAGTTGTAAGAAGTTAGTGAACATTGCAGGTAGAAGGTCTCAGAAAGAAACCAAGTTGAGTTAAAGTGAATATTCTCTGAGCCAGCAAATGCAGTTAAATTTTTAAAATCCCAACACACTTGTTACCTCAAATATAGGAGAATTAATGGGAATAGATGCTAAATGTTCAGTAAATAGCCTGTCTTACAAAATATATTGTAGAGTGGTAAAACTATAATGTGAGTGTGAAGAGAATCGAAAAGTCAAGAGGTTAATTTCAATATTGATTTTTCCATTTCTCTCTGTCTTATACTTCATAAGGAATTAGATAAGTGGGTGTCTAAGACCCCTTCTAAGGTTAATATCTATCAGTTTAATATTTCTCTGTCTTGGTTTTCCTCATATATAGAACAGTCAGTTTTGTACCAACCACCTCTTTCGTCTAAGAGAAAAGGAGGATAAAATAATAATAAAGCTCATGTATGAAACAATATAAATCATTTCAGCATTGCATTGCAACAACTCTAGTTATATACATATAAGAATTACTATATACATATATATATATATATATAAATATTTTTTACCTTGACAACACACAAGACCGCTTCATTTGTATTTGGGTCTGTACTAATTTTGAAGGTTCCGTTTTCATTTCCCTGTAGGATCTGGTACACAGCCCTCGAGTGCGGCGTGTTTGGCAAATCATGGTCATGCACCGCCATTCGTAAAATTTCAACATCAATTCTGTTTTCTTCTACTTCTACAGTATACTGAAACAATTGCCCATTGTTATTATAAATTCATAGTTTTAATGATGTAATTTTCTACTCAAAGTTATATTTAAAGAAAAAGAAAGCAAAGTGATATGGAAATGTGCAAACACGCAGTGGGAAGGATGTACACATTTAACGCATAATGCTGTTTGAAATCTTGTCCATTCTTCATGCCTTACCTTTTCAACTTCCTGACCAACGAAGGCCTGTCTAGTCAAAGCTATGGTTTTCCAGTGGTCATGTATGGATGTGAGAGTTGGACTATAAAGAAACTGAGCACCAAAGAATTGATGCTTTTGAACTGTGGTGTTGGAGAAGATGCTTGAGAGTCCCTTGGACTGCAAGGAGATCCAACCAGTCCATCCTAAAGGAAATCAGTCCTGAATATTCATTGGAAGGACTGATGCTGAAGCTGAAGCTCCAATACTTTGGCCACCTGATGCGAAGAGCTGACTCATTTGAAAAGACCCTGATTCTGGGAAAGATTAAAGGCAGGAGGAGAAGGGGACGACAGAGGATGACATGGTTGGATGACACCACCGACTCTATGGACATGAGTTTGAGCAACCTCCGGGAGCTGGTGATGGACAGGGAAGGCTGGTGTGCTGCAGGCCATGCGATCTCAAAGAGTTGGACACGACTGAGCGACTGAATTGACTGACTGAGGTGATTTTTCTAATTCAAGCCCTCAGATCTAGCTTTAGTCTGAACCTTAAAAGCAAAATGGCTGTCTGGGGAGGCCTTACAAATAGCTGTGAAAAGAAGAGAAGTGAAAAGCAAAGGAGAAAAGGAAAGATATAAACATCTGAATGCAGAGTTCCAAAGAAGAGCAAGAAGAGATAAGAAAGCCTTCTTCAGCGATCAATGCAAAGAAATACAGGAAAACAACAGAATGGGAAAGACTAAGGATCTCTTCAAGAAAATCAGAGATACCAAAGGAACATTTCATGCAAAGATGGGCTTCATAAAGGACAGAAATGGTATGGACCTAACAGAAGCAGAAGATATTAAGAAGAGATGGCAAGAATACACAGAAGAACTGTACAAAAAGATCTTCACGACCCAGATAATCATGATGGTGTGATCACTGACCTAGAGCCAGACATCCCGGAATGTGAAGTCAAGTGGGCCTTAGAAAGCATCACTACCAAAAAAAAAAAAAGAAAGCATCACTACCAACAAAGCTAGTGGAGGTGATGGAATTCCAGTTGAGCTATTCCAAATCCTGAAAGATGATGCTGTGAAAGTGCTGCACTCAATATGCCAGCAAATTTGGAAAACTCAGCAGTGGCCACAGGACTGGAAAAGGTCAGTTTTCATTCCAATCCCAAAGAAAGACAATGCCAAAAAATGCTCAAACTACCACACAATTGCACTCATCTCACACGCTAGTAAAGTAATGCTCAAAATTCTCCAAGCCAGGCTTCAGCAATATGTGAACCGTGAACTTCCTGATGTTCAAGCTGGTTTTAGAAAAGGCAGAGGAACCAGAGATCAAATTGCCAATATCTGCTGGATCATGGAAAAAGCAAGAGAGTTCCAGAAAAGCATCTGTTTCTGCTTTATTGACTATGCCAAAGCCTTTGACTGTGTGCATCACAATAAACTGTGGAAAATTCTGAAAGAGATGGGAATACCAGACCACCTGACCTGCCTCTTGAGAAACCTGTATGCAGGTCAGGAAGCAACAGTTAGAACTGGACATGGAACAACAGACTGGTTCCAAATAGGAAAAGGAGTTCATCAAGGCTGTATATTGTCACCCTGTTTATTTAACTTATATGCAGAGTACATCATGAGAAACGCTGGACTGGAAGAAACACAAGCTGGAATCAAGATTGCTGGGAGAAATATCAATAACCTCAGATATGCAGATGACACCACCCTTATGGCAGAAAGTGAAGAAGAACTAAAAACCCTCTTGATGAAAGTGAAAGTGGAGAGTGAAAAAGTTGGCTTAAAGCTCAACATTCAGAAAATGAAGATCATGGCATCCGGTCCCATCACTTCATGGGGAATAGATGGGGAAACAGTGTCAGACTTTATTTTTGGGGGCTCCAAAATCACTGCAGATGGTGACTGCAGCCATGAAATTAAAAGACGCTTACTCCTTGGAAGGAAAGTTATGACCAACCTAGATAGCATATTCAAAAGCAGAGACATTACTTTGCCAACAAAGGTCCAGCTAGTCAAGGCTATGGTTTTTCCTGTGGTCATGTATGGATGTGAGAGTTGGACTGTGAAGAAGGCTGAGCGCTGAAGAATTGATGCTTTTGAACTGCATTGGTGTTGGAGGAGACTCTTGAGAGTCCCTTGGACTGCAAGGAGATCCAACCAGTCCATTCTGAAGGAGATCAGCCCTGGGATTTCTTTGGAAGGAATGATGCTAAAGCTGAAACTCCAGTACTTTGGCCACCTCATGTGAAGAGTTGACTCATTGGAAAACACTGTGATGCTGGGAGGGATTGGGGGCAGGAGGAGAAGGGGATGACAGAGGATGAGATGGCTGGATGGCATCACTGACTCGATGGACGTGAGTCTGAGTGAACTCCGGGAGTTGGTGATGGACAGAGAGGCCTGGTGTGCTGCGATTCATGGGGTCGCAAACAGTCGGACACAACTGAGCGACTGATCTGATCTGATCTGATCTTACAATATTTATAGTCTAATACTCCTCTTTTTGAAATACATAAATGCTTTCTATCAAGATATTAAATCTTCAGTTATTTAAAGATAATTATAAATTGTATTTTTTAAACTTTTAATTCACAGACAAACACTTTAAGGAAAAAAATTTGTCCTCTTTGAGAAATGAAATCATAATTTCTCTCCCCTAACCCCCTCAAGAAATATGGTTACAGAAAAGGACATTAAAAAAGCAGTAAATCAGAACATTCTAGAGATGTATAAATTCATAGAAAGATGATAGCCTAATAGCCTTTGGAATACAATAGCTCTAGATTCTTTTTTTTTTTTTTTAATAATAGATATAGATTTGAATCCTACATTTTCCTCTTATATGGTCTCTTGGTATGAGCGCATGGGCAAGTTACCTAACTGAACTTTCATTTCCTCCTATGAAATATAAGATTAAACATATCCTTATAAATTACAAGGATTAATGTAAAAAATTACATGAATGTGCTTCTCACTACAGGTTTTCTCTTCTTTGACTTGTATTCTGGTATAGGTTAATGAAAATGTGGAGATTACTCATGAAAAGTTCAAGGAAGAATCATTTTCTAGAAGTATCATCCAATATATATTTCTTGCATTGTGTACTTCCTAAGTGAAAGTGTCCTCATATATAACCCATATCCACAGAGCCTGTGTACAGATGGCAGTGGGCAACCTATACTATCGAGCTCGCAGCAGAGCAGAAGATACAAGCTAGTCCCTTGCTCTCTTATGAAGATGAGGTGTAAAGAACACAGACAAATGCCCTCTTTTCCTTCACCCTATAAAAGGAATTTAAATCCAAAGAATTTGATTCCAAAGCTTGGTATCCAAGAAACACCAACTATATGAATGAATTCAGGGTTAAGAACCTGATGCAAAGAACTGACTCATTAGAAAAAGACCCCAATTCTGGGAAAAATTGAAGACAGGAGAAGAAAGGGAAGACAGAGGATGAGATGGTTGGATGGCATCACCAAATTGATGGACATGAGTTTGAGCAAACTCCAGGAGTTGGTGATGGACAGGGAAGCCTGGTGTGCTGCAGTCCATGGGGTTGCAAAGATTGGACACAACTGAGCAACTAAACTGTACTGAAAGACTTGTAGATGACTAAGAGAGTACTTATTTTCCTTGCATCCTGATTTTCCTTGCATCCTAGCACTGACTATTTCTACAGAAATCATGTTTTTCTGTGGATGTTATTTGTAAATGGTAGCTATTAAAACCAAAATGTATAATCTCATGGTGCTACCAGATTCTAGATTTGTTCTTTGAAGATGTAAATGAACCTAGATAAATGAATACATGTATATACTCACAGAAGTTTCTGTAAAATATGGTGCATTATCATTTTCATCCTCAAGAGAAATAGTAATTGTTCCTGTGTTAAATAAACCAAAAGGTTGGCCCCCCATGTCTCGAACTTCCATTATTAACTTATACGTATCACATTTCTGGAAGAAAGGAAAAAGATACACTGATGAACACATATTTCTCATAACTTGTGAGTCTCAAAGCCATGTCTCAGGCTTTGATTCTTTCACAAACATTCTTTTTTGATTAAAAAAAAAGAAGCCACCATAAATGCAAATAAAGAAAAGATATTTCAGTCAGTACAATGAAAAGCTGGTGTTTCTGATATAGTATTTTAAAAAGTAAAGCTATTTTAATATCCACACGTCAAACCAAGTCAACGATCTCTGAGACCTTGTATCTTCCCAGATCTCTGTAGGGACAAAGGAATAGACCTGAGAAGATTTACACACAGTCTATATGGAAACATTCTTGGAGAGGTGGCCACCAAGAACCTTATTGTAACTTCTCTGGGAATTCATGATCAGTTTAAATATAGTTTAGTGATTGAGAAATTAAGCAATTCATTACTTCTCTATCCAGTAAAGGTGTGGTTGTGGTGATGACACCTGTGTCTGGATGTACGGTGAAATGTCTTGGATTGTTTGGAATTTGCTGCAAGATTTTGTACTTCAGACGAGTATGTAGAGTGTCAGGCTCATCGAGGTCTATTGCAGTCACTTTTCCCACTGAAGTTCCTGTTTAGAGAAATCCAATGTTGTCAACAACTTAAAGTAGTGATCTAATTGAATTACAAACAAAAATAAAATCAACGCATTGCTGTGGCATATTCTCCCCTAAAACCCCCAGGTTGATTAATTTATCAATAAATAAGCCTGCCACCTGATGAGAAGAACTGACTCATGACAAAACACCCTGATGCTGGGAAAGATTGAAGGCGGGAGGAGAAGGGGACGACAGAGGATGAGATGGTTAGATGGCATCACTGACTTGATGGACATGAGTTTGAGTAAGCTCCGTGAGTTGGTGATGGACAGGGAGGCCTGGTGTGCTGCAGTCCGTGGGGTCACAAAGAGTTGGACATAATTGAGTGACTGAACTGAAGCATGCATACATGCTCAGTCATGTCCGACTCTGTGACCCCATGGGCTGTAGCCCTCCAGGCTCCTCTGTCCATTTCTCAGGCAAGAGTACTGGAATGGGTTGCCATTTTTTCCTCCAGGGGATCTTCCTAACCCAGGAATTGAATCCACATCTCCTGCAACTCTTACACAGATAGGCAAATCTTTTTTATCACTGAGCCAACTGGGAAGTGACTAAATGCTCTCCCACAGCTTTAAGCTCCCCTTACCTAGAAACTTCAATTAGGTGGCTACCACTGATAATATGATTTGTATTCTACATAGGTAAGAATATCCGCCCCACCCTTGGGAACAAGGGTGCTCAAATTCTTCCTCCTAATCTAGTCCATGACCATTTCTGGATGAGACCTTCTCTATATATCTTGTTTCCTTTATATTCAACTTGATAATGTTAAAGGAAAAGACTAGCTTTGCATATGATAACAAAGGTTTCATGCTTTTATATTTTAATAAATGTGCTGAATCGCTAATACATACGAGACAAACATTACACAACAGTCTGAGTGTCATCTGGACAAGCTTTATGGCTCAGAAATCAGAGTATTAGTAATGCTACCTTAGCAAACCATTTCTTGTGGAGAGTAACATAAAGTATGGGCACAGAGTGACAACAGAATGGAGAAGGCTTAGACACTAAGAACATATCTTGTGATTTTTAAGAATAAATTAGACTTGTTACACCCTTTGGTTTGATGAAGTCACAATCTTGGCTGCTAAGAGCATCAGACTAGTTAAAAAAAATTTTTTTCAATTTGTTTGGAAAATAAGCAAAGTAAAGGAATAAATATGTTATAAGCCTGATCAGCATTTCCATACCATAATCTATTTTTGAGTCCTTGAAAAGGTATTGTGACTTTGTAAATATTCAAAAGATCTATTGCTTTATAAATACATCATGGACACCTATGCACATGATCAAAATAGAAAATATAAAAAGCATTTATCTGCCATTGTGGATTAATCTAACAAAGTTAGAAACTTTGTGGATCAGTTAGCAGCCTTCTACATGTACCTAGAAAATTAATACAAAGACTTTGACTTTGAAGAGCCTATGATCTTATAAGACTACAAAGTTTTATGTAGATTATTTTTAAAAATATTTGTTCATTTAACCACACTGGGTTTTAGTTGTGGCATGTGGGATCCAGTTCCCTGACCAGGGATGGAACCTGGACTTCCTGCAATGGGAGCATGTAGTTTTAGCCACTGGACTGCCAGGGAAGTCCGTATGTAAAATACCTTGAAAGTCAAACATTTAAAAATATTTTGCCTAACCCTGCTTAAAACAGTAATAAAGAATTCAACTGAAGCAAAATATCTTGTATTTTCCTAAAACATGAACTTACCAGTTCGGCAATTCTCAGGCACAGTAAAGACGGTCAGTTTGTTTTCAAAATATGGGGCATTATCATTGTCATCTTCAACTTTGAATACTAGGGGAAGTGGATACTCAGGTGCATAACCATCTGCAGTGGTCGCATAGGCATAGATCTGAAAGGTAGATGAACACCATCAGTTGATTCTTAAATAACAAATTTGGCACAAAATTGAACTTAGCAGTTGGGGAAAGTCATAATACTTAAAAAAAAAATCATTGCCAAAGGTCTAAGAATGTATGCAACAGAGAAACAACACAGCTGCACAGTCTCTGCCTGCCCTCCAGCTTCAATCCTTTCTCATTGTTTTCCCACCAAAGACCACACTCTCCAGCTCAATGAGGCTTCTCTGGTCCCCGAATTAACTGTGCACTGTTCTCCTTGTTAGAATGCATGTAGACTTCCTCAGGTCATGCTAATGACAATTTTTTTTTTTCCCCTAAAGTTTGTACAAAATATGATTCTAGTTATTTGTAGACTTATATATGGACAACAGAGGATGAGATGGTTGGACAGTATTACCAACTCGATGGACGTGAGTCTGAGCAAGCTCCGGGAGGTGGTGATGGACAGGGAAGCCTGGCATACTGCAGTCCATGGGGTCGCAAAGAGTCAGACACGACTGAGCAACTGAACTGAACTGATACACATATATGGAGAAGAAAATAGCAATCCATGCCAGGATTCTTGCCTGGGAAATCACATGGACAGAGGAGCCTGGTGGGCTAAGTCCATAGGGTTGCAAAGAGTTGGACATGATTTAATGACTTAAGAAATAAACAATATATATCAATGATTTCTGGGTGATTCAATTATGCTCTTTTCTCTCTTTACCTGTATTTTCTCATTTTTTCTATCCTTAAGATGTATTTCTTGTGTAGTAAAAGTGTTAGCAAAATCATATATGCATTCCAAACTCTATCTCAAAAGGATATATCTTGACCCCAAATGCAATAATTTAATGCCCTTTCTCTTTAAATACCATCAGATTATTTTTGAACTCTTCTTATGTAGTATATGCATAGTCAGTCTTTGGTAAATGGTTGTTGAGTTAAACAGATTTTCTCCACTGACAGAAACAACTAAAGCTGCCCAGAGTGAACTCTGTGTGAATTCAGTTCTTCACCACAGCTAACTTTCTTGATTCCCCTACTGTAACCATTTTCTACAAAGAACCAAGATTAAAACCCCAGGTATCTAACCCCTCCCTCTTTAGCCTTATGTTAGTCAATTGCCAGACTCTAGAGAGTGAAGCATTTCTGTGCACTAGGTTCTTGAGATTACAGCATTTCTGTGTCTCTTTATTATTCATCTCCTCTTTTCTATTTCCAAAGCCACCATCCTCATTTGACCCCAAATGCATCCTATCAACTTTCCTGTTATATTGTACATACATGTCCAACCAGTTCAGTTCAGTTGCTCAGTCATGGCCGACTCTTTGCAACCCCATGGACTGCAGTATGCCAGGCTTCCCTGTCCATCACCAACTGCCGGAGCTTTCTCAAACTCATGTCCATTGAGTTGGTGATGCCATCCAATCATCTCATCCTCTGTCGTCCCCTTCTCCTCCTGCCTTCAATCTTTCCCAGCACCAGGGTCTTTTCCAAAGAGTCAGTTCTTTGTATCAGGTGGCCAAAGTATTGGCCGACCAACTTTCCAACCAATGTCCAACAAATTTCCTATAATTTTCCTAACTGACCTTCTCCAAACTATGTAGCTCTCAGGAGTCAGACGCATTTCCATAAAGCATAATTTTAATGATGATATTCCTGAATAAGACTCTTCTGTGATCTCACCATTATCTACCAAAGTAACAGAAAATCCTCATTGCTGTGTTGAAAAGCCATATTTCATCTTCGCATGCTAACCTGATGGGGAAGACATTTCCACTTCTAATCTCTAGAAGAGAAGTTTTTGAAATAACCGTCCATGTTCCCTCTGTTCCCTTTTTCACTTTTCCCCAAACAACCTCCAGCTGGGCTTTTTCAGTAATAAAGCTTATACTTTGGTTTCCATCAGTCTGATCCCTGTATCTTAATAAATTCCACACTAAGGGATACAGCAGTGTATTATCACCACTTCACCATTACCATCATCACCTCCACCACCACACTTTCAGCCTTCTTATCAAACCCTCCCTCTCCCTTCATATTTGATGTAATTTTTCTCTCTTTCGACTGCTGTCATTTTGAGACTCTTGGCTAGAGGAAGCTCTATAATTGTTTTATGTCCCTATTGGTTTCCAATTTTTTTCAGAGTTGAAGCCTGAGAGTAAGAATATTTGTGTGACTAAAGCACCTTGTGTGACTAAAGCACAGTGCCTTACATTGAATAATTCTTCAATAAACAGCTTTTTGCATATAATTCCATCCATCTTTCTTTTTTAGGAGAACAAACTACCCCCAAGGGTTTGCCCTCTGTAAAAACTGCCTTACAGGACCACTTATGATGAATTTCTGTACCTCATCACATTGGCAGTAAAACATCTCCCCATCTAACCTAAGTCCATCCTGCTGTAATTTACATTACTTTTTGCTAGTTTTTCTCCTCAATGGAAATGATCATCTACTTCTTACGTTTAAAATGATCATCTACTTCTTACGTTTAAAATGATATGTCCCAATGTTTAAAATAAATATCATTATTTGACATTACACTGATTTTTCAGATGTAGTGATTTCTAGTTTTATTTTTCACTATTCATGGGCTGAGCATCTCAAAAAAGATGATTTAAACTGGAGATTCAGCTAACTTTAAACTACAGCCTGGACCCCTAGGATAATTCATGTATGCTCAGATAATAAAGAAACTATAAATATTTTCATAATTAGTTACTACAGCAACAGTTTCAAAAAGCTCAATGAAACTAATGACTTTGTAGGCTAGTTCCCATAATTCTATATTGAAAGCAATAATAATATATTTAAATATTGCTCTATTAAGTATAAATAGAATATTGTATTTTATAATTAGTCATATTTTCAGCTGAGTTAGAAGACTATTATTTAAATTTTATACCATTGACTACAAATTTCCAACTGGTGACTCAGACGGTAAAGAATCAACCTACATTGCAGGAGACTCAGTTCTATCCCTGGGTCGGGAAGGTCCCCTGGGGGAGGGAACGGCAACCCACTCCAGTATTCCTGCCTGAAAAATCCCACAGACAGAGGAGCCTGGTGGGCTACAGTCCATGGTGTTGTAAAGAGTCGGACAAGACTGAGCAGCTAACACTTTTACTTTCATCCTGAAACAATTAAATTGGAATTTCTGGGAACTGGCCCAAACACCAGTATTTTTAAAAAATTATCATGTGATCAGAACTAAGTTATTATAGAGAACTTTAAATTCATTAAAATTCACTGCTCTTGTCCCAGGATTATACACATCAAAACCTGTCCTTTAAAATTTATATTTTCCCTTCCCCCTCCCTTTTATTCCCTTGTAATAATCATCCTTTTTCATCTATTGTACCAATGGACAATATTTAAAATATTAAGACAAATCATTGATTCTTCTGATATATATAAATAGCTTCAAAATACTAAAGAAAGTGAAGTCGCTCAGTCGTGTCCGACTCTTTGCGACCCCATGGACTGCAGCCTACCAGGCTTCTCCATCCATGGGATTCTCCAGGCAAGAATACTGGAGTGGGTTGCCATTTCCTTCTCCAGGGGATCTTCCCGACCCAGGGATTGAACCAGGTCTCCCACACTGCAGACAGACGCTTTAACCTCTGAGCCACCAGGGAAGCCCCATGAAACTACTAAACCAGTAATAAAAAAACATAAATCTGAATTAATGATGCAATCATCTTACCGGAAACTCTTGATATTGCTCACGGTCTATGCTTCTTGTACAAAATATATCCCCTGTATCTTTTTCTATGAAGAACAGATTGAAGGGCTCTTTGTCTACCCCTGGTCCGCTTATGGAGTAAAAGATGGTGTAGTTTTGTGCAGCATCAGACTGAACCTGTAACAATAATTGACAGTTTAGGAAAAGAGCAAATATATCATGATAAATACTTTCAACCTAATCTCTTGTGATAGTTTATTTAGTATTGTTGTTGTTTAGTCACTAAGTCGTGTCCGACTCTTTTGTGACCCCATAGACTGTAGCCAGACAGGCTTCCCTGTCCTTGGAATTTCTCAGGCAAGAATACCGGGGTGAGTTGTCTTTTCCTTCTCCAGGGGATCTTCCCAACCCAGGGATCAAACCCAGGTCTCCTGCACTGGCAGGCAGATTCTTTACCACTGAGCCACCAGGGAAGCCCTTATTTTTTATTTCCTGCTCTCTTTCCCACATATCTATTCTTTCTTTCCCAGTGTCTCCCATATTTTAAAATTCTCAGTTATATCCTGCATTGTGCGAAGCCACAAACTCTGTCACTTATTATTGAATACTAAATTCTTTGAAGTTATCTGCATAAGTATGGAAAAATCATGGCACTGATTATTCTTTTTCTATTCTTATTCACTTACTCTTATTCCTGTATACAGCCATGATTTCAGTGGTTTTGAATTATTTGGAAGGGAAATTTTGTGACTAAAAAACTGGAAATAACACAACTTTCCTCCCATAGTTAATGCATCATGAATTGTACAATTTCAACTGAAGATCATGGCATCCGGTCCCATCACTTCATGGCAAATAGATGGGGAAACAATGGAATTAGTGGCAGACTTGATTTTCTTGGGCTCCAAATCACTGCAGATGGTGACTACAGCCATGAAATTAAAAGACACTTGCTCCTTGGAAGAAAAGCTATGACCAACCTAGACAGCATATTAAAAAGCAGAGACACTACTTTGCCATCTAGTCAAAGCTATGGTTTTTCCAGTAGTCATGTACGGATATGGGAATTGGACTATAAAGAAAACTGAGTGCTGAAGAATTGTTGCCTTTGAACTGTGATGTTGGATAAGACTCTTGAGAATTCCTTGGAATGCAAGGAGATCAAACCAGTCAATTCTAAAGGAAATCAGTCCTGAATCTTCATTGGAAGGACTGATGCTGAAGCTGAAGCTCCAATACTTTGACCACCTGGATGCAAAGAACTGACTCATTGGAAAAGACCCTGATGCCAGGAAAGATTAAAGGCAGGAGGAGAAGGGGACGACAGAGGATGAAATGGTTGGATGTCATCACCGACTCGATGGACATGAGTTTGAGCAAGCTCCGGGAGTTGGTGATGGATAGGGAAACCCGGCGTGCTGCAGTCCATGGGGTCGCAAAGAGTTGGACAAAACTGAGCAACTGAATTGAACTGAACTGAACTGAACTGAAAATTGGCCTAAGTTAAGTGGCAGTAATACTACTTTTTGGAAAACAGATATATTGGCCTTTTTTTGTGAGGGTAAGTGCTAATGAAAGGGAGAATTGAATTATGCAAAACCTGTAGGCATGTCCTCTGTATGTGAATGCTAAATTCTGGCAAGATATTTGAGAGAATCTGGATGCAGACCTAAAAGAATCAGAAACTCAAAATATACAACTTGTTTCTAATGCTAAAATATGACTTTTGGAGGGAAGTGATAAAATTCAAACTGTCTTCTATAGGACCCTAGTTCTCATAAATAGGTGGTCCTTATTAGTACCAACAGGTTAAAACCCTGATTCAACTCAAATGGAAAGTTCTAAAAACAAAGAAACAAAGCTAACATATAACATCAAATAAGATGACATATACCTGCTGCACATGCTGTGGAAATGGACCTAGTGAGTTCTCCATCAGCGAACACGGAATAGGCGCCCATCGCCTCTTGCTTCGCCTGAGGACTGCGTCTTTCATATGTCTCTTAGGAACCTGCATTGGATGAGAGGTGAAAAAAATACAGCATTGCTTATCATTCTAGATCCAGTGATTTTTCACATAAACAGTAACATGAAGAAAATAGGTAACAGTTGCACATAACAATTTTATGGATAATGCCCAATTTCTCTTTTTTTGTTAGTAACACACACACACATACACACACAAAACCAGTTTCACCTATTTCCTGTTTTAATCACTTATCACCTAACCAACCAGAACTTTATAGGGTTTTGATGAAAGATACTATCTGAAGAAATACTGACCCGCTAAAAAGAAATAATCCAAAAAATAAAGACTTGATTTTATTTCACAAAGAGTGGTACAACCAGAATTTGCTAAAATACTAGCTAACTTGAAAATGTATACATTTGTATACCTATATAAAGACACACAGTGTGTGTTCCAGCATATTTTATTTCATATGGAGACTCTTTACAATTTGTATATAAAATAATATTGTATAAGCCTTATGTTACATTAAGGCTTATGTTAATGTTATGTTATTATAGAACATTAAGTCTAAATGTTAAACAAATGTAAAGGATATGTAATATGTAAGCATATTCTAAATTTGATGAAGATTCTTACAGTCAAAAGGAATTGAGCTGAAAAATTTCCTTATAAATCAAATCACTTATTAATAAATTATCTTGTAAGACCAAATTGTTGTGCATAATTTGTTTAAAGTGAGATTTATATGAATTCCAGGAACCTTCTCCCTTCTCACTTCCTAAGCACCACCACTCCCTGCAAGAAGACTAGCTTAGAGTCAGAACATTCAAACCAATCCCGTGGACTGGCCATACAGCATTCTCTGAAGGGAAGGACCTTGTAAAATGTTCTGTTAAGATAGGAATAAACTGGAGACCTTCTCATCTTTTCTTTAGAGACTCAAACCCACAGTCACTTGAGGGAAAGCCATTCAGGGTGGAGTGTCACGCCTCCAGCCAGGATCAATCTTCAGTGAGTCTTAGACCTGCCCTGCCTTGTTCTGCAGGTAGGTCACTCTTGTTGCCACACCTCAGAACATCACCTGAAACCTTTGATATTCTGCCTTGGTTCCCTGGCTACAGAGCTGTTCATTTTCACACCACTTGTAAATCACTCTATGACTCATTAAAGCAGTCTAGTTTTTACATATGTTTGTTATAAATGGAATAGAAAAAAAGTGAGTATTCAAGAACAAGAATTTTAACAAGGATGGAAATAGATGAAGGGCTCTGGTGAGCAGATTATTGTGCTTGCTGCTGCTGCTGCCAAGTCGCTTCAGTCATGTCCGACTCTGTGCGACCCCATAGACAGCAGCCCACCAGGCTCCCCGGTCCCTGGGATTCTCCAGGCAAGAACACTGGAGTGGGTTGCCATTTAAGTCTTGTCTAATATACCTTCTTTCCTCCTGCTTCCAGTATGATTTCTATCTCCTTCTGCCCCTGTCCCTGACTGTCTGAGAGCAAAATCGAAAAAGTCTTTCCAGAAGACAAAAGAAGGTCATGTGTTGTGTAAATGGAGCCATCTTCTAGAATCCTGAAGTCAGGATCACTTGACAGGATTAGGCTGGCCGACTGGAGACACTCCTTCAGATTCACTGCAGGGAAGAAATATCACAGTAATTTGTAAAGTGAAACAAGGATAGAACAAGTTTTACAGGAATGACAACCTCTAGTTAATGTGGGAGAAGCAAAAAGAGGGAGGTTACGCTAGGGGTGTGGAGTACTTACTCTTCTAAAACTTATAGGCCATAAAAATTAAATAATTAAATTGATGGAGTTGCTGTCTCCACTGATTTCATTAGCAATTAATTTATGAATAGATATAAAATATTTTTAATGTCACTGGATTTATTGTTTCCACTTTAACTCATTATTATGCACAAATGCATCCTTCTCTATTACATGTAGTTAAACTAACTGCATAATGTCAGATTTTGAACTTCTTTGTAATCATCTATGATGGTTATTAATAAAACTCTCTTGCAAAAAATTAGAAAACTGTCCTATACTTGAATAATATTTCTCAGTAATATTGCAAGTACTACTTCTATAAAATCTTTTGGAAGCTTAATAAACTCCATGCTTAATTATGCTTAGTGGTTGTATCAAAATATTTCCTTTGCAGATTCATATTTAAGATATTGGATTGGCTAAAAAGTTCATTCAGATTTTTCCATAGGTTGTTACAGAAGAAACCCCAATGAACTCTGTGGCTAACCCAATATTTATCATATTTACTTTGTGTCTTTAGAGTGTAGGCTGTATATCCTTTCAGTACTTTTGAAAGAAAAGGGGATTAATTTAAAACCTCCAAACACTGGGCAAAGCATTGTCTGTCTTGGAAAAAATACCACTTCTGTATATGAGATGTGTTTTTCTAGTTGTAAACTTAAGGCTAGTGAAAAATATTGATGAAAGGGATGTTACTCCTAGACTTAGAACAACCAAGTCATGCCTCAGATATAGCTGTGACAGTGTGTGTATGCATCCTCAGGTACTCAATTGTGTCTGACTCTTTATAACCCCATGATTATAGCCCACTAGGCTCCTCTGTCCATGGGATTTCCCAGGCAAGAATACTAGAGTGGGTTGTCAATTCCTTCTCCAGGAGATCGTCCCAATCCAGGGACTGAAGCCACATTCTCTTGCGTCTCCTGCATTGGCAGGCAGATTCTTTACCACTGAGCCACCAGGAAAGCCTGGCTGTGATAGTAAGACTGTTGCTGCTGCTGCTAAGTCGCTTCAGTCATGTCCGACTCTGTGCGACCCCAGAGACTGCAGCCCACTAGGCTCCCCCAACCCTGGGATTTTCCAGGCAAGAACACTGGAGTGGATTGCCATTTCTTTCCCCAATGCATGAAAGTGAAAAGTGAAAGTGAAGTCGCTCAGTCGTGTCCGACTCCTAGCAACCCCATGGACGGCAGCGCACCAGGCTCCTCCATCCATGGGATTTTCCAGGCAAGAGTACTGGAGTGGGGTGCCATTGCCTTCTCCAACAGTAAAACTACTTAACATTTTATTTGACTTTCGGAAGCTTTTCTGTAAAATAGATCACACAAATTCTTGCTGGGCACCTGGTCTTTGTCATCAATCTCCAGCATAAATTTTCTTTGGGGGCACTTCAATTTTGTCATGTCTGTTTTCTATCTAATCAATGAAAGAATGCTGGTTTGGCGATTTTGGCAGCAGATCAGTCATAGGAAATTAAAACACGTTTCTCATTTTGGTGCTTTGTTTGTACTAAACTAAGATAATTTAGCCTTCTGATGTTTGCTAATTTTCCTAACAAGAAAAGTACACAACTAACTTGGTGCTTTAATTGTTTCTAACCACAACCAAAAAACAAGTTGTTTATCTTTCAAGTCAAATTTTAATGCCAAAATGACTACCGTATGGCTTGAACAGCCGAAAGCTAAGTGTAGCAGTTAAAACTATGAAATTCTTTACATCCTTTCTCACCTTTGCCTACAAGTGCTTCAGCCCGAAGATGAGAAGGAACTTGAAGAGAAATTTTCTGACAAGCATCGCAAAATAATATTAAAACCTCAAAAGAAAGAAAAAAATCAGGAGTTACATTTGATCAGAAGCTTTCACATTACAGTTTTGTCTTACTGATAAAAATATTGTGAATTTCAATAACAAATTAATCTTCTAATCTTTCAATATTTTTCATATTCATTTTAAAAGGAAACAGCAAAGAAAATGGCTTTAGGAACCCAACAGTCATTTAGTAGCAATGAAAAAATTAAAATGAACAGAGTTCTTAGAACCTGAATTGTATTGCATCATTTCAAGAAAATGAGTTACAAACTATTGACTTTATATGTAGAGTTTATCATCTCTAGGGTCATTTGTAAATGTCATTCTGATTTCTCAGGAAAAGTCACTCAGTTGCATCCAACTCTTTGCAACCACATGGACTTCTCCAGGCCAGAATACTGGAGTGTAGCCTTTCCCTTCTCCAGGGGATATTCCCAACCCAGGGATCAAATCCACATCTCCCGAATTGCAGGCAGATTCTTTGCCAGTTGAGCCACAAGGGAAGCCCTTCTAGAGTTAGGGGACCCATTATTTGAGAGAAGGAAAGAAAACCATCAGCTATACTATGGATGTACATTTCTTTTCTAACTCAACTCAAGTCTATTGGCTATATCATGTAGGCCTATTTAAATAGTCTGTAATTTTACAATAACTCTGTTAGATAACACCAAAAACTGGAATTTAAAAAGTTGTATTTGTATTCTGGCTTTAAATTAAATAACCTCTTTTTAAAAAATGGGTCTTTTTACTATGTACTTAACTTCTTAATATTTTCATTTCTAATGTCAGGGAATGTACAAAAATATACCTAAAGAACTTTCTGTATATAAAAAATTATATTAATAATGGTCTAAGTATATAACGTGGAAGAGCATTTTATAATTAGAAATAGATATGAGTATCTACACACATAGATTCATAGACCTACACATCTATACTATATAGTCACACATTATTCTCAGAGGATACATCTACATATCCTCTCATACCTCCATCAGTTTTCCTTCCTGCCCTAGGGTCCCCACTTCATTGGTTCTGCCTCACAGACAGAGCCAATGCAGATCTCTAAGACATACTATATCCCAGTCTTCAAATTAAACAAGCAGCTTAGTTATTTGGAGGAAGCTGGGGTCAGACTCATTTTTAGGCATCATGGCATAAGGAATGGATGGCAGTGGGCTAACCAAAGGGTACTGGGCAAAGCAGAGACCAAAAGTAAAAGAAATCTGGGTGAATATCTTAGAAAGCTTTCCCTTCATTTTACCTAACTAATAATACTAACTAAAGATCTCTGTTCTCCCCCTACACATACCCCCAGACAATTATAGGATGAGCATATGACCATTAACCCCACTTAGTGTTTTTTTTTTTTTTTTTTGATTTATTTATTTGGCCGTGCTGGGTTTTAGTCACGGGATCTTAGCTGAGGCATGAGAACTCTTAGCTGCGGGAATCTAGTTCCCTGATATAGGAACTGAACCTGGGCCCTGCATTGGGAGCATCGAGCCTCAGCCACTGGACCACCAGGGAAGTCCCCTAGTGTACTGTTTATACAGAGAAAATATTTACCCTGATACAATAAAATCTTTAAATACTGAAAATATAATTTGAAGCTAAAATATTTTATGAAAATGAAAACAAGAAAGAAATTCAGTGCTCAGAAATGCCAGATGTAGATATGGGACAACTCCCCTCTTCCTAACCCCCGCCAAAGAAAAAAATTAGTACCTAAATACACAGTTACAAAAAACATAAGTGGAAGTCAAGTTCCTGTATTTTATCAATGAATGTCACATTTTTCTTTATTATTATTTTTTCCCCAGTTAAACGCCTTCCTTGAACTAAGAGCTCTGCCCTTCTCTCAGTCCTTTCTGGCTAAAATGAAGTGAATCCTGGATATTTCACATCTTCATCCAGACTCCTTTTCCTCTTCTCGAAGCTCAGGGGAACTAAGCAGGTGAAACAAGTACAGCTTATTTAGTGACTAGTAGCAAAAGCAAACCTCAGAACTTTCCAGGCCAAATGCCTGAGGAGTGAATTCATCCTATTGCTCCTTAGAAAAACACCCCAGCAAGATTGAACAGGGGATTCCCTTGAAAAATGAACAGCTTGGCGGTGGAAACTTGAAAAGCAAACCAAACACCAGCCGTCCTGGGTCACAAGTCTCTGTGCTTCCTTGAATTTTACTCAGCTCTGCTCCTGTTCTTCCAGTCTCCCTTCTCTGCCTTCCACTCCCGCCCTCCTCTCTTTCAAGCCCAACCTGAAGGAAGGCAGCACCGAGTAACATGCATAGACTCCCTAATCCTTTGCTTGTTACTCACCAGGAGAGAGAATAGGAGCTGCTTCCAGAAGATGCTCCCTGGGGCGGCAGAGGCCACAGCCATCAGAAGTGGTCCTGATGCTCAGGGATGGTGACTGGATAACAGGGCAGCTTGGAATACACAGGGCGGCTTCGGCAGATTCCCCACAGCTGGCACCTGGGCAGGGTAACCTGTTGCCACTTTGGCGCGGATGAACTTTGTTTGGAGAAAAGTCAGCAGGCAAACGGGAGAAATGACAGGAGAGGGAGCAATGGGACAATTGCTTTCCTCCTATTCCCGGGTCAGTCTTCGTCCTTCAATTCAGTTACCTCGGAATGGAAAGAGGTTTTCCTACAACTGGGGAGGGTGGGGTACAAAACACCCCCAAACGCAGCCACTGGCTCCTCCTCACGGCTTTCAAAATTTCTCCTGCCACTTGACACATCGGCAGAAGCAACAGGGAACACCCTCCATCCTCGGCCCTCCGCCCTTCCCCCCAGGTCAATGCTCTGAAGTCCTCCCCAGTTATTACCCACTCCCACGTCCTCCCCTCCTTCCTAGCCTTATTAACCCGTCTTGCCCCTGGGCACAAACATAGATTGTGCACGAATTCCATGCAAAGAAGCGATGCCTTCTCAACCACCCTTGGCAAATCAGGGATACACAGGCATGTGGAATCACATACATCAGGCGTTATCTCCCCATCTAAGCATTTAGGTGTAGTCTGTCACACACAGCAAAGCCGTTCTGCTAGAGACCAAGCGCCGCAGTCCACAGCAGCAACTTTGCAGATGGCACTGTGTCTGCTCCTTATTATCGACTGCACACTGGTTTGATTCTCTGTCAGAGGAATTTACTACAGTGTATATTGATGTTATAACAGTAAGTGAATGAGATATAATTTTCTTATTGCAGTCTTCAATTTTTTTTAAATTCTATTTATTTAAACTGGAAGAAAACAAAAACAAAAAACCCCGAGTTCACCCATTTCTTCCACCATTTCCCACCTCCTGCTTCTCTTCTAAACCACCAATCTGTTCTCTGTATCTATGAGCTTAGCTTTCCATCTATTTATTTTTTTTCTTAGATTCCACATGAAAGTAAGATCATGGGCATTTGCTTTTCTCTGTCCTATTTATTTCATTTAGCATAATGCCCTCCAGGTCCATTCATGTTGTCGCATGAATAATATTCCATTGTATATACACACACCACAATTTCTTTATCCACTCGTTCATTGATGGAGACTTGATCAATGGAATCCAGGTTGATTCTATATCTCGTCTATTGTAAACAATGCTTCAAAGAACAAGGGGTTGCATATATCTTTTCAAAGTAGTGTTTTCATTTTCCTTGGATAAATACCCAGAAGTGGAATAACTGGATATGGTAGTTCTATTTTTAATTTTTTGAGGAACCTCCATACTGCTTTTCATAGTGGTGGTACCAATTTACATTCCCATCAGCAGTGCAGAAGTGTTCCTTTTCTCCACATCCACACTAACACTTATTATTTCTAATCTTTTTGATGATAGCCACTCTAACAGGAATGAGGTGATATCTCATTGTGGTTTTGATTAGCATTTCACTGTTGATCAGTGATATTAAGTATCTCTGCATGTACCTACTGACCAATCTCTGTGTCTCCTCTAGAGAAATGTCTATTCAGATCTTCTGTCCATTTTTATACTAGATCGTTTGCTTTTCTGCTATTGAGTTGCATGAGTTCTTTACATGTTTTGATATTAGCCCATTATCAAATATATGATTTGCAATTATTTTCTCCCATTTAACAGATTGTCTTTTCATTCTGTTGACATTTTCCCTTGTTGTGAAGAAGTTTTTTAGTTTATATAGTCCCACTTGCTTGTGTTAGTATTTGATTTTGTTGTTTTTGCTTTTGGATTAGATTCAAAAAATCATGGCCAATATTTATTTCAAGGAGCTTATCCCCTTTGTTTTCTTTTAGGAGCTTTATGCTTCCAGGTCCTATCTTCAAGTCTTAGTCATTCTGAGTTTTTGTGTGTGGTGGAATATTGTGGTCCTGTCTCATTTGTTTTTGCATTTGGCTGTCCAGTTTTTCTAGCACCATTTATTGGGGAAACTCTTTTCCCCATTGTATATGCTTAGCTCCTTTGTTGTAAATCAATTGACCACATTAACTGTAGGTTTATTTCTGGGCTCTCTATTCTGTTCCATTGATCTGTCTGTTTTCATGCCAATATCATACTATTTTCTAAAAAATAATGTTAGGCAGTACTTCTGATAGAGTGCATCATGGTCGGGGTCCTCCTCTCCCTCCTTGAGGAGGTAGCACCCATTGGCTAACATCGTCCTCCCTTGGCACACTTAATTAAAGGTTCACTCGAGAAACCCTGAGGTTGACACCCACCCCTGTGTGCCTGGGCCTCTGGCCTCTCCAAGCCTGGCAGGTGGGTCTGGGGAGACGCCCCCTTCACTGGCAACTCCATGGGTACATGGACCTGCACCGCTCGAGCGGTCAAGCCTTGCTCACTGCACCACTGGATCCAGATCCAGCTGACCAGACATGCTGGGTCTTTAGCTCAGCTGCTGCTGCAACTGCTCCACTCTGCTCCTGCAGCCACTATCTGAGTGCAATACCACACTATTTTGATTATGATAGCTCTGTGATAGAATTTGAAATCAGGTCCCACAGTGTCTCCGATTTTATTGTTTCTCAAGACTGCTTTGGCTGTTTTGGGCCTTTTGTGGTTCCATACAAATTTTAGGACTGCTTTTTCTCTTTCTGTGAAAAGTACCATTGGAATATAAAATATCAATTCTCTTCTTATTGCATTCTTTTTATTACTCATGTAGAGATGTTTTCCCTTGAATATCTTTATTTGAGAACACCTATAATCTAAGACCAACTCTTTTTAAAAATCACTCCATTCATCCAAATTACTTGTACATTACATGCAGGACATTCTTGCCTAAAAGTACATTTTCCCATCAAGCTTAGTTTTTTTAAACACTAATGACCCCGGCAATGGCAACTTTAGCATCATTTCTCCCATCATAACTCAATGAGTTCAATACCAGTCAGTATCAATTGCACACCCACAGCAGCAATGGAAGTTGGGAAAGGAGGGTAAATATTTTCATATGGTAATTGTTTAATTTGGAGCATCAAAAGGAAACTTAAATTCATATTTAATTAGACACTACTAAGAATCAGAGGGAGAAGGAAACGGCAACCCACTCCAGTATTCTTGCCTAGAGCCTGGTGGGCTGCTGTCCATAGGGTCGCATAGAGTCGGACACGACTGAAGCAACTTAGTAGCAGCAGCAGCAAGAATAAGAAACCACTGACAGGCATTTCACTAAATCCTCCCAAACAGCCCAATGAGGGCTCCTTTTAGGTAATGACACCATGAGAAAGGAAGTAACCAACCTCTGCCCATTAACCCAGAGAAAAAGGAGAAGTAAACATGTGAACTCGGGTCTGACCGTCACCAAGGTGCTACTCCTTCACTCTTTCTTGCTATTCTGATAATAAATATATATCAATATACTGAAAATGGGCAGAAAATGATGGTCAGGAATGTGAGAATTCTGTCTTGTTGAATGATAAGCCAGTTTGAAACCAGTGAAATATATTCAGAAGCAGTTATATGCTACACCTTTTAATTGTAGTCAATTATTCTAGAATACTGTGGGCATCTGGCCTCTTTTGTGGGGTCTTTCTATAGGCAAAGTAAAATGGCTATTCAACTACTTACCTTACAAATGTTTATACTTGAAATTGAGCTTCCCTGGTGGCTCAGGTGGTAAAGCATCTGCCTATAATGCAGGAGACCCAGATTCAATCCCTGTTTCAGGAGGACCCCTTGGAGAAGGGAATGGGTACCCACTCCAGTATTCTTGCCTGGAGAATCCCATGGAGAGAGGAGCCTGGTGGGCTACAGACCATGGGGTCGTGACTATGGGATCACAAGTTGGACATGACTGAACAACTAACACAAACATATACTTGAAATTAGTCTTCTTGCTCTTGTTACTTATATTTCTACCTCAAAAGGAAAAAAAAAGGTACAGTTTAATCTCCATGCTTCAGAGAAAGGAAAAATTAAAGATTTTTTTTTTTTTATAATCTGACAGAATATGTAGAGATGGAAATAATAATATAACTGGAAAATAAAAGGTCCTGGAAAAAGAACTGAATGATATTTTGTAGTATGTTATTGCCAAAGATAAAATCACCAATAAATATATATTCTGAATCTGTGTTGCAATTGATTTTCACTAAGAAAATAAAATCATTTCAATTGGCAAATTTTATATTTGATGTTTTGGAAGAAAAGAATGAAAATGTGGAAACAGGAATAATTACCTAAAATGTATATATATGTGTAAATTCAACTGAAATTCTGTGTATGTTTAAGCATAATTATCTAAATATAGATTTAGATAATAAAGATATATTTAATTATATATATATTCCTGAATTCAAAGACTAAAGTTCTTCAACTCTTGAATCCTGGAAAGTTGGGTTATATTTTCCAATTAATGTAGTCATAATTGCATCTTCCTATATTATGACATTCTCCATTGAAATTGGGAGGAATGCATTACAAAAACTAAATTAGTGATACTGAAAAAATTAGCATGTATGACCTGTAGAAGAGATGCAAGGCATTCATCACTAAGTTCAAGTTAATCCAGAATCTTCTCCATGGTTCTGGAATCTTTTTTTTTAATTCTACTTCTTTTAGCCTGCCTGTTACACAGTCTTTGTTTTTCCTCCAATTAATTCTTTCTTGAAAGTCATTAAAAAAACTTTTTAAAAGGCTAACTCTGAATCATTGGTTTGCAAATTTACCACATCAACAATATTTTCCCTGTATTTGCTACTTATACACAAAATTTTCCTTAAAAATTTAAGTACTTTATATGAAAACAATTTATTTTTATAATAAAATAAAATAATAAATCAATTACCTTAAAATCAAGTTAAATGAAAATAAAAATCATCCCTTTCAATTTCCTGCCATCAGGTTTTTCAAAAAGAGCTCTATTTTATTTTTATGTGTACATTTGTTGTATTTTGTTTCTTTTAATCTGTGTCTGAATTAACAACATAACTGACTGATAGTGTAGGACAGTGGTTAAGGGCTTAGACTCTGGCTTCAACTCCTGGCTTTACTATTTAGTCACAGTATGCCATTAGGTAAGTCAATTAACCCTCTGTGCCTCAATCTCTTCATAGTAAAATGGGGGTAATAATAGCTGCTAATTTAGGCTATTATGAGGGTAAATATGATGTTACATAGAACACTTTGAACACCGTCTGGTTCATAGCAAGTACTAATGTTTTATACCATATAATTGCCCAGGAGTATAATAAAAAAATCAGAGACTGAATTTTAAATGAAATAAACACTAAATTATTGCAAACCCAAGGTCTCTTGAAAATGTTATCTAAAGATATATAACCAGATAGATTCATTGGAGAAATATTTAAAGGTTTGTATATTGGGCTCTGACCCCTGCTAAACAATTAGCACCATATACAGAAAGAAAAGAAGATGAAATCTTACTATTCATAAAGGCATACTTTGTGGAGCAGAATACAAATCTATTCTCTTTTAGTTCAAAATCACACCACAGCACATAGGTTAAAAAGAGGCAATTTAACAAATATTAAATATCTTAACAATTTAGAGAGAAATTAAGAATAGATAAGGATTACATGCTTAACAGAGATACTCCTGTGAAAGAAAAGAATTAATTTAAAATATGTATATATTGTGTATTTTCTTTTCCACCATAGACTTATTTGTTTAGATTTATTTATTTCTCACACAGAGAAAGATTTAAGTCTAAAGAGCCACCTGACCTCTGCAATTCTTTAGTTTTTAGTTTAAGAGGTGTCAAGAATATATGCCTTTCTGTGAATTTCAAAGAATGTGTCTTATAGAAGCACAGTGACAGTTTTCATAAAAGATATTTATTCACAGCTAACTTGCAGAAAGTACTGTTTATGAATAAAATCTAGACCTCAAAATAGCCTCTTGCTTATAAAATATTATCTATGTCAGGCTACCCAGTTTATTCTGAAAGACTCTGGACTGGTAGGAATGCTTTACATGTTAATGAAGCCCTCACAAAGCATATTTAGGTTAAGTGTATAGGACTGAAGAAAACAGAAACTACAGGAATAAAACAGAGTGTGTGGGCTTAATGTGGAAGATTAGAAATGTATAAAGGAGTTAAAAAGAAGTTAACTGTAGAAAGCCATCTGGGTCTCAGAGATTCAATGTGCCATGGAAAGTCCCTACAATTCCAGTGAACTCATGGACTTTTATCTGCGTAAAGTGTTACTAAAAATTAGAAGTAACTCATAGCTATTGACAATTACTAAGGAACAATTTCTTAAGGCTGTTTGCATAGAGTACTGACTAATTTTATGAAAAATGACCACTTCCCATTATCATCAAAATTGTTGGCAAACTTATGAAAAGAAACATCAGCATAAATATCTGTATAATTTAGAACTCTCTCTATTCAGCACACACACCCAACTTAAATTGGCTTAAGAGAAGCAAAACAAAACAAAATTATTGAGGATAAAGGCATTTGTTAGGTCATGTAATTGGGAAGTCCAGGGATGTCCTGGATTCAAGCATAGTTCAAGTCAAGCGATCAAATGATGTCACCAAGATACTGGCTGTCTCGGACTTCCCTGGAGGCCCAGGGGTTAAGAATCTGCCTGCCAAGGCAGGGGACACCAGTGTGACCCCTGGTCCAGGAAGATTTCACATGCTTCACAGCATCTAAGCCCTTGTGTCACGACTACCAAACCTGAGCCCACACATCACAACTACTGAAGCCCTGGGCCTGAAGTCTGTGCTCTTCCACAAGAGAAGCCACCACAGAGAAAAGCCTGTGCACCACAGTAAGATGCAGTGCAACCAAAAACAAGTGAATAAGTAAAGCTATTGGTTCTCTCCATCTCTTAGCTCTGACTTTCTGTTGGTTTCACTATCATTCAGTGTGTTCTCAGTACAGAGCCAAAGACGGTAACCAGAAACTCTCAGACTGCAGTCAGTTGTTCAGTAATCCATAGTTGGAAGAGCATGTCTTATTTTTACTAGTTGGAGTAAACACAATCCCACTGGAGAGTCTTGCCCCAAAGGCTAAACTCAAGGGAAGGCCAGAGCACATGGGCAAGAAGTGGTGAGGAAGGTCTTGCTCCAAGACAGTTGTCAGCTATTGACAGAAAAAGGTGTCTGGAAAAACAGATTATATGATGCCCAGTAAACTGACCTTTTCTTTATTCTCATTTCAACAGTGTCAGTGGATTATCCATCAATCATTTATTAACACCTTCTGTTTCCTAAGCACTACTCATGGTGCTGCTGAATGGAAGCTGGAAAAAACACCATCTCTGCCCTCATGAAGCTTACAGTCTACTATCAGTTTTGAAAATTAAAGGACTTCATCCTGGTGAAAGAAACACAATGAATATTTTAGACTTTTAATCTCTTTCTGATATTTCCTCCAATTATTATTTTCTGTGCTGGTTTTCAAAATTAAGTTTTTAAAAAGTATTTTTAAATGACAAATGGAATTTTACTGTCAGTTATTCATATTACATATTAAAAATCATGTTTTTAAATGTTGATTTTTAAACATAAAAATATACATTCCTTACCTAAACTTTGTTAAGATAAAAAAGGAGGAAGGGAATCTTCACCTATGATCTAAAGGTAATCTTCCAGGGTATATACTCCAGTCCAGTTTCTGTATATAGAATTTTTTAACATTGTTATACTGTGCTATAAATATAATTACATAGCATGCCTTGTCCACTTAATAAAATAAAACAAACATTTGTCCTATGTTATAAGTCCTACATAGATTTACCAGTGACTGTATTAAACTTATTCAAACAAATGATTTATGATTGATTTACCCAACTCCTTAATATTGGATATCTAAGTCATTTAATTTTTTATTTTTATGGTTATAAAGACCATCTTGACAGATAAACCCTTCTTTAGATTTGTTTGCTAAGTTGCTTCAGTTGAGTCTGACTCTTTACAATCCTATGGACTATAGCCCACCAGGCTTCTCTGTTCATGGGATTCTCCAGACAAGAATACTAGAGTGAGTTGCCATTTCCTCCTCCAGGGGATCTTCCCAACCCAGGGATCAAACCTGCATCTCTTGTCTCCTGCCTCGGCAAGCAGGTTCTTTACCACTTGTGCTATCTTGGATGGCTCTCTCTAGATTTAGGAGCATCTTCTCAAGATAGAGTCCTACAAGTCCTACAAAGTTCTAGATCAAAAATATTTAATGGGACTTAATAGCTTTTAGTATACAAAATCAACTTGCGTCACAAAATCAGAGTACCCGTGTACATTCTTTTTTTTTCCCTTTAATTTTGTCAACCTGGATATTTTCTTTTTTAAAATTAATTAATTTTAATTGGAGGGAAATTACTTTACACTACTGTGGTTGTTTTTGCCATACATTGATATGAATCGGTCATGGGTGCACATGTGTCCGTCCCCCAATCCTGAACCCCCTTCCCACCTCCCTCCCCACCCCATCTGTCCAGGTTGTCCCAGAGCACCGGCTTTGAGAACACTGCTTCATGCATCGAACTTGCACTGGTCATCTATTTTACATATGGTAATATACATGTTTAAATGCTGTTCTCTCAAATCATCCCACCCTTGCCTTCTCCCACATAGTCCAAAAGTCTGTTCTTTACATCTGTGTCTCTTCTGCTGCCTTGCATATAGGATCGTCATTACCATCTTTCTAAATTCCGTATATGTGAGTTAATATACTGCATTGGTGTTTTTCTTTCTGACTTACTTCACTTTGAATAATAGGCTCCAGTTTCATCCACCTCTTTAGAACTGACTCAAATGTGTTCTTTTTTTATAGCTGGCCACCTCATGCAAAGAGTTGACTCATTGGAAAAGACTCTGATGCTGGGAGGGATTGGGGGCAAGAGAAGAAGGGGATGACAGAGGATGAGATGGCTGGATGGCATCACTGACTCGATGGATGTGAGTCTGGGTGAACTCCGGGAGTTGGTGATGGACAGGGAGGCCTGGCGTGCTGCGATTCATGGGGTTGCAAAGAGTCGGACACGACTGAGCGACTGATCTGATCTGAATCCTATTCCCTTATCCATTCACCTCCCAATGGACATCTAGGTTGCTTCCAAGTCCTAGCTGTTGTAAACAGTGCTACAATTCTAGTTTCCTCCATGTGTGGGAGCAGTCCCCCAGCAGTGGGATTGCTGGGTTGTATGGCAGTTATATTTGCAGTTTTTTAAGGAATCTCCACACTGTTTTTTCCATAGTGGCTGTACAGTTTGCATTCCCACCAACAGAGCAAAAGGGTTCCCTTTTCTCCACACCAGCATTTATTTTTTTGTAGACTTTTTGATGGCAGCCATTCTGACTAGCATGAGATAATACCTCATTGTGGTTTTGATTTGCATTTCTCTAATAATGAGTGATGCTATCTATGTACATTCTTACTGACAGTGAATGCAACAATAAACACTCTCACCAGGGTCAAAAGTTATCAGATCACTAAAAATCTTTCTATGTTACTAAGTAAAAAAAATTATAATTTTAATTTGAAGTATTTACCTAAACATGATGTATAGCACTTTTCGCAACTACCAAGCCATTGTAGTTTTTTTTATAATACCTATGTTCTTTTTTATGTATTGGCACATATTTGAAACCATAGAACACACCAAACACGTTAATAATTAAAAGCCTTTCTTCAATGGACCTTCTTGAGATGAGAAAATTTTTACACTTAATTTCTAGCCTTTTGTAACTTTGTGATTGAGTCAACAAAATGCATTGACTGCAAAAGTATTTCTGCCTTATAAGTCCATTGCAACACTAATCTTCCCTGAGAAACTACTGACATTTTCTGAAGTAAGAACCATGAACCCACCCAGAGCTTTATAAATTGATTTTTGGCTAGATTGAAATACGTGTTGTCATTTCTATAGCAAATGTGATTCATACTCAGTGGAACCATTTCTAATTTCTTTCATTCTTGAACTAAAAGTAGGGTTCTTTTAGCTAAGGTTCTTGTAGCTTGTTTTGGATGTCATAAAAATAAATCTCTATTGATCTGATTTTGTATAGTGTTTCATGAAATGCCCCTAAGAATTTGTTCTTATCTAAGGTTAACTGAACAAACAGACTGTCAAATCATCAAATCAGTGGTCCTGCTGCTGCTTAAGGCTCAAAGGGTAAAAAAGAGGGATTAAATTGCTGGTCCTTACAAGGGTTGCTATGAACTGCTGCTATTTCTTATATGCAGTGTTGTTGTTTAGTTGCTTAATAGTGTCTAACTCTTCGTAACTGCATGGACTGTTGCTCAGTAGGCGCCTCTGTCCATGGTGGGATCTCCCAGGCAAGAATACAGTGGTGGGTTGCCGTTTCCTTCTCTAAGGGATCTTCTTGACCCAGGGATCAAACCCAATTCTGCTGCATTGGCAGGTGGATTCTTTACATCCTGAGTCATATACAGGAAGATAATGAGAATGGGAAGCAGAAACTGCTGTGCACGATCAAACAAAACACGTTCTCCCGTGTGAATAGAGAAACACTTTGTAAAGTGTTTTGTCTTTTAGTAAAAACATTTGAACTAGACTGTTTCTGAGAATATTTGTACTTGGAAGATGTGCCTGGCTGCCCCCTGTGCTTCTCTTGAGACTGATCAGAGGTCTCAGGTACAGTGAAAGAACTCGGCTTTATCTCAACTTGGTCTCAACCATTGTGCTGACTCTTTTGCGATTTTACCTTTATTCAGAAAGAAAATAATTCTATAGTCTGTTTTGCTGAAGCCCTGATGGTGTTACTTTCATTAATAGAATATATAAGAATTTTTAACTCATAGAATATATAATGCATAAAATACTGATTGATGGAGAAAGGGAAGGTAGTGCCCCTTGAATATTTGTGGACTAAGTTACATTAAAAATACACATTTACACTTTAGGTTTGTATTAACTGTGTAAACACATTCCTTTATGTAAATGGATTAAGAGTGATTAACATTAAACAAAAGAAACCACACCCTTTAAAGCATACTCCCTTTATGAAATAGCCTCAATTAGCCACTGGACTCAAATTATTGTTGCACTGTAGATGCTTCTGCAATCAACTGGGAACATACAATTCTCCAGCCCTGGAATAATTTAGGGAAAGTGAGTCTAGAAAGCACTGACTGTAGGAACTTCCAGACTTAACTCACAGAGTTTGGATTCATATTGGAACAGGCCCAGTATTTTGCCAGGTTGTCAGTGTGAATTAGAATAAGACCCCTATTTATTAATAAGGATTTGCTGTGTGTCTACTGGAAGGACTGATGTTGAAGCTGAAACTCCAATACTTTGGCCACCTGATGCGAAGAGCTGACTCATTGGAAAAGACCCTGATGCTGGTAAAGATTGAAGGCAGGAGGAGAAGGGGATGACAGAGGATGAGATGGTTGGATGGCATCACCGACTTAATGGACATGGGTTTGGGTGGACTCCGGGAGTTGGTGATGGACAGGGAGACCTGGAGTGCTGTAGTTCATGGGTTGCAGAGTCGGACACGACTGAGCGACTGAACTGAATTTAACTGAACTGATGTGTCTATCACACTGCCTGGGAATGTGAGAAAAACAAAATTTGTAGGGGAAAACACTTATACCCTAAAAAATGCTTACAATGCTGTGAAGTGGACAAAATGCCTATGTTTCAAAGAGAGAACAGAACAAGAAATATATGAAAGAAAGAAAGTGTTAGTCCCCAGTCATGTTCGACTCTTTGCAATCTCAGGGACTGTAACCCATGAAGCTCCTCTATTCATGGAATTCTCCAGGCAAGAATACTACAGTGGGGTCCCATTCTCTTCTCCAGAGGATATTCCCAACCCAGAGATCAAACCTGGTTCTCCTGCATTGCAGGC
The DNA here is from genome assembly GCF_032452875.1 of Bos javanicus. Classification (NCBI taxonomy): domain Eukaryota; kingdom Metazoa; phylum Chordata; class Mammalia; order Artiodactyla; family Bovidae; genus Bos; species Bos javanicus. The sequence goes on along the minus strand of NC_083891.1, from coordinate 26,011,302 downwards.
AAATTCTTTATTGTCTGAGCCACCTCGGAAGCCCCATGAAATACATGAGCACATGCTAAATATTGGTCAGAATTTCAGTTTTCCAGCATTCAGAGGAAGGACATTCACAGAAGAGCAGGACAATCAGAAAACCAGACCACCAGAACATCTTAGCCAGTATTAGGTGACCAAGCATAGACACCAACATGTTCTTCAAGCCTAGACCAAGGACTTCAAGCACAGATCAAGAAAATGGCCCTGAAATCAAAGTAAGTGTGCATTAAAACAAGGATAAACAAGTTAATGCCGCCTCACTAACTATAAGTGAGATGGAGGTTCAGAAAGAAAGTGTATCTTGTAAATGGAGAATCGAAAGATAGGAATTAGATAAGCGAAAAGAGGATGCAGAACATCCGATCTAAAAGAGGCACGCGGGCACAGCGCCCCACCCCTGCTTGCAGTTACCTTCCTTGGATTCCAACCTGTGGATATCAAGACCCAATTGTCCTACGTCATTTTGTTTAAGGGACTTGAACATCCACAGATTTTCGTATCCTCAGTGCTGTGAGTGGGGCATCCTGGAACCAGTCCCCCTTGGATACCCAGCGACAACTGTAAATTTGAACGGAGAACTGACCAAAATGGATTAGCGTTACTGGCTAGAATAGGTAGGACCAAACTTATCAACTGATAATTAGCGTGCCCCTTCTTTGTATCTGGTGCTTTTCTAGGTTCTCCAGGATTACAGACATGGCCTCTTCTTAAAGTGTGAAAAAAAGAAACAGATGAGAAAAATTATAACACTGCATGATGTAATAGGAGCTCTGAACAAATGTCATGAGAGTACAGAGAAGAGAGAGTCACTTGGCACAGTGGATAGGAAAGCAGTCCGTTAGATTTGGTGCGTCATAAAGGAGGAGGCGCTGTTTGAGTGGCTCTTGAAAGATGAAGTGAAGTTAAGCAACTAAAGGGATCCAAAGGAAGAACAATCTTCAGAGAAGTTTATAACCAAAACCAAAAACAGTGTGACGAACAACGCTTATTCAGGAAGTGATGAGAAACTCCCAGGATGGAGGAACTTGAAGATGTAACACATAAAGGATCATTAAAAAAAAACTGGGAATTTCCATCCTATAGAAGAGAGGATTCAGTGGTGGTATTATATAATAGTTTTTCCAAATATTTATCCCATGGGGAAAATCTTACACTTGAATTTTTTTGTTGTTGTTCATGTTGATATGTTTTAGAACAGTTTCAATCTTCTAGAAAATTTTCAAGAAGAGTACAGAGTTCCTAGACACTCTACACTCACTTTCTCCTACTACTATCTTACATTATTGTGCTACATTTCTTATAATTGGTGAGCCAAGATTGATATATCATTATTAACTAAAGTCCATACTTTATTCAGATTTTTCTTTAGCTTTTATTTTGCTTCCTTTTTCTGCTCCAGCCTCCCATCAGGAGGCTGATGTTATATCATATAATATTCAGTAAGTACGTCTTCTTATGTTCTTCTTGACTGTAGTAGTCTCTTACATTGTCCTTGCTTTCAATGACCTTGACAGTTTTAAAGAGTACTGGTCAGAGACTGTGTGTCCTACGGGATTTGTCTGATATTTTTCCCATGATTAAATTGCAGTAGAAGTGCCATTTTCATTACGTCATTTCAAAGTACATGCTAGCAACATGACATACTTTACACTTGTTTTGGAACATGCTGAGAAGCAGATAACATTCAAAAGGAGATGGTTATAGAGAAAGCTTTAAATACATTAGTCAGAAGGACTCAGGATCAGAGAGAATGAAGTTCCTTGCCTGAGTTCACATGGCTAGTAAGTGGCTAGACCAAAACCCAGACTCAATTGATTTTAAGTTTCTTCTTCCACTTTATTAGGTTATAATGGATTAAATTACATGAATAAATGCTCATAACGTTACCGCCAGGGATGCATGGAAGGCGTGTGTCCTAGTTCTTTATACCCAACTATGCACATCTCTTCCAAAATCTGCTCTCAGAGAATCACGTTGGTAGCTTGAAATCAACAATGTGGGAGTATTTACCCCATGGCAAACATCATAGGCGCTAAATCAGAACATTTTTTCAAAGATATATTTTTCTGGAGAATTGGTTGTTAAACAACCAACTGGGATCAGTTCAGTTCAGTTCAGTCACTCAGTAGTGTCCGGCTCTTTGCAACCCCATGAATCGCAGCACGCCAGGCCTCCCTGTCCATCACCAACTCCCGGAGTTCACCCAGACTCACATCCATCGAGTCAGTGATGCCATCCAGCCATCTCATCCTCTGTCGTCCCCTTCTCCTCCTGCCCCCAATCCCTCCCAGCATCAGAGTCTTATCCAATGAGTCAACTCTTTGCATGAGGTGGCCAAAGTACTGGAGTTTCAGCTTCAGCATCATTCCCTCCAAAGAAATCCCAGGGCTGATCTCCTTCAGAATGGACTGGTTGGATCTCCTTGCAGTCCAAGGGACTCTCAAGAGTCTTCTCCAACACCACAGTTCAAAAGCATCAATTCTTCGGCACTCAGCCTTCTTCACAGTCCAACTCTCACATCCATACATGACCACAGGAAAAACCATAGCCTTGACTAGCTGGACCTTTGTTGGCAAAGTAATGTCTCTGCTTTTGAATATGCTATCTAGGTTGGTCATAACTTTCCTTCCAAGGAGTAAGCATCTTTTAATTTCATGGCTGCAGTCACCATCTGCAGTGATTTTGGAGCCCCCCAAAATAAAGTCTGACACTGTTTCCAGTGTTTCCCCATCTATTTCCCATGAAATAGGATGGGACCAGATGCCATGATCTTTGTTTTCTGAATGTTGAGCTTTAAGCCAACTTTTTCATTCTCTTCTTTCACTTTCATCAAGAGGCTTTTGAGTTCCTCTTCACTTTCTGCCATAAGGGTGGTGTCATCTGCATATCTGAGGTTATTGACATTTCTCCTGGCAATCTTGATTCCAGCTTGTGTTTCTTCCAGGGATAACATTGATTATTTATTCTATTTGTTTTTTTTTTTTTTTAGACTAGGACAGTCTTACTCTATTTCCGATTGTGAGGGGGCGAAAAGTGAAAGAAAATATATCAATATGTTTCACTTTCTTGTAAAGAATTAAAACAAAATAAACATATTGGTGTCTAAGTAAAAAATCTAACTACAGAAGGCCTGAAGATTCAAGTGAAAAACAGCTGCAGGTAAAAGCAAAGAGTTCAGCAAAAAAGGAAAATAGAGAAAGAAACTCTGTGGGTTCTTGCCCCTTTATTTTGTCATTATTTTCATTGGTGATGATGCTGTTCTGTTCATTTTTGTTTGTTAAATCTGGAAATTCTAGTATGTTTGAAGCAGCAAGCTTGAAACCTCAATAAACTTGAGGTTTATTTCCTGAATACAAGTTCCAAAGAAGTCTTTCTCTGTGAAATCCATACTTCTAGAACTCCATGCTGATTTAAGAAGTACAAATGTGCTTAATAGATACTGTAAATTAGAATGCTGCTTATAACATTTAAACTGTGAAAATACAGATGGAATTCCTTCCTTCTCACCCCACCCTAGAAACTTAGTTGCAATTTGAGACCTGGCTGAAAGGCACCTGTCTAACAAGAAACACCTTTTGCAGAATCTCACTGGGCAGAGTCACTTGAAAAGTCTAGTCAGCAGAATGGAGCTTCCTTCCCAACCCCAGTTAGTGATGAAAGTGTTAGTCGATTTCTCTGTGATTCCATGGACTGCAGCTTGCCAGGCTCCTCTGTTCATCGAATTCTCCAGGCCAGAATACTGGAGTGGGTTGCCATTCCCTTCTCCAGGGGATCTTCCCAACCCAGGGACTGAATCCAGGTCTCCTGCACTGGTGGGAGATTCCTTACCAGATGAGACACGAGGTATTACCTCCCAAAGGAGGATGAGGACGAGGTGTTCTGACAGGGGGGACTTGAAGGAAATTGAAGGAAAGTGCTTAATTGTATGCATTCTATATTCAATGTCAGACTCTGAGAATGTCATTTAAGAATCCCAAATTCATGTGGATAGAACATGGTGATTCAGTCAGTGAAGAAAGTAGCATCTGATTGCAAAGCAATTTTCCCTAAAGAAAAATATCATTTAAAAAACTCTTCCCAGTGTTTAGAGTGATTAAAAATACACAAATATTTTGCCGCTATTTGGTTTTATTTATGTTGTGGGTATCTGTGACTGTGTGTGCATAAAATGAACATGGCGAATTGGTCCTTGAATGCTCTGAAAGGGATGGATGGTCAGTTAAACCAAATACACATGCACAAACACATATCCAAGGAAAAGGTAGAAGATTTTAAAAGAAAAACTTTGTTTTTTCAATGAGAGGCAGCAGTAAGATGGATTGGAGGGAATTTTGTCATCAGACAAAAAACAGACCAGTTGAGCTTGTTAAGCATTTTTATTGGACTTCTCCTGTGTTTCTCAAACTTGGCTGATTATCAAAACACCCAGGGTGCTTGTTAAAAGCACAGATTCCTTTGGTCCACTTCAGACTTAAGGAATCAGATTCTTGAGGGAATGACCAAGGAAGCTACATTTTTAATAGTTGCCCTGGTGATTCTGATGATTAGCCAAGGAGGAGAAACACTGCTTAGGTCAGGGGTTCTCAACTGCCACCAGTTATAAAGTCAAAAAAAAAAAATTACTGATGTCTGGGCCCCACCCCAGGCCAATTAAATCCAAATCTCTGGGATTTGAGCTCAGATACTTAAATAAACAAAGAAACCAAAGATATCCTTCCAGGTGATTTGAATGTGCTGCCTAGAGTGAGGACCACTGGCCAATCTAAATAAGCTAAGAGAATCCTCCCCTAACAAGAACTAACAAACTTTTCACAAGAAATGCCTTTCGTCCAATCTGTGGATATCTTTAGAAATTTAAAATAAAAGGTAGCAAATTGGGGGCACTTCTGCATGTTTTGATGACTACAAGAAATGAGTCTATTTCTTCCTCTTGTCATTTCATGTATTAATTTTTAAATAGAGAAAGGGAAGGTAGAGAGGAAGAAAAAGTGGATTTACTTCCATGCATATTCTGAGTATTTAAAATCTCTGAGGACATCTCACTCATTCCCCAAACAATTTAAACCAGAGCATACATAGCAACTCACTCCAATATTCTTGCCTGGGAAATTCCATGGACAGAGGAGACTGGCAGGCTACAGTCTATAGGGTTGCAGAGTCAGACATGACCAAGCGTGCATGCACACACACACACTACCCTATGTATACAAATATCTGCATGCTATTTAAGAATTTTCTCTTTATTTTCATTACTCAGCCTTGTAGAGAAAATTTTCTTCTTTAATTTTAATAAGGTCCAATGAACATTAAAATAAATAAAAAGTGACTCAGGGCTAAGATCAATATTATTGGAGAAAACTTTCTTTAAAAAAAAAAATGTTTCTTTAAAATTTCCAGTTTAGACTGGTTGTGAATCCCAAGTGTTACTTATGCAATAAAACATAGAACTAATGTAATTATCAAGAACAAGATACAAAGCTGCAGATTTACCTATAAAGGTTTTCTTTGAAAAGTCAAGAGAAATGTCATGCTTTGTATTTACCAAATTAGGAAGATTTAGCTTGCTTTCATATATTCTAATTAAAGGGCTCTATGAAACAAAGTACAGCATTTTTTAAAGTAAATCTGTTTTTAAAAGTTTTTTTGGTTGTGTGAAATGTGGGATCCTAGTTCTACAGTCCGGAGAAGGCAATGGCACCCCACTCCAGTACTCTTGCCTGCAAAATCCCATGAACGGAGTAGCCTGGTAGGCTGCAGTCCATGGGGTCGCTAAGAGTCGGACACGACTGAGCGACTTCACTTTCACTTTTAACTTTCATGCACTGGAGAAGGAAATGGCAACCCACTCCACTGTTCTTGCCTGGAGAATCCCAGGGACAGGGGAGCCTGATGGGCTGCCGTCTATGGGGTCGCACAGAGTCGGACACGACTGAAGGACTTAGCAGCAGCAGCAGTTCTACAGTCAGGGCTTAAACCTACACCCTGTGCATTAGAAATGTGGAGTCTTAACCACTGGACCACCAGGGAAGCCCCGACCTTATTTTTAGAGTAGGTTTAGGGTCACAACAACACTGAGAGGAAAGGACAAAGAGTTCCCACATACCTCCTACCCCCACACATAGTAGCTTCCCCTATTTGCAACATCCCCACCAGAATGGAACATTTATTACAACTGAGGGAATACTGATAGATCATTGTTATCCAATGTCCAGAGTTCACATTAGAGTTTATTTCTGGGTATATACTGTATGGGTTTGGTGAATGTGCATGTAGCCTCCATTACAGTGTTGTACAGAATAGTTTACCTACCCTAAAATTAGGCTGTGTTCCACCTATTCATCCTTCTTCCCCACCCCAACCTTTGCGGACCACTGATCATTTTACTGTCTCCACAATTTTGCCTTTTCCAGAATGTCATATAGTTGGAATTACACAGTATGGAACCTTTGCAAATTGGCTTCTTTCATTTAGTAATATACGTTTTAGTTTCTTCATTGTCTTCATGACTTGACAGCTCATTTCTTTATAGTACTAATTAATAGTCCATTGTCTGAGTGTATTGCAATTTGTGAGTCCATTCGACTGCTGAAGGACATCTTGGTTTCTTCTAAGTTTTGGCAATGGTGAATAAAAATGCAATACACATCTGTGTGCAGGTTTTTGGGTGGACATAAATTTTCGGTTCTCTTAGGTAAATACAGAGATACAATTGCTGGATCATATGAGTATGCTCGTTGTTGTCATTTAGTCACTCAGTTGTGTCAGACTCTTTGCAACCCATGGATTGTACCCCACCAGGTTCCTTTGTCCAAGGGATTTTCCAGGCAAGAACATTTATGCATGCTCAGTCACTTTAGTTGCGTCAGACTCTGTGCAATGCTATGGACTGTAGCCTGCCAGGCTCCTCTGTCCATGAGATTTTCCAGGCAAGAATACTGGAGTGGGTTGCCATTTTCTTCTCCAGGGGATCTTCCTGACACAGGGATCGAACCTGTGTCTCCTGCTTTGGCAGACTGTTCTTTACAGCTGGGCCAACTGGGAAAGAAACTGTTAAGCTGCCTTTAAAACAACTGTATCATTTTGTTTTCCTTTTATTCCACATCCTTGTCAGCATTTAGTGGTGTCAGTGTTCCAGGTTTTAGCCATTCTAATAGGTATGCTGCTGCTGCTGCTAAGTCACTTTAGTCGTGTCCAACTCTGTGCGACCCATAGACGGCAGCCCACCAGGCTCCCCGTCCCTGGGATTCTCCAGGCAAGAACACTGGAGTGGGTTGCCATTTCCTTCTCCAATGCGTGAAAGTGAAAAGTGAAAGTGAAGTCGCTCAGTCGTGTCCAACCCTCAGCAGCCCCATGGACTGCAGCCCTCCAGGATCCTCTGTGCATGGGATTTTCCAGGCAAGAGTACTGGAGTGGGGTGCCATAGGTGTGCAGTGGTATCTCATTGTTATTTCAGTTTGCATTTCCCTGATGACATGATGTGAAGCATATTTTCATATGCTTATTTGCCATCTGTATATCATCTGGAGAAGGGAATGGCAACCCACTCCAGTATTCTTGCCTGGAGAATCCTGTGGACAGAGGAGCCTGGCAGGCTACAGTCCATGGGGTTGCAAAGAGTTGGACAGGACTGAGTGACTAACACACACACACACACACACACACACACACACATCATATTTGATGAGGACTTGAGTTCTTTGGCCCATTTTTTAGTTGACTTGTTTTTTTACTGCTGAATTTTGAAACATTCTTTGTATATTTTTGGCTGCCAGTCTTTTATCAGATACATCTTTCACAAATATTTTCTCCCAAAGGTGTAATATTTTTGTTTGTATGTGTGCAATTTTAGGATAGCTCACCAAGTTATAGGTGAATATATATATATTCTGTGGCTTCCCAGATGGTGCAATGGTAAAGAATCTTCCTGCCAGTGCAGGAAATTCAAGAGACTTGGGTTCAATTCCTGGGTCAGGAAGATCCCCTTAAGAAGTAAATGGCAACCTACTCCAATATTCTTGCCTGGAAAATTCCATGGACAGAGGAATCTGGTGGGCTATAGTCGATTGAGGTTGAAAAGAGTTGGACACAAATGAGCACATATGCACAACACATATACTTTCTGTATGTTCATTTCCGTATATTCCTTTCATTTAAGACAATCATGTAGGTATTTCCTACTTTATGTTTATATTAGCTTAGTAGGGCTGCTGTAACAAAATATCACAAACCAGGTGACTCAAACAACAGAAATTTATAATCTCATTGTTGGCAAGATGTGAGCAAAGTGTTTTTTCCAGGCAAAAGGATCTGTTCCAGTCCTCTCTCCCTGGATTAGAGATGACTATCTTTTCACATGTCCCTTCACATTACCTTCCCTTTTTATGTGTCCCTGTGTCCAAATGTCCCCTTTTTTTATAAGATACCAGTCACATTGGATTAGGGCCCATAATAATAGCCTCATTTTAGCTAATGGGCAGATGCTATGACCCTGATCCCACATAAGGTCACATTCTGAGGTACCAGTCCTCAACATATAAATATTCCTGTGCGTGCTAAGTTGCTTCAGTCATGTCCAACTCTTTGTGACCCTATGGACTGTAGCCCACCAGGCTTCTCTGTCCATGGATTCTCCAGGTAAGAATACTGGAGTGGGTTTCCATGTGCTCCTCCAGGGGATCTTCCTGACCCAGGGATCAACCCACGTTCCCTGCAGCTCCTGCATTACAGGTGGATTCTTTACTGCTGAGTCACTGGGGAAGCCCATATGAATATGAATATGGGGGGAACACAATTCAACCATAGAGATGTTGAAGTCATTTATTCAACTCTTCCAATCCAATGAAAGGAGACAATCACACCCCCTGTGTTTCCATGCCCCGTTAATGACATATAATTCCCCTTATGCCCAGGTGTCTGCTTGGACGTTACCTGTGTAGGCAAACCTTTCCTGGTTCTTTACCCCCTCGTGAATTGGTACTAGGTATGCTTCTCATAGAAAGCCTCCTTTTACTCTGATTAGTCATTTCCAGTTGACTGGCAAGTTTTCCTTCCTGGACAATAAATTCTTTCTGTTCAGGGACTGTTTAATCCCTTTGGCTAGAATTATGCCTCCCACAGAGAAACAAATAAATTTTTGTTGAATAAAAAAGAAAATGACAGGATCAGATGTTAAGAAATTAATTGGTCCCCATGAGACCACACAAGTAAGTCGTCATTTTTGCCTTGACTTAGCCACGCCCTATCCCTCTGTCTGGAATTTCTCCTCAGCAGTTAGTTCACTCCTGGTTCATCCCCCTTTCCATGGTGGTGGTAGTTTAGTCACTCAGTCGTGTCCCACTCTTTTGCGACCCCATGGACTGTAGCCCGCCAGGCTCCTCTGTCTATAGGATTTCCCAAGCAAGAAACTGGAGCGGGTTGCCATTTCCTTCTCTGGGGGATCCTCCTGACCCAGGAATCCAACCTGAGTCTCCTGCTTTGCAGGTGGATTCCTTACCACCTGGGAAGCCATGAATCAGCTTATATCTTCCTCTCAGAGAGCTTCTCCTGGCCACCTGAGAGCAGATCCCATGATCCCAATGACTTTCTCTGCCAGTCCCTTCTTTGTTTCCTTCTTAGCAGTTATTACGATTGCACACTGTATCTCATCTATTCTTGTCTCTTTGTCTATCTTCTCCATTAGAATGTGCCCTCCATCAGGGCGAGGCCCCAGGAGTCTTGCTGATCATCGCATCCACAGAGTCCAGCAGCGTGCTGCACACAGATTTTGTCCCTTCCCCTGGTGCTGCGGTTTCCCTGGAGGGGGGGAAAAGAGAGTATGATGAATAGACTATTTCTCTTGTTCCTTTAGGAAAAATTGACAGGCTTTTGTATTCTGAGTTTGGAATTCCTTGCCGAAAAGTCTGTTACAGAGTCCTAAAAATTCTTTTCAAGCAGCGGACTTCCCTGGTGGTTCCCTCTGTGCTTCTAATGCAGGGGGCCCAGGTTCCATCCCTGGTCAGAGAACTAGATCCCACACGCTGCAACTAAGAGTTCGAATGATCCCACGTGCTGCAACAAAGATCGAAGATCCCACATGCCAGCACAGCCAAATAAGTAAATAAATTATTTGCAAGCATAAAAAGGAGAGAAGTAAAGATAGAGGAAAAAGGAAGAGGAGGGATCGGAAACATGGCTGAGCTCCTGGAATAATGCTCTCATTTAGCATTATGCGCTCATGCTAAGTCACTTCATTCATGTCTGACTCTTTGCGACCCCATGGACTGTAACCCACCAGACTCCTCTGTCCATGGAATTCTCCAGGCAAGAATACCGCAGTGGGTTGCCATGCCCTCATCCAGGGGATCTTTTGGACCCAGGGATCAAACCTGAGTCTCCTAAATTGCATGTGGATTCTTTAAAGTCTGAGCCACCAGGAAAACCCCATTCAGCATAATAGGTAATGTCATTTAGCCATTTAGTCTTTTAAAGGGTAGGTTTGCCTCTTACGCTTGTGTACTTTGAGTTAAAACACTTTTCTGCACATGAATTGCTTCATCTGTGAAATTTGCAGTCACCTGGATTAAATATTGAATTTGTTACAACATTGTTTCTCTTTGGTTTGTGAGTTGGGAAGCATGTGATATCTTAGCTCCCTGACCAGGAATCGAGCCCCTACCTCCTGCACTGGAAAGCAAAGTCTTCACCACTGAGCCACCAGGGGCGTCCCTCAAATATTCATATATAAATCTAAAGGCAAGTACATTTCACAGCAAACAGCATCCTGATATAAGGCTGCAGAGTTTCTGTTTTTGTTTTCATTTCTGACCTCTTCATTTGTATGACAGAGAACATTTTAATAACAATCATTGGATTTCTTTTTATTTTATTGAGGATATTAAATATTAAACTCTAGTTTTAGCTTAGCAACTTAGTGGAATTGCATTAATAAATAGAGTCAAACAATATTCTTAAGAAACTTATTTAGGAAATCATTCCAATAAAGTAGCTGCTAGGCTTCTTGGGAGAATTTCCTTCAAAAAGATGACTCCTACTGTTATAAACTACAAGTCTATTAAAGATAATATAACAACATAAGATATAAACTCCCAATTATCCTCCATGTACAACATGCAAGTATCCATATTTACATTCTGCTTATAATCCCTGCCAGTGTGTTTTAAATACTATAAAATTAAAATGACATTTTCTGAGCAATAATTTATTCAGGACTTAAAGTCCCTTCAAACCTGTGTGGTGGGGAAATGGAGGGGACATGGCAAAAAACTGTACAATCAAGAGGCAAGATGTTCTTTGTATCTGTATTAAGTCAGCCAGGAAACATGCAGATCTGGGAAAGAAACAAGAGAAGGCAAGAGGTTCCAAGAGATCGAGGGTGGAACATACAGTGTGTCCCATGCATTACATTCATTTCTCAGAGATGAATTTAGGCTGTCAAAGACCTGATGCTTTTGAACTGTGGTGCTGAAGACTCTTGAGAGTCCTTTGGACAGCAAGGAGATCAAACCCATCAGTCCTAAAGGAAATCAACCCTGAATATTCATTGGAAGGACTGATGCTGAAACTCCAGTACTTTGGCCACTTGATGTAAAGAGCTGACTCATTGGAAAAGACCCTGATGCTGGGAGAGATTGAGGTCAGGAGAAGAAGGGGACGAAAGAGAATGAGATGGTTGGATGGCATCACTGACTCAATGGACATGAGTTTGAGCAAACGCCGGGAGATAGTGAAGGACAGAGAAGCCTGGCATGCTTCAGTCCATGAGGTCGCAAAGAGTTGGACACAAATGAGTGACTGAACAATAACAAAGGAAAGCTGTCTTCCCAAGGGAAGAGAAAGTTTTAAGATTCAGCAGTGATCCCTTTAAGCTGTCAGGATTCCTGGCTTCAGACAAGAGAAATGAACACCAGTTAATATCACAGAAAAGGAATTTGATGAAGTAATAAGACATACATTACAGAATCAGCACAAAAGCTAATGAACCAGGTTCAGAAAACTGGGAAGAGCCAGGGAGACATCACTCTGAGAAAACACAGGGAAGACCCTGTTACAGGATGCCTCTGCCTAGGATGGCCCCTGCAGTGACAGGACACAGCACTGCCACCCTCACAGGCTTTCAAAGCCTCTGATACAGCCAGGAATATCTTCTCAGCCTCTATTTCCCTTGCTCAAGCATCAAATCCCCAGGAAAGGGAGTCAAAACTCCTAGCTCACATGCCAGAAGGCAGGGAGAGGGGATCCCTCACCGTTGCATTGCCTCCCACGAAGTCTCTCAACAGATGTATTCCCTGCATCAAGAAGAGTAATAGCTTGCAGTTTTTGGCCTCACTGTGCAGCATGAGGGATCTTAGTTCCCCGACTAGGGATTGAACATGCGTCCCCTGAATTGGAAGTGTGGGTGAAGTCTTAACCATTGGACTGTTAGGGAAGTTCCAATAATAACTATTGCTAATATAGCTCATATGATGTTCTAGGTACTATTCTGAGCACTTCACAGACATTAACTTCTTCTCACAACCACCCAATGTGATAATTATTATTATTTTCTTAGAGGTTAAGCTGAGAAATCCAGTAGCCAAATTAACTCCCCAAATGTTACACTAGTAGAAAGTGGCAGAGCAGAGATGGAAAGCCAGCAGTCAGTGGGTTACAGAGCGTTCTTGGGACAGGGTCTCATACACTGACTGGCACATGTGGGTAGCCACAGGTTCATTGATCAATGAAGCAAGACCAACTGTTGAACTCTTAGATTTAGATAATGATACAGAGTGATTTCCGAGCTTCAAGGAAAGGAGGGGCGAATGGATGAAGTTGCCGTAGAGGATGGTTTTGAAGTCCTCGTCTTGATTTAAGTTTCTGCTCAAAATAAATAAAAATATCACTCAAAAAAAAAAAAAAAAAAAAAACTGAGGTTAAGGAAAGTCAACTGCAAAGGGCAAGCCTTTACAATGACCACTGTGTAGAAAGGTCTTCCCTGATGGTTCAGCAGCAAAGAATCTGCTTGCAATGCAGGAGAGGCAAGTTTGATCCCTGGGTTGGGAAGATCCCTTGGAGGAGGAAATGGCAAGCCACTCCAGTATTCTGCCTGGGAAATCCCATGGACAGAGGAGCCTGGTGGGTTACAGTCCATGGGGTAGCAAAGAGTTGGACCTGACTGAGCAGGCACAATATGACTGTGTAGAAAAAGTAGCTAAAGCTTAAGAAGATGATTAAGTATGAGCCCTAATCATCCTTTTTTGGTAATTATACTTGAAAAGTCCAACTAAGATGAAGAGAACATAAATTCAAATTTGACATTTATTGGTTAGGACCAGCAGAAACCCAAGGGTCAAAAGGCGAGACAGTAAATGATGTGATGAACTGTAGTACCTGAGCTGGGAAAATGCCGCCGTCATTACTATAATTACCATCATAGTCATACTAGCTGTCATTTATTGACTAGTTTCTATGTATCAGACCTTGCTAAATGCTCTACGTGCATTATCTCAAACCATACTCATAACAATTTTATAAAGTTGGTACTGTTATTATCCCATTTTTATAGACAAGAAAACTGAGGCCTAGAGAGTTCAAGGTCAGAGAGCCAGCAAGTCATGGAGATAAGATTTGAACCTACCTGAAAGTAGTAGAGCCCTGTGGAATGGACAAAATGTAAGAATCAAAGATTAGAAATTGGGGGGAAAAATATTACAAGTTGGAAAACTGGTAAAGTAAAAGTAAGAAAGGGAGTATTAAGATTGGTTAAAGTCAGAGAACAGAATGTTTGGGTTACTATCTTACCCCTCCAGTGGCTCTGGGTGACAAGCTCCAAGGTTCATTATGGGATTTATTGACTATGCCAAAGCCTTTGACTGTGTGGATCACAATAAACTGTGGAAAATTCTGAAAGAGATGGGAATACCAGACCACCTGATCTGCCTCTTGAGAAACCTGTATGCAGGTCAGGAAGCAACAGTTAGAACTGGACATGGAACAACAGACTGGTTCCAAATAGGAAAAGGAGTATGTCAAGGCTGTATATTGTTACCCTGCTTATTTAACTTATATGCAGAGACATCATGAGAAACGCTGGACAGGAAGAAGCACAAGCTGGAATCAAGATGGCCGGGAGAAATATCAATAACCTCAGGTATGCAGATGACACCACCCTTATGGCAGAAAGTGAAGACGAACTAAAAGCCTCTTGATGAAGGTGAACGAGGAGAGTGAAAAAGTTGGCTTAAAACTCAACATTCAGAAAACAAAGATCATGGCATCTGGTCCCATCACCTCATGGGAAATAGATGGGGAAACAGTGGACACAGTGTCAGATTTTATTTTGGGGGGCCCAAAATCACTGCAGATGGTGACTGCAGCCATGAAATTAAAAGACGCTTACTCCTTGGAAGGAAAGTTATGACCAACCTAGACAGCATATTCAAAAGCAGAGACATTACTTTGCCAACAAAGGTCCATCTAGTCAAGGCTATGGTTTTTCCAGTGGTCATGTATGGATGTGAGAGTTGGACTGTGAAGAAAGCTGAGCACTAAAGAATTGATGCTTTTGAACTGTGGTGTTGGAGAAGACTCTTGAGAGTCCCTTGGACTGCAAGGAGATCCAACCAGTCCATTCTGAAGGAGTTCAGCCCTGGGATTTCTTTGGAAGGAATGATGCTAAAGCTGAAACTCCAGTACTTTGGCCATCTCATGCGAAGAGTTGACTCATTGGAAAAGACTGTGATGCTGGGAGGGATTGGGGGCAGGAGGAGAAGGGGATGACAGAGGATGAGATGGCTGGATGGCATCACTGACTCGATGGACGTGAGTCTGAGTGAACTCTGGGAGCTGGTGATAAACAGGGAGGCCTGGTGTGCTGTGATTCACGGAGTCGCAAAGAGTTGGACACAACTGTGTGACTGAACTGAACTGAACTGAACTGAAATACACACAAAATTAAAAGACACTTGCTCCTTGGAAGGAAAGCCATGACAAACACAGCATATTAAAAAGCAGAGACATCACTTTGCTGACAAAGGTCTGTATAGTCAAAGCTATGGTTTTTGTAGTAGTCATGTACAGATGTGAAAGTTGGACAGGAGAAGGCTGAGCACCAAAGAATTGATGCTTTCGAACTGTGGTACTGGAGAAGAGCCTTGAGAGTCCCTTGGACAGCAAGGAGAGCAAACCAGTCAATCCTAAAGGAAATCAACCCTGAATATTCATTGGAAGGACTGATGCTAAAGCTGAAGTTCCAATACTTTGGCCACTTGATGTGAAGAGTGGACTCATTGTAAAATACCCTGATGCTAGGAAAGATTGAAAGTAAAAGGAGAAGAGGGTGGCAGAGGATGAGATGGTTAGATAGCATCACCGACTCAATGGACATGAATTTGAGCAAACTCTGGAAGATAGTGAAGGACAGGGAAGCCTGGCATGCTGCAGTCGATGGGTTTGCAGAGATTAGGATATGCCTTAGTGACGGAACAACAAAAGCAAATACACATGATGCCAAAGTATGCACAATTTTAAACAACGGAGGACACGAACTGCTGGAGAAGTAGTTCTCCCTTTTATTCTCAAAAGTTTTTGGGGACATTTCATAAGGCCTCTCAGAAATTGACATGGGATTGAGAGCCAGTCACCTACAGTGTTGATCAACCCAGTAATGTCCCCATGTACTGGTTCTTCCTCCCCTGTTTCTCTCTCTCCCACCCTTTACTTTGTCTTCCTGGGGTTACTTCTCAAATAAATAACCTGCGTTTAAGAGTCTACATTGCCTCAGGCTCTGCTTCTAGGAGAACCCAAGCCAAGACAATATACAATATAGTATCCCTAGAAGAAAAAACTTTAAGATAAATGGGCCTTCCTGGGAATAAGCATTCTCTTTCCAAATCTACCCATTTTATTGTCATTGCCTTCAAACCTATGATCAAGTTTGGGTTTTGGGTTAGAGTTTTCAGAGGATCAGAACCAACAGAAAAAATATATATCAAACACTGTGTGTGTGTATGCGTGTGTGTGTGTGTACACAGACTGAAAGAGAAAAAGAGGTCTATTTTAAGGAATTGGTCTGGATGATTGTGAGGTCTGCCAACCTGGAAATCTATACAGCAGGCCAGCAAGCTGCAAATTTATAAAAGTGTTCAACATGAGTCCAAAAGCTGCTGAAGAACAAACTAGAAACTCAAGTGAGGATTTTTATGTTGCAGTCTTGAGGAGAATTTCTTTCAAGGAAACTTTGTCTTGGCCCTTAAGTCCCTCAATGGATTGGATGAGGGTTGCCCATATTGTGGAGGGTAATATGCTTTATTTCAAGTCTACTGACAATTTACAACTAAAATATACCTTCACAACAACATCTAGACTGGCATTTGGCCAAACAACTGACACCATAGCCTAGCCAAGTTGACATAGAAGATTGAGTATCACAGGTCTCACAGGGCTTTATGGAGAAATACAATCTCTGCTCTGGGGAGAAATAGCTTATACACCAAAGGAACTGAAAAAGCTTGTCTGTCTATACTGGTAGGAACTTTGAGATCACATGTAGGAGTAGATGTTGGGCTTTAGAAGGTAGGATATAAAGCTGGTTAAGAAAGGCTCAGATTGTAAAGAATCTGCCTGAAATGCTGGAGACCCAGGTTCAATCCCTGGGTCAGGAAGATCCTCTGGAGAAGGGAATGGCTACCCGCTCCAGTACTGTTGCCTGGAAAATTTCATGGACAGAAGAGGCTGGTGGGCTACATACAGTCCATGGGGTCGCAAAGAGTCAGACACGACTGAGCAACAAACACTTTTGCTACTTCACTCAAGGAAGAATTATTTGATATGAGAATATTCCTTTGTGCCTCAGGATTTAATGTCTGCAGGAATAGTTGGAGCCATTCCTAATATGCTGCTGAGAATATTCCCTGGAATTTGGATATGGAAGTGACCAACAGTAAATGAAGTGGCAATGTTGAAGTTCAAGGATTAGAAGGTTTGGGAGGTGGGAATATTTTCATGAATGTGTTATGTGAGATGGTAGAATCCACTATCTGATTATGTCCTTGAGAAGGCCTACATGGTGCTTATGCCCAATCATGTCCAACTCTTTGAGACCCCATGGACTGTAGCCCACCAGGCTCCTCTGTCCATAGGATTCTCCAGGCAAGAATACTGGAGTGGGTTGCCATGCCCTCCTCCAGGGGATCTTTCTGACCCAGGGATCAAACCTGCATCTCTTAAGTCTCCTGCATTGGCAGGTGGATTCTTTACCACTAGTGCCATCTGGGAAGTCCCAAGTCCTACATGGCACTACTTAAACAAGGAGATAAGGACTGCACTGGTACAAGGATACTGGCATCTTTGAGACTGGAGTTTACTGTAATAGATGCTGCCACCATTCAGATCATATCAGATCAGATCAGATCTGTCACTCAGTCGTGTCCGACTCTGTGCGACCCCGTGAATCCCAGCATGCCAGGCCTCCCTGTCCATCACCAACTCCCAGAGTTCACTCAGACTCACTTCCATCATGTCTGGAAGTTCCCTCAGACTCACTTCCATCTCATCGCTGGATGAGATGCCATCCAGCCATCTCATCCTCTGTTATCCCCTTAGCCCCCTGCCCCCAATCCCTCCCAGCATCACAGTCTTTTCCAATGAGTCAACTCTTCGCATGAGGGGGCCAAAGTACTGGAGTTTCAGCTTTAGCATCATTCCTTCCGAAGTAATCCCAGGGCTGATCTCCTTCAGAATGGACTGGTTGGATCTCCCTGCAGTCCAAGGGACTCTCAAGAGTCTTCTCCAACACCACAGTTCAAAAGCATCAATTCTTCGGTGCTCAGCCTTCTTCACAGTCCAACTCTCACATCCATACATGACCACTGGAAAAACCATAGCCTTGACTAGACGGACCTTTGTTGGCAAAGTAATGTCTCTGCTTTTGAACATGCTATCTAGGTTGGTCATAGCTTTCCTTCCAAGGAGTAAGCGTCTTTTAATTTCATGGCTGCAGTCACCATCTGCAGTGATTTTGGAGCCCCCAAAAATAAAGTCTGACACTGTGTCCACTGTTTCCCCATCTATTTCCCATGAGGTGATGGGACCAGATGCCATGATCTTCGTTTTCTGAATGTTGAGCTTTAAGCCAACTTTTTCAATCTCCACTTTCACTTTCATCAAGAGGCTTTTTAGTTCGTCTTCACTTTCTGCCATAAATGTGGTGTCATCTGCATATCTGAGGTTATTGATATTTCTCCCGGCCATCTTGATTCCAGCTTGTGCTTCTTCCAGTCCAGTGTTTCTCATGATGTACTCTGCATATAAGTTAAATAAACAGAGTGACAATATACAGCCTTGACGTACTCCTTTTCCTATTTGGAACCAGTCTGTTGTTCCATGTCCAGTTCTAACTGTTGCTTCCTGACCTGCATACAAATTTCTCAAGAGGCAGGTCAGGTGACCTGGTATTCCCATCTCTTTCAGAATTTTCCACAGTTTATTGTGATCCACACAGTCAAAGGCTTTGGCATAGTCAATAAAGCAGAAATAGATGTTTTTCTGGAAACTCTCTTGCTTTTTCCATGATCCAGCAGATGTTGGCAATTTAATCTCTGGTTCCTCTGCCTTTTCTAAAACCAGCTTGAACATCAGGAAGTTCACGGTTCACATATTGCTGAAGCCTGGCTTGGAGAATTTTGAGCATTACTTTACTAGCGTGTGAGATGAGTGCAATTGTGTGGTAGTTTGAGCATTCTTTGGCATTGCCTTTCTTTGGGACTGGAATGAAAACTGACCTTTTCCAGTCCTGTGGCCACTGCTGAGTTTTCCAAATGTGCTGGCATATTGAGTGCAGCACTTTCACAGCATCATCTTTCAGGATTTGGAATAGCTCAACTGGAATTCCATCACCTCCACTAGCTTTGTTCGTAGTGATGCTTTCTCAGGCCCACTTGACTTCACATTCCGGGATGTCTGGCTCTAGGTCACTGATCACACCATCGTGATTATCTGGATCATGAATATCTTTTTTGTACAGTTCTTCTGTGTATTCTTGCCATCTCTTCTTAATATCTTCTGCTTCTGTTAGGCCCATACCATTTCTGTCCTTTATTGAGCCCATCTTTGCATGAAATGTTCCTTTGGTATCTCTGATTTTCTTGAAGAGATCTCTAGTCTTTCCCATTTTGTTGTTTTCCTCTATTTCTTTGCATTGATCGCTGAAGAAGGCTTTCTTATCTCTTCTTGCTATTCTTTGGAACTCTGCATTCAGATGTTTATATCTTTCCTTTTCTCCTTTGCTTTTCTCTTCTCTTCTTTTCACAGCTATTTGTAAGGCCTCCCCAGACAGCCATCTTGCTTTTTTGCATTTCTTTTCCATGGGGAAAGAATGTGGTCCACTGGAGAAGGGAATGGCAAACCACTTCAGTATTCTTGCCTTCAGAACCCCATGAACAGTATGAAAAGGCAAAATGATAGGATATTGAAAGAGAAACTCCCCAGGTCAGTAGGTGCCCAATATGTTACTGGAGATCAGTGGAGAAATAACTCCAAAAAGAATGAAGGGATGGAGCCAAAGCAAAAAGAATACCCAGCTGTGGATGTGACTGGTGATAGAAGCAAGGTCCGATGCTGTAAAGAGCAATATTGCATAGGAAGCTGGAATGTCAGGTCCATGAATCAAGGCAAATTGGAAGTCGTCAAACAAGAGATGGCAAGAGTGAATGTCGACATTCTAGGAATCAGCGAACTCAAATGGACTGGACGGGTGAATTTAACTCAGATGACCATTATATCTACTACTGCTGGCAGGAATCCCTCAGAAGAAATGGAGTAGCCATCATGGTCAACAAAAGAGTCCAAAATGCAGTACTTGGATGCAATCTCAAAAACGACAGAATGATCTCTGCTCGTTTCCAAGGCAATCCATTCAATATCACAGTAATCCAAGTCTATGCCCCAACCAGTAATGCTGAAGAAGCTGAAGTTGAATGGTTCTATGAAGACCTACAAGACCTTTTAGAACTAACACGCAAAAAAGATGTCCTTTTCATTATAGGGAAATGGAATGCAAAAGTAGGAAGTCAAGAAACACCCGGAGTAACAGACAAATTTGGCCTTGGAATACGGAATGAAGCAGGGCAAAGACTAATAGAGTTTTGCCAAGAAAATGCACTGGTCACAACAAACACCCTCTTCCAACAACACAAGAGAAGACTCTACACATGGGCATCACCAGATGGTCAACACCGAAATCAGACTGATTGTATTCTTTGCAGCCAAAGATGGAGAAGCTCTATATAGTCAGCAAAAACAAGACCAGGAGCTGACTGTGGCTCAGACCATGAACTCCTTATTGCCAAATTCAGACTGAAATTGAAGAAAGTAGGGAAAACCACTAGACCATTCAGTTATGACCTAAATCAAATCCCTTATGATTATACAGTGGAAGTGAGAAATAGATGTAAGGGCCTAGATCTGATAGATAGAGTGCCTGATGAACTATGGACTGAGGTTCGTGACATTGTACAGGAGACAGGGATCAAGACCATCCCCATGGAAAAGAAATGCAAAAAAGCTGCCACCATTACCTCTATGGTAATGACACTCCAGCATGGCAGAGGCCAGAAATAAGTCTGACACAGTTATTACAATGAGTAGCAAGGCTGGGATGACAGTTATTAAGGTCTGGAGAAACTGGTATTTGTGGTAATGGACCACAGTTTGTGGTGTTCTCAGAGTGGAAGTAGATAATCAGTCAAAATACTGCTTCATCAAAAGATGGTGAGCAAAAGACTGGTAGTCATCAGGACAGAAAATTCATGGCCCATCATCCAGTTTTCAGATGTAAGAGAGCTTATAGACCCAGAGTCCATTCATTGAAGGGTAAATTGGATCTCTTTGAGGAAGGACCCTGCAACTGAGTCTTTCCATCAATAACCTAGAAATAAGACCTTGGTCTTACCTGTGAGAACATGAAAATTTTATTACCTGATGGAAATTGAAATTTTGGGATGGGTCCCAAGAAGGCCCAGAAGACACAAGTACATGATATGATTAGGTGGCCCTGACTCCTGCGCCACCTATTTCCTTTGTATTCTTGTCTCCTCCCCAACTAACACAGATAACCTCATGGGCATTAATTATGATCCACAGATGAAGCAGGCCAAAAACAAAAACAAGATTAGAAATAAAAGCTCCTGGCTCACAGCTGAGTCAGCACAGTATGTCAGAGCCAGTTGTAGGAGGACTGTGGCCACGTTACAGCCCCACTCAGGGGTGGCTGTGCTGGTGAAGGGAAATCCTCCCAAAGGGCAAGGCCAAGAGCAGTGTACTTGGTTTTTCACTTTGTATAGAGGAAGAAGCAGCCTGAATCAGGGATATTCATGAACTCCTGGGCGGGGATGAATGGCTAGGCTAACTGGTCAGAGTTGTCAAAAAAACAAGATTAGAAGATTGGAGAAATTCAGAATGAAAGATGATGGTAATAGTGATAATAGTAGCAAAAGTAGGCAATGACATCTAGACCCATCTGCAAGCATTTGTTCCATCGTATCATCTGAATAGTGTCAATCTATTTGTCATAAATACTCACCCTTTCAGCCTCCTTCCTCCTTTCCCTGCTGCTTATATGATTTCTCCATTTCGAAGGCAGTTATAGACACTTGGAGAGCTGAAGGGGATGAATATTTCTGTGGGATTGTGTTGTGGTCAATGAAGGGTCAATAGTGAATAAAATAAAATAGATAACTGGTAAGGACTCACTGTAAAGCATAGGGAACTGTACTCAGTTCTCTGTCTGTTCTACCTGTTTAATCATTCAGTTGTGACTGATTCTTTGTGACCCTGTCCATGGGCTTTTTTCAGGCAAGAATACTGGAATGGGTTGCCATTTCCTCCTCTAGGGGATCTTCTCAACCCAAGGATCGAACCTGTGTCTCCTGTATTGCAGGCAGATTCTTTACCTGCTTGAACCATCAGAGAAGCCCACTCAGTACTCTATAATAACCTATATGGGAAAAGAATCTAAAAACCAGTGGATATATGTATATTTATAACTGACTCACTTTGCTGTATACCTGAAACACAGCATTGTAAATCAACTATACTCCAATGAAAATCATTTTAAAGTAAACCAATAAATATATTTCAGATTCACTCATAATAAAAAAATTAAAATAGAAATTAAAAAATACTGAAAACCAATTATCCTCTAATAAAAAATAAATTATTCAATAAAAATTTTTTTAAGAGTTTTCTAATCTAAAAAACACCTTTTACATTCACCAGAGCCTCTGCTGCAGAACACAGTATTTTAGTTGGAGTTTCCAAAATCCGTCAATATTTGCATGAACAGTTGATGTGTTTAAAATATTTAATCTTCCAATTTAGTCACAAGCTATGACTCTCAATTTATTATTTTATATGTATCAGTAATGTTTTGAATTTTTTTCATATGGATGATGCATATATCTTATTTAAGTCATCTCTAACCATACTATATTTTATTCTTATGTTTACTTTTAAGTTCTCGTTCCACAAATCTGCTGCATGTATTTGTTTGGGTTGATCTCTGAGTAGAGGGGCCTGGAGAAGGGTGAGTAGGAGGTGGAAGCTGACGTGGTCTCCTCACATCAACTGCATACCCTGGTGGGAAGCTGAATGTGCCAAAAGGAAGAGCTCCTTTGTCTATTTCACACACAGGTATCTCCTGGATCCTGTGTGTGTGTGCGTCTGTGTGTGTGTGTGAGAGAGATTTTAATCATCATTTATATACCAAATATATTGATTTACATATTCCTTTTCCTTATCATCCATTTTAACAAATACATTTTTTATTATTTTTTCCACTGTCCACTAAGATGGAAATACTAGCTGGTGTTGCTTAGTTTCTGGGCATTCATTTCAACTTAGCAAGACCCTGTATTTAGAGTTCACAATACCTTGAGGCTTAAACTCAAGCCCTATAAACAAGGCAAAAGAATTTATAAGAATGAGTAAACCTGTATTCTACATTGGAACTGTAGTCAGCCTACTATAAATGTTTCTAAAAAATAAATTATAAAGATGCGTTTCACAGAAGTTCCGATGAAGCACCAATACACAACTCTCTATTGGTTGTTTACTAATTTCACGCACGGTAATATGTTGATTGCCTGCAATGCAGGAGACCCAGGTTTGATTCCTGGGTCAGGAAGATCCCCTGGAGAAAGAAATGGCAACCCACTCCAGTATTTTGCCTGGAGAATCCCATGGACAGAGGAGTCTGGCAGGCTACAGTCCATGGGATCACAAGAGTCAGACATGACTTAGCAACTAAACCACCACCATAAATGTTGATTAAAATGTTATCTGCAAACAGCAATAATTTTTCTCTATTCCCTTCCAATTTTTCTAATTTTCTATCTCTTTCTCTGTTGTGGATATTATACTTGTATGCTTTTGAAGTGTGGTGTTGGAGAAGACTCTTGAGAGTCCCTTGGACTGCAAGGAGATCCAACCAGTCCATTCTGAAGGAGATCAGCCCTGGGATTTCTTTGGAAGGAATGATGCTGAAGCTGAAATTCCAGTACTTTGGCCACCTCATGTGAAGAGCTGACTCATTGGAAAAGACTGATGCTGGGAGGGATTGGGGGCAGGAGGAGAAGGGGATGACAGAGGATGAGATGGCTGGATGGCATCACTGACTTGAGGGACATGAGTCTGAGTGAACTCTGGGAGTTTGTGATGGACAGGGAGGCCTGGAGTGCTGCGATTCATGGGGTCACAAAGAGTCGGACACGACTGAGCGACTGAACTGAACTGATACTTGTTGGAATATTGCTGCTGCTGCTACTGCTAAGTCGCTTCAGTCGTGTCCGACTCTGTGCGACCCCATAGACGGCAGCCCACCAGGCTCCGCCGCCCCTGGGATCCTCCAGGAAAGAACACTGGAGTGGGTTGCCATTTCCTTCTCCAATGCATGAAAGTGAAAAGTGAAAGTGAAGTCACTCAGTCGTGTCTGACTCTTAGCGACCTTATGGACTGCAGCCTACCAGGCTTCTCCGTCCATTGTTGGAATATTATGGATCTACAAAATTGATCAAATTGCGAAGGAAGAAGGTGGCACTGCCCCCTCCTGAGTCAGGGTGACCCTGCAGCTGCGCCTCCACACCCCTCCACTGATCCACAGGTTGCCAGTGCTTTTCTGCTCTTCAGCACGTGGAGCTCCCTGGCCACGCTTTCTGTGAGTCAGTGTCTAGTCAGCCACATTGTCCCAGCCTTTTACTGACCACAGTACCACCCCTGACAGAACTTCACAGGCACACCAGGGTTTCCTGGAGGTTTGGAGAGATGAGGGAGTGGGTAGGAGAGGCTAGGAAGCAAAAACAAGAAGACAAAACATTACAAGATTAAAAAATGCTTCTTCTTAAAATCCTGGGATTTACTCAAATGCCTGATAGCTTTTGTCATTCTCTGGCTCCAACCCATATGGTCATGCCTGAATTCCCTCTCTCTATTCTCTGCTTTCTATTCTTTCCTTTTCTATTTTCTGCTCTGATCTCTTCTCTAGTCCCCTCTAAATTCTGGTTTACTTCTAATGTAGAATGGTTTATCCATTTTTGGGGTTTGTTTCCTTAACTCTTCCCAGTCTTTACTTCAAGTCCTCACTTCATGTCAACAAACTTATCAAAGTATATCCTTGAACAAGGGCATTTTTCTCCAAAGGCAAAGGTCTGGTGTCAGATGCCAAGATAACCTCCTAAGGATGGTCAACCACCAGTAGAGACATGGATGAGGCAATACAAAAGACAAGTATGAGTTCACAGATTAAGCTGGGCGAATTTAGCTAAAGTTAAGGAAATGTATTTATCTTCCTCAGTTAAAAATATTACAGTGAGGTTATTAGGAATAGCTGCCAAACTCTGTCAAATGCCTTTCTGCCTATCTTTTGAAACGATTCTTTATTACTGTTTTACACACTGATAGGAGACACTCAGCTTCATTCACAGATATCTCACTTATTTTCACAGTTCTCCTCTGCCTTCTTTAAGTTGGTTATCATGCCTAAGTATGGATTTATTTATGTTTATAGAGAGGCGCCAGTGGTTCCTAAAGATTAGTGAAAAGAACTCTTCTTTCCTTAAATCCAAGACTCAAAACCTTACTTGTTTCACACCAGGTATTTAGGCCCAGAAAACTGGTCCACTGACTTAAATATAACAAATAATAAGTAAAACTTTTTCCACCTTAACATTTTCTTTGCGCTATTTTAAACTTTGGCTACCTGATGCGAAGAACTGACTCATTTGAAAAGACCCTGATGTTGGGAAAGATTGAAGGCAGGAGGAGAAGGGGACGACAGAGGATGAGATGGTTGGAAGGCATCACCAACTCAATGTACATAAGTTTGAGCAAACTCCAGGAGTTGGTGATGGACACGGAAGCCTGGCGTGCTGCAGTCCATGGGGTCGCAAAGAGTCGGACATGACTGAGCGACTGAACACCAAGCCAGCAATCCTGGCTTCAACCATTACACAAAACTTCTCTAATAAATAGTGGAGCAGTTGATATTTGTTTCACAAGTATCCTCTTATGGTGAAAGCACTTCCTTTGGAAGGAATTTACTGTAAATTCCTAGCAGTTATCATCCTAGAAAATTGAAGAGAAATTGGGTCTCATCTGAAGGGCCTGTGGGGTGGGTTTGGGGGAGGAGCTGATAGAAAAGGAAGTGAAATGGCAGAAAATGAAATGTTACAGTTTTGGTTCTATCCCTGCGGATCTCCACCCTGGCTGGACCAGGCTATGAAAAACATTCTGTTGCTGCCTTAGCCACACCCGTCTTGTATTTCCAGCTGCTGTTCTAGTCACTGGTAACCCACAGGCGTTTTCTCCAATGGCATCTGGATTACAAGCATTGGGAAACACCCAGGTGCTCAGTAAACCTGATATTCCTGATCTGGTTCCAGATCAGATGACTGTGTCCTGGGGTGGGGGGAGGGGGCGGAATCAAGGAAAATGCACTTTTAGCGAGAACCACAGGCAGGATTTCAAACTACAGGTTGCAGACTACTGCTTGACTGCTTTTTGCGGGTGAGTTTTTCATGTTGGTTAGCACTGGGGCTTCCCTGGTGGCTCAGATGGTAAAGAATCTGCCTGCATTGCAGGAGACCTGGGTTCGGTACCTGGGATAGGAAGATCTCCTGGAGGAGGGCGTGGCAACCCACTCCAGTATTCTTGCCTGGAGAATCTTCTTGGGCAGGGGAGCCTGGCGGGCTACAGTCCATAGGGCTACAAAGAGTTGGACACGACTGAGTGTCTAAGCACTGAAATAACTGCAAAGTGGGTCCTTTTACCTAGAGTCTGCAGTCCTGGGTGCTTGTGTGCTAAGTCACTTCAGTTGTGTTCGACTCTTTGTGACCCCGTGGACTGTAGCCCGCCAGGCTCCTCTCTCCATGGGATACTCCAAGCAAGAATACTGGAGTGGGTACCATTCTCTTCTCCAGGGGATCCTTCTGACCTAGGGATCGAACCCACACCTCACATTGGCAGGTGAGTTCTTTACCACTGAGCCACTAGGGAAGCCCTCCTGGGTGCAGAACCCCAACATGAACAATGAGCCTGTTCACCTTAGAACTCAAGTGTTCCCTTGATGTAGCAAATAACAGATTGGAAAATGCAAAAAATCTCTTTTCCTATGAAAGAGAGCCAAAGGTACACCTCAAAAAGATTAGTATAACTAACCTAACCTTAACAAATGTATCAGTAAAGAACTTGACAAAATCAAAAATCCATTAGTCTCCTATTATAATATCTTTTACTAGGAAATAGATGGGGAAACAGTGGAAACAGTGTCAGACTTTATTTTCTTGGGCTCCAAAATCACTGCAGATGGTGACTGCAGCCATGAAATTAAAAGATGCTTACTCCTTGGAAGGAAAGTTATGACCAACCTAGATAGCATATTCAAAAGCAGAGACATTACTTTGCCAACAAAGGTCCGTCTAGTCAAGGCTATAGTTTTTCCTGTGGTCATGTATGGATGTGAGAGTTGGACTATGAAGAAGGCTGAGCGCTGAAGAATTGATGCTTTTGACTGTGGTGGAGAAGACTCTTGAGAGTCCCTTGGACTGCAAGCAGATCCAACCAGTCCATTCTGAAGGAGATCAGCCCTGGGTGTTCTTTGGAAGGAATGATGCTAAAGCTGAAACTCCAGTACTTTGGCCACCTCATGCGAAGAGTTGACTCATTGGAAAAGTCTCTGATGCTGGGAGGGATTGGGGGCAGGAGGCGAAGGGGATGACAGAGGATGAGATGGCTGGGTGGCATCACTGACTCAATGGATGTGAGTCTGAGTGAACTCCAGGAGTTTGTGATGGACAGGGAGGCCTGCAGTGCTTCGACTCATGGGGTCGCAAAGAGTCAGGCATGACTGAGCGACTGAACTGAACTGAACTGAGTATTTGTAGTTGCTCTAATGGAGAAGGAAATGGCAACCCCCTCCAGTATTCTTGCCTGGCAAATCCCATGGACAGAGGAGCCTGGCGGGCTCAGTCCATGGGGTCGCAAAGAGTCAGACACGACTGAGCACACTGCACTCACGTAGGTGGTCTAAAGCATCTTTTGTCACTTATGTAAGAAATGATTGTGTTATGTGTCTCACAGTACATCCTTGGGATCAAGTACTCTGATGTTGATTTTGTGGATTAAAATGTATTTTCAAATGCCAAGCAATAAAAAATGTCCATAAACATAAATGTCTGTTGCTACATTAAGCAATATATAATTCTACCATTTAATCTAGTACCAGGACACTTCAGATCATCCTAAATGTAACTGAGCCAAAGAACAATGCTCCAAATCTGCACATTGATGGGAGCTAAGAAAAAGAGATCACCTGAAGAGTCAAATCATTTTTCCACATTGAATTTTATAATTTTACATCTTTAATTTGCATAATAACTGGATAGAATATAATCATCTTCAACTTATTCTTTAGTTTAACATAAAGTGATAGCATTCCTTTTAAGATATACATTTTTTAAAATTTTATTTATTTTTAATTGGAGGATGATAGCTTTACAATATTGTGTAGCTTCTGCCATCTATCAACATGAATCAGCTATAGGCATATGTATGTCTCCCCCTTCTTGAACCTCCCTTCCACCTTCCACTCCATCCAACCCTGAGCCACTAGGTTATCACAGAGCACTAGATTTGAGCTCCCTGTGAGACTTGTTAAGTTTTGAAAGAGAGCACAGTCCATAGGGTCGCACAGAGTTGGACCAACTGAAGTGACTTAGCATGCACACACACACAGGCATGAAGTGAAACTGGACAAGATTCTATTCATTTGGCTTATCCAATCTTGAATCATTTGGGATAATGCTGACAACTTCAGAGTCTACTTCTGTTTGAGAGTTGGGTCTTCCAAGGCATATAATTGAACAAGTTTCTACTTGTATTCTTAGTGCTTATCCCAATTCAAAATATGATTCAGTCTATCTGTGCACGCAGAACAAGTTTTAGTTCCTTGTTAAGTAACGATCACACAGAGCATTTCCCATTATGAATTGACTAAGCATTTGCTGATGCAAAATAATGAAAGTCATAAGAAGATGCTACCAAGTGGATATTTGAGGTTCATTGCTTCAGATGGTGTTCACGTTGAGAGAGTGTCACAAATAACCCTAAGGATATAATCCCAGGGTCTGTTGATGATAATAATATCTTATAATCAAATCATCTTTCATCAGGAATCTCAAATGGATTCTATAAATACTAATTTCACCTTTTCCTGAGATGTGTACTGATAGCAATTGTACAGGACAGAGAAAAGGGCTAGGAAACAGCTCCAACGTGTTCAACCCTTGGGAAACCCAGTGAAAGAGAGGCCCGAAGTGAGCTGGCACCATGACAGGCAGAACTGAATTCGATCCCAACCACTGTCCTGGGAGACTTAGAGAAGCTTTATTTTGTTTGGAATTTTGTTGGGAACTCAAGCAGATTTAGGTGAAAATGTATCCCTTGGACAAATTAAAACACTTAACTTCTTGAGTGGATGTTGATATAAGAAGATATTTTCTCATAATGTGCATGGAGATGGTCCCATGAAAGTTAGAAACAAAAGATGGAATTACTACAATCAAGTCCCTAACCTACAGTGCCCCTGGCTAGGACTTCCTGGTGGCTTAGAAGTGACGTTATGTTATGGTGACCCCAAGTTCCAGAACCCCCGGACAGTCCTAGTCTCTACCCATTATTGCAACATAATAACATTAATATCCATCAACTTCAAAAGTGTTCTGGATTAGGTAAGAACATATATGATCACTAGGATCACTTCAATCTCAGTGCATAGTTCTACACATAAAGATCTTTCTTTAGAAGAAATGAAATAGACAGCCTCAACGAGTAAAGACAGAATGTTCAGCTCTGCTTATCCTTTCTAATTAAGTTTCTCATAAGGAATATGAATAATGTCATCTACTTTACATTGTTGTTATGAGGCTTAAATGCACTAATACAAGTAAAGTGCCTCCTTCCCCCAACTTCTACACACCCTCCTTGAAGGGCCTGGCATATCTTAAGAAGGTCACGTCTCAGTCTATTCATTCTCAGTTTATTCATTTCCCTTTTCCCTTTATCACATCAAAAGAAACTTCTAAGAACCATTCTATTCTAAAGAAATGTTGAAGAGTTGAAGCATCTTCTTCACCTTATCAAGTCCTCAGTGGCACAGCGATTTTCTGACAATTCCAAGAATTCTCAAGGTCCCTAACACTCCTTTTTCGGAGGAACATTGGACTGCAAGGAGATCCAACCAGTCCATCCTAAAGGAAATCAGTCCTGAATATTCATTGGAAAGACTGATGCTGAAGCTGAAATTCCAATACTTTGGCCACCTGATGTGAAAAACTGACTTATTGGAAAAGACCCTGATGCTGGGAAAGATTGAGGGCAGGAGGAGAAGGAGACAACAGAGGATGAGATGGTTGGATGGCATCACCAACTCAATGGACATGAGTTTGTGTAAACTCTGGGAGTTGGTGAGGGACTGGGAGGCCTGGCATGCTGCAGTCCATGGGGTCACAAAGAGTCAGACACGACTGAGCGACTGAACTGAACTGAAGATGAGAAGATAGGAGCTTAGTAACTCCTAGCAAAACTTCAGATATATCTACCTGCAGAGGACAGGGGCCCAACTATCAGATGGGGCCAAAACTTCAGTTCAGATTAATCTCAATTAAACATAAGAAAGAACTTTCTAATTACAGTAAGTCTTCTACATATGAACCTTCAAGTTGTGAACTTTCAATGTAAGAGGTACAGGTTCAATTCCTGGTCGGGGAACTAAGATCCCATATGCTGCAGGTATGGCCAAATATTTTAATAATACAAAATATGGCATTAAATTTAGTTTATAGGAAATTGAAGTGTGTAAGTACTTGCATGCATGCAAAATACAAAATATATATTTAGTAATAACTATTGAAATCTACTCTCATATGTACTGTTCCTCTCTTGACTTTTGTTGCTGTTTTGAGCTTCTTATCTTTCCAGAGAATAGCCAGCAGTGAAAACTTATGTGAGAACAGCCAGCAATATATTTGTCTCTGCCATCCTCTGTACTCAACAAGTGCATTCTATGAGAAAGTCAAATAATGTGAATTTTCCCTAAATCCTAAGGGTATTCTTAATTTTTGTTTTAAAACTCTTTTGGCTGCGAATTACACACATGGAGTCCAAACTGGTTTTGAAGCCAAAAGTAAAAACGTATTGATTCACCAAAACAAAGAAGCAGAGTGAACAAGATGGGTAGGAGATTCATGGGATGACGGGACAAGGACTCCAGCCCTGCCAGGCCTCCTACCCTATTTCCAGTCCCTCCCTTTGCCTTCACATTCTTCCACAGAAGATGGTCTTGTGCCTTCACCAGCAGAGGTGAGAAGGCTTTCTTCTCTTAACTCCCATTTTAATCAATCCCAAGGAGAACCTGTGCAGATATTCTTAAGCCATGTGTCAACTCCTGTGGCTTAGTGAGAATATTATGATTAATACCACCCTCTGAATGCACGGCTTAAAAAGACAGGAAGATGAATTTTCAGAAGAACAGAAGTGTTGCTCCCAGGAAAGTGGAAAAGTGTTAAGGGGAGAAGGCTATAGTTGTCCCCTATAACTAATGACTGTCTTTGGAAGCCTATTTGAATCATCAAAATGTGACACCATTAGAAACATCTTTCTTGGTCTTTTAATTATGTAGCTCATTGAAGTGATGAGCAGGGGCACAGTTAGGAAGTAAATGGAAAAGAAATTAGAAAACTGGGGTTTATAAAATCCTATGTGAAATATATTTCCTACATTATCTGTCCCCACCCCCCGGGGCATGGATCGGTACCAGTTGACACATGGACTTTTAGGAAACAAGTTGTACGAGCAGCTGCCAATGAAGTTTCATCTGTATTTACAGCTGCTCCCCATCACTCACATTACTACCTAAGCTCCCTCTCTTGTCAGATTAAGGGTGGCATGAGATTCTCATAGAAACACAAACCCTGCTGTCACCATCCCCCATTATGCCTGGATGGGACTAGTTGCAGGAAAACAAGCTCAGGGCTCCCACTGATTCTGCAATATGGTGAGTTGCACAATTATTTCACTATATCACAATGTAATACTAATAGAAATTGCACAAATAACTGTGATGCACTTGAATCATCCAGAAACCATCTCCCACCCCACCCCCCAAACCAGTCCGTGGAAAAATTGTCTTCCACAAAACCAGTCCTTGGTGCCAAAAAGGTTAGGGACCACTGTTCCACACGTCAAGCTTGGTCTGTGATTTTGCCTAATGTCATTAAGTCAATTATTTGGCCTAAGATACTGTGGTTTCTGTTTGTTTTTTGTTTTTTTTTTTAATGGTTTTCTTAGACATCAATCAACCACAGACATCCTTATACTACTATTTTTTAAAATGCACCATTCATTAATTCCTATTGGGTTATTTATTCAGAATTTAGTCCAAACACTGAGTTCTCAGTTTAAAATATTCCAGGATTCATTTTGGTGATAGAGTCAGTTGTAAATGCCTTGGTGAAAATTAAGTGGACATGCCTGTTCATTAAGCTCAGAGGTTCTCTTACCGAAGCTAGAAATGACATGGTGACAACAAGGATCCTGGAAAGAATCAGCTTGAAACTGGAAATTATTGGAGTTTCACCAGACTAAAATTTTACAGTTTCATTCCGTAAGTAGCCAGATACTTTAGCTGTCTTATCCGACCTTCTGCTGAACCGCCTTGGAAAGCAAAGCGTTGGCTGTTCAACATCCTCTGTTTCTCAAACAGTGGATCCGTATCCATCACTTTAGCAACACCCGGAGAGTTTTTTCATCATATACTAGGGCCTGGGTCCAGCCTTACCAACCTGAGTCAGTTGGTCTGTGTTGGCTCCTTTAGCTGTTTATTTTCTTGCTTTGTTTTTCTGATTTCTCAGGTGATTCAGAAGCACTGCCATCTTGGGGAAACCATAAATGTAAACTCAAATGACTAATCTTTCCACAGATTTCATTAGTAATAATTTGCAGTGTATTCATTTTATATAACTCACAAAAGAATGCTGTTCTTAAAAATTAGAGTATTAGCAAAAATCCAATCCTATGTGGCAGTAGATATGGCCTCTATTTTGCTCACCTATAAAATGAGAGGTATAGATGACATGATTCTTAAACCTTTAAGTTGTAAATTTTCTTTACCTATGTAATCCTACAGAATTAAAGAGAAATGCAAGTAGAAGCATATTTACAATTTTTTTCAAAAGTGTATGGCTCAAATAAAATTGTAGAGAAAAATGTAGAGCAAATCAAAAAGCCATACGTAAATGAGATTAGTTGTTGAATTTTAAAAAAAATCCATACTCAAAGCTGAATCTATCACAAAAGCCAGCAGTAAAGTCATATAATGATTTAAGCTGACTTGGTCAGCATTTTCATATAATTTCCTTGCCAATCCAGAACAACTTGGTGACATGTCTAGAAAGTGGTTGTCAGTGTGCTGAGCTTAGGCAAAGAACAGTTTCCAAGATGGGTGGAGTAAACTTTTCTTTTTCAGTGAGATCTCAAGACTGTTTGATTAGGACGCCGTGAATCACTGTATTTGGCATACTCTCAACTGAAACATACGCCTGCTTTTCTTCCTTTGGTCTCTCCCTCACTTATCATCCTGGGGAGAGATACAACTCACACACTACAGATGAAGATACTACCACTCAAAAGAAACATCCTGTTTTAGAAGTACAGAATCTTACCTTGCTTAGATTGCCTTCAACCTAAAAATACTACCTGTGATAAAATGGTCTGAATGTTTGCATTGCTCTCTTATGCCCTTCAATTGAACTGTGAGCATATTTACTTTTCATTCCATTCCATTGGTTAATGGTTCTGGATTAAATATTAAATAGGGCCTGCTAGACTTTCAGGGGGCAATATTACAAACCATTTCTTAAACTTGGGTGATCATTTCCACCTTTACTCTCTTGCACCCTGAATAACCCACTTCCATT
Organism: Bos javanicus; assembly: GCF_032452875.1. Lineage (NCBI taxonomy): Eukaryota > Metazoa > Chordata > Mammalia > Artiodactyla > Bovidae > Bos > Bos javanicus. The sequence continues at coordinate 25,977,772 of NC_083891.1, read as the reverse complement.
CCTTTGCTAATAAATGCTATTATATAGATATCAGTCCCACAATGGAGAATAAAAAAGAGAAATAGTCATGAGTTTTATTTAGAGTGTTGTGTGTGCTCAGTCGCTCAGTTGTGCCCAACTCTTTGTGATCCCATAGACTGTAGCCCATCAGGCTTCTCTGTCCGTGGGATTTTCCAAGTAAGAATACTGGAGCAGGTTATTACTTCCTCCTCCAGGGGATCTTCCTGACCCAGAGATCGAACCTGCATCCCTTGTGTCTCCTGCTTTGACAGGTGGACTCTTCGCCCCAATAGTTTCATCAAAGTAAAGTCTACAAGATCTTGGTTCCTCTGCCTCCACTTTTTCATTTACTTTGAATGAAAGTCAAAGTCACTTCCCTTAGAGTCATTCAACAAGAGTCACTTTCCCTATTGCAAACCTACCTTTGGACCCTGGCAATACACTGCCCTCAAAGAGACAACTCCAGTGAGCTGCAGAAGGGCACGTGTGAAGTAGGAACTGGGTAGGAGAACAGGGCAGAGGCAGGGTCCAGGAGAGGGGACCTGGCTCTAAGACGACACCCAAGACAGTCAAGAGGTTATGACTGAGATTGTAGACTCGTCATTTAAGGTCTGAATGGAACATATCATAAGAAAAAAAAAAATTTATAACTATGTATGGTGACAGATGTTAACTAGACTTATTGATGTGATCACTTGTGCAATACTTACAAACATCAAATCATTATGTTGTACAGCTGAAACTAATATAATATTGCATGTCAAGGAAAACAGAGACAATTCCATTCCAAGTGTTCTCCCTGGCCCACTGACCCTGCAGTACAGATCTAAGATTTCCTCTCTTGACGTTAAAGCAGCTCTGATACCACCACCTCATCCTTTTCTCTCTTTTGGGTCTTTTATTCTTCAAATCCAAATGTCTCCCTGCTTTGAAGAGCTCAGAAATGAGACACTGGACTTTTAGATTGATACAAGCAGATAAAACTTGATTTTCTTCCAAGATTCCAACTGGCTTCTCTCGTTCCTTTCATCAGTGACTGACTTCATTTCACAGCTCACAAAGTGGGGACAAATTCAGGGTTGGCGGGTCAAAGAAACAGGCCACCTCTCGCACCAAGCAAAAACGATCCTGTTGGCACATTTAAACCCATCCTGAAGCATGAAATTAGTACTTTGGTCAAAATTAAAGTACACATTTACTAAATGTACCTCACCTTGTAAAAATCCTTTCCAAAGCAAAACTTTTGGTCTATATAAAATCTAAAACGTCTGACACATGTACAGAATGTATGTGTCAGAATTTAATAATAAAGTGCAAGACTGAGGTGTGTGATTAACATTTACATGGAGGAATGCAGGTTATATTGCCGGCTCGGTGCCCGTGCCCATTTTCTGAAGAATGAAGCAGCCGTCAGCCTCCAGGTCTCTCCCAGGTGTCCTGCTAGTGATGATTTCTTTCCTGTCCTTTCTTTCTTCTTCTTTTTTAGTCTTCTGGCCACACCACATGGAATGGGAGATCTTAGTTCCCTGACCAGGGATTGAACCCGTGCCCCCTGCATTGACAGCACAGAGTCTTAACCACTGGACTTACAAGTAAATTCCCCTGCTAGTGATGATTTCTATGCAAACCCATCTATGTAAAATTCTTAAGCACCCAAGCCCATACCTCCTCCATGTTGAGACCTGCCCCACTAGTCTTCCGAGATCGCACTAAATGCAGGCGAAAGTCCTGATTGCTGGCTGAGATAATCTGGAATAACTTTATTGTGTTTTGTAACTTCTCAGCTGGGCGGTGGTGGTGGTTCAATCATTGTAATTGAGGGATTCCATAATGCCTTCCTAGAGATTTCTATCTGTATCAAAAGGCCTCACCTAGATACCATGGGGTTTGTCTTGGAACTTTACACTCTGCAAACTTTAGGAAGCCTCTTATATAAAAGTTGACAGTTTGTTTATATTAGCCTTGACCTATAGCTTGGCAGAGAAAAATGCCTTTATTGCTTCCCCATCTGAGAACGTATGATATCATAAAAATACAGAATACACAGCAAGAGAAACCAGTGTTGACACACTAGATGTAATATTCCAGACACACTGTCTTAAAAATATACTTTTCTAAAGTAAAATCATCTACAGTGACAAATTATGAATATTTTAGGGAAATGTATATTCTATAACCAGGAAAGGCACTTCGCCCTAAGTTTACCTACCTGTTTCCTTTTTAAATCAGTTTCTTAACATGTGTTGAAATTATTTGTAAATGTTATCATGTATAGACCAAACACAGTGTTCATTGAATTTATGCTTAGAAAATGCTCGTCTTCTCCTTTTTTGAAGTAAAATATTTCCTTTCACTTTCCACAATATATTGTTTCTAAAACAGAAGATCCCAAATCAAGTCCTTAAATTCTAGAATGTAACTGTCAGAACTTTTAAACAGGAGCCATCTACTGTCATGTTTAAGAGTGCTCATTTTTGCACATTGGTGCAAACACTCAGATTGCAGAAATAACTAGTATCATGCAAAAACAAGAAATACAGAGATAATTATACACATGCTTGTAGTATTATGGCTGAATACAATTTGCTGGAAAGCTCTGCTCATAAATGCCATTTTTTTCCCCTGAGAAATTGCCTTCGCAAACTGTAGAATTATACTTCTGAGCATACTTTTGCCCTTTCAACAAATATTTATGGAGAGCCTGAACAGCTGTTTGCTGGGCCTGGAGTTAGGATGAGGGGACACAGTGCTGAACTGGGAAGCTGTGAGCCCTGCCTCAGAGGAGGGGTCTTAGCGGGGGTGGTCCGATAAGTAAACAACACTGAGGGGGAGGGGGTGGAGCATGTAGGAGGGATGGGTTGGGGGGAGGGGGAGGAGGACAGGGGGTGGGAAGGGCCAAGGCAGCAAAGCAGTGAGCTGGCATTGGTAGCACCCATTAGCAACTCCAGTGCAGACTTCATGAAAAGGAGACCCGTGTTCCATTCCTCCAGGCAACTGTCTGCTTTTCAAAACAATTACCCATGCTGCAAGAAAGGCTGCCACACCTTCAGCCCACCCCTACTTCCTCCCACAGTTGCCCGTCTTTGGCGCCTCTATTATAGACATATCTCCTGAGGCACCCCCACCCACCCCCATCCTTTGCAAGTGAAGCAGGGAAATTGTTCTGGATGTTCAGATCCTCCAGGGATAGAGAATCTATAAAAGGCTCGTGGAGCCCAAACGGCCACCCCCAACTCGGCCTCAACAACTTCCTTTCCTGGCAGTGGAACATGTGATAATTTTCACATCGTGCTAAGAAGTCAAGCTGAATAAATACTGAGCAGCTGTCCTGATTCCTAGTTCCTTGTGTCTGTACATTGTATATGCCAAGGGCACTGGGCTTGCAAGTCAAAAGGTTCGAACTTTGGTGATAGCCTTGCTACCAGGCAGCTCTGTGATTCCAGCAAATAGTATAACCAGTGTAGCCACATACCCTTCCTCTGTGAAATTGGAATCACACTCCTGTCTCAATGACTTTGAAAGGACATCTGAGAGAACTGATAAGAAAAAGCTTCTAAGGTAAAACTTAGTAGCAAGAGCTGTCATTTTTTAGGCACTGTGTCTGGCTACGCTACATTATTTAATCCCCATAACACCTCTTCATAGGTATCACTTTTCACTTTCTACAGGTGAGGAAAAGAACCTCTAAAGGAGTTAAGCAACTTGTCTCTAGAGCCACATGGCTAAGTGAAGGAGCTGGGATTTGAACTCGGTTCTAAGCTTATCTTGGGCATCCCTGGTGGGTCAGATGATAAAGAATCTGTCTGCAATACAGGAGACATGGGTTCGATCCCTGGGTTGGGAAGATCCCCTGGAGAAGGGAATGGCTACACACTCCAGTATTCTTGCCTGGAGAATCGCAGGGACAGAGGAGCCTGGCAGGCTACAGTTCATGGGGTCACAAAGAGCTGGACATGACTGATCAACTGACACATTCACTTTTTCACTTCCAGTTTATACCAAAGCCTCGCTCTTCACCCCAAAGAGGTTCTCTCTCCTCTTCTTTCCTATTTCTTACACTTCAACCACATAGTGCTATAAATACTGAATACAAACATTTTAATCATAAAACCCCCAGATACTACTTAGGTATGTGCATCATTTCATGAGCAATACATTTTTTAAATATGATTAATTCAAGTAATAATTCTATCCCACCCCGATATCAGGTCTGTCCCTTTCCCAATACCATCCTCCGTGTCCCAGAGATGTGCAATTCTGTGTTTGCTCAAGCGAAATAGACTCAGCTGCTCTGGGCCACTCACCCCGCCAGCGGCGTGAAGCCCTCTGGCTGCCTGGGTGAGTCATGAGTGATTAAAGACAACAGAGTAAGGAAGCAGGGCCCTGGTAATAGAGCCGCCAGAGGAAAAAACACTCAAGCCAATTGGAGCCACTGCAGATGATTTATTGGGAGAGCCCCACCCCACCAAGCCCAGCAATTTCCCATTTGTCCCTTCCCAATCCTGCCCCTCCCATGTCTCCACCTCCCCACCCCAGCCCCACCCCGGGCCACCCTTCCCAGGCACCTCCCAATTTTCAGGGTGATTACACCTCTGCAGCTCCGGGCTCACACGCCACACCCTGTCTACTGCACTAGCTCTGACTCCAGCAGATCCTCTTCACCCCAACTCTCAACCCCCACACCCACCTCCCACCCACCCCACCCCCACTTCTACCTTAATGAAGCCTCCCATTAAGGGGTTCTCCTTAACTGCTCCGCAGATAGTTCTCACCTAGATTCTTCAGCCTGTCTCCCTGAATTTCCCTTCTCACCTTGGATTCTTTCCAAATTACTTCAACTCACCAGCAAACCGGATCAACTGAGGAAACCTCCTGGACGACTCTTCCCAAGGACAGATCAACCTGGCGAGCATGGATGGCTGGACTCAACTGGTCAATCCAGCTTCCCCAGTCATGAGGCAATGCCTCCTATAAACGCTATATCACGTCCATTCCAGTGCAGATAGACAACCACATACCACTGACTAACAATTAGGATGGCTCTTATTTCCTTACAGTAACCATCTAATAACAAGAATAATAATAACTTCCATGTATTGGTCCAGAACTCATTGTGTGGCAGATGCCTTTCATGTAGTTACTCACTCAGTCCTCATAAGCACCCTGTTTAGGTAGGCATTTTTATTCCATTATAGAGATGTGCTTTCCTCATAGCTCAGTGGGTAAAGAATTTGCCTGCAATGCAGGAGACTCCGGTTTGATTCCTGGGTTGGGAAGATCCTCTGGAGAAGGAAATGGCAACCCACTCCAGTATTCTAGTGTGGAGAATCCCATGGACAGAGAAGCCTGGCAGGATATAGTCCATGGGATTGCAAGAGTCGGACACGACTTAGTGGCTAAACCACCATAGAGATGTAAAGGAAGAAAAGAGGGTGAGAGAGGATAAGATGGTTGAATGGCACTGTTATTGTTCAGTCACCCAGTCTTGTCAATGCTTTGCGACCCCATGGACGCCAGGCCTCCCTGTCCCTCACCACCCACCGAGGTTTGCCCAAGTTCATGTCCATTGCACCAGTGATGCCATCCAGCCATCTCATCCTGTGATGCCCTCTTCTCCTCCTGCCCTCAATCTTTCCCAGCATCAAGGACTTTTTCAACGATCTGGCTGTCCACATCAGATGACCAAAATACTGGAGCTTCAACATCAGTTCTTCCAATGAATGTTCAGGACTGATTTCCCTTAAGACTGACTGGTTTGATCTTTTTGCTGTCCAAGGGACTCTCAGGAGTCTTCTCCAGCACCACAGTTTGAAGGCATCAGTTCTTTGGTGCTCTGCCTTCTTTATGGCCCAGCTCTCACAACCATATGTGGCCACTGGGAAGACCATAGCCTTGACTATATGGACCTTTGTCAGCAGAGTGATGTCTCTGCTTTTCAACACACTGTCTAGGTTTGTCATAGATTTCCTGCCAAGAAGCAATTGTCTTCTTATTTCATGGCTGCAGTCACCATTCACAGATTACTGACTCAATGGACATGAATTTGAGCGAACGCCAGGAGATAGTGAAGGGCAGGGAAGCCTGGCATGCTGCAGTCCACTGGATCGAAAAAAGTTGGACACAACTTAGCAACTCAATGACAATAATAGAGATGTTCAAAATAAGACAGAAAGAAATGAAGATAGATATTTGTTATATGGAATTAAGTACCAGAAACAGGTACAAACCCAGTCTCTCTAAATGTATAGCCTTCCTAATGTCACCAACATCTGATCTTCCCTCCACCCATTACCAGCATCTCCACCCTCTTCATCACTTAACACCACAAACCACATAGTCATGGGTGGTTTCTCCTGATTCATCATCTTCCTTAAACAATCCTTGCTAGAATCCTATACCTTGTATCTATTTAACGCTTTTTATAGTTGGTCTCTTTTTCCTTCTCACTGTAACCACCCTAGCTCAGACCTTCATTATCTTTCTCCTAAACTATCCCAAAGAGCTTCTCTGGTGGCTCAGTGGTAAAGAATCAACCCACCAATGCAGAAGACATGGGTTCAACCCCTGTGTCAGGAAGATCCCCTGGAGGAGGAAATGGCAACGCATGCCAGTATTCTTGCCTAGGAAATCCCATGGGCAGAGGAGCCTGGTGGGCTACAGTCCAAGGGGTTGAGAAAAGTCAGACATGACTTAGAGACCAAGCAACAACAACAAAGTACCCCAATGCTCTTCTGATTCTGATTGTTTAGTCTCTCTCTCCAAATCCAGTCTTCGTGCTACTGCATATCCTTCTTACTTAAAAATAAATCAATAAATAAAGTCAGTATCTTCCTACTTAAAAAAAAAAAATGAGTGTATTTTCCCTGCCACTTGAATAAGGGAAAAGTCCCACCCTGGTCTTGACCCAAAAAAAACCTTCATAAAATGAGATCTGGCCCATGTGTTGCCATATTTACCTAAAGTAGCCATAAAATATCACAGGAAGGGCTTGGAAACAGAGACCAACCACACAGACAGATTGAGAATCAGGACTAAAATGTCTATAAAGGACCTGATTCCACAGAAAGAGATATTGGGCAGGAAACCAAGACTCAGCTTCAGGCAGAGAGATGAGAACTACTGAGGGCCGTAAATTTTGTAGTGGTGGGAAGAGAACTCACAAGGAACAGGTTCATTCAGAAGATACTGCAGAGAGAGGACTGGGGCAACTTAGTGAGAAATCGGGGTGGTGGTGAAGGAGGTAGTAAAAAGAATGAGTCAGAGATAGTGTGGCTTTGAATCTAAGTGAATGAGAAGGTGCCTGTGATGCAAAGAGGGAACAGCAAAGAGAACAGTTGACCTAGAAAGATTGAAATTTTGCTTTAACCCAATTTGTCCCTAATCTTGAGATGATAAACTTTTGGTGCTAGTAACATAACCTGGTACACCTACCAAAATGAATTGAGCAAATACACGTTTTTTGCTTTCACCATCCAAGACATGTCTCATTTCTAAAATCTGCATGTTGAGGAACTTCCCTGATGGTCGAATGGTTAACTCTGCCTTTCCAACGCAGGATGCACAGGTTCGATCCCTGGTTGGGGAGCTAAGATCCCACATGCAAAGCGGTGAGGTCAAAAAAACCCAACAGAGCAACGAAAAACTGCTTGTTGAGTCTAAAGATTAAATCCTAGATTCTACATTAAAAAGAGAACCATTTTATGCTTCAGTCAGTCAGAAACTCACCAGCATATTTAGAATCCATTTTCATAGTTTATGATTTTCTTTGCCTTTAAATAGTTGCTACAGGGTTTTCCCCTCAATGCTTATTGGTAACAATAATATGTTATGAATTAGGAAAGAAAGAGTCCCATCTCAAGCTCCTGTCATTAACCTCCTCTACACTTTAAATGAAATATTTGCATGAACATTGGTGAACTTGGGCTAATGACTAGAATATTTCAAGGCTATTGATCAATGAAAATGTGTTACAATATATGAATACTGAATCCAAAATTAATACTTGTTGAAAAATAGCTCCCATGGTGCTTAAAACTTCCATTATTTTATTCATTCTTTTTGTATGTACATCATTCAAATAATTGAGGAAATATTTCAGGGGGGTTATTATAAATATGAATAAAGTTGATTATAATAAAAAATTACCATTATTATTCCTTTGGAGAGCAAGGCAAGGTAAACTGAATAGTTAAACCATGTAATTATGCAAATTATTTAGCAAGGGATAGTCACCCGGAACATACCTCATAGTTCTTTAACACTCCCACAAGGATTCCTTAGTGAATGAACAATCTGATGCCTTGTAAAATGATTTTACAAGTGAGTGTAAAATCATGTGTCACAAGAGTGACAATGGATATTTGTGAGGAAAAAGAAAAGGATTAATCCAAATGTTAAGTAATTAAGAAACAATTATTTTTTAATTAGCAAATATTATAACACACATTATAAAGAATCTGGCTAGGCCCTATTCATTCATATTTTAATTTAGTGTTCTCTGAAAGGTAGGGCCACTTGAGAAGGCACTCTCTTGGAATTTCAACTTGGAATCATGTAGAAATTTAAGTGTAAGAATAGGGGACTCCCTCTTCAATCCAGTGATTAAGACTCAGACTTCCAATGCAGGGGATGTGGGTTCAATCCCTGGTCCAGGAATTAAGATCCCACATGCTGTGGGGTGAAGCCAAAAGTTAAAAAAGAAAAGTAAGAACAAATTTGAAATGTATGTATTGTATACTTGCTAAACATCACCCACACTAAAAACTACTCTGATAGCAAAGTCTGTGTACAGAAACAAAAACAATTCACCTCTTTATTTTTTAATGTGTTTTTAAACTTACACACAGTAAATTTTGCTTTCTGCGATGATTAGTTCTAAGCCTTTTGACAAATACATTGAGTCATATCCACCATCAAAATCATCCCAGGGAACAGTTAGTTCCATCACTCTCTCTCCCCAAGTTTCCTTATCTTGCCTCTTCGCAGGGAGTTCTTCCTCCCACTTCCAATCCTTATCCACTGATAAGTTCTCCATCCTGTGCTATTTGTTATTGTGTTTAGTTGCTAAGTCATGTCCAACTCTTTTGCAGCCCCATAGACTATAGCCCACCAGGCTCCTCTGTCCATGGGATTCTCCAGGCAAGAATACTGGAGTGGGTTGCCATTTCCTTCTTTAGGGGATCTTCCAGACGCAGGGATCGAACCTGCATCTCCTGCATTGGCAGGCAGGTTCTCTAACACTGAGCCACCAAGGAAGTCCTCTCCATTCAATAGTTTTGCCTTTATCAGAACGTCATATAAATGGAATCCTACTGTATATAGTTTTGGGGGTTTGACTTTTTTCACTTAGCAAATGCTTTCAAGATTCAACTATGCTGCTTGTGTGTACCAAGTCTGTTCCTGTTTAAGGCTGAGTAGTATTTTCTTAGGCTTCCTGGTTGTTCAGATGGTAAAGAATCTGACTGCAGTGCAGGAGACCTGAGTTTGATCCCTGGATCAGGAAGATCCCCTAGAGAAAGAAATGGCAACTCCAGTATTCTTGCCTGGAGAATGCCATGGACTGAGGAGGCTGGTGAGCTATTACAGTCCATGGGATGGCAAAAAGTCAGACATGACTGAGTGACACACACACACAGTATTCCATCATATGAATGTACCATAGTTTGTTTTGCAGGCAGATAGATTTCTATAGAATGGATTCTTAAAGTATCATCATAAAGGCTCTCTTCTTGGCATATAGTAGCACTGTCCTTCCTGGGTCTTTTTTGGTTAGGCATGATCACATGGCATCTTTAGCCACTCAAATGTGAGCAAAGGTGATGGGTGTCACTTCTGAGAACTAGGCCCTCTTAGCCCGGATCTTTGTTTTTTTAAGTAATTTTATTTATTTATTTTTAAATTTTGAGCTGTGCTGGGTCTTCATTGCTGCGCAGGTGCAGGCTTTTCTCTAGTTGTGTTGCGCGGAGGCCGCCCTCTAATTGCAGTGCACAGGCTTCTCACTGTGATGGCTTCTCTTGTTGCAGAGCACGCACTCTAGGGCATGCAGGCCTCCGTAGTTGCAGCTCTCGGGCTCTAGAGCACAATAGTTGTGGCACACAGGCTTAGTTGATCCCCACCATGTGGGACCTTCCCAGATCAGGGATCGAACTTGTGTCTCCTGCCTTGGCAGATGGTTTCTTTACCGCTGAGCCACCAGGGAAGCCCCGTGGCCTGGATCTTTAAGTGACTACAATCAGCAATCTTCCCAATCCACCTGTACTGCTATGGAGCCCTGATAAACCTCTATTGGCTTAAGCTTCTGGCATATCTATCTGAATATGCATTATAACTTAAGCTGTCTCAACTCCTTGAGATACACTTTCAAGGAGTTAGAATCTTGTGTCAAAGAACAGTGCATATAAGAAACTTTAATAGGTAGTGCCAAGATACTTTCCAAAGAAATAGTAGCATTCCATAAATTCATCATTTTTTTTAAGCTGCCAAAACTGGAAATTACTATTCTTAAAAATTTTTGCCCAATAGATGAAAAATGACATCTCATTGTTCCTTAATTTTTGTTTCCTTAACTACTGTTGACTTTGAGACATTTCTTCATATATTTATGGGTAATTTGTATTTCTTCTTTGAGGAATTGTTTATTCATATCCTTTGCTAATTTAGTTACTTTTTCCTTTTTAAACAATTAATTGTGGAGTTCTTTTTATTAATTCTGTTAATACTTCATACCTCAGACACATTGCAAACATTTCATTAGATCTGTTTATCTTTTGATTTGTTTCGTCATTATAGAGGAGGAAAGCTTTTCCTTTCTTCCCTGCTAGGTTTTTTCGCTGGTTGACAAATTGACATAAGATAGATTCATAGGAGAAAAACAAATTTAATTTTGTATGCACAGATGCTCATTAAAAAATGTAAGACTCAAAGAAGTGACCAAAGCAGGCAGTTTTTATGCCTTTTAGACAAAGAAACAATACATTTGTTAAGAACTGATAAGACAAGAAGTTTGTGTTGGGGTAATAAATTAGTGAAGAAGTAACAAAGTTTGTTTATACAGCCTTCTTGACTCTGAATTCTCCATCTCTGGCGATAAGATAATTCTCTAACTCTGCCTCTCTCTCTCCTGGTACTTGGAGGGTAACTTTCACCTGTGAGATTCATTTCCTGCTTTCAGAGGGAATCTACCTGAAATGCAGGAGACCTGGGTTTGATCCCTGGGTCTGGAAGATCCCCTGAAGGTGGAAATAGCAACCCACTCCAGTATTCTTGCCTGGAGAAGTCCATGGCCAGAGGAGCCTAGCGGTCACAGAGAGTCAGACATAACTGAGCAAATAACAATTTCACTACACTTTCACTAGCTATCTCTGGCTTTAGCCACCCCACTAGATATAAGCTTCTTTCCATAATTAGAACACACTCATCTCCTTTCCAAGGGAGAGAGTCTTAACATCTGATGCAGTTATTTCATCCAGCTCAAAGTTCAGGATCTCTGATTGAAATGCAATCCTCTTCGTCAAGTCAACATATTCTCTCTCTTCCCTACCCCCCACCCCCTAAATAAACAGTAGAGGAGCAGGTACACTGTTGACTGCAATAGAATCTCCATTTTGGAAAAGGAACATTTGAGAGCAGACTGGAAAGAATGGTCTAGCGCAACTTTTACTCTGCTTAAAAGGAGCTGTTTATCCATCTCTGCTGACAGTGGAGGTCCTTCGTGGTCCATCTGGCTGTCCCTGGTTCTGCTGTCTGAGAGCAGCTCTTCTGTTCAATGTGCTTACTGGCCTTGCCTTCTGAGAGCTGTTTCACTTCTCTAACGTGTGCTGAAGCAGTGATGGGTGGCCGTGCAGCGCTGGAGCAGTGAGTGGCTGAGAGGAGATACCCCACATCCAAGGTCAGGAGCGGTGCCTGCGCTTCTCTGGAGCAGCCGTGAAGAGATACTCCATGTCCAAGGTCAAACAAACGTTGTACCCCATGTCTACCCAGTAAGATGGTAGGCACTGGAGTGGCTGTGAGGAGATACCCTACATCCAAGGGCAAAGGAGAAGGCCCCAGCAAGACGGTAGGAGGGACGAATTCCCATTTAGAATCAAATCCCTTTCTGCCAGAGACGCTCAGAGGGCTCAAACAAACCTTGTGCACACCAGAACCCAGGGCCCAACAGAGACTGAGACAGAACTGTGTTTGAGCGTCTCCTGTGGAGGTACGGTTGGCAGTGGTCTGCCTAGGGATAGAGGCTCTGGGTGTGGGTATGGCATAATCCTCTTGGAGGAGGTCGCCATTAACCCCACTATAGAGCTGCCAGAACTTACATAGGACTGGGAAATGGACTCTTGGAGGGCACAACAGAGCCATGTGCACCAGGACCCAGGAGAAAGGAACAGTGACCCCACAGGAGACTTGCCTGGGTGTCCAGGAGTCTCCAGTGAAGGCATGGGTCAGTGGTGGCCTGATGCAGGGTTGGGGGCATGGACTGTAGCAGTACATGCCTGGGATCTTTTGAGGGAGGTCACCATTATCTTCATTACCTCCACCATAGTTTGGCACCAGGTAAATGGCAGGGAGGGAACACAGCTCCACCCATCAACAAAAAATTAGATTAAAGATTTACTGAGCATGGCCCCGCCCATCAGAACAAGACCCAGTTTCCCCTCAGTCAGTTTGAATAAACTTGGGGAGTTGGTGATGGACTGCAAGGAGATCCCACCAGTCCCTCCTAAAGGAAATCATTCCTGGATATTCATTGGAAGGACTGATGCTGAAGCTGAAACTCCAATACTTCGGCCACCTGTTGTGAAGAACTGACTCATTTGAAAAGACCCTAATGCTGGGAAAGATTGAAGGCAAGAGGAGAAGGGGACGACAGAGGATGAGATGGTTGCACAGCATCCGCTCAATGGACATGAGTTTGAGGAAACTTGGGGAATTGGTGATGGACAGGGAGGCCTGGCATGCTGCAGTCCATGGGGTCGCAAAGAGTCAGACACGACTGAGCAACTGAACTGAACTGAATGTGTGTGTGCACATGTGCTCAGTCGCTCAGTTGTGTCCAACTCTTTGTGACCACATAGACTGTAGCCTGCCAGGCTCCTCTGTCCATGGGATTCTCCAGGCAAGAATACTGGAGTGGGTTGCCATCTCCTTCTCTAGGGGATCTTTCAGACCCAGGGTTAGAATTCTTGCGTCTCCTGCACTGGCAGGCAAATTCTTTACCCCTGAGCTTCCTGGAAACCCCCATGTCTCTAATACTCTATGGTAACTCTTAAGTGAATGCTGGAGAGTATGCATTCCTTCAGGACTGCTTCAGACCTTGAGGTCTGGGCTTTGCAGGCTAAGGGGATGAGTAATTTAGTAACAGCGTATTTGTTTTGCTTTTGCAAAGATTTGTTTGCATACAGCGTATTGCACGCTCCAAGAACCTCACTCACAGTTTTTTGTTTTTGTACTTTTTTAGTCTTGAGCATTTCTGTTTTCTGTCTCCTGTGTTGTAACCATCATTCTCAGTTTATCATGCTAGAAATTTCCAACTACTTCACCTAAAAGTGCAAGCTCAGTGGGAAATTTGTCCTGCAAATGATCGCATGTAATATCAATACTTTTACCAAATGTTTTCACAGCATGAACAAGGGTAACCATCTTCGCAGTCTACTATATGTATACCCTTGCTGTATATTCAGGCCAATATTGCATCTGTTTTTGTAGTGGCTGCACCTCACTTTTAGTACTAATTTCTCTGTTATGGCAAAACTAAGCTATAGTAATACAGAGACTCCCAAATACAGTGGCTTTATTAAAATAACCACTTATTTCTTTCATATGTAACATAACAGTCCCCAAATAGATGATTCCGTTTTCCAAGGTAACTCTGCTCCATGTAGCTGTCGAGGTAGCCAGGTTCCTTCCATTCTGTTGTTTCATCACATCTCAGACTTTATTCCTAACTTTATGGCTAAAACTGGCATGTGAACATGTTTGTATTCAGCTTGCAGGAAGAGGAAAACCACGTTTTCTTTAATTTATAGCAGAGATTTTTCATGTCGCTTCTATACAATCCACTGATGATAACTTAGTCACATGACCACAAGTAGGCACTCTCTTTCTCTTATGCCCTATGGTGCGCTTTCTATTTTTAAGAGTCACAAATAAATTAATATTTCTCTATTATTAATTTGAATTTTTAAAATTCTTATACTTCCCCCAACAATTTGTCTATCTCCTACACTGAAAAAGAAACTTTTAGAATGTTTTTATTTTCCACACTTTCTTCTCTTACTCTGGTGCTTTCCTAAACCAGTTCTAAAAAATTATTTCTAAGCTATTACTTAGTTTTCTATTTGTACTTTGTACTCTATTAGTACTCTATTTCTATTTTTAATCTCCTGATTAAAAAATAAACCTAATATAAGGGCAAGAATTATGTTGATCTTAGTATATTTCCTGGCACCCATTATACATGTAATAAATTTTTACTGCTTAAATAAATAAATACTTTTTCCCACTGAATCATCATGTCACATACATTTTATATATATCTATTTATATCTAACTATAATTGGGCCTTCCCCAGTGGCGCAGCGGTAAAGAACCTGCCTGCAATGCAGGAGACACAGGAGACAAGGGTTTGATCCCTGGGTAAGGAAGATTCCCTGGAGGAGGAAATGGCAACCCCTCCATTATTCTTGCCTGGAAAATCCCATGGACAGAAGAGCCTGGCAGGCGACTGTCCATAGGGTTGTAACTATATTTATTTTATATATATATATATATATATATATATATATATATATATATATATATCAATAGTACTCTTGCCTGGAAAATCCCATGGATGCAGAAGCCTGGTAGGCTGCAGTCCATGGGGTCACTAGGAGTCAGACACGACTGAGCGACTTCACTTTCAGGCGTTGAAGAAGAAAATGGCAACCCACTCCAGTATTCTTGCCTGTAGAGTCCCAGGGATGGGGGAGCCTGGTGGGCTGCTGTCTCTGGGGTCACACAGGGTCAGACATGACTGAAGTGACTTAGCAGCAGCAGCAGCACACCAATATGTAGGTATTCATTGGGATTCCTTGCTGGCTTAGTCAGTAAAGAATTTGCCTGCATTGTGGGAGACCTAGGTTCAATCCCTGGGTTGGGAAGATCCCCTGGAGGAGGGCATGGCAACCCACTCCAGTATTTTTGCCTGGAGAATCCCCATGGACAGAGGAGCCTGGTGGGCTGCAGTTCCAAGGGGTCGCAAAGAGTGAGACACAATTGAGCAACTAAGCACACACACACATATATATAATAGCCATATAATTCTAATACTATATGTAACTGAGAGTGAAACATAACACAGTGAAAATATACAGTATTTTATTAATATCATTTAAAAACTTTAAAAAATAATATATGTTATGCCAAGTAATCAGTATTAGTATATAGCCAGGTGTTTTTTCCTTTCACTAATTTTGAGTAACACTTTGTATGCTGTTCAAAAAAAGTCCATAAACTGTTTTCTTTCATTGGTACTTTGATTATTGCTTTATTGTGGTTATGTTTTGGTTATGATTAGCAATCACAATAATACCACAAGGCAGATTGTTTTTCACTTGAGAAATGTAAGTAAAGATATTTTGTATATCAAATATTTAATCAAGTCAACAGTGAGTAGACAATTTCCTTTTAACTCTGCTGCATTTTGTCAGTTTCTTTGCTTTGTTTACAATAGGCCCTACCTATTGGTCTGCTTGGCAAGTCACCAAGTCTGAGGAATTTATGATCATTTTATACACATAAACAGTTCTCATTCTAACAATTTCTTGGAACAAGACAAACACTGCAATATCTCTATCTGGCCAAAGAAAAAAGTGAAACTGGAGATGTATAAGAAATAACAATAACCAGGAGGTATGCAAAAGATATCCTAACTCAAGTCTCTTAACTGAAATTTACAGTTTGACTGTGAGACAAAACTATCTCCAAGAGTTAATTCACTTGCCTGACATTACAACATACTGTACTGTCTGTAAGTTTGTGAGAATTAAAATAGTCCTGTAGTTTTATCATAAATAATAATGCATTGCTTAAAATATCACCTACTTTTTATCAATCATGGTGAAATTATTTTCCACTTTACTTCTATTATTTTCTCTACATTTCTGATTGTATAATGACCCCATGCTGTAACTCCTAGGTATGACTCAGAAGTATAAATGCACAGTAAAAGAACAGCAGAATAGTCATCCAGGTAGATATCTGTTTTAACTAAATAAGATTAACAATGCTCTGTTTAAACAAGTCTTCTTTTCAGTAATGAAAGATGGCCTTTCTGTTCAGTGAGTCATACCTAACCAAACATGCCAGAATGATGCAGTGAATGTTTGGGAATAATATATGCTTTGTCTGACTTCTCTGAGAAAGGAAAAGGTGACCTATATTAGTTAGTCAAGTAAATTTTGGATTAGGTGAGACATTTAATTGCCAAATGAGTATAAAAATGCTTCAAAATAAATTTAGTAGTTTATTTTCTAATAAGACCATACACATACTGTCTTACTCAATGGAATAAGTCCAATTCAGTGGAATGTCAAATTCGGAGTGATTCATAGATTTATAGTTTTTATGGAATGTCAGATTATAAGTAAAGTTGTTTTGAAAATCAGGGGAAATACCACACTCTTTTAAAGAAGTGAGCCTATTTCTTTACAAAAAGATTCAAATTTAAAACCTTTCCCTGGATTTTTATTTAATAAATCAGAATCTTTATTTGACTAGAATTGGGAAGAAGATCAATAATGAAGTTGTGGACTGGATGGATGTTATAAAATCAATAGACTTAAAGCACAGGCACTTTGTGCATTGAAGATTCACTTGAATACTCTGTAAGAAACTGTTTACTTTTACTTTGAACATGTATCAGTTCAGTTCAGTTCAGTCGCTCAGTCGTGTCCGACTCTTTGTGAACCCATGAATCGCAGCATGCCAGGCCTCCCTGTCTCCCAGCATCACCATCTCCTGGAGTTCACTCAAACTCACGTCCATTGAGTCAGTGATGCCATCCAGCCATTTCATCCTCTGTCATCCCCCTCTCCTCCTGCCCCCAATCCCTCCCAGCATCAGAGTCTTTTCCAATGAGTCAACTCTTCGCATGAGGTGGCCAAAGTACTGGAGTTTCGGCTTCAGCATCATTCCTTCCAAAGAACACCCAGGGCTGATCTCCTTCAGAATGGACTGGTTGGAATCCATGCAGTCCAAGGGACTCTCAAGCATCTTCTACAACATCACAGTTCAAAAGCATCAATTCTTTGGCACTCAGCTTTCTTCACAGTCCAACTCTCACATCCATACATGACCACAGGAAAAACCATAGCCTTGACTAGACGGACCTTTGTTGGCAAAGTAATGTCTCTGCTTTTGAATATTTTATCTAGGTTGGTCATAACTTTTCTTCCAAGGAGTAAGCATCTTTTAATTTCATGTATAGATAAGCTTTATTAATTTGATTTCAAATCCAGTAATGATTAGGATCACTTCAAGAAAATTAGAGATACTGAGAGAACATTTCATGCAAAGATGGGCACAATAAAGGACAGAAATGGTATGGACCTGATGGAAGCAGAAGATATTAAGAGGAGGTGGCAAGAATACACAGAAGAACTATACAAAAAAGAATTTCACGACCCAGATAATCATGATGGTGTGATCATCAACCTAGACCAGACATCCTAGAATGTAAAGTCAAGTGGGCCTTAGGAAGCATCATTATGAACAAAGCTAGTGGAGGTGATGGAATTCCAGTTGAGCTATTTCAAATCCTGAAAGATGATGCTGTGAAAGTGCTGCACTCAATATGCCAGCAAATTTGGAAAACTCAGCAGTGGCCACAGGACTGGAAAAGGTCAGTTTTCATTCGAATCCCAAAGAAAGGCAATGCCAAAGAATGCTCAAACTACCACACAATGGCACTCATCTCACACATGGCACCCCACTCCAGCACTCTTGCCTGGAAAATCCCATCGATGGAGGAGCCTGGTAGGCTGCAGTCCATGGGGTCACTAAAGTCGGACACGACTGAGCGACTTCACTTTCACTTTTCACCTTCGTGCATTGGAGAAGGAAATGGCAACCCACTCCAGTGTTCTTGCCTGGAGAGTCCCAGGGACGGGGGAGCCTGGTGGGCTGCCATCTGTGGGGTCACACAGAGTCGGACACGACTGAAGTGACTTAGCATAGCATAGCATAGCATATCATAGCACACACTAGTAAAGTAATGCTCAAAATTCTCCAAGCCAGGCTTCAATTGTAAGTGAATTGTGAACTTCCAGACGTTCAAGCTGGATTTAGAAAAGACAGAGGAACCATAAATCAAATTTCCAACATCTGTTGGATCATCGAAAAAGCAAGACAGTTCCAGAAAAACATCTATTTCTGTTTTATTGACTATGCCAAAGCCTTTGACTGTGTGCATCACAATAAACTGTGGGAAATTCTGAAAGAGATGGGAATACCAGACCACCTGACCTGCCTCTTGAGAAACCTGTATGCAGGTCAGGAAGCAACAGTTGGAACTGGACAAGAAACAATAGACTGGTTCCAAGTCAGGAAAGGAGTACATCAAGGCTGTATATTGTCACCCTGCTTATTTAACTTATAGGAAGAGTACATCATGAGAAATGCTGGGCTGGATGAAGCACAAGCTGCAATCAAGATTGCCAGGAGAAATATCAATAACCTCATGTATGCAGATGACACCACCCTTATGGCAGAAGGGGAAGAAGAACTAAAGAGCCTCTTGACAAAAGTGAAACAGGAGAGTGAAAAAGTTGGCTTAAAGCTAGCTCAACATTCAGAAAACGAAGATCATGGCATCCAGTCCCATCACGTCATGGCGTATAGATGGGGAAACAGTGGAAACAGTGACAGGTTTTATTTTGGGGGGCTCCAAAATCACTGCAGATGGTGACTGCAGCCATGAAATTCAAAGACGTTTGCTCCTTGGAAGAAAATTTATGACCAACCTAGACAGCATATTAAAAAGCAGAGACATTACTTTGCCAACAAAGGTCTGTCTAGTCAAGGCTATGGTTTTTCCTGTGGTCATGTATGGATGTGAGAGTTGGACTGTGAAGAAAGCTGAGCGCCAAAGAATTGATGCTTTTGAAGTGTGGTGTTGGAGAAGACTCTTGAGAGTCCCTTGGACTGCAAGGAGATCCAACCAGTCCATCCTGAAGGAAATCAGTCCTGAATGTTCATTGGAAGGACTGATGCTGAAGCTGAAACTCCAATACTTTGGCCACCTGATGTGAAAAATTAATTCATTTGAAAAGTCCCTGATGCTGGGAAAGATTGAGGGCAGGAGGAGAAGGGGACGACAGAGGATGAGATGATTAGATGGCATCACCAACTCAACGGACATGAGTTTGAGTAAACTCCGGGAGCTGGTGATGGATAGGGAGCCCTGGGGGCTGCAGTCCATGGGGTCTCAAAGAGTCGGACATGACTGAGTGACTGAACTGAACTGAACAGTCAAGTAGGAGAGTTAAGTACATATAAAAAGGACAATGATTGTTCATAATATTGATTCTGAATTATTAACAAAAAGGAGAAATAGCGTTAAAAAGAGAGGGAAAGTGCAATGCACCTTTTTGCAGATTTTCATGCATCTTAAATTTATTTGTTTATTTAATTTTGGCTGTGTTGGGTGTTCGTTGCAGCTAACGGGCTCTAGAGCGCACAGGTCAGGAGTTGCAGCACGTGTGCTCAGTTGCAGCATGTGGGATCTAGTTCCCTGACTAGGAATTGAACCTGCGACCCCTGCATTGGGAGCACAGATTCTCACCCCCTGGATCACTAGGAAAGTGTTCATATAGCTTAAATTTGAATTTCTGATTTCTGTACCAAAATTGGACTTGAGTAAAACTTGCTCCTCTCATATACTGTATCTTTTCATGTTAAATAATTCTCTCTTGCAAATAAATCATCAAAATTATACAAATAAAACATAAAACATAAACAGCTTTCCCTGAATATTCATGGAAAAACTGAAACCTAGACTCCTAGCCTAAGGACCTAAGATTGGACAATTAGGCTATTACCAAATACAAAAGAAATAAATGTACAACTAGTACAGTGTTTCACAAAGCATATTAGAACTATATTAATGAAACCATTTATGATTATATTCATTCTATTTCATTGTTGTTTTCACAAGGTGTTTTTAGCAAATGTTACCTTAATTTTTCCTAAGGAAACAGCACTGGAGATTAACGCGAACAAAGGTCCTTTGCAGACCACCTGCTTCCCAACTTCCTAACCCCTTAGGCTGAATTATGAGAGCAAAGGAAGGAGACTATGAAAGACCCACATAAACAGTTTAAGACAAAACTGGTAACAAGACAAAAGTTACAACAATATATAATGATGAAAGGATTAATTCATAGAAAAGCTGTAACAAGTAAATACATCTGCAACCAACATATATACCAACCTAACATATATTAAGATATATACCCATATCCAAACTACATGTATTAAACAATTACTAACAAATCTGATGGGAAAAATAGGCAATAATATAATAATAGCAGGGGGGCTTTAATACCCCTCTTTTCAGTTCAGTTCAGTTCAGTCGATCAGTCGTGTCCGAGTCTTTGCGACCCGATGAATCACAGCACGCCAGGCCTCCCTGTCCATCACAAACTCCCGGACTTCACTCAAACTCATGTTCATCGAGTCAGTGATGCCATCCAGCCATCTCATCCTCTGTCCTCCCCTTCTCCTCATGCCCCCAATCCCTCCCAGCATCACAGTCTTTTCCAATGAGTCAACTCTTTGCATGAGGTGGCCAAAGTACTGGAGTTTCAGCTTTAGCATCATTCCCTCCAAAGAAATCCCAGGGCTGATCTCCTTCAGAATGGACTGGTTGGATCTCCTTGCAGTCCAAGGGACTCTCAAGAGTCTTCTCCAACACCACACTTCAAAAGCATCAATTCTTTGGCGCTCAGCTTTGTTTCCAGTCCAACTCTCACATCCATACAAGACCACTGGAAAAACCATTGCCTTGACTAGACGGACCTTTGTTGGCAAAGTAATGTCTCTGCTTTTTAATATGCTGTCTAGGTTGGTCATAACTTTCCTTCCAAGGAGTAAGCGTCTTTTAATTTCATGGCTGTAATCACCATCTGCAGTGATTTTGGAGCCCCCAAAAATAAAGTCTGACACTGTTTCCAGTGTTTCCCCATCTACTTCCCATGAAGTGACGGGACTGGATGCCATGATCTTCGTTTTCTGAATGTTGAGCTTTAAGCCAACTTTTTCACTCTCCTCTTTCACTTTCGTCAAGAGGCTCTTTAGTTCCTCTTAACTTTCTGCTATAAGGGTGGTGTCATCTGCGTATATGAGGTTATTGATGTTTCTCCTGGCAATCTTGATTCCAGCTTGTGCTTCATCCAGCCCAGCACTTCTCATGATGTAGTCTTCCTGTAAGTTAAATAAGGAAGGTGACAATATACATCCCTGACGTACTCCTTTTCTTATTTGGAACCAGTCTGTTGTTCCTTGTCCAGTTCTAACTGTTGCTTCCTGACCTGCATACAGGTTTCTCAAGAAGCAGGTCAGGTGGTCTGGTATTCCCATCTCTTTCAGAATTTTCCACAGTTTACCGTGATCCACACAGCCAAAGGCTTTGGCACCCCTCTTTTAGCAATGGCTAAATTATCCCAACAGAAATCAGTGAAGACATATTTAATTTAAACCAAATATTCGAACAAGTGGACTTAATAGACGTGTATAGAACATATCACTTAACAGAAACAGAATCACACTTTTCTCAAGTACACACAGATCATTCTCCAGAATAGACTATCTGATAATACATGAAAGAAATGTTAATAAATTTAAGAAGACTGAAATCATAACAAGTATCTTTTCTGACCACATGATATGAAATTAGAAATCAACAAGAAGAAAGTTGGAAAATCCACAAATATGTGGAAATTACACAACATACTCTTGGCTAACCCATGGGTCAAAGAAGTAATCAAAGGAAAATCAAGAAATATTTTGAAGGAACGGAAATAGGACAATATAACAAAACCTATGGGATGCAGTAAAAGCAATTCTAATAGGAAAGTTTATAATGATAAATGCATAATTAAGAAAGATTTCAAATAAACAACCTAACTTTATGCCTCAAGAAACTAGAACAAGAACTAAGCTCAGTTAGCTTTTGGATTTACTGTCTTCTTACTTCCATTAGTGCAAATAGTGATGTGTTGGCACAAATGGCAGAAGAAGACCATTATTGCTTGAGTTTTGAAGCAACGAAACTTGTGAATAATGTACATGGCAATTAAAGAGACAGCAAAAATAAATAAAACATCACATTCCAAACTAGCAGCAACAATTGAAACAATATACTTGGCATCATGTAACAAAATTAGTCTATTAAAATACCTTTTAATAGTTGTTGAAGACTTGTAAATAATGCATTTAAATGTGATAGGCAGGTAGAGCCTCAGACCCTTTTAGTGTTTGCCTGGATTGAGAATGACACAGATTTGACTGGAGATTATAAAATGTTTAGCAGAGCACAAGTCCTCATGATTCCCTCTTCTCTTGGGGGTCTTCTCATGCCAGAAATGCATGTGCAGAGGGCCCCAGGCCAGAGACTTTCTGGTATATTTTAGAAGAGGAGTAAATATGGAAGGGAGATTTTCATGTTTCCCGTGGATTCAAAAACTCATCTCATATTTGTTTTATTAACAGGAGCCTATATTAATGTCAACTGCAGTATCTCTGGATATTAATTCTTTGGGGGATAATTTCTTCCCTTTATTAGAATTTCTCAGTCTTCAGCCATCTGGTATGAAGTACATTTAAGCCTAACTCTGGGGCTTCCCCGATAGCTCAGTTGGTAACGAACCTGCCTGCAATGTGGGAGACCTGGGTTTGATCCCTCGGTTGGGAAGATTCCCTGGAGAAGGGAAAGGCTACCCTTTCCGATATCCTGGCCTGGAGAATTCCATAAACTGTATAGTCCATGAGGTCGCAAAGAGTCGGACAGAACTGAGCAACTTTCACTTTCAAGTCTAACTCTATGGACAAAACCTGTCCTATTCTTTAACGAACAAGTGAACTTCCACCTACTGTGTCTGTATAAGAATCATAGAAGGTTGGAAAGTGGTTCCTATTTGGTCACTTCTAATTTATCTCCAAACTAAACTATCCATGTTTTGCCATCAAATTTGTCCTAAAAGTTTGTGTAGGTTTCAGTTTAAACTCTGGATTTTAAACTGAAACTGAAACTGGAGGAGAAGTAGAACTACTGAGGGGCTTTCCAGGTGGTGCTGCTGGTAAAGAACTCGCCTGCCAATGCAGGTTAGACTTAAGAGATGTGGGTTTGATTCCTGGGTCAAGACGATCCCCTGGAGGAGGGCACAACAACCCACTCCAGTATTCTTGCCTGGAGAATCCTACGGACAGAGGAGCATGGTAGGCTAAGGTCCATAGGGTCGCACAGAGTTGGACACAACTGAAGCCACTTAGCACGTGCACACACACACACACACACACAGAACTACTGAAGGAACTTTACCTATAAGAATGAACCAAAATTTGTGGATGCATGCGTGCTAAGTGGCTTCAGTCGTGTCCAACTCTTTGCGACACTATGGACAGTAACCCTCCAGCCTCTTCTGTCCATGGGAGTCTCCAGGCAAGAATACTGGAGTGGATTGCCATACCCTCCTCCGGGGGATCTTCCAAGGGATTGAACCTTCCATCCCTTATGTCTGACCCGCATGGCAGGCAAGTTCTTTACCACTGGCACCACCCGGAAAGCACTAAAGATCATTTAAAACCTCAAAATTCATTTCTGGGCAAAGAAGGCAATATTTACTGAGGGCTCAATACATGGAGCATAGTACATGGGTCATCCTCTTAAATCTTCTAATAAGAATCTCACAACTTTGGTAAAATAATCACCCTATGTTACAGATGAGGTACTTTAGGCTTGGAAATGTTTAGTAACTTCCTTGAAGTCATACAACCTGTAAGTGTTAGAGCCTTAGTTGAATCCAGGAAGGCTCTTCCTCCAGGACTTTTAACCATTGGTGTTTGTAACATCTGATGGAATGTCTTCCAAGTACCATCCATTTTCTGCACACATTGACACTGTTGGAGGCTCTAATATAAGACACAGACTAATAATTGTAGGAAAGGAGTCCAATTTTTAGAATTTGGCATATATCTGTAGTTCTTATGTTATGATTTGTTCTACAGAAACACAAAAACTTACTGAGTAATGAGTGGTGCTTAAAACTGCTTCTTTTTTAAAAAAAATTTTATTAGAGTATATTGCTTTACAATGTTGTGTTAGTTTCTGCTATACAGCAAACTGAATCATCCATCAGTTCAGTTCAGTCGCTCAGTCGTGTCCCACTCTTTGCGACCCCATGAATCGCAGCACGCCAGGCCTCCCTTTCCATCACCAACTCCCGGAGTTCACCCAAACTCATGTCCATCGAGTCGGTGATGCCATCCAGCCATCTCATCCTCTGTCATCCCTTTCTCCTCCTGCCCCCAATCCCTCCCAGCATCACAGTCTTTTCCAATGAGTCAACTCTTCGCATGAGGTGGCCAAAGTACTGGAGTTTCAGCTTCAGCATCATTCCTTCCAAAGAACACCCAGGGCTGATCTCCTTCAGAATGGACTGGTTGGATCTCCTTGCAGTCCAAGGGACTCTCAAGAGTCTTCTCCAACACCACAGTTCAAAAGCATCAATTCTTCAGTGCTCAGCTTTCTTCACAGTCCAACTCTCACATCCATACATGACCACAGGAAAAACCATAGCCTTGATTAGTAATGTCAAGTAATGTCTTTGCTTTTGAATATGCTATATAGGTTGGTCATAACTTTCCTTCCAAGGAGTAAGAGTCTTTTAATTTCATGGCTTCAGTCACCATCTGCAGTGATTTTGGAGCCCAGAAAAATAAAGTCTGACACTGTTTCCACTGTTTCCCCATCTATTTCCCATGAAGTGATGGGACCAGAATCATCCATATATACACATATATTTCCTCTTTTGGATTGCCTTCCCATTTAGGTCACCACAGAGCATTGAATAGAGTTCCCTGTGCTATAAAGTAGGTTCTCATTGTGTGCTCAGTTGCTCAGTCATATCTGACTCTTTGTAGCCCTATGGACTGTAGACCAACAGGCTCCTCCGTCCATGGAATTTTCCAAGCAAGTATACTGGAATGGGGTACCATTCCCTACTCCAAGGGATCTTCCCGGCCCAAGGATTGAACTGGAGTTTCTTGCGTCTCCTGCATTGGCAGGCAGATTCTTTACCACTAGTGCCACCTGGGAAGCCCCAGGCCCTCATTACTTATTTATTTTACACAGTAGTATATACACATCAATCCCAGTCTCCCAATTTATGCTACACACTCCCTTCCCTTCTTGGTGTCCATACATTTGTTCCCTACAACTGCGTCTCTATTTCTGCCTTGCAAACATGTTTGTCCATACCATTTCTCTAGATTCCACATATATGCATTAATATATAATAGTTATTTTCCTCTTTTATAGATCTATCCATGTCTCTGCAAATGGCACAATTTCATTCCTTTTTAATAGCTGAGTAATGTTTCATTGTACATATATGCCACATCTTTATCCATTCCTTACAACTGCTTCTTCATAAACACATGTGCATAAAAGAGATCTGGACTTTATATTGTGCCCCATTAGGCCTACTGAATGAGTGAGTGAATCTGCCTTTCTCATTTCTAAAAGCCAAGTTACTAGAGTTGAAGTAGACCTACAGCTTGCCCTTGGTCCCATGCAAAGAAAATTTCAGTCCTCTGTTCCAAATCTGACATTTTTTTTCCCACTCATATTCTTCTTAATCATCATTTACTTCCTCATGTAAGCTCTAACTAAAGAATGAACAGATGAAATGAATTTTAGAGAAGAAAATATACACTTAAGTTAACTAATATAAACTAGAAATAATTTCCCAAACAAGGATGCATTTAGCATCACTTCCCTATTTAAAGATGTGCTGATCTGTTTCCCACTATTTAAATCAAATATGGCAAAATTGTAAAAGAATGTCTTTCTTCCCCTCAGTGTTTCCTTTCTTTCCCACAAGATTCCGTCCTTAACCTCAATAGAATCACAAACATACCAAGCATCTTGAAACTTCATGCTCTCTTTACAGTTCAGCTCAGTTCAGTCGTTCAGTCGTGTCCAGTTCTTTGGGACCTCATGGACTACAGCATGCCAGGCCTCCCTGTCCATCACTAACTCTGAGTTTACTCAAACTCATGTCCATTGAGTTGGTGATGCTGTCCAACCATCTCATCCTCTGTCGTCCCCTTCTCCTCCTGCCTTCAATCTTTCCCAGCATTAGGGTCTTTTCAAATGAGTCAGTTCTTCACAACAGGTGGCTAAAGTGTAGTGCTCTCTTTACAAAGCATCACCAAGTACCCCAGATTTCTATTCTTACTTCCTTCTTTAAAACTGTTCACCTCTCTTCCCTTTCTTCAAACTTCTCCTTTCTCAGGGAGATTGATATGTTATATTCAGGAAATATATCTGAATAAAATAATTCATACTAAGATGTGAATCACTAAAAATGCTAACTGGTTTGTTTAAAGGGCACTGTCTTTAGAGTCAGAAAGATCTAAGCTTGAACAGTATTTTTACTAATGAAAGAGTTTCTCTCAACCTCAGTTTCTTTATCTCTGCAAAATTGGCAGAATAGTATCTCACAGACTCATTGTGACAATTAAATGTGATAATATTTATGCAAAGTATAGCGCCTTGATGTACTGGATTATAAAAAATTGTTGTCTTCCTACTTGAGTCTATGACAATGTCTAAGCATGTTAAAAAACAAACCTGTTTACACACCTAAATCTGAAATTGACAGTATTGTAACATGAAGTCCTTTTTAGATCACTCAATTCATTTTATTTCTCACTCTACCACAGGCTTCATAGCCATATTTAGTAGAATGCATATTTGTAAAACATTATAAATAGAAACATACAGAGATATTCACACTCTAAACCCAACTCAAGACAGCCTTAGATGTAGTTAGTAATTCATTCAACAAACCACTTGCTAGACCCCTCCTCGTTCAGGCTCTATGCTAGACACTTGACACTGGCAAAAAAGACATCATGAGCTATGAAGACCAAGAGGAAGCAGCTAATCCTGTTGGAGAGGGACTAAGCCAAGGTCTTTAAATCAGATCAGAAATTGCATTCACATCTTTGCTATGTTGCAATCTTCCAATTCATGAACATAAATGCAATCTCCATTTAGCTGGCTCTTCTTTGATTACTTTCAGCAGTATTTTGTAGGTTTCAGCAGACAAGCTTTATATGTGTTTTGGCTGATTTAAGATAAGTGTTTTGTTTTTTCTTTTGAGCAGCTATAAATGGAATTGTATTTTTAATTTTGATGTCCCTGTGTTCATTGCTATTGTATAGAAATAAAATTGACTTCTGTATGTTAAATAAATTAATTAATCACGTCAAATTGTTAACTCTTGGTTGTATTTTTAAAATTATATTTCTCCCTTTAAGATCCGGGGAAGAGGTACTTGGGGACACAGTATTTCTGCTGAAGTTCCCAGGAATCTATGTGATAATGGTGGTTGTAAAAAGGATATACCTCCTAACTCTTTGTTGCCTTAAAATTTTTATTCTAGAAAGAATAATGATGTAGGAATCAAGAATGCATATTTTGGTTTTTACAATATAAGAAAGGTTGTTTGGGGTTAGTATGTGCATAGGCCTGTGTGTAGAGTCTCTAAACAGAACTTCAATGAGTAATATTTTATCATGATCTTCCCACAGTAATACATGGCATATTTCCAACTTTTCTCCATGTATTCACATCTTAAAAACACAAAGAAACTTTAAACTTGCCCTTTTAGTGGAATGTTTGATCAACAATTAAGTCATGTTCTTTAGTTCATTTTTAAATATACTTTTAAAGACTGGAAATTAAAAGAAGTCCCATTTATTTTGTCATAGCTACTTGTCTTTTCTCTCTTCTCTCTGTGTATAATTTTTACATAAAATAAAGTTCTCTGTTCAAATGTGGCAATGTCTCTTTAAAAGTCTCCACCAAACAGCCAGCAAACCAGTTTAGCAACTCTCCTGGGCGGATTCTCCTATGAATAATTAGCCTTGAGCAATGAAACTGTTCAGCAACACCTCCTCTTGAAATCTTTGATCTGTGTGAGACTGCAAGATTCACAGTAGAGGTGTTTGTTTCATGGTGTATCAGAATATTGACCAAGGAAAGGAAATTCTTCCTTTGCTTTAATGCTCCAGATTTAGGTCCCAGTCTACACAATTACTATGTGTGGTGGAGAGGGAATCCCCTATGCAGGCCCACCAGCCCTCACCATGTCACCCCCTGCCTGTCTTGAAAGTCTTCTTTCTAGTTTCTCAAACCCTACTTTCAAAAGCTCAAATTACATGACTCATTTATTTTGATACCATCAAAGTTTTGCTGACAACATGGAAACCATGCCTGCCCTGTGTTAACAAGTATATTCTTCAGGTAATTCGACTGACAAATTCAGGCTCTGGTTAAGGGCCTAGAAAAGGAAACTTAGGCCATTGTTCATTCCAGTCTCCCCCTCACCTTTCATCAAGGTGGTCATTAGGGGATCAATGAATTGTGTGACAAAAGATTGTACAGTGTCAGAACCTGCAAAAAGTCCCATCCAGTAATTCCAGACAAAAAGTCATAGACTAACCATATGTCCATAGGACCCGAAACAGTATCTTATATGATAGACATATAGTTAGGTGCATTTCGTAAAAAGTATTTATACACTGTACAATGTAATTGACTTTTTACCAAAGTGTGTTGAACCAAGTTGCTGTGTCATTGATGGATTTGCCAAAGATTCAGTGGTTTTATTAACATTGGAAGAGCAATCATTTGAAGGAATAGTTTCAGTAGATTGGCTTTATTGTTCTTATGAGATAATAAATTCCTTGCAGCAAGAACAATGTTATTTCATTTTCTTTATTAGGTGCCTGATAGACTGTCAATTATTAATATTCTGGTGAATGTATTTGAGTAGGTGACCACTTGAAAGTAACCAACACACAGAAAAGAGGTGTTTTTTTATCCAGATTCATTCATTGCTAATTGTGAAAATTCTTAAATCACTTAAATGTACTGGGTCTCAACGTTTTAATACATAATAAGTAGGGTGGATAAGGGAGAAGGCAATGGCACCCCACTCCAGTGCTCTTGCCTGGAAAATCCCATGGATGGAGGAGCCTGGTAGGCTGCAGTCCATGGGGTTGCTAAGAGTCGGACACGACTGAGCGACTTCCCTTTCACTTTTCACTTTCATGCTTTGGAGAAGGAAATGGCAACCCACTCCAGTGTTCTTGCCTGGAGAATCCCAGGGGCGGGGGAGCCTGGTGGGCTTCCGTCTGTGGGGTCGCACAGAGTAGGACACGACTGAAGCGACTTAGCAGCAGCAGCAGGGTGGATAAAAGTGTTCTCTGAAGTCATTTTTTATTCATTGAATGTTTATTTAATGCAAAGTAAAAGAATATTTCTACTCTCATGGAATGTATATGATAGGTACATGGGATGATTTCTAGCAGTAAGAACTACTATGAAGACAGGACCGCAAGGGAAAGGAATAGAGTTAAATCCCCTAAGATGTCTTTGCTCTTTGGTTTTGTTTTAAATTTCTCCTTTTTCTTCAAACAGAAATCAACAGATTTTGATAGTTAAAGGTGACTTTAATTATTTGAATCAACTCTGGAGTGTTCTACAAATGCAAGTTTTAAATGTTTCCTGGGAGAGTGTGGCAAACACTAAGGCTATAGAACTGTAGCCCTAAAACCTCTAGTGTCTTCATAAAGTCTCTGAAGACATGCTGGTATCTGCTGAAGGCAGTGGACAATAATGTATGTATGTGTCATTTATATTTCAGTTATCTCTAAGTGTGAGGCTCTGTAAGCAAGCATTTTGAAAACCACTCAAGTGTTCCTCACTGTGACTTCCTCACTGTCCTTAGCTAGTACAACTATGGACTGAGTCGACTTCTAAAATACATCACTACAACTGACTTGAATACATTTGATAAACCCAAAGCATTATAACTCATTAATTCAGATAACTCACTTCCAGGAGAATCTAGCAAACTGGAAACTAGACTTGGTATATGAGCTCAGAGGGGTAGGAATGCTACATCCTGGTCATTGTGGTTAGCCAGGTAAGACTTCCTTATGTAAACTTGGCACACGAAGCATGGACATGAACAGAAGATGGGGTCACTTGTTATCTTTAGCACTGTATGCCTGCTCAAGAACTGCAGGATGGGGAAACCCCACAAAACAGAGCCAGGGCTTCAATCACCCAACCGTGGGGCAGATGGAGTTGACATTACACTTCCTCTGAGCGGAGAACTACAGCAGCCTTCCTGGCTTGTTCCTTGAGCTCTCTCCCCATATCAGATGTTGGCCATGCATCGTGGGGTTTTTCAGGGTATGAAAAAAAGTGCTCCAAGAATGCTTTTAAAAGGGATGGTGGGACTTCCCTGGTGGCCCAGTGGTTAAGAATCCACCTGCCAACACAGGGGACATGGGTTCGATCCCTGGTCTGGGGAGATCCCACATGCTGCAAGGCAACTTAGCCACATGCCACAACTACAGAAGCCTGTGTGCGAGAACTCGTGCTCCAGGACAAGAGAAGATATTGCGACGAGAAGCCTGTACACCGCACCTAGAGAAAGGCCACATGTGGGTGTCAGTACACAAAATTTTAAAAAATAAATACAAATAGATTATGGACTTTAAAAAAAAGGGATAGTGACTACGTTTTCAACATATCTATGTTTTCATACTATCAGCATTCTAAATTTGCACTTATCGGAAAAGCCCTTTTCCTCTCTTTCCTACATTTTTCTTGGCCTTTGAAGAATGTGCTAAGTAAAGATACCCTGGATAATAAAGAAACAAACCAAACAAAAAAAGAAGAATACCACTTGCACTGGAATGGAATCTGAAGGTAAGAGTCTGAAATGGCCATTTGCCAGTCTTGAATCTGGCTAAGTATCTATAACGTGTGGATATTATCTAACCCACAGAGGTTTTGTGAGGATTAAATAAGAAATACTTTTGATATGAAAATGCTCTGTAAGATTCAAATGCACACTTAGAAGACTTGAACAGTTACTGGCCTGTTCTTGCATATGGCATGTGGGACACTTATCAGAGTCTGAACACAAGACTGGGCTAATAATAGATTATTCGAAGTCAGCATCAGGTTTTTGGGATACAAGCTTTAGAAAAGGACTGGAAATGAAGGTAATCTAATGTTCCTGAGAAGGCCATTCTAGTAAGGAATGGCAGTGATACCCTGAGCCTCGTGGTCTTGGCTAGCTTTTGACTAGTCTTATGGTGGCTCAATGGTTCAGAATCTGCCTGGAATGCAGGAGATGCAAGAGATATGGGCTTGATCCCTGGATCAGGGAGATCCCCTGGAGGAGGAAATGGCAACCCATTCCAGTTTTCTTGCCTAAAAAATCCCACGGACAGGAGGAGCCTGGTGGGCTACAGTCCATGGGGTTGCAAAGAGTTGGATACAACTGAACACACATACACACATGTTGTTGAAGAAATATGGCAGGACTGAGGGCAGTAGGAAGTGGAAAAACACACAGATTCAGGAACCACGTTTCTGAAGACGAGAACCACATGCAAATTGCCAAGCAGCAGTATAATCTGTAAAGGCCCAGGATGCAATAATATATGAAGTAAACTGATAATAGGAAAGTGAAAGATTTACAGCAATAGTCTATCTGACAGTAGAGTCTAACAAACGACAAAAATGGAGTCTCTCTGTCAGGGTTCCTAACATACATTTAATTTCTTACATAATAGCTTCTCATCTCCTTCGCACTCATGATTTGACTTGTCTTTTGGGATGTGGCTTCTTAAACTGGAAAGGAAACTGCTGAATCTCAAATTGTACTTTGCCAAACAATGACAGTCTTCATTGCCAACATCTAGAGCACTCCCTTCTTTAATCCATTCTACCTGATCAAGCACCGCATTTTATATATCCCTGAGTTGTTCTAAGAAGGGTGAAACTGCAAACCCAAAAAAGAGATGTTTAGAATGAGATGAACTATAGGTTAGTTGGTAAGGGATTGAATGAAGGCCAAAATAGGAACTCATATAAATCAAACTTTCAAAAAGATACCTATGTTAAGAAAGTAAAAAAAAAAAAAAAAAAAACTGGCTTCAGTCTTTTATGTTTATTGGTAAAAGTTCCTAAAAAGTCGTTAGAAAGCACTTCAAAACTTAAACATTATTTTATTTTATACTGAATGTCTGAAGAGCTATTAGAAATTGTTCTAGTTAGGAAGGAGAAAACAGGGACTTCCCTGGTGGTTTAGTGGTTATGACTTTAGCTCAGTTGGTAAAGAATCCACCTGCAATGCAGGAGACCCTGGTTCAATTCCTGGGTTGGGAAGATCCACTGGAGAAGGGATAGGCTACCCACTCCTGTTTTCTTGGGCTTCTCTTGTGGCTTAGCTGGTAAAGAATCCACCTGCAATGTGGGAGACCTGGGTTCAATCCCTGGATTGGGAAGCTCCCCTGGAGAAGGTAAAGGCTACCCTCTCCAGTAGTCTGGCCTGGAGAATTCCATGGACTGTATAGTCCATGGGGTCACAAAGAGTCAGCCACGACTGAGCGACTTTCACAATTTAAATTTAAACAACAGGAGGTGAGGGTTTGATCCCTGGTCAGGGAGCTAAGATCCTACCTGCCTTGCAGCCAAAAAAACAGAAACATAAACAACAGAAGCAATATTGTAACAAATTCAACAAAGACTTAACAAATGGTCCACATTAAAAAGAAAGAACCAAAGTAGACAAGGAGGAGGAAATAAAAGGGCTACCCTCAGAGAAAAGGTGGCTCAGATTGGGTAAATTTTGCTGACAGCTGTGCCTCAGAGAAACACCAGATTAATCAACCAACTGCTACAATCTGATTAGAAAGCAGGAAGTAAAGAGATCTTGACCACCTTTGTCAGAGGCAAAAGCAGCAAGAATTACAAGCAGAGAGATGCTTGTTAGCCTGGGAGGTTAGCTGAGATTCTTCTTCAATACTTAACAAACACATTCAGAAAGCTGGAAGACAGCTCACAGGGATGAGCTTTGCCTAATAGCCCTGGAAAGAAATAAAGAACTAGAGGATTTTGTGAAAGAAACAGGATTGTAGACTATGAACTACAGAAATTAAGAATCTTTGCCATCATAATTATATATAAAATTGGAAGTTCATTAAGATTTTAAATACACCTTTATGGACTCTACTGTTTGTTTTGTATGCCTTAAGGAGCAATGAGGATGAGAATTCAGCCACTTTGAAATAGTCCATGAAATTAACTCCCTCAGAAAATGCATAGATTATTGAATATAAAGAGGTGCTATCACAGCGTTGGCAATACATGTCATCATCCCTGTCTTGGGAGAGAGATAGCTCTTCTAAATAAATCATTGATTTATCCAGCTTTAAGATGAATCAACTGAGGAACATGCCTTGGTTTTTCTCTTGCTCATGACAGAAAAAAAAAATGTCTAAGAAACTAGTTTGCGTACCAAAAACTAGTTAAGTTGTATGGAGCCCAGGCTATTTTTTTCATTAAAAATTTTTTATTGAAGTATAGTTGAATTACAATGTTGTGTTAATTACTACTGTACAGCAAAGTGACTCAGTTATACATATACATTCTTTTTCTGGTTTCATTTTTATTGCAACATCGCAACTTCTGGAGAATTCTAGGGAAGTATTTTCAGAATGGTGCAAGTGTCTGCATTTTCAAGATATGTACTTTTCTTTCTTCATATTCTTCTTGAATCACTGCTCACAGAAAGGATGTGTTTGCAGAAAGAGCCAGCACTGATCTCCTTGATTACTTATTCTCAGAGAGTTGATGTAATGGTGTTACCACAGTGCGTTTCTGACACTGTGAGACTGTGTTGGGGATTCCAGGCTGACGTTTTACAGACATCATCCTGGCGATTGACTGTACTGTTTTTTATTTCTTTTTCTTCTTTTAGAGTTGGCTTCAGGGTCTACTTGCTATGGAATTTATCTTAAAAAGAGAAAATTGTTCCAATTGCTTATCATCCTCTGAGAATCACAGATTTCTAAGATCTCATGTCTAGTCTAGGGTTAGGTGTGACAGATATTTATGGTTGAGTCAGTATAAAAAAACACACAATATACTTAACCTTTATTCAGTCTGCATGTCTGCGTTATAAATGTGGAGCCCAGGCTTTTTACCAAGGTAGGGTCAAGAATCAGAGCTGCCAACTACCATTTAAGTATTTAAAACAACCTCCCTTCCTCTGTGAAGTGTTAATGGACTCAGTCCAGCACCTGGCATATATCTGTCTATATCACACATAAAATAAATTTAAATTGGCAGTGCCAGCAGAGAAAATGAGATTTCATGGGTGTTGAAACAAGCCAAACATTCAGGTGAGAAGTGACCTCAGGACTAGAGAAAGATACTCTTCTCTTGATGCATTCTGAAAAGCCAAACATTTTAAACACGTCCCTCACTGTTTTCTAACCCATAAAGAGCAGGTACAAGAAACAATGCCCTCAGACCTCCCACGATGAGAAACACATCCAATTCCACAAGCATGTGTAGCTATTGTGTAAGAGTAGTGATTACACACTTACAGGTTTATTTCTACTTCTGTTTTACTCATTTAAAACGCATTTACTCTCATAACAGTAGGTAAGTGGGAGTGCGTAGGTGTCAACTATTGTTATGCTTTTTCCACTTTTCAAACAGAGATATTTGATATTCATCCTTGCTAAAGAAAATATGGAAAATCAACATGGTAATCTGGTTAACACTTTGATATATTCTAAACATTCTCTTGAAATATGACCTAGGTGTTACAAATGAGCAGCTCTTCCTTAAAAATGTTGACTGAAATCTCCAACAGCACCTAAGTTCATACAAATGGTCCTAACGGCTTTATATGTCTTTCAAAACATGTCACCTAAGATAGAAGCAGAGAAGGCAGTGCACCCAACTCCAGTACTCTTGCCTGGAAAATCCCATGGACGCAGGAGCCTGGTGGGCTGCAGTCCATGGGGTCGCTAAGAGTCAGACACGACTGAGCGACTTCCCTTTCACTTTTCACTTTCATGCTTTGGAGAAGGAAATAGCAACCCACTCCAGTGTTCTTGCCTGGAGAATCCCAGGGACGGGGAAGCCTGGTGGGCTGCCGTCTCTGGGGTTGCACAGAGTCGGACATGACTGAAGCGACTTAGCAGCAGTAGCAGCAGCAGCAAGATAGAAGCACTGTAGTTAATACTGATAGGAATAATAAGAATAAATACCAGTGTGTCTTTTGTAAATGATCTCATTTCCACTTTCTCAGATGTCATCACGGTAGTATAGGGCTTCCCAGGTGGCTCAGTGGTAAAGAATCTGCCTGCCAATGCAGGAGACCAGGAGACTCAGGTTGGAGTCCCTGGTCGGGAAGATCCCCTGGAGGAAGTAATGGCAATCCACTCCAGTATTCTTGCCTGGGAAATCCCATGGACAGAGGAGGCTGGCAAGTTACCATCCATGGGATCACAAAGAGTCAGACACGACTGAGCGACCAATCATACACACACACTATTTAATGAATGTCTGCATCAAAATAATTGCTTCAGAAGGCGGGAATAATGGCATAGAATATTATAGAACTTTTTTTTTTTTTTGGCCATGTGGCACAGCATGGGAGCCTAGTTCTTCCACCAGGGATGGAACCCGCGTCCCCCCTGCCCCCCACCCCTACACACACAGAGGAACCGTGGAGTCCTAACCACTGGACTACCAGGGAAGTCCTGGCATAGAGCATTTTTTAAAGTACTTCTTTTAAAACTATTTGTAGACTCAATTTATGTCACAAAAGAGACTATAATTTTTATTCTAAAATACTTCCTTACATCTAAAAATGCATCACTCAACTTAAAGAACTAATTCAGAAACTTATTCTCTGAATGATTTTTGGTCATTGTTAAAAATCAATCCACCTCAAAGCACAGAAGTTTGACACCAGAAATTTTGGCACAAGCTTTAACACTGAAAGATATGACCAACAATGTATAATAATTGGGTCATTTTGCAATATGAATACATTGAAGGAATATCACTAATTTTCTAGGTATATTTGTGTATAAACCAAATTAGCCATATCAAGGAGAGGAAGAATATTGAGTAGTGAATATTTTTTCTTTTGAACATTTCATTTAATGTTATACTATTAGCATTATTTTTAAATGTTCTTAAATATTTTAAAAGATATAAATAAATCTTTTTTTAAAAGGATATTCCACTTATTCATTGGAAATGCTAAAATCCTTTGACAATCTGTATGCTAGACCAGTAGAAATGTGGTGATTTCTTCATACTCTTTAACCTGGCAATAATATTACAATGATGGAGAGTTAGACAATGATTATGATAGCAAAATAAGCATTTTACTTAAAAAATAGATTTAAAAAATGTGGACCATTTTTAAAGCTTTATTGAATTTGTTACAACATTGTTTCTATTTTATGTTTTGATTTTTTGACTCCAAGGCACGTGGGATCTTAGCTCCCCCAACAAGGGGTCGAACCTGCTGCATTGGGAGCAAAGTCTTAACCCCCGGACCACAAGGCAAGTCCCAGTTAAGTATACGCTTTGAACACTGCCATCTATCACTGTCATATTCCTAACCATATAAAGTATACTCTTTAAAATGGAAAGTAAAATACACAAACGTGCTAAAAAATAAAATAGATAAATGTAGTTGTAAACAGAAATATGGACATTGTCTAATGGATAGACTATTAGACATAGTCTCATAAAGCTAAGCTGCAGTAGAGTTCTTGCCTTACTTTGGAAAAGAATAGAAATTACAAAATAACTCTAGACTTTCTTAGGAAAAAAGATGTGGTGTGTGTGTGTGTGTGTGCGCTAAAATTTGAAGATAAATACTAAAACTATAGATATACAACTTTTGCTGCTAGAAGTACTCAGTGTGAGGTAGAATGCCGGAGTCCAGTTAATTGCCTAAGTTTGGATGTTGTAGTGGAAATACCCACCACTTTTTAAATGAGCCTTAAAAGGTTCAAACTACTGCCTAGAGTGAACGCTTATACAAAGTCACTAGGAAAACTGGGAGAATGGACACACTTTTACAGTCAGTAGCTGGACTGACACATCTCCTAGCTTAGTAACCAGTGCAGCATGTTGCCCAGAATAGATGAAGATTCATAAAACATGAATATAAGCCCTGATTTGATGTGATGCCCTCCACGTCATCTCAGAACTGCAAAAGACACAAAAGCG
Organism: Bos javanicus; assembly: GCF_032452875.1. Lineage (NCBI taxonomy): Eukaryota > Metazoa > Chordata > Mammalia > Artiodactyla > Bovidae > Bos > Bos javanicus. Next base: position 25,940,373 of record NC_083891.1, on the reverse strand, counting down.
TCAATAAGGAGAAAGCGGGAGAATAAGTGTTTTAGTGGGTTCACAAATCAGAATTTCAAAACAAACCCATGCTTAAGCAAACGTGGCAGTAAGAAAGACAATGAACAAAATCAACAATCAGAAAAGTAATTATTCTAGATAAGATGAACATGTAGGAGCAGTCTGTAAATAATTTTAAAATAAATATGATTAGGATATTAAGAAAGATAACAGAAGAAATTTCTGGTAGAGCAGGAAATCAAGCAGCCAAACAAGGCAGAAATGAGACAAGGACTAAAGTATATGCAAGTGCAGATTTGTGAGTCCAATCATAAATAGGGATACCAATAAAATAAACAGACTTTGCCTTGAAATATTCTTATCAATTTGACTGTAGTAGTCCCATTGAATCAGAGAAAGTAAGTTTATTTGCCTTGTCTTCTTTTATCAAAACTTAACTCATTGCTAAAAAAGAGTCAACTGTGTCAAAAAGAGTCAACTATATGATGTTTCCAATTTTACATGTTTATACCATATAAGGAGGGGTAATACCAAGACTTTGTAGAATTGTAGCTCTGAAGGTTTTTTTTTCAAATATTTAAATTTTTTATTCACCAAAATCCAATTCATGTTGTACATGAAATTATATGCATTATATTGCAGATATAAATAAAATCTTTAATTATTGTTGAAAAATTAAGTAGTATTATTTGTAAATGAACTATAATACTTGCTAAATAATCTAGTATTGATTCTTGAGAGTCTCAGATATTATTTTATAAATATTATGTAATTATACCATGGTCCTATCATGAATAGTTGCATAAATTATATTCATTTTTTCTGACCTTGAAGGAGTTGATTTCTTTTAATATCAACATTATAGATTAGTTGTTAAGAGCACAGACTTGGAAGACTATTTGAATTTTAGGTTTAAATTTTATATTTGAAATGTGAATCCAATAGGATAAAGCCAGGAAACAGAAACCACTTTAAGTCTCTTGAATAAATAAAATTAAGTAGAAAGTTACTCAAATGATAAAAGAGCTGAGAAGTCCATCTACAAGGCTATTTAGAGATTAACAACAATAGGAAGAAGTTTCCTCCCTGATGGCTGGAGGAACTGGAGGGAGGGGATAGGGTTCTCAAGTATTTAGAAGCCTAGTGGGAGCTAGAACCAATGAAGAGATGCCAGGTAGAGCTGAGACCTTGAAGAGAAGCCCATCTGGTAGGAGCTAGAACTAATGAGAAGAAGCAGCTGTTCTGGAGATGTCCCAGGAAGCAGAAAGAGAAGAGGAGAGATATACCTACTTTCTCCCTTTCTCCCACCCTCCCATGTTCCACCAAGACCTCCCATTGGCCATGTCTCCCAGAAGTCAGAGAGCAGGAAGCCTGGGAAATGTAGTTCTCTGTGATATAGGGCAAAAAAAAAAAGGGGGGGGGGCAGGAAATATAGATTTGAGGAAAAACAGGATACTTCACATTTTTTAATAGTTCTATTTTATTTTCTCTTGTGAAGTGAGCATTGTAACCCAGTGTTGTTGCTAACATTATTGTTGTTCAGTCGCTAAGTTGCTAACATTAAATTAAGCACGGAGTGGAGTGACTATCATATTATACACTCTCATTAAATCTTAAGTATTTTTATGATAATTTTAAGTCCCTGTGTTGTTTAAAATCTTAATCTTTACTGTGTTTTGGTTTCTGTTTATGCTCTTCTAAATTACAGCTTCATACTCCAGAAGTATTCCTTTGTCTTTCCTCTTTATAGCAAATATGACTTCCTTCTCTTCAACTCCAAAATCCTTATCAAAGTAACACACTGATGGTTTCATGGGCAAATGATATCTAGAATTTCTATTTGGCTGTGAGAAATAATTTAAAAATTATTTGAGAACAATTTTCTTGAGTGTCTATGATATGTCATGTTTGAGGCCTTAAATACTGTATTTTATTTAATCCTTGTCATAATCTATTCATATATGATGTAGGTACTATTATCACCATTTAAGAGAAGAGAAGGCAAAAGATCAGAAGATGACTTGCTTGGAGTCAGTCTAACCAGACCTACTGCTGAAATCCAGGTTTGTTCAACTTCAAGGCCCATACTTTGACCACTGTGATACCGACTGCCTCCCCACTACTTTGGTCCATTTTTTCAATATTCATATATTAAATTACCATGGGGATTTCTCTGCCATTTAAATGTTTCATAATCCAATTATTTTCATTCATTCCTTCAACAAGTATTTTTATAGTTTTTAAATTATTAATTATTTTATTTTAGTTTTTGCCTTTGCTGGGTCTTTTTTGCTGCACGAGGGTTTTTCTCTAGTTGCAGCAAGTGGGGGCTGCTCTCTAGTCGTGGGGCATGGGCTTCTCATTGCATAGCTTCCCTTGCTGTGGAGCAGGGGCTGTAGAGCTCAGAGGCTTCAGTAGTTGCCGCGTGTCTGTTCAGTAGTTGTGGCTTGAGGGCTCCAGACCAAGGGCTCAGCAGGCACAAAGGTTTAGTTGCCTAGCAACAACAGGCCAGGCAGATTCTTAACTACTGGACCACCAGGGAAGTCCATCTGAAACAAATACTTTTAAACACTCTGTGACAGGTACTTTTCTGAATGCTGGAGTTTATACCCCGCTGGAGAGAGACAACAAACTGGCGTCTTCACATTCTTTTGCTGTGTAACAAACTACCACTCACTTAGCAGCTCAAAACAACACACATTTAATATCTCATAATTTCTGTGGTTCAAAAGTCCAAGCACAGCTTAACTGGGTTCTCTGATTAGAGTCTCACACAGCTGTAATCACGGTACTGACCAGGCCCAGCTCAGGGTTTTTCCAAGCTCATGTGGTTGTTGGCAGCATTTATTTCTTGCAGGTATAGAACTCCGGGGTTTCTTAGCTGCTAGCAGCTTCTGCAGTTCCTTGCCACATGGCTTTCTCAAAACACGACAGCTTCTTCTTCAAAGCCAGCAAAGACAAAGTCTCTAAAGCAAGTCTTCTAAGGAAATGGAATCCTTTATAATGTACCCTAATCCCAGGACGACACTCCATCACCTTTGCAATAAAAGGTGACATCCCATCACTTTTGCCACATTCCGTTGGCTAGAAGCAAGTCAAAGGTCCTGCCCATACTCAAAGGGAGGAGATTATTTATGTTGTTTAGTCCCTACGTCGTGTCTGACACTTTCTGACCCAATGGACTGTGCCCACCAGGCTTCTCTGTTCATGAGACTTCCCAGGCAAAAATACTGACTGGGTTGCTATTTCCTCCTCCAGGGGATCTTCCAAACCCCAGGGATTGAACCTGGTTTCCTGAATTGGCAGGTGAATTCTTTACCACTGAGCCACCAGGGAAGCCCTGGAGGAGACTATACAAAAGTGTAAATACCAGGTGAAGATGACGGGGGTACCCTGAAGTCTGTCTGCCACACCTGTAGATAAATACACGAGGATAATAGCAAATGGAAATAAGTACTCTGCAGAGTACCAAATATGGTGCTATGATTGTGACTGGTGTCTCTTGATCGAATGACCAGAGAAGGCCTCCTTGCGGAAATAGTGTCTGAACTGAGACCTTAATGACTAGAGAAAGCTAGCTAGTCTGGCTATGTTGACAGTGAGATGAGCTGGAGAGCAGTGGATGACAGGGAAAGTGGCATGAAATGAAGTCAGACTGGTAAGCAGAGGCTGGGCCATGTAAGGATTTGCAGATGGACATATTTCTTCTCTATGCTATTATTAGAAGGTTTGAAATAGTGTGAAGGTGTGATCTGGTTATACACACACACACACACATATATATATATATATATATATTTTTTTTTTTTTTTGAGAGGTCACTTCAATTGCTGTAATGAAAATAGAGCCTAGGGATTTACTAGTGGAAGAAAGAAGAGTCACTCAGTCATGTTCAACTCATTGGGACCCCACAGACTCGAGCCTGCAAGGCTCCTCTGTGCATGGAATTCCCCAGGCAAGAATACTGGAGTGGGTAGCCAGATTTCCTAAAGGAAATCAACCCTGAATATTCATTGGAAGGACTGATGCTGAAGTTGATGGGAAGAGCCAATTCATTAGAAAAGACCCTGATGCTGGGAAAGATTGAAGACAGGAGGAGAAGGGGACAACAGAGGACAAGATGGTTGGATAGCATCACCAACTCATGGTTGGTGATGGACATGAGTTTGAGCAAACTCTGGGAGATGGTGAAGGACAGGGAAGCCAGGCGTGCTTCAGTCCATGGGGTCTCAAAGGGTCAGACATGCCTGAGCAACTAAGCAATAATCAGTAATCCAGAGTGATAAATATTTTGATGTAAATGAGGAGAGCTTCATCTAAATTAGATTACTTTAGAATATTTAAATTATCTTTGCTTTTCTCTCTTCATGTATATATACACACATATGTACATGTATGTATGCATATATATATGTATGTAAAACCCTTTAGTACATCCAGGTTGGGAATCCTTCTGATTTCTGAGCTCTTTCTCACTCATCCAATTTATTTGAATCAGAAAGTCAGACCACATAGCTAAGGTTCCCAGAGACGACAGGTAGGATCTTGCCTTCAGCCCAACAGGCAACTACATTCCTTGTTTTGCCAGCATTGCTGACTCAAAGTGGAGCCCCCGGATCAAAGGTGGAACATACCCTCGGCTCTTAGAAACATCAAAATGCTCACTGGAGTGCTCTTTCAGTCCATGTTTTCTTAAATCTCAATGAATTTGGATTCTTTTTTCCTCTTTTCATGATTCCTGAAAAAAGTTACATAAATATCTTTATCAAGAAGGCCAACGAAAATATGTTTACCTAATAGAAATATAAAACTAACTTATTACGAGATGTTTATAGACAGAGAAGTAAGAATGCCAACACTGGCCCGTCCCCCCCCGACCACCCCTGGTCCCTCGTTCACTATTTCACAACTGTTTGTATCCCCACAGCTTGTCTGTACTTCTTTATACTTTCAGGGGATAGTCCACTTCTTAAAGTAGTCATCCCTTTTCGTATTACTTTAAGAAAAATCAGTAGGATTCTGGTTACATTATTCATAGATAATGTATAAAATTCTTTCTTTCTTTCTGTTTTTGCCAGCTTTGTATAAACCATGAATATCTACAAATACAGAAAAGAGAGGGAAGAAGTAGAGTACCTCTCACAGACAGAACTCCAAAGGGACTGCAAACTGACATTGACCCTGGGCTTTACTTATCCCCTTTTAACCCTGTTAATAATCATGCTCATTTGAATTTACTCACTGTCTTGGCGGTGAGGGAACATAGCACACACACATCATCAGAGCTTGCCTCTCAGATCCCCCACAGAGGAGGACAAATGTATTCCATCAGTCATCCTGAATTCTACTGCCCAGAGGACTTCTCTTTAATCATGCAAACACTCCAAAGGTTACAACATAATACTTCTATTACACACTGTAAGAGAATGGCTCACCGTTGATTCCATTCATTCATTCATTTGCCACAGATTCCTGGAATGCCTAGAACTACAAACACTTGGTGAAGTGTTGAAGATACAGAGGTGAACAAGGCATTCTCTGCTTCCAGGAGCTCACCATCCACTGGGTTTCCTCATTCCACAGCCTTTCTTGAGCATCCATCATATGCCAGATCATGTTCTAAGTGTTGGGACACAGCAGAGAAGCAGACAGAAAATAAAAAGGTTTTTAAATAGAGTAATTTTAGGAATTGATATGTCCTATGAAGAGAGTGAAGCAGAGGAGGTGATTGCAGGTGCTATTTTCAGTAGATTGATTACAGAAGTGATGTTTGAGCAAGGACCTCCATGATTAAAACAGTGAATCAATCAATTTTCCTGTGGAAAAGTATGCTGGGCAGTTGTTGCTGTTGTTCAGTCACTAAGTCATTTTCAACTCTTTGTGACCCCACAAACTACAGCACACCAGGCTTCCCTATCCTTCACTATCTCCTGGAGTTTGCTCAAACTCATGTCCATTGAGTTGGTGATGCCATCCAACCATCACATCCTCTGTTGCCCCCTTCCCCTCCTGTCCTCAGTTTTTCCCAGAATCAGAGTCTTTTCCAATGACTTGACTTTTCACATCAGGTGGCCAAAATATTGGAGCTTTAGCTTCAGCATCAGTCCTTCCAATGAATATCCAGGGTCGATTTCCCTTAGGATTGACTGGTTTGATCTCCTTGCTACCCAAGGGACTCTCAAGAGTCTTCTCTAGCACCACTGTTTGAAAGCATCAATTCTTCAGTGTTCAGCCTTCTTTATGGTCCAGTTCATCTGTACATGACTACTGGAAAAAACCATAGCTTTGACAATATGGACCTTTTGTTGGCAAAGTGATGCTGGCCAGAGAGAACACAAAACATAAGATCTAAGCAAAGGAGGACCATGAACTATTTCTTCTGAAGCTTGACTACATTTTTAAGGTCATAGGAACAATGTCCAACTTTGCTACATTCAAATGTAAACCACGTTGCCATTAGGTCTACCATGCACAGTCAACACTAATATATGTTCTCTACACTGAGCTTAACGTTTGTACAGCTTGATATCTCATGTTTTTCTCTGCTTTGTTTACTGACATTTGTATGTACTTTCCATGCCTGAAATCTCTGGGAGAAATGCAAATCATTCAAATATATCACTAGTCCATACAAATCCTTGGAGACAAACCCACCAGAGTTCTCTAGCCTCCTCTGACCTGAATAGTTTGCTCTTAAGGCTGGATATTCAGTTACCATATTGGGTCTTTCTTTCACCAGCATCTTGAGCATTTTCTTCTCTCTTGTGTTGGATCTCCTGATTCTTGATCCAATGTCATCCTCTTTCATCATTCTTCATCATGACTCTCTTAATTCAGAATTAAGAGAATTTCAGAAAAACATCTATTTCTGCTTTACTGACTATGCCAAAGCCTTTGACTGTGTGGATCACAAGAAACTGTGGGAAATTCTGAAAGAGATGGGAATACCAGACCACTTCCCCTGCCTCTTGAGAAACCTATATGCAGGTCAGGAAGCAATAGTTAGAACTGGACATGGAACAACAGACTGGTTCCAAATAGGAAAAGGAGTATGTCAAGGCTGTATATTGTCACCCTGCTTATTTAACTTCTATGCAGAGTACATCATGAGAAACGCTGGATTGGAAGAAACACAAGCTGGAATCAAGATTGCCCAGAGAAATATCCGTAAGCTCAGATATGCAGATAACATCACCCTTATGGCAGAAAGTGAAGAGGAACTAAAAAGCCTCTTATGAAAGTGAAAGTGGAGATTGAAAAAGTTGGCTTAAAGCTCAACATTCAGAAAATGAAGATCATGGCATCTTGTCCCATCACTTCATGGGAAATAGATGGGGAAACAGGGGAAACAGTGTCAGACTTTATTTTTCTGGGCTCCAAAATCACTGCAGATGGTGACTGCAGCCATGAAATTAAAAGACTCTTACTCCTTGGAAGGAAAGTTATGACCAACCTAGATAGCATATTCAAAAGCAGAGACATTACTTTGCCAACAAAGGTTTGTCTAGTCAAGGCTATGGTTTTTCCTGTGGTCATATATGGATGTGAGAGTTGGACTGTGAAGAAGGCTGAGCGCCGAAGAATTGATGCTTTTGAACTGTGGTGTTGGAGAAGACTGTTGAGAGTCCCTTGGACTGCAAGGAGATCCAACCAGTCCATTCTGAAGGAGATCAGCCCTGGGATTTCTTTGGAAGGAATGATGCTATAGCTGAAACTCCAGTACTTTGGCCACCTCATGCGAAGAGTTGACTCGTTGGAAAAGACTGTGATGCTGGGAGGGATTGGGGGCAGGAGGAGAAGGGGACGACAGAGGATGAGATGGCTGGATGGCATCACTGACTCAATGGACGTGAGTGTGAGTGAACTCCGGGAGTTGGTGATGGAAAGGGAGGCCTGGCGTGCTGCGATTCATGGGGTCGCAAAGAGTCAGACACGACTGAGCAACTGAACTGAACTGATAAAAAAAAGAAAAGTGCTAATGTGAGAGATAAGAAGCTTACGTTTCAAACTTTATGGTTGAGATAGAAATAGAAATTGCTAGACCTATCAGAAGCTATATTTCTTTACATTCAATCTGATGCTTGTGGATTTAAGTTAATTGAATTCATGAACAGTTACAAGGCTCAAAGATAAACATAAAGGGTATGATTTCAATGTCAGAGATATATTACTAAAGATGATGTTTCATAGGTGAAGCGTAACTAAGGATTTTACAATGGAACTCTTTCTGTAACACATATCTATCATTAGTCTTTAAAGAATCTGAGTTTTAGAAAGTTCCAGTAATATCAGAACAAAACTATGGAACTGGCTAAACAATTTTTAGGCTTCCATCTTAAATTTAAGGGCAATAAAAAAAGGAATAGCTACTCAATCACAAAGGTTATAAAATATTCAATAATGCCAAAGTTCTGATATTTTCTGGAACTCTCCTGATCTCTTTACTTTCTTTTTCAACTGTATTGTAACACTGCCCTATCAAAACTTGTTTTCATTTTTTACAAATTATTATTCATGTTATAATAACATACTGAAAGTACAAATCAATGCTTTACCTCTTGCCCTTTTTAAAAAAATAAATCAGGCATGCATGAACAGATCGAAAATATTTGAGAGAATAAGAAATCAGTGTGGTGTAATAAAGAGGATTAAATATCACTGACAACACAAATATGTATTCTCTTTGCCAAAATCCCACTAAATAAAATTTTGAACAACAATCTTGGAAGCCAGAAGATAATGGAGCAATATATTTGAAATTCGAAGGGGAATTAATTTGTTACCTAGAATTCTATATCTAGTTATACAATCAATTAAGTGTAAGAGTAAAATATAGACGTTTCCATAAGGTCAAGTCTGAAAATGATGATTTCCATTGTGCCTTTTCTCAGAAGCTGCTCTCTTCAAGGAATAAATTAAGAAGCAAAAAGATGAGACCTGGAACAAGAGATGAGACCTGGGGAACAAGAGATTCAGCAAAAGAGAAAGGAATAGAAAATGCTAAGACTAAGAGAGAAGTGGAGCCCTAAAGCTAATATGATAAGGACAGCAGGTCAAACTGGAGCTGAGAGAGTATACCCTAAAAGGGAAGCTTAAAAAAAAAAAAAAACAACTGAACAAATAAACAAAGAAAGCTGTTTTCATTCACCCAGGTGAATGATTATCTAAGTTTTCAGAGCTCTGGGAATTATTTAATGAAAAGTACATAGAAATCTAAGCAGTGAAATGACTGCTAAAAAACTCCAAGGAAAATGGAAAACTGCACACACACAAAGGAACTGTGATCATAGTGTGCTGTGTAATTCAGTTGTGAACACTACAGGCAGAACAATGGAAGCTCTGGATTTTCCTCTTAGCCCAAATGACAGCATAGCTGCCCTGGGACCATGCGTTGAGAGAAGAACGTCTGTATCAAGACCAGAGTGTTGTTTTGTTTTGTTTTTCCATTTGTTGGTTTTAAAAAGAGCTAAATGATCATGTCATATTCCATAAAGGAATTTAGTGGATTGTACCTCAATTTTTAAACTTAAGAGTATATTTAAAACTTGAAAGAAATCCTAGAAGAAGCAGACTTGCAAGTGGGTTGCCCCTGGTAGGCAGGTCATAAGGAATGGGTGTCAGATTGCTAATTTTTCTCATAAAACACTTTGTCTAAACACATTTTATTAGACATGTTTAAAGAATACTGATGCTTTTTTTTTTTTAATGAGTAGGGACTATTAGATTTAAATCCTTGCCCTGGTCTGTTTATTCAATAGCCTAGAAAGCTTTATTGACTCCTCTGAACTGCACCCGCATAATTTGAGGGTAGTTTTTGAAACAAAATGAGTCTCCAAATATTTTCTCCCTTGACACTTAGGCACATTTTAAGCATATTTTCTAAACCCAGAAGTTCCAAATTCTTGACAAAGCACAACTTGACCATATCATCTTCCCATATCAAGGTTTCAAAAGATTTTTGCTTAACTAGACTTCCACCCTCCACCCCCAGCTTCCTGTTAAAAGGATTCCACAGAGGCTGAGGAATAATAAAGCCCAAAGTGACCCATAACTCTTAAGAGATAATTCCAAGATAAGGGACAAGAGGAATTTCCAAGGCATCTCGGATGTCCCAGGATTTTAGAGACTCCTCAAGTCTCAAGTCTTTGCAACAATTCCGTATGAGCAGCAGAAGGGGTGGCTGTACAGGTCCAAAGCCAGGAGGATAGGAAGTTAGGCACCCTTATGACATCGTGTGTCTATTGGTTTAAGGAAAGAAGAATATGATTTCCTCTTAACTCAAATTTATATCTATGTATCAGATATTTTTACAAGAATGTTTAAAAACTTTTATTTCAAATTTTAAAAGATGGAATGTATTTTTCCATTTCATTATTCTTAAACTAATACCTTTGGAAATTTGTAGGCAAATAAAGTGGAAGTAGAAGATTGAAACAAATGTTCTAGAACTCATCACTGTTTTTCTGTTTCATTTGCTATTTACAGTTCCTATTGACAAAGCTAACTGCGCCTCCTTAACAGTTCTCACTCTGAAAAACAGATCCACATTCTTCTCTTATCAGGGACTGGGCCCTTACACTCAGCTTAATGTTCAACTAGAGTAACTCACAGTTGTTTTACTTACTTCACACACTTTACTTATTCCAAGAGAAAGAATGCACATTGAGCTGCGCTGAGTATATATTTTATTCAACTGCATTTAGATGTTTTACACTTATAAACACACATAATTATATTCTGTCTCCAACCTATTTATGTTACTTGCAAATGGATGTAGCAACTGCCTGCTTACCACCATGTGATTTTAAAGTAATCTCCGTTCATGCAAATTACAAAAAATAATCAAATGTATCAATTTATATTTGTATATCAGATCAGATCAGATCAGATCAGTCACTCAGTCGTGTCCGACTCTTTGCGACCCCATGAATTGCAGCACGCCAGGCCTCCCTGTCCATCACAAACTCCCGGACTTCACTCAGACTCACGTCCATCGAGTCAGTGATGCCATCCAGCCACCTCATCCTCTGTTGTCCCCTTCTCCTCTTGCCCCCAATCCCTCCCAGCATCAGAGTCTTTTCCAACGAGTCAACTCTTCACATGAGGTGGCCAAAGTACTGGAGTTTCAGCTTTAACATCATTCCTTCCAAAGAAATCCCAGGGCTGATCTTCAGAATGGACTGGTTGGATCTCCTTGCAGTCCAAGGGACTATCAAGAGTCTTCTCCAACACCACAGTTCAAAAGCATCAATTCTTCAGTGCTCAGCCTTCTTCACAGTCCAACTCTCACATCCATACATAATGAGTCCTAAATTTTAAAAGTATTATAATTGAGTCTTTTATTTTCATTAGGACCTTGATATTGGACAAAATTTCAAGTCAAAACGGTTCATCCTCTCTTATTCCAGTAGAGATGATCATTTCTCCTTCTATAGTTGGTTACTGGATTTTTTTTTTAAATATAAATTTATTTTAATTGGAGGCTAATTACTTTACAATATTGTATTGGTTTTGCCCTACATCAACATGAATCTGCCACGGGTGTACACGTTTTAGATAATTAAACGTGGATGTTTAATTATCTAAAAATATAAAATAAATCTTCAACTATAGCAGCCAACAGGGTGTTTCATGGTTTAGATTTTGGGTTGCTGTTCCCAGTCAGTCAAAGATAGAGTCCTGAGTCAAAATGAACTATGTGGAGGGCTTTACCTTAATCCTTACTATTCCAATATCTCCCTCCCCCCACGAGAAACAAATATACACCCAAAATGTGATATTGTTTGCCCTGTAGGTTACATAGAGGAGAATGCATAAATCCTTACTGTGCAGTTCAATGAATTTTGAAACAGTACCCAGTTAACCAACATCCAGATTGAGGTATAGAAGAACATGTCTGTCATTCTAGAAAATTTCTCCATACCACTTTCCAATAGCCAGGATTTTTCTGATTTCTAACATCAAAAATTAATTTTGCATATTATTTGCATCAGCTCAATATGAGTAAAATTATAAAGTCTATACTGTTGGGTGCCTGGTTTCTTTTGACCAATAATTTTTGAGATAAATACAAAGCCTGAAGTTTGGAAAAAGAGAAGTAAAAATGATTTTTCTTCACAGATGGCATGACTGTGTGTAAAAGTCATAAGGCATCAGAAAAAAAAAAGGTTATAAATACTAAGAAAGTCAGTCAAGGGCTACAAAATCACCATATAAAAATTATTACATCTTACTCTGCCTTTTGAATTTGCCAACAAAGGTCCATATTGTCAAGGCTATTGAATAATTTTATGGTTGATTAAGAAATTGCTCGCTGAAATAGAGACCCAGGGACGCACACAAACATAACACCAAAACAAACATGATTAACAAGGTTAAAAAAAAAAAAAAAGACCTAAAATATCCGTGAAACCTAGCAAGCAATCAAGATTTAAAAAAAAGAAAAAAAGTTCCAGGCCATGCATAGTAAAAAGTGTTTAGCTCTTGTATCCATCAATTTGTCCGTCTCTTGAGGAACCTTTGTTTTCATATATATATCCTTATTACCCTATGAATACCGTTTTTAAAAATCAAGTTGCAAAGTATTTTACAGATTATGATCAACTGGAATTGGGACTTTATGCTTCTTCCCTTTGCTTATAAAACAGAAGATACTTTTATGAGTAAAGAATTAAATGAAAACGTTTAAATTGTCTTAAAACTGAGCTACCTCTGCATACCTGATGTATGTGTACATGTACGCACATATTCTGCCTTTAGAAGGTATCAGCACTCGCAAAGGTTACCGGATCAGACAAAACAAGTGCAGTCCTTAAATGGTTGTAATCCAATGTTTAAAGGTTGGCTGTAGACTATATACAAAACAAGGCTCCTAGATCATTCATTTTTCTATAACTAACTGAATATAATGCAGAAAATGGCTGTAGACACATTTGTTTTGAAATTTTCAATGCTAGACACTCTTCTAAGAACTTTGTGTTCCTTATCTCATTTAATCTTCACAAAAACTGAAGCACATAATAGTTCCCCCATTTCATAAATAATAAATCAAGGTTGAAGGAATTCAGATAACTTCCCCCAAGGTTTCACATAATTAAGTAAAGAAACTAAAATTTATTTCGAGTCAACAGCTTACTTCCATGCCCTGACCCTCTTTGGTATCTTGCTCTATGTAAATCAATATTCCCATTTTCTTTTTGAACATCCATCTCCTAAACGAAGGTAAATTTGTATGTATAAGTAAATTTCCTACATGTGTTAATTGAAATGAAATAAATACTTAACCCCATAAGGAAAGTGTGACATAGAGATTAAAGTCTAATAAAGGAGATCTTGATAACTGGAATAAAAATCCATCATAGTCCAATTAAATACTTTTATTTTTACATGTTGAGCAAGTAGTGATTTCCTATACGTGATTTTCATGTAAATCTCCCAGTAATTGAATGGGGAAAGTATTTCTACAGTTTTACAAAGAAGCACACTTGGGCTCAGAGGTAAAATGATTCTCCTTCAAAATCATAACCACTTCCTGTCACTGTACAGTTACAAAGCTCATTCAATTGCAGATGTGAACAGAGTTCACAGAAAGAAAAATGCAAAGGCCAATAAAAACATTAAACCTCAACTTCATTAAAATCAGAGAGATTACCATTTAAGCCACAAATGACATAAACATTTGTGTTATATTTATAAACATAACATAAACACAAAGGGCCACTGATGGCCCTTTCAGCCGTCAAATGGGCCAACATAGGTAATTCAAACTTTCAAAACAATGAAGAGGATGTGCAGGTAATGGATTTCTCTCTCATTCCTGATAGGTATGTGAATTGATACAACATCATCTAATTAATACCTTTTAAATTTTAAAATTTCTCCCATTTGATTAGGAAATTTCACTTTACAACCAATCCATCACAAATACAAACTTTGGATATATGTACCAGGATTTTTTACATCCTCCTTTGCAATAATATATGTAGTGAAGTAAAAATGTTAGTTGCTCAGTTCAGTTCAGTTCAGTTGCTCAGTTCAGTTCAGTTCAGTTGCTCAGTCGTGTCCGACTCTCTGTGACCCCATGAATCACAGCACGCCAGGCCTCCCTGTCCATCACCAACTCCTGGACCTCACTCAAACTCATGTCCATCGAGTCAGTGATGCCATCCAGCCATCTCATCCTCTGTCATCCCCTTTTCCTCCTGCCCCCAATCCCTCCCAGCATCAGAGTCTTTTCCAATGAGTCAACTCTTTGCATGAGGTGGCCAAAGTATTGGAGTTTCAGCCTCAGCATCAGTCCTTCCAATGAACACCCAGGACTGGTCTCCTTTAGGATGGACTGGTTGGATCTCCTTGCAGTCCAAGGGGCGCTCAAGAGTCTGCTCCAACACCACAGTTGCTCAGTTGTGTCCAACTCTTTGCACCCCCATGGACTTTAGCCCACCAGGCTCCTCTATCCATGGAATTCTCTAGGCAAGAATACTGGAATGGGTAGTCATTCTCTTCTCCAGGAGATCTTCCTGACTCAGGGTCTCCTGAATTGCAGGCAGATTCTTTACCATCTAAGCTACCAGGGATGCCCAATAATATGTGTACATCTTTAATAATATGTGTATATACACACTTAAATATGTAAATTAAAACTAGATCCACAACAGTGCAAAAGTCATTCATTGGAAAAAATGTTAATCTTTTCAAGAAATGATGCTAGAACAATGGACAGCTATAGGTAAGAAGATGAACTTCAACCTACATCTTATACATTATGTCAAGGATCATATCCGTTCAGTTCAGTTCAGTTGCTGAGTCGTGTCTGACTCTGCAACCCCATGAATCGCAGCACGCCAGGCCTCCCTGTCCATCACCATCTCCCGGAGTTCACTCACACTCACGTTCATCAAGTCGGTGATACCGTCCAGCCATCTCATCCTCTGTCATCCCCTTTTCCTCCTGCCCCCAATCCCTCCCAGCATCACAGTCTTTTCCAATGAGTCAACTCTTCGCATGAGGTGGCCAAAGTACTGGAGTTTCAGCTTTAGCATCAGTCCTTCCAAAGAAATCCCAGGGCTGATCTCCTTCAGAATGGACTGGTTGGATCTCCTTGGAGTCCAGGGGACTCTCAACAGTCTTCTCCAACACCACAGTTCAAAAGCATCAATTCTTCGGCACTCAGCCTTCTTCATAGTTCAACTCTCACATCCATACATGACCACTGGAAAAGCCATAGCCTTGACTAGACAGACCTTTGTTGGCAAAGTAATGTCTCTGCTTTTGAATATGCTATCTAGGTTGGTCATAACTTGCCTTCCAAGGAGTAAGCATCTTTTAATTTCATGGCTGAAATCACCATCTGCAGTGATTCTGGAGCCCAAAAAAATAAAGTCTGACACTGTTTCCACTGTTTCCCCATCTATTTCCCATGAACCGATGGGACCAGATGCCATGATCTTCGTTTTCTGAATGTTGAGCTTTAAGCCAACTTTTTCACTCTCCACTTTCACTTTTATCAACCGACTTTTTAGTTCCTCTTCACTTTCTGCCATAAATGTGGTGTCATCTGCATATCTGAGGTTATTGATATTTCTCCCGGCAATCTTGATTCCAGCTTGTGCTTCTTCCAGCCCAGCGTTTCTCATGATGTACTCTGCATAGAAGTTAAATAAGCAGGGTGACGATATACAGCCTTGACGTACTTCTTTTCCTATTTGGAACCAGTCTGTTGTTCCATGTCCAGTTCTAACTGTTGCTTCCTGACCTGCATATAGGTTTCTCAAGAGGCAGGTCAGGTGGTCTGGTATTCCCATCTCTTTCAGAATTTTCCACAGTTTCTTGTGATCCACACAGTCAAAGGCTTTGGCATAGTCAAGAAAGAAGAAATAGATGTTTTTCTGGAACTCTCTTGCTTTTTCCATGATCCAGCGGATGTTGGCAATTTGATCTCTGGTTCTTCTGCCTTTTCTAAAACCAGGTTGAACATCTGGAAGTTCACGGTTCACGTATTGCTAGAGCTTGGCTTGGAGAATTTTGAGCATTACTTTACTAGCGGATGAGATGAGTGCAATTGTGTGGTAGTTTGAGCATTCTTTGACATTACCTTTCTTTGGGATTGGAATGAAAACAGACCTTTTCCAGTCCTGTGGCCACTGCTGAGTTTTCCAAATTTGCTGGCATATTGAGTGCAGCATTTTCACAGCATCATCTTTCAGGATCATATACCTAGATTTAAATCTTAGAGTACTTAGAAAAAAATTTTTTTAATCTTTGTGACCCAGGGTTAGGTAAAATGTTCTTAGAAGTGACACAAATAACTCAATCTATTCAAGAAAAAAATGATGAATTGAACTTCACCCAAATTAAAAATGTTTGTTTTGTTTAAGACATTATTAAGAAAATCAAAAGGCAAGCTACAACCTGGGAGATAATGTTTGCAAAATCACATATACAATAAACTACCTATATCATGACTATATGACGAACTCTCAAAATTCAACAGTAAGAAAACTTAAAAACCTATATAAAGATGTACAAAAAAATTAAACAGACACTTCACCAAAGAGGATCTACAGATAGCAAACAGCACTTGGAAAGATAATCAATATCACTAGCCATTAATATCAATATATCAATATCCAATATCAATATCACTACCCCGTGGACTGTAGCCCACCAGACTCCTCCATCCATGGGATTTTCCAGACAAGAATACTGGAGTGGTTGCCATTTCCTTCTCTAAGGGACCTTCTTGACCCAGGGATCAAACCCGGGTCTCTTGCATTGCAGGAAGACTCCTTACCACCTGAGCTGTCAGGGAAGTCCCATCACTAGCTATTATGTAAATGCAAATTAAAACCAAGGTAAAATTCTACTACAAAACTATTGGAACAACTAAAATAAAAAATACCAACAACATCAAGTGCTGGTAAAGATGTGGAGCTACTGGAACACTCATATATTGCTTCCTGGAATACAAAATGGTATAGCCAGTTTGGAAAAGTTGGACAATTTCTTCAAAATTAATCCTTTACTAGAGAGAAATAAAAATTATTTTCACACTGAAAGACCTGTACCTGAATGTTTATTCAGCATCTTTATTCATAATAATCAAAAACTCCATCAACCAAAGACTCCATCAATTTCTAATGGATAAATAAATTTTTGTAAATTCACATCAAAGGAACAAACTACTGATAAACTCTACAGCTTGGCTGAATCTCAATGACATTGTGCTAAGTGAAAGAAATCATCACACTTTAGCTTTTGTAGTCTCAAAGGGTGTATATTAATGACTCCATGTATACAATATTCTCCAAAAAACTAAACTATCAGTTTGAGAACAGTTCAATGGTTTCAAAGAGTTACGATGCAGGAAGCAAGGCTCAAGCATGCATACTCTTTGGTCGACTCTTTGCGACCCCGTGGACTGAAGCTCACCAGGCTCCTCTGTCCATGGGATTCTCCAGGCAAGGATACTGGAGTGGGTTGCCATTTCCTTCTCCAGGTGACCTTCCTGTCCCAAAGATCGAACCACTTCTCATTATGTTTCCTGCATTGCTTCTTTACCACTAGCCCCACCTGGGAAGCCCACACAGGAAGCATGTGACTATAAAAGGAGAGCATGAGAGTTTTTGAAGGTGATGAAATTGTTCTGAAATCTGAGGTAACCTGTAAACTTCAGTTTTACACAAGTCTAAAATTCAAAAACTGTACACCCCACCAATCAATTATACTGTATGATAATTTAAAAATCAAAAATAAAAACCAAAATTATTGAATAAAGAATAATTCTTCTGTGTGTATAAAATATTCTATAGTCGTGAATGTGAATGAATTAATCTATCAATACCTAATAATCTGAGTGGGTATCTCCAGTATGTTGCTAAGTGATACAATCTATTTCAAGTATTATGTTTATAAAATATGATCCAATTTTTACAAAAATTAAAACAAAAATAAAATTTATATGTGCATGTATACATATATGTATGTGCATGAGTATGTGTGTGAATGTGTGCATCTGTGTATATGCATCATGTTTCTATCAATATCATTGAAGAGAAAGATACTTAGGAAAGACAGAGGGGTTTAGAGGTGAAGTGGAGACAATGGTTATCTTTTGTAATAAGTGTATCATTTCAGTGATTAAATACTTAGTTGGCCAAAAAGTTCATTCAGGTTTTCCCATAACATCTTATGAAAAATCCTGAATGAACTTTTTGGCTAATATTTGTTCTTTTTGTTGAAAAAGAATAAGATAATATCTCTTATATAGGAATGAGTATTTTGGAAGAATGCTACTTCCACAGAAACATAAATATGATTTTTATTATACACAGAAAGATGTTTTCAAAAAATGCCTTTTCATTATTATTTATCTGTGATTTTAGTCTTCAAAACATGGTAAGAATTGAGGAAATCTAAGGAGTTTATTGTCAATTACAAAATTCTATGAGTCCTTAGATTTAGGTAGATTTACACTGTAGTGAGCTATGACCATGAACATATTTCAAAATAATTAATAATATTTCAACCCAGTGTTGCATGAAAGATGATTTTTGAAATAACAGCATAATTTTCTTCAGCACATCTTATGGAGTTAATGAAGCATAACTATATTAGTAGCTACATGATTAAAGGCATAAGAAATTGTAAGTAAACTGTTTTATCATTTAATCCTTTTAAAGCAGGAATATTATGTAGTTATTTATAAAACCATTTGGACTAATGTATGTATTTTGCTAAGTCAGGGATAATATTTTAAAGTATGTAAAATTCACGTTATATTTTTATTAGTAAAAATGATTCCTTTTTCTTAATAGAGTAACATAGCCCATTTCAAATGATTTCCAAAATAGAATTTTTTTATATAAGCAGTACTATTCAACATTCTGTTATCAGGTAAAGGAAAATTATAATTTCAACACAGAGAATGTTTAATGCTTCTTAAACAGGAGTATGTTCCTCAATATCATGTACACAGATTATCATAAGGTAAAATTTCCTGAAGGTGGCAGCATTCTAAGCAAACCTGCCCTCAACTTCTGCTGCAAGTTCTTATTTATGAAGCGTTATTACATTTGCTGTTTAAAATGGCTGGTAATATTACAAACCATTAATAATTATGAAAGCAATGTCACTGTAACCATCATACTGATGGGATTTCAAAGGAACTCCTACTAGTTATAGTCTATACTTTAAGCTACTCTTCTATATGTAAGCATTTGCTATATACCTGCTGTCCCTAACCTGTTTAGCACCAGGGACCACTTTTGTGGAAGGCAATTCTTCCACAGACTGGGGTGGGTGGGGGTGGGGTGGAGATGGTTTCAGGATGATTCAAGTACATTACATTTATTTTACACTTTATTTCTACTATTTTTACATCAGCCGCACCTCAGATCATCAGGCATTAGATTCTGAAGTTTGGGGCCTCTGGTGTATATATATATATATCTTGCACAAATATATGAAAGAAAGTGAAAGTGAAAGTTGCTCAGGCATGTTCGACTCTGCGACCCCATGGACTATATGTAGTCCATGGAATTCTCCAGGCCAGAATACTGGGGTGAGTAGCCTTTCTCTTCTCCAGGGCGTCTTCCCAACCCAGGAATCAAACCCAGGTCTCCCGCATTGCAGGCAGATTCTTTACCAGCTGAGCCACCAGGGAAGCCCTGTGAATGCCAGGAAGACCAGGGAAATACAAATATATATATATAAGACTAAATACTCAATATATATATATCACCCAAATACAAATATATACTTTTAAGGGCTTATATATCTATGAAAATTTCTGTCCCCTGAGATATTACATCAATTTTCTTACTAATAAATGTTAGCAAAGTGACAAGGTGCCAAAGATGCATTTCAATATTCCAATTTTCAATTTTGAATCAGAGGAAATTAATTTTAATGCCAATTCTTTCTCTACATTTCTTGAAATATGAGGAAAATAATCATAATGAATATTATGGCTATGATTCTTGAAACTAAATCAGAGGACAAATTCTAATTTAAACATTGAGCTTTAAAGTACTTATTCAATTCCATTCACAATTTTAAATGAAAACCCGTAAAGATTCATGGCTGCCAAGAAAATATTATTTGATGATATACTTTTGAAGCTATAATTCTCTATATTGATGGTTGTGACTGTTATCTTTAATATTAAAAGGCAAGTTTCCTGACCTATACTTTGCCATTAGGGACTCTTCTAAGAAGAGAGAGTTATAAGTATGGCCAGATAATCACTGTCATCCCTGTAACTCCACAGGAGATCACAGTCATCTCAAGGGAAATGTTAGCCTGTAGGAACAACTGAAACGTCTGGTTCTTTGGTAAGAATCTTACACTATCTAGTTCTTTCCATCCATCCCCACTGCCTTGTACCTAAATTCTCCTACACTTGTACAATGTCTGAAAAAGGAACTGGCATTTTCTCAGGAATAGCAGCCATTAATCCTTTGCGGTGTCATTCATCAATGGAATTCCTCTGGAAGATCCCCTGGAGAAGGGAATGACAACCCACTCCAGTATTCCTGCCTGGAAAATCCCATGGCACAGGAGTCTGGTGAACTATAGTCCATGGGGTTGCAAGTGTTTGACACGATTGAGCCACACACACACACACACACACACACACACAATCCTTTGCTGTATCATTCATCAGTGGAGTTCCTCTGGATTCAGGTTATTTTTCATTTAAGATGAGATGTGCTTCTCCATTCATAGTTGTTGTTTGGTTGACTTCTAGGCGTTGGTTACTCCTTTCCTAAATTCTATTGTGTTCGCCAGTAACCTCCTATCTAAATGTTAAGGCGGATTCATCAAGTATAAATTAGACTGTCATACAATCAAATGTTTCTTAGAAAGAGAGTTAAGTCTTTTGTGCTATGAGTACAAAGACATAGTGTGTCTCGGCAGATGGTAACATGCAGGCCAGCTAATCCACGTGTGACCGTGTGGTTTTTAGCAAAGAAAAATCCCTGGAAGTCAGTAAATGCAAACTCAGCATTTTCCCCCCCATCTAGAGTTTCCCCAAACAAGCTTTCCTCTTTATCTCTATTGGTTTTATTCTTCCTTCTTTCCACTTCTTCCTTTACTCTTCTCCATATCAGTATTCTTCCATTTGTTGTATCTTTTCTCCTCCTCCTTTTTTTTTTTAAGCCTCTGTCCCTTTTCTCTGCAGTTTATGATTCTGTGAGCATAACACAACTTTTTTTCTGGCCTCTAGACCACTTCTCTTTTTCTCCCTCTCTCTGTCATTCCCTAACATTATAATATTGATGGTGTGTGTGTGTGTGTGTTTGGTTTTTTGCTTGCTTTCCTCCAAGGCAAATTTGAGAAAAACACAAGATCTGGGACTTGAGGTCACAAAAGCAATAATAACATAGATTCTGGGTGGTGATGGACAATGGTTAGAATGATGATTTATCCAGATATCATCAGAGAATAGGGACAAGGAAAGTTCTATGAAGTTTCCCTATAAATTTAAAACTGAAAAATTTCCAACATAACTTATCCAATGAATCTTATTTTTTACATACTTAGGACTAGCAAGTTAAAAATTCTTAAAATATTTAGCTTAAACTCCTCAGTTAACTCTATAGAGTACACCCAACAACATATAGATACAGATGAGGAAGTGCATTCTTTTTCTATATTTTGCTAAACAGGGCTTAATAAAGAAAAGATTCAAAGAAATAAATGAGAAGCCTATTTTAAACAAAATGAGATCACTTGAGCATGAGTGACAGAAGAGAGAAGTTTAAAGAAGAGAAAATAGGCATGATTCTAGTATGAGGAACTTGAAAGAGATTAGTGAGAAATGAACGTTGAAATACAAGAAACAGTGAAAGCATTCATATATGCAATTAGCAATTGCCTTGGAGGAAAGTAAGAAAAAAATCAATATTATAATATTAGGGAATGACAGAGAGAGGGAAAGAAAGACAAGAGGTCTAGAAGCCAGGAAAAAAAATTCTTGTTGACTGCAATAGTAAGAAGGAAATAAATTTGGAATGTAACATGGTGGAAAAGGCTTCCCTGGTGGCTCAGTGGTAAAAAAAAAAAATCTGCCTACAAATGCAGGAGACACGGGTTCGATCCCTGGATCAAGAAGATTCCCCTGGAGAAGGAAATGGCAACCCAGTCCAGTATTCTTGCCTGGGAAATCCCTTAGACAGAGGAGTCTGGTGTGCTGCAGACCAAGGGGTTGTAAAGAGTTGGACGTGACTGAGGGATTAAACAAGGTGGAAGAAGCAGTAAGATTTTGCCATGAGTGGAAGGAAGGGCTGGTTAGATCATCTGCTAAGTGGAGAAGATTTACACATCTGAGCCAAACAGAAGAAATATCCATGACTATTGTACAAGAAGTCAGTTTTGCCCTTAATCAAGTCGAGTGAAAACACTGGTTCTAGCCAGCAAGCTGATTTTTATATCAAGCAAGAGAAGAACAACAAATACATAATCTAATTATCACTAAAAGCAGAAATGACACCAATTATGTTTTAAACTCTTCATAATCTCATGGAATGTGATAATAAGTGAACTGTGGACAGCATCAAGCTCATTCTGATGCCCAACTAAAGGCACATAATAAAATAAAAGTTAGCAAGAAGGAATTTGTGTTACTATTCTATATTAGCTACCTGGAAAAATCTTAGGTACTTTGCATTTGAGACAGATTTTCTTGTTTCCTGATCCTTCTAGCAAAATAAAGGTAATATAAATAGTTCTTTGCCAAAGTGAACACAGAAAGGAGAGACTGAGCAGAGTCACCCTAAGCATATATCACTCTCCTCCTTCGCCTACGTGTAGAACAAGCTAGGAGATGCAAGAAATGATACCCTGGAGTAAGGAAGTGGCAACCCACTCTAGTTTTCTTGTCTGGAAAATTCCATGGGCAGAGGAGCCTGACTGGCTACAGTCCACAGGGTCACAAAGAGTTGAACATGACTGAGCACACAGCACACAACAGAACAAGTTAGTCATATCAGAAGTGGGGCATCCATTGCCTCCACCCATTTTCAAGTTTCCCATTGGAATATTGACTCTCCTCTATGGACCTCCAGTACAAGGAAATGAGAACACAAGAGTGGAACATAAGCTCTTAGTATTGGCTACTGGGAGAAAATACTCCATATTAATTATTCCTGAAGCATCCCAGAATTCTTGACCTCTTTGGAAACAGTTGTGGTGTCAGAGAAATTCCATTTACAAGAAGGGTCCCAAGACTTTAAACAGGGTGAGTAAACACTAGAGCTTACCGCCAGATTCTACTATGACTGAGTTAGAACACTAAAGATTAGGGGAAGGGCTATTTTTTTTTTTTTTTTTTTTGCTTCAAACTCTTGGAAGGTAGCCTTAGAGTTGCTCTTCCAGATGGAGAAACATAAATGTGGATGCCTCTTGGACCCAAGAAGTCCTGGGCTTAGGAAAGGGACTTCACAACGTATTTTGCTGCCTGCTGTAAAGGGATTCGAAAAGTTCTTTATAAAAGCAAATTTTTCCACGTCCTGGCTATTATAAACAGTGCTGCGATGAACACTGGGGTACACGTGTCTCTTTCAATTCTGGTTTCCTTGGTGTGTATGCCCAGCAGTGGGATTGCTGGGTCATAAGGCAGTTCTATTTCCAGTTTTTTAAGGAATCGCCACACTGTTCTCCATAGTGGCTGTACTAGTTTGCATTCCCACCAACAGTGTAAGAGGGTTCCCTTTTCTCCACACCCTCTCCAGCATTTATTGCTTGTAGACTTTTGGATCGCAGCCATTCTGACTGGCGTGAAATGGTACCTCACAGTGGTTTTGATTTGCATTTCTCTGATAATGAGTGATGTTAAGTTAAAAAAAATAAAAAGTAAAATAAAATAAGCAAATTTTTAAGAAGTTCTACACATAGAGAAGGTTCAGTTACTTTTTATTTTTTAAAAGGTTTTTTCTTTGATGTGGACCATTTTTTTAGTCTTTATTGTTTCTGTTACAATATTGTTTCTATTTTATGTTTTGGTGTTTTGGCCATAAGGCATGTGGAGTCTCAGTTCCCTGACCAGAGATTGAACCTGTGCCCCCTGCACTGGAAGGCGAAGTCTTAACTGCTGGACCACCAGGGAAGCCCCTATTGCTTTTTAAATGAACATATAATATAAACATGGTATACCTACTGTGCCTCTGAAAAGTGGACCTTTCACAGGTATACGACTCAGTGAATTTTTATCATATGATTACATCTCATGTAACGAGCTCCTGGATCATGATCTAGAGCACTAACAGAAAGGACTTTAAATGTAACTACTAGCCTGAGTTCTAACAGCAGAGCTTTGCCTATTTTTTGCTTTTAAGCTTTGTTCATTTATTCTGAATAAATGAAATAATGCTATGTGTTCTCATATGTATCTGGCTCCCATTCAGATATTACGTTTGTATGTTTCATTCACATATTTGGGGGTATTATGGACTGGAAGGGTTATTCTCATTGCTGTATAGTAGTCTATTATATGAATATACTGTAATATATTATCCATTCTACTATTCATGAACACTTGAGCAGCTTCTAATCTGGGGATGTTATGAACAGTGCTATGATAAACATTCTCATATATGTGTCTTTCAGTGTACATATCCATTCATTTAAGATAGGTATATATCAAACAAGTGGAATTGCTAAGCCATAGGGTAGGTACATGTTCATTTGTTTTAATAGATACTGCCAAACAATTTTCCAAAATGTTTCTACCAATTTACATTGCAACTGTCATGTGTGAGAGTTACAACTGATCTACATCTTTAACAGTCTTTTCCATTTTTTTACTTTAGTGTTTTCTGATGGGTGACCATGGGGATTTAGAAATGTACTCTTAATACTGGCTGAGGAGTCTTGGACCCAGATCTTGATAATTCCACTTGTAAATGATGTATCTGTGTCTCAGATTCCACTACTACATGCAGCATCTTTTAAATGAAAATAAATCAATTTTAAGAAATCTACCCAAAAAACCAACTTTACCCATCAACCAACACTTTGAAAAACAGTTCAGTGGTCAATTCTTCAATTCAAGCACATCAAATGAAGCTGCACTTTCAAGGATATACAGTTTTTTAATTTTGTTTTTTCCTAATACTTTTGTTTTTAATCAGTCTGATTATCTGTTCCTTTACAGATTTATCCAGACTGCACTGGTGTTTTCCAAAGCAGAATATAGACCCACTGGAAAACTTGTTCTAGCTTAAAATGTTATGTATTATGTTATTACTACCTGATATTTTCTGTGATAATTATCAGAGATGCAAAGATCATTAAAATAGAATCCCCCTTTTCAGTAACTCACAAACTTAGGAGAAAGATAACGGCTTACATACTTTGAGTCTTTGGTGTATGAACTTCACACACTTATCTCATTTAATCCTCCTTAACAACATAGGCACAGGGTCGATTATCGGCCCCTTCTATGGATGAGGAGACTGAGGCACAGAGACGTGAATAAACTTGCCCGAGGTGGCAGTGATGTAGAAATGGCATTCAAAGCCACTATGATTTTAACCATGACACCATCCTATGCCTGTGACAAAAGACAGAATAGGGTATTGCTTTAAAATAGGGCTGAAAACAAAGTTATCAAAGCAAAACAGAGATACAAGTGGGAAAGATGAATTCTGACTGAGGAAGTTGGAAACTTTATGGAAAACGCATACTATGAGCTGGGTCTTGAAAATTAGGTAGTACTTTGAAGGAATAAAGTGAGAAGGAATGGAACCTCATGTAGAGGAAATAATACGAATTCAAAATTCCTTGGAGAAGGAACTGTAACCCAAGAGACTAGAAAAAAGTGAGTTAACAAATGGACACAGAATGGACACAGAAATTTAGAGGATGTCAAGGATTTTATGCAGGCTTCCCAGGTGGCATAGTGATAAAGAATCTGCCAGCCAATGCAGGAGATGTAAAAGATGGGGGTTCGATCCCTGGGTCAGGAAGACATCCTGGGAAAAGGCATGGCAACCCACTCTAGTATTCTTGCCTGGGAAATCCCACGGACAGAGGAGCCTGGTGGGCTACAGTCCACGGGTTCCCAAAGAGTTGGACACGACTGAGCATGTACATATGCAAGTATTTTATGCAGCATGTAGTCTTGTACTGTCGTTCAAGTAGCTGACAGATGAGAGAGCGAATAAGTGGGTAAAGGCTACATTCAGGAAAGCAGCACTTTGAGGTCTGCATAACAGAAGTAGAACCTCGGCCTAAGGTTTACAATTTCTCATTCTGTAAAATTTATTTTATAATGTGGGATCTTCAATTTAAGCAACTCTATTCAAAATTCTGGGAGTGGTTTTGCTAAAGGATTGTTAAATTTAATTGTATAGAAACTAGGGCAAATTTCAAATCACTTTCAGTACTGTTATCTTCACCTCATTGTTTTAAAATTTTATTTTAAAATGATAAAAAAAATCACTGACACAAAATATTATTTTGGCATTAAGGAGAAGAAATAGATATTTTTAAATTATTACTGCAAAAGTACTTGGAAAATGTTCATCCTTGCTTATAATCAAAGAAGCATAAATTATAACAACCTGGAGACGATATAGTACACCTATCAGTTCAGGTCAGTTCAGTCGCTCAGTCGTGTCCAACTCTTTGCGACCCCATGAATCACAGCACACCAGGCCTCCCTGTCCATCACCAACTCCTGGAGTTTACTCAAACACATGTCCATGGAGTCGGTGATGCCATCTAGCCATCTCATCCTCTGTCATCCCCTTCTCCTCCTGCCCCTAATCCCTCCCAGCAGCAGGGTCTTTTCCAATGAGTCAACTCTTCGCATGAGGTGGCCAAAGTATTGGGGTTTCAGCTTCAGCATCAGTCCTTCCAATGAACACCTATAAGAAGTCCAAAAATATTTTTGATGATAATGATGGCTATGCTGAGGTGATACTGGCCCAAGAAAACACAGTTAGTAGCTCTAAAATTATGCCATGCTTTTGGGAACAATGTATCCAAGAATCATGAAGAAATCTATGTCATAGTTATTCTATTTCCAGAAATTTGCTCATTTATTTATACAATAGATGGTTATTGAGCATCTATGGTAGGGATCTAGAATATAAATATCAGCAACATATAGTCCATTCCTTCAAGAAGCTAATCTACTAATTGAGAGTGAACTTGAAAAAATAAAACAAAATACTACCTTTAAGTTTAGTGACTTTTATAAAGAATGGTATGCATGGAGGGAAGAGAAAACTAAATATAGGTTATCTTAAGGAAACCATCTGGGACAGCAAAAAGAAATTCATGAGGCTGTTAATTGGGCACCTGCAATAATAAAATGAAATCAAGGAGAATAAAAAAGGTCAACCCCCCCTATATATTGACTTAATGAAACAATTTAAAGCATTCTGATAAAACAAAATGGAGTTTGATAATATTTTTAAAAATGAAAAACCATATTCAGTACAAATTATCATGCAAAATTGTTTACACAACATGATTGTAGCATGTAAAAATATACAGATATGAGGTAATGAACAAAAGTCGATCAGCTTGACAAAAAGATAATTTTAATAAAAAACGGCATTTAAGATTGTATTTTGTTTCTAATAAAAGGTAAACTTTAGTCATTTAATAATTTCTGGACAATTAAAGGGAAAATATTCAGATGGTAAAATTATAGAGATTATACCTAAATATTAAGGTAAAAACTCTGATATATTAAGTTTGCAGAATGTTGACAACCCAATATTTTTATATTTGTACCAGATCTTTCCAGTTCAAAATCTTCCTCAATTATTATCATATGAACACAATATTTCTGTTAAAGAAGTGGGTGTTGATTGGTGACTATCTCCATATTTCTCAAGTGAGAGAGCTGAGATTATTTCAGTGATGTGTCATTTGCTTGATTACAAGGGCTGAGGTCTCTCTATCTTAAGTCAACAATGATTCCCAAAGGGCTCAGTAGCTTCTAATCAGAACTTTTCAAACAAACGTCTTTATCTGCCAAACTTTGAGTTTAGAACCCCATGTTTTCTCCACTGGAGATTATCATATAGCACCATAAAGTCATTCTGGAAGTCCAACTACGACTATGTTCTAATAAAGTAGAACATTAGATGTTCTACTTTAACATAAATGCAAGAAATTAAAAATAACTTATTAAAGAGTATAACTTTCTTTTTCAACTTTTACAGTCAAAGAATTTATGGGAATATTAGAGTATGTAATAACTTTATTGTATACAATATTTGCTTGAAAGATGGGACCTTCTGTATAAAGTGCAGAGATACAAAATTTTGAAAATAAGTTTGGCCAGTAGAATTTTTCTCAAAAAGAAAAAATCCTATGAGGTTTTGTTTTCAATACATGTGCACACAATGTATTTTCATGATCAGAGCAAGTAATTGTTATTACAAGAAAAGTAGCTCTCAGAATTATACTATTATTGGATCAACTTTTCAGCATTGACCTCTACTGTTATTAGTTGGAATAATACACTAAGACTTTAAAGAATTGTGGGTGAAGCCCTTGTAACTAATTGCACTTATGAATTAAATAATGATGCCTGGGTTGTACCTTTTTTCCCCCCAAAGCTATTTGAAGTGTTACTAACAAGCTTGATGGGTACAATTTGACTTCTTACTCATAACACTGAAGACAAGTATACCATGTACATTTTAGGCAACTATCTATAACAATTTTTGTTGGTCCTATCTTTCAAACAAATATTTTATACAATAATGTTATTATATACTCTAACAATCCCATAAAATCCTTTAACTGTAAAAGTTGAAAAACAAAGTTATGTTCTCTAATAAGTTATTTGTAATTTCTTAAAGAAAATACCTCAAGCGGTTATTAACTTGACTTTGCATAGTCTATTAATAAATAGAAAATTGAAATAAGATTCTTTCTTTAGGAAAAAAAGAATTATTTATTCTAAGTATTGAGAATATCTAACTTTCTAGAATTTTTTATTTATCTATGCTTTCACAAAATGAAATTTGTGAGACAGAAATTACAAAACTAATTTTTTCTTGTTCTTTTAAAATGGTGATTAATAAGAAAAGTAATAAAGGTTCTAATTATTTCTTCTGAATGTTCATTTTGATCTATCCTAATTATCCTAGAACAAATATTTAGCCGTTCCTGATTTAGTTTTTTTTCCTCTTATCACTTCTTACCCACTCCCAAGTCTATATTTTAAGCAATTTCAATCAGAGCAGATTTAAAAATCCCAGCGTGTTCATGGGAACATACTGATTCAGAGTGAATCTTTCCTAATTATTTTGTGTTCACATGGGTGTTCACTTTGGCCCCTCTCCAAGCTTGCAGCCAAGAGGGAAAATTACCTTCCCACACCCAACTAAAAACAGAGTCAAAGAATAATTCCTTTGGTGAGCAGCGTCCCTGAATAAGCAGTTTTCGCTTGGTGTGTGTGTATTTTTCTTAATGAAGATCTGTTTGTAGATTAAGCCAACAAAGTAGCTTTCACACAGAAGAATATGTACTGCTGTTGTTTTTTTCTTTAGAAATAAAATTCTGAAATTTACAACCCTTACCACCAAGTTTTTAAAATCCCAAATAACATGTATTTTACACAGCATGAAACAGTTTTCTTAAAAAACAAGTTATAATTCTTTTCTTAATCTGTTTTTTAAGTCCTTTATCTTAACCCTTCCAAAATAAAATCTTCTTTGATATTATCATCTTTCATGCTGTTATAAATGAGCATGTCTTTGAGGAGTTCCTTTTTAGAAGGTGAATATACTCAAGCCATGGTCTAAAAAAAGAACCCTGACGGCATAAAGGCACAAAACAGTTTCTTACCCTTCTGAATATAAAAGTTCAGGATTAATTTTTGTCTTGTTTGACCTAGGAAAAATATCCAAGCCCTCCAGAGAGGTCTGGTCCAAGCTTTCTCTATCAGGAATTGCTTTGATTTAAAACAACACAGATTATGTGCTTATGAAGAAGAAAAAAGAAAAATCCCCATGAGCTGAGTTGATACTCCAAAGATGGAGAGGTTTTTACAGAATGATGAGGGCATATGGTGAGGTTTTAAAGTCTCCGGTTCCTCTTCAAACCCACCTTCAGAAGTATCACTCACACACACATGCACACACACACACCCCCGCCGTTTCTATGATGAATCAGACAATCCACTCGTCTGGGGAGTCGTTTCTGCACTGGTAACTGGCAGAGCACTCCACTTGAGGGTTGACGAGCACTTTTGAAAGTGGTAGTGATGACAGACTTGGATGGGCTTTTGCCATATAGCTTATGAGAGTACAATTTTAGAGGCAAGATTTGAGATGAAGGCCACCATACGTGAAAAGGGCTAAACAGAATTGATAATGCGTATGGATGTAGAAATAAAAACAGAAGTTTGAAAATGTTTCTGTCTTCCACATGGGCATAGACTTTACTTTTGACCCAGAAAATGAATGACTTCCTTTCATGTTAAGGTACTTTTGACTTAAAATATATAAACATTGCATTACTATGCCATTTGTATCATTCTTGAGTTTGGAAGAGGGGCAAAATTCTAAAACACAGATCTTGTGGTATTATTTACCAGTTGTGAAGAGCTGACTCATTTGAAAAGACCCTGATGCTGGGAAAGATTGAGGGCAGGAGGAGAAGGGGACGACAGCGGATGAGATGGTTGGATGGCATCATCAACTCAATGGACATGGGTTTGGGTGGACTCCCGGAGTTAGTGATGGACAGGGAGGCCTGGTGTGCTGTGGTTCATGGGGTTGCAAAGAGTCGGACACAACTGAGCAACTGAACTAACTGACTGACTGACTAACCTCCAGCTGGAAAAATTAAAAGAACTTGTCTGACACCTTATTTCTGAAAATTTCCGCATTTTATAACTTTAGTCAGCTAAGAAACCTAGGTTTCATTAACTTTGACTATGCCAAGATCTCAGTTAGATGAAGTAGGTTCTCCCATTTTACTTTTAACAGAACCCAGTAAGTACAAGCTTGCCTATTTCCAGGTGTTACAATCTACGCCCTGTTCAAAACTGAATCTCAGGGAGCATTTTAAAAACAGTGGAGTAGATCTTTCCATTTTCCTTAACCATATTCCCTTTCTTCCCTTATAAAATGTCCTTTTATGAAGTGAAAGTTGTTCAGTCGTGTCCGATTCTTTGTGACCCCATGGACTGTAGTCCGTGGAATTCTCCAGGCCAGAATACTGGAGTGGGTAGCCTTTCCCTTCTCCAGGGGAACTTTCCAACCTAGGGATCGAACGCAGGTCTTGTGCATTGCAGGCGGATTCTTTACCAGCTGAGACACTAGGGAAGACCTATAAAATGTCCTTTTATAGTAAATTCTTTATTAAAAAGAGAGACACATAAACATTCTACTCTAATATCCCCAGTTCAAGGCTGTATAAATGGTGCTATCTAACTGAATTTTTCATCTCAATAAATTCTGTGCCCAAATATCTCTTTGTTTCTTTCTTTTTTCACCTATTATCCTCTATTCTAAAAACAATTGACAATTTACTAAGCACTTTCTGTGTATTCATTCTCCAATATTAATATCCTCCTTTTCCAAATGCTTACTAAATTACAATATAAAAGGCTCTCTAATCTGTTTCTCCTGAGCTTACATTTGAATGTGTGTGTGTGTGTGCATGCATGCACATGTGTGCGCACACGTGCCCACACACGCACACACACGCATGTGCCTTCAATCTTTCCCAGCATCAGTGTCTTGTCCAATTAGTCAGCTCTTTGGATCAGGCAGCCAAAGTATTGGAGCTTCAGCTTCAGCATCAGTCCTTCCAATGAATATTCAGGGTTGATTTCCTTTAGGACTGACTGGTTTGATCTCCTTGCAGCCCAAGGGACTCGCAAGAGTGTTCTCCAACACAACAGGAAAACGTCAATTCTTCAGCACTCAATCTTCTTTATGGTCCAACTCTCACATCCATACATTACTACTGGAAAAACCATAGCTTTGACTATACAGATATTTGTTGGCAAAGTAATGTCTCTGCTTTTTAATACACTTGTCTAGGTTTGTCACAGCTTTCCTTCCAAGGAGCAAGTGTTTTTTTAATTTCATGGTTGCAGTCACCATCTGCAGTTTTATATATATATATATTTTGTAATGCATGCTCATTCATATCCGACTCTTTGCAACCCCATGACTATAGCCCACCAGGCTCCTCTACCCATGAAATTTTCCAGGCAAGATACTGGAGTGGGGATGCTATTTCCTACTTCAGGGGATCCTCTGAACCCAAGTATCAAACCCATGTCTTTTGTGTCTCCTGCATTGCAAGCAGATTCTTTACTACTTGCCCCACCTGGGAAGACCTGGAGTCCAAGAAAATAAAGTCTGTCACTGTTATCACTTTCTCCCCTTCTATTTGACATGAAGTGATGGGACCAGATGCCTTGATCTTAATTTTTTGAAGGCTGAGTTTCAAGCCAGCTTTTTCACTCTCCTCTTTCACCCTCATCAAGAGGTTCTTTAGTTCCTCTTCACTTTCTGCCATTATAGTGGTATCATCTGTATATCTGAGGCTGTCGATATTTCTCCCTGGCAATCTTGATTCCAGCTTGTGAGTCATCCAGCCTGGCATTCCGCATGATGTACTTTGTATATAAGTAAAACAAGCAGGGTGACAATGTACAGCCTTGACATACTCCTTTCCCAACTTTGAACCAGTCCATTGTGCCAGGCACGGTTCTAACTGTTGTTCTTGACCTGCATACGGTTTTCTCAGGAGGCAGGTCAGGCGGTCTGGTATTCCCATCTCTTTAAGAATTTTCCACAGTTTGTTGTGATCCACACAGTCAAAGGTTTTAGTGTAGTCAATGAAGCAGAAGTAGATGTTTTTCTGGAATTCCCTTGCTTTCACCATGGTCCTATGAATGTTGGCAATTTGATCTCTGATCCCTCTGCCTTTTCTAAACCCAGCTTCTGTATGTGGAAGTTCTGGTTCACATACTGCTGAAGCCTAGCTTGAAGGATAATCTTACTGGCATGTGAAATGAAGGCAATCGTATGGTAGTTTGAACAGTCTTTGGTATTACCTTTTTTGGGATTGGTACGAAGACTAACCTTTTCCACTCCACCTCCATTGCGCCAATACTAATACTAGCACACAAGATCCTTCACCTGGGTTTCTGGAATAACCTCCTAGATGGAATGTCTGTTGCTCTTTTCTCTCTCTAAAGTCTATTTTCCACATTGCAATGTAAGGAGTCCTTTGAAAATGAAAGTCAAATCCCATCATCACTGTTTACAACCCTGCAATATTTTTTTCATGTAACAGAATAAAAGTTAAATTACTCCTGATGCCTTTAAGGTGGCCCCACATCATTTGTCCCGTGCACTATCTCCTTCCCCTCAAATCTATGTAAGGAATTTCTGCTTTAAGATATTTGCCCGTGTATTTCCTCCACCTAAGATGTTCCTCCTGCAGATATCTGCATGGACAACTCCCTTTCTACCTCAAAGCTTGGACTCAAAAATCATGTGTTCAGTACATTTATCCTGATCATCTATTTAACAGTGGCAAATCCCCACTCTTAAATTACTCTTTCCCTGCTCTAATTTTTCCACACACTTATCACTTTCACACTTATCACACTTATCAATTATTTCACTTATCACACTTATCAATTTATCCACACACTTATGATTATTTTATCATACTTATCTTCTCACCCACTAGACTATAAATTCCAATAACTCAGGGATTTTTTTGGACTGTTTGTTTTACTCCTTTGTCTGTTTATCCCAAATGCCTAAAATAGTGCCTAGCAGATGGCAGGAACTGAAGGGTTGCTGAATGAATAGATATGAAAATAACTACCCTTTCTCAAGCTCTAGCTTTCTAGACTGAATACATATGGTTGATCACATTAAGCCTGCTTTCACAACATGAATAATTTTTTATGATTCTCCTCCAGATTTTCTCCATATTCTTAGAAGCTTACATGTTATGTATCCAAATGAAATTTAGCACTTCAATAATGTCTGTAGTCTGAGAGTAGAAGAATATTCACAATGAAATTTGCCAAGTATTCTTCCATATTTATCACAGAATTCCTACTATATTTCTGCTATTATTCCAAGAACTAGAGACAAATTTGTCCCAGAAGAAGAAACAATAAACCTGATCTCTTTATTCAATGACAAATACACCTGGCTTCTATAACCATATTATTTTAATGGCAGACTTTGTTCTCTAGTAAAACATCTCCCTGCCCTCCCTATGGATTCTTTCTGCTAGACTATGAAACCCTATGGTTTTATATACAATAGAATCTGGAGTAATTATCTACCAGCTTCATACATCATTCCACATTAGTACAATTTATGCTTCAAAAGGACACATGACCCTTTTCTGTGGCTTTTCTTGTTGCCAATGAGAAACAGCTAGAGTATTCTGGAAGATATACGAGGAACTCATTTGCTACTTGAGGGTAACGTGTTAAAGAACTGAATGTGACCAAGTTTCAGAGTTAATAACAGCTAAGAAAAGGCAGCCTTGAACCTACATGTTTACCTTGATGCCACCTTACTATCATTATCTATCAAAGTTTTTAAAAACATTTTTTTTTATTTGGTGGGCAGGTGGGTAGAGGCATGGGAGGGTGATAGAGTGTTTTATTTTCATATTCTTGGTCTTTTCGTGTATCATAGAGTACAATGCCTTGGCAGCAGAATCTGACTATAAATTTCTGTTTACTTGGCTAAAGTGACATGTTAGTGTTCCCTGTTAAGATTTTACAAGAGATCATCTCAGAGACAGCAGCTGGAGCACAACTTATTTTGCCTTTTCTGTCTCCAAGGGATTTCCTGACCCAGGGATTGAACCCGAGTCTCTTATGTCTCCTGCATTGGCAGGCGAGTTCTTTACCACCAGCGCCAATGGGATGAGGTCAAAATATCAACATTAACAAGAAACTGGAAGAAATTAATTCCAACTCTTATGAATGACTTTGAGAGTTTCAAGACGTCAATGGAGGAAGTAACTGTAGATGTGGTGAGAATGAGAAGTGGTGCCTGAAAGTGTGATTGAATTGCTGCGATCTGGTGATAAAACTTTGATGAAAATTTTGTTTCTTATGGATGAGCAAAGAAAGTGATTCCCTGAGATGCGATCTACTCCTTGTAAAGATGCTGTGAAGATTGATGAAATGCCAACAGAGGATATTGAATATTCCATAATCTTAGTTAATAAAGCAGCAACAGGGTTTGAGAGGACAGACCACAATTTTGACAGTCGTTCTACTGTGGGTAAAATACTGTAACCAAGCCCCAAGTTATGGCTATAGTATAATAAAAAATTATATTGAAACTGTAGTTCTTTCTAGGATGTCAGGGAATACTGCAAAGAAGAGAAGCCTTTTGAGATGTATTTTAAAGATGGCGGATTCATGTTGATGTATGGCAAAACCAATACAATATTGTAAAGTAATTAACCTCCAATTAAAATAAATAAATTTTAAAAATAAATAAATAAAGATTAATAAAGAATTTGTCAGGCTGAGAAATGAGGCGAGGGTTGGGGGAAAGACAACACAACAGAATGAAACCACATGAGCACAGTCCTAGAGGAATGAAAAGGCTCAGCAACTGGAGAAAGGGTAAGTAGTCCAGTGGAGCACATGTTAGTCATGTCTGGCTCTTTGTGATTATGGACTTCATGGACTGAAGCCCGCCAGGCTCCTCTCTCCATGGAATTCTCCAGGCAAGAATACTGGAGTGGGTAGCCATTCCTTTCTCCAGGGGATCTATGGAAGTGATGAGGGAAGAGAGGAAGATTTTGGTCAGATATTTAGACTTGAGATAGCAAGTGAAGAAAACTCTTCTAGCCAGTAACCTGCCCCTTCACTGGTCTAGAGAAATACAACTTCGTGTAAGCAAACGTATGGGGCCTGTGTAGGCAGTTCAGTGGGGATTATATTATGCTGATGGTAAGATTCCAAGTTGTCAGTCTCGACTCATTTTCCTCAGGATGGGACCACAGAACAACCCAGAAGGTTTCTGGTGCAGTTTTTAGCACTTCGTCTGTTACACTGGAACCCTATGGCTGTTTGTATAAATAGCTGTCTTTCTCAGCCATCCTAGGTGCTCTTCCTTACAGGGGATGCATGTATGGTGTTTACTGACCTACAGGAGATATCTGAACCCATTCAATTAATTTATGACTTATCTAACAGACTAAAAGACCTGAACACCCCTGCACACGGACCTTTGTACACCTGTTGTCCAGCTGGTTCTTGTTTCCAGGTGTTATGAGAGGACCTCCTTTCCCTGTGAAATTTATCTTGTACCCCAGATATGCCTAGAACACCCAGGATTCCCAGGATGTCTCCTGCATGCTCCTGAAAGTGCTCAACTGAACATTACATGACATCTACCATTTTCTTCCTCTCCTCACTGGCCGCCTCAAGTGTTGCTTGCTCCAGAGATAAGCCACTTGTACATTATGATCATCACCTTCTGCCATGTGCCACTGTCTCCTCCTGGAATCATCAAACTGTATAGTCTACAGTGGGTTCTGTAAAGAAGAGGTGTCACACTCTTCTTTCCTACTGGGAGCCATGTTTTAGGTTGCCAGCAATAGGTTTTAGTGAAGATATCACTTCAGTTTTACATTCAACCCCTCCTTTTCCAATAGAATCGGGTATGCATCAGTATGTCAAGAGACAGATCGATGTATGAACAACATGGTGTATTCATGATTGTTTCTGCTTCTCTGACAGTCAGTGCTTTGTTTCCTAGATCAGACTTGTCCTCCTGTCTCTCTCCATAGGTGAGAACCTCTCCTAGGTAGCTCATCAGTCCCTCATGCATGTCTAAATTTCTGATGAGCCTATACACACATAGAGACACACAACTGGGCGAGAGAAAGGGACCTTTACTTGCACTTCAGTTCATGCCTCTACGTGTCAGCAGCCACTGTCTGTGAGGAAGAGGCACAAAAGGAGAGAGATATATAGTTATATATTTATTCATTGAAGTTACCAAATGCTAAAAGAGCTCTCTATGAAAAAAATGCTTTAAAAGCTCTAAAATGAAAGCAAATCTTTTTATTTATTTCCTTTTAGCATCTTTTAAAAGTAAAAGGAGAAGGGAGTGGCAGAGGATGAGATGTTTAAATAGCATCACTGACTCAATGGACATGAGTTTGAGCAAACTCCAGGAGATAGTGAAGGACAGGGAAGCCTGGTGTACAGTTCGCAGAGTGACAAAGAGTTGGAGACGACTTAGCAACTAAACAACAGAATCTTTTGAAACGTGTTTAAAAAATAATCGAGTGGAGTCGTTTACAGAAGATACAGTGATAATAAGTATGAGGTCAGGAGAGGAGGTAGAGGCCTCAAGTACTGGAAAGAGACAAGCATGGCATCGCCCAGGAGCAAAGCCTTGTCCTGGGAGAGTGAAGCACACTTGAGAACAGGACGCTATGGGTCACTCAGAGTTCTTCCTGCCTTGCCCATGCCTGAGACTTGGGGAGCTGCTGCTGCTGCCGCTAAGTCACGTCAGTCATGTCCGACTCTTCTTGACCCCATGGACTGTAGCCTACCAGACTCCTCCGTCCATGGGATTTCCCAAGCAAGAGTACTGGAGTGGGGTGCCATTGCCTTCTCCAGAGACTTCAGGAGACCATGGTACAAAAACCTTCACCTTTGAAAGATATTATAATGCATCATTAATTTGATGTCCCTCCATAATAAAGGGTTTCCCTGGTGGCTCAGGGGGTAAAGAATCTGCCTGCAATGCAGGAGCCCCAGGTTTGATCCCTGAGTCAGGAAGATCCTCTGGAGAAGGAACTGGCAACCCACTCCAGTATTCTTGCCTGGAAATCCCATGGACAGAGGAGCCTGGCAGGCTACAGTCCATGGGGTCACAAAGAGTTGACATGACTGAGCAACTAACACGTTCACCATTATAAAAGAGGATGACATTCTTTTTTCCTCTCACCAAGACCACTGTATCATGGGATCCAACTCTCTTCAGTGGGAGAGGGGGCACTGACTGGGCAAGGGAAGTGGTCCACTTGGCATCACCAGATCTGCTCAGGAACACTTTGAGGAAATCCTCCAAGAAATCTCAGAAATGCTTGAGGGTTCAAAGAGTGGTTTGTTTGCAATTGAGGGGTGGGTGTGTATCAGCAGACGGGTGCCCTGATGAAAGATCAATTTCAATTAAAAGGACCAGATCTACTTATCCACCCCTTTCCCCCACAGCCTGTCCTTTATTGTCTCTCTACCATTTTATCAGTTTTAGCACAACCATAACCTTTGGCAAGTTTCTTGGGTGGTTCACAATCTCCTTAGGAAAGTCCCTGGACAGATCGCACTGAAAAGTACATTATTGCCCTTAGTACTTCTTCAGTTCACTATGAACTCTACCATCGGACAAAAGTTCCTCACCAGCTACAGAAACCAAACTTGGGATTTTATGAATGCAGCAACAGCTTTTTGTCCTTATATACTGCATCCAGGCCAAATTAGTTCAATGAGCTCTTAATTGGCTTCGAGCAGTGCCTGAACCACATCATCTTGAGTCATAAGGAGTCAGGCGTGTCAAGATTCTTATTCACGTGACTCCAATCTTTCCTTATCTTGTTCAACTTCTTTCACACTTTCACCCCTCCCCCATCCATCCATCTTTTTGCAGCAAGTTTTCAAGAGTGCTAACCTCCTCAGAACTGCATCTCACGCCATGCAAACATTAGCCTAATTAACTTTTTTTCCTCTCCATTTTCTCAACCTGCCTTTTTTCAAGGACCCAACACGCCTAATCTCAGCAGAGCCTCTCCACCCCGCCTGCTGCCCAACCCAGAGTCAGAGCACAGGTTGCTGCACGCCCTGGGCTTCTCCTCCTCCCACTATCCTTCTCCACCCACCACCCCGGTCCCCCGCCCAGTCTACACCCGGAGGCAATCTCCTGCTCTCCCAAGCTACTTAGACTGCCCATCCTGAAGCCAGTTTTACTGCTCATTGTTCACTAGAGGGAAAAAAAAAAGCAAAAACTACTGAGACAGCACCCAAGTAACTTTGAGGAGGCAGCTGAGGAGGAATACAGATGCTCTAGACAGTCACTTTCATTGTTTTTAAAACCATAACTCATCACAAGAAAATAGTTTACATACTGATCCAGTTGTAGTTCAGTTGTTAAGTCCTGTCCGACTCTGTGACACCAGGACTGAAGCCTGCAAGGCTCTTCTGTCCTTCACTATCTCCTGGAGTTCTCTCACATTCACGTCTATCGAGTTGGTGATGCTATCTAACCATCTCCTCTTCTGTCACCTTTTTCTCCTCCTACTTTCAATCTTTCCCAGCAGAATGAGTCAGCTTTTTGCATCAGCCGGCAAAATTTTAGAGCTTTAGCATCAGTCCTTCCAATGAATATTCAGGGTTGATTTCCTTTAGGATTGACTGGTTTGATCTCTTTGCTGTCCAAGGGACTCTCAAGAGTCTTCCCCAGCACCACAGTTCAAAAGCATCAGTTCTTCAGCGCTTGGCCTTCTTTATAGTCTAGCTCTCACATCCATATCCAGTACATACACATATACTGAAGAATTTATAAATTAATACAACACTCCAAAGGAAAGAATAGAATATACCAAGTATATCATCAAGCACAGGATTAATTTACATCAATTCAACCTCACATTTTAAAAAACTGGAAACTTACATGGCACGTGCATGATGTTTATTATATTCTGTACATTTCTGTGTTACAATGATAATAATGGACACTGATTCAGTACTTGTTCTATGCTTGGCACATATATTAAATCATGAAATCCTTCTAACACTATGAGGCAGATGCCGATATTAGACTTACTTTAGCAATAAGGAAACAGGCACAGAAAGGTGAAATAACCTTCCCAGGGTCACAGGGATTGAAAATTAACAGACTAGGATTTGAAGCCAGGCTGCCTGCCACACTCTGGGACAAGTGCCCTATCCTCCTACGTTAGACATGTGTAACTTTATGTCACTGTGTAGGGCTATGTTCACAAAACAAAGTATATTGCTGTTGATGGGTAATTTAAAGGTTTTTTTGTAGGTTATTGTCAATGTGATTTTGGTTCCATCCACTTACTTTACAATAATCTTACTCTTTGCGAGATGAAATTCATAATGGAATAAATTGACATTAAGAATTAATATAGTGTTTCTAATTAAACATAAAGCAGTTTTAGTAAACTACATTTCTAAATCAAAGGGCAGATCAATATTATGAATAAAATACAAAAACTAGTAATTTACCAGTGTATCCTTCTATTATTCTTTTAAATAAAAGGGGTAAACATTTACATTAATGCTATCATTTTCAATCAAATAATAACTAAAAAACCTACCTCTAAAAAACCATAACTATGTGCTAATGACCAGGCAATCTTAACATCATAAACTTTGGAAAACAATTCCAACCTCTATCATTAACAGGATGAAAACAATAATGAAATTTTTTGCTATTTTATCAATAATAATTTTATCAATTAATTGGCTAAATTTTCCATTCTTTTTATAACTGTGAAGATAATATAACTCTTTTGCTTCCTTTAATTCTAGGAATGCCTGAGGGCTATCTTTATCCATCATCCTGATTGTCATGATCAGTCAGTTCAGTTCAGTTCAGTTGCTCAGTTGAGTCCAACTCTTTGCAACCCCATGGACTGCAGCATACCAGGCCTTCCTGTCCATCACCAACTCCTGGAGTTTACCCAAACTCATGTCCATTGAGTTGGTAATGCCATCCACCCATCTCATTCTCTGTCGTCCCCTTCTCCTCCCGCCTTCAATCTTTCTCAGTATGAGGGTCTTTTCAAATGAGTCAGCTCTTCACATCAGATGGTCAAAGTATTGGAGTTTCAGTTTCAGCATCAGTCCTTCCAATGAACACCCAGGACTGATCTCCTTTAGTATGGACTGGTTGGATCTCCTTGCAGTCCAAGGGACTCTCAAGAGTCTTCTCCAGCAGCACAGTTCAAAAGCATCAGTTCTTCTGTGCTCAGCTTTCTTTATAGTCCAACTCTCACATTCATACCTGACTACTGGAAAAACCATAGCCTTGACTAGACAGACCTTTGTTGGCAAAGTAATGTCTCTGCTTTTTAATATGCTGTCTAGGTTGTTAATAACTTTCCTGCCAAGGAGTAAGCATCTTTTAATTTTGTGGCTGCAATCACCATCTACAGTGATGTTGGAACTGAAAAAAATAAAGTTTGCCACTGTTTCCACTGTTTCCCCATCCATCTGCCATGAAGTGATGGGACCAGATGCCATGATCTTAGTTTTCTGAATGTTAAGCTTTAAGCCAACTTTTTCACTCTCCTCTTTCATTTTCATCAATAGGCTCTTTAGTTCTTCTTCACTTTCTGCCATAAGGGTGGTGTCATCTGCATATTTGAGGTTATTGATATTTCTCCCAGCAATCTTGATTCCAGCTTGTGCTTTATCCAGCCCAGCATTTCTCTTGATGTACTCTGCATATAAGTTAAATAAGCAGGGTGACAATATACAGCCTTGAAATACTTCTTTTCCTATTTGGAACCAGTCTGTTATTCCATGTCCAGTTCTAACTGTTGCTTCCTGACCTGCATACAGATTTCTCAAGAGGCAGGGGAAGTGGTCTGGTATTCCCATCTCTTTCAGAATTTTCCACAGTTTATTGTGATCTACACAGTCAAAGGCTTTGGCATAGTCAATAAAGCAGAAATAGATGTTTTTCTGGAACTCTCTTGCTTTTTTCATGATCCAACAGATGTTGGCAATTTGATCTCTGGTTCCTCTGCCTTTTCTAAAACCAGCTTGAACATCTGGAAGTTCACGGTTCATGTATTGTTGAAACCTGGCTTGGAGAATTTTGAGCATTACTTTATTAGTGTGTGAGATAAGTGCAATTGTGCAGTAGTTTGAGCATCCTTTGGCATTGCCTTTCTTAGGGATTGGAATGAAAACTGACCTTTTCCAGTCCTGTGGCCACTGCTGAGTTTTCCAAATTTGCTGGCATATTGACAGCATCATCTTTTAGGATCTGAAATAGCTCAACTGGAATTCCAT
Organism: Bos javanicus; assembly: GCF_032452875.1. Classification (NCBI taxonomy): domain Eukaryota; kingdom Metazoa; phylum Chordata; class Mammalia; order Artiodactyla; family Bovidae; genus Bos; species Bos javanicus. The sequence goes on along the minus strand of NC_083891.1, from coordinate 25,898,315 downwards.
CACCTCCACTAGCTTTGTTCATAGTGATACTTCCTAAGGCCCACTTGACTTCACATTCCAGGATGTCTGGCTCTAGGTCAGTGATCACACCATCGTGATTATCTGGGTCATGAAGATCTTTTTTGTACAGTTCTTCTGTGTATTCTTGCCACCTCTTCTTAATATCTTCTGCTTCTGTTAGGTCTATACCATTTCTGTCCTTTATTGAGCCCATCTTTGCATGAAATGTTCCCTTGGTATCTCTAATTTTCTTGAAGAGACCTTTAGTCTTTCCCATTCTGTTGTTTTCCTCTATTTGTTTGCATTGATCACTGAGGAAGGCTTTCTTATCTCTCCTTGCTATTCTTTGGAACTCTGCATTCAGATGCTTATATCTTTCCTTTTCTCCTTTGCTTTTCTCTTCTCTTCTTTTCTCAGCTATTTGTAAGGCCTCCTCAGACAGCCAGTTTGTTTTTTTTTTTTTTTCATTTCTTTTTCTTGGGGATGGTCTTGATCCCTGTCTCCTGTACAATGTCATGAACCTCCATCCATAGTTCATCAGGCTCTCTATCAGATCTAGTCCCTTAAATCTATTTCTCACTTACACTAATTTTAATGTTTTATCTCAGTGGTATTTTTTCTGTCAATAAAAATGGCTCAATTTATGAAATCTTACATAGACAGGCTAGGCTGGTGTAGAAAAAAGTATTAAAAGAGTCTAAGACCTGAGATGACCTTGGACAAGTCTTTTTTACCGTCTCAGGCCCTCATGTGTCTTTTGTGAACTGAAGTGGTAGAGCAGGCAATAATCACTGTTGTTCCGAAGATGTGATTATAATCCAAAAATATATTGAGTTCACACTGTATGATAAGTACTGTGGTATAAAATAATAATAGTTTACAACTATACCGGATAGAAAAGTTTACTACACAAAAAATCATTAGGGAATTACATATAACTGCAACCTTGCAGCTTCACTTAATACAATTCCAAATTTCCCTCTCTCTTAAATTTATAACAAAATGTACTTATTATAAACATATTTCTTTTGTAGAATCATAAACTATTAGAATTAGAAGAAACCTCCTTGCATCTGATACAACATAACATTTCTTTGTGGGAAAGAACTTTGCCACCCCGAAATATGTCAGCCTGATTCAAGGTATGACTTAAAAATGAGTGGTAGAGGGCTTAATAAATAACCATAATTTTCCTTAAATATTTCCAAGGAAAACTCACTTTTAATATCACACAAATTTAAATAGGACTTTTAAAACACAGTTTATCTTCTAAATGTTTCCATGTCTTTGAAGTATGTGAAATGCTTTGTCTTCAAAACTAAGTTCTACATTGGAAAGTTGAATTAGAAAGTTGGTGGTTATCATTTCCAAAATCATTGTAAATTCCACTTCCATTATCTCCACTTTCACAGTTGCCATAACCACATCGAGAGCCCACCCTGGCTGCCAAATTCAGGACCTCCATCATGATATTTTCCTCTTCCTCCTCCATAAACAGAGAGATCTCCAAAATTATGACCTCCAGGTCCTCCTCCATAACCATGACAGCCATGTTCCTAGTAATCTTTGTAAGAGAATTGTGCAGTCACTAAATCGTGTCTGATTCTTTTGCGACCTCATGGACCATAGCCCACCAGGCTCCTCTGTCCATGGGATTTTCCAGGCAAGAATATCGGAGTAGGTTGCCTTTTTCTTCTCTATCTTTTCTTCTCCTTCTTTGACAGTGTTTCAAATGACAAATGAAACCTTTTTCAAGGTTTTTCTCAAAGTTTTGCAAAGCTATTAACCAGGAATCTGGTGTAATGGGACATAACATTATTCCTTAAAAAATGTTAAATGTGTATGTAAAGAAGCAGGTGTACACTTATGATTTAAAAAAATTCTAAAGGGAAAAAAATAAAAAACCTAAGTTCTATCTGAGTAATTTCAGTTGTTACAGAGAATAATGAGTATGTCTGTGAAGTTATACTAATTGGTCACACCCACCAGAAAAGAAAGTTTGAGTTCTTGCTGAGAACATACATTTATAAGACTCACTAATCTACCAAAACAATATTAATATAAAGCCCCTGTGACAAGTGGTAAGATAATAAGGTAGAATGGACATGAAATAATAGTCAAACCCACAAATTTGATTCCAATTCACCATGTACCTCTCCTCAGACTGAGTGAGATAACATTTACAGTTATGGTCAGAGCTGGGAGGTACCTCCAGAGGGACAAATATGGAGTTAGACAATAAAAGAAAGTCCATTCCATTTCTAGTAGTGTCCCTGTTGAGTCCATTGTCTCTACTGAGTCCAATCAGTTTTCAGCAGTTTCTCTTTTGAGTTCATCGTTTCTGTTGAGTCCATTCTGCTTCTAGTAGAGTCTCTGTTGAGTCCATTGTCTCTCCCAGGCCCATTCAGTTTTTAATAGTATCTCTCTTGAGTTCATCCTCTCTGTTGAGTCCATTCAGTTTCTAGTAGTGTTTCTATTTCATTTTAAAATTAGAGTACTATTTAGATCAAATATTCACCCTAACTTGGAGAATCCAATGACCATACATCACCACTTGGTCCTGAGACTGCTTTCAGGATGGGGTCTGGGAGACTCTAGCGTGTATCAAACTCACAATTTATCAACTGTCAAAGTCTGAAAAGTCACAACCTAGCTAAGATTCCACAAATACCATCTTGATATATTAATAACCCCTAGTAAGCAAGAAGCTCTTAATTATCTATGCAGTTAAGTTGAAACGATGGTTAAACTGTCACAGTGTACTCACTCGCTCACTGCTGAAAAGAATCAGCTAACTCTAGACATAACTCAACCACTGGAGCACTCACTTATCTTTCAGCAAGTTTTGATAGCCTTTCATTTTAAGTGCAATACATCCTGAAATTCAAAGACAGTTAAATAAACTCTATATAAGATCCTTAAAAAGAAAGATGCTTTTAAAAATGGTGAGTGATTCATTTCATCATGCACACAGAAGTAGTGAATGTTCATAAGTGACGCTGATGTATGGAACAGTCTTATGGACTCTGTGGGAGAGGGAGAGGGTGGGAAGATTTGGGAGAATGGCATTGAAACATGTAAAATATCATGTGTGAAATGAGATGCCAGTCCAGGTTCAATGCATAATACTGGATGCTTGGGGCTAGTGCACTGGGACGACCCAGAGGGATGGTATGGGGAGGGAGGAGGGAGGAGGGTTCAGGATGGGGAGCACATGTATACCTGTGATGGATTCATTTTGATATTTGGCAAAACTAATACAATTATGTAAAGTTTAAAAATAAAATAAAATTTAAAAAAAATACACTTTAACTTTAGGAGTTAAGGAGGTTTTCAAATACTTTCATTAACTCTGAAAGTCTTTTGGTCTGCTAGCTCAACTGCAGTAAAATACATGTGGCAGATAATCACAAGGAATTTTATGCTCAGTTTTTATTTTCAGTGCTTATATTCTACTACTAATTGTGAATATAAAACAATATTGGACTTCGCTGGTGGTCCAGTGGTTTGCATGCCAATGCAGGGAACACGGGTTGGATCCCTGATCCAGGAAGATCTGACATGCCACGGGGCAACTGAACCCATGCACCACAGCTTCTCAGCCTGTGCTCTGGAGCCTGTGCTCTGTGACAAGAGAAGCCACCGCAATGAGAAGCTTGCACATGGCAGAGAGGTGCCCCCAGCTCACCACAATCAGAGAAAGCCCACGTAGAAACAAGAGCCAGCGAGCCAAAAGTAAAATAATTAAATTACATTTTAAAAATACTACTAGAGACTATTTCAACAAATCTATTAAGTTTTGAACTTTGGAAAGCTTAAAACTATTTAACATTTTTGTATCAAACATGTGGTTTAAAAAGGTAATTCAAGCGTTAGGCCCAAGAGCAACTGAGAGGAAATCTAACCATATTTACAATTTCTGTAATTAAAAAAAATTTTTTTTGCTTCATCCATGTTTTTCTGCATTCATATTGAAGACCATATTGTTTATCAGGGTCAATAACGTTTTATTTGAAACATTAACAACTTTCTATAAATTTATGAGAAAAGCAAATTCATCACAAAAAAAGGAATTTATATCTTCTTAAATAGTTACTCTCTCCATTATTTGTCAGGTTGTTGTACAATATTTTGTGCTAGATACAGCAGTGAGTGCCTAGTTGTAGGCACTCAATAAATACTAGTGGAATAAATGAAAGATTAATACCAAATTCTCAAAAACACTTGGAAGATTCCTTGTGGGTAAAAAAAAAGAAAAGGAATATTAGGGGACTACTCAGGGTTTCCCAGGTAGAACCTGCCTGCCAGTGCAGGAGACATAAGAGACAGGGGTTTGATCCCTGTATCAGGAAGTTCCCCTGGAAGAGGGCATGGCAACCCACTCCAGAATTCCTGCCTGGAGGATCCCATGGACAGAGGAGCCTGGTGGGTTACAGTCCATATGGTCACAAAGAGTCAGACATGACTGAAGTGACTTAGTACGCAGGCAAGTGATTACTCATTATTTGTTTTAAAATGACTTAGGCTCATTCATGTTAACAGTTTAATGGTCAGTGGTTCTGAGTGGTTTCTGTTTTTAAAGTACGCAGTTCTCCTTTTAAATATTTACATAGTTTGCATTTATATAATAGCTTTTTATTGGATTGTAATATCACTAATGAATATCTGCCAAGAAAATACTCAATTATTGAAATTACAATTAATTAATTTATTTGTATTTTATTAATTTTATGAAGAAGATAATTTTTATAAATATTTGAAATATTTTATACATACGTGAAAATTTGAACTAATTTTTGGAATTACCAGTGTTTAGCTAATAAATGGAGAATATATAAATTGGGGGTCTATCTACTTAGTCTATAATGATGGGAAAATATAAGCTATCAGAGGTTCCTTGCAATAACTTTAGCTTGTCACATTCCTGGCTTGCAGAATATGACTTAAAGGAAAGTGACTCCACTGACTTAAAGGAAAACAGATAATACATATATAAAATAACTGTCATTATTTTCCATAAGGGCACCATGCTCTTTGAACTGTGACATATCCATATGGATATGCTGACTCTCTAACATCGAGCATAGCATATGACACATAATCAGAACACAACCCAAGTTTATTGCATGATTAAATTATTGAATTTCATTCACTGGCAGGCATCTATAAATTCATTATCCATCACTTTCTCAAAATATTCCACTGACAGAACATTTTTTTTGTTTCAATAATTGATGGATATTCTTATGCCAAGTATTTGTTGGGATCTGAGTGTGGGAGGAAGAGGGACATTTTGAGGCGCAGGTGGCTGGCTCATGGACCGTAGCATGCTGTGGGTGTGGCCCTCTTTGTACCACCTGCCTCATCAAACAGAAGGCCTCTGGGAAATACTCTCTTTAAAGAGAAAGTGACCACAGGAGGTCAAACCTCATTTATGAAACATCCCATCGTGGAGGAACCCCAACCCTAGCAGGCTTTATAAGTAAGGTCTCATTCAATGCCAAAAAGCCCCTATTTCTAGAATTAGGAAGAAAGACCTGTGGAAATTTCACAATGGAATATCTAGCCCCATGAGACTTTTTCTAAATCCAGAAGTCCTGACAGTAAACAAAAGACAATGAGAGAAGAAGAATCTTCAGTACAGTGTGAGGAGTTTATAGCAAAGACATCCATACCAACATACACACAGGCTGAGGTCATCCACCCTCCAGAAAGAAGATACAAAACAGATAAGCAACAGTATTAATGGTTAAACAAATGTTTGTAGAGGAAGACCCAGCATTTAAGAGAGTTGTTTTAGATCCTGATTGTATAAATAAAATGGGCATGAAACTTTCCCAGCCAGAGTCTCACCCCCAGCTTGCATGGAGGAGAAGCAACTTATCATGGGGCATCTTAAGATGCTTCACAGATGAGTAATATAAACCAACTGTTGAACAAACACCAGAGAGTATTGCTTGGCCTTCGGAAAAATAATTCTGATGTGGGCTGATGTGAGCAAGTGGGTGATGATTGCATAGACACCTGCTAGGGTGTGTCCCAATGAGGCCATGATGGAGGAAGGGGAGAATGATAACCTACGTGGCATGCTATCCCTGTGGGGCCTTTTGCAACCCACTCTATGGCAGAAAGAGCTTCCTTGGTGGCTCAGTGTTAAAGAATCTGCCTGCCAATGAGGGACACTTGGGTTCAATCCCTGGGTCAGGAAGATCCCCTGGAGAAGGAAATGGCATCCCACTCCAGTATTCTTGCCTGGGAAATTTCATGGAAAGAGGAGTCTGGGGTCACAAAAGAGTTGGGCATGATAGCAGCTAAACAACAACAGCTGCAGGAGAAAAAGAAAGTTCACCATGTGCCCTCCTGGAATAAACAAAACATAGCCAGTTACAGCAGAGCTAACCCAAAGAACAATCACTTGCCAAATCCTGTCTCTTTAAACTGTCTAGGCTTTGGCTCATTGTGACTTTGGCATAATCAGTTCCCTCTAAGACGATGCATCTCTCCTACCCCTACATTCCCTCTTCATCTTACAGACATCCTTCACATCCCATCAGTATTCATCTCAAATGCTAACTCCTCTGTGAAGATCCCTCTTATTCTTTAAAGCAGATGAGTGTTTGCATTTTACTCTTCTCCTAGAGAATTTTGTACAAACTTCTATTGCAGAAGTTTTCACGCAACATGTTAATTCCTTTTTACCTCTATATATTCACCCAAGACTGTGTTACTTAATAACCCATGAGTGCATGAGTGCATGCTAAGTCACTTCAGTTATGTTCAACTCTTTGTGACCCTATGGACCGTGGCCTGTACAGGCTTCCCTGTACATATTCCAGGCAAGAACATTGGAGTGGGTTGCAAGCCCTCATCCCAGATATCTTCCCAAGCCAGGTATCAAATCTGTGTCTCCTGCATTGTTCTTTACCATGTAGCCACCAGGGAATTGACTCCAAAGTTTGTCTTCTTGGCAATTTCAGGCAAATTCTCCCTATTAACAGAAACACTGGTTGGCACCCAGTCCCAACACTTCATGGCAAATAGATGGGGAAACAGTGGAAACAGTGGCTGACTTTATTTTGGGGGGCTCCAAAATCACTGCAGATGGTGATTGCAGCCATGAAATTAAAAGACACTTGCTCCTTGGAAGAAAAGCTATGACCAACCTAGACAGCATATTCAAAAGCAGAGACATTACTTTGTCAACAAAGGTCTGTCTAGTCAAGGTTATGGTTTTTCCAGTAGTCATGTATAGATGTGAGAGTTGGACTATGAAGAAAGCTGAGTGCTGAAGAATTGATGCTTTTGAACTGTGGTGTTGGAGAAGACTTTTGAGAGTCCTTTGGACTGCAAGGAGATCCAGCCAGTCCATCCTAACGGAGATCAGTCCTGGGTGTTCATTGGAAGGACTGATGCTGAAACTGAAACTCCAATATTTTGGCCACCTGATGCGAAGAGCTGAGTCATTTTAAAAGACCCTGATGCTGGGAGAGACTGAGGGCAGGAGGAGAAGGGGACGACAGAGGATGAGATGTTTGGATGGCATCACCGACTCAATGGACATGAGTTTGGTAAACTTTGGGAGTTGGTGACAGACAGGGAGGCCTGGCGTGCTGCGGCTCATGGGGTCACAAAGAGTCGGACACGACTGAGCGACTGAACTGAACTGAACTGAACAGAAACACCAGAACCTTCTCCACTGCTGAAAATGTCAGATACTGGCAATAACAACTTAAATTAGGGAATACTCCTGGGATCATTGAGTCTCTATTCATTTGTGTAACAGCTGTGATGTCTACACCCAGACAATCTAGGAATGCTGCTGCTGCTAAGTCGCTTCAGTTGTGTCTGACTCTGTGTGACCCCAGAGACGGCAGCCCACCAGGCTCCCCCCATCCCTGGGATTCTCCAGGCAAGAACACTGGAGTGGGTTGCCACTGCCTTCTCCAATGCATGAAAGTGAAAAGTGAAGTCGCTCAGTCGTGTCCGACTCCTAGCGACCCCATGGACTGCAGCTTACCAGGCTCCTCCGTCCGTGGGATTTGCCAGGCAAGAGTATGGAGTGGGTTGCCATTGCCTTCTCCGAATCTAGGAATAAAATCCTTATTAAGTAAGCTTCTATATCATAGGCTCTCAAATTTTAAAGCACATACAAGCCACTTTGAACACAAATCAAAAATATCATTATCTGGGTCCCCCTCTCTAGAAATACAAATTTAGTAAATACAAAGACCTGAGAATCAACATTTTAAGGACATTTTGAGACAAGTTTTCTATACACTCTTCAATTAATTTGCAGAGAATCAAACTTAACATCTCTGAATGGAAGTAAATATGTTTAATGGTAAAAACTTTCATAATATCTTGTAGCTATTCCCTGATATGATTAGTCCAAGATAAAGAGTTGATGATGTGACATTGACACAATTTCTGATAGGACTGGGCATTTCTCTTATTCTCACTTCACAATCAATAGCTCTGAATGGATGCAGATTTTCTTGGGTGTTCTCACTGACTCTTAAGTTCACAGTTCTGTGACTCATAATATACTAGTTTGACTGCTTGGATGTGCAGTTCCAGGGGTTAGTCATCAGCATTTCATATTAACTAGTTAATTATATCATGAAATTTTGATGAGGTCTGCAGCTGCTTGAGTTGAAAAATCCTCCCATGAACCAGAAGCATGTTTTAAAAACCTGTTCCCAAGTTTCTTGTTATGTTTGTCATAATTGCCAAAAAATATGCACTGCTCACTGACTGCAACAGCAATTCACTTTGGAAATCTCCCGTGGTATAAAAATTTTAAAAAAGAAATCACTGCTTGAGATCAAGTGATGAAAAAATGAATACAGAAGATACCAATTTCTTTTCAAGATGTGATGGAAGTAATTGTGGGATGAGTCTAGAAAAATGCTATAACAAGAGTGGCAGCATTTCTTTTTTTTTTTAATTAATTAATTTATTTGGCTGTGCCAAGTCTCGGTTTCAGCATGCACACGCAGACTCTTAGTTGCAGCATGTGGGATCTACTTCCCTGACCAGGGATTGAACCCAGGCCATCATTATTGGGAGCAAAGTCTTAGCCGCTGGACCACCAGGGAAGTCCCCAGAATTTCTTTAAAATAGGGCCTTTGAATTCAACTTAACTTAAACTGTTTATTGGGTATTTAGGGGGCCCCAGGAAACACTAGGGAAGCAGAAGTAAAAAGATAAACTCCCCAAATTTCAGTTCAGTTCAGTTGCTTGGTTGTGTCCGACTCCTTCTGATCCCATGGACTGCAGCATGCCAGGCCTCCCTGTCCTTCACCAACACCCGGACTTTACTCAAACTCATGTCCACTGAGTTGGTGATGCCATCCAATCACCTCATGCTGCGTCATCCTCTTCTCCCACCTTTAATCTTTCCCAGCATCAGGGTCTCTTCCATTGAGTCAGTTCTTTGCATCAGATGGCCAAAGTATTGGAGTTTTAGCTTCAGCATCAGTTCTTCCAATGAATATTCAGGACTGATTTCCTTTAGGATGGACTGGCTGGATCTCCTTGCAGTCAAAGGGACTCTCAAGAGTCTTCTCCAACACCAAAGTTCAAAAGCATCAATTCTTCGGTGCTCAGCTTTCTTCATAGTCCAACTCTCACATCCATACATTACCACAGGAAAAACCATAGCTTTGACTAGATGGACCTTTGTTGACAAAGTAATGTCTCAGCTTTTTAATATGCTGTCTAGGTTGGTCATAAGTCTTCTTCCAAGGAGCAAGTGTCTTTTAATTTCATGGATGCAGTCACCATCTGCAGTGATTTTGGAGCCCAAAAAAATAAAGTCTGACACTGTTTCCCCATCTATTTCCCATGAAGTGATGGGACCAAATGCCATGATCTTAGTTTTCTGAATATTGAGTTTTAAGCCAACTTTCACTCTCCTCTTTCACTTTCATCAATAGGCTCTTTAGTTCTTCTTCACTTTCTGCCATAAGGGTGGTGTCATCTGCATATCCAAGGTTATTGATATTTCTTCCAGCAAACTTGACTCCAGCTTGTGCTTCATCCAGTCCAGCATTTTGCATGATGTACTCTGCATATAAGTTAAATAAGCAGGGTGACAATACACAGCCTTGATGTACTCCTTTTCCTATTTGGAACCAGTCTGTTATTCCATGTCCAGTTCTAACTGTTGCTTCCTGACCTGCATACAGATTTCTCAGGAGGCAGGTCAGGTGATCTGGTATTCCCTTCTCTTTCAGAATTTCCCACACTTTGTTGCAGTCCACACAGTCAAAGCCTTTGGCATAGTCAATAAAGCAAGCAGATGTTTTTCTGGAACTCTCTTGCTTTTTTTGATGATCTAATGGATGTTGGCAATTTGATCTCTGGTTCCTCTGCCTTTTCTAAATCCAGCTTGAACATCTGGAAGTTCACGATTCACATACTGTTGAAGCCTGGCTTGGAGAATTTTGCGCATTACTTTGCTAGTGTGTGAGATGAGTGCAATTGTGCAGTAGTTTGAGCATTCTTTGGCATTGCCTTTCTTTGGGATTGAAATGAAAATTTACCTTTTCCAGTCTTGTGGCCACTGCTGAGTTTTTAAAATTTGCTGACATATTGAGTGCAGCACTTTCACAGCATCATCTTTTAGGATTTGAAATTGCTCGACTGGAATTCTATCACCTCCACTATTTTGTTCCCCAACTTTAAGGAGATTTTAATTTCTCAGGAAGCATGTACATAATATCTTGAGTACAATTCATACCATTATAAACACCAGTTCCTGTGACCACCTCTAAGACTTGCAAAATTGTTCCACTTCTAACATTTAAATTCTAATGGGAAAGTTTTAGGACCACAACCTTCTATTCTTCCATAAATCTCATTCCTTTGCTCCTAATAGACATGTCTTTGATCTCATTGAGACCTCCAGATCCTTATACCCTGCATTTCTCCAAAATTAATCAGAATGGTCCCTATTCTCATGGATAGAACAATCTAGGGGTGAGGACTGAGAGTAAAATCAGACAAATACATGTAAACTTGCAATTGTGAGACCTGTAGGGGAGGAGGTGTATGAGGGCCCTTCAGACTCCTTACAAATAGCAGGTGGTACAAGGTGAGACTCAAGAGTGACCAAGTGCCAGACAATTCAGGACCTCTTAGCCTAAACTAAGAACTTCTGTTCCCTTTTATGCTAAAAGCCATTGAACATATTTGTAGGCTTGGGTTTTGCTCTTGAAAATACTTTTCCTTGCACTCACATAGTAAACAGATTGGAAGCTGATCAGAATGGATGCAGATCTATTAGGAAGACACAATGATAATAATCCAGGTGAGGGAACATTATCACATACCTAAGATAGTGATGGTCAAGATGGAGAGAAGGGAATGAACTTGAAAGATATTTTGGTCATGAAATCAGAAGAATTTGGTGACAGATCAGAAGTGGAAGGTTACAGAAGAAAAAGGTGTCAGTAACATCTCTTGGGCTTCAGTCTTGAATAACTGAATAGAAATAGATGGTGGTCTTATTAAGCTTGGGAAATGGATGCTGGTCAAAGTGAGAAAAAGAGCGTGAATTTTCAACATACTGAAATTGAGCTATATTTGTAACTTCCAAGAGGAGATGTATTTGGTTACATAGGTCTGGAGTCCAGAGTAAAACAGGGCTGGAGATTTTTATTGCCTGAAATCACTCTAGAGATTATCAATATGGAAAATAGACATAGGACCAAGTTTAATGAAATACTGCAATGAGTGGGTTGAATTCAGAGAATAGAAATTGTTGCATCAAAGTGCAAGTATACTGAATGCTTTTGTTACCTTGTCAAATCACCTTCCCAAAACATTGTACCAACTGGAGCTTCCACTGTCACTCAAGGAGTTGATTTCCCATTTTTCTACTTCCTCTCCAACAATGGGTGTTATCTAATGATTTTGTTACCAAATGCTAATCTGACTGGTGACGTATTTTTACTTGTTTTTGTTGACATTATTATTTATATATCTAATTCTGACTAAGATTGAATAACTTTTACCTATGAATCATTTTATGTCCTTTTTAAGTGAAAGATCTATTTATGTAGTTTGCCTGTTTTAGGAGGGGTTGTCAACTTTTTCTTACAGATTTGCAAGAGTTTTGCATACTATGGGAACTGAACTTTGTTACACATACAACATATTTTTTTCTAGCTTATCTCTCATTTTTTCTTTGCAGATGCTTATTTGCTATGTTCATGTTTTAATTTTTATATTGCTAAAATTCATTAATCCTTTACTCTTGAAGTTTAGATCAACATCCCCCAATTTAAGGTATTAATTTTTACTCAGTTCTTTTCTTCTATGTCTGGCTTCTTTTACATTTAAACGCTTTCTCCATCTGGAATTTTTTCTGGTATAAGTGACAGGTTAATTCTGTTCTAAGTGGCTGGCCACTTGCCTCGACACCATCTTTTGAATTATGCACATATTTCTTAATGATCTGAGAAGCCATTTGTATTGTGCACCAGAGATCTTTAAGTATATGTTAAGTCTATTTTGAAATTCGTAATCTATTTCATTGATCTTTTTATTCATATTCAATCCCCAAAAGTGTTAACTACTGTAGTGTTATATTTAATACCTTGTAGGGCTTCCCTGATAGCTCAGTTGGTAAAGAATCCGCCTGCAATGCAGGAGACTTAGGTTGGATCCCTGGGGTTGGGAAGATCCCCTGGAGAAGGGAAATGCTATACCCACTCCAGTATTCTGGCCTGAAGAATTCCATGGACTGTATAGTCCACGGGGTCACAAAGAGTCAGACACAACTGAGCAACTTTCACCTTCACTTCACTTTCAAGGTTTGACTTCATTCATTACTATACTTTACATATACTAGAATTTGTCAAATTCCACAAAAAAAGAATTTTCAGAGTCTTTTTATCACATTGATTTTCTGCACAAAACCAAGGTGTATCTTTCAGTCACTTCATGTTGTCTTTATGTCCCTCAGGAAAGCATTAAAGTTTTCATCATGTAGATTTTACACATTCATTCTCTGCTTCATTATGAGGTAGTTTACATTTATAGTTGTTACTATAAACTAGTATATTATATTCCTAACTGATAATTGTTTAGATTATTGAATTTTGTTATTAACTAGGTACTCAGCCACCTTAATAAATTCTCTTGCTGTTTGCATTAATTTTTAAATTGATTCTCTTGGAATTCCCATGTAGAAAAATGTATGCTTTATGAATAGTCATAATTTTAACTCCCTTCTAATACTTATATTTGGCTATTACTTCCAGAAAATATTATATAATAGTCGGATCATTTTCATGATTAAAAAAATGTATTTTGGGACTTCCCTGGTGTTCCAGTGGCTGGGATTCCATGCTTCCAATACAGAGGACCTGGGTTCAGACCTGGTCAGGGAATTAGATCCCACATGCTGCAGCTAAAGATCCCACACACCCCAACAAAGATTGGAAATCCTGCAACTAAGATTCTGTGCACTCACAATAAATAAAAATATATTTTTTAAAATGTGTTTAGCATTTGACATCAAGCACAAATGGCAGACTTTTGTATGATACACCATTTTTATAAAGTTAATGATCATCCCATTTCTTTATTTTTCATTCTTTGACTTTAGAACAGGTGATAAATTACATCAAGCTTTTTAAAGCACTTGTGGAAGTTATTTTTTTGAGTTGTTACAATAGTTAAATATTGCAATACATTTTTCTAACTTTGTACCATCTTACATTCCTAAAGATATTTTCAACTGGTTATGACACTCTTTTAATGTGCTCCTCAAATTTGAATGTTAATATATTATTTCAAACTTCAGCACTTTTAGCAGTGAATAATATTTTTCCATTGGTTTTGTTGCTGTGTTACTTTTTGTTTTTGTTGTCTTTGTCTAACTTATTTTCAGAATCATATATTTATAATCTGTCAATGACTAAAGATATAAATTAAAATCTCTTAGTTTTATTGCTTTCCTATGCATTTTTTCCTTTGAGCATGCTATTTTACTTGATGGCATTGAATCCAATTAAGAATCAAATATTGTGTGGAGTTTTGATGTCCTTCAATATGCCAGCAAATCTGGAAAACTTAGCAGTGGCCACAGGACTGGAAAAGGTCCGTTTTAAAAGGTCAAGGCTGTATATTGTCACCCTGCTTATTTAACTTCTATGCAGAGTACATCATGAGAAATGCTGTTCTGGATGAAACACAACCTGGAATCAAGATTGCCAGGAGAAATATCAATAACCTCAGATATGCAGATGACACCACCCTTATGGCAGAAAGTGAAGAGGAAATAAAAAGCCTCTTAATGAAAGTGAAAGAGGAGAGTGAAAAAGTTGGCTTAAAACTCAACAATCAGAAAACTAAGATCACAGCATGTAGTGTCATCACTTCATGGCAAATAGATGGGGAAACAATGGAAACAATGACAAACTTTGTTTTCTTGGGCTCCAAAATCACTGTGGATGGTGACTGCAGCCATGAAATTAATAAACGCTTGATCCTTGGAAGAAAAGCAATGACAAATCTTGACAGCAGATTAAAAAGCAGAGATATTATTTTATCTTCAAAGATCCATATTGTCAAAGCTATGGTTTTTCCAGTAGTCATGTACAGATGTGAGAGTTAGACAATAAAAAAGGCTAAGCACCAAAGAATTGATGCTTTTGAACTGTGGTGCTGGAGAAGACTCTCTAGAGACCTTGGGACAGCAAGGAGATCAAACTAGTCAATCCTAAAGGCAATTAGTCCCGAATATTCATTGGAAGGACTGATTGATGCTGAAGCTGAAACTCCAATACTTTGGTCACCTGATGTGAAGAGCCTACTTCACATTTTCCTATAATGGAAAAGACCCTCGTGCTGGGAAAGACTGAAGGCAGGAAAAGAAGGGGATGATAGAGGATGAGATGGTTGGATGGCATCACTGACTCAATGGACATGAGTTTGAGCAAACTCCAGGAGATGGTGAAGGACAGGGAAGCCTAGCATGCTGCAATTCACGGGGTCAAAAGAGTCAGACACGACTGAGTGACTGAACAACAAATCTAGCATAAGCCCCCACTATATTTTATGTATTATAACATTGACATTTTTTATTTATTTTTTTAATAGCAAAGGTGATTTTTATTTTATTTTTTAATATAAATTTATTTATTTTAATTGGAGGTTAATTACTTTACAATATTGTATTGGTTCTGCCATACATCAACATGAATCCACCACGGGTGTACACATGTTCCCCATCCTGAACCCCCCTCCCTCTTCCCTCCCTGTATCATCCCTCTGGGTCGTCTCAGTGCACTAGCCCCAAGCATCCAGTATCATGCATTGAACCTGGACTGGAGATTCATTTCACATATGATGTTATACATGTTTCAATGCCATTCTCCCAAATTATCCCACCCTCACCCTCTCCCACAGAGTCCAAAAGACTGTTCTATACATCTGTGTCTCTTTTGCTGTCTCGCATACAGGGTTGTCATTACCATCTTTCTAAATTCCATATATATGTGTTAGTATACTGTATTGGTGTTTTTCTTTCTGGCTTACTTCACTCTGTATAATAGGCTCCAGTTTCATCCACCTCATTAGAACTGATTCAAATGTATTCTTTTTAATGGCTGAGTAATACTCCATTATGTATATGTACCACAGCTTTCTTTATCCATTCATCTGCTGATGGACATCTAGGTTGCTTCCATGTCCTGGCTATTATAAACAGTGCTGCAATGAACATTGGGGTACCCATGTCTCTTTCAATTCTGGTTTCCTCGGTGTGTATGCCCAGCAGTGGGATTGCTGGGTCATAAGGCAGTTCTATTTCCAGTTTTTTAAGGAATCTCCATGCTGTTCTCCATAGTGGCTGTACTAGTTTGCATTCCCACCAACAGTGTAAGAGGGTTCCCTTTTCTCCACACCCTCTCCAGCATTTATTGCTTGTGGACTTTTGGATCGCAGCCATTCTGACTGGTGTGAAATGGTACCTCATTGTGGTTTTGATTTGCATTTCTCTGATAATGAGTGATGTTGAGCATCTTTTCATCTGTTTGTCTTCAAAGATGACATTTTTTTAAAATTCAGGGTTTTTTTTACTATAGAATATTCCAAAACTGAGACTTTCCTGATTGTTTTCTCGTTTGGAGATTCAGGTTAAGCATTTTGGACAGGAATATTACATGGGTGACATTATAGAGTTTTGACTGCATCATGCAAGGAGCTGCCTATTTTCAGCTTCTGCCACTGTAAACAATGCTTAGTTTTATCGGTTGGTGAGATGATGTGATATATTGAGACCATGTAAATACCTGGTTTCCCAACACAGCTTCATTCAGTAATAGTAACATTCACTGATGATCTTTACCTGATCACTTAGTATCTCACTAACTGCAACATTACAATTTTCTAATTCTACTTTTTTTCCTATATTTTAGCTGACAGTCTCCTTGAAAGATCTTACCATTAGCACCATTATCCCTTCTGAGCAACACTGTGGACTCGAGTATTCTTTTCTGTTCAGTGTGTCATTGTTCATTAACAACATTTTTTTTGATGCTTTTTGGTTCAAGGACACTGAAACTGATTATATAGCAGGAGTCTTTGCTATTAGGAGATACATATGATAGTATTTAGAAATGAAGTGTCATAATATATGCAACTTTCAAATTATTCAAAATATACAAATACACAAATTATAAAAAATATACCAAGAAGATATTTGCTCACAATGAGAGAGCTAATGTGCCAAAATATGGATAGATTTTAAGTCTGGATAAAGGTTTGCATTTTTTTAAGTAGAAGAGGGAAAAGAAACACAAAGAAAATGTTAAAAACTGATCAGTTGTTACACCAAACCTCAGATAGATTCCTTTTTCTCCCATTGCACCCAATTTCAAAAGGAGGGAGGTATTGCTCTCTAGTCCCCATCATCTATTCCTTCATCTTCATTAAATCTATCATTCAATACTGTCTATTTTACTCCATCATATACCCATTTCTTTTTTCCTTTCCCTGAAACCACACTATTTCAGATTCATTACCCAAACCACTATGATGGCCTCCAAATTTATCTTTCTCTCTCCAGTATCTCTTCTCTATCATTTACCATGAAGCTTCCAGGACAAATTCCGTAAGCATAGCTTTGACTAGGTAAATACTGGTTCTTGGTCTGCAGTATAATACCATGCAAATTCCTCAACAGGGCATTCAAAGTCCTCCATATTTCGCCAGTTCATCAACCCTGCTACCTTGAACAACCTAAATAATATACTTAGATCTAATCTGACTCTTGTTTGGCCTGAAAAATACATATCCCTTTTTACCTTCTTTGCCATCTACATCTCCATTTGTTGAGAAGGTAGTCATCCTAAAATCTACCACTTCCATGAAATATTCTCCAATTCCCTTAGTGTGGAAATTATTTCCCTTTTGCAGGACTTAGAATACTCACTATACACTTTCCCTACCACACATACCTTAGAGTGTCTTGAAATAGAGAGAAGCCTCATCACCCCCATGGGAGCCAGTCAAGATTTTAGCCTTCTTAAAGACAGAAACTTCTATTATCCATTTTTACCTCTCCTAAAAACTAGTACAGTCCCTAGTAGGGCTCAAGAATGTTGATGGATTGATTTTTTAAAACTGCAGGCAAATAATTGTTTCTGAAAATGGTGAATAAAACTTTCCACCATCTCATAGGCTATACACTTACCCTTAAATGGAAAATATTCTAGATAGATACCGATGAACATATGTTGCTGAAACATATCAGTATCACCATCATCAAAAGCAGAGTCTTCCAAAATGAAAGGCAATGTTGGAAAATATTAAAACCATTGAGGCTGACTGCATTTTGTTTGCACCAGATATAGTAAGTTGGAGACACAAATTTGTCTCCAAGAGGTTGCAATATTAAGACCTTTTGACCTGGGAGGAAATATGGTTACTGCAGTTTCCTGAGAAGAGACATGGCATAAGGAAAGCAATGCTGCAGAAAGAATATTGTGGAAAATGAATACAAAACTGACTAAAGAGAAGAAAGCAGAAGTGCAATTAGAGGTATGGCCTGGCAATGCCAGGTGAAGAGGGCCAGGAAGGGAGTTATGACAGCAATAATAAAGACAGAGAGGCACAGATACAAATTTAAAGTATTAATATAGCAAGAGTTGATTTAGGTAAGCTACAGAAAAAAGAAGAAATCAAGAATTTTGTATCATAAACATGTAGGTTCCCAAAGCACCTTGTGTGCATTTCTATTTAACATGTTGGTAGAAAAAAAAAATCTGTTTTCTTTCTCATCCCAGCTCATTTGGAGCCACTTAAGGGCAGGAACCATGTTGCACCCATCTTTGTAACTCCAGTCCCTAATCCCTAGGGACATGCGTGTGTGTATGCATGTGTGCCAAGTTGCTTTAGCCATGTACGACTCCCTGAGATGACTCCCTGAGAGAAGCCAAAGAAAAAAAATTCATAGAACTAAACTGATGACAATTTATTACAGGTAAAAGGGAGGACTGAACTTGCATATGAAGTTCAAAGAGTACCCTGCAGTGGTACCTAATACACACATGTGTGAGTTGGACAGTCATCCAGAAGGGAGTAGTAATACTTCTGTTTCAGTAATATGAAATCTAGAGAGATAGTAGTGATGAACCTATGTGCAGGGCAGCAGGTGGAAAAGTAGACACTGGAGACACAGTGGGGGATGGAGAGAATGGGATGAACGGGGAGAGTAGCGTTGAAAGGTTTGTCTTTATTTTTAAAGATGCATGCTGAATTATGTCGGAACAAAATCTCATGATGACAGAAACTTTCTTCATGGTAATTTAGCAGTAAAATGGAGGAAGTAAATATGGCAAACTGTGAACTGTTAAATCTAAGTGATGGCTACATAACTACTCAGCTCTGCTGCTCTACAGGGAACATAGCCATAGACAGTACAAAAGCCAATGAGCATGGTTGTGTCCCAGCTATGGGTGACATCTTTAAAAACAGAGTTCAAACTTATTTTCAAAGTTCCACCTAGCACAATACTGAATATGCAGTCATGCGGTGGATGCTCAATGAGAATTTTTTTTTTTTTTTTTTAAGTTTTGGGACTTCCCTGGTGGTGCCGTGGATGAAGAATCTGCCTGCCAATGAAGTAGACATGGGTTCCATCCCTTGTCTGGGAAGATTCCACATGTTGCAGAGTGACTGAACCCATATGCCACAATTACCGAAGCCTGCACACTCTAGAGCCAGGAAGCCCACGTGCTGCAACTGCTGAAGTCCGCACCTAGAGCCTTTGCTCCACAACAAAAGAAACTAGAGAAAGCAGCAATAAAGACCCAGTAGAACCAAAAAAATTTTTTTATTATTTTAATTAAAAAAAAAGAATTGACAATAGCTATCTCTTCACTACTCTTATGGTAAGATATTTCAGTAGGATCCAGTGTTTTCAGAGTCACATAGGATTCCCCTGCCAATTAATAATCTTTCCATTTAGAGAAAACCACATAAAGATGTGATGATGTTGGACTCTCATTCTAGAACTGACTAGAGAAAAATGAAAAGTCTCCTTGTATCTGACTTAAAGGAAAGGAAGAAGAGTTAGACTGAAGACTATTTTAGTGAATTTAAAAAGTCTTTCTGAAAATAAAAAGCTAAAAATACAATTTGATTATAAAGATGTATCTTTTCCTCAATGATTAATTGCTTTAATTTTGGTGGTTATTTTCAGTCTTCCTGATTTTTTTTCGTAATCTCCAATCTTCTGAATTCTCCTAAAATCAACTAATGTATTAATGAATCATATTTTGTATTACAAAAAAATCTATCCATCTGGTGCAGGAGTCAGCAAACTTTTTCTGTAAAGAGCCAGAAAAGTAATTATTTTAGGCTTTGCAGGCTACATGGTCTCTGTCATAACTACTCAGCTCTGCTGTTCTAGAGGGAACATAGCCAGACAATACATAAGCCAAAGAAAATGGTTGTGTCCCAATAAAATAACAAGGCAGTGAGCCAGATTTGGCCCATGGCTATAATTTGCCAACACCTACCTATCATTATGTTTAATTTTATTACAAAAATTCTCAACTATACAGAAAACAAATAGAAAACCATAAGCCATCACTTAGATTTAACAGTTCACATTTTGCCATATTCACTTCATCCATTTTATTGCTGAATTACCATGAAGAGGACTTCTGTCATCAGGAGATTTTGTTCCTACATAATTCAGCATGCATCTTTAAAAAGACAGACATACTTTTCAGTGCTACTCTCCCAATTCATCCCATCCTCTCCTTCTCCAGCTGTGGCCACAATGTCTCCGTTTCCACTGCTGCCCTGCAAATAGGTTCATCAGTCCATCTTTCTAAATTCCATACATATGCATTAATATATGATATTTGTTTTCCTCTTTCTGACTTACTTCACTGTGTATAATAGGTTCTAGGTTCATCCACTTCATTATAACTGAATCTGATATGTTCTTTTTATGACTGAGTAATACTCCACTGTATATAGGTACCACAACTTCTTTATCCATTCATCTGTCGATGGGCATCTAGGCTGCTTCCATGACTGATTCATGTTGACGTATGGCAGAAACCAGCACAATATTGTAAAGCAATTATCCTCCAATTAAAACTAAATAAATTTAATAAAAAATAAAGATACATCAATAAATATATTCATACATAGAAATAAAATTATACTTAGCTAATTGGTATCAGTTATATAATCAATTGTATAATTTTATATAATTATAAAATATAATCCTAAATATAAATTAATCAATATAACAAATTATTCATATATACATTACCAATAAAATTTATAATTCCTTAACAGCCTATTTAAAAATTTTTCCAAGTATCCCCAAAGTTATTTCTAGAGTTGTTTTGTTCATATCAGGAATCCAATTAAGGATCAGGCATAGCATTTGACTGTTATACACAAAAAGAAAAGCCTCATTTAATCAAATGCTGCCTCCATCCCCCAGACTTTTTATTTGACTCATTGAAGAATAGTCTGATTTTAAACAACTTGAGCAAGATCTAGGTTCAATACCTCTCATAGGAACGCTACTGCTACTGCTAAGTCACTTCAGTCGTGTCCGACTCTGTGCGACCCCATAGATGGCAGCCCACCAGGCTCCCCCGTCCCTGGGATTCTCCAGGCAAGAACACTGGAGTGGGTTGCCATTTCCTTCTCCAATGCATGAAAGTGAAAAGTGAAAGTGAAGTCGCTCAGTCGTGTCCGACTCTTCGCGACCCTGTGGACTGCAGCCAACCAGGCTCCTCCATCCATATAACATAGAGGCAAATACAAAAGGTTTTGGTTCTATTATCCTTAACATTTCTCTCAATTTCTTCTCCATTTTTAAGATTTTTAAAAGTATCTTTCATCTATTTTTTAAAACAATTTCTAGAGCTTATTAATATAATTTAGATATATATATATTGGAGAACGAAATGGCAACCCACTCCAGTATTCTTGCCTGGAGAATCCCAGGGACAGAGGAGCCTGTTGGGCTGCCGTCTATGGGGTCGCACAGAGTTGGACATGACTGACGCGACTTAGCAGCAGCAGCAGCAGGTATATATATATATATATGACATCAGAGGCTCACATATAACATAAAAACATATTCCAAAGAGTTTTTCTGGAATGTATGTGTCCACCCAGTGGGTGCCATGTAAATGAACGGGGATAGAACAGTTGCTTAAACAAGGCTTAAGAAATTCTAGATCAGTAGAATCCATCAGCTTCCGTGAAAGATGCTGATTACTTTGTCTTTCAAGAGGGTACTACGATATCCCAAGCTGTAAAAAAAAATATAGAAGTGTAGACATGACATTCTAGGGTGTGCAATGCCTTAGAAAAGAGCAAAATCCCTTCCCCCAAGAATTTTGGTCCTTATGAGAAAATCTGTCCATTTTACCAAGAAAACACCAGGAAAAAAACAAAACAGAAAAATCACCCCAGATTTCATCAAATTCCCATGAAGGAAGAACTGTTGGGGTGTAAGTAGAAGCGCACATCCTGAACATTGTTCACAGTAGAATCAGGATGTAATGAGACAGGAAGATTAAGCAACCTTGTACAGCACAGTTATGTTTTAGTGGGGTGAGAGTTACAGGTAAGGGGACTGGAAGAAATGTTTAAGGAAACATGACCACAGAAATGAGAGCTGTGTGCTGTTGCCTCTGTTTTAGTTTCTCAGCTCGTTGGCATTAGGAAATATGATCAGCAAGGAGTCAAATATAAAGGACTTGGCAACTGAGATAATAGGAAAAGAATCAAATGTGCTGAATGGAAAAGCAGAAAGCTAGAGTTCCCTCAACTGAGAAAAAGAATAGGGTAGATTTCATTAGAAAGAGCTGAATTGATAAAGAACAGGAATTAGGCTTAGGATAAGATAGAAGATAATAAAAACAATGATGCTCTAACCTCTTTGCACTGGGGCAGTATGGTAACCACTGGCCGTATGTGGTTGGGCTTCTCTGATGGCTCAGTTGTAAAAAATTCACCTTCCAGTATAGGAGACCTGGGTTCGACCCTTGGGTTGGGAAGATCCCTTGGAGAAGGAAATGGCAACCCAATCCAGTATTCTTGCCTGGGAAATCCCATGGACAGAGAAGCCTGGCAGGCTACAGGCCATGGGGTCATAAAAGAGTCAGACATAACATAGCGACTAAACAAGAAAAATGGCCTCGTGCAGTTATTTAAATTTAAAGTTTTAGTTTCTGAGTTCTGTTTCAATTCCTCAATAGCCACATATGGTTAGTGGCTAGCATAATGGATCCAGAGATCCACAATCGATTCAAGTGTTCTCCCAGATAGAGAACATTTCCACATTTCAGGAACTTGTCTACTGAACAACACTGCTTTAAGGACATTAAGATGAGTAGAGAAAAAAAGGTAGAGAAGGAGATGAAGGAGGAGGAATGGTGATTCATAACCTCCCTTCTCCATTTGTTACCTAATGTCACTCGTTCTCATGTGACAATTAAGACAGCCATTGCTCTGCAATATCCAGGTTCTCCCACACCTCCTCTCCAGAAGGCTCCTGGAGACACTGCTGCCTTACAGATGCTCCACTTGGTTCGGATTGTGGAGCAAGTCATTGAGTTAGGGGTGGAGCCAGGGTTGGGTGTGGGGAAGAGTCATTCCATGGATGAAGAGGACCAGTGTACATCTTAGCACCATGCCCAGAATTCAAGGTGGAAAGAACATTCGCTTGCCACTGGGAGGCTTGTAAATGTAGATCCTTCCATCTCCCATGCCCAGTGAGTCTTCAGCCATTTGTGGTCAGACTTTCCTACTACTAATACATTGCTCAGACTAAGTCATGGGTCGATACTTACATTCTATCCTACTTGACTAATGAGAAAGTTGATCCAATTATTCACATCAACCAATTTCTATCATAAGTATTCTTATTCACTTTTTTTAAACCATTTATGCAAGTAAATATAGGCAGCCCATCTCCTTCTAAGCTCCATGAGGAAGAGCATGACATTTCCAAACCATTGAGGGAGTAACATTTTTAGCCACACACCTATAGTGAAATGACAGCATTCTGGAGAACCTCTGACCCTTAGAGATACCTTTCCTTTCTGGGACAATTTTTAACATCCTTTTGACCATAATCAACATCTTACCAGATAGATCTCTTGTTCCAGACTGCTATTTCTAGCTCCATAGACTTCCTGCCACTCACAATATTTATACTAGACATTGCCAGGTGAAGAGAAGATTACCCTTAGAACACTTCCAAAGGCTTTCCTGCAACAGTCACTATTTTCACAGACTTCAGGGCTACATTCAGTCTTCTATTTGCATGTGTGGGCAGCTTTTTCTCCAGTGTATTCCCTGTGCTCTAATTGGCTCACTATACAGATTCTTGGCTCTGTGCTTGGGAATCGTCACTGACTTTTAACCCACCTCACCTGAAGAACAGCTTTCTGTGTTTCTATTAGTATTTCAGGCTCTGATCTTCACTTTTTAAATTATCACTGAGATTTTAATTGGTGGTTTTGATGGTTTACGTTTAATCTGCCCTAGTGATATTTTACATTTTATTTTACTCCATTTGAAAAGGACAGAACCTTAAAAAGAGAGAAATAATTGGGGAAAGAAGATATTCATTTAGAGAGACAATAGAGACGTCCCTGGACTTTGGCTGGTCACTTAAAGGGAACTGTGATTTACGCAAGGGACCTTAAAATTGTAAGTAAAATCGTAAGTATGTACGTTTTGTTTGTTTGAACGAATGCTTAAATAAAAAATCCTCACTCCTAACATTAGCAGAGTTTCTGTCTCTTAAAAATAGTTCAGAAAATGACTGTTTCCTAACATCCACTGAAATGGAAAGTTTATAATGTTCTACTGTGACCTGAAGGTCTGGCAATGAATGTGGGTCACAGAATCCTCTTTGAATAGTATAAACATTCAGACTCCACTTCCCTTTTCAATATGGGAAGAAGCTGAACAACCTGTAAATAGAGCCTAGGGTGAAAAACCCCTATCCGTTGTACAGCTCTTCACACTTCTGATCATTCTAAATGCCTGCCACTGGAAACCTTCATTAAAGGGGTGAATCTTCCATGCCCCACAGAGAGCTGCCTTTCAGCTGGAAGAGGGTGTGTCCCTAAGTTTTTACCTGCGAGCAATGATGATCCTGTTAAGCATTTCAGGGAGACCAGCCCAAGTTTTTAGGGTGGGGATCTAGACAGGTTATACGTACCTTCAGTCCTGCTCCCAGAGAAGGCAGAAACACCTCAAAGCCTGCATGTAAGAACATCTACTGAGAAATTATTTTTAAGCAGACATCAGCTGAGTGGGGGGAAGAGAAAGAACAGAGAAGAAAAAACAAAACTCCCTCGATCTTGGATGTAAGAGAACCCAGCAGCGATGAACTGGCCCTTCTTCAGAGCAGCTGTGGTGCTGTTCATTTTCCTGGTAAGTGAATCCTGTTAAAAAGTTTCCATCATCGTTCTCATGGTAAACAAGGGAGAACTTTTAGGAAAATGTTATTTTGTGTTATTTCTAACCTAAACTCATTAAAAGTTTATGCTAATGATAAGGTGATTTTTATGGACTAGATTTTTAAATAGTGTTTCTCTCCTTAATTGAAGACTGCAAGATCATATTAGTGCATCAGTGTCAACTCACCATATCACATCTCTGACATCGAAGTCATTACCAAGTCATGCCGGGGAAATACTGAACTTGGGAAAGTCAGATCACTACTTAATAGCCTTCTGTTGTTCAAATTCTCTTTTGCAGGTGGGCTTTGAAAACTAATCTCACAGGTGTATCTTGGTTTTTAATCTAGACATTTTCCCATACTTTTGGTATCTTTGCTGGTAGATTCACTATAGTTTTTAAAATGTAAAAATAGGATCCATATAAATTAAAATCATAGCTGTTTGTAACTGGCTTCACCACCCAGTCTCATCAGTTCTGTATGTGGTTGGGGGTTCATATCACTAATATCAGACGTCCCACACTTCTAAACTGTAATTTTATTTAAAACATTTATTTAATTTCAAAAAGAATGCCAGTATGGGAGATTTATAAATGACATAGTAGGTGAAGGAATGGCTATAATTAAGGAATAAGTATAATTATTATGATAATGGTTCTTACTACTGGAAAGTCAGTAATGACCATGAGACAAAAGTTGTATGTTTGATGATCAGAGAAACTATAACAAAATACTTTATTATTGCAACCCTACGCTTTTTTAGTCTTCTCTCTTTAGAGACGACTTCTAAGTGCAGCACTAGTGAGTTGTATCAACTTCTCTTGTGTTGAAAATTGAAAATTGTAGTCTCTCTCACAATAATGTTAATCTAATACAAAGAGGCAAATGCCAGGTAAATCGTGTCTTCCAATTTGGCAGGATGTAGTGCTGTGGTGAATATGTGTCTCTACTTGCTTCATTTTTGAACTGGATTTTTGGGTGTCTATAGTAACAAGTGAGATCTTTGATTCAACATATGCTGGTTAACTTGAATTCACTTTATTAATTGAGAGGCCATAACCAGTGGATTTATTAATAAATGAGCATCAGTAAGTGGTCACTATATAGTTCCAAACTGCCCTTCAAACATTAGCCTTATTCCAGGGACTTGATACTGAGAATTTCATAATTTGCGACATGGCAGGGATTAATGAGTACCACACAGTATGTCATTTGAACATAGGAGTGTTTGTTAATTATGAAATAAGAAAATACTTTTATTTTTAATTTCATATAAATTTTATCTAATTCAGGTCCATTATAGTGTCAGCTGATTAAAGTTTATTCAGATGCTTATGTATTTTCATTGAATCTATAAGATGCCTTTTTAAATTTTAATGATTATTTCTAATTAATTACATCCTATAAAGTTCCTTTAAGTAGCCATTTGTATCTCATCATTCTTCAGTACAGCATATCATTTTATTAAAACCATATATTTTCATGTAACTTTCTCTCTTTGTAGAGAGATTTCTGGGCCTTTGTCCTTTACTTTCTGAGTCTGGATAGTTTTTGCCTGTTTGCATGTGAATCATTTGCTTGTTTTTTTGCCATATTTTACTTTGGAATCAATCATAAGTTTCTCAGACACATTAGGAAATTATTTCTTGAAGAACTTATTTTATAAAGAATTGAAATCTTTCATTTAAAATATCATAACTTTTTAAAAAAATTTCACTTTCTAAGGTTTAGAAAAATCACGTTATTTCTACTACTGATTTTACCAGATGATCTGGATAAATATCCTTTGGAGTTATCCAATCTATTTTTGCTTTAAAATACTGTTTCTGAATGTGAACCATCACTATAGCAAACTTTTCTGCTACACTTATTCTGAATGTTTGCTTTTGCCAACTAAAAAAAAAGAAAGAAATCTATGTAAAGTCTTTATATTCTCTGCTCAAAATTGGTAAGTGAAAATCTACATTAAGGAGCATATTTGGGCAATTTTGAAAACTTTTAAGACATTTAAACTGATACTATCTTTAATGCAAAGCCACTGAGAGCTGGGCAACCATGTATTACAAGTATGCTGTGTAATCTGCTCAATGTTCCTTTAAGTTTCAAGACTTTGTTCAAATTAGAGGGTTAGATCAGGGAGAATAAAGTGGAAGAAACTTCTTATGGAGGCCAAGCTTGCCACAGGACTATTCCATTATTTAGGCAAGATGCCTGAACAGACACTAGCTTACAGCTGTTATAACATTGCAGGCCAAAGAAATGTTATTAATGCTACATTTATTTTTCTTTCTTTCTTTCTTTTTGTTTCCATGAGATTGGTGTGAATATGGGTGGTTAGCAGGGGCCTAGGGGTGGTTAGAATGAGTTCTACACCAGAAAACAAAGTTAACTTTGTATCAAATATAAAAAATCTTTGTGAGTGGCTATAACTGTGGTATAAGGGATGGCATGGTGACTGTGAAAAAGCAAAGTAGAACCAGTAGAATTTTATAGTTCAATTGGTTTCTAAAACTAACTTTGCAACTTCACCAGGTCCAATCAATCAACTCAAATCAATACAGATATCAAGGCATCTTTTTCTATAAAAGTCAACTTCTGCAGCATACACTCAAAGAACAAATAAACTCATCTTTACTACCAAGAATGATTGATTTCTTCAGTTGATCATACCAGCCTCGCTTCTCCTCTTTCCATGGTTAATACTTCCCTCAAAAAAAAAAACTGCTTCTGACCACCAGATAAACTAATTCCACAGTTTGAACTTAGCTGAAATTATTAAGTATATAAGCAGGTTTTATCTGGAGTATTTCTCAAGCCCAGGGCTAAAATATACGGACTATAGTATATACTTTATTACATAGTTCATCAACTTATGTGAACCAGAATCTTAAATTTCCATAATTGTGTTTATTGATGCCTAAAGCAAGAGAAGAACTAACGAACTAGTACAGACACCACAGAAGAGAAGCAAAGGGAGGGTTCTATGCTTTCTTGTGCTCATATTACAGTGATACATATTACAGATATCAGAATTTCAGTAAAATATTTTCTAGAAGATGGAAGCGGCATTTCTGTTCACCTGTTAATTCAAATGTATAAATTGTATTTAAGCAAAATCATAATGCTCTTAAAAGCTTTGGAATTTCACAGCAGGTTTAAGATCGGCCTGTTCTTTCACTCTTATGAAAATAAAGAGTACAAATCTGTCATCATTTAATTGGTTTGAGTTGCTACAGAATAAAATCATTTACTGTGTCTGATTAAGGCGATAGAAAAACTTAAAGAACTAGGAAATGCTAACTGGATAAATCTGATGACTTGGCTGCTAAAGGACAAAATTCACCTACTTAACAAGGCTTATGAATCTAGAAAAATAACACTGTCTATATTCCCAGAGCACTTTATTTCTGATAACTTTTCACCTACACATTCTTCAAGAACGTTGTTGTTGGCTACCTCCATGTCCTAACAGGCGCTGGCCTGACACTTGAAGCAGGAAGCACACTCGGTAGACTTACTGTGCTCCCCACAGTGAGGGAGCACCCTTCCAGAGCACTGGGTCATGTCACTCTTGCTGGCTATGCCTGGCATGCAATGTCCTCTAATGGACTTAGGCAAGTCAAAGTGGTTTAAATGCCACTGGTTGCTGATCTCAGTTGGTCTACAAGCACAGAGCACAGCCTTGGCTAATAAACAAGCACAGCTTCACAAATCAAGGGCCTGCTGCTCATGAAACTACCTGGCTGTAAGTTATTCGAGGGCAGGTTCTGTGTCTAAGTCACTTCTGTATCCTTCATAGTGCCTTGCACCGGTGTGAGATTGCTCAGTAGACGTCTAATTCACAAAGAAGAGGTAAATAGGGAATACAAGAGGTAAATAGGGAGTTTGGGGGTAGTTTCTATTTTCTCCTCCCTCCACCCGCACACACACTCCAAATAAGCATGAGGGTATTACACATGAAAACAGCCACGATGAATTTTCCTGTTACTTTCATGATGCAGTATACATGTACATTTTATCTAAGGCTTGTCATAATATTTTTAGGGCTTAAATCCTTCAAAAGACTTAATAATAAAGCCTTGGTTTCACACATCTGATATGTATTTGTCAAAGAAATAAATAAGCCAATCGAACAAATAAGAAGAATGACCTATCAACATGCTGTCAACTCCAGCTATGGTCCAAGTAATACAAAGGAAAGACAAAACAGAAGGTTTTTTTTAAAGAATCAATCTATCATATTTTGGCTTTATCTCAGGTTCATTCTTATGATATACATAACAGACACAAAATGTAATGCTTTAAAAACTGTCATGTGACTGTTGAAGATTAACACAATTATTAAATACAAGAAGTTGTCCTTACTACTTATTACTTTCAAGACCATTTTTACTATATGTAAAGAAATGTAAACTTCAATATCAAAAGAAAAAAATGAGCTTAATTAGAATCATTGATATTAGCATGAAATTTTGTGTCTTGTGGCTTTAAAAAATATATATATATATGGATTGGTTCCTAAAATAGAGATGCAGGGAGGGTTCACTGAGGATGTGCTATAAGTGAATTATTCACTGCTTTCTTAGAATATTTTAATTGGAAAGGGCTTTAGTCTCATATACAGAGGAGGAAACTGAGGCGCTGAATGGCTAAGTGACACTCCAACACCCATATCCAGTGGACAAAAGAGCTGAGATGTACTCAGCCTGACCAGTCTTCATACCTAAGTGCATCTCCATCATGGTCTCCACAGAACACATCCCCAACACATCTCATAATCCAAACTAGTCCCCTGGTTTCCCCCAAATAACCTTATCCTTGTTTTAGAGACAAAGTCTAAATTATTCAGGATAGTGCCCTTCAACTTCCCTCTCCAACCAAGTGACTTTCATCTCCAACACATGTCTCCCTCTCCAAAAATATTTCCTTGCACACTATTAGTAATCTAATCCTACTATCACATCTTTCTGGTTTTTTTTTTTTATCACCAAATTCCTTGGGAAAGTGACTATTTTCATGTCCTTTCCCCCTCTATCTTATTCCCCAATTTCTTTCAGTCAGAAAGAACCTGTTCCGTCCAACTGAAAGCATCCTATTCAAAGTCCTAGAAAACCTCAGATTTCTTCAGGAATCACTCTGCTCAGCTATTTCATATCATCTGATATGGTTCACACCCTGTCTGTCTTTCAGTTTTCCCTTCCTTTGACATCCTTGATTTTGCATGACATTTTCTTCCTGTTTTTTCAGCCACTTCTTTTTCTCCTTTTCATTTCTTATTTTTTGTCATTTTGTCAGTTACATAAATGTAGGAATTCCCATGTTTCATTCTTATCCCCAGGCTGTTTCTTGGCTGTATTCCTGAGGGATTTCAAATTCTCCCATGATTTCAACTAAGCAAACTGAGCAGTTATTCCTCCACATATCAGGCCTGAAGCACCAATGTTCATGGCGCTGATGTGTTTTTCAAATAGCTAAGCCTCCTCACCCAGGCCCTTTTCTGGCATCTTAAACTTGCCGTGTTCTAACCTGCTAAATTCTGCTATGCCCTTGCTCCTGATCTGCCTGTTTAAAACTGCCATCGCCTGAAATTCTTCCCTCTCTTGACTCCCACGTCCCATTGGTTCTCAAGCCCTGTCAGTTCCACCCATGCAGTATCTCTCCTTTAATCTTTTCTGGTCTGTTCCCACTGCTGCCCTTCAACTCTGCATCTCCGGCCTAATTTGATGTAAAACATTCGCTGCTGGTGGCCTGTAATCACTGCCTCTTCCCTGCGGTTGGAGTAATCTTTTAAACCCACAATTTTATCATGCCTTTCCCATGATCAAAAAATTTCAATATTTTCCTACTGCACGCAGAGATTTATTGCTAGAATTGAAAAGGTAACTGTATATAACTTAGTCTACCCCTGTCATTTCACAAATGAGAAAACTAAGAGAATTCAGCAAGTACACTGAAAGCTCTCTGACCCTATGAAGTACTTTATTTCATTATTTTGCCTTTGAAAGTCCAAGAATGGCTATTTCAGAGTTTTTTGGTTTTTTTTCTGGACTCTGAGCAAATCACAGTAAGATTATGTTAACAAAACATAATTTTAAGCAGACTTGGCAGTTTTTTAATTACTAATCCAGTTGAGAGCCTGACTCTATGGTGAAACTTGCTTGGTCTTCTGCCTGAGTTGCTATTCATGGGAAAAAGAATGACCCAGCTTCATAAAGTTGGAAGGTTTCTTAGTCATCTGGCATAGTTCTCCAAAGCAAACAGCAAGCACTGACACTTCGGTGTGGTAAGGGAAGCGCAAGACAGATAACAGATGCATACACAATTCTGTAACTACGAAGAAATGGCTCCCAGACAAATAAGATACCCCCACACCCCAGTTCCACACCTACAAAGTAGAGGAAAAAGTGTTCATGCATTCACAGGTAGCAAGAAATACATACCTGCATTATTTCAATTTGGTGCCCAAGAGGGACTCTACAATAACAATTCAGTTACTTGTCCAAAGTAACTTGGACCATTTGGGTCATTTATTTTTCTTTCTCCTCCCACCCCACGCATAGCATTACTGTTAGTGCTGTTATTATTGTATATAAGTACTCCTATTAATAATTCACAAGGATATTATGAGATTAGATTAAAATCAGAATTATTTTGAATTCTCAAAGTTGTAATAATGTCAATTCTTCATAGTATATTTTACTTGGAAATTTACTTGGAATAAGCCATCTTATATTACACATACCACAAACACAAATTTAGGCTGAATTGTTTTGGATTGTGAGTGTGTGCTCGATCACTCAGCCATATCCAACTCTTTGTGACCCAGCCAGGCTCCTCTCTCCATGGGATCTTCCAGGCAAGAATACTGGACTGGGTTGCCATTTCCTCCTCCAGGGGATTTTCCCAACCCAGGGATCAAACCCCTGTCTCCTGACTCTCCTGCATTGGCAGGCAGATGCTTTTATATTTAGCCCTAAATTAATATCCAAACCTCAATTTCTTCATCTGTAAAATGGAAA
Source organism: Bos javanicus (assembly GCF_032452875.1). NCBI lineage: Eukaryota > Metazoa > Chordata > Mammalia > Artiodactyla > Bovidae > Bos > Bos javanicus. The sequence goes on along the minus strand of NC_083891.1, from coordinate 25,866,317 downwards.
GAATTATAATATTGACCACATATACTACTGAAGATTGAGTGCATGGATTCCTCTAAACACATTTTCCAATACTTAGTTATCATCCAGTAAATTGTAATGGTGATTAATGATAATGATTAACATTAGATACCATGAGTATATAATTTCTATAATAAAAACATAATCTCTTTATACTACTGATATTAACCATTATGAATTATGGAAATTTTTTTAAAATATGCATTGGAGACTAAAATTTTATTTTAAGGGTAAAATTGAAAGTGACTATAAAAAGTAATTATTATATTTTGAAATTACTATTATTAGTATTTTTTAAAATACAAACTATAATTTTCTTTTATCAGTGGTCCAGATAAAGTCTAATTATGATAAAAGCTTTCATAATTAGCAACTCTGAAAAAAAAAACAGAAGTTAAAATTTTCTTATTTGCTACTGCTGCTGCTAAGTCACTTCAGTCATGTCTGACTCTGTGCGACCCCATATACGGCAGCCCACCAGGCGCCCCCGTCCCTGGGATTCTCCAGGCAAGAACACTGGAGTGGGTTGCCATTTCCTTCTCCAATGCATGAAAGTGAAAAGTGAAAGTGAAGTCACTCAGTCATATCTGACTCTTAGCGACCCCATGGACTGCAGCCTACCAGGCTCCTCCATCCATGGGATTTTTCTGGCAAGAGTACTAGAGTGGGGTGCCATTTTCTTATTTAGGGGTGAATAAAAACTAAGAATTTATACCATCTTTAATTCTAAGTTAAATGTATAAATGTAAACAAATCCTTCAAATCCACACCTAATTTTTAGATATTTTACAATGTCTTAGTATATTGATATAGTAGACTTAATATATAAACGTATGTTTTTAGAAGTGCCTTTGTCTTTAGAAAAAAATAATTTAAATTATATGTATAATTTTACACTATAAATCATATATAAAGATCAAGGCCAGAGCTAAAACTAGGGAGAGTTCTATTTGACTAGTTCATTTGCTTGACAGGGAAATTGTTTAATGCAGGAGAAAAGATTAATGAAAGTTGCTTACACAGCATTTGTCCCTACAGTCTTGTAATTTATTTTCACTGCTGTGGAAGGATGCATTTATATCATCTGTTTTGTTTAGTGCCAGTAATAAAACATCAAATATGAACTCATTTTTACATAAAGAAAATTGTTTTGATTTCAGCACTTTTATTCTCATATTTCAAAGCAAATTAAAGATTTATCATCTTAAGATTTTCAAGAATACTTGAAAATCTTCCATCTAGAACTAGTCTGTGAAAAAGCAAACATTCCCAAGTTTTCCAGATATTTTCTGTGCTATATACTTTCTTTACTTCAGATTTTCTTTTCTATTTCCATCTGTGGCTAGTCAGACCCCAAAACTATAGTCAAATATTTTAGTATCATTACATACTATTGAAATCACTAAATACCATCCAAGTGCTTTCAACTCTTCAGGCATAAGGTTTACTAAGAGATCTTGAGTTCCCAGCCCTCATTCTCCCTGGGTTCTAGTTTCAAATACCCTAGCTCATATGATTACAAGTATCTGTACAGGCTAAGGATGAAAAAGAAGTTAACAATAAAAAGTAATGAAAATAAGAGCAAAACTGAAAGGTAAAAACCAAACACAAAAGAATCCTTAGTATTGTCCTCAGACCTTGAGAGAGAAACCAAATCCACCTGCTAATGACTCACAAGACTGTTTAATTTTTTTTTTAAGCAGTGGGATAACATGCATTGTAGAGCATTCAATTAAAAATTAACTATTATGTTTATCTTATTTTTTATAGGTGGTGCTGGAAGTTAACAGTGACTTTAGAATCCAGGTAATATATAGAAAATTAATTTTTTCCAAATTAAAAGTAAAAAAATAGTTTGGGAGAAGTAATATATTTTCCAATGAAAATTTATGATGTATAAGTAAAGTTAATGTTATGCTAAAATTAATGGATTATCAAAATTACCAATTACTCCAACTAAACATCCTCTCTTTCTGACACTGCCCTGACCTCTAAAATCTCCAGTGGAACGTGAATTATGAATAAAAGTTAATAGATACTATTACTTTGTCCTGCCCACCCCAGGTCAGGGATTATAACACTAAAAATGGCACCATCAAGTGGCACTCCCTCAGGAGGCAAAAGCGCGAGTGGATCAAGTTTGCTGCAGCCTGCCGGGAAGGTGAGGACAACTCAAAGAGGAACCCGATCGCCAAAGTAAGTATCAAACCCAAAGCAAAAAACCAAAAATCAGAATGGACAGAGTTAAATTTTCAAAAAAACCTACCTTTGAAATAAACATTTTATGAGCATATCTCACTGAGAAGTTATGATACAGAACAGAATATAGCTGTTCAGATTAGAAAAATTGAAGCCATCAAAAGTGTAAATTAAGAAATTTATCCACTTGGGTAGACAGTTGAACACTGACTCATAACATTAGTGAAATTAATATACACAATCATGTGTCACCCTAAACTCTAGATGAAAAAATATAGTGATTTAAACAATGAATTTAATGCTCAGCACATTCACAGGAACCATTTAAGTGTGTGCTCTTTCTGTCTCATAATCTTAGAATTGACTTTCTACTTTTAGCTTTCTATGAACATTCACAATGTACCCTCTTTCATATTCTCTTTTCCCTTCATTTTCCCTTATTTTCCTTTAGTAAACACCCAGTCACATGCACATGTGCACATACACACACACGGAAACATCTCCACACACAGATTCACACATACAAACATATATACATACACATACACAGATTTACACAGACATTCCCCCATAAGATTGCTTACAATCATATAATTTTTAATTTCAGAGAGACCCCTGGTTTCCATAAGAGTTATTTGGCGTGGTCTCTTTGATTTTTATGCTAATACAACTTCCTATTTTCAGAATTAAAAACTTCTACAATAGAGTTGGATAACTCTCTCTTGTCACCTACAAAAATCCTCTTAAAACTTTCTTCAAAAACTTTACATTTAAAAAAACATTTAATCAAAAGATCAAAGTTATGTAATAACATTGAGAAACTCCTTAAGAGGGTAAGGAGTTCCCTACTGGCTTCAATATTAGCACAGACATTAAAAATAATATGATCCATTTTAACTGTTGAATGAGTGAATGCATGAATGATAACTACACAGATTTAGATTTATGAGAGTGATATTTTACTTTTTTCTTATTTGGTAGAAACTAAAACTGAATTTCTTCTATTACATTGTCATTTACTGCTGAAAATACTAGAGCTGTAATTATTCCACTTACCTAGGAAAATAATTCCTATTTCCAACATTTCTCAAAAGATAACAGGATAACTCACATTCAACAATTTTCAAGAAAGACAGTTATTAAATTGTACTTTTGATTTCCTCTCTGTAATATTTTCACCTGCGCTCTCTTTGCAGATTCACTCAGATTGCGCTGCAAACCAGCAAGTTACATACCGCATCTCTGGAGTAGGAATCGATCAGCCACCTTATGGAATCTTTGTTATTAATCAAAAAACTGGTGAAATTAATATAACATCCATAGTTGATCGAGAGGTCACCCCTTTTTTCATTGTAAGTGCATGAATATGTATGTTCAGGCCTATATTACTTTTGAAATATCTTAAGTTCAGATCATATTTATTTGATTTCAAGAGTCTCAATATTGGGCATTTTTGGTTGTCTCTTATTTCATGAGCATCCAATGCCCTGACAGAAACAGAAGATTGAGAGACAGAGGAGTGTTTGCTTAACAGCCTTAGCAAAAGCGCTAACCTCTCGTCAGCTCCCATGTCAAGCTAGATGTTTGTCAAGAAGGGCAAGTGCCTAACTTACTTCTTTATCTTTAATTCAGTTGAGAATATCAGTTCCTCTTAACTCCAATGCCAAATGATGATTTCTGGAACTCCAGATGGAGCCTTTCCTGAGTGAACGTACTTGATGATAAATTCATATTGCTCGACTCCCCTGAGCTCAGAATGTGCCTTGGAGAAACTTTAACTCACTTTTAATGAATTTCACTCTATTCTTTACAGTCGCTGTGACAAAACTTCAAACTCTCAACCTCATTTCCACTTTATGCAGCTGACCTGATGACCCGCTTCATTAAAAAGTCCCATAATTAATTCTCTCTCCTCCAGTTCAGAAATGTTCTGAATTAAATCCAAAAAAAGGATCGATTTTCTGCTTTTTCCCAATGACTTATCACAAGAGCTAGCTATTTTCCCATAATTACCTGTCCAAGAACCTTAATCAATCTACTTTGTTTTTTCATCACTCTTCTGACTGCTCCATTGGCTGCTAATCAATTTCCATCTATCACTAGAGTCAACACTTGTTAATATTTGAAAAACAAAAATAGCGAAATTTTAATATCTTTCTTTGATCTTGTAACTTCTCCAATTCAAACCCTATAATTTCCCAAAATGTCTTCAAATAGTAATCTATGCTTGCAGGTTTTCACTCGTACTGCTTGTCTGTATGCCTCAAACTACTTTAATTCCTTAGTTTTCTATTCCATATCGGTATTCCTGCCTTGTCTCCCACAATGTTTCCCTGAAAATTCTAAATCAACATGCCAGCCTATTAGCTTCTCTTGAAACACATGCATTTTTATATGAAATACAGTAAGTTCCCTGGGTTTCCCACATAGCGCTAGTGGTAAAGAACCACCTGCCACTGCAGGAGATGTAAGAGAGGCAGATTCGATCCCTGGGTCAGGAAGATCCCCTGGCGGAGGGCATGGCAACCCAACTCCAGTATTCTTGCCTGGATAATCCCATGGACAGAGGAGCCCAGTGGGCTATAGTCCATAGGGTCACAAAGAGTTGGACACGACTGAAGTGACTGAGCATGCACACATGCACAGTAAGTTCCCTACATACCAACGAGTTTCGTTCTGGGAGTGCATTAAGTCCTGCAAAGTTAGCCTAGGTACCCAACTAATACAATTGGCTATACAGTACTGTACTGGAATAGATTTATAATACATTTGCATCTTTGAAAGTTTGCAACTTGAAGGTTCATATGTAGGGGACTTACTGTATATCACATAGGCAAAATAGTACACATAACACTCATGTAACACCCAGTAAGTGAAGCTGGTGTGCTGCAGTCCATGGGGTCGCAAAGAGTCGGACATGACTGAACGAATGAACAACAAAAACAAGTAATAATATAAACACCCACATAGCTACCACTTAGCCCATGAATGCTATATTTCTTTGAAGCCCCTGTGTGACTCTCCTTTGTCATATTCTCAAACCCCATAACCCCTATTCCTAATTCCAAGCAATGAGTTTTTGCCACTTCACTTCCTTCCTCACATGAATCCTTTTTCTTGGAACACCCTGTCAATTGTCTGCTTCACCTGTTGAAATTTTCTTTGAAGATCTCTCAATCATTACATCCCCCCATGAAGTCATAGCTATTTTGTTCTTCCTTTATATAACTTATCATGTGACCTTTTCTCGAATGGGATTTTGACTTTGTGTTTGCCTCCCCTTGTAAGTACTGCTTGTGCCGACCTTTGAGTTGGAAATCATATGTCTCACTGTTCTTTTAGTTTCCCACAATACCTAAGCATAATGCTCAGAGAAAGCGAGAACTCAATAATTATGGGTTGCATCATGTAATTATTCCTCTTTTCTCTCCTAGATCTATTGCCGGGCTCTGAATTCACTGGGCCAAGATTTAGAGAAACCTCTTGAGCTTAGAGTCAGGGTTTTGGATATAAATGACAACCCTCCAGTATTTTCTATGTCTACTTTTGTAGGAGAAATAGAAGAAAATTCTAACGCAAGTAAGTAGTCTACTTTATTAAGTAAACAAGACTATTGGGTTTCCAGATCATTCTTAACAGTCAGGCATCTGGAGGTTAAACTCTGTCAAGATACTACATCACAAATGTGAAAGATAAGTTTGGAGAAGCATGTAGAACAGGAAGGCATGAGGAAGGTTCCATAATGGCTTTCCCTTCAACCATGGAAGCAGCTCCAACTGTCATACACAAGAAGCAACGCTAAAGAAATGGGAGGAACTTGCTCACACACCACCTCTGTAGTAGATTCCTAAGGAAAAATCCCAAAAGTATTTTGCACAGTGATGACAGAGGCACTGGGAAGAGAATTTAGCCTCCCAGCCTGACTACTTTGAGGGCTTCTGTGGTGGCTCAAACGGAAAAGAATCTGCCTGCAATGCAGGAGACCTGGGTTCAACCCCAGGGTAGGGAAGATCCCCTGGAGAAGGGAATGGCTACCCATTCCAGTATTCTTGGCTGGAAAATTCCATAGACAGAGGAGCCTAGCAGGCTACAGTTCATGGGGTTGCAAAGAGTCAGATATGACTGAGTGACTAACACACACACACACACTGACTAGTACTTAAAGGGGAATCTCATCCACTTCTATTCATGTTGCTTTTTAAAAAAATTTTAACTACTTTAACTCACAGAAATCACCTCTAGACAATCTATTTGGTGTTCATAATCTTCAAGAGCTTTTTTTGACAGCAAAGAAATACAAAACGCCTACAATGCGGGAGACCGGGGTTTGATCCCTGGGTTGGGAAGATCCCCTGGGGAAGGGAAGGGCTCCCCACTCCAGTATTCTTGCCTGGAGAATTTCATGGACAGAGGAGCCTATAGTCCATGGGGTCGCAAAGAGTCAGACATGACTAACTTTCACTAAATACAAAACAAGCATTTCCCCCTTCATATATATGATTTAATAAATATACGTTTCATTTGCTTTTTATTCAAATCACCGGTTTTATGTATTTGAAATGTATTTTAAATCTAATCCTGTTTGGTCCTCCATGTGGATTTAAAGGTGACCATCTCAAGGGATGCCAGTGGAAGGGCACCAGAAAATCTAGAAACTAGATCCAGTATTTACTCTCAAGAGCTTTCACAATCTAAACGTGTAATTACTTCCTTGTGGATTACTGTTAAAGCAATATTTTAACTGCCAAATATTCAATCACTTGTGCAGATAGTGTATTAACTGCTTAGCTTACCACTGAAGATTGTCCTAAATATATCTAAAAACAGCAGAGATACTGTCTCATTTAAATTCAAAACTTAAACTTACCATAGTACTTTTAATTTTTAAGCAGTATGCTGCTGCTGCTGCTAAGTCGCTTTAGTTGTGTCCAACACTGTGCGACCCCAGACACGGCAGCACACCAGGCTCCCCCGTCCCTGGGATTCTCCAGGCAAGAACACTGGAGTGGGTTGCCATTTCCTTCTCCAATGCATGAAAGCAAAAAGCGAAAGTGAAGTCATTCATTCGAGTCCGACCCTCAGCGACCCCATGGACTGCAGCCCACCAGGCTCCTGCGTCCATAGGATTTTACAGGCAGGAGTACTGGAGAGGGGTGCCACTGCCTTCTCCTTTAAGCAGTATAATTTCTTGTAAACTCAAATAATTCTTACATTTTAATTTTTATTTGTTAAAATATTATACCTATATTTTAAACTTTTAAAAATACTACTATAAGAAGGTTTGCTATAAAAATTTCACGAAATGTGAGTAAAAATGAAATAAAATGCATTCTTTGCTCTCCTTTGTACTATTCTTCAGAGGCAAATAGAATCACTAGTTACTTAGGTACATACTTTCTATAATCATGTAAATATATATAAACATATTTCCAAAGAAGAAACAAATGTGACCATATTTTACATACTAATCTACAGTGTGAATTTTTAAATATATTTTGAACACATTTTCATATTAGGAAATACAAGTTTCATCATTTAAGAGTTTCATGAGATTTTATTGTATGAATGCACCATAATTAATGAAATAATTGCCTCTGAAAACACTTAAAAATGCTGAAATAAATACACACAGAGATTGAGAAAGAGAGAGAGACAGGAGCTGATAGTTTATGTCTAAAGACAAGGCCAATTGTGCTTGAAACAGAGTTGAGTATAGAAAAGTCTAGTTTATGAACGCTTGCAGCTTTTCACATTCTCCAGCATCCTTCATCAAAACTACCAATAAGATTACTGGAAAAGGTGAAGAACAGGTGCAGAATGTAATTACATATGCATCTCTTTAAACCTGTTAGATACCTTGCACTTTCCTAGAGACCACGCAAAATAGAATAATAAAATATATTTATTGAATGTGTATTATTCAGTAGGAACTTCACATAATTTTATTTCATATAACTATTTCTTTCATGAACTCAGTGAGGACAATCCACTTGCATCCCCATTTATAGATGTGGAAACTGAGGCCAAGATCACATAGCTAGAAAGTGCTGTAGTTGGGAGAGTCGGTCTGTCCTTATATCACATTGTTTCACCATAGAAGCCTTTAAAAAATAATTATACTAGAATAAGAAATGTAAAAGCAGAAGAAAATATTTCCTTGTTTTTTAAATACCAGTAATGTCTAAAGTTCCTGGCAAAATGTGATCTTTTCATCAAGACAAAGGTATAGAAAAGGAGCTAAGATATTGATATGTTGAAAAAATAGAAAGGGGAAATGGTGGAGTTCCCATTACATGGACTAACTAACCATAACACTTTTTTGGGAAAGCAGTATACTATATTACAACAAAAATGCAAATTGTCCATTTGCAATCAATTTTTCTTGATTTCTAGATACACTGGTGATGGTACTCAATGCTACTGATGCAGATGAACCAAATAATTTGAACTCAAAAATAGCCTTCAAGATCATAAGACAAGAACCTTCAGATTCACCGATGTTTATTATCAACAGATACACTGGAGAAATTCGAACAATGAATAATTTTCTAGACAGAGAGGTATTTTTTTTTTTTTTCTTTTCAGTGGGTTGTAGTCTCAATGGAACTGATTCTAAAAGCAAGAGTTCTAAGAAAAAGAAAGGAAAAAGAAAACAATAGTTTAAAATTTTGATTACATAACCTTTTCACATAATGGGAACAACATAAGAAATATCTGTGAGATGAAGAAAATAATTCCTCAAATAGATTTTATACTTATTTCTCATTTAATTTACTGAATTTGTCTCAATTTGAAAACTACATTCTAAAAGTACACCTACACAAGGCAGATGTAAAAGCTCTATTTTTTCTAAGTATGTTCTACAGTGAAATAAATTTAAGAAACAATTGCTGTAATGTCCCCCATCTTGGTGAGTCACAATGCAGGTGAACACAATAGAAGCCCCAAGAATTTTTACAGATTAAGAAACTTGCTTATCTTTCTTTTTTGTTTTGTTTGCTTATCTTTCTTTAATCCAGCCTATCATAGGCTCATTTGACAAGAGAACTCTTTTTTCCCTTTTCTCTTCCTATATCTCACATACTGACAGCCCACTGATTACTTTGGGAAATGACTCATAGAATCAGAATAATGGAGAGGAATTTAGTAACATCCAGACCAGTCTATTCACTTACAAATTAAAAAATAATTACTGATTGTTACCAAATTAGAATCAGCATCACATGGTTTCTATAATACCATGTGGTCCCTTGATTTAATTTTAAAATAGCAACTTTTCATTATTTTTTTAATATTGATAGAATATAACTGATGTGCATAATTTCAGGGTTATAAATAAGGAAATTTTATTTTATACTTGATATTTAATTAAATATTAAGTACTATAGCTATTTTAAAATGACCATCTCCCTGCTAATAATTCAGGATTTAGGATAAATCAGATTATTTTAGTGCTCTATAATAACCCAAATGCCATCAGTTTCCAGGTTATCACTGTGTCCTTTATTACTTGTTTGAAAATTACCATCAGAAGAAATTGACTATTTAGCTGTTTTTTCCCTCTCAAACTTTCTTAAGGAGCCCAGTGGGATACCTTTAACATGAAAAGAGTTGTAATGGTGAAGAACTCTAAACAATAAAGGAACTGTGCAGTCACTGGCAAACCACTAGAGCACATATAATAAATTATTTTACTATAATTTTAGTCTATATTGGAGTATAGTTAATTAACAATGTTGCATTTGTTTTAGCAACATTTGTACAGCAAAGTGATTCAGCTATACACATACATGTATCTATTCTTTTTCAAATTCTTTCCCATTTAAATTGCTACATGATATTGAGCAGAGTTCCCTGTGCTACAAAATGGGTCCTTGTTGGTTATCTATTTTAAATATAGGAGTTTGTACAAGTCAATCCAAGACTCACAATCTATCCTTCCCCAACCTACCCTTCCTTCCTGGTAACCACAAGTTTGTTCTCTAAGTCTGTGAGCCTGTTTCACCTTTGTAAATATGTTCATTTGCATCATTTTTTTTTTTTTAGATTCCACATACAAGCAATATCATAGTCTTTCTCTGTCTGACTTACTTCACTTAGTATGATCATCTCCAATTTCATCCATGTTGCTGAAAAGGCATTATTTCTTTCTTTTTAATGGCTGAGTAATATTCCATTGTACGTATGTACCACATCTTTTTTACCCATTCATTTGTCAATGGACATTTAGGTTGCTTCCATGTCTTGGTCATTGTAAACAGCACTGCAATGAACACTGGGGTGCATGCATCCTTTCAAACCATGTTTTTCTCCAGATACATGCCCAGGAGTGGGAATGCTGATTATACAGCAGCTCTATTTTTAGTTTCTTAAGGAACTTCCATATTTTTTTCATAGTGACTGCAGCAATTTACATTCCTAGCAACAATGTAGGAGGGTTCCCTTTTCTCTATACCCTCTCCAGCATTTACTGTGTGTAGATTTTTTGATGATAGCCATTCTGGCTGGTGTGAGGTAATATCTCAATGTAATTTTGATTTGCATCTTTCTAATTTTTAGTGATGCTAAGCATCTTTTCATGTACTTTTGGCCATCTGATGTCTTCCTTGAATATATGTCTACTTAGATCTTCTGCCCATTTTTTGATTGGGTTGTTTGTTTTTTCATATATAGAGCTACATGGGCTGTTTGTAAATTTTGGAAACTAATCCCTTGTTGATCAAATCATTTTCTCCCAGTCTCTGGGTTGTCTTTTCATTTTGTTTATGGTTTCCTTAGCTGTGCAAAAGCTTTTGAATTTATTTAGGTTTCACTTGTGTATTTTTTTATTTTTTTTTATGGAAGGATAATTGCTTTACAGAATTTTGTTGTTTTCTGTCAAACTTCAATATGAATCAGCCATAGGTATACATATATCCCCTCCCTTTTGAACCTCCCTCCCATCTCCCTCCCCATCCCACCCCTCTAGATTGATGACAGAGCCCCTGTTTGAGTTTCCTGAGCCATACAGTAAATTCCTGTTGGCTATCTGTTTTACATATGGTAATGTAAGTTTCCACATTACTCTTTCCATACATCTCACCTTCTCCTCCCCTCTCCCCGCGTCCATAAGTCTGTTCTCTATGTCTGTTTCTCCATTGCTGTCCTGTTATTTTTGTTTTTATTTCCATTACTATATGAGATGGCTCAGAAAAAAATATTGCTGAAATTTATATGAAAGACTGTTCTGCCTACGTTTTCTTCTAAAAGTTTTATAATATCCAGTCTTACATTTAAATAATCTATTTTGTGTATGATGTTATTTTTGTGTATGATGTTAAAGAATGTTCTAGTTTCATTTTTTACATGTAGCTGTTCAGTTTTCTCAGCACTGAACACCTCTTAATATTGAAGAGACTGTCTTTCCTCCATTGTAAAGTCTTGCTTCTTTTGTTGTAGATTAACTGATCATAGGCACATGGATTTACTTCTGGGTTTCTATCTGGTTCCATTGATCTATGTTTCTATTTTTGTATCAGTTACATACTGTTTTGATGACTGTACCTTTGTAGTATGGTCTGAAGTCAGGGAGTCTAATTTTCCTAGCCCCAATTTTGTCAAGAGAGCATTGGCTTTTCAGGATCTTTTGTGTCTCCATACAACTTTTAAGATTTTTTGTTCTTGTTTTGTGAAAAACACCATTGGTGATTTCGTAGGAATTGCATTGAATTTGTAGATTCCCTTGGGTAGTGCAGTCATTTTGACAATACTGATTCTTCCAATTCAGGAACATGGTATATTCTTCCATCTGTTTGTGTCATCTTTGATTTCTTTCATCAGCACCTTATAGTTTTCAGAGTACAGGTCTTTCGTCTCCTTAGGTAGGTTTATCCCCAGGTATTTTATTCTTTTTGATGTGATGAGAAATAAAATTATTTAATTTCTCTCTCTGAGCCTTCATTGTGAGAGCATAGATTTCATTGTGAGAGCAACAGATTTCTGTGTATTAATTTTGTATGCTGCAACTTTACCAAATACATTGATGAGCTCTAGCTTTCTGGTGGCATCTTTGGGATTTTCTATATATAGTATCATGTCATCTGCAAATAGTGACAGTTTTACTTTTTCTTCCCCAATTTGGATTCAGTTTATTTCATTTTCTCTGATTGTTGTGGCTAGGACTTCCAAAACTATGCTGAGTAAAGGTGGCAAGAGTAGATATCCTTGTCTTGTTCCTTTGTTCCTGATCTTAGAGGAAATATTTTCTAGCTTTTCACCACTGAGTAGGATTTTAGTTGTAGTTTTATCATATTTGGCCTTTATTATGTTGAGGTATGTTCCTTCTATGCTCACTTTATGAAGAGTTTTATCATAAATGGGTGTTGAATTTTGTCAAAAGCTTTTCTTTTGATGATGATGACAATGAAGATGATCATATGTTTTTATTCTTCAATTTGTTGATGTGAAGTATCACACTAATTGATTTGCAGGTACTGAAAAATCTTTGCATCCCTGGGATAAATCCCTCTTGATCATGGGGTATAATCCTCTTAATGTATTGTTGGATTTGGATTGCTAGTATTTTGTTGAGGATTTTCATGTCCATTTTAATCAGTGATATGGGCCTATAATTTTCTTTTTTGTGGTATCTTTGTCTGGTTTTTGTAAGAGGGTGATGGTGGCCTCATAGAATAAGTTTGGGAATATTCCTTCCCCTGCAATTTTTTGGAATAGTTTCAAAAGAATAGGTGTTAACTCTTCTCTAAATGTTTGATAGAATTCACTGGCAAAGCCATCTGATCCTAGACTTTTATTTGTTGGGAGTTTTAAAATCACAGTTTCAATTTTAGTACTTGTGACTAGTCTGTTTATATTTTCTGTTCCTTTCTGGTTCAGTCTTGGGAGATTGTACCTTTCTAAGAACTTGTCCATTTATTCCAGGTTGTCCATTTTTTGGTGTACAGTTGCTTGTAGTACTTTCTCATGATTTCTGTGGTATCCATTGTTACTTCACTTTTTTTCATATCTAATCTTATTAATTTGAGGCCTCTCCCTTTTTTTCAGAGCAGATATTCTTAACCTGGGATTTGTGGAGAGCCCTCAAGACATCTCTAACTATGAATCCTCTAAAAGTATATGAACTTTGAGTGAGGATGCACACATATATATATCTAGAAAAGGCTTCATGGCTTTTACCAGCTTCTAAAAATTTAAGCACCATCAAATAGAATCAAGAAAACAGATCATCACTAACTGTACTGCCACATCCTGGCACTCCCCAGAAATGCAAACATTTGCTATCTCTTTATTCTACTTGCACATTCAGGGGCTAATAATTTAGGTACAGAATTTTCATTCTATAAATTCCTGGTAAACAATCTCTCCCCTCCTGACAATTTTGGTCTGCTTCGTCCTTTATATTATTTTTCAGCATATAATAAGGAATGAGGGCTTTTAAATATTTTATCTTCTTTTAAATAATGCTGTATAGACATTGTTGGGAATAGAAGTGGCAACTTCATATAAATTGATGTGAGATTTGTGAATTTTCAACATTCTGTGTTACCTCTATCTTCATCATAGATTTATGCAAATGTTGAGCCAACATTTTAAAAGATCTTTGTACAGGACAAAATAAGAACTGTCTACATCAACTGTGATATTGTTTGTTGTGTCTTTTTAGCAATATGGCCAGTACTCTCTAGCTGTAAGAGGCTCAGACCGAGATGGTGGGGCAGATGGTATGTCAGCAGAGTGTGAATGCAACATTAAAATCCTCGATGTCAATGATAACATTCCATACATGGAACTGCCAACAGTAAGTAATAGTCCTTGAATTTTTTTAAAGTATTTATTTATTTGGCTGCACCTGGTCTTAGTTGCAGCATGTGGGATCTAATTCCCTGACCATGGATTGAACCTGGGCCCCCTGCATTAGAAGCTTTCAGTCTTAGCTACTGGACCAACAGGGAAGTCCCAGAGTTTGGGGTGTGTGTGTGTGTGTGTGTGTGGCACCATACAGCATGTGGGATCTTAGCTCCCCAGCCAGGGATCAAACCCCTACCCTCTGCCCTGGAAGACGGAGTCTCAGCCACTGGACCACCAGCAAAGTCCAGTCCTTGAATTTAATAACTTTAGTTTCCTTACCTTCTAAAATTTGCTCTAACAATTCTCTTTACAGATGTAGTTATTTTTAAGTCATAAGACAAAGGTACACACATATTTCATCTCGTGTTTGTTTATATAATACATATGAAAAAAACCCTTATTTGAACAATGAAAAGTCAGACCACAAACATGGATCCCTTTTCTGTATCATGAATAACTATAAACATTCTATATAAAACTAGTATAATTCTCTTTCTCACATAGTTTGTGCTAAAATATTTTTACTTCTTGTTTCAGCAATCCATAAGCATTGAAGAAAATTCTCTGAATTCAAATTTGCTCCAGATTAGAGTAATAGATTTGGATGAGGAGTTCTCAGCTAACTGGATGGCAGTCATTTTCTTCATCTCCGGAAATGAGGGGAATTGGTTTGAAATAGAAATGAATGAAAGAACAAATGTGGGAACTTTAAAGGTTGTTAAGGTATGGTACCCTATTATATTATATCTTATCTAATAGTTTGTTTTCTTAGCTTTTTTTCAAAGTGGTAATCTTAAAATGATGTTGACACTTCACAAACTTGAATGGGTAAAATAAAAATTACTGTGTTTTAGGGTTATATATGATATAGAGCCTTTTATAGAGAGTTTTTCTGCTTATATCATTTCATAAAAATAGGCACTGAAGTTTTTACTTGGAACTCTTTCCTATCAATACAGTATTCCCTCATGGATCATATAAAGGGAAAGCATTTTTAAACATGAATCTTGTTTTATGCTTGCAACAATAATTGATTAATCCTTTCAGTTTGAAGAATTTTATTTTTAAGCAGATTCAACATGGCCTAAAAAAAGGTATCCCTGTCAATACTATACATCAATTATTATTCACTAACAATATTCATCATATGAATTAAAAGTTGTTAGTTTATCAGAGTTTTTTTACAAAATTAAAATTAGACTACAGTCCATGGAATTCTCCGGGCCAGAATACTGGAGTGGGTAGCCATGCCCTCCTTCCTTCAGGGGATCTTCCCAACCCATGGATGGAACCCATATCTCCCACATTGTGGGTGGATTCTTTACCAGCCTAGCCACCAGCAAAGCCCAAGATTACTGGAGTGGGTAGCCTATCCCTTCTCCAACAGATCTTTCCAACCCAGGAATCAAACCAGGGTCTCCTGCATTGCAGGCAGATTCTTTACCAGCTGAGCTACAAGGGAAGCCCACATTACAAATAAATATACTGAGGTTCAGAGAGAGTTTGTAACCTGCTCAGTTCTCATCTCTAGTAAGCGGGACAACTGACATTCAAACCTCGGCTTCTCTAGCTATTAAGTTTACATTCTTTTTTCCACTATCCTATCTAGAATTCCACACTGGGAAAATGAGTCCTAATCTATTACACCCCAAACTATGATGTTAGTTTAGAAAATTGATTTATCTATCTGGCCTCAATATCTCTATCTGTAAAATGGGATTAATGTTGATTTTTCTCCCAGATGTGTGTGACATCATGTATCAATTTTTTGTTAGGATTATATGCATGTAATAAGTGCATAGCGCTTCCCTGGTAGCTCAGTCAGTAAAGAATTTGTCTGCAGTGCAGGAGACTCACGTTCGATCCCTAGGTCAGGCAGATCCCCCTGGAGAAGGAAATGGCAATCTACTCCAGTGTTTTTGCCTGGAAAATCCTATGGAGAGAGGAGCCTGGTGGGCTACCTTCCATGGGGTCACAAGAGTTGAACATGACTTAGTGACTGCTGCTGCTGCTGCTACTGCTAAGTCGCTTCAGTTGTGTCCAACTCTGTGCGACCCCATAGACGGCAGCCTACCAAGCTCCCCCGTCCGCCACAATAAGTTCATATGATGTGTATATACACATAATTTTATAACCATTCTTGGAGTTGCAAGTAGAGATAATATTAGAGCAAAGACTGAAAATTTTAGCTAACTGGAGCGCTCAATGTGTGAATTGATGGTCATCTAATCTACTCTTGTGAAAATTTAGAAAAATGTAGTTGGTATTTATATGCATACTGCATAGTTGTGGATTATATGAGTAGTGGATTTTGACATCATCTTTCATAATGAAAATGACTATAATTTTATAATGTAAAATGAATTTTTTCCTGGATATATTGAATAAACTATGGATTTCATTATTTACATATTATATTCTATTATTTGATTTATTGAAAGAAATCACATATACAAAATAAAATTTCTTGTAAATAGTTCTTTATGGATAAAATCAGTCAAATGATTGAGACTAGATATATTTGGCCCATTCTTTGTAATAAATAGGGCTATTTTCTGAGAAACGTGAAATGATAGCAACTAACATAAGCTGTCTTTGCACTACAAAATCAATGGATTTGACCATCTGTATTATTTTAAATTTTTTAATTTGGTGGACAGTTAGAACTCACACATTTTTAACTTTTTCAACAAAGGATCTAAGACTACTGGATTCTTTTTCTTACTGTATTTTCATGTGTTTGTATTGAATTGAACATAAAGTAAGAATAGATTGTGTATTTATATGTATTTATATTTTATTAAAGAAAAAGATATAAGAAGTTCTTTTGCCTCTAATCAAAGAATTTCTCTTTCCTCTAGAATGCTTTTTCTGCTTCTAGTAAAACCATTTCACTCTGTATTTTCTAGCCCCTAGATTTTGAAGCTATGAATAATCTGCAACTTAGTCTCGGTGTTAGAAATAAAGCTGAATTTCATCAATCAATTATGTCTCAATATAAACTCACAGCAACTGCAATCTCTGTGACTGTGTTAAACGTAGTTGAAGGCTCAGTGTTCCGTCCAGGTTCAAAGACATTTGTAGTAAATAGTAATATGGGACAAAACTATAAAATAGGAGAGTATGTAGCTTGGGATCTCGACACAAATCGGCCTTCAACAACTGTTAGGTAAGATTGATTTTTTCCAACTAATTTTCACCACATATTGAACTGTATCTGAATTAAAATAGTTTTCACTATTTCTGAAATTCAATCATATAACATACAAACTGGTGAACTGTTACTTAATTTAGAGTGTTTAAGAAAGTATAAAAATCTGTGAAAAATGTAAGATGGAAAGTGTGAAGGTTTAAAATGTGAAAATTATTGTATCTTGAAAGTTTGACACTCCTGTGTTTATATATTTTATTGATCAGTTAGCTGATTTCCACATATCATGGTATTCCCCTTGGAAGATTTGATGGATTGATTTTCCCATTGCAAATCCACCCACTGAAATCAATTAGATTTAGCTAACTCATATCAGTTACTTTCCTACTTTAATTAGCACTTAATATTGGTCAACAATAACCTTGATATGAAAAAGTTGGTTACATTAAGGAAAAGGTCATGCTTTGTAGTTTTTTTTAAACTCTACATATCCAAATGTTTCTACTTGATCATGAAAAATCACTGTATTATATGTGCACATGTATTTTGAAAAGTGCCTGTAGTCAAGAACAATGGTGGGGTGGAAAGACCTCACAAATGAGTTTTAAAAGTTTTTGCTCTGTAGTCAACTCACTCCATACGAGTATTATAGCTCTTACCACACTGTGCCATTCCTTTTTTTTTTTTTTTTAATGTTATCGGAATATAGTTGCTTAAGGCTTCCCAGGTGGCTCAGTGGTAAAGAATCCAGTTGCCAATGCAGGAGAAGCTAAGAGATGTGGGTTCAATCCTTGGGTCGGGAAGATCCCCTGGAGGAGGGCATGGCAACCCATATTCTTGCTCCAGTGGAGAATTCCATGGACAGAGGAGCCTGGTAGGCTTCAGTCCATGGGGTCATAAAGAGCTGGACACGACTGAGCGATTGAGCAGGAGCTGGAGCATGTTGCTTTCGAGTGTTGTGTTAGCTTCTACTATACAGCAAAGTGATTCAGCTAAACATATACATATATCCCTCCATTTCTGGTTTCCTCCTCACAGGTGACCACAGACTACTGCCTAGAGTTTCCTGAGCTATACAGTAGCTTCTCATTAGTTACCTATTTTATACATGGTATCAATAGAGTATATATGTCAGTTCCAATCTCCTAATTCATCACACCCCTCCTTCCACCTTGGTATCCATACATCTGTTGTCTATATCTGTCTCTATTTCTGCTTTATAAATAAGGTCATCTACACGAATTGTCTTCAGATTCCACATACAGGCATTACTATCTACGGTCTTTGCACCACCATTGCTAATAAGCTCTCCTGTACTCCACAGATGTGAGTTCACTGAGGGAAGACCACACCCCTACCTCTGACTCCTTTCCAAGTTCTATTCCCCATGATTAGCACAATGCCCGACACAGAGAGTTCTCTGACCAATGTATGTCTAACAAACATATAAATGGAAGGAAAACTTCAAAGTCAAGGATGAGGAGAGGAAGAGAATAGAGAATAGGATAGAGGTGCAAGACAAGGATGGAGTTTGGAATCCACAAGAAATCCTGTAAATGCACTGTGTATATGGGGAGGGGTTGGAAATAGGAAAGGGATGAAAGCCAAGGTCTGAAGAAATAACTTCTTTGGTAAGAGAAAAGTTTAGAGTTAGCAGCAGTCCAGGAAGTCCCAGTATCTGGGTTGTCCAGGACAGTTCTGATGCTACCAAAATCAAATGAAAATGAGGCTGCAAGTATCAAGGGATTATTCAGACATCCAAGTGGGTGTAATAGACATTCCATCACAAGTGGTTGCTTAATTCTTTTTCTTAAATTTAAATCTCCCTCCATTTCTGAATGTCCTCAGACAAAGTTTCTAATGATTGAAAATTATATCCAGGGGTTACATCTACTGGCAGGAAACATGTTTTAAAATCAAAACCATCACCTCACACCAGTTAGAATGGCCATCATCAAAAAATCTACAAACAATAAATGCTAGAGAGGGTATAGAGAGAAGGGAACCCTCCTACATTCCCTCCTGTTGGTGGGAATGTAAACTGATACAGCCATGATGGAGAACAGTATGGAGATTTCTTTTTTTAAAAATCTAGGAATAAAGCTACCATTTGACCCAGCAATCCCACTACTGGGCACATACCCTGAAAAAACCATAATTCAAAAAGACACATGTACCCTAACATTCACTGCAGCACCATTTACAATAACTAGGGCATGGAAGATGTCCACTGACAGACGAATGGATAAAATGTGATACACATATACAATGGAATATTACTCAGCTATAAAAAGGAATGACTGAGTCAGTTCTAGTGAGGTGGATGAACCTAGAGCTTATTATACAGAGTGAAGTCAGAAAGGGAAAAACAAATATTGTATAGTAATGCAAATCTATGGAATCTAGAAAAATGGTACTGATGAGCCTATCTGCAGGCAGGAGTAGAGATACAGGCATAGAAAACAGACTTGTGGTCACAGCAGGGGAAGGAGAGGGTGGGACGAATTGAGAGAGAAGCATTGAAACATATGCATTACCATATGTAAAACAGACAGCTAGTGGGAGGTTGCTGTATAACACAGGGAGCTCTGGGAAAGCCTAGAGGGGTGGGATGGGATGTGGGGGGTGGAAGGGAAGTCTAAGAGGGAAGGAACACATGTATACTTAGGGCTGATTCACGTTGGATGGCAGCAGAAACCAACACAACATTGTAAAGCAATTATCCTTAAAAAAAAAATCAAAATCAATCTCTCTCTCTCTACATAACTAACATTAATTTGTACCACTGTCTTTCAAAAACAGATACGTAATGGGAAGAAATCCAACTGACTTGCTCGCTATTGACTCAAAAACAGCCATAATTACTTTGAGAAATAAAGTTACTATGGAACAATACAAAATACTTGGGGGAAAATACCAAGGAACAATTCTATCTATAGATGGTAAGAAATCAACTTCTTCTTTTCCCTTCTCATGGAATTTATGTATACAGTTATATCATATATACATGGAATTTGTATATACATATACATTCAGAAACTAAAATTTTAATTATTGTATTTTGAAGTACCCTTTTTCCAACAAAAATTATCATACTGGGCATTATAGAATCAAATCCTGAATGATACAAGATACATTATAATTTATGGTTAGGACCGTGAGCTTTGGAATGAAACTGGATTGGTATACTGTACTATCACTTACTAGCTACAGATTTTAGAGAAGTTATTTAACCCATTTATCCCTCAGATTTTTCTTCCATAAAGTGGGACAGTAACATTATGGATTTAGAAGTACTTACGGAGTTATTAAGTGCTTCCCTGGTGGCTCAGACAGTAAAGAATCTGCCTGCAATGTGGGAGACCTGGGTTCAATCCCAGGGTGGGGAAGATCCCCTGGAGAAGGGCATGGCAACCCACTCCAGTACTCTTGCCAGGAGAATTCCATGGACAGAGGAGCCCAGTGAGCTATACAGTCCATGGGGTTGCAAAGAGTCAGACATGACTGAGCAACTAACACTTTCACTTTCAAGGAGTTATTACAGTAAAGCACTAGACAAGTGCTGACTTTCAGTAAATGTTAGTTCCTATTAATGTTGGTAATTGAAAATTTTTAATGATACTGTAAAATTATTTTCAAATAGACACAAAGCTAAGCTAGCTTAACTTTATATGATCCTTAGTTAATGTACAACTTCATGTAAACAATTTGGAATTAGCAAGTTTATTACTTTTCAAGACCAACAGCTTTAAAGTAGGTTAGATCACTAGGAGGAAAGTTCCTCAAAGCTGATTCTAAGCAATATTTGCTGCTTCAGCTTCTCTTTCTTCTTCTGTCTCTTTCTTCTCTTTTTCTTTCAATTGTCTTAAAATGGGATTGACAATTTCCACTTGCTTCACAGATTAAAAAGAAATAAAGGAGCATTTCTTTAAAAGCATTCATTAATTCAGAATTTGTACCAAATTATGCTGGTCTTTTCCACAATCAGTCAAAATAAATGTAGGTTTTATAACGTGTATTACAAATAGAAATGTTTATTCCATCCACAGATAAAGCTTATTTCAGTGCTGAAATTGTCTTAAGCAATTGCTAGTTTACTCCTTTTCTTACACCCAACATCAAGCTTAACTGGACACATGAAGGAGAAATTGAAACTTAAGCTTACTAAAACTGTAGGTTTATGGCAAGTAGGGAACATTACCTTTGTCATTAAAAAATACAGTTTTCTGGGATAAACATTGGATCTGATGATAATAATAAAAATAACAAAAACAGTAACAATAGAATTGTTGTACTCTGATACAACAATAACAATAGAATCAGCTTAGCTTGACTGAAATGACATGGACTTTGACTTCAGATAGATTAGGATGTGGGCTTCTCAGGCGGTGCAGTGGTCAAGAATCTGCTTGCCAACGCAGGAGACTCAAGAGATGTGGGTTCAATTGCTGGGTCAGGAAGACCCCCTGGAGTAGACAGTGGCAACCTGCTCCAGAATTCTTGCCTAGAAAATTCCATGGACAGAGCCTGGTGGGCTACAGTCCATGGGGTTGCGAAGAATCAGACACAACTATGCATAACACATGCACACATACACACAGACTAGGGTGTAAGCCTATCTCTAGTACCGGCTTTCAGGAATACCTTTATTCATTTACTCAGAAACTATGTATTGAATTCTAACCAAACGTTAGCCATTGTGCCAGATTCTAGAATGACAATGATGAACAAAGTCTGACAACAAAACTTACATCTAAAAAATAGAGATAATACAGCTCATGGGGTTGCAAGAGTCTGACACAACTTAGCAACTGAACAATAATAATAGTAACTTGCTGAAACCAACAGCAAGTGTGGAGCCATTAAGCTGAAACAAATCACAAATATCTCTCCTCTCATGTTTAGCCAACAAAGACAATAATTTACCGGAACTTCAAAGGACAAGAAGAAAGCAAATTTAGAATATCTGATAGTGAAACAAAAGTTCTTCACTTATTTAATAATGAAAATCCGCCCCCCACCTCCAATGGTGCCAAATTCTCCCTCCTATGAGTTGTTTGAACTGACAGTTGTGAGTTTGAGGATATGAAGTTTTATCAGTAGGTGATGTCTATACAAATGACAGACCAACCTGCTCAAAGTCTGTTGGTTTTGTCAGCCTATAAAAGGAAAAAAAACAAGAACTGAAGATGAAAGACAGTAAAACAGCAAACAAAATATGGAGAAGTGTGCAACACGCAGTCTAGAAATGTCTCCACACTGGCTTATAACACACTGCTGACCAACACATAACGTGACGTGTTGTGTGTATGTTTCTCAACACATGTTTCTTTATTGTGTATGTTTTTTCTCAAGCACTAATATTTACTCGTAATGCTTTGATTTAAAAACTGAGTCGCAGACAAAAGACAATATGGGGGGTTATTGAACTGGTAGGAATTAAGGCACTGAAATAAGTATTTATGCAAAGAGAAAATAGGTTCATATCGTCCAACAATTATTAAACCAAATGTATAAAATATTTCTTTCATTCTAAACTTTGTTACAGATGCTCTTCAAAGAACTTGTACTGGTACAATTGTTATTAACCTTGAAAATGGTGGCTGGAAAACTGAACGTCCAAATGTAAATGGAAGTACTACCTCTGCATATGGCCTTACTTCCGGAGGTGTTACCACTAATGGCTACGCAACTGGTGGTGGTGTTGGCACAGTTACTTTTGCTGTTGGCACAAATGATTATGGTGTAGGAACTGGTGTTTATCAGCCACTAAGAGATAATGTACATTTTGGTCCTGCTGGCATTGGACTACTCATCATGGGATTCTTGGTCCTAGGATGTAAGTATTTGAACAGTTCTGTTTTTATGTGTCCCGCCAAAAAAACTAGGGAGGAAATTAGTTTTCTGTCCCTTTGATGAAATATATTCTATACATTCTTATTTTGTGCAATTATCAAGAAATTTCTATGTTTGGTGTTGGGTTTATGACATGAAAAAAAAATCAGTTTGATTTCTTAGAGTTCAGTGAGGATAAAAACTATTTTGCATCGAGTCTCAATGTAATAGGGAAGTACCGTAACAGGCTTCCCTGGTGGCTCAGTTGGTTAAGAATTCACCTGCAATGCAGGAGACTGCCTGAAATGCAAGAGACTTGAGTTTGATCCCTGTGGGGGGAAGATTCTCTGGGGAAGGAAACGGCAACCCACTCCAGTATTCTGGCCTGGGAAATTCCATGGACAGAGGAGCATGGTGGGCTATAGTCTATGGGGTTACAACAGTTGAACACAGCAACTAAACCACCACCAACCACCACCATAACAGACAGATTCAAATTGCTGTTTGAGTGAAGAAGACAGTAAGAAACAATTGATTGAAACAATCAGAAAAGGCTACATAGAACAAGTAAACTCTGAGTTGGGTTTTAACAGATGAATAGGAACTATCCTACTGGACAAGAAAAGGAGAACACAATACAAGAAGAAGAAAAAAAAATCCATGTGCACAGTCCCAAAAGAATGAGAGTGCAAGTAACTGCAATAAAGGACTCCATCAGAGAAGAAATAAAGGATGTGTCTGACAGTGTGATGAGAGTTGAGACTACAAACACAGGCAGGGGTTGACCTTGAGGGCACTTTATCTCACTTCGGTTCAGTCGCTCAGTTGTGTCAGACTCTTTGCAGCCCCATGAAGTTCAGCATGCCACGCTTCCCTGTCCATCACCAACTCCCGCAGCTTGCTCTAAACTCATGTCCATCGAGTTGGTGATGCCATTCCGCCATCTCATCCTCTATTGTCCCCATTTCCTCCTGCCTTCAATCCTTCCCAGCATCAGGGTCTTTTCCAGTGAGTCAGTTCTTCGCATCAGGTGGCCAGAGTATTGGAGCTTCAGCTTCAGCATCAGTCCTTCAAATGAATATTCAGGACTGAGTTCCTTTAGGATTGACTGGTTGGATCTCCTTGCAGTCCACGGGACTCTCAAGAGTCTTCTCCAACACCACAGTTCAAAAGCTATGCTAAAGCTGCACAGTCTAAGAAAAGAAGAACCAAAGAAAAGAAGGGGTAAACTCCAGCTTCTAAATTCAATTGTCTGAGTCTTTCCAAGGTTACCCAACTTTTCTGAGCCTTGCTTTTTTTTTTAGTATATATTTTTTAATTTTTATTTTTTAAATTATGAAGGTATGATAACACATTTATAGGAGACTTGGAAAACACAGAACAGAGTTACACATAGTTCCACTATATATTACAATATTTTTAAGTAGATAAGTTAAGATTTTTATTTGGAGTTTCAATATCAAACTCCCTGGGCCTTGCTTTTGCCTTCTATGAAATCATAAGACTTACTTCACAACACACTTTGATAATGAAAAAGAAGTATCACACATGGGAGCTTTTAGAAGTAGACCACAGGCTTCTCTGGTGGCTTAGTGGTAAAGAATCTGCCTGCCAATGCAGGAGACATGGGTTCAAGCCCTGATCCGGGAAGATCTCACATGCTCCCGAGACACTAAGCCTACGCACCACAGCTATTGATTCTGTTCTCCAGTGCCTAGGAGCTTCAGCTACTGAGTCCACAAGCCACAACTACTGCAGCCTGTGGGCCTAGGCGTGTGTTCAGCCACAAGAGAAGCCACAGCAGTGAAAAGCCCACATGCCACAACTAAAGAGTAGCCCCCAACTGTCACAACCGGAGAAAAGCCCACGTGTGCAGCAACAAAAAACCCAGCACAGCCAAAAATAATAAAATAATTAAGCAAATAAATTTAAAAAAATTTTTAAAGAGAGAAACAGACTACATCCTGCGGTCACTAGAGAGGACCTGGAGAAGGCAATGGCAACCCACTCCAGTACTCTTGCCTGGAAAATTCCATGGACAGAGGAGCCTGGTAGGCTGCAGTCCATGGGGTCGCTAAGAGTCGGACATGACTGAGCAACTTCCCTTTCACTTTCCACTTTCACGCATTGGAGAAGGAAATGGCAACCCACTCCAGTGTTCTTGCCTGGAGAATCCCAGGGACGGGGGGGCCTGGTGGGCTTCTGTCTATGGGGTTGCACAGAGTCAGACACAACTGAAGTGACTTAACAGCAGCAGCAGAGAGGACCTAGTCAAGGATCTAGATATGAGGGTATAATGTTCAATGGATTTTCCAAGAGGTCTTTTAACATTGCTTTAGATGATCACAGAGTGGAGATGAGCCAAATGTTACAACCTCTGAGAAATATTTCTCCTTTAATACTTCCCTAAGTAATGACAGGGGGAAAAAAAACTCATCTGTTTTAATAGTATAATAGCATCTGTAATCAGAATATTCTGTAACAAGTAAAAATTGACTGCAGTCTGAAGCTGACACTGATTTTGGTATCTCACCAATATTCAGCTTGTTTTCTGAAACTTTCATAATTATGTTAGAATCAAGTGGAGTTAAATTAGGGATTCAAATTTAATCATAAGGGTAGGTCGTTTTGTTTTAGTGTGGTCCCACTGTTAATTCCAATATTCCTGTCTTTTCCCCACCAGTGGTCCCCTTCTTGCTGATGTGCTGTGACTGTGGAGGCGCCCCTGGCGGTGGGGCTGCCTTTGAGCCTGTTCCTGAATGTTCCGACGGAGCAATTCACTCGTGGGCAGTGGAAGGTGCACAGGCCGATCCTGGGGTAAGTGCTCATCAATAACAGGTGGCCCCTTCACAGGCTTCAAAACTCTTGAACCAAGACACAGGGAATCACTCACAGTCTAGACTGTTCTTTGTTCTGAGAGAGCCAAAAGGGAGAACCAAGAGAAAGCCAAGGTGCATCAAAATTGGATGACAGTAACCAAGAAAGCCTTTCTCAATAAGGTTCACATTGCTTTTAGTTTTGTTTTTTTTTTAATGTCTCAGATAATTTGAGAACAAGCCCACTGTATAATCACTGAAAGAAAAGAATCATTACAAATGGGAAAATGTTTCCTGTCCTTTAGGTTCTGGCCAGTAGTGCTGTACCATGCATACCAGCCACTAATGCAAATGTAATTGAGTATGTTGACAACTCAGGTAAGAAAAATTTTTTTAAAGTTTTAACAATTCAATTACTAAGAAGGAACTCTGTTCTCTGTCTTTGTATACCTTACTATTTCCCAACCGTCTTATCTTTACAATTGTTCCTATCATTCTTTTTCAGATGACTAATTTGCAAATTAAATGATAAAGAAAAACCTACAGTAATTACTATTCCTTTAAGCTGGTATTTTTTTAAATCTTCCATAATCATCAGAAAGTACACAGGTGATGATTGGGATTTCTGTTAAATAGAGAAGTACAAAAGTCAATTTCGGTTGAGATTTTTTTGTTTAATAGAGCAATTGTTATTCATTAAAAACTACTCATTTGAACTTAAAAATAACCCTATTAAATAGATGTATGCTCATTTATTGAGGCTAGCCTCTGCCTCTACAATTCACAAAATCAGTCTAATGAAAAGAGCAATTAATTTTAAAAACTCATATTTTGAAAATAATTGTACCATCTTGCTTCTTTTCAAGGTAAATAAATATTACCGATTCTATTTTTTTCAGTCTTTTTCAAACTTGTGATCATGACCTTTCCACTTTGAACTCTTCAAAATGGAAAAGACATAGAATGTTTATAACTTACAGAACTGGACCACATTCAAAAGGCGGGAGATGCTAGTCTAAACTTCTTTCTCCCCCTGAGGCATCTATTTTTGTTAATGACACCAACACCTTCCACCTCAAAAGCAGAAATTCATTGTTGACTCTCATAGCTTCCTATTCATTGACACCCAATCAGTTCTCAAGACTTGACAAATCTTCAAATCCACAAGGATTTATTTATGCATGTATTCCCTTATTAAGTCTACAAACCTTGAACAAAGCACAGTGAACAGCAGCAGAATAAGAAGTATGAAATGCTGTACCTAAACTGAAGAGCTTTAAAATATGAAAGCCATAGGACTGTTCCATTGTCAACATTCTCTGTCCATGGCACTTGCATAGTCTGGCCACCCTTTTATCTCATCTATATGGAATACTATAACAGACTTCTACTCACCCCTCACATTCAAATGCAAATCCCAGAGTCTCCATGTAAACCTGTTCCCTCACCATAGCCATGTTTTCTTCTCTGAAAGCTTTGGAGTGCCTGTGCTAGAGTCTAATATATATATACACCGAGTATTCTCATACTTTTTCTTTAACTTTTAGAATTTGGGTATTTTCCTCCAATTTGAAATCAAACTCTCTAAGGTATAGATAGGGTTTTGTAACCTCTAGGGAGCCCCCTTATCCCAGCACAACATATAGTAACTTCTCAACAAATGATGGGCTTCCCTGGTAGCTCAGACAGTAAAAAATTCCGCCTGCAGTGCAGGAAACCCGGGTTCGTTCCCTAAGTTGGGAAAATCCACTGGAGAAGGTATAGCTTACCCACTCCAGTAGTCTTGCCTGGAGAATTCCATGGACAGAGGAGACTGGTGGGCTACAGTTCATGGGGTCGCAAAGAGTCAGACACGACTGACTAACTAACACACATAACAGACAACAAATAATTAGTGAATTAACAAATTGGTTAATAATATTATTTTGAACTCAATATCATATTTATAATCTCCGTTCTTTATGTGTTACCTTCATTTTATTTCTTTGCTCGCTCACCACTGCATACCTGAATGAAGAAATTATACATTAGAGTAAGTTGTTAATTTTTAGTTTACAATACGCTAGAGAAAATATAGTTTACTGGATTTAAAATATAGTTTACTGGAAAGTAAAATTTAATTTGATTAACACTTTTAGGAGTTTACACAAATGAGTATGGTGCCAGAGAAATGCAAGATCTGGGAGGAGGAGAAAGAACGACAGGATTTGAACTAACAGATGGAGTTAAAATGTCAGGAGGACCTGAGATATGTCAAGAATATCCTGGAACACTAAGAAGAAATTCTATGAGGGAATGTAGAGAAGGAGGGCTGAATATGAACTTCATGGAAAGTTACTTCTGCCAGGTAAGCTCTCTGTCCCCATGCCTTCTCTCCATCCTGCACCCATATCTTTACCCCACGCTCAGCAACTCAGTCATGCCCAACTCTACGACCCTTTGGACTATAACCCACCAGGTTCCTCTGTCCAAGGGATTTTTCAGGCAAGAATACTGGAGTGGGTTGCTATTTCCTCCTACAGGGATTTCCAACCCATCTCCTGTGTCTCCTGCATTGCAGGTGGATGCTCCATCGCTGAGCCATCAAGGAAGCCCCATCTCTACCCTAGACCCACACTGTTTTCAACAAGGTTATGGTGGGCACCTCCTAACAAGGTTTCCAGCCTCTGGTCTTTAGATACAGATGCTGGCAATCTATATTCCAATTGAATAACATTTCTAAAACTCTGACTTGAGCACTTTGAAAGTGAAGGTGAAAGTGAAGTCGCTCAGCCATGTCCGACTCTTTGCGACCCCATGGACTGTAGCCTACCAGGCTCCTCTCTCCATGGGATTCTCCAGGCAAGAATACTGGAGTGGGTTGCCATTTCCTTCTCCAGGGGATCTTCCCAACCCAGGGATCAAACCCCGGCTTCCCACATTCTAGGCAGACGCTTTAACCTCTGAGCCACCAGGGAGCACTTTTCTCCCCTGCTTTCAAACAGCCAGTGGCTCCCAGCTCTGTTTTGTTTGTGGAATAAAATCCAAAATTCCTTCACATAGCCATTAACCAACTGACCTCTTTCCTCACACCCCCAGTTACTCCTTACCAACAACCCCACTTGCCAAGCACCTCTGCCTTATTCACACTGATCCACTCCCCTTCATGTCTTTTTTCATGCTGTGCTCGTCCTGGAATGCTTCTGTCTGATCATCTCTCTTACCAACCCCCACTCATCTTTCAATCCACTTTAAACATTTCCACCTTTCTGAAATTGTTAACTGTTTATCATCTCATCCAAAATAGGATTGATGTTTCTGTATGTGTATTTCTGTAGCACTTTGTACGTTTTATGTAACGTTCCATTGCTAGAATCTGTTAGTCACATGCCCATGTCCATACATGCTCTACATTATGTTGCTGGTACCTGGCTCAGTTTCAAGCACAGAATAAAGGAGTAAAGGAAAGAGTAAAGGAAATTTTAAAAAGGGGATATATATATATATATATATATATACACATATAACTGATTCCCTTTGCTATACAGCTGAAACTAACAAAGCACTGTAAAGCAACAATACTCCAATAAAATATTTTTTAAGAAAGTGTAGGCCCAAGAGCCATAGTACACTTCTAGGACATTCTAAGAACCAGAAAGAATTAATTTTGCTATCTCCAGGTAGAGACAGAATTTCCCTTAGTTATACTTCATAGGACACTTAAACCTTCAAAAATTTCTTACCTCTGAGATTGTCTCTCATACATTTATGTCCTTATACATCCTGCCCTAAAACACCTTCATTAACTCTCCTAATCAGAAAAACAGTGAAAAAGTCACTCAGTCGTGTCTGACTCTATGCGACCCCATGGGTTGTAGTCTGCCAGGCTCCTTCTCCAGGGAATCTTCCCGACCCAGGGATCAAACCCAGTGGCTGATATTTTGAACTGAAATACCAGTAAAACTCTTTCAAATAGTAGCAAATAATAAGAGGACTGTTGCTGAAATCCATAGGCAGACTTCTTATCCATGTCCCTACACATGAATATTATTTTCATGAAAAGTACAATTTCTGCCTCAAAACTTTTGCACTTGTAGCTCCTTCTGTCCAGAACCCTCTCTCTCTGCTTTACTCTCCCAGTGACTTTACTCCAGTTTCTGAACAAACATCACTTTATGAGATGCTTTCCCTGACACTCTGTCTGAAAGAGAAACCCTATCTCTCTCTATTCCTTTACTCTGCACCTTCTGACAGATACTTTTATGTGTTATTTTCTGGTTCATCCTACTGAAATGTAAGCCCTATGAGAAAGGGACTTTACCTGGTTTTGCTCATTACTTTATTGCCAACTTCCTAATTGAGTGTCTGGCAAACAGTAAGGACTCAAAACATAATTTTGAATTGACATGGCACAATGAGTTGGTTTGCTAGGTGTTTCTGATTAACCTGAAAGTTTGCAATCCAATATTGCAGACAAGAGAGATGAGATAAAAGCACACACATCTGTGGGCTTTCACTTTGACTTGACAGAGGTTTCATTTTTAAGAATTGTCTTTGGTCACCTTCAATTTTGAACCTCAAAGTAGCATAGACCCAGTGTCTCCTCTTACCTTGCTTTAAAAACCACATTGAAATAAATCACCATATTCACTTCATCTGAAGGAAGACAAGTACAATCCCGAATGAACCCAAATCAACTATAAACTGTGTCTTTTAAACAAATCAAAAAAACACACAATTCTGGCATACTTTAGGTTCTGTGTTTGTAAGTATGTCCTTCTAACTTGGTTGCAAAACAATTTATGTGATTCTTTTCATGATTTTGTGTCCAAAGTGCACCAACATGAAAAAGTCCATCTAAATAAATATCAAAATATATTATCAAAATTACAGTTAATTTCTAACCAAACTCTTTCAAGTAATTACATAATAACTTCTAAAGAGTCTGTGGAGAAGGAAATGGCAGCCCACTCCAGTATCCTTGCCTGGAAAATCCCATGGAGAGAGGAACCTGGTGGGCTACAGTCCATGGGGTTGCAAAGAGTCAGAAATGACTCAGCAACTAAACAACAAGAGTGTCTGGAAGACGTTAGAATTTTGCTTTATGTGTAGTTTTCTGGTAAAGCCCTGGAAGAAGAAATAATGATAAAGACCTCTATTACTGTTAAAAAATGTATTCATCATTCCATTTTCTCTTTCGCCTACAAATTCAGAAAGCATATGCTTATGCGGATGAAGACGAAGGACGCCCATCCAATGACTGTCTGCTCATCTACGATATTGAGGGTGCAGGCTCCCCTGCGGGCTCTGTGGGCTGTTGTAGCTTCATTGGAGAAGACTTGGATGACACCTTCTTGGATACACTGGGGCCGAAGTTTAAGAAGTTGGCAGACATCAGCCTGGGAAAAGACGTTGAACCATTTCCAGACTCTGATCCCTCTTGGCCACCTGAGAGCACTGAGCCGGTCTGCCCTCCGCAGGGAACAGAGCCCACTGGTGGTGGACACCCACCCATCTCCCCACGTTTCGGCACCACCACCGTCATCTCTGAGAACACCTACCCCTCGGGACCTGGGGTACAGCACCCTACGCCAATTCCTGATCCTCTGGGCTATGGTAATGTCACCGTGACCGAGTCTTACACCTCCTCGGGCACTCTGAAGCCCTCTGTCCACATTCACGATAACCGACACGCATCAAACGTGGTGGTGACAGAGCGGGTAGTCGGTCCAATCTCCGGTGCCGACTTGCAGGGGATGCTAGAGATGCCTGACTTGAGAGACGGGTCAAACGTGATAGTGACAGAAAGGGTAATAGCACCAAGTTCAAGTCTGCCCACCACTCTGACCATCCCTGATCCTAGGCAGTCTTCCAATGTAGTAGTGACGGAAAGAGTGATCCAGCCAACTTCCGGCATAGTGGGCAATCTGAGCATGCACCCTGAGTTATCAAACACCCACAACGTGATTGTGACGGAGAGGGTAGTTTCCGGCTCCGGCATCACGGGCAGCAGCAGCCTGCTGGGCAGTGCAGGTGGAGGAAGTGGTGGTGGCATCGGGCTGGGCAGCCTAGGAGGTGGCGGGGGCCTGAGTAGCAGCCTAGGGGGCGCAGCCACCATCGGCCACTTGAGGGGTTCCGCTGAGCATCACTTTAGCAACACCCTCGGTTCCGCCTCCCCTACCACAACCCGGAGTCGAATCACAAAGTACAGTACAGTTCAATATACCAAGTAGCCAGGGACCCCAGCATGCTTTTTTCACCGTCATTGTGATTTAGGTTTAATTCCCATCACCACAAAACTAACAATGCGATTTAGGATGCACAGCCACGTGCTAAGAAAATTGTGGCACAAAGTGAGACACCACAGTGAGAAAAAATCGATGGAAACAGTGCCGTTGGGCAAGAGCTCTCCTGAGCCTTTATAACTTTTTTTTGTATATTAATACTAAGGCAATCATGACCATGAACTAAAACTTGAGACAGGGGCTTCTTTGTGCCTGTAGGGTCTTCTGTGCTTTTGTGTGGCCTCTAGTGTTTCTCCAGCACGTGGAACAAAACACTGATCCTAAGATGGCAATGGTCATCATTCTTCTTGCTTGGTTTTGAAATTTCATATAGCTCAGGCAATATTTTAAAAAAACTAAACATGCAATATACACTCAAGTATGTGGGAAGAATTTGAAATGTGCCCCAAATGCCTGGTCTGGTCAGTGTCACAGATGATATAAATAAAAACTCAACCACATATTTAGACCAGGGTTAACCATTAAAGAGGGCTTCCCTCATAGCTCAGTGGGTGAAGCATCTGCCTACAATGCAGGAGGCCCAGGTTCGATCCTGGGTCAGGAAGAGCCCCAGAGAAGGGAATGGCAACCCACTCCAGTATTCTTGCCTGGAAAAATCCCATGGACAGAGGAGACTGGTGAGCTATAGCCCATGGGGTCGCAAAGAGTCTGACACAACTGAGCTACTAACACTTTCACTTTAACCATTAAAGAGTAAAAACCTGGCTACACATCCAAGTCCACAAGCGACCAACCACTCCCACCTTAAAAACCGCGCTAGATGAAACAAACCTCAAATTAGGAAATGTTTCCTGGGAGGGAAATTCCCTAAGAGAGTGGCAACAGAGTGAGGCTGACTAGGGGTGAGCTGGCGCTGTGTGAACCTCGATCCTGCACTGGAGCTTCAGCTACAGTTCCTATGGAGTCAAGGACTTCTCTGATTCTAGTTTGTGTTTAGTGGTAGATGCAATAGTGATGAATATTGTATACTGGTGAGGTTGCAGGGTATCACACTTGTTTCTCCCTTTACCACTGTGGCTCTGACCTAATAAAGGAGAACCTACCAGGTGTACTTCTCTGACTGAAGCAAGTAACACCTGACACGGTTGTCATCACTAGTGGTAAATTATCTTCCAAAGAAGCAGATGGGAACCGCATTGCATTTTCAGATTGTGTTTTTAGTGTTATTCCTTTATATTTGCAGCTCTTTATTACACATTTTCTAAGTTAAAAAAAAGGATTTGGGATGAGCTGTGAGAAAAAGCCTGCAGTATAGTTATGCTTTGGGGAGATTATTTGAAAGGGATCTAAAAAAATTGTTTTTAGAAAATGTAAAATGTTTAATGGGGGGAGCTAGAATGTTTCAGTAAATTAATACCATACTGTTGTTTTTAACTGAGTTTCGTACTTTTTAAAACAACCCTCTGCTGCTATTTTGAAGAGGTCAACTAGGAACTTTTAACAGAGTTGATGATATTGTGTTAACATGAGTGAAGTTGTATTAGACAAACCATTTTCTTATTCTATTCCACCCTCAAACTGAATTTTCTCGCTAGCCTAAATTTTCCATTCCTGATTTGTCATAAGCTCTTGGATTATCTATGCTCCAATTTATAGTTTCCAAATTATATATTATATTTTTATAACTTCAAAATTTTAGTAATGTGCTATTTATGGTAAGTCATTTCTGTGAATTTGCTATATAGTGTTACCTGGTTAAAAAAATCTCTGAATAGAATCAAAGCATTCTTAGAGGTAAATTTACTATTGTATGGTAGAGGCATTTTTTTCTTTTTTCTAAATTCAATGTTAATATGTGCTCACTAATGTGAAACTAGATATGACAAAAATCTTTTAAGGATTAGCCTGCCCCAATTACTCAATTTTCTAGAGTGTCATAAGATCAAAGAATAGTTATTGGACTTTCAACACTTGTCAAAGGGGGATTGTGAGTGAATTATTTTACCCAGAGCTATTTTGCTCTATGTTACAGCAAATGATATCAATATTTTCAAATCTACAATATACATCTTATATTGACTCTGTAGACTATGTAAAATTTTGATAGTCTTAGGCTGCAGTCCATGGGGTCGCTAAGAGTCGGACACGACTGAGTGACTTCACTTTCACTTTTCACTTCCATGCATTGGAGAAGGAAATGGCAACCCACTCCAGTGTTCTTGCCTGGAGAATCCCAGGGACAGGGAAGCCTAGTGGGCTTCCGTCTATGGGGTCACACAGAGTCGGACACGACTGAAGCGACTTAGCACCAGCAGCAGCCGCAGCAGCATGCCAAAATGCAGAGATGTAAATAAAATCATTCACAGAGAGTCTTTCTTTTATTTCTCTCATTTAGAGGTTCCATTAATAATGGGTAATCTTTCCAGAAATAAAGCATACTTGAGTATGCCTATATCCAGGAGTTTGAAGAAATAAAAATAATTATTAATTAATTGCTAGTATTTGTCACTTTGATATGACATATCATACAGAAGTATTTTCTTAAGACTTCTGATATCTTCCAGAGGCATTTTTTAGATAGTCTAACAAATGCCAGAGTGACTATCTTTAATAACTATTGTTATTAAGATCCATTAGTTACATAAAATCATGGGAGATACAAGAGAAAAATGGCAGTATTAGTCATCAATCTTCCTAGGAAGATAATTTCAAAATAAAAATTTTTTTTCAGGATTACACATTGATGTTCTAATTCTTTATCCCTAAATTTTAAAATTATCTTTTTAAGACAGCAATCATTCTAAGTCATTTAAAGTCATGTAATTTTTTTTAAATGATCAGTCTTTAGGAAGAATTTAATCCTTCTCTTTAAATGCTTTACTCTAATCCATATACCTTATATCATTCCATAGATGTAAAGATATGAAAATATCTTTATAAATGAATAGTTATATTTCAAATCCATATTGCAAGCTGAGTCTCAGATCAGCTTGCTCCTAACAAAAGAGAAGGAAGAAAGAGTTATTTATATGTTATGTATATATAGTTTGAAAATAAAGTGTTTAATATTTACAAAACATCCTACTCTCCAAAGATGTAGTCCTCAGGGACAAAAATTAGTGTACTACAAATACTTTATTATTTAATATCAATCAAAATACCATTTTGAGCTAATTTTGACACTGAATTTCAAATATATCTGCTAGGTAGTATTAGCTTGCCTGATATAATGATACTTGCACTGAAAAATTTATAGAAAAAGTATCTATTTGGGGTCATTTATAGGCCTTCATCTGCACATCTGCTCTACATTTTTGTATAAAGTTTTTAGCCTCATAATCTTTATTCAATGTACTATTCTGACACAATTTTAATTATATAGCTTCAAAAATTACATATTCACTCTGTATGTTTCCAGTTACTACATACACAATTCATTTCTAAGTTTATACCAATATTTGAATGTTAGTCAGAGTATAACATATATGACAGCCTTTGACTTTAGCAGGAGTTTAAAGGTGTCGTAATCTTGGCTAAAACGGCCCTCACTTTTTCAGAAAAACATATGAAACCCAGAACAAACTTCTGAAGGTATTGCCACATTTCCTCATGCCTATTTAATCAATTCTAACTTTTGAGGGACTCCTGGTGTTTGTAAGACTTACTTCACATTGTATTAGAATACACGGGTCCATGAAAGAGAATCTGTCTTCCAGTTCTAAGTTATTCAAATCCTGTTAGAATGAAAGCATAAGTGGATCAATCTACTCTCCATCAAATAATTTTAAAACAATGAATAAGCTATTGTTTAGTTGTCTACATTCCTCCATTTTGTTATATTTGAATTACTAAACACTTTATCATCAAACTGTACGTAGTCTAACT
Source organism: Bos javanicus (assembly GCF_032452875.1). Classification (NCBI taxonomy): domain Eukaryota; kingdom Metazoa; phylum Chordata; class Mammalia; order Artiodactyla; family Bovidae; genus Bos; species Bos javanicus. Next base: position 25,830,342 of record NC_083891.1, on the reverse strand, counting down.
TATTTTTCTTTTGCTATTTTACAACTAGTTTTAAACTCTAATATTCATCTTGGGTGATGTTTACAACAAGGTGCTTTTCTTCCATTTTCAGTATAAATGTTTTGGGATTATTTGGGTCCTAATTCCTTGCATGGTCATCTGTTGGCTATTTTAAGTTGGTTTGTAATTTCTAAAGAGTTATGTTTACAGCAATAAAATGATTCATATGCCTTCATTATCTTTTCTGAATTGCAAGGTGGGGATGGGTTTCAACATATAAAGAATAATTAGGAGTTATCAAATCTAGTTATAATTTTCAGTCCATATAAGGGAAGAAATCATTTTATTTTCACACTGTTAAAATTTTTTATTTTTGATTTCCTAATTCATTTCATCTCATGTTTACTGAGGAACCCTCTCTCTAGAATGCTACTCAGTTATGTCAGAACACAGCCTTAAGCAGCCTCATGTAAATAAGTCAATGATCAATAATGCATTTTAAGCTTTTATTTGATACTTTTAGCATCTTTATGTTTTCACCTTTTTCTCTTTCATACTCTGATTTTTTTTGTTACACCAGCATTTTATATCTTTTAAGTGGATTTTCTTATTTACCTTTAAAATCATGCCTTTATTATCATATCATCATCTTTTTGCTCTCCAATGCCACTTTCAGAACATTATCATCTTCATCATTATCATATTCCCCTTTTCAGACATATGGGATCTGCTTATCTCCCCCTCCCTCTCTTCTTCTTGTGCTATTTTACCAACCTCCTTATAACATTCCCACTTTTACTACAGACTCTTGTACTCTGGCCCACTGTCTTCTGTGGCTTCTCCAACTCCATGGATGAGGCACTCAGTACCCCACATGCTCAGCTCCTACACCTCCATTCCCCCAGTTTCCTCAACCACTTGCTTCCTCATCATAACCCAGCATGGCAGGACCTCAAATGCGTCTCTTTCAATTTCTCCTTATCCTTCCAGCTCACTTGCTGACAAATTCCGATTGTTGCACTTCCTCTACTTCATTACTCTTTGGACTCCCACCACTTTCTCAGCATCCGTCAGCTTCACTTCCCTCCTTGTCTATCTAGGCACAGGGCATTTCAGGCCGAGGGGACAACAAAATTGCAAGCATTCTGAGGTAGGCATGTGGCTTGGGGGATTCAAGAAAGAAGAAGAGACCTACATGTGGAGTGAAAGAAGGAAATGAGAAATGAAGTCTGAGAGGTACCAGGGGTGGGATGGAGTTTGACCTCTCAGGTCATTGTAAGAATTCTCACTTACTCAGTGACATGGAAAGCCACTGGAAAGCCTGGACAGAGGAATACTCTGATCAGGCTTGTATTTTCAAAAGATCACCTGTTGCTACCTCTTCCGTGCGCACACGTGTGCTAAGTTGCTTCAGTTTTGCCCACTCTTTGTGACCCCATGGAGTCCTATTACCTGGTTTGACCATACAATTTGGTAGCAAAACAAGTGACAAAAATAAACCAAAAGCCCTAAACAGTTTAACAGCAACATGCAAAAAGAAACTGGAAAACGGGCACTGAGCAATAAATTAAAATCCCACTATAAAGTATCTTGAAAGAACTCAAGCATAATAAATATAAATGGAGAATATTGGCCAAAAATTTTGAACAGATGCCAGTTTCTCAGCATGGACTTGGTGACTGAGCTCAAATAATTCAAACTCCAGCTGACTCTGGGAGGCTTACTTTTTCTAGTTTTACAAACAAAGCTTAATTATGCCAGACTTGGGATATTCCGGTCTGCTCTGTGCCTGTGTCCTAGCCATCCTTATGTAAAGCCTAGGGACGAAATCCCCGGCCTCTAGAGCTTTCCTGCAACTGCTCAAAATCTCAGGCTATAATTTTTATCAAAGTTCTTATCTGGGACTTTCCTGTGGCCCAGTGGTTAAGAATCTGCCTACTAATGCAGGGGACATGGGTTCAATCCCTGGTCCAAGAAGATCCCACACGCCATGGTGCAACTAAGCCAGAGAGCCACAACTACTAAAGCCCATGCACCTGGAGCCCACACTCCACAGCAAAAGAAGCCACTGCCATGAGAAGCCAAGCACTGCAACTAAAGAAAGCCCAAACTAGAGAAAGCCCGTAGCAACGAAGCCATAAATATATAAATAAATAAAAGTTTCTATCCAGTTGGACCCAGAATGTAATTGGTCACATTTTTCAAAGGAAAATACTTTGCTGCATTCAAATTAATAGATATCTCTTTCCAAATGTATGCCTGTTTTCTGCTTGATAAATGACTCCCCCAGGCTTCTTGTTTATTTTAATCACATTTTCAATTGGTTTCACCCAGAAGTAGACCCTAAGATAGGATGTGAGGGTAATGTGGAGGGAAAGGATGGAGAGGAAGGAACCACAGGTAGTAAATGGTGAGATGAAAGAGGGGAGGGAAAGCAGGCAATAAAAGCCAGGGATCATCATGGACAACTGAAGCCCAGCACTTCTGGGAGGGAAAATCCCTCCTGGGGAAAACCCTGGGAGCTGGCGTGGTACGTGCACCATAAAGATAAACTATCCTGGGAATGAGGGCAATATATGCAGAGGGTACTGAAAGGATCTGTCACAAACACTGGTACCCTCTATAGAGCACTCTCTGATCAAATATGTGACACAAAACCTCAGAATTTTCTGATTTGACAGGCCTTCTTGAACATTCCACTGTAAATAAGAATGATCATGAGTTAATATAGCAACAGAGTGGATCATAAAATCCAATGGAGTAAAATAGGAAAGTCTTCAGGTCCCCCTTGTCATTAATTTGTACCTTTATGATATTATATCATGTATATTAATTAGATGCTTGTCCCTGTAAAGTGTATAGACATATAATCATTCTCTTATAATACATGACTTAGCTTTACTGTTACCCATTTAGGAGTGACCTTGATAGATAATCGGTTTTGATGTCTACTCACTGCCAAAAACAAGGGCTATGAGTCATTTAAATTCATCATTTTCTGTGTATGTAGTCCCAACACTCTAACAACTTATTTCTAATGACAACATGACCATTTACTCTGTTTTGAAGATATATTCTTGCACTTAGCTTATTGAAAAACATACATTGAAATTTCTATTGTCATTATTTGAATATGGAAGCAATTAAATAATAAGCCTTGAATTAATGTGTGATGCAGAGAGGTCAGCATAGTGACAAGCAGAAACTCAATAATTATTTTCTGGATACACGAATAAATGCAATTCATTCACACTTCAGTTTTTCTAAAATCCATTCTTGCCTTGGCAGTCTGTATGAGAACTGAGCCCCTAGATTACATTACAGAGCATATCAAATTCCACTGTTCTCAACAGAAATTCTCTTTTGAAATTATTCTTTGGCATGATGATGTCTCGTAAGGAACAATATAATTCAATTTGTTAGATTGTAAAATGTACCCTTCCTTAAAATGTCTTAAATACGTTTGGGGAAAGACTAGATATATAAAAATTTAGACCTTACTAGCAGGTGGTTAAAATTAAGTGGTTAATGAAAGAAAAATAGTTTATTTCCAAATATAACTATTTTTCAAATATCTGAAAAATGAGTCCAAAAAACTGCAATGAGAATGTTGCTTTCTTCATATGACAAAGATCATGATAGTAATAGAGAAGTGCTCTGAGAATACTATGAGATTAACAAATCATATCAATGATCATCTGACAGGTGAAATCAAATATAGGTAGACGTTCATACCTTTTCATATGCTGTTCTCTGGGACAAAAAATAAAGGTATTTCTTTCACATGGGAAGAATATTTTACCAGATACCCCTGCTGCTTAGGTGAAGAGCATGTCAAAATATCTATCCATCTTTGCTCTCTATTAGTGATCAATAAACAATTTTGTGGTTGGTACCTTAAATGCTAGGACAAGTTGAGGGCACCTGGAGAGAGAATATTAACTTTACAGTTTTCCTACCAAGGCAAAAATCCCCCCACTACAAACTCATAAGTTAGTATTCTACTTTATAGATTGTCTTCCATAAACATGATTATTGAACATCTATCACCAGGAAAACTGATCTGTTTTCAATATAAAGACAGAAATAAATGTGACCCTAGAAAACACAGATGTAAACTGCAATAGAGAACTCAGGCCAAGTTAGGTAATTTATAGGTCCTATTTGGGTAACTATCTGGCTGGACTTCTCTTTGCAATGCTCATTATTAACAACCTAAAAGCTCTCCGTCTAAAACATTATTATTCGCAAAGTAAGAATAATAAGCCATATTTTTAAGACATATTAAAAACTAATTATATAGAACAAAATTTTAAACACATACAAAATCGTTAGAAATTAATGTGTTATAATCTAGAGTAGCAAACAATAAGAAAATCATATTTAATATGTAACAGTAAAAACTGAATACTAGTTTATATTAAAAACAGTGTATATCTACACCTAATGCCAAAAGTGTTAATAAATGTCAAATCTATTAAAGATATATACACTCTATAAATTATGAAAGAAAGAATACCACTCAAAGAGAATGCACTGACTGCTAGTTTTTCTATAAAAATATATCTAATTTAATGTCCTAAAATCTACAAGGGAAAGAAATAGGTAAGAAATCTGCTATTCACAGAGATAAATTAACTCACTCATGGAAACAAACCCAGTTTATAAAATTTCTGGAATTTGAACCATATGTAAATTTTTACCCATTTCAATATGCCACACTGGCATAGTTCATTGACCTTAACTGTAAATAGGTAATTCTATGAGCATGACAAATAAGATGTTATAATTAAAGTACGTGAAATAAATAAAAGTATGTTTTAACTTCTATGCAGTAAAAACTAACAAATGTGATAAAAGTGAAGATCATGAAGATTTCCAATTAATGATAGTTGAGTCGAGATATTTTTATGCTACTCAACTCTATGAAATAAAGTAATAGTTGAAAATAACAATCTACCTTCAAAAGCCTACATACACACATGCAACGTCCACTAAGTACATGAAACGTGCACCAAAACTAGCAAGTTCTAGTTTTGAGGCAGTAGATATTCCTCTAGATCTCTTGTGAAGATTTCTCTAAAAATAAATGACACAGCCTTTCAAGACTTAGTGATGTAGGCAGGCTGAAGAATCGTCAGAGAACATTTTTACAGGAAACCCATTCCATATCACTGGTCAGTAGGTGAGTCAAAGCTGAAAGGCAGACTCCTTAAAGATGTCATCGTTACTTTCTGACTCCATAGAAATGAGGAAGGCAGCAAGAGAACACTATAGCACATTCAAAGTAACCCAGAGACTTATCCAGCTAAACTTCATGAGAAAAGTTCTTACCGCAGCAATAGGGAACTAAGAGATATCAGGATTCTTTATAACTGCCTATTCAGTGTAAAAATATAATCATTTTCAATTTCAAAATTAAAACATACCCAAGAGAAACTCAAAAGAGAAAAAAAAAAAGCTGAAAATAATTGCAACATATAAGAGGTTAATTTCCCTTACATGTGAAGAGTGTTTATAAATCCATAATTAAGACCTCAGTGACACAATAGGAAAAAGGAAGCAAACTTTTCACAGAAAAAGAAACACTAAAAGCCAATAGCACTTCCCTCCCATGAAGAGGTGCTCATCTTACCATATTAGAAAAATGTCCATGTTTTTCTGCTGCCATTTTGGGTTATCCATAGGTCCTGGTTAATTACCCTGGTTCAGTGACTTAAATTTCAGCCTGCAACTCCAGAATTACCTAGAAAGTTTGTTAAGAATAAATGATTCTAGGTTCCACCTCCAGAGATTCTGATTCAGTATATATGGGGTCCAGAAACCTGAATTTGTTTTGTGCTAGACCAAACGATTTTGGTGCAAGTAGTCCAGGAAATATATTTATAAAAGCACTGCCTAGCTTTTGACTTTCCTGTATCTGGATTTCTTCCAAAACAACCTGAGCCCAGATCGCATTCAGAGTCTGCTTGGTGCTTAACTAACAGCATCAGAGGTAAACTACATACACATTACAACTTTGCCAAAGAGGGGCACTGCCAGTGCCATCAAAGTAGCCAGAGTGACATATAAGTAACGACCACATGGTGGAACAGCTGCCACTGCTCTAATGACCAGGAGTCAGGGGTGAACGACAAAGACATCTGTGGGGAGAAGCAGGCAGTAAGTATATGTCTCCTGCATTGGCAGGTGGGTTCTTTACCACCAGCGCCACCTGGGAAGCCCATGCAATAAGCATGTAAGTAATAATTAACACAGAGCTAGAAGCCACGCTATTCTTTCTGCCCTTGTTTGGAATACATCCCACACCAAGGACATGAAGTCACAGAGAACCAACAAGGCACTTCTGTCTGTGGGTAAGTATGATTTTAGGGTGTAAACTAACATCATCCTTATGGTACTAACGTCACTCTTTAGGAAACTGATGTTTAACTCTGTGATTCCAAACACCCACTAAATAACCTGGTTTGCAGCACCCTGGTTGTCATACATAAACTGGTTTTAATGAGGAGACAGGTTGTTTGTCTTCAATGCCATTATCTCTAAGTGAACAGACATGTATTCATAGTAACTGCTCTAGGTCAAAACCAAAACAGCTTTGTTTACCTTTTGCCCATCCCCCCAGGCCCATGCCAATGAAAACCCTTTTGCTTAATTAAGTCAACTCTAGAACCTACTTGCCTCCAGCATTTGACATAGTTTGGGACCATAAATACTTTTAAATTTGCCTTTCCTTTAAAACTGGTTTTCAAAAAATTAAGCTGCACTTAGACACTTAAATCATATCCACCAGTAATCCTAAACTATAATTTTATGTAAAACTTTGCCCTAACATCATTTTCATAGTATCTTTGCCAGTAGAGATGTCTTTTTTTCCCCAAAAAGAATTTGTACTGGAATGTACTGAATTAGCTGTCCTCTGTAGCATTCTTTTTAAAAATCGTATTAAAGTGCTCTCTATGTGTTAGGAGGGTATGACGTTTGGATTGAAAATATACTATGACTTTGGAAGCAGGAAGAGACAATATTATAGAAGCACAAGAACAGTAATTAAATATCAAAAGCACCCCTGAAATTCAATGTACACTTTCATGTGAGGAAATGAAATACTACTGGTTTGATTTCAAACATAAATAATAGGGCACGCTTAACTTGAAAATTTCCATTTACAGAGTTAGGTGGTAAACTTAATAGTTTGGTCAACTCTACAACATAGAAAGGCTGATTCATGTTGATATATGGCAGAAACCAACACAATATTTTAAGAAATTAACCTCCAATTAAAAGTAAATTTAAATTAAAAAAAAAACTGACTATGGTCAAAGTTGCACACATTGGTAAATATACCAAAAAATGTATTCACTTATACACATTAAATGACTAAATTTTTCAGTATGTGAATTATACCTCAATAAACCTCTCATTTAAAAAGAAAGGTAACATTCAGCCATCAACTCTTTTCTATTTTGCCTTCACGGATCTACCATAACTGAAAAGTGGCTTGAAAGTGTTAGTCACTTAGTTGTCCAGCTCTTTGCAATCCCATGGACTGTAGCCCACCAGATCCTCTGTCCATGGGGTTTCCCAGGAAAAGCACTGGAGTGTGTAGCTTTCTCTTCTCCAGGGATCTTCCCAACCCAGGGATCGCACCCATGTCTCCTGCATTGCAGGCAGATTGGTTACTGTCTGAGCCACAATGCAGTCCTTATTTCTATTGCTTATTGTTTCTTTTCTTTGAAATTCACCCTGTGAATAGCAATTCAGATAGAAATTCTGTATTTCAGAAGGAATCAATCAACAGTGGTATAAACAAAAGAAGGAAATCCTTGTAAAATATCTCCATACCTTTCTCCAAGGGAAAAGTATAATTTTCTCCTTGTGAAAAACAACAACTCATAGGGATCTAAACTTGTTTCATTACTTTGCCTAGGCAAATTAAATTATTATGATTCAATTAACTAAAATAAAACAAAATAAATTCCTTTAACTGGCTAAACAATGGTCAGTTTTCGTATGATGATCTTAGTATAATACACCATTAGACCTTACGTCAGAGCCTGCTTGGAAGTTGTTATAGAAATAGAACCATCATGATAGCCACTGACTTCTCCCTGATCCTTTAGTTCCTTCTTAAACTCACACTGACCCAACATTCAGAACCATAAATCCCTGCTGGCTTCTCCCATTCGCTACTGTTCTGTAGTGACTCCCACTGCAATCCAAGATCTCCCACGTTTATTCCTGCCTCTTGGTCCAGAGCACGGTACTGAAGCAGTGAAGCTCCCATAACTCTCTACCATCCTCTCATATTCTCCTTTTGATGCGGACACCAAAAAAGAATTAGTATACGGGCCATGATAAACTGGTGGCACACAGAAAGAAGGTGTCAGTCATATATTTTTTAAGCCTGGAATTCCATTTATTTGAGACTCTTTTCTTCTCCTGTGTTTTTACAATTCAAATTCAAGCAATATTGCACATTACATTTCCACAAGACACAAACCAGACCTGTTGGTGCTATGTTTCTAGGGATGGAAATAATGCCACAGTTAGCCGAGGAATAACCCCACTCACTGATACAGTGCAAATTCTCATTGTCCTTCTTTATTCCAAGCTAAGTCAAATCCTTCGTACAAAAATAAAAACAAGGTCATAGTGTAATTATAGCCAATGACAAGGTCTCTGGGAAGCTGGATTGGAGAGATTCATCTCTCACCACCCTTTCTCTTAGAAATAATCTCAAGCAGCAGCACCGTCTGTACCTTTGATATTCAAAAAAACAAAGGGGAAAATGCTGTGCATTCCAAAAGCCCCAAGCTCACTGGCACCATTGAGAGAGGATATATCTCAAAGAGTAAAAAGTAATTTAATACTGTTCTGACGTAGCTATAAAAGAAAATTTTTCTATGGTAGATACAATTGTCACATTTCAAACCTCTGGACAAAAATTTATGCAAATAAAGAAGGATGAAAGCTCAGTTGGATATAAAAACGTTACAAGAGAATGCTTTGAATGCTTATTTACTCAAGCATCAGTTAAGTTCAGTTCAGTTCAGTCACTCAGTTGTGTCCGACTCTTTGCGACCCCATGAATCGCAGCACGCCAGGCCTCCCTGTCCATCACCAACTCTCGGAGTTCACTCAAACTCATGTCCATTGAGTCGGTGATGCCATCCAGCCATCTCATCCTCTGTCATCCCCTTCTCCTCCTGCCCCCAGGTTTCCATTAATTCTTGGTTTAAAGACTAATCTAGCATACAATTAAATAGTTGGTTAATATCCACCCCATGAAGGTATGTGCATTAGTCTTATACATTCTGAAGAGCCACTCAAAGATGTATTTTAAAACACAATCCACACGCCTGCTTTATCAGGTCATCTTATATATTCTTGAATTAGGCAGATATAGGTTGTTCAGTGGTAGAATTCTCACCTGTCACACAGGAGATCCGGGTTCATTTTCCAGCCTATGCAGCCACAATGTCCCCTGTTTAGGGGCTTCCCTGGCGGCTCAGATAGTAAAGAATCTGCCCGCAGTGCAGCAGACCTGAGTTTGATCCCTGGGTCAGGAAGATCCCCTGGAGAAGGGCATGGCAGCCCACTCCAGTATTCTTGCCTGGAGAATCCCATGGACAGAGGAGCCTGGAGGGCTGCAGTTCATGGGGTCGCAAAGAGTCAGGTATGACCAAGCGACTAACACACACCCAGATACATAGGTTAGCTTAGGCAGATACATCCAAATACTGTCTCTTCGTAACAATTCATTTTTTAACGTTGCTTAAGTATAATTTCCTGCTCTCTGTCCCACAAATACCTTTAACATATCACTCATTTCTCTTCACTTTAGAATACTATGCCAGCCCTCCAACTGCCTCGATTCTATCCTGTGCTTCCAAAAATGCTAAACTAAGTTTTTCAATGGACTAAGTGTTATTTGGAATACATTCCATGAGTGGGGATTGTTTCTGCATTGTTTCTGAAGACAAGACACAGTCTCCCTTTAAAATTCTCCAACAACACCTACTAGCAATTAGAGAACATTTAACATTTTCTTTTTATGTTTGTGAAAGTTGATGCCAGCCAGCAATTTTTTCATGAGAAAACTATACCTATTCTAAACCCAGACAACAAAGGAGAAGAAAGAAATGAAAAAGAGAAAATGATTTTCAGAAATAACCAGATGTCGCTCTGCTCTTTTCCCCTTCAATTCTTAGATTTCCAATTTCGGCTTCTTCCCGATACATCTTTATGAGGACTTAACAGGCGTTCCTCAGCCACGTTATACACTTTTTTTATCAGCAGAAATGCCATGAGGAATAAACACACTCTCTACTGTGGTTACCTTAGAACACTTTAATTAATGTTATACCACACTGGTTTGACTGTATACTAAGAAGATGCTAAAATGTGCAAACAAATATTCTAGTGAACTCAAGAGTTTCTTTGTCTTTATTTTTAGAAGATATTTAAAATTGAAGAATGCAACTCAACAACAGGACTTCTTTAGGAGTGAGGGAAGAATCACTAGAATTAAGACATGAGAATTCCATTATTCTGTCTGTCTCCCTACTTAGGCCTGGTACCTTTTCACAATGTCCTGTGCTCAGAGTGTCAGTCCTTGAAGTTGGCTCTGTAGTGAACATGTGCGTGTGTATATGTGTGTGTGTGACTATATGTAATTTTGCTTTTACAATGTTGGCAGTAAGAAGAAGCCTACTAATTTCATTCACCATGATGACAGGCCCTAGCATTTTAATTATTTTTCATGTTGTGAGTAATTTATTATTCATTGGGTATCTTCCCTGTAAATCTTGTCCGCACTCTGTAGGATTTTTCTTTGGTGCCCAACAAAGGGTTTCATTGCAATAAGAATCAAGGTGTGTCTCTGCTGTTACCCAGAACCCAGGCAATGCCAGTCCTTCAGGCCAGCCCAGGAGTTCGGGGTGGGGAAATAGAGTCATTATAGAATATCTTCATCCCTTGGCCCAGAGAGCAGCAGAGTCATCACCAGGCCCTCCTCGAAGGGCATTTCAAAGCACATTTTCCAGAGCCGAATTCAGGACGAGGACCAGACTCAAATCAAATCTCACGGCCCGTGCAAGAGAGACCCAGAGGAATGGACTGGCTCCTTTTCAGGAACTTTTGCCTTTTGATCATTTTAATGGTAAGTAGAATCTAAAGGCCTGGGAAAGAAGTGCAGACCCTCGGCCTTGCCTCCTGTGTCAGCTGTTGGACTTTCTACCTGGGATTTGCTCCATTTTTAAACCTTTTCCTGCCAAGGGAGTTCTATGAGTCCAGCCTCTGGGACTTCAAAGGACTCTCCGTGCTGGGCAAATGTCATAGAGAAGCAGGATGAGAATCTGGTTGAATTAGACCTAAATGACATCAGAGACAGACTCTAATTCAGATAAACTGCTGGAATATTTATATAATTTATAATCAGAAATGCAATTATTTTTCTATTTTCTTTTACTTAGACTTAAATCAGATCGATTGCTGTCAAAATTCTCAATGCAAATGGGTTCTAGGGAAGTAAAGTCGATCAACCCCATTTCTTTTAAACAGTTATTTCCCTGCGAGTTTCTTTCAATGTAGAGGAATGTTAACTATGTCAGGATTGCCCTACAATTACTTATAAAATATTTAAGTCATAGGAATTTTTTCCTCAGAAGTGACTAAAGAAAAATTAATGCCATGAAGAGAAACCCTTTCTGGAATTATTAAGGCATTCCTACAGTCCAGGAAGGGAACAATTACATGATCTATTTCTTCAATGTAAACATGGCATTTTGGATATTATATTACTTTCCTCCAATCCTAATAATGCATAGCAAGTACTCTAGCCTTCAAAGAGATTGTTGCTGTTGTTGTTTAGTCGCTAAGTCATGTCTGACTCTTCTGCAACCCTATGGATTGTAGCCCACCAGGCTCCTCTGTCCATGGGATTTCCCAGGCAAGCATACTGCAGTTTGTTGCCATTTCCTTCTCCAGGGGATCTTCCCAACCCAGGGATCGAACCCAAATCTCCTGCATTGGCAGGTGTATTCTTTATCACTGAACCACTAGGGAGGCCCATTTGAAAGAGATTAGGCAGCTCTTAATGCCAGATCCTTAGAGAAACAAAGATCAGGTTAGTTAATTCACCAAACAACTGTCAATTCAACTAGAAAAGTCTATTTGAGAATAAAATAAGATAAGTTAGATTAGACTAGACTTAAATCTATTAATGGTCAAGTGACAGAACAATTCGGTCAAAACAGTTAAAAAATAAGTGGAAAGATAGAAGAGAATTGTTGGAAATTGTAGAGGTTTTTTTCCCAAGCAAATAAAGCCAAATACCTATAGTTGGCTGCACCTCAGTCTCCCAGGACTGTCAGCAGTGGTGCTGCAACGTAAGCTTGGTAAATGACTTCCACCCTATTCTCAGGCAGTGGTGTTATATGAGACTCATGTGAATGTCAGCTCAAAAGGGCAGAAGGCAGCCATGCGGGGAAGATAAGGAATCGTGTACCGTTGGTCTGGCAGGCACTGTGCTTCTGCAGTTCATGTTTCTATGAACTTCAAAAGTGGTGCAGGAGCCTGACGCTGCCAAAGGGCACACACTCCAAGCTTGGAAGGGAACAGCAGTAGAACATTCCATTCTCTGAGCTTGGAAGACAGAGTACGAAATGACAATTTTTGAAAAATACGTGTAAACTGAAAAACTCCAAATAGAATTGCAATGCCCTGCTGTAATGATCACTGTTCATTTATTCCACTAAAGGAAGAGGGAACCTTCTGACTTTATCTTTAACAGAAATCAAGAATCATCAGTATGACCTCTTGTTACACTTCTGTGGGTTATCTGCATATTTTGACTCAGAAAAACCTTCTGTTTCTGTAAGAAAAGCTGATTGCATGTTATCAAGGTTTTAAAGGTGACTTTTGAGCACTAAAATTTGCCTCCTATTCCTCTATGCACAGCATGTTTTATGACAATATTATTATAATTAAATAATATTATCAATGTTATTTTATGACAATGATATTAATTATTAAGAGTTCATTTTTCTTCTCTTGATCTTGAAAGAATATTATATTCCAGATTCTCAGGATCTCTTTTTGGTAGTATTGATTTATTTTCCATAGAAATTTTGGAGTTTTTGATACTAAATTTCTCCTGGCATGCCTGTGTGCTAAGTCACTTCAGTTATGTCCGACTCTTTGCAACCCTATGGACAGTAGCCCACCACGCTCCTCTGTCCATGGGACTCTGCAGGCAAGAACACTGGAGTGGGTTTCCATGCCCTCCTCCAGGGGATCTTCCTGACCCAGGAATCAAACTCGCATCTTCTGTGGCTCCTGCACTACAGGTGGATTCTTTACTGTTGAGCCACCGGGGACACCCAAATTTCTCCCTACTCTCCACTAAAGTATTTGTGTTTTACATTTTTTAATAATGGTGATAGACTTAAAGACTTGCATTTCTAATAGATCCCTTAACATTATCAATTAGTAACTTTTGGAATTGGGAAGTAGAAACTTCTAGCATGTTTCAACAGTGGAATAAATGCAAGAAATGTTTAAAGACAATCAATACAGTACTACAGATGCTGTGGGAAACAGGCATGCCTACTTGTCTTTTGGGCTTCCCAGTGGCTCAGTGGTAAGTAAAATGAAAGTGTTAGTTGCTCATTCATTTCCTACTCTTTGTAACCCCATGAATTGTGTTCAGATTCTTTACCATCTGAACCACCAGGGAAGCCCCAGTGGTAAAGAATACACTTGCAATGCAAGAGACTTGGGTTTGATCCCTGGGCCAGGAAGATTCCTTGGAGGAGGAAATGGTACCCCATTCCAGTATTCTTGCCTGGAAAATCCCATGGATAGAGGAGCCTGGCGGGTTACAGTCCATGGGGTCACAAAGAGCCGGACATGACTTAGTGACTAAACAACAAGAAATTATCTTTCATTTCCTGAACCTGAACTCTGACCTTTTTTCATGAACTAAATCAAAGGCTCTCTGGAGCATCACTGCAGCTTACACTAACGAGGGTGTGGCAGCCTCTCAGAGATGGTCCTCTGTGTCATCTATCTCTCAACCACAAGAAGTACTTTAAGCAAGATTTTGACTGACTTAACCTATAAAAGGTACCCCCAAACTCTACACTACAAGAGAGTGTTTCATTATACCACAGGAGTCCTTTGGCATTTTCTTTCTAAGGATGCTGCTCATCATGTACTTCTACAAAACAAACCAGGGTGGGAAGGTGCAGTCAACACTGAACTGAGACTCCGAAGCCCCAGGGTTGAGTCACAGCTTCCCCTCAAAGGGGCTGCGTGCCTTTGGCTAAGGCACCCAGCCTTGCAAGGCCTCACTGTGCCCCACATCTGGACACACAGTTAGACATGATGTCACCAAGTTTTTTCCAGTGCAGAAACTCTGCAAATTGTAACTGGCTCCTGAATATTATTTTCATAACTTTGGTTGTAGAATCTAAAGCTGTGTCATGCTATAAATTACATAAGTGTTTTTTTTTTTTTTAATTATATGTTTTATTGGACTTCTCTGTAGCTCAGATAGTAAAGAATCTGCCTGCAATGCAGGAGGCCTGGGTTCAATCCCTGGGTCAGGAAGATCCTCTGGACAAGGGAATGGCAACCCACTCCAGTATTCTTGCCTGGAGAATCCCATGGACAGAGGAGCCTGGTGGGTTACAGTCCCTGGGGTCACAGAGAGTCAGACACAACTGAGCGAGTAACACTACTACTACTATAGGTTTTATTAGGAAGGAATCACCTTAAGGCAGGGCAGTTATTAGCTGTGAGAGGATATATTTTATCAAGTTGATAAAATCATTAAAAACAGCCACATAGCTTTTATCAGATAAGAATTTTCATATACATATGGTGATCATTTGTGCTATATATAAGATGTAAACATTACAATAAAATATTCTGGTTCTTGGAAAGTAAATAAGGTTGGTGGCAAAGCATATAGATACTATCTCACTGTAAGCTGAAAACAAGCATCAAGATTTTAAAACATATTTAGAACTAACTTATCAATCTCTCACTTAAAACAATGGTATTCTGATATGTGGAACAGAATGTTGTTTTTATTTATATAATTGACATGAAATTTTATAGAAGCATAGGCTAGAAGGGAAAAAAATACCCTTATCTGATTTGGTTTTTTACTTGTATTAAACAGAATACCCTAGACGGCCTTAAATGACTGGTATCAGTGCTGCTTGTTATAGAGCATTAAAAAAGTCTTCATCACACCAAAGATTACATAGAAGTAAACCTCTTTATTATTTTTTGTTAATATAAATGGCTAAGAAATTATACATTTTAACCCCCCCATGGGAAAAAATATATTTTTGCCTTCAAATACCTACAGACTTCATGATGAACTAAAAAAATAAATGTTCCATTCTATGATATATCAGGGCTCCCCGGGTGGTTCAGTGGTAAAGAATCCGCCTGCAATGCAGGAGACGCAGGTTCTACCCCTGGGTTGGGAAGATTCCCTGTAGAAGGGAATGGTTACCCACTCCAGCATTCTTGCCTGGGAAATCCCATGAACAGAGGAGCCTAGCAGACTACAGTGCACAGGGTCGAAAAGAGTCGGATGTGACTGAGTGACTAAACAACAATATATATGTCTATTACCCCAGCATGACCTACAATTTTAATAGCCTTCTAAATAATATCTCCCTGTACCGTTGTAGCATAAAAGTCCTGCTCTCAAAATATTTCGTGGCTCTTGAGACTCTATGATGCTCTCCCTCTTTCAAAGATATTTCTCTTTTTTAGAGAACTTCTGGATCCTGAGTATACAGTTCTTATGACTCTTGTCTATATTTAAGCATCCAGGGAAGAATCCTTGTAAAGCAATAAACCTGCTGTTTGAGCTGCAGTGATGTTTCCTTTTCCTTCCCACTTGGGATAGAGGTTGGAATTCTTCACTCACAGAGAGCAGCTCTGATGACAGGGTTGTCAGAGGAGGGACTGGAGTAAAACCTTCAGATATTACCTGCCTGAGAAACGTTTGGCCTGCCTTTCTACACAGAAAATTATATGGCTTCCAAACGAAAATGCCACTACTTAATATACCTTCAATTACAAACAAAAGTGGTATAATTAGGCTTGAACTTGGCATCTCCCGCTGAGAACAGCAATTGCTTTCCTCAATTATTTTTACAAGTCTTATTCAGGGGAGAACTGCTTATTAATAAATTGGTCCTAGGTGTGCAAATGACTTCGAAAACTGACTTCAAAAAGATAATTTATGCAGGTGAAAAATAGCCTTGTTCTGTGGCTACTACTTGAAATACACTATGAAACAGAGTAATATGTATTTCAACACTGCAATCAGCACATGTAATGACTTAGCTTCTCCATATCATATATAAAATCATCATATTCCCTCTACTAGAAAGTATTTTAAAAGAAAACCAGACCCAGAAAAAACTCCAGCAATTTGCCAAAAATTAGACGGCTAGAGAATATTATATATCCTATTATTCTCCCTGGAATGTACACATCATAAAAGGTTGGAACTTGTACACAAAAGCTAGTGCCTATCACATAATATTTTGTCTATAAAAATGTGTGAATGAATGCCTGGGTTTGGTTTCTAATATATCTTTCTTACCAAGTCACTTTACCGTATTTCCCACCTATACGCAACAGGCAACTTCAATGGGGCTGTGAGTTTCAAAGTGAGTTTGAGGGTTAAAAATTGAGACAACCAAGGGGTTGGTCTCTGGTATTTGCTCTGTCACTGCCATCCCATTTCACCACCTTCCACTAGCAAAACATCTTACAGGTAACAAAGTTATTTCACACACATAACAAAAACCCTGAAAGATAAATACAGATATCCTCATTTTACAAATAAAATTGGGGGGCATAAATGATTCATAAATGTACCATCATAAGGGGTACAGTGGAATTTGAACCCAATATCACATGGCCCAAACTCAATCTACAGTTCCAAAATGGACCCCTTTCCTGAAATGAGCCAATGTTGTAACCTTCTTTTACAATGTGTATGATATTCCAGTATCTTTTCTCGTCTGTTTTCCTCCCTCTCTTAACCTGTGAGTTCTTTACCCCATCTGAGTCTTCATCATATTCTTGGAGATTAACATAGGCACATACATTTTAGTTTCCTTGGCACTTTTGAATTGTTAGAAAAGGTCCTATTCAGGTTACTAAAGTTAATACCATTTATTGTAAGGACCTCCAGAGAAAAAAAAGGAAGACAGGAAACTCATCAACTAGGGCACAGAGACTGGGAGTGGCATTTCTGGGTCATATGATAGTTCTATTTTTGGGTTTCTGAGAAAATTCCACATTATGTTCCACTGTGGCTGAACCAATTTACACTTCTATCAATAGTGTACTAAGGTCCCCTTTCCTCCATATCCTCACCAACATTTGTTATTTGTGGTCTTTTTGATGATAGTCATTCTGACAGGTGTTACTTGATATCTCATTACGGTTTTAATTTGCATTTCTCATTTCATCATGATTAATGATACTGCACATCTTTTCAAGTACCTGTTGGCCATATGCATGTCCTTTGGATAAGTGTCTATTCAGGTCTTCTGCATTTTTCAATTGGGTTTTGGTTTTGATGTTGCCTTGTATGAGCTATTTACATACTTTGGATATTGACTCATCGGTCATATCATTTACAAATGTTTTCTCCCATTTAGTACTCGTCTTTTCATTTTGTTGATGGGTTCTTTGGCATCAAATAACTGCAGCTTTTGGATTCTACTGGCTACACTTAAAAAGTAGTGTAACAGTTTTATTTCAAAATATCAACATTTACAATACTCTTAAATTCCATCCTTTGCAGCTATTTAAACTCTTGATGAAATTTTTTAGATGTCTTAGGTTGTCTTCTACTGTATCCACCTTAGTTTCTGCCTACTTAAAAGTCTGCAAGGTTAATATTGGATGTGTGTGGTACGAAAATACCTGCTGGAGGATGGATCCAAAGCACTGATTCTTTTAGTTAAGTTAATTAAGTTAATTAATTATCTAATTGATTATTTATTTAATAAATTAAAACAAAAAATTAGGTTAAATTTTTCAGAAAATTTTGAAGAATTAGGGCCACATAAGCAAAAATATCTGAAGATTTCTATAAGACAGTATTAGGAATAGTTCAACACAAACATCAATATTCTCCCAGTCAGAAGAATAATTATGTGACAGCAAGGTTTAAGCAAAACCAGGGCAATTTGGCAAAATAATATCAGGTGATTCAAGAGAAGTTTTAGGCATTGAGTAAATGAATTGTTAAAAGATAAACTAAAACATATTAAAATTTTAGAATTTATTTGAACAAAAACTGATTGGAATCAGGTATAACCAAACTGTAAGCAGTTAGAAACACTCTGCCCACAGAGGCTGGGGGAAAGCTTTTGTAGAGAAAAAGCAAAAGCAAAGTTAGGAAATTATTGGTGCTGCAGTCTAAAGCTGGGGATTTCCCAGGTGGCTCAGTGAGTAAAGACCTGCAATGCAGGAGATGCAAGAGGCACAGGTTCGATCCCTGGGAAGATCCCCTGGTGGAGGGCGTGGCAACCCACTCCAGTAGTCTTGCCTGGAGAATCCCATGGGCAAAGGAGCCTGGGGGCTACACTCCATGGAGTTGCAAAGAGTTGGACACGACTGAAGCAACTGAGCACACACACAAGCACAGCCTAAAGCCTAGTGGACTATCTGTGCACAGCTATCCTTGGGGCATTAACAGGCTTAGACTTTGGTTCGCTTGCCTCAATACCAGAGCATCAGAGCCACCCCAGTTTAATAGCCTCCTGCTTAATTAATTTAACAAAAAGAGTCAGTAATTTGGGTCCATCCTCCAGCGGGTGTTTTCATACCACACACATCCAATATTAACCTGGCAGACTTTTAAGTAGGCAGAAACTTCGGGTTTTAGGGCTGAATACAGTGGGAAATTACTGCCATATCACTGACTGAGTTATGAGCAGAACCCCGCTAGGACGCACTCTCACTACCGTCCAGTTAAAATTAGGTTACTGGGTTGATTATAGCTCAGAGAGGAAGCAGGCTACTGAGGCTAGTATGATTCTCAGTCAAACCTAAGACAACATCAGGTAGGACGAGAGGAATAGGTGGAAGAGAATATCAAAGGAGAGAGAAAGAAGGAGGAGAAGCAGAGGAGAGAAGAGAGACAAGAGGGAATCTAAATCACAGAATCTATCAGTTCTCTGTTATCTTAGTATCCTGATGCCCTGAATGGAAGACATCTATTAAAGTGATACATAAGGCAACCTTCAAAATATACTATGTCTCTGTGTATTCACTGACATGGAATTTTACCCCAATAATCAATGCAAAAAACAAATTATTAAATGGCATGTTATAATATGATTTCTTTTTGTTTAAAAAAAAATTACAACTTGTATATGTGTTAAAAAAAAAATCTTGAAAGAATTTCTCCAAATATTAACCATGGCGATTTCCAAGTAGTGGGATACTGTGTGATTTTTTTTTTACTTTCTTAGACCTTCCAGAATCACCTATCTTTCTAACAAAAAGAATGCCTAACTCCCAAAAGGCAATATTTAAAAAAAAAAAACTATTTATTCATTTATTTATTTGGCTATGTTGGGTCTGAGTTGCGATACTTTGGATCTTCGTTGTGGTTCAGTG
Organism: Bos javanicus; assembly: GCF_032452875.1. Taxonomy (NCBI): domain Eukaryota; kingdom Metazoa; phylum Chordata; class Mammalia; order Artiodactyla; family Bovidae; genus Bos; species Bos javanicus. The sequence goes on along the minus strand of NC_083891.1, from coordinate 25,810,680 downwards.
GCTTAGTTGCCCCGCAGCATGTGGGATCTTAGTTCCCTGACCAGGGATCGAACCTGCATCCTTTGCAATGGAAGGTGGATTCTTAACCACTGGACCACCAGGGAAGTCCCCAAAAGGCAATATTAATTATGAAATAAGACATCTTATGCAACCAATTAAAACCATCTTCTGTTCAATAATAAACTTTCTTCCCAGGTCTAGATACTTTACTATGTCTAATAAAAGTACACATGAGTGAGAAAGTAAGTTAAAAGGAAATACTGGGCCCTACTGCCAAATTTCTCATCAGTATTTTACTCTCTCTGGACTCAGCTGTCATTCCAAATCCCCACCCTACACTGCCTCTTACACCCCCATTTCACACCTGCAAAATCTACTCTGCCCCACTCCACCAGTCCCAGGCTCTCTGGTCTCAGTTCCCTGACTCTCTGGAGTTCATAGTCGTGTCTGATCCCCTCCCTGCATCTCTGCTCTGTTCTTGACAACAATCCCCAAAGCCAGGACAGCCCTTGTATTCTTTGTCCACCCACTCCCAGACTGTCAAGTACTGCTAGAAAAGGCACAGAACAAATGCACAATGAGGGAATGATCATTTCAAGAATGCTAGGTGGGCCGACAGCTCCTCTCTGACTTGGGCTGTTGGGCTGGCTTCCTGTCACCTCCCCTCTGGCAGATTCCAGAGGTCTCTGACAGTCTCATGGAGCCCTCCCCACGCCTGCTTACTCCAACTGTTCAGAACTATGGAGTAGGTATGTGTGTAATTTTCCTCCAATTACATCTCCAAATGATTTTCTCTCTTCATTGTATTCTTTTGATCTTCTGTTTCAAAAGAAGAAACAGTCTTCCTCGTATCTGGTCTCTTTCACCCACAGCTCTGATTCAGCCATTCCTATTCTCTCAATCAAGGCTTCCCTGGTGGCTCAGTGGTAAACAGTCCAACTGCCAGAGCAGCAGACATGAGTTCTATCCCTGGGTTGGAAAGATCCTATGGAGAAGGGAATGGCAACTCACTCCAGTATTCTTGCCTCGGAAATCCCATGAACAGAGGAGCCTGGAAGGCTGCAGTCCATGGTGTCTCAAACAGCTGGACACAACTGAGTGACTACAGAACAACTAAATTTTCTCAATCACAGTCGTAACTACTCTTTGATTTCTTCCCTCTTCTCCTCCTCCATTTCCTTTCTCTTCCTATCACTCTTTCTCCACAATCCCATTTCCTCTCCCTGTAGACTATATATTTTATCATGGTGTCCCAAAATATGCCTTGATCTAGTTAAATCCCCACTGCATCTCACACTTTAAAAATCTCTGAACTTGAAAATGTAATCTATAATTGTTATTTCCATTTGTCTAAATAACTTATTTCTTGACTCCTGTAATTTGATTTACGCCCCTGGGAAAAGTTAGCAAAGCCTGACTACTTTAGATCCCCAATGTCCCCATCCCCATTTTCCTTGTCCTTGTTATGGCATGTAAACCACTAAAGATCCCCTCTTTGTCTAACTTGTCACTCCAGTCCACTCACTCTGCCTGCTCTTTGGCTACTTCTCCTTCACCTACTTACCCAACTTCTTTTCCTTTCTGAACTACACATCCTCTCCAACCCTCCACCGCAAGGACCATAACCCCTACCCCTTCTTAGCATTCTCACACTAACAGAATCTGCTATACACCCACAGCCCTGATCCCTTGACCTCTCTTTTCTATTAGTCTCTGGGTGCCCTCTGTTTTCAGACGTCTTCCTTCTGACCTCTGCACAAGCAGTTCCCATTAGAATCCAATCCCTGCCTACTTCTTTTATCTTAAACTGTTTAAAGTCATAGCCTCATTTCCTTCAACTTTAAACAGCACTCCTGTTTGGATAAATTCTACTTGTACAGGTGGCATACTTGGTAAAGAATCTGCCTGCCAATTCAGGAGATTCAAGAGATGTGGGTTTGATCCCTGGGTTGGGAAGATTCCCTGGAGAAGGGAACAGCTACCCATTCCAGTACTTTTGCCTGGAGAATCCCACGGACAGAGGAATTTGGTGGGCTACAGTCCATGGGGTTGCAAAGAGTCGGACGCGACTGAGCACATACACATATATAGCTTTTATATCTATTCCAAGTTTCAGAAACCCATTGCAAACAAATAAAACAAACTTAGGTCACCATTTCCCGGCAGTGATAATATCCTGCTGAATTTTTTTTCTATAATAGTACCTCAATTCTCCAAGAAAGCCTCGCTCACGTCACCAGAATCACGTGACTCTTCCTCTCTCCTGCCCCACAGCCCACAAGCGTCCATCCTCTCCCCTTCCCAGTGCCACCTTAGCACTGATGTTCATTTTCTATGTCTTACCTAAGCAACTGCTATCTAAGGGTGTCAACTTCAAGTGCTTTCTCCTTGTAATCTCCTCTTTGTATCAATGACATGCTTTAAAAATCACGTTCTGGTCACTCCCAATCTCTTACCCAATAAAGTCTAGACTCTTGAGTCTGGAGTATAAAACTTCATGATCTGGCTCCAAGCTCACATCTAAGCCTTGTCACCCATCCCTCCTCATCATTTCCTCTAATTCCTCGAGTCCCTTGGACTGCAAGGAGATCCAACCAGTCCATCTTAAAGGAGATCAGTCCTGGGTGTACATTAGAAGGACTGATGCTGAAGCTGAAACTCCAATACTTTGGCCACCTGATGTGAAGAGCTGACTCATTTGAAAAGACCCTGATCTTGGGAAAGATTGAGGGCAGGAGGAGAAGGGGACGATAGAGGATGAGGGTCGTGTGGCATCACTGACTCAATAGACAAGGGTTTGGGTAGACTCCAGGAGTTGGTGATGGACAGGGAGGCCTGGCATGCTGCAGTTCATGGGGTCGCAAAGAGTCAGACATGACTGAGCTACTGCACTGAACTGACTGAATATTATTTACCATTTCCAGAACATCCTCTAAAACAGTGCCTTTACAACTGTACTTGTGTTTTCCTCTTGCGAAAGTGTTCTTCCCCATCAATTCCTCTTATCAAAGCAGGTTCATCCTGCAGACCCTTTCAATCACCTCCTCTCCTATGAATCTTTCCCAGGATTCACCTTGATAACTTGAGTGGTCCACTCTGTCCTTTCACTGAGCCCATCAGTATCTATGTTGAAGCATGTATCCTAACCTGCCTTGCTTTAAGTTAAAATTTTGTCTTCCCTAAAAGTTAAGCCTTTAGAGGGCAGAAGCCTGTATGTTGTATCACCCATGTTTATTCCATATTATTAACAAAATAGTATTTAACAAATGAGTTAGTAAAAACACTGTCAATGCTTTTCTGGTACTGCTTCCTTTAAATTATGAAAATTTATGCTTATATTTTATCTTCTGTAACAGGTGGTGCTGGAAGTAAACAGTGAATTTGTTGTTGAGGTAATGTATAACAAAACTATTTTTCAATTTAAAAACAAAAGAAAACTGAATTTTGTAATGCATCATATATCAAAAATCAGAAACCATAATAGTTGAGATAAAAGATAAGAGAAAGAACTTCTTCCACATTGAAATAGCAATGGTAAAACCTATATTCCCCAATAGCCATGCATTTAGCCATGGTTTGTGACAGCTCAGTGTAATAATCCCTATTTATCAAACTATGCCATCAGCTTATCTATACATTTTCCAACCTAAATCAAAGAAAAAGAAGCAAAACTACATATTAGAGTGGGAAGAGGATTTTTCGACAGTTACATCAGCAAGAGGACAATTGACAGTAAATTGATGAGTAAAAGGTACAAAAGTAAAAAATATGTAATCACAACTAAATAAAACAACAGAGAATCTGGTGCAGATTCTTAGAGCAGGACTCAGGATATAAAGCTACTGTCCTCCATCTCCAGCAGGACTTTATTTCAGTAGTTAAACTTCCATTATGATGATCTCAAACCTTTGAAAAAAATAAAATTAGTTTTCAAATCTCTGTTGCAAACAGGGGAACATTTGTATCAAGTGGAAGTTGCATCAAAATGGGGGGAAAATGAAAAATTCTTTGATTCTTGAAAGGATAAATTCCATTCATTGAATTCTTTCCCCAAAGTGGGAATTAAATAAAGCTTTGATTAAAGCAAACACACTTATCCACATCTTTATAAATATATTAGGCATTACTGCTAAAAATCTCCACACATAAGTACACATGTATACAAACATGCAGGTAGTAATATTTCTAAATTCTTTTCTTCTTTATTTTTAATTGAAGGATAATTGTTTTATGATATTGTGTTGGTTTCTGCTATACATCAACATGAACTGTTGGTACTATACATATGTCCCCTCCCTTTTGAGCCTGCCTCTCATCTCCCACATAAATCCTTTAACTATAAAATTCTTAAATATCCTCCGACAATAGCAACATAAGACTACAAAGAGAAAAACATATAGCAAGCAGAGATACAAACAGACAACTCTAAGAAGCCATCTAGACGTCCATGGGATTACTGCAGGTACCATCAACTCAGCTAAAATATCCCTCTAATCCTGCACTAATCTATTTGGATGCTTAGCCAGGGCAGTGTCCTTATCAACAGAGGAGAAAAAAAATCCCTTCCCACTCTTAGCTGAGCATACTCACCAGCACAAAGCTCTTTTCTCAGGGGATATACTCACATGGAACACTGCAGTTTTTACACTCCGGAGACCAGGAAACCTGGTCACAGCAGAGTGAAGGGTGAGGTGGGCAGGACTCCTAACCTGGCGAGGACAGGTTGAGGAAAGAAAAGCCACACCTGTTACCCATTAGAACATACTATACGCTCTATACACAGCTAAGAAAATTTGTTTCACTAGAATCCTATAGTTAGAAAGAGAGAATTCCAAGGGAAGTTGCTAAGTCAAGGTGACCAGGCTATGTCCATCCAGAGTTGTAAAATAGTTAATACTTTCTTTGTTTCTCAAATTCAATACTGTTGCTTCCTCTGGGTGCACCTTACAGTGTTGAATAAATGTCCTTACTGAGTAAAACTGCTCTAACACTGTGCAAAATGGGAACGTTTTTTGCTTAAGGTGAAGGAATTGGACGTGGAAAATGGCACCGCAAAATGGCAAACGGTCAGAAGACAGAAGCGGGAGTGGATCAAGTTTGCTGCAGCCTGTCGAGAAGGAGAAGATAACTCCAAGAGGAATCCGATTGCCAGAGTAAGTGATGAAACAAACAGGAGGAGGCTGTGCTGATAACAAAGGCTTCTGCAGGGCAGGAAAGGCCCCAGACATGTTGAGGACTTGCAGCCTCCAGGACACCATAGTGACTTAGGAAGATGGGTGATATGGAGTAATTTGTGTGCATTGTTGAGACATTGTTTTGAATATCACATTCTGGAAGCTGATAATACAGAGCAGAGGGTTCTTGAGTGATGCGGGGAGATCTGGATCTCCTGCACAACTGAGCTTTATTTGTTGGTTTGCATTCTGTGTACTCACATGTCTACATTATAGGAAGGGTATGCATGATGTATGCAATAGTCTTATATTACAAAATCAAAGGTTTACAGTATTGATTAATTCCCTCCAAGAGAGTCAGGATAGTGAAAAAAGTTTCCATTGGATTCCTGTGTGAAGTCGCTTCCGTCGTGTCTGACGCTGTGACCCTATGTGCTGGAGCCTGCCAGGCTCCTCTGTCCATGGGATTTCCCAGGCAAGAATACTGGAGTGGGTTGCCATTTCCTTCTCCAGAGGATCTTCCTGACCCAGGGATTGAACCTACATCTCTTGAGTCTCCTGCATTGGCAGACGGGTTCTTTACTGCCAGCACCACCTGGGAAAGTTTACAGTATTGATTAATCCCTTCCAAGAGAGTCAGGACAGGGTCACAAATTTCCACTAGATTCCTACATTCAGAAATTAGAAGAGTCTTAAAAAGTACTCTAAACACTGGCAATCAGTAAGGAAGGAGAGTGAAGAAAAGAATATATAATAAATTGATTCGTGAAGGAGGAGACCCACATTAACAGCCTCACTAGCTCTTTCTGGACATCTTGGCCCTGCCCTCATGCTGAAATCAACAGTACAGTGATCTACCAGAATTCTCTCCTTAAAGTATTACATATATGCATAGCTTAAATGTATATAGAAAGCTTTACATATATAACAAGCATCCCACTGATATTAAAGATGTAACCTCACCTCAAGAAAAGAGATTATTTTCTGTCAGAAGTTTTCAAATTCTTAGAAATTTTTGGAAAGCTTTAAATTGTTACCGTTTCCATTCAACTCACAGTTATAGCTTTCTGTTATCCCATTTGTATGGCATCTTGTGTGCCGGTTGCTCAGTCGTGTCCGGCTCTTTGTGACCCCATGGACTGTAGTCACCCAGGCTCCTCTGTCCATGAGATTTCCCAGGCAAGAATACTGGAGTGGGTTGCCATTTCCTTTTCTTCTCTTTTTATTCACATTTGGGGGATTTCCCGGATTTTCATTTATATAAATAAGATCTTTGGGCAACAAATCTTAGTATCTTACTGAGTGTTCACATCTTCAATATACAGGTGAGATTTCAAAATTGAAATATCTTTGTTTAAATTTATGAACAGCATATACAAAACTACTCAAAACCTATATGGCAAAATATTTGTCACAAAATCTGTTTGGCAAATTGGTGATACAGTAGGTTTCAAATGATAAAATTATTGCCAATACCACTAAACACTGTATTTCTCTTCCGGCTTTCCTAATTTATTGGTAATTTTGGTTAAATCTCTAACTAAAGTCTAGACAGTGAAACACCTTTTTAAAGAACAGTAAAGATGGTGCTTTCTTCTCTCAAATTCTTTCTTCAGTAGCAAAGAGAACCAGAGAATTGAAGAATATTTTCATAATAACAAATGTAGTAGCATCAAGCACATAAGTGTCATATGCCAGGAACTGGGGTGAAGTGAGGTGGGGTGAGGTGACTATATGCCACCTCATACAATCACCATAGCAAACCTAGGGTATAGGTGGTATTAGCAAACCTAGGGTATAGGCCGGAGAAGGCAATGGCACCCCACTCCAGTACTCTTGCCTGGGAAATCCCATGGACAGAGGAGCCTGGTGGGCTGCGGTCCACCGGGTTGCACAGAGTCGGACACGACTGAGCGACTTCACTTTCACCTTTCACTTTCCTGCATTGGAGAAAGAAATGGCAACCCACTCCAGTGTTCTTGCCTGGAGAATCCCAGGGATGAGGGAGCCTGGTGGGCTGCTGTCTATGGGGTCGCACAGAATCGGACACGACTGAAGCGACTTAGCAGCAGCAGCAGCAGCAGGGTATAGGTGGTATTATTAATATCTCATTATCAGCTGGTGCTTGGCAAAGCTAAGTAAATTTTCCAAAGTTACACAGGTATAAGTCATGGCTCTGAAAGGTTGTTGTTGAATCACGCGAATACACCAGGATTCTTGGCCCCCGGAGGAGAAGAATTCAATCCGGGGCCAGAGACGAGGCTTGATCGCTCAGAGCTTTTGTGTAATAAAGTTTTATTGAAGTATAAAGGAGATAGAGAAAGCTTCTGACATAGGCATCAGAAGGGGGCAGAAAGAGTACCCCCCTGCTAGTCTTTAGCTGGATGTTATATAGTCACTAGCAGTCTGTTAATGAAAGAAAGGAATGTCTTAAAATTCAGAATGGCACCAGGCCCCTCACCCATAAGATGCATTTTGGGATAATCTTGGCACCAAATGGTTTATCCTGGGCCATAAAATGATTAACTTGAATCTTGAAGAAGGGCAGACCACCGTACAAATAGTTTCATTTACATAGATTAGGGGAACAATATCCATACTGGTTTGTCAAGTAGGTTCTGGGCCAAGAGGCGGAACCGACTTGGAGACAGAGTTTGGGGTAAAGGCATAGTACATTAGCATAGCTTAAGACAAACATTTCCATAAGAAAAAGGCATTGGTTATCTCTAGGCTCGAGAATAGCTAACTTCAGGCGAAACCGGGTGTCATTATGGCAACACAGTATTTTAAGAGAAACCTCCCTTTAAATTTGTATAGAGAAGGAAAAAATATTGCTAGTTTGTTTCCTCCTGCCGCTTAAGAGAGATAAAAATGTCTGACACTTGCAGGCTATTTCCTCTATTTGGAGCCCCCTGGCCTTCCTGCCTGTTACCCTCTCAGCTCCAGGTTTTGGTTCAAAGCCCACCTGACTACAAAGCCCATTCCCTTCTCAGTCCACTGACTCCACAGATTATGACCTGCTCTAAATTAAACCACACTTCTGGCCATTTTCTTCATAGATTCGATCAGACTGTGAAGTGAACCAGAAGATTACATACCGCATCTCTGGGGCAGGAATCGATCGACCGCCCTATGGAGTGTTCACCATTAACCCTCGGACGGGGGAAATTAACATCACTTCAGTGGTGGACCGAGAGATAACACCACTTTTCTTGGTAAGTGTGCTCTGAATTACGCATATTTTTTTTCTTTAAAAAATACCATCTCAAGACTAATGCTTACTTTTGATAAAACACAGTAAACTGAAATCAATGACTTGAATAGATGAAAAGAGTATGAAATATAAATTTACAGTTCAGGATTCTCTCATGTGTTACATTACGTATGTGATCAAAATATCTTGATAAAATTTAAATCACTAGATTGTAATACAGTCTGAATTTACTGGGGAAATTGTTGCTTTGCACACTACCTAATATATTTTCAGGCTCTTGCTTAACTTCCTTTGGTGAAAACAGTGTTTTGGTTTTTTTTCCCCCAACTTTCCACAGATTTATTGCCGAGCTCTGAATTCACGGGGTGAAGACTTAGAAAGGCCTCTTGAGCTTCGGGTCAAAGTTATGGACATAAATGATAACCCCCCAGTCTTTACACAAAATGTGTACACAGCCAGCATTGAAGAAAACAGCGACGCAAGTAAGCAGAGTGACACGCCTTCACTGTGTTACACCATCTATTTGTCTTGGTTAAAAGCTTTAGTAGATTGCAATACAGGCAATTTCAGTATCAGAAAAAGCCAAATTTGTATTTGAAAATGGAAAGTAATTTTTAAAAATGGTATTAAACAATTTTTACAGTTTTTTTAAAAAATACATTTGCAGAAATGTGAGACAATGCCAACCATGTCACTAAATTCCATTGTGATATAGTTCATTTTTTATTAAAAAAAATGTGACTTATGTAAACATGAGTTTATTGTTGTCACTTTAAATAAACCAATAAGTACATTTTAAATCAAAGATTATTGATTTTTTTAAAAGATTCCTATATTTTGCTAATTTGCCATCTTTTAAGGAGTATAAGTACTTTATAAATGGTAAAGGATTTTATAGAAGGAAACCACCATTATTTTTGTAATCAGCAGTGGAGTGGAAAGTCATGGTACTATATTCTCATGGAAAATTAGAACAAGAGAATTCAGGAGAAGGCAGACTACTCTTTCTTCCTATGCCTGATGATTTGCAGAATTGATTCTAACAGACTCCCAAACCTTCTTCGCCTCCGTCTTCATTTCTAGACACCCTGGTGGTAAAGTTAAGTGCCACAGACGCAGACGAAGACAATCATCTGAATTCTAAAATTGCCTATAAGATTGTGTCTCAGGAGCCGGCAGGCTCACCGATGTTCATCATGAACAGGTACACTGGAGAAGTGTGCACGACGTCCAACCTCCTCGACAGAGAGGTAAAGCCTGCTGTGAATGAACTTTTAAAAATAAGGAATTCAGTTTTGACGAGACAAAGATGAAATGATGCGTGTGTGCCCATGCCTTTTTCGTGTAAAGGAGAAGAGTAAAAAGAGTCCAGCCATTACTTTTCAATGAAAATGATGAAAAGAAAAAAATACTGTATTAAAAGATGACAGAAAATTATAAAAGAAAAATGGAATAATCAGAATGTGTTGGATTGTATTCCAAACAAGGTCAAAGTCTTAAAATTCTCTTTCATCTTAAGCAACACAGCATGTATAACCTCCTCGTGAGGGGCTCAGATCGGGATGGAGCTACGGATGGACTGTCTTCAGAGTGTGACTGCAGAATCAAGGTTTTAGACGTCAATGATAATTTCCCCACTTTGGAGAAAACTTCGGTAAGTTGTTACTCTTCTACTCCTTTTTTCCCCATAAGTGTCAATAATAGATCTACTTTCCTGCTGGTTTGTGAACCTGGTTCTATGACATGTATGCTGCTGTGCTGTGCTATGTCATGTCCAACTCTTGGCAACCCCATGGACTGTAGCCCACCAGGCTCCTCTGTCCACTGGGGTTATGACATGTATAGATGTACTCAACTTTCTCGCTGTATAAACTTTGGAACTTCTTACATATAATCACATACAAGATCTGCTAGAGAAGGAATAGGCTACCCACTCCAGTATTCTTGGGGGCTTCCCTGGTGATAGCTGGTAAAGAATCCGCCTGCAATGCGAGAGACCTGGCTTTGATCCTTGGGTTGGGAAGATCCCCTGGAGAAGGTAATGGCTACTCACTCCAGTATTCTGGCCTGGAGAATTCCATGGACTGTATAGTCCATGGGATCGCAAAGAGTTGGACACGACTGAGCGACTTTCACTTTCACTGAATAGTAAATTTGCCTGTTTCACTATTCTGTGTAAATCTCTTCTTTGACAGCATATCTCCTCCACACTCTCTACTCACAGAATTGTAGAAATTTATGGACATAACTCTGGGAATCATGTAACAATGTTAATGTATTTTTCTATGCCTGATGATTTGCTGAATCAATTCCAGAAAAGTCCCAAACATTCCAACTTCCATATTCATAAAGAGCCACACAATTGAAAACAGTAGGGCTGAACCTGGCTCACTGCCTATTTTGGTTAAAATTAAAAAGTTTTATTAGGCCACAACTGTCCTGTGTTGTCTGTGGCTGCTTAGATCTTAACAACAGCAGAGATGAGTAACTGACACAAACTCCCTGGTCCACAAAGTCTAATATAATTACCATCTTGCCCTTTACATAAAAGGAAGAACTAACTTAAGAAAAATTTAAAATTAGCAAGAAAAATAAAACGAAGTTCCTGTTTGACCTTGATTGCACCTGCAGCACAAGAAAACCAGTTTTATTATCCTGTAATCATTTTATTATTATATTGCTGATAGGACAGATGGCTGACACAAAAATCATTGGCATAATCTGTTGTTAGTATTTCAAATAAGAATTATGATAAGTCAATCTCTTTCCTTTTGAAAATTTATTGATTATAAAATTGATCTATGCCATTTCAGTACTCAGCGAGTATCGAAGAGAACTGTTTAAGTTCGGAACTGATCCGATTTCAAGCAATTGATCTCGACGAAGAAGGCACTGACAACTGGTTGGCAAAATATTTAATTCTCTCTGGAAATGATGGGAATTGGTTTGATATTCAAACAGACCCACAAACCAACGAAGGCATTTTGAAAGTCATCAAGGTACAGTATGGGATCTGCAATATTTGCTTTCCAAGAAGGGTTAGAATACTCAGAGAGAGAATCTGTCTGCAACAAGTGGACCATAACCTTGCATACTTCTTGTGTGGACAAGTGTCCTGGGTTAGTGGTCTGTTCAGCAAGGCAGTGTTTATTACTAAGAGAAATAAGAAGTCTGTTTTGTTCTCACAATGCCCAACACCTAGTTGAGAAAATAAGGCAGGTACTTCCAAACTAGGTAATAATATGAGTTAAAAAAACAACACATAGCAGATGTTATGGTATTAGGCGTAAACTGGAGTGGGCTGCCATGCCCTCCTCCAGAGGATCTTCCCAACCCAGGGATCGAACCCATGTCTCTTCCATCTCCCGCACTAGAAGGCGGGTTCTTTACCGCTAACACCACCTGGGAAGCCCCAGTTAATAGCCAGATGGGTGAAATATGAAATAAGTTCTAACAGATAAGATCTTTCTGAGCAAGAGGTGGCTGAAAGGGTTTCAGTCATGGAATCAGGTTTAAGACTTTATAACCGAGATTGTTAATGTGGGTAACAAAATGTACAAACACACAGGTGAGAAAGCATAAAGCATGTTCAGGCATGACGAGCAGTTCTGTGGGGCTGTTGCAGAGTATTCATGGAGAAAAGTGATGAGATGCAAGAACACATGTTAAGAACCTTGAGTACTGGACTGCAGGGTTTGACTTTTTTCTTATAGATTAATTTTTCTTGAACTACTTTATGCTTTATGGACAACAATAAAATCTAAAAATAGAAATAAAACTACAAACCAATAAGATTCAAATTAGCATTAATGCAATAAGGAAAATTAATTTTTCACAAACAAAATTACTACTAACAACATAAACATAACTTATAGCTATGAAAACATTTACTAGTAGACCTACGTACATATTTATTTGAGCACGCAGTGTGAACTGTTATTATTCAGTTGTTACTACTTTTCTCTATTCCAGTTACTGTGATACTTTTTTCCAGACAGTAAATTAGGAAGCCATTTAGCTCTCATCTGATCCAAACATATTGTTTATATATTGAATTTTTTTCTGTCCTTTTTGCAACTGTTTGGAGAAATTAAAGTATTACTACTTTACCACAAAATACAACCACTAGCACAGAAATCATGTAGAGTATTAATTTATGAGGCAGTCATCAAAAACATGGAAAACATCTGTATGTGCTTTTTAAATTGCCATTCAAATCAATATATGACATTTCAATTCCTTAAGAGAACACAAGGACTCCAAGAATATGTGATGAACTTCCTGTTTGAGAAACATGGCTTTGGGCCAAAGATCAGCAAACTATGACTCTCAGGCCAAATCTGACCTGCCACTTTTTTGCAAATAAAGTTTTACTGGAACACAGCCACATGCATTCATTCGTATATTTCCTATGGCTGTTTCCACACTCCATTGGCTGAACCGAATGCTCAGGACGGAAACTGTATCTGATCTCCAAAGCCTAAAATATTTACTGTCTGCCCTTAACCAAAAAAATTCACCAGCCCTACTTATACACCAAGAAAAGCTTTGAGGTATATTTTAAAATAGCTGTAACATTATGAGCTCAACTCCAGAAAGACAAAAGAAAATAATTATTATATTGATCAAGTCTTGAAGTTAGGAACCTGATCTAAAGCAAATGAAGTCAAAATACAAATTAACGAACAAATAGCCACTGCCAAATGTGACATGGATAGAAAGAGAGAGACAGGAGGTTGCCTATCACCTCATCAAATTCTGAATATTTAGTCACATTTCTTTCCAGGGATCAGAATTTGTTCTACCTTGCATCTTAGTTAAAAATCAAGATCTAGACATGTCATGAAATTCTTACCTATCTTCTTACCACCTTTATCACTGTCTTCGTATATTATCTTACAATATATAACTTATTTTTTTTGCTTTTAATCTGCCTCCTAAACTACTAAAATAAGAGCAAAAAAAAAAATCTTTGAGCATAAACAACTTGACCTAAATATCTTTCCATCCCTTGCACCTGGTCCCATGTCCAGAAGATAGAAGCAGCTCACCAAACTTTAAGAGTGATGACGATGCCACTTACTGAAACTGTTGCTCTCACGGAAACAGGAGTCACTGAGCTTGAATGCAGAGTTCATCATTTCTACAAAATCAGAAAAATGAGAAAGAAAACACGTTCATCACTCAGGCAGTGCACTATCTATGACATACATAATGTCTTCTGCGAAAGCTAAAACTTTTTTTAAAGATCTACTTACATTATTGCAAAAAAGGAAAAAAAAAAACTACTGGAAATTCAATTTCATGAGAAATTGGTCAAGGTAGTATTAGACATGGTGTAAACAAAGTATGTATATTTTTTCAGAATGATAACTTCCCAAGTTTCTTACAAAGAGCAGAAAACAATATGCTTTAAAACATCAAAATAATGTAGAAGGGCTAATGAAATTTAAAATCTTAATATGTGTGCCCTGATGCTGGGGAAAGATTGAAGACAGGAAGAGAAGGGGACGACAGAGGATGAGATGGTTGAATGGCATCACCAACTTAATGGGCATGAGTTTGAGCAAGCTCCGGGAGTTGGTGATAGACAGAGAAGCCTGGTGTGCTGCAGTCCGTGGGCTCACAGAGTCAGACACAACTGAGCAAATAAACTGAACTGAACTGAATATGTGTGCTAGCACACAGCTAAAAGAGCTATGTATGTAGAGGATACATGTGCAATTTTCCAAGATTTGGCATTTGGAACAAGGTCACTAATGTCCTCTGGGACTCTCTCCATATTCACTCAAGCTATCACTTAACCTCATAGGAACTGACCTCTAAGTCACAAGCTTTTGACTAAGATTTCTGGAACCCTTTTCTTAGTCTGAGGACATTATAAATAATTCAGTTCAACCCAAATTTGAGAAATGAAGGGTGCCAGGAATATGAATCAGACATAGTCCCAATTTTCCAGGAACTATCCCACTTTATAGCCATCCCACTTATAAATCACTTATAAGGATTTTCTGAGCAGAAAATCCTAACAGATTCATCCTCATGGTTTTCCCTTTGTTCTAGAAACCTTGCTTCTTTCAGGGCTGTAGTATCCTTAGTTTAGCAAACCTTTTTCTCCTTTTCCCCGCCAGCTCTCAATATTGCCCATAATTAATTAACCCCATTTCTTGGGTATGGAATCCTGGCAGGCCTACCCTCCTTAGGATTGGCCCCCGTGGTGTAAATTAACAAGAGAAAGACCTCTAAGAAAGTGAAAAATCTCTTTGTCAATAATATTTTTTTTGGTATTTATGATCACATATGTATGGATAGCAAAGAATATAAATAGATGGGGGAGTAAGCACACATTCACTTCGACATCAAAAAGAAAAGCAAAATACTATCCAATTGGAATTCTAACAAAAAAATACTGGTTGTGTATTTTTATAATAACTCTAATCAAGATTTATTACACACTTGCTGACCCTCTTCCTACATGGGACACTGGTAAAGAATCCACCTGCCAATACAAAAGAGGCAAGAGATGTGGTTTTGATTCCTGGGTCAGGAAGATTCCCTGGAAGAAGAAATGGCCACCCGCTCCAGTATTCTTGTCTGGAAAATTCCATGGACAGAGGAGCCTGCTGAGCTATAGCCCATGGGGTCCCAAAGAGTCAGACACGACTAAGCACACGCACATGCACTCTCTGGACACCAGTTATTGGGTTATATTATGTGTATACAGGCTCTATGCATATTATCTCAATCATCACAACTCAGGGAAGAAAATATTATGATTCCTTTTTTTATAGAAAGTGAAACAAAACCAAAGAGGAAGACTAATTTGTCTAAGTTCACCTAGGCAGCAAATGACAAAGACAAGTTCCAACTAGATGTCTCTGATTCCAAACTCATTCTTAACTGCCACCTCTGTGCCCTACAGTGTAATCCAGGGCCAGTAAACCAAGTTTTAGGAAAGAACTCGCGTCTGAAGATTTTTCCCGCTGTTGATTTCTGTAAGATCTTTCCCGACTGTGTGTGCCCTGCTGCTCAGACACATCTGTACCAGAAAATGTCAATTCCTGGGCATTTCAGCAATTGAAATCCCAAATCTCAAGAGTTTTAGCTGAATTTTAAGTGAGGCATGTTGAGCCAGCCCCAAGCAAGAACCCTAGTAAATTCCTGTGAATATTTCTATCTTATTACCTCCTGTGAACAATTTAACCAAAATCTAGAACATTCATGAGGTTATGGAATTTCTCTGAGAAGCAGAGATTTGTCTAAGATTCTTGCTGATGGTACTCATGTCTTAACTTGTGTTATTGGTAAATGTGTTGCAACTGATGTTTATATTAGCTCCCAGAGTACTTCTAACAGCACCCAGTACTCCCTTTTCTACAACTGTTTTTTTACAAATGGAGAAAATGGATCTGTTCCAATTGAAAATTCATTTTTGAGCCCACAATTCATTTCCGCTCTGTGCTGAATCATTGTTGGTGACTTTTCATGTCACCACATCAGTCATTCTTGATCAAAAGATTCTATTCATCTTTTATCCAAAGAACCCATCTCAAAGGTGACTTTTCTCATTTGAATGTGCCCTATGAAGGAGTCGTCTTGTTCACCAGACTCAGCACAATTAAATTATAGTTGAGGGCTCCAATAGTCTATAATTGCTATAGACTATAATAGTCACAAATTCTCCTTTAGAAGTTGTTTGTATCATTTTTCAAAATTACAGGTTCAATTACACCATATATACTGGCTTCTAGGTTCTCTGATTATACTTCCAAGATATTCTCAGATAGGCATTCTACAAAAGAGACCTGGCTACTACTTATTCATTTAATAACTGTGAATATTTTTATTTCATTACTTTTTATTTTTCATAAGCACCTCATTTGGAAAGAAGGGTCATCTTTCATTTTAGGGTTTTATGTATGAAGTTCAAAACTCCAAAACTAGAGTCCAGCTTAAAGTCACAGGCCTAAATCATCCATGTGCCATGTACCTGATTATGCCAAAAGATAAAGGAAATAACATGTCTGATATATGTAAGTGAAAGTGAAAGTGTTAGTCGATCAATCTTTGTGACCCCATGAACTGTAGCCCACCAGGTCCTCTGTCCATGGGATTCTCCAGGCAAGAATACTGGAGTGGGTTGTCACGCCCTTCTCCAGGGGATCTTCTCCACCCAGGGATCAAACCAGGGTCTCCCGCACTGCAGGCACATTCTTTACCATATGAGACACCAGGGAAGCCCATGATATACATAATGTGGTAACAAAAAAATTCAATCGGTTCAAGAGCAGAATTGCATAGCTCCTGGCCTTTATTTTAGTGTATTGCTTTTTAAATTTTGACTTCTAATTCTATCAAGAAAGTCTTTTTGCTGTTTCAGTTTTGTTGTTTTTTTCTAACTTTCAATCATTTCAGACGCTGGATTATGAACAAGTGCCTAATATTCATCTTAGCATTGGAGTTAAAAACCAAGCTGAGTTTCACCACTCGGTTGCCTCTCAATTCCGAATGCACTCAACCCCTGTGAGAATTCAGGTTGTTAACGTGAGAGAAGGACCTGCATTTCAACCAAATTCTATGACGTTCAGTGTGCGAGAAGGACTGAAAGGAAATTCCTTATTGAATTTTGTGCTCGGCACATACACAGCTATAGATTTGGATACAGGAAACCCTGCAACAAACGTCAGGTACTGCACATATTTTGCTCGTGTTAAAGAGATAAAGCTCAGCTCTTCCTATATTAATTCACTAGAAGGTGCTACTTTTGAAGTTTTGCTTTGCTTTTTGTCTTCATTTTAGAAGATGACTGCAGTATTAACTTTATTTCAGAATTTTAATAGTGCTTTAGAGGCAGTAAGGGCTCCAACAGGTTAAAGGAGTAATTGCGTCCAATGAGCAATTGTAAGATCAAAGAGCCACCTACAGATACTCTGTGAGTCTCTCTGACCTTTTGTGCCCGGCTGTACTACCCCGGCCCCAGGATGATTAAGTTATATTATAAACAATAAGACATCATAAAAGATGAGTCACTTTTTTTCCTTAAAATCTGTGTTATCTAATGACTTTGGGGCTAATTTCAATCTTCTACTTGACCTAAAACAAAAAAATTAAAAAAAAAGAAGAGGCTGAAACATAGATGTCTCAGAAATTTGATGAATCTTAAGAGAATCAGAACTGAAAAAATAGAAAGGTAGGTATTAGGGTCACTAGATACACAGATTATATATGAGTTAGATCTATGTAAGATATCCTGGAAAATAACTATAGCGAAATATATAAGTATTCTCTTTATCTTTTCCTTCCAATATATTTGGAATGAACAAAGTCTACTGACCTATAAATTACTTTTGACATAAAATTTTTTGATTACTTAATCAGCTAATAAATAGGTAGACAACAAAAACTGTGAAGTTTATCAGAGGAAAGAATGTGCCAGATAAGTGTCTTAGACGTTTGAATTTACACCTGGTACAGAGAACAGATGTTCTACCAATAAGGTCAAAAGCTTTGAATCCATTATATGTAAAAAAAAAAAAAAAATTCCATATACACAAGCAGACTAGATGATACCACAACCCCTAACAGGCCAACAATGAGAGGCTCTGAAACCAATATGTATTAAAATCTAAGAAAAAAATATATCACATGTGAAAATGAAGAAAGCGCATTCTCACATTCTTTCAATAGACACTGCTATGATTTTATAAACAGCCCTGAAATAATTTCATACATTCTATTAACAATTATATTAAGAGCCAGAAGAGTAAGAATTATGAGATTATAAAATTCTGTTGTGAATCTGTACATAAATATGTTCTATACTGGAATTTTATACAGTAAATCTCTATACATTTTATAAACTGACTCAATTGTCACTATAAAGCATGCAAATACCATATATAAGAGTAACACATTGTGCAGCTTAAAATGATTAACTTTTATATAAGCAAATGATGAATGTATTTATTTAAAAACAGGTATATCATAGGACATGACGCAGGCAACTGGTTAAAAATAGATTCAAGGACTGGAGAGATACAATTTTCTAGGGAATTTGATAAGAAGTCAAAATATATTACCAATGGGATATACACAGCAGAGATCCTGGCTATAGATGGTAAGAAAATTTATTGTCAATTCTTAATAAAATTATTACTAAAACATTCAATACAAGTAATATTCTAATGTTAATACTAGATTGACTCAAATCCAACATACATTTATTGGTGTCTTTAAGACTTATAGAGAGCTCTAAATACCTTAGATCAAGGACTGAGTTCAGTATCCTTATAATCATAATTTACATTTAAGTCATAATTTATTTCACCTATTTACAAAAAAGAATTGTATGTGATTTACAGTGTGAAGCATAAAAGTTAAAATATGTAAATAAAATTCAGTTTCTGCTTTTGACTTCATCTCTTGAGAGAATTGATCAGCTTGTAGAGGATGTTAGAAATGTTTACTTAAGTAAGTGCTACAAAGTGTGCTCAAAATTCACCTGCAGGTAAGGCAGCATCCCGAAGTATATAGTTATTTCAGAACCACTAAAACTGAGCTACAATAAGAGGCCTGTGTGAGTACTGTTGTCCAAAGAAAAATGCTGAAGACCAAGAAAGCACAAGGTTATTCCAAATATAAGATTCGAATTACATTTGTAAGTGCAGATGCACTGAAGTAACTTGTAATTGAGCAGTTCCTCACATGGGAAAATCTATTAAGCATTCCTCTTGGTGAGCAGCAACAGGAATTTGTTTAGCAACAGTTAATGATTCTCCAGAGCAAAGGCTACTACTGCTATTTCCTAGCAGTAGCTAGGAAACCAGCCACTATGAAACAAAACAGCAGAAAAAGCTCAATAACCAGGAAAGAAGGGAGAAGATAGATGTCTCAAGTACATACCTAATAGAAGATAGATATTGCAGGACTGCATTAAGTTTATACCCGAGATTTACAGTAGCCAAACAAAGAGAAAGATAAACAGTCAGTATAGGACTGAAAGAGAAACCATGGCAATACCCAAACAATTACATACATTCTAGTCTTCATCCCATGAGTGTCACTTTCAGCATCTGCGTGAGGTATATAAATATTTATTATCAGTATTCTGAAAATGAATTCTAGCCAGGTTGATCACAGCCAATGGGTCATATGAGAAAATCCAATTCTAGTTCAAAAACTAGAATAAAACATTAGTCAAGTAAATAAAAACAAAACTACATGAAAATGTACCCACAGAAACCTAAAAACGAGGGCCATTGTTTATTCCCCTAAGCCGAGTATCTCCTTAAAAATCTGCTTAAAAATATTCAGCACAAGCCTTCCAGAGAGCTGGAATACGTTTGCTCAAGGATGCTCGGCCTCTAGGTAAAGAAGCAGAGCTCTGCCTAGAGCAGACACGACAAGGAGCAGATGCTGTTGACAGTGGCTTTAGCTGTGGTTTGCCACAGAAAGTGAAAGTCGCTCAGCCACGTCTGACTCTTTACGACCCCATGGACTATACAGTCCATGGAATTCTTCTGGTCAGAATACTGGAGTGGGTAGCCTTTCCCTTCTCCAGGGGATCTTCCTAACCCAGGGATCGAACCCAGATACCCGGCATTGCAGGCGGAGTCTTTACCAGCTGAGCCACCAGGGAAGCCCACAGCCCAAGGCCATAAGAAAGTTCCAGAGGATGAGAGAACAACACAGCACATAATCTAATCTACGGGATAATCTAGTGTCTCTCTAATGAACCTAAGTCTGGAATAGAAAGTCAACTCCCAAATCAGGTATAAGAACACACTGTACAAAACCATATACAGTATGAATAGGCTCCTGGTTTGTTATCATTTGAGTAACTAAATGACTCTTCCATTTAGGCATACAGAAGACATCTTTAAAAGACATTTATTAACTTCACGAAGAGTGACCTAGCAAAATACCTAGAGATGATAGTGTTCTGACTTACAAATGAAAATACTAAGACTCTCTGCAAGTAAAAAACAAAACAATTCTTTATTCAACATAAAGTATAAAAGTAGACTAAAAGCCCAGACTCCTATTTCTTTGTCCTCTGCTCCTTCTAATAATATACTAACCCAACATTTGTTTCAAATGGGTTAGGAAGAAAGCAAATATATTTATATTTGTTTTCAAAAGTACCGTTTCAGAGAGAAACAGTGTCTATTTAATGGATGGATTTAAACAGTGAAACAGAAAAAAAAAAAAATACTCAAAACAATTATTTAACTTCAATTGCAGTTATTTCCACAAACACCGGACTCAATAAGTACCCAGAATGAAAGGCTCTAAACTGGACTACAGGGGTCTCATTTGGGGAGATACGGTGGACTAGAAAGCAGTAAGCCTTCTCTGAGAAAGGACGCTGAATTTTGCATTCTGAGATATGTAGCTGAATGAAACAGGGATGAAAAAACATTTTAGGAAGAGTGACTAGAAGGCACAAGTGTTTGGTTTAGGAAAGAACAAGTTCCAAGAACTAAAAAGAAGCCACTGGGTCCGGAAGGTGCTGAGCAAAAGCAAGAGCGGCTTCAGGAGCTTTAAGCAGGCAGGATCCTGTCACGCACCAGCTCAGGGGTCAGGTCACGCTGTTCCTCTATGCTGTGGCGTCATCATGGGATACGAGAAAGAATTCTCTCCCCAACACCATTTACCCCAACACCCTATATGTCTTGCTGTTTCAGATGGCTCTCTAAAAACGGCCACGGGAACCATATGTATTGAAGTTCCTGATGTCAACGATTACTGCCCAGTCATTGTTGCTGAGAGAGAAACCATCTGCATTGCCTCTCCCTCCATCCTTATCTCTGCTGCAGGCGTTAACAGTCACCCTTATGGGTCTCCCTTCACCTTCTGTGTTGTTAATGAACCCCCAGGGACAGCGGACATTTGGGATATCACATCAGTAAATGGTAAGTAGGATGCAAATTTGCTTATACTCTAAGGCCAAAAGCAAAAACAATTACCAAATAATTAGTCAAGTCACATAATAATACTTTCCAACTCTATGTCCACCAAAAGTGTAAAGAGTCCATAGTAGCATGCGTGTTTATGGTAACTGTTGCTACTTTAAAATAAAGGCCTCACGTTGATAAAAATTGAGATATAATTTCAGGCATCTTAACAATTTACGTACCTTGGGTTCTTTTTCCTGAGATGTTAGATGTATAATAGAAAACGAAATGTTTTGAGAGAATTTCATTCTGGACATGTGCCTACTAAGTCACTTCAGTCCTGTCCAGCTCTTTGCGACCCTATGGACTGTAGAGACTGTAGCCCGCCAGGCTCCCCTTTCCATGGGATTCTCCGGCAAGAATACTGGAGAGGGTTGCCATTTCCTCCTCCAGAGGTTCTTCCCAACCCAGGGATCAAACCCACGTCTCTTACATCTCCTGCATTGGCCAGCAGGTTCTTTACCACCTGGTAAAGTGCCACTTGGGAAGCCCCCATTCTGGCCACAATAGCTCCCTCGTCAGACATTCATTTGGAGAAACAGGAGAGACGTTGTAGGTAGGGTGGTAAGATGGTGGTCAGAGTTCAAGGTAAGAGGAAAAATCCACCTTTCTGAAGCCACCAAGCTTTTCCATTCATCCTAAAATGATGCCAGAAAAAAAAAAAATGCCACCATTGACTTGGAGGAAATCGGGTAACCTGTTTTCACCATAAAACCTTTTAGCCCTTTCACACAAAACCACCTTAATATTTTTAAAAGCTAAGCAATTGCATTAAAATCAATATAACTCTGAATTCATTGTTCACTACAAAACTCAATATGTTATTCTTAAATAATTGCTAACTACTTTTTCCTCATTCATATCCTAGATTTTATGAGGAAAAACAAGAAAAAATATTCAGCATGAGATATTTCTATCACAGATTTACCAGTAAAAAATATAGTCTTATTGGAAAGAATATTCTTAGGGTCCTATTTACATGCTGGTCTTGAAGAAAAGAAAAAATCCCACTTAACAACAGGCTGGGGCCATGCCTTATTTGACTCTTACTTTGAGCTCAGGTTACATTTTGGTAGACATAGCCAGGTTATTACATAGCTAATTGAAAGCAATAACCCATAATAATAATAATTAACAATAATAATAATTGAGTGTTAAGGATTCATCAATTACTATTCATGATTTAGGAGTAAATCATTTCTAAGGCCTCCTCAGGTTGATAAATTTCAACCTATGTGTTAAGCAATGGTTTCTATAAAAATCAATAGATAATCACAGCACAAAGAATTAGTAAAATAATAGTTTTTGGAATAATTTTAAATGTTAAGACAGTGATTTTGAATAAGAGATGAACAACAGTCTTCATGAGGGTATTTGGAAGCTGTCATCCCAAATAGAAAACTTCTAATTATTTCCTTTCAGCTCAATATTCTTCATTCATTGGACAAATATCCACTGAGTGCATACTATATGCCAAGTATTGTTGCTCTGGAAATAAGCATCATAAGTGTTAATTTTTAAAAACTGACAATGTATTCTATGACTAAAGGAGCATGAAAAAAAGTCAGATCCTAAGTTTATCATGGGTATTAGAAAGAGTTACTCACCAAAACATTTTTTAAATTTTTCCTGTATATTCAAGTACAGTCACTTGACAATTTCTGTGTTACTTTCAGATATACAACAAAGTGATTCAGTTACACATACAAATATACCCATTCTTTTCCAAATTCTTTTTCCATATGGATTTTTACAGAGTATTGAGTAAAGTTCCCTCTACTATATAGTAGAAACTTATTTTTTATCTATTTTATATATTGTGGTATCTATCTGTTAATCCCCAATTCCTAATTTATCCCTCCCCCATTTCCCCTTTGGTAATCAAAAGCTTGTTTTCTATGTTTGTGCTATTTCTGTTTTGTGAATAAATTCATCTGTATCATCTTTTTATATTTCACATATAAGCTATATCATATGATACTCTTCTTTCTCTGACTTCACTTAGTATTATAATCTCTAGGTCTGTTCATGTTGCTGCAATATGACTTCATTCTTTTCTATGACTGTGTAATATTCCATTGTATATATGTACCCCATCTTTAATTTATTTTCTCTCTTGCCTTTTAGCTACCTCTGCAATCCTGAAAGCTGAGCAGACTTTATATTCCGGATACTACGAAATCCCGATCCTAGTAAAGGACAGTTTTAACAGAGCATGCGAATTGCCGCAGATCATAGAGTTAAGGGCCTGTGACTGTGACATCAACCACGTGTGCTTGTACTCGGGTATCACAGACGTCAGCACCGGGGATGGGAGCTCTGTCACCAGTGTGTCTGTCACTGACGACCAAACTGAGGCTTCAAATGTTGGTATGGGATCAACAGGGATTGGCATGATCACGATGGGCGTCTTACTGCTGCTTCGTAAGTACTGGATTAAATCCCTCTTTTCAGCAGTTCTTCAAAATAAGAATGTAATCAGGTTCACTGGAATGGCCATTTCTTTTTGGTACCTATGGCAATGTTTGTGGAAATCTGGAAATAAGCAATGGGATTGATATGGGCATGTTACTTGTTCAATAACGGTAAGTAAGAATATTCACTGGAAGGACAAATGCTGAAGCTGAAACTCCAATACTCTGGCCACCTGACGTGAAGAGCCAACTCATTGGAAAAGACCCTGATACTGGGAAAGACTGAGGGTAGAAGGAGAAGGGGACGACAGAGAATGAGATGGTTGGATGGCATCACCAACTCAGTGGACATGAGTTTGAGCAAACTCTGGGATATAGTGAAGGACAGGGAAGCCTCATGTGCTGCAGTCCATAGGGTCCCAAAGAGTTGGACATGACTGAGTGACTGAACAACAACAACAACAACAAAAAAAGTCCAGGGTTAGTGAGGGTCAAAAAGATGGGAAATATGCAAGTCCCTAAGTACAGTATTTTTGCTGTCGTTCAGTCGCTCAGTCGTGTCTGCTTTATAGCAGAGCATAAAGTAATCCCATCATGACAATTTCAGCAGAGTCCTTTAAGAGCAGAAAAGCAGAAGTAATTAAGTCTAAATAGGAAAGTTGGGGAAGTCCTGATGGAGAAAGTGACTTTGAGCTGAAGATCTTCTTAGAAGGAGCATGGTGTGTGGGGAAATCCAGAAAAGCAGTCTAGGACAGAGGAAAAGCACAGACATAAACACACATGTAAAATGTGCACACATGTACACAGGGGACTAGGAAACATAAAACTGGATTTGAATCCTGGATCTGCCAACAACCAGTTTGGAGTCTTAGATTAGCAGGAAGAAAGAACCTTATTTACCTAATCTGTCATTAAAGTTTACCTGATCTTAAGTGATTAGTGGATTTGTATTTAGAAACACGGATACATATCCTCAATCCTTAACGTTACTCGATCAGTCATGTCCGACTCTTTGCAACCCCATGGACTGCAGCCTACGAGGCTCCTCTGTCCATGGGATTTCCCAAGCAAGAATACTGGAGTGAGTTGCTATTTCCTTCTCCCGGGGATCTTGCCGACCCAGGGATCGAACTTGGGTCTCCTATGCTGCAGGGATATTCTTTACCATCTGAGCCACCAGGGAAGCCCCACTCAATACTTCAGGGGAAATTAATGCATTACATTTGTATTTTTCCCTCTAGTTCTGAATATCATGCCACATTTTCCCAAAAGTGATGCATTTGATGACTTCCTAAATTGAGCAATATGTGTTAACTCTTCCTTTCCACTTTCCTGGGCAGTGGCACCGCTCTTGCTGCTCCTGTGCTGCTGCTGCAAACGAAAACAGCCAGAAGGGCTGGGGACGAGTTTTGCTCCTGTGCCTGAGGGGGGAGAAGGAGTGGTGCAATCCTGGAGAATAGAAGGGGCCCATCCCGAGGACAGGGTGAGTGGATTCATCAGGTTCCACAGAAGCTCAGTGTTTCAGAGGGATTCAACATGTCCTGATAATTATACACTGCACAAAGTTGAAAATACATCACTTTTGAAATGTTTAACATAAGCACTTCCCTGGTTCAGTGGCTTAAACCCTGTGCTCCCAATGCAGGGGGCCCAGGTTCGATCCCTGGTCAGGGGTCTAGATCCCACATAACACAACTAAAGGTCTCACGTGCTACAGCTAAGACCAGTGCAGCCAAAATAAGTAATTAAATATGTATTTCAAAATGTTTAACATAAAACATTTCTTTAAAATCTTTTTTTTTTTTCTTTTCAGGATGTGTCCAACATATGTGTACCAATGACAGCCTCTAATACCCAGGACCGTATGGATTCCTCTGGTCAGTGGATGTCAAAATCTGTTTTCCTTTTTAAAATTTGCAAATTGTTCAGCCAGACAAATCTCATGTATAAGTACCTTACCAAAAATCAGCGTATCTGTCATTTTCCTTGGAGGACAGTGTAAGTGGAGAGAAAGTTACATATTTGAAGTGGTGACTTTATTTTTCTGTCTTAAACTACTGGCAGTGAAGAATGATGTAGCAATTCAAAGGGCAAAGTCTGGAACCAGAATGCTCAAGTTTGATTCCCAGCTCTGCCACTTACTAGTAATTAAGTCCTTGAGTAAGACACTTCACCTCTCTGGGCCTCAATTTCCTTCTTTGAAACTGAATTTATGATAGTACCTACTTCAAAGTGTTTCTATAAGGAGTAAATGATCATATATATGTATATATACATATTATATATTATATATATAGTATACATACTATATATTATAGGTATATTATACATATTATATATTATATGTATAGTTGTACATTATATATGTATGTGTGGTATATAATATGGATCATATATGTTACATATATCATATACAAATGTATGTATATGTGCTGTATGTATATATGTATATCACAAAATATACATTAGAATAGTGCCTTGCACAGTAAGTGCTACCATTATTTGTAAAACAAGCAGTTTAAAAAAAAGAAAGAAAGAAAAAAACGAAGCAGCAAATATGTTCTCCTAAGAATACACTGAAGGGGATGACAGAGGATGAGAGGTTGGATGGCATCATGGACTCGATGGACTTGAGTTTGCACAAGCTCTGGGAGTTGGTGATGGACAGGGAAGCCTGGCATGCTGCAGTCCATGGGGTCATAAAGAGTTGGACACGACTGAGCGACTGAGCTGAAATGAGGAACTTTTCTTAAATTCATACATGCATTCGCCTCACCACTCTTACCCTCTCCTAATTTACCAAGTCCCAGAAATACCCTAAAATACTGGGAAAATACCCAGCATTGGGCAATAACTGAACAAAGTAGAGAGGCTGCCCAGTTCTAGAGCGGGCTTGTGATTTCTCAGTGATGATTTCTGAGTGTCCCAAGCCAGACTCTGACTGCAAAGAGTCTAAGGTGACTGAACACTCCTATGGAAGCCCATTCCCCATCCAGCACCAGGGTGAATGAGGACTGTGAGCTTCCGTTTCTGCAAACGCGTGGCTGGCCTTGCTCTGGAGGGCTCATGAGTGAGTGCAAGTCTTCTCAGCCAGGCCTGGGGAGCTTGCCAGAGGCAGCCCGAGAAGGAACTGGTGCAGGCAAAACGGAGGCCCTGCTCCTCTGGCCTCTTGTGCACCTTCAAGTCTGTCAACCGAAAGGTGGCAAAGCCACGCCTGATACCTGGCTCCCTTTGTACTGTTTAGTTTTATTTTTATCAGCAAGCCTGAAGATAATAGATATAGTTGGAATTGCTCCTATACTAGCATTCCAGAGCCTTCCCTTTGCTGGGGGGAAGGGGTGGTGGTGTTGCTGACAGTGTCTACGGGGGTTAAACAATGCAGACGACTCCAGCACCATTGAACCCCTTCTCCTTTCAGAAATCTACACTAACACCTACGCAGGCGGAGGAACGGTTGAAGGGGGTGTCTCGGGAGTGGAACTCAATACCGGTCTGGGGGCGGCCGCTGGCCTGGCAGCGGGAGGAGCAGCGGGCACCGCGGGGAGGAGGAGCTCGGCGGTGGGCATCCAGCGGGACTATGGGGACACCAGCCTGAACCTGGCTTTCCTGGACAGCTATTTCTCTGAGGTAACTTCCCTGCACACAGCTCCACAAAATAGTCTTGGGACTGAATAATAATAATAACAATGGTGGTAGAGTCTTCTGAAATATATTCGAGGACTCTTAACTCTACCCCAATCCGGAATAAAAAAATATTTCTCTGAGGTAATTCCCCTGCACACAGTTCAACAATATTATCATTCACTCTTGAGACTGCAAAATAATAACAATGGCAGTAGATTCTTTTCTGAGATATATTCAGTTACTTTTAACTCTATCCCAATCTTGAATAAAAAATATTTCACTTTTCCTTAAAATACAAAAAGCCAACTTACTGAAACACGTCATATCCAGTGGGCATAATACCTCTGACGACTGTGAAAAAGGCTAGTATCCCATCATATTCCATGTCCCTTCTGCTATTTTCCTGTATTCTGTTTCTTTCTGGTGTTCCCAGTGTTTCCCACAGCAAAGAGCAAAGAGAATCCCGATCAAGAAGAGCTGTGTGTTCATGTCTGTTCTTCACGGTGGACTTTCAGCCCTGCAGATACCTCCAACAGAAAGGAGAAAAAATAAACCAAAAGCCAAATTAGGGAAGAAAGAGAGCACAAACTGAGGAATAGGGCATCACCAAGATTTGATGACAGATTAGGGCCTGGAACCCGGGTCTCTCATCTCTACTCAGGGCCCCAGGCACTGTGTCCCTCACTAGGGCAGAGGATCATGGGTCTATGAGCATGCCAGGAGGAAAGACACAAGGCCCTGGGATGGCCTAACAGGGCAGCGCAAAGGATAAACAGAGGATTTATCTAAACCATCTTGTAATTCCTATCTAGTACCTTTATTTCTCTTATTTAGCAGTCCATTTTATCTCATATTCTAATTAGCCCATTTTACTCTTTATGTGGCAACACGTGAGTTTCACCACCGCTCTTAACAAAAAATGCTAAAGATGTTGTAAGTTGTATCTTAAAATTGGTGGTTACCAACACCACTATAGACAGGGCATGAATAGTGTCAGTTATTTAAATGAGTCATCCACACCACTCAAGTACATTTGGGAAATGGGCACAGGACTAAGTGTGGCTAAGACTCCACACTCCCACTGTGGGAGGCCCTGGGTTTGATCCCTGGTCAGGGAACTATATCCACCATACCACAACTAAAGATCCTGTGTGCTGCAACTAAGAACTGGCACAGCCAAATAAATAAATAAATAGAGTTTTTTTTTTTTTTTTTTTTTTAAGAAAAAGTAGGGATGTAGACTCTGGTACAGACTATAGGGAAAGCAGCATGATGCAGTGGAGAAAAGATAGGTGGATTTGGCATTGTGTTGGACAACTATTTAAGTCTTGGGCATGACATTAACCTTCCCTGGGCCTGACATTAACCTTCCCTGGGCCTGTGGTTACCTTATTTATTAAAGAAAGAAAGGGTCAGATTGTATCAGGGGATTTTGGATGGTGTTGGGCAGGCCCTGTGGGATTTCATGGAAACCACCAAGGGCTATAGCAGTTGAGGCAAATAGGGAAGGGAACCACCAGGTGCTCCCTCCCCACACCTTCAAACAAAGAAGTTCTCATTTCATCACTTCTACATGTTGAGGTCACACCTAGGATTTCATTTAAAGGGTCTGTCATTTAAAAAAAATTAAAAATGACAGTAGATAAACTCCCTCCTGATAACGTAACTCCAAAAACACCCCAGCTGTCTTCACCTAGGCCACATAAAAGAAGCCTCTGAAACATAGAGCTATGTACACCTCTATGGATGTTTTTATTCCAAGTTGATCAAATATCTCTCCTTAAATAAATAATGTTTTGCACATAACTAAATGTTATTATCTTAGACCACCTCAGAAACAAAAGACTATGCACACTGATCTCCTTTCAGAGTTCCAATTATTTAGAAATATGGCAATCAATCAGGGTATCTCTCAGTTCATTCCATTAAATCATCTTAAATCAGATGTCTCTAAGGCATTGCTGTTGCTCTTCTTTAATTATTTTATAGAGAAAAGAAACGTCTAATTGTCTGTTTTTCTTCCAATTTTAGAAAGCATATGCTTATGCAGGCGAAGATGAAGGCCGCCCTGCAAACGATTGTTTGCTCATTTATGACCACGAAGGAGTAGGGTCTCCTGTGGGCTCCATTGGTTGTTGCAGTTGGATTGTGGATGATTTAGATGAAAGCCACATGGAAACTTTAGATCCAAAATTTAAGACTCTTGCTGAAATCTGCTTAAACACGGAAATTGACCCATTTCCTTCTCAGCAGTCCTGTATCCCCATCAGCACTGACCTCCCCTTACTTGGACCGAACTACTTTGTTAATGAATCTTCAGGAATGACTCTCTCAGAGGCTGAATTCAAAGAAGAAATGGCAATACCTGAACCCATGATGCACGGGGATATTGTAGTGACCGAGACTTACACTACTGCTGATCCATGCATGCAACCCACTACGATTGTCTTTGATCCTCAGCTTGCACCCAATGTTGTAGTAACCGAAACAGTAATGGCACCTGTCTACGAGGTTCAAGGGAATATTTGTGTCCCTGCTGAGTTAGCCAACACACACAATGTAATCTATGCTGAGAGAGTGGTGTCTAGTCCTGGTAGGCCTGACGTGAGCAGTAGTAGCATGAGTGATGGTTGTAGGGGACCTGTCATGAGTGGTGGTATTTTGGTAGGACCAGAAATTCAACTGACACAAATGATGAGTCCAGACATTCGCATAAGCCAAACTATTGGTTCCACATCCCCAGTGACATCTCGACACAGAGTAACACGGTACAGTAACATACATTACTCCCAACAGTAAGTGTTTTATGGTCAATACTCTCTATGGAGACCATGCACCTTGTAACCACCAACATATCCATCAAAGATGCGCAGTGTACCACATTTAACATTTTAAGTCAACAAATGTTCAAAAATTCTAAATTCAGTGAGATTCTTTGATTATATCTTTTGGGGGGTAACTATGGCAAGCACTTTAGATAAGCCTTTGAATTTTTTTTTCTGATTTTAAATTATGTGCCAAAAAAACTTAAAGAAAATGTGTTACATTCTTTGATACTGTCTAATAAATAGCACATAATTCATACAGTGAATCTTAAGGACTTCAGGCCTGTAAAACTGGTCATATAAACCAAGATGCTCTTGTTCTTGAAGGTTGCATAGAAACGCCTTGTCTACATTCAATAGCCATGTTAACTTTCCAATACATATTTCTATTTAAAACGTTAAAGTGGAAAAAATGAATTAAATGTACACTTTTGAAGTGAAATTGAAAAAGAAGATGGAGAATCTGTTAATAGAGATCTAAAGTCACTTGTCTCATCAAATGGCTTCTCAAGATATGCAATGATTAGGGCATGCTTAATATAATACAGGGAAAGAGCTTCTTAGCTGAATGTGTCACTAAAAATGGTCCATCAAAAGGAATTATATACATATATAGATATGCATATATTCATATCAATATGGATGAATTCTTATTGCACTTTACTGATTTATATCATCTAACTGTAAATTAATTTAGACTAGCAGAAATATAATTATGACAACATGACAACAGAAACAGTTTCCAGGAGAAGTACTGGAGATTTTACTCCTTAGAGAACTTTTTTTTTCCCTGCTTTTATTAATTATGTCAGAAAACCATATGAAATGTGGTTTAATCATTTTCACTGACCTGAGTCATAGACTATTCCTTTGGCAAGCAGATAACCTCTAAAAGCGCCTCTGTAGTTATGCATACATTCAACAACATTTACTTGGAAGCTTCTCTGTGTTGAGTGCTGGTCTTGACTCTGAATGTTAGTTGAAGACAACTGGCAAGATTCCTGTCTTCAAAAAGCTTCTAATTCATTTCTAGACTTAAAACTCTGGGGATATGGCTTTGAGTTCCTACCAAAAATAATTAACAAAATATTTAATTCCATTACCAAGTTGTGTTTCTCTTTTTAATGCTACTAGTAATGTTGAATAAATAAAATGGAAACCCATGCACAGATTGCTTATTCTTAGTAGGCATCAAGCTGTCCTGAGAAAAAGAAATTCTAGCAAGATAGTTTTATTTAATTCTGTAAAATATGTAAACTATATAGTAGTAAGTATAATGATGTGACTAGTAAGATAATATGAATGGAATAAATTTATTTTCAGGGCTTATTTTCTTCTGGAAGGAAATAACTGTAGTGCTTCTTGCTTAATATTTTTATGAGTAAAAGTGTTGAAGAATTTGGGGCCTCTCACAATCTCTTGTCCAGTTCTTTCATTTTATAGAAAAATTTTCTGTGATCTATCCCACTATCAATATGCAAAGATTTAATGGTGCTTCAAAAAGAGAAACCCCATTTCTGGTGGATGCATTCCTCCATACTATCCATGGAAATGAGATCAGAACCATTTCATTTTTTCTCTCAACATTATCAGTGGAGAGGAAATTCTCCATCATTCTAGGTATCAATCGTATGTGACTCAAGCCTCTGAATTGGCATATGTTAAAAACATCATCTCAAACAAAATAAAGGGCATAAAGCAAGATTTCTCCTGCTTAAGAGGGTACTGATTTAGCTAGGAGATAAAGATTAGGTAACATTTATGTTAACATTGGAAAATGAACCCAGGAGTCCAGGAAATGGGATTTAATAAACAAATATAATAGAATGTAGTTTGAGTTCTATCTCCTGCCCCATAGAGTGAATAAATGGATTCTCTTAGAAAAGTCTTATCAGGTGAAGGGAAAAGAAGATGTTGACAAGACATAATTTATAAACTTCTGTCAGAAAGCATTCTTTTAAAATATTCCCTCTTTTGGATTAGATACTTCTGATTGCAATATATTACTGAATATAATAATGTTTTATATATGTCTTCAATAAAAAATATGTGGTAAGAAAATATATATTTTATTTTCTCTTTGGTGCATGCAGTATTCCACACACAAAAACACATTTGGAAAACTATTTCCCATTTTGTTACTAGGTGATTATCATCTTTATCATTATGTGCACAATACAGGAACATGAATCCACTTATAAACCGAAATTCAGAATAATGTATTTATCAGTGGTAGAATTTCTCAATAGCATCATTATTTTATGAGTAAATGGCTCATTATAAACTAACAAATCAATTGAATAAGCTCCAGAATTGTTCTAGACATTGTATAAATTATAAAACACCATCTCTTCCCACTGTATTTAAATTTAGCAAAATAGAGCTGGCTTCCCTGGTGGTACACGGGTTCCACCTCTGGTCCAGGAAGATTCCCAAGCTGTGGAGCAACTAAAGCCCGTGGCCACAACTAGAGCCTGTGTGCTGCAATTACTGAAGCTTGCACCTAGAGCGTGTGCTCTGCAACAAGAAAAGCCACCACAACGAGAAGCCCTCTCACCGCCGTAAGGAGGAACCCCCGCTCGCCACAACTAGAGAAAGCCCGTGCACGCCAACAAAGACTCAGCACAATGAACAAATAAGTAAAGATTCAACCTCTAAAGTCATTTTAAAAGTTATTAGTATTATTTCTGTACCAGAGGTATCAATTTCTGTTGAAACAAGAAAAGGATAATTAATTTCAATTATTTTTTAAAGGCTCCTTGAAGATGGTGACACCTGAGGTAAGCCAAGTAGAATTCTATCTGACAGTGGTTCTGAAAGTACCAACGTCAGAAATACAGGATATATTCAGAAAGCACTAACAGTAAAACATAATTTAAAATGTCTGAAGCAAAATATGAATTATCACATAGTCAGCCATTTTATATAATGCTTGCCATATGAATTACTTGAAATTATATTTTATTGAATTCTTTTTTCTTTTTTTAAATTAATTAATTTATTTTAATTGGAGGCTAATTACTTTACAATATTGTGGTGGTTTTTGCCATACATTTACATGAATCAGCCACGGGTGTACATGTTATGTGAGCTTAAGTAAATAGCAGAGTTAAAATTCAACCGCAGAACAGCCTAACCTCAAAGACTTTATTATTATTACTCATCAAATTCTTCCAACTTAATTCTAGAAGGACATATGGGAGACAGATGGCAGAGGATCTTGAACCCCATTAGGGTTTTGGATTTAACTTTGTAGAAAGTGGCTCAGATAATTAAGAATCTGCCTGCAATGCAGAAGACCTGGGTTCAATACCTGGCTCAGGAAGAGCCCCTGGAGAAGGAAATGGCAACCCACTTCAGTATTCCTGCCTGGAGAATTCCATGGACCAAGGAGTCTGGCGGGCTACAGTCCATGGGTCACAAAGAGTCAGACATAACCGAGCGACCAACACTTTCACTTTTCATAGAAAATGAGGGTCCCAGTGAAAAATTTTGTGCTAACGAGTGACTAGGTCCTATTTCATGAGATGACACTGAGGCAGGCCTCAGAAATCTCATGATACGTGCTGTGCTGTTGATCATATGATACATAGATACCCCCGTGGCCAGATCACTAAGGCAGAGAGCCCAGTATGGTGTCAGGATCTTCCAAAAAGCCAGCGTTCCAAGCTGAGCTTGCTGGCCCCAAAGCCTGGAGATGGTCTGTACACTGCTGAGGTGGGCAAGTCCATGGTGCACTGTCTAAAATAATGCCAGTCAATCATTTTCTACGTTAATTGAAGGCTGTATACATCCCATGGCCCTGACCTATTTCATTACTTCAGGTGAGGCAGATGGATAATTTCAGTTTCTAGAGTAGGGCATGCTTTCTCATAGCTGTCACTCTGCCCTACCCTGGCTCCTTAACTGGAAACCCTCTTCCTTCCCTTCATCTGCTCAGCTTCTTCATTCTCGTCTCTCAACACCCACTTTGAGCATTGTCACTTTTTAGGAGCATTTCTTGATATCTCTTCCTTTTGACCCAACCTACTTGCTCAGCTACTTCTCTACTCCCTTCAGCAACTAAGATACTATATTTTTCCTACTCCTGCCAGTCTGTGAGCCCCCTGAGAATAAGGACAATTTTATCATTTCTGTTGGAGAAGGAACTGGCAACCCACTGCAGTATTCTTGCCTGGAGAATCCCATGGACAGAAGAGCCTGGAGGGTTAGAATCCATGGGATCGCAAAGAGTTGGACACAATTGAGTGACTAGCACACACATCATTTCTGTATCTCCAGCATCAGCAGAATGTCTAGTCTAGCACAGGCACACATTACTTTTGGAAGCGAAGAATACAGTCAAGTTCTCTCAAGCACCTAAAAGGAAGTGCCTATATTTAATCATAATATATTTCTCAAAAGTGAAAGTTGCTCAGTCGTGTCTGACTCTTTGTGATCCTGTGGACTATACAGTCCATGGAATTCTCCAGGCCAGAATACTGGAGTGGGTAGCATTTCCCTTCTCCAGGGATCTTCCCCACCCAGGGATTGAACCCAGGTCACCTGCACTGAGGGCAGATTCTTTACCAGCTGAGCCACAGGGGAAGTCCAAGAATACTGAGTGGGTAGCCTATCCCTCCTCCAGTGGAACTTCCCGACCCAGGAATCAAACCAGGGTCTCCTGCATTGCAGGTGGATTCTTTACCAACTGAGCTATCAGGGAAGCCCATATTTCTCAAAACAACCATGAAAACCAAATAAATGAACCCTAAACATTATACTGACTAAACATGTTATATGAAAAAATCCCATTCCCAGAAAGCCAATACTCTTGTTCAGCAGTGTTACCTCTAGACAACAGCCCTTTGAATGACCTTTGAAAGGTTTGTGTAAATGCCACCCTTAGCAGGAAGACACAAATACAAACTCATGAAGACAATTACATTTTGGGAGAAATTCACCATTTTACAGGAAGAGTAATAAAGTCATTGAAAGCAATCTCATGTGCTTTTTGAAAGAAGTTATGAGACAGATGAAAAACATATTAATAAATTCTAAAATGTTACAGAGAAGATGTATCTGGGAAATGTAGTTCCTTAAAGACCTTAAAAGTGAGTGATGGTGAAGCAAACCTGAAAGCTAGCCATAAGGTATCCAAAACAACTGGTTTTAAAGCAATGACAGCAGATTTGTTTTTTCTAGAGTATAAAGGTATTCTAGTTTAGCATCATGATTCTGTGATTGGATTCTGAATTTTTCTATTATAGTACTCTTCTATAATTTGATTTTCCCACATTATCATGAACATTATTCTTTCAAAATTCTGCAAAATATTCATAAATTTGTACACACACTTCTAACCATTCCCTGAATCCCAAAGAACTAGGCTGATTCCAATTTTTGCTGTTAACAAAGCTTCAGTGGACATTTATATATACACATACATACACATGTACATAATCACAGGAGCACATACATATGTTGATATATTTTTATAAGACAGACTCTCAAAAAGGAGGCTGCCATATCAAAGATACATGCAAATAATTTTTTAGTTTTCCTAAATTTCCCTCTCGACAAAGTGTATCAATTTACACTCCCACCAACAGTTCTTAATAGGACTTCTTAACCACAAACTTAATAATTGTTAATCAGCTGATTTAATCAGTTTTTAAATTTTTAATAATCTAGTAAGAATTATGATTACCTAATGTATACCCATAATCTGCACACATGCTGACAATCAATAAATATGAGTTGATTGAATCATAGAATGAGCCATTAAATTATCATAAATTACCATATATGCTTAGATATATTTCTAGTCTCTCCTTTATTACACTGAAATGCAGTACTTGGATGCAATCTCAAAAATGACAGAATGATCTCTGTTCGTTTCCAAGGCAAACCACTCAATATCACAGTTATCCAAGTCTATGCCCCAACCAGTAACGCTGAAGAAGCTGAAGTTGAACGGTTCTATGAAGACCTACAAGACCTTTTAGAACTAACACTCAAAAAAGATGTCCTTTTCATTATAGGGGACTGGAATGCAAAAGTAGGAAGTCAAGAAACACCTGGAGTAACAGACAAATTTGGCCTTGGAATACAGAATGAAGCAGGGCAAAGACTAATAGAGTTTTGCCAAGAAAATGCACTGGTCATAACAAACACCCTCTTCCAACAACACAAGAGAAGACTCTATACATGGACATCACCAGATGGTCAACACCGAAATCAGATTGATTATATTCTTTGCAGCCAAAGATGGAGAAGCTCTATACAGTCAGCAAAAACAAGACCAGGAGCTGGCTGTGGCTCAGACCATGAACTCCTTATTGCCAAATTCAGACTGAAATTGAAGAAAGTAGGGAAAACCACTAGACCATTCAGGTATGACCTAAATCAAATCCCTTATGATTATACAGTGGAAGTGAGAAATAGATTTAAGGGCCTAGATCTGATAGATAGAGTGCCTGATATGCTATGGAATGAGGTTCGTGACATTGTACAGGAGATAGGGATCAAGACCATCCCCATGGAAAAGAAATGCAAAAAAGCAAAATGGCTGTCTGGGGAGCCTTACAAATAGATGTGAAAAGAAGAGAAGCCAAAAGCAAAGGAGAAAAGGAAAGATATAAACATCTGAATGCAGAGTTCCAAAGAATAGCAAGAAGAGATAAGAAAGCCTTCAGTGATCAATGCAAAGAAATAGAGGAAAACAACAGAATGGGAAAGACTAGGGATCTCTTCAAGAAAATCAGAGATACCAAAGGAACATTTCATGCAAAGATGGGCTCGATAAAGGACAGAAATGGTATGAACCTAACAGAAGCAGAAGATATTAAGAAGAGATGGCAAGAGTACACAGAACTGTACAAAAAAGATCTTCACGACCCAGATAATCACATTGGTGTGATCACTGACCTAGAGCCAGACATCCTGGAATGTGAAGTCAAGTGGGCCTTAGAAAGCATCACTACGAACAAAGCTAGTGGAGGTGATGGAATTCCAGTTGAGCTATTCCAAATCCTGAAAGATGATGCTGTGAAAGTGCTGCACTCAATATGCCAGCAAATTTGGAAAACTCAGCAGTGGCCACAGGACTGGAAAAGGTCAGTTTTCATTCCAGTCCCAAAGAAAGGCAATGCCAAAGAATGCTCAAACTACCGCACAATTGCACTCATCTCACACTCTAGTAAAGTAATGCTCAAAATTCTCCAAGCCAGGCTTCAGCAATATGTGAACTGTGAACTTCCTGGTGTTCAAGCTGGTTTTAGATAAGGCAGAGGAACCAGAGATCAAATTGCCAACATCCGCTGGATCATGGAAAAAGCAAGAGAGTTCCAGAAAAACATCTATTTCTGCTTTATTGACTATGCCAAAGCCTTTGACTGTGTGGATCACAATCAACTGTGGAAAATTCTGAAAGAGATGGGAATACCAGACCACCTGATCTACCTCTTGAGAAATTTGTATGCAGGTCAGGAAGCAACAGTTAGAACTGGACATGGAACAACAGACTGGTTCCAAATAGCAAAAGGAATACGTCAAGGCTGTATATTGTCACCCTGCTTATTTAACTTCTATGCAGAGTACATCATGAGAAACGCTGGACTGGAAGAAACACAAGCTGGAATCAAGATTGCCAGGAGAAATATCAATCACCTCAGATATGCAGATGACACCACGCTTATGGCAGAAAGTGAAGAGGAACTCAAAAGCCTCTTGGTGAAAGTGAAAGTGGAGAGTGAAAAAGTTGGCTTAAAGCTCAACATTCAGAAAACGAAGATCATGGCATCCAGTCCCATCACTTCATGGGAAATAGATGGGGAAACACTGGAAACAGTGTCAGACTTTATTTTTCTGGGCTCCAAAATCACTGCAGATGGTGACTGCAGCCATGAAATTAAAAGATGCTTAGTCCTTGGAAGGAAAGTTATGACCAACCTAGATAGCATATTCAAAAGCAGAGACATTATTTTGCCAACAAAGTTTTGTCTAGTCAAGGTTATGGTTTTTCCTGTGGTCATATATGGATGTGAGAGTTGGACTGTGAAGAAGGATAAGTGCCGAAGAATTGATGCTTTTGAACTGTGGTGTTGGAGAAGACTCTTGAGAGTCCCTTGGACTGCAAGGAGATCCAACCAGTCCATTCTGAAGGAGATCAGCCCTGGGATTTCTTTGGAAGGAATGATGCTAAAGCTGAAACTCCAGTACTTTGGCCACCTCATGCGAAGAGTTGACTCATTGGAAAAGATTCTGATGCTGGGAGGGATTGGGGGCAAGAGGAGAAGGGGACAACAGAGGATGAGATGGCTGGATGGCATCACTGACTCGATGGACGTGAGTCTGAGTGAACTCCGGGAGTTGGTGATGGACAGGGAAGCCTGGCGTGCTGCGATTCATGGGGTCACAAAGAGTGGGACACAACTGAGTGACTGATCTGATTAGTCAAGTATGCTGATAATCCTATTGTTACAGGTGTATGACATTGTTTTTAATATGCTTATGATATCTGGTAGGTGTAGTCTGCATCCATTACTTTTTTTTAAATTATCTTGACACTTCTGACGCACTCAGTTTTGAAAAAAACCATAAACTTAATGGAATTTTGATTGAAAATAAAATTAAATTGAATTTATAGATGAATAACTTTGAGGCTTTCAAAATTAGCATTAATCTAATGCTTTGCCTTTTCCGGTGTGATATTTTACATAGGATGACTATTTCAGAAAAAATGTAAACCTTCTGGAAATTTGAGACTGTTAATAAGATTACTTTTCATTATAGCCATTGATTGATTTATAGTTTTATTTTCTTTCAAAACCATTTCTTCTACTTCTTATGTGTAAGTTCAGTAACCAAAAAAAGAAAAGAAAAGAAAATCATACAGTACAGGGTAAAATAAAGTTCCCAATAGTAAGATTAAAGTTCTTTACTTGTCATCATAATATATTTCAGAAAACAACTATGAAAACCAAACAGACTCTAAACAATACACTACTAAACATATTACATGGAAATTCCCAGAAAGCTAACACTTATTATCACTAAATATGGTAAATTTTCTTGAATGTCACCATGTGTCCATGTATAAATGATTGTTGCAATATTTTAAACATGGACTAAATATTAAATACAGACAATGAAAATTAATTTGCTCTTTAAATTCTATTTCTGCTTATTTGAAATAAAAGTAAGAGCAAAAACACAGAATTTATATGAAGAAAGAATTATTGGTGGAGATCTGCCAGCACTTTTATGGATTGTTGAGAAAGTGAATAAGCAAGAGATTTCATCTTAACATTTTCAAAAAAATAATAAAATTAAATGCAGAAATAATCAAGGAAAAGGCAATAAAAACCAGTCCAATAATGATACAAATAAATTCTTCTTTGCAGATACAGGTGGTGGTTGGTACTGACTGTGGGCATGGGGGGTGCCAGGTGCTGCTAACACAGCGTGCGTGTCCACTAGCTCACGGGCAGGCTGAATCGTGCACAGGTGCAGCAAGGATACCAGCACACAGCGTGGAAAAAGTGAGTTGAATTAAGTGAGAAAAAATGAAAGCTGAGGACTACCTGTATTTACTGGTGTTGATATAAAGGGTCAACCTTATGTACTGAAAATGTTTTTCTTAAAAAGAAGACCACACTCTGGCTGGAAATGCTAGAGCTGAGTTTCCCTGTGATTAATAAGATGACTGAGTTAAAGGTAAGAGACATGCTGCATGTGTGTTTAATAGAGGCAGTGAGTGTGTGTGGTGAGTGATGATGAGGTGTTAGTACAAAAGTCACAGTGTTTACATGTGATCAGCATAAACATTGGTTGACTGGGAAGTCTTCCTTAAGTATTTAACAAGGAGGTACTGACAGGGTG
This sequence comes from Bos javanicus, assembly GCF_032452875.1. Classification (NCBI taxonomy): domain Eukaryota; kingdom Metazoa; phylum Chordata; class Mammalia; order Artiodactyla; family Bovidae; genus Bos; species Bos javanicus. The sequence continues at coordinate 25,770,609 of NC_083891.1, read as the reverse complement.
GAAACTTTGGTACCAGTGAGGCATAACCACCAGGTGTGGGAAATCCGAAACCTTTACAACTCGTAGATAAGAGCTGTAAAGAAAGAAGAGTGAAAGAACAAGTATTTATTATTATTATGCACCAAGCATCATGGTAGTTACTTTTCAAAAATCTTCTCATTTAATCTACTCTATGATCTTCCTTTTCAAGACGAGGAAAAGTGAGAAAAAGAAAAATGATATGGGAGTCACTGTGATCTATTTCCAATGCTCATTCATCCATTTATTAAAAATGTCTTTTTGTTAGTTGCTCAGTCATGTTCGACTCTTTGCGACCTCCATGGACTGTAGTCCGCCAGGCTCCTCTATCCACGGGATTTCCCAGGCAAGAATAGTGAAGTGGGTTGCCATTTCTTTCTCCAGAGGATCTTCCCGATCCAGGGACTGAACCCAGGTCTCCTGCATTGCAGGCAGATTCTTTACCATCTGAGCCACCAGGGAAGCCCTACTCAATCCTTTAGAGGAAATAAATGCTGTGTTACTTTTGTATTTATCCCTTTAGTTCTAACTATAGCCCGGGTCTTCTACATTGCAGGCAGATTCTTTACCAGCTGAGCCACCAGGGCCTATGGGCTCAGTGCTAGGAATAAAGAGGTTGAATTAGGGTCTTTGCCATTAAGGCCCTCACAGTCAGATGCAGGAAGTAGTAAGAGTTAAAATACAGTATGACATAGGACTTCCTTGGCCATCCAGTGATTAAGACTGACTTCCAATGCAAGGGGTGCAGTTTCAATTCTTTGTTGAGGAGCTGAAGATCCCACATGCCTCCCGGGCAAAAGACCACAACGTAAAACAGAAGCAATATAGTAAAAAATTCAAGAAAGACTTTAAAAATGGTCCACATCCAAAAAAAAAAAAAAAAATTTAAAGAAAAAAAAATAAAACAGTATGACAAGTGTTTCATAAGGGGTATGAATGTGAGGATTAAGGAGAAAGAGAAGGGTCGCCCAGCTGAATAGTCGAGAAAGGCTTCTCCTAAGAAATGACCTTTGAGCTGAGTGTAGCAAGACCACAGGAAATAGCCAAGTAAAGAAATAGGAATGGCATTCCAGGTCAACGGAACAGACTAGGGGAGAGACACGGGGTGGGGTTGGGGTGGGGATCATGAAGAAAGAGATGTGCTCTTTCTGAAAACTGAAAGTAGCTTATTAAGGCTGGGGAAGATGCTTATATAAATGAGAAGTCAGAGGCCTAAATACGTATGACAGCCTAAGGAATTTTAATTTTAATCCAAAAGTCAGAGTGAAGTGAAAGTTGCTCAGTTGAGTCTGACTCTTTGTGACCCATTGACTGTAGCCTGCCAGGCTCCTCTCTCCATGGGATTCTCCAGGCAAGAATACTGGAGTGGGTTGCCATTGCCTTATCCAGGGAACCTTCCCCTCCCAGAAATCGAACCCATGTCTCCTGCATTGCAGGCAGACTCTAACGTCTGAGCCACCCAGGGCTTTTTCAAGTCAAAGAAAACCATTCTCTAAAGAAAGTTAAACAGAAACTTTTTCTAAAGAAAGTTAAAAAGAACCACTAAAATATTTAAAGAACAGTGACGGTGGAATCACTTGTGAAGTTTGCACTGGAGTAGACAGGAGGAGGATGAGGCTGTTGGTGAGGGGATACAGGAAGTTCTTTCAATGAAACAAGGCAGTGAGGGCCTGCTTTGAGGTTCCTCTACACATCCTGGTCCTGGGGCTAACTGAGTAATTCGAAATTCTACTTGAATTTGTGCATTTCACATCATCAGCCAGTGGTGGCAACCAGTTATGCCAGCTCTCTCCCAAAGATGGCACTATAAGCTAAAGACATCGAGCCCGTCAAGGCCCTGGAAATGGGGCAGCTCTCCCTGGAGGACCATCAAAGAAGAGCAGAACATGGACACAAGACTAAACCTTTCACCTTGAGACTAACATGTTTTCTATATTTACAAGGAATAGAAATGAAATCAAAGCAAAGTCAGCGTTAGGAGTTTAAGCCTTTTTTTTTTTTTGCTATTAGTGCACCATTGATTACTTTCCTTACTCTTGTTGTTCAGTAAGTCATGTCTATCTCTTTGCAATCCCATGGACTGCAGCACCCCAGGCTTCCCTGTCCTTCACTGTCTCCTGGAGTTTGCTCAAACTCATGTCCTTTGAGTCGTTGATGCCATCCAACCATCTCATCCTCTGTTGCCCCCTTCTCCTGCTGTCTATAAATAATGTGTTAGCCCTGGTCTATGTACGTATAACCCTACAACCAAAATAATGGGTTACAATTTTCTAAGAAAGTACCAAATTATCGTCTAACAATTTAAACCCTGAAAAAGTCTCTTCCCCAAAGTCATAAGAAAATCTGAACCGCAATGCACACCGGCACGCCCAGGTATCACCTGTGGGCGGACTGACAGAACTAGGTTAGCCATCCATCAGAAAGGATCCTCAGATTTAAGTATGTGCTTTTGAGAGAAAAAAAATATCCCCAATAAAAACAGTACAGACATGACCTGACATGATGATAATAAATCCCATCCCAGGATGGCCCTTTTTATTTACCTTTGTTCTTAATTTCAAAAAATCTGAGATTTTTACACTACTCAGAATGCATTAAACCCTGACTAATCTTTCACAATTGGTAGATTTCAATCACATTCTAGCCTATTCCCTGTTACTTTCCATTTCCACTGTTTCAAACCAATGTTTTCCCTCTCACCCTGCCTCCCTCAACTTAGAGCATTTGCATCCTCTGCCTCACCTGCACTGAGATACTGAGAGAAGATACTGTGATCAGTAACATTGAAAACTTAAGACAAAACGTTCAACTTTTGAAGAGAGAGAATGGAAGATCTGGATCCATGAGCAAACCTGGCCTCCACAGTCATTGCTTTCCCAACAGTTACAGGCTGAAGTGCAAACCCCAGACAAGTGTCACAAGCTAACAAGATTCATTAGCTGTTTCTGATGGCTGTTACCTATTCACACAGAGCATAATCTTCATATTCATACAGAGCAGAATCAAGATGCTTCCAATCAACTACTCAAATCCAGCAGTACTTTTGGATCAAACCACACAGCAAGCGCTAAAACAGTTAACTGGAATCTTAACACTTTCCCACCCCTTGAAGTTTCATAAAATTTATCAGTGAAAAACAACTGATTATCTATAGAAAAGGGGAAAAAAAAAAAAAAGAAGGTTAAATCCTTTACCATATTCTGGTAATCAACTAGTTTAGGGAGTTAATGCCTTCCTCTCTCAGTCTTCAGATTTTCTAACCGGAGGCTCTGAGGAGTCATGTTTACTGCTAAGAAGAAGCAAGCACGAGAATCAGAGAGAGAGCAAGAACTAGAGGGAACAGGGCACATACCCTCCACTGACTCCGGCCTCTCCCAGTCTCTCTCTCCAAGTCAACAGTTCCTTTCTGCCTGCACCACAGGCTTCCTCAGACAGGAGGATCCAGGTCAGGAGGGCATCAGACTCCCCCTGAATTCCTCCCTCCATGCTTCTCCCTCCTCTAGAGAGAGAAGAAGGGAGGCAAGCAAAGACCACAGAAAATCCCACTGCCTTAGCAATTATGGTTTCTCGGGAATCAAAAGGGATGTCCTTTCTCTGAAGATAAGGGTGTGTTCAGCTCACTGCATGTTTTGGCAAAGTACTTGACAAGACAGAAAAGTATGTAGCTTAACAGGAAAAGAAGGGCTGAGAAATGGTACCTGAAATTGGAGCCACTAAGCTCCATGACAGACTGATTAGCAGGGATAACTTAGAAAATATCCATCACATTGTCAGCTGGAAAATCTGGGCAAAATGAACATTGCTTTATATTGAGTTTTGAAATCTGGAATAACTGGTGATTCTTAGGATTGAGTACAATAATTAACAGTGACCATAACCTCCTGGATTTCCAAGATGGGTTCATATTTATCACCAGTTATTTTAGTCTTAACTTAAAATCATATATCTCTTGCCCCCTTATGGACTCATTCTTGTTAGACTAAACTGAGTTTTAGAAAATACAGTCACTCTTGTAAGCATTCATTAAATATCTGTCAATTTCACATGACCAATTAGTCATGTAAAAACTTTCACAGCATGAATTGAATTAGCTCAATGCTTTCCATGCCTACGGATACACTTTGATCCAAGACTCCACCATTATCTCATTAATCTTGGTATCTCAAGGCTTAGTTTAAATTGTGTCTGGTACATTAGACCCTTAATAAATATAAATATATTCCATATATGTGGAATGTATACTCATTGACTGAATTATCCTTATTCAGTCAATTCTTAACATTGTCATCAAAATTGTCCCTTCTAGTAGCTATAGGTTATGGGAGGATCTATGTTTCTAAAAGGAAAATCATGAAGAGATATTATTAAACTTCTACATTCCAAGATTTGCAGCTCTCACAACAGGTCTGAGAATTCTATTCATATTTGGATTCAGTTCTTGGACAAGTCATTTAAATTTTTCAACATACTTTGCTTATTTGTAAAGTTAGAGAATTGGATTAAACCAGTGTTTTTTTATACAGCTTCCCAGGTGGCACTAATGGTAAAGGATCCGCCTGCCAGCGCAGGAGACACAAGAGACTCAAGTTCAATCCCTGGATGGAGAAGATCCCCTGGAAGATGAAATGGCACCCACTCCAGTATTCCTGCCTGGAAAATTCCATGGACAAAAGAGCCTGGTGGGCTACAGTCCATGGGGTCTCAAAGAGTCAGACATGACTGAGCACTGACACACACGGTGTTTTTACAACTGTGGGTCACACTCCCCCAATAAGGAGTCACGACGTCAATTTAGCATGCCTGTCTAGACAAATATTTTTAAAGAATTAGATAGAACATAAAAGAAAAAGAAATAGGAGAGTATCTCACACAGAGTCAGAGTACACACTTATATATCTATGTATCGGTTGTTGACATAACTCTATTTTTGACCATAGTTAAAACAAGTTTGAATACCACTAGACTAGATCATCTTAAGCTTCTTTAGTTTCAAATGTTTGGATTTGAGGAATAGATTTAAGGAGAAACAGGAAGGGCTTTAGTGGTAGGAATGGGGGAGTAAGACTGACACAGGACAGCGCCTCTCGGAGCAGAGCAAAAGTTGTGCCCGTGAGAGAGGCTTCAGTAACTTCAATATTATTCACATCATCTGAAAATAAGCAGTAGGTAAATCTTTTTACAGAATACCTCTTCCTGGAGAGTACTGGGAAAGTAAAGGCATCAAATCCCTGGAGGACTAGAGTTCGTAAAATGACTCAGCGATCCTCAGTGACCAAAGCTAAGGAAAGGCGTGTGCGTGCTGTCACTTAGTCATCTCTGACTCTGCGACCCCGTGGACTGTAGCCCATGAGTCTCCTGCATCTCCTGCATTGGCAGGCGGATTCTTTACCATTGAGCCACCTGGGAAGCCGGAGGAAAGATCATGGATATTCAAAGCTATTGTTTTTCCAGTAGTCATGTACGAATGTAAGAGTTGGTCCATAAAGAAGGTTGAGCACAGAAGAATTGATGCTTTTGAATTATGGCACTGGAGAAGACTCTTGAGAGTCCCTTGAACTGCAAGGAGGTCAAACCAGTAAATCCCAAAGAAAATCAGTCCTGAATATTCATTAGAAGGACTGTTGCTGAAGCTGAAGTTCCAATACTTTGTCCACCTGATGTGAAGAGCTGACTCACTGGAAAAGACCCTGATGCTGGGAAAAATCTAAGGCAAGAGAAGGGGGCGGTAGAGGATGAGACGGTTAGATAGCATCACCAACTCAATGGACATGAGTTTGAGCAAAGTTCAGGAGATAGTAGATGACAGAGGAACTGGTGTGTTGCAGTCCATGGGTAAACAAAGTCAGACACAACAAGGGAAAGACAGTTTCTAACATGGAAGAAAGAAAGGCTGCATGTAGGTTATAGGTGTATCCTATCTTCATTTATTTAAATTGAACCTAGCAAACCCTACTCTATCTTTGCTTTGATCTTCTGCTTTTGGTGTATGATATAGCTTGCCATTTGTAGATGATGAAACATGTGCTCATAACTCCTGCCCAGTGAGGTCTTGTCAACCTAACCTGGATATGGGATTGGTGCCCGGTCTTCACCACTGAGGAACCATGCAGTGACAGGCGAGTCCCTTACCTCCCCGGGCTTCACAGGCTTCACCTCCAAAATGTGAGTTTCCTGGACAACACATGTTTCTGGGTATGAAATTGCCCAGATCGCATCTGCTCTAATATAACAAGACAATCCCTGTAGATACTAAGTCCTTCCCTAAAAGGAGAGTGACCTGAGGCACTCTAGGCAGTTTGTTCAAGAAGAAACCAGTTTCAGAGAATCCCCTTTGTGAGTAAAGCCCCAGGTATGTAATTTCCAGGGTGTTTTATGGTCAACTGAGAAAATTAGGAATGAAGGCTCTTGGAGAGCAATGAACTGTTGTTCCCCGAGGGATAAGTTTCCTGAAAGAAACTTCAGAATTCCTTGAGATTTTGTGTTACCCCTCCCCTTTCTGCGTGCTCCCCTTCTTAGTGGACTGAAGCAGGGTGGTCAGACTCAGTGCATCCACTCCCACACGATCACTCCCCACTCCACACACACAGAAGCTTGCTTTTCCTCAAGTTCTAGCAGAATGGTTTTTAATTAAGTCCAAATAAATACTGAGCAGTTTTATGAATTGGATCCTCTTTTAAGAGTGAAAAAAAAAAATTGGGAGAGGGGGCATTTAACTTTTAGAGTGAAAATACAGAACATAAAATTTCCTCTGATAAACAGAGGAACACAAATTTCAGAGCTACACTTTGCCCAGAGGTAGTATGGAAAGGGAAAATTAATAAAAGGAAAAGAAAGAATGGGTTGGGATGGGGCACTGCTGAAGGAGCAGGAAGTAGAAGGATGAGAGGGAGGGAGAGGGAATAGTAACTAGGAATGTAAAGAGCAAGCTACATCCAGACAGGCAAACTGGAAGGGGGATGTGCCTTGAAAGGCAGTCAGGAGCAGATGCTGGGTTCCCTAGCCCCAAAGAGCCTGCCACCCTCTGGAACCTCTCTCTCTCTCACACACACACACACACACACACACACACACACACACCTCCCACTCCTCCACCCCGACTTCTCCACCCCCTCATCCCCGGTCCAGTCACGGTGAGATCTCTGACCTCCTCGCCAGGAAGCCAACACAAGACGGAGAAGAGATAATCCTTGTTCTAGGATAGACAGTCATTTCCTGGTTTGGAGCTTGTTAAACTGACTAGTTGCCTGTTCTTGTTCCTAATTTGTACTCCATTTCCATTTTTGTTGTTTTTCTCATAGTAGTAAAAAATGCCAACCTCTTTGACTTTTTATTATGACTTTGTCTCCCTTAGACCTGACTGTGAGCATAACAAGAACTTTTTCAGACACTGAAAGGTGCCCACAGTCTGACCTGGAATCTCTGACCCTGATCTCAGACTTTCTCCCCAGGATTCCCGGATCTGTTCTTTCAGTGTAACACTCAGAGGCATGATTCCTAATGCACATTTTGCTCACACTTTCAATTCAACAAGCACTTATTATCTGGCATGGACAGGTGAGGCATGGGGGCTACAAAGAGGTACCAGACATAGCTCCACCCTTGGGAATGCTACAGACTAGTAAGAGGGATCAACATGTAAGCAAACATTTCAGGATAATCTTTAAGAAATTCCTACCCATGTGCTTTCCCATTGGCTCAGGGGTAAAGAACCCACTCACCAATGCAGGAGACATGGGTTTGATCCCTAGGTCAGGCAGAGAGGAGAGATCCCCTGAAGAAGGAAATGGCAACCCAATCCAGTATTCCTGCCTGGAGAATCCCATGGAAAGAAGAGCCTGTCAGGCTACAGTCCATGGGGTCTCAAAAGAGTCAGATACAACTGAGCAACTAAACAACAACCCATGTGTGGGAATGCAGACCCAGAGCACAGGCTAGTTTGGGAGATAGAAGATGGCATCTGGAGAAGATGAATCCTCAACCATTCACCTTTTAATATTTATTTTATTTATTTGGCCATGCCTGGTCTTAGTTGCAGCATGTGGGATCTAGTTCCCTGACCACAGATCGAGCCTAGGCCCCTGCACTGGGAGCAGAGTCTCAGCCACTGGACCACCAGGTAGGTCCCTAGTCATTCATCTTTAATGGACACTTAGTTTGCTTCCCTATGTTGGCAAGTGTAAATAACGCTGCTATGTAGCTTTTTGAATCAGTGTTTTTGTTTTCAGATAAATACCCAGCAGTGGAATTGCTGGGTCATATAGTAGCTCTATTTTTTTTTTTAAACTTTACAAATTTTATTAGTTTTGCCAAATATCAAAATGAATCCGCCACAGGTATACATGTGTTCCCCATCCTGAACCCTCCTCCCTATTTTTAGTTTTTTGAGAAACTCCCATACTGTTTTTCACAGTGACTGTACCGAATTATGTTCCTATAAACAGTGTATGAGGGTTCCCTTTTCTCCACATCCTCTGCAACATTTGTTGTGTTCTTTATGAACCAGCCATTCTGACAGGTGCGAGGTGATAGTTCATTGTAGTTTTGATTAGCATTTCCCTGATGACTAGTGAAAATGAATATCTTTTCACGTACCTGTTGGCCACCGGCATGTCCTCTTTGGAAAAATGTCTATTTACATCTTCTGTCCATTTTTCAATTGTTTCCTGTGATGTTCAGTTGTATGAACTGTTATATATTTTGGATATTAACCCCTTAGCAAGTATTTTCTCCCATTCAGTGGGTTGTCTTTTTGTTTTGTTGAGGGTTTCCTTTGCTATGCAGAACTTTTTAAGTCTAATGAGGTCTCATTTGTTTATTTTTATTTCATTTCCTTTGCACTAGGAGATAGACCCCCCAAAATATTGCTATGATTTGTGTCCCAGGGTTTTCTGTCTATGTTTTCTTCCAGGATCTTTATAGTTTCTGGTCTTTCACTTAGGTCTTTAATCCACTTTGAATTTAGTTTTTTGTTTGTTTTTTTTTTTTTTTGGTTTTCCTAACATATTTATTTCAAATTTTACACACAGACACATTAATAATGTCACTTATAAGTAAAAGAGCACACAAATAAAATATAGCAGTATGTAGTTGGCAATACAACTTTGTTCCTGAAATAAAAACACACTTTAATAACAAAGTCCCCACTGGTTTCTCCAGTTACACCAACTTTCAAATCAAATTTTCCTCATTTTCTATACAGTGCTGTAAACAAATTTAATAGTTTATGGCCATCCAGAACATTTCATGCCTTCTTTCGTTTGCTTTAAATTTTCAACTTCTGAACTTAATTATTTCTCTAGAGATATGACATTTTACCTTCTTACAAACAATAATATAGATCTCATATTTTTGTTCATGGGGTTTTTAATGAGATTCATTTTCCTTTTACAAGCTTTAGAATGATAGCAAGTGATACCTCTCCATTTCTCTGCCCTACTATAATAATGATTCCATGTGGAAGGTGGAACCTATCATTGTTGTTCAGTCACTAAGTCATGTGCAGCTCTTTGTGATCCATGGACTGTAGCATGCCAGTCTTCCTAAACTCCACTACGACACAGAGTTTGTTCAAATTCATGTCTATTGAGTTAGTGACGCTATCTAACCATCTCATACACTACCAGCCCCATCTTTTGCCCTCAATCTTTTCAGAATCAGGTCTTTTCCAGCGAGACAATTCTTCACATAAGGTAGCCAAAGTATTGAGCTAAGGTTCAGCAACAGTCCTTCCAATTAATATTCAGGTTGATTTCTTTAGATTGACTAGTTTGACCTCCTTGCAATCCAAAAGACTCTCAAGAGTCTTCTACAATACCACAGTTCAAAAGCATCAATTCCTCTGTGGTCAGCCTTGTTTATGGTCCAACCTTCACATCCATACATGACTACTGGAAAAAATCACAGCTTTGACTATATGCACGCTTGTCGGCAAAGTGATGTCTGTACTTTAATATGCTGTCTGGGTTTGTCATAGCCTTCCTTCCAAAGAGGAAGCATCTTTTACTTTCATGGCTGCAGTCACCATCCACAGTGATTCTGGAACCCAAGAAAATAAAATCTGTTACTGCCTCCACTTTTTCCCCTTCTACTCGCCATGAGTGATGAGATGGGATGTCATAATCTTTTTTTTTTTTTTTTTTTTTTTTAATTTTTCAGCACTTTATTTTTTTATTTGATAAATTTAACGCCTTTTATTGCCATACCTCATTTTACTGTGCTTTGCTTTAGTGAACTTTATAGATACATGTTTTTTTTTTTTTCCTTGTTAATTTTCTGTTTAGTTGATCTATCCATAAGTGTGAGGTATTAAAGTCTCCCACTATTATTGTGTTATTGTTAATTTCTCCTTTCATACTTGTTAGGATTTGTCTTACATATGCGGTGCTCCATGTTGGGTGGATATATATTATATAATTATTATATCTTCTTCTTGATTGATCCTTTGATCATTATGTAGTGACCTTCTTTGTCTCTTTTCACAGCCTTTGTTTTAAAGTCTAATTTATCTGATACGATATTGTGACTCCTGCTTTCTTTTGTCCCAATTTGCATGGAAAATCTTTTCAGCCCTTCACTTTCAGTCTGTATGTGTCCCTGTTTTGAGGTGGGTCTCTTGTAGACAACATATGTAGGGGTCTTGTTTTGTATCCATTCAGCCAGTCTTTGTCTTTTGGTTGGGGCATTCAACCCATTTACGTTTGAGGTAATTACTGATAAGTATGATCCCGTTGCCATTTACTTTATTGTTTTGGGTTCGAGTTTATACACCATTTTGTGTTTCTGTCTAGAATATCCTTTAGTATTTGTTGAGAGCTGGTTTGGTGGTGCAGAATTCTCTCAGCTTTTGCTTGTCTGAAAAGCTTTGATTTCTCCTTCATACTTGAATGAGATCCTTGCTGGGTACAATAATCTGGGCTGTAGGTTATTTTCTTTCATCATTTTAAGTATGTCTTGCCATTCCTCCTGGCTTGAAGAGTTTCTATTGAAAGATCAGCTGTTATCTTATGGAATTCCTTGTGTGTTATTTGTTGTTTTCCTTGCTGCTTTTAATATTTGTTCTTTGTGTTGATCTTTGTTAATTTGATTAATATGTGTCTTAGGGTGTTTCTCCTTGGGTTTATCCTGTTTGGGACTTCTGGGCTTCTTGACTTGGGTGATTATTTCCTTCCCATTTTAGGAAGTTTCAACTATTATCTCCTCAAGTATTTTCTCATGGTCTTTCTTTTGTCTTCTTCTTCTGGAACCCTATGATTCGAATGTTGTAGTGTTTAATATTGTCCTGAGGTCTCTGAGATTGTCCTCATTTCTTTTAATTCATTTTCTTTATCCTCTCTGATTCATTTATTTCTACCATTCTATCTTCTAATTCACTAATCCTATCTTCTGCCTCTGTTATTCTACTATTTGTTGCCTCCAGAGTGTTTTTAATTTCATTTATTGCATTATTCATTATATATTGACTCTTTTTTATTTCTTCTAGGTCCTTGTTAAACCTTTCTTGCATCTTCAATCCTTGTCTGCAGGCTATTTATCTGTGATTCCATTTAATTTCAAGATTTGGATCAATTTCACTATCATTATTTGAATTCTTTATCAGGTAGATTCCCTATCTCTTCCTCTTTGTTTGGTTTGGTGGCATTTATCCTGTTCCTTTATCTGCTGGGTATTCCTCTGTCTCTTCATCTTGTTTAAATTGCTGAGTTTGGGAGTCCTTTCTGTATTCTGGCAGTTTGTGAGTTCTCTTTATTGTGGCGTTTCTCGCTGTGTAGGTATGTAGAGGTGGCTTGTCAAGGTTTCCTGGTTAGGAAGCTTGTGTCGGTGTTCTGGTGGGTGGAGCTGTATTTCTTCTCTTGTTCAGTCGCGCTATGGGGAGGAGGAGGATGCTGCAAACAATGACACTGGCGTGCGCCGCAGTGCCTCAGCCACACTGGGTCTGCCCCGCTCACGGCGCATGTAGCCTCCTGCCCACACTGCTCAGGCTCTAGGTTGTTCCGCCGGGAACAATCCGAGGCTGGCCCTGGGTTGCATGCACCTCCCAGGTCCAAGCCGCCAGGTTCAGGCACTCAGGTAGTCCTCAGAGGCGCAGACTCAGTTGGGGTTGCGTTTTGTGCTCTTCCCAGGTCCGAGCAGCTCAGGTGATGAGGTGTTTGGCGGCGCCAATGCTGCGACTTATCGCCTCCCGCCACTTGGTTATCTGGTGTAAACCGGCGCACCTTCTCAGGCAGATGTTGACCGTCCAGACCCCAATAAGTTTAGTTAGCAAAGAAGCCAGTTTTATAGATAATGTCTCTGGGGCTGCGTTGCCCCTTCCGGCTCTGGCTGCCTGTCACCGGAGGGGGAAGGTTTGCAGCTGGCTACCTCTGTTTAGTCCTTTGTTCCGTGCGCGGGCTGGCGGTGTCTTAGGTTAGGCTGCTTTTCGCATGGTAGATATCTCACAGTCTGGTTTGCTAGCCCAAATTATTTCGCTCAGATAGTGCTCAGGTATTCAGGCCAGATTCTTACTCAGCGATGCAGCCCGCGTCGTGCCTCCCTGCCCAGCCCCCGCTTGCAATGGCAGATGCAGGCATCTGCGCTGCTTCTCCGCTGAGGAGTTACCGTAGGGCTCGCAATCTGCGAGTTTTAATTGTTTATTTTTTCTCCTGTTATGTTGTCCTCTGTGCTTCAAAGCTCGGCACGGATTCGCAGTGAGAAGGTTTCTGGTGTTGGAAACCTCTCTTTTTTAAGACTCCTTCCGGGACAGAACTCCGTCCTCCTCTTTGTCTCTTGTATTGTCTTTAATATTTTTCCTACCTCCTTCGAGAGTTGGGTTGCTTTTCTGGGTGCCTGATGTCCTCTGCCGGCATTCAGAAGTTGTTTTGTGGAATTTACTCGACGTTTAAATGCTCTTTTGATGAATTTGTGGGGAGAAAGTGTTTTCCCCATCCTACTCCTCCGCCATCTTGGCGCCTTCCCCTGAATTTAGTTTTTTATATGGGGTGAGAAAATGTTCTAATTTCATTCTTTTACATTATCACTGTCCAGTTTTCCCACAATATTCTTGTTAATCACTCTTAATTGGCTGGTGGGGACATATATTTTTCTTCCATACAGACTTTACGTTTTTTTTTAATCTTTCTCCACCTCCATCTTTCACATAGACTATGGATCAAGTCTGAGAACTGCATTGAGAATTTATCTCTGAGGAACTGACATAGTAATTCATTTCATCCTGGAACACATTAGTGTTTTTCTATTTTCTTAGGTCTTATTTTATGCCCTTCATTAATAGTCTTCTAATCATTCTTAAGAAAGTTACTTGCAAATATTTTACAGTTTTTCAGAGTCTGAATGGATTCTTATTTCACTTTCTAGGTCCTTTTTTACTACTAGGGTAAAGAAAAAGTTACTAACTTATTATATAAAAATCCATGTTAAAATTTCTAAGATAAGCGTTACATGCAAATGTGTGATAATAAATTTGAAGATGCTAGAAGATACGGATGAAATGCTAGAAGATATGGATAATTTCCTTAAAAAATATAAACCATTGAAAGGTGGCCCCCCAAATAGAAAACTTCTACAGACCAACTGACCATAGTGAAACTTGGAGTAGCTGGAGATAAATTTCCTAAGCTCAAAATACTTGCTTAAGATGCAGGCTGACCAATCCAAATTAGTATACACTACATCACTTCAAAGTCGAAAGGAATAAAAAGGTGTTCCGAAAATTTGTCAAACACGACTTCATGCAGAGAACTAAAGATTAATATTGTCACCATGTTGCACAAGTTAATCAACGTGTACAAACATCCATAAAATTGGCCGTGTGTCTAAGGCTTCAAAAATGAAGCCCAAACTGACTCATGAGCATGCTGTAAGAACAAGGGAGACTAGAGGTGGAGTTTTCTCGACTTTAATCTCTCTTGAGGTGTAGCCTTCCAGAAAACCAAATAGGCTCCACCTGTGCCAACACTGGGTCAAAAACCATAAAATTATACTATAAATATTGTGCTTTGAGAAAAGCTCAGCTTAAGTGAGTCCACAGGAATCTTCAGAAGTTTCAGTAAAGGAAAGTAAACTGAAATGATGTTCAAAAAAGTTAACATGAAACAATAGAGAAAAAAATTCCATAAGCTAAGCAACATTTTCCTGTAGACATAGATTTACTACCTATTCAGGTACATAATGGATTCTGATCCTCTTCTTAATGTCAGCGAATAGAATAATGGTGTTTATTCAAAGGAAGGCCAATTAGACATGTCCCAAACTGCAGAAGCAACATGCTTATATGTTTGAACAGGAAGTTCAGTGCCTTCCTAAGTCTTATGTGACTGTAAAACTGATCTGCACAATACGAGAATTATCAGGCCCCTGAAAAACACAAGCAACAAAATACACTTGCAATTTTTTCCCTCTCATTAATCTTTTCAGGAGGTTTTGTCACTCCTAGTCAGGACCCCAATGCTTAAAATGCATGGGATGATCAGTTGTGCAAGTTTTACAGGTTTGCCAAACTTCCTTGCAACTTACTAATCATAAAAGTATCAGTGTATGATGCCTCACTAGGTAAAATGTCAGCAACCCATGAGTCTTTGTAGAGATTAAACACATCTGTCTTTGACCCAGAAGAATGAAGTGTGATAGACTGCTCATTTTTCAGAAATATCCTTCCTTACTTCATTAGAGCTAGTAGTTCTTAACTACAGTCATTGCTAAAATCCTTGGAGATCATTTTCTCAAATGTTCCATGCTGTTTTCAGAGCCCATCTGAGGCAGAGCAGGGAGCAGGCAGCTGCTGCAGCAAATGACGCAGCGTACCCATTCCACCAGCAGCCACGCCTCGTGACGTGTGGTTTGAGAAGCTGGTGGAACATTCCACATGATATTGCTTCCCACGGGTTGGGTGGGGGGTTAAGCTTTATTTATTTATTTATTTGACTGTGCCAGGTCTTAGTTGTAGCATGTGGGATCTAGTTCCCTGACCAGGGATCGAACCCCGGGCCCCCTGCATTGGGAGCATGGAGCCTCAGCCACTGGACCACCAGGGAAGTCCCTGGGTTGAGCTTTAAATTCTAAAAATTATTTTTCCTTCCTTAGAAACTACCAGTAATGATACTGGTACAATTTGACTCCTAGAAAAACATAAGTCATGGCTCTCACAATACTTAAAAATATTTGAGAACTTCTGTGAAATGTGCTTTTTATCATCAAAAGGAATATTAAAAATATACAAATACAGGGATCTAACAATAACTAGGGAGTACAGGAAATTAATACTTGACTTTGCATATTTCATTGTCCTATCTCTTCAAATCATATCATTTTATTCCCTGAGATGGTGCAAAATCATATCATTCTGTCACCTCCCCTGAAAAGATCAGGATGAGGTTAGATTGAGGAGGGATATCAGATTCTCTGGATCAAACCAAGATCCAGAACTTACTTAGTTTTGGCTCCAGTTTCTTAGATTGCTATACTCAGAATCTTAACTTCATTTATTATAATCCAATAAATTATTATTTGCATTTATAGGAACCACATTTAAATCTCTTGAAAGTAGAAGTGAGAGTATAGCCACTCAGTTGTGTCCAACCTGTTGTGACCCTATGGAGACCCTCAGTCTCCTCTGTCCATGGAATCCTCCAGACGAGAATACTGGAGTGGGTAGCCATTCCCTTCTCCAGAGGACCTCCCCCACCCAGGGGCACAACTGGGGTCTTCTGTACTGCAGGCAGATTCTTTACCACTGAGCCATCAGGGAAGCCCCCTTTAAATCTCTTACCATAGGTAATTCTTTTCTACTTCTTTTATGAGAAAACAGTACTCATATAAAAATATATATTTTAGCTCTACTAAGAGACAGTTTAGCTCTACTAGGAGATTTAAAGCTAAAATCTCCTAGTAGAACTAAAATATATATTTTATATGAGTACTATGTTCTCATAAAAGAAGTAGAAAAGGATTACCTATAATAAATGTTATGCCTCAGGGGGATGGGGAAGAGAAGAGACAATTTCTTACACTATCAGCGGGAACGTAAATTGATAGAGCCTTCTGGGATGATGAGCCATTAAAAATCTGAAGTATATGTGCCTTTTGATCCAGCAGACATACTTGCACACAATTTTTAAAGATACATTCATTTATTCACCCTGCAAAGTGCTGGGAATATGCTGTTAAATGAAACAGACATGTTCCCTCCTGGTAGAGCACACAGACAAGTGGAGGAAGATCATATAAGTGTTCCAACTAAGAGATAACAATGACACACGGTACTAAGCCCCGTGTGTGTGGGCATGCGTGCACTCAGTCCCTTGTCATGTTTGACTCTTTTGACCCCATGGTCTGTAGCCTGCCAGGCTCCTCTGTCCAAGAAATTTTCAAGGCAAGAATACTGGAGTGAGTTGACATTTCCTACTCTAGGTAATCTTCCCTACCCACAGATCAAACTGGCATCTCTTGTGTCTTCTATATTGGCAGGCAGATTCTTTACTACTGAGCCAACCTGGAAAGCCCCATTACGCCCTATACAGGCAGCAAATTGGGATGATGGATGAAATAATGGGGATGAGCAGGCCCATGCTATGGAAGACAAAGAAAGGACCCCTCTGAGAAAGCCTCAGAAGCCACCACCTGATGAATGAGAAGTAGCCAGTCATGCAGGAGAGAAACTGAGTGGATGACCTAGGACAGGAAAAGAGTGATGATTTTAGAAGAATAAAAGGAGGTGCATGGGAGTTTGCGATGTGACTGGAGAGGAACACAAGGAATGGACCAGGCAGTTCCCTGGAAGCCACGACAGGCAGTTTTGATTCTGTTCCAAGTACACTGCAAGCTGCGATCCTTCTAAAAATAGCAGTCAGATTGCTGACTGAGAGGCAGATTGGGTGAGAGGCGAGAAAGAAACAGGAACTGAGTCCTAGGCCCCTTGCCTAAGCTACCTTGAGAGATTCCAGGAATCTGGCAAGTGTGGGAGCCCAGAGAAGGAGGGAACTAGATGGATTCAAAATAGGTCTTATAAGTAGATTCTACCTTATGGCTTCCATGATAGCTCAGTTGGTAAAGACTCTGCCTGCAATGCAGGAGACACCGGTTCAAGTCCTGGATCAGGAAGATCCCCTGGAGATGGGATAGGCTGCCCACTCCAGTATTCTTGGGCTTCCCTTGTGGCTCAGCTGGTAGTGAATTCCCCTGCAATGTGGGAGACCTGGGTTCAATTTCTGGGTTGGGAAGATCCCCTGGAAAAGGGAAAGGCTACCCACTTCAGTATTTCGGCCTAGAGAATTTCATGGACTATATAGATGTTCAAGCTGGTTTTAAAAAAGGCAGAGGAACCAGAGATCAAATTGCCAACATCCGCTGGATCATGGAAAAAGCAAGAGAGTTCCAGAAAAACATCTATTTCTGCTTTATTGACTATGCCAAAGCCTTTGACTGTGTGGATCACAATCAACTGTGGAAAATTCTGAAAGAGATGGGAATACCAGACCACCTGATCTGCCTCTTGAGAAATTTGTATGCAGATCAGGAAGCAACAGTTAGAACTGGACATGGAACAACAGACTGGTTCCAAATAGGAAAAGGAGTACGTCAAGGCTATATATTGTCACCCTGTTTATTTAACTTATATGCAGAGTACATCATGAGAAATGCTGGACTGAAAGAAACACAAGCTGGAATCAAGATTGCCGGGAGAAATATCAATCACCTCAGATATGCAGATGACACCACCCTTATGGCAGGAAGTGAAGAGGAACTCAAAAGCCTCTTGATGAAAGTGAAAGTGGAGAGTGAAAAAGTTGGCTTAAAGCTCAACATTCAGAAAACGAAGATCATGGCATAAGGTCCCATCACTTCATGGGAAATAGATGGGGAAACAGTGGAAACGGTGTCAGACTTTATTTTTCTGGGCTCCAAAATCACTGCAGATGGTGACTGCAGCCATGAAATTAAAAGACGCTTAGTCCTTGGAAGGAAAGTTATGACCAACCTAGACAGCATATTCAAAAGCAGAGACATTACTTTGCCAACAAAGGTCCGTCTAGTCAAGGCTATGGTTTTTCCTGTGGTCATATATGGATTGGACTGTGAAGAAGGCTGAGCACTGAAGAACTGATGCTTTTGAACTGTGGTGTTGGAGAAGACTCTTGAGAGTCCCTTGGACTGCAAGGAGATCCAACCAGTCCATTCTGAAGGAGATCAGCCCTGGGATTTCTTTGGAAGGAATGATGCTAAAGCTGAAACTCCAGTACTTTGGCCACCTCATGCAAAGAGTTGACACATTGGAAAAGACTCTGATGCTGGGAGGGATTGGGGGCAGGAGGAGAAGGGGACGACAGAGGATGAGATGGCTGGATGGCATCACTGACTCAATGGACATGAGTCTGAGTGAGCTCCGGGAGTTGGTGATGGACACGGAGGCCTGGCATGCTGTGATTCATGGGGTCGCAAAGAGTCGGACATGACTGAGCAACTGATCTGATCTGATAGTCCACGGGGTCGCAGAGTCGGACACGACTGAGTGACTTTCACTCACTCAACCACAAGAACCAAAGAAAAGCTTTTTCTAAAGAAACACACTGTTGAAGTGAACATGAGGTTCATTTGGAAAATTCATCCTTTCTCACTCTTTATTACCTAACAAAAATATTTCCACAAATAAGCAATTGCCTAATCAGACTAAACAAAGCCAAAAGAAGTGGACCCTGGTCCACAACACAAGTGAAAATTTTTAAATGCACGTTCACCTGTATTTACCCTTCTGAAGTTTGGGTTTGAATCAGTATATGATAAAAATTATACAAATCTTTTGAAAGAAAGAATTCCAGGAATCACAGAACCATGGTGACCATGTTGCATACCATCTAATAGAAAATTAGATCAAAGCTCTATTTTCACTGATGTTTACAGTTGTAGGCTGTTCTCTCCAAATGCACAATTATGATGTTCTTTGACATTTCTGGATGTCTTCAAGTGATGATCTTAATGGAAGTGCATGATTCCCATTATCTTGAATAACAAAAAGTGATGGATCACTACAGTGACAGGCCATTTGGGGATGTGCGTAACATTTTGCTAATGCATAATTTGTGGAACCCATATTTTAATTCATGAATTGGTGGACATTCAAGAACCATTAAATATCAAAAAGTAGTGATGTCTGACATGTAAGATACATGATATACATTTCCAGTCAAAACAAGCAAAAACCAGTGAAGGCTTGCCAGTGAAGGCAGTCTTATTAAGATTCTCTACTTGAATAACAGAACTCCTGTAGGAAATTAGGAACATTGGGGACATCATGGGAACCTCTGAAGCCACTGCCACTTAAATAAACACTCATTGCTTCATTTCTTATTTCATCTGTTCAGCTTTCAGCAGATTGAAGAACAGTGTCTTCTTTAACCTATGATGTATCGTATCTATTGTGCCATTCTTATATTTTTAATACGATGCATGAAATGAAGCACAGTATACACATACTTTCCAATGATTATGATTATTATCATTAGGATCCTCATTTTCATTTCAGCTTCTTCAGTAAAAGCTAGCTTCCAGTTGGGGCTTATGTTTCCAAAGCCATTATCTTTGGAAACATAAAGTTTCCAAAATAATATGTTATTACTCTCCATTATCTTTGGAGAGTAATAACATAATCTCTAAACAGAAACCACTGGAAAATCCTCCCTTCTTTCCTTTTCACAAACAAAAACAAACAAATTAGCAAGTGAAAACACGCTGAGCCCAGAAAGGAAAGACACCACCCATCAGGGGTAACCTCAGTCTACCTTCCTCTCGCCTGGTAAACGTGGCCCCAATACAAGGATGTTTTATTACCTTACTGAGCTCACCAATCCTGCAAAGAAAAAGAAGTGCTAGCTTGAAGTATTGTCTAGAGCACCTAGAAGATTAGGGGAGTCCTGTCTGCCCACCAGTGGACAATGGGATATGTCCTTCCTTTCTACAACCCTCCTTAACTTAGCCTGCATCAGGCTACGGATGGTATATAACTCTCCTACAAGGGTGCCCATACTCTATTTCACCACCCAACCAAGAATTTACTTACTGGCATTTCAAAATACAAAAATGAAGTACCAGTTAAATCCTTAACCTGTGTTTAGGTCAGGAAAAAGCAAAGTGATAATTAATATTTTTAAGCCTAATTAATAAAAATTGTCAAAGAACTAGAATTTTAGGAAAGGCAAATCAGGAGGAAAAAAAATGAGCCATACCTAGAATTTAGTCCACAATGCAATTTATGGGTATTCCTAGGAATATCATAATTCACTGCTATCATTTTTAAAATCTCTTTTGTCTTTAGCACAATAATTGTTCTCTAAGTAATGTCTGACTCTGCAACCCCATGAACTGTAGTATAACAGGCTCCTTCATCCTCCACTAACTCTGCTTTGAAGAAACTGCAAGATATTATAGAAAAGGAAGCAACTGAAGTTCATTTCTTCTCTTTTTCCCTGCCCCAAAGTTTAGAATGTTATACATAAAGACTTTCTGTACTCATATTATTTTTAAAGAACTTTCTTTTCTAATTGTAAAGCTAATACGCTCTTTTTAAAAAAAATTTTTTAATGTATACAATCATAATGAAAAAAGTTAAATACATTCATAATCACTTTATTCAAAAATAAGTTCTAGTATATTATGGTAATCCATTCTAGTTTCTAGTTTATATGTATTTCTTTTCATTATCTTATAATAAAATGGCCCCAGTACACAAACATCTAAACCCAAAACTCTCACCAATTTTAAACAAATTCAGATGCTAAATTCACAAGTAACCAACATTTCAATTGCTGAACTATGCATTACACACATCAGTAATAAGTTCAATAAAGCTCATCTCAGCTTCTATGCTCCTAAATTTGTTAGCTAGTCCTGTCATGGAGAAACCACTTCCGAATTCAAGAAAGACTTGGCCGTGTGCTTCAGTCTTTCCAAGTTAGAAAGGATTCAGTATTTGTTCACTTTATGATTCTAATCAAAAAGTGAATAAAATACACATTATGAAACTTAGAAGGAATTCTACAAAGGATATTAAACCTGAGCTTTGGAAAATTTCCAAGTTTTTAACAATGCACTAATTATTCCTCCATTAGCATCAATACCCAACAGATTTGCCACAAATGCTATTTAAGGTATACAATGTTAGTCATCAGTCATAAAGTGTTTTCTGAAAGTAAATAAATAAAGCCAACATTTCTTATAAATTGGTGGTGGTGGTAGAACTTCAATCACTAAGTTGTGTCTGACTCTTTGTGACCCCATGACTATAGCCCACTAGGATTCTCTGTCCATGGGATTTTCCAGGCAAGAATACTGGAGTGGATTGCCATTATTTTCTCCAGGGGATCTTCCCAACCCAGGATCAAACCTGAGTTTCCTGCCTTGTAGGCAGATTCTTTACTATCTGAGCCACCAGAGAAGCCCATTTCCTATAAGTTAGTATTGAATAGTTTTGGCTTTGCAGCCATACAGTCTCTGTCCATTCTCAACTCCCCTCAACTTGGCCCTTTCACCACAAAGTCAGCCATTTACACCACATAAACAAATGGGAGTGGCTGTGTTCCAATAAAACTTTATTTACAAAAACTTTATCACAAAATCAAGATTTTTTTCTGGAAATGGGCGGTAGTGATGGCTGTACAACAATGTGAATACATTTAATGTCACTCAGCTGTAACTTGAAAATAGTTAAAATAGTAAATTTTATTATGTATGCTTTACCAAAATGTTTTAAAATACACACACAAAACCCCCAAATGCACAACATTTTGCCTATAAGGTGTTTCTTCCCAACTCCTTGACTATGAAATCCTTTCTGTCTGAAATACTCTCATTAAATGGTTTTTCTGAAACTAAAAAGCTTCCAAAACCTGATGCACAAATACTTATAAAGATAATATTGTTCCTCTACCAAACCTTTAAAAAAAACCTGGAATGCTGAAAGCACAAAGGCTTCAGTAGTTGTGGCACACAGGCTTAGTTGCACCACAGCATGTGGGATCTTAGTTCTCCAACCTAGGATCAAACCCACGTCCCCTGCACTGGGAGGTGGATTCCTAACCACCGAGCCACCAGGGAAGTCCCTGCAAACTACTTTTTTTTAAATTTATAAATGAAAAGAAATACAACAGAAAGATGTCAACTGAGTATTATCAGATACCTGATTTTGCAACACATGGTTTACAGATTTCAAATATCCAAGGCACCATTTGTATTTAGTCTAATTTTATTTCTAATTGTTTTCACTCAAATCCTATTATTAGCAACTGCTTGATGTGATGATTTTCTTCTTCAGATCTGCAGTTTCTTTCAAAAAATATATATATTGCTTAAAACCTAAAATAAATTTTGCGTGTGTGTGCTCAATCGCCCAGTCATGTCTAACACTTTGAGATCCTCATGGACTGTAGCCCACCAAGCTCCTTTGTTCATGGGATTTTTCAGGCAAGAATACTGGAGTGGGTTGCCATTTCCTTCTCCCGGGGATCTTCCCAACTCAGGGATCGAACCAATGTCTCCCGCACTGGCAGACAGATTCTTTACCACTGTGCCACCTGGGAAGCCCCGAAAATATATTTTGCTCAACTTTAAATCTACTCACACACACTCAAGCTAAAAATAAGTGCTCTTCCACAAGTTAGATTCGGGGGAATTTTGGATGTTTTGTTTTACTTTTCAGTTTTAATTGGCACCATGAGAACCAGCCAACTAGATCCTTTTACAGTGTAGTCAAGGCTAGATTTTGCCCTTCGACACTGTGATTAGTTTATTATTCATATGGTACCTTCCTATTAGAACTGGTTTTTAGCCTGTGAACTTCTCTTTCAGCTTCCAACAAAGGATTTCATTGCTTCAGGAATTGAGGTGTGTCTAAGTTTTTACCTGGGAGCAAAAGTGATGCAAGCGTTTCTGGTGAGACCAATCCTTGGTTTAGGGTGGGGAGGATCTGCATAACAGGCCATCTGCAGACTGCTGAAGACAGGAGAGACGCTGAGAAAGGGCTTTCTTGAGACGTCGTATGCCGACGGTTGGAAGGACCAAAGCGGCAGCTCCCTTCGTTCACCAGGGAAATCAGAAACCATGGCTTGGCTCCCTTTCAGAACCACAGGGGCTCTGGCCATTTTAATGGTAAGTCCTTTTTTTCCGCCCCCCGCCCCGCTAATAATTGCAAACTTTCCTGTTTCCCTCCTTGTTAGAGAATGTTAATTTGATTGCTGAATCCCTATTATAAATTCTAAAAGGAGTTCAGTGGAAATAAACATTTTAAAATGAAACTGCAAAGATTACCAATTTCCCCCTTTTGTTGCTGTTGTTTTTTTTTTTTTTTCAGTGCTGTATTTTCACATGGAAAACTAAGCCAGATAGAAACGAATTTGAAAGTTGCCATTTAGCATATTTAGTTGGAGAACTAATTAATCCTGATTGCAGGTCTATTTTCCAAAGTATCTTCACTTTCTTTAAAGTCATGCTTTTATTCATCTTTTTGTTCAGGCTTTTATTCTATTACACAAAGCAAAACACATAAAAGAGAATGAGGTCTATTTCCCAAGGTTATATATACCTCTTAAGCACATGGCTAAGAATTGTACATGCCTGGTCTTGATACCTGACATGTTTTTAAGTAGTCTAAGACCATTGAATTAAAATCAAAGCAATGTTTGATTCTGGAGAAGTTGGGAGGGTTATTAAGAAAAGAATGTTTATGTTTAGCCATTATGTGCAAAAGATATCTAATCTTTAGGGAGAAAAAATATTTTATAAGCCAGTTTTCCAGAAAAGTAAAACTTTTGCTGACTGGGAAAGTTTTATATAGTATTAGATAAAAGAGTAGTGGAATCTGGAGAGCAAAGAACTAGACTAGATGTTACAGACTAGTGTGCTCCTTAACTGTATTGTTTTAGTGAAGGAAAAAACTGGTCACAATATTATCAGTTCCACATAGATATCAAAATAGTGAAATACACCATAATGAATATTTTTTAAATCCCTAATACTAATTCCTCATTTTATCAACAATAAGTTGGGTTTGCCTAAGCATCAGTTTCCCTCATGTCCTCATCTAAAAAATTGAGATAATTGGACTTCAAGAAGTTACAGGGAGATAGATCTCAAGAAAGAACTTTCTAAAAATTAAATATGCTTAAAATTAGAATAGACTGCCTGTTAGCCAGCATTTCTTAGCCTTCTCTGTCATGGCAATGGTCAAGCAGAAAATTGGTATCACACCCTTCTGTTCGAGTCTATTTCTATTATGACAGTGTAACTAACTGTTTGGGCAATCTAATGAATCTAATTGACCCAAGAATGTTGTAAAGAGAAATCTGGCAGTTGTATGACTTCCCCGCCTTTCCAGATGGTCATTTCTGAACTAAATGAACTGTAGGTAGCCTGATCAGCCATCTGTCCCGATCAATGACCAGCCTGGGAAGTTAGGGGATATGCGGCAGGGTGTGCTGGAAGTGTTGTTGCAGAATTGGACTGCCACATGCTTAGGGGAGTTTCTTTCCCTTCTCTGATGTGTACCCCTCTCAGTTACCCTTCTGGTTCTGGAGTGGCTGTAAGATCCTTACACAGAGGGCTGTTTTATTCCTCTTTGCATCCCCAATGCCTACCATAAAATCTACCTTACAGTGGACACACAATTGTTCAAAGAATGGGTAAATGAATGATTGAATGAGGCCTCTCTAAACTATAACCCTTACCACAGTGCCTCTATAATCCTAGTCATGGGGGATGCTCCCTCAGGAAAATTTTGCAGGCTCACATACGAAAACACACAAGTTATTTACACAATATAATGTCATATATAATTATTTAAGTGGTCTAGAACTGCTCTGTCCAATACAGTAGCCACTAGCCACATGTGGCTATTAACCACATGAAACGTGGTTGATCTGTATTGAGATGTGCTGTTAAGCATAAAGTATACATTATATTTTGAAGACTCTGTATGAAAAAAAAAGAGAACATGCATGCATATGTGCTCAGTTGCATCCAATTCTTTGCAACCCTATGGACTGCAGCCTGCCAGGCTCCTCAGTTCATGGGATTCTCCAGGCAAGAATACTGGAGTGGGTTGCCATGCCTTCCTCCAGGGGATCTTCTCGACCCAGGGATTGAACCTGTGTCTCCTGAACTGCAGGCAGATTCTTTACCACTGAGCCACAGGGGAAGCCCAGAAAAGAACATAAAATATGTCATCAATAATTTTTATGTCGACAAAAATTGAAATGACAGTATTTTGGGTACATTTGTTAAAAATATGTTGAAAAAATTAATTTCACCTTTTTAACCTTTTTTAATATGAATGTTAAAAAATTTAAAATTCGATAAGTGATTCACATTGGTTACTTTATTTCAACTGGACAGTGCTGGTCTACTCTTAATCCCATTAGTGGAAGGCAGTGTCAGTCAGAAGTGAGGTAGGCAGGGACTTCCCTGGTGGTCCAGTGGTTAAGACTTTGCCTTCCAAAGGGTGTGGGTTCAATCCCTAGTTGGGAAGCTAAGATCCTGCATGCCTTGGGGCCAAAAAACCAAAACATAAAAAGTACAGAAACAGTATTGTAACAAATTCAATAAAGACTTAGAAAACAGTACACATCAAAAAAAATTCTTTTTAAAGTAGGCAAACCAGGTTTCATGGACCAGAAGAGATTCGGGCTGCTCTCTGATAAATATAGATGGGCCACAGGGACATATATTTTGTCATCAGCCCAGCATGAGCAAAGGCAGGTGCAACTGCAGCGCTTGCCTAGGGGCAAGGGCTAGTTTGGCTGCCTTGGAGAATCCGGATGTGAGTTAGAAGAGCAGATGAGGGTCAGACAGAAAAGTGCATTCTGTGAAGGGCAGTGAAATTCTTTTAGAAGTGGGGAGCCACCCAGAGTTTCGAAATGGTGTGGTGATGGGAGAAGAACAATGTCCTTAAAAGCATTGTGGAGTGGGAATGTACATCTTTTGTTATTGAAGGGTGGGGTGTGAAAGTTGGAAGACCTGTTCGGAGGTTTTGAGTTAATTCCACCAACCTATGACCACACAAAGGTTGCCTAGAGAGGTGATACATAAAAGCTAAATCACAGACTTCAGCCTATGCCTGTACCACTGACTCACTCCAGGTTTTGCTTCCTCAGCTGTCAAATAAGAATAATCATATCCCCCTGACTAATGAGAATGACCATAGTAAAAATGAAACAGCAATGAATGCAAAAAAGTGTTCCGGAAAATATAAAGTGCTTTGTAGGACTCTACTTCCTATTATTTGTAATATTTTAGTAATGAAGATGAAACTTGATAACGCCTTAATAGTCTGCCTTCCTATTTTAAACAACTACTGACATTAGTTTTAATGTCAAGAACCTAAATTTTTCTTGAGTGAAAGGGCATATCAAAAACAGTTATGAGATTAATTTTTTGAAAATTGGCAGAAAAAAATTAAACCTGAATTTTAAATGATAGTGGGTATAGGGAAATAACACAATTTTAAACTTGGAGCATTACCCCAAATTGTAACTGCTTTAGTCCTCTAGATTCATTGAGAGGGGACTGTGTGAGGAACACTAACATGTTGTAAAATGTAACACTTCTCTGTCTCCCATGTTTGCTTGATCCGTTTTGCACAATACCAAGTAAACATTTTGGGGAAAGGTTTTGTGATTGAAAAATACTTGTCTTCAAAGATTTAAACTTTTCAAAACAATGTTTTCTTCAAAGGAGACTACTGGTCAGTATTACAGAAGTCCATTAAATCTGAAACACGGTCTGTCGAATAACACTCCTATAGCATCTGAACAATAAGCCATTTAATTTCATGTTACAATATTATTATGTAAAGATTTACTCATTACAAAACTCATACAAGCGTTTGAAATCCAAAGATGTTTAAAGCACAATGTTTTAAACAAGTTAATAGTGTTCATGCTGAGAAAAAAATATAGTAGTTTAAATACCAAGCTCTGAGTTAGAATGTGTTCTAAATATAGCAGTGGTGGTGATTTAGTCACTAAGTCATGTCCAACTATTAGGATCCCATGGACTATACCCTGCCAGGCTCCTCTGTACATGGAATTCTCCAGGCGAGAAGACTGGAGTGGGTTGCCATTTCTTTCTCCAGAGGATCTTCCCGACCCAGGGATCGAACCAGGGTTTCCGATATTGCAGGCAGATTCTTTACTGACTGAGCTATGAGGGAAGCCCCAAATACAGCAGAACACCCTTCAACCACTTTCTCTAGAGAACATCCAGAAAGCAAATTGTTAGGAAAAGAATTGTATGCTAAGTGGCCCAGATTTTTAACAGAAGGAAAATCTTCGACATATCCTTCCTTCTCTTCATTGATGAAGCAATCCAATTTCCAATGCTGGTGAATATATGAAAATTAATTTCCTCCTGAACCTCTCCAACAGTTAAAATTCTAAAATCAGAATAACCTTGCCAAGCGATTCACGCCAGCCCTGACTGACGTGCAAACCTTGGGAAAGATGTGATTATTTACTTCCATCAATTACCATTCCCAGTTGCTTAATACTCAAAACCGGTTTTCATTTAGAACTAGAAGACTTGGTGTCCGTGATGCTTCTCATAAACCTCTTAGCCTTTGGCTCTTCCTTTCCAGTTAAGAGTCAATCTGATAGCCTAAGGAGAGGGTTTGCTTTGTGAAGTTCATTACAAGAATTACACAGGCTACTGGTTACTATCCATAATTATACTCTGAATAATTGAATCCGTGTAATGTGCACATGTTCCTTGTATGACCGCTGCACAGTTGACCAGGCTGTACACTGCACAATGCCAGGAGGTATGTTCACATACACTACAATGTGAACAATGTCCCCTGGAGTTGCACAGGCGGCAAATCATACCATTGGACAGTGGAACACTGGTTCTTATCTCTTTCTGAGGCTCAAGAAAGAGTTCTATGTGCCTTGACATGAGTAATAATAATAAAAGATCATATCACAGTGGCTCTTTACATCTTTTTTACGTCCAGAGGTAATTAACACTTATTAAGCAGTTACTGTAGGCTAGGGTTCATCTATGTGTTTCAGACCTGTTAATTCATTTAATCCTCACAACAAACCTATAAAGTTAGTAGAATTATTATACCTATTTTATAGATGAAAAATTAGATAATGTTCCCAAGTTTTTCAGCTAGTACATGATGAGACTAGGATTTTAATTGAGGGATTCAGGATCCAATGTCCAGTTTTGTATTTCTACACTTAACTGCATCTTTGTTCTTGTTGTCTAATGACTAAGTTGTGTCTGACTCTTTGTGACCCCATGGACTATGGCCCGCAAGGCTCCTCTGTCCATGGGATTTCTCAGGCAAGAATATTGCAGTGGGTTGACATTTCCTTCTCCAGAGGATCTTCCCACCCCAGGGATCAAACCCGCATCTCTTACGTCTCCTGCATTGGCTGGTGGATTCTTTAGCACTGAGCCACCTGGGAAAAAACTGTGTCTTACAGAGTACTTAAAATGAGCTCCTGAAAAAGGGCTTAATTTTCTAAATTGAATTTACTCTAAACATCAGTTATTAAAGTGTTGAACTCTCCTAAATTAAATACTTCTTAAGTAATTAAACATAAATATTTTCATTCAATTAAGGAAATTTCCTTGATAAACATGAAGCTTATTAAAATACTTCTGGATTTTTTTAAATCTTAATTTCAAAAATTTGATACATATCTATTGATCTCTCTAATCTGACACATAATCTTGCATCTAACCAATTATAAAAATAGTATCACCAACATATATACATACATATATTTCATGAATTTTTCAAAAATAATTATTAATTTTAAAAATCAAGTTTAAAATTTGTAATGATTCCTTTCAATTACCCAGCTCATTTTGCAAATTTCCCAGAGAGGAGTGGGTGTGATCTTATCGCATGCAGAGAAAAATGGCCATGCCTTATGCTGGCTAGGACTGGCTTCCTGAATCCAATGCATACTCAAACAGTCTGACCTTCCTTCCCCACTCTGAAGTTTCAGAGTACTCTAAACAAAACCTTAGCCAAACCAGTAAAAAGCAACTGTTATTATATAAGATTTTTAAAAATCCAGTCACCCATATCCTCAAAATAAATTTATTACAAACCTACCATACTCAATAGGAATCTTAATGATATAACTACATACATTTTAGTTAGCAAATAGGACACATGAATATCAAACCACTTTATGTCGCATGCTTTTTATTAACTTAAAAATCTTATTTGCTTTTAATAAAACATTTCTAATTCTTATGTATACCAAGGCATTTAGACCATATCACTGCTTTATAAATCATACAGTCAAAATTATAAAACCATAACCAGAGAACACAGGGAAGAAAGAAAAATAAATTCACAAGATACAGAGTGTTTTCTCCACGCTGCTATCTTCTAGACTCTAGGCTACAAAAAAGACAACTTAATTGATTTACATTATCAAGAAGCTATTGAAATATTTAGTAGATATACAAAATAATTATACGAACAATGTAACTAAAACAACTAAGTAGCTACATGTAAGTACTAATTAACTCAAATAGTAAAGTTTTTTTTAAATACTTGGGAATAATGTAAAGCTATGACTAAATGTCTAAATACATATTTAAAAAGCACTGCATTATTCAAAAGTGTTCTTAGTAACTGTCCCCATATTCCTAAAAACACAACAAAGATTATATTTTCACAATATTCCCAAAAATTGGAAAACATTCCTGGTGAGCTGACTTTGAAAGAGAGGATGGGAAAGAGTAAAGGTTTGGCTGAGTAGCTTCTTTAAGGGCTCGGAGTCAAAGAAATGACTTAACAAGTAAGAAACACCTGTCCACAATGCTCGATTTCCACAGTTTAGGGTTTGTCCTTCCTTCACTTCCCAGAAAAACAGAAATCTTGTCTTAATGTCTATTAGAAGAATCATTCTCCACAGGGCTAGTACAAACATGATTCATATTTTCAGGATGACTCCAGTTTTCCTGTAAAAGGGATCATGCCTGGTCCCTCCCTCCCCTCACGTGGGGCTGAGTTGTTCTTGGGAACTGGGAAAGGTGTGCAGTGACTTCACTGCCCTGATCTTTTCTCCCACATAATGCATGTGTGCATATGTACTCAGTCGTGTCTGACTCTCTGCGACTCCATGGACTGCAGCCCACTGGGCTCCTCTCTGTCCAGGGAACTTTCCAGGCAAGGATACTGAAGTGGGTTGCCATTTCCTTCTTCAGAGGATCTTCCCAACCCAGGGTTCGAACCTGCATCTCTTATGTCTGCTGCATTGGCAGGCGGATTCTTTTTCACTAGTGTGACCTGGGACGCCCCCAAGTAACTCATGGTACTGTTTAAAAAAGAGCAGCAATGCTGTAAAATAATTTTGAGATCTGTTATAACCACAAGTCATGGTCTTTTTCCATGACAGTTTTAACAAACATCCTTTGAAATAAAGATTTTACTGAAATTTTTAGAATGGAAGCGTCCTCACATCCTACGTCTGATATCATTTTTCCTTTGGTTCAGACTGGGACTTGCCTCTTTATTATAGCCTTCCAAAATAAGCGACGTAATAAATCTACATTGTTTCAGGATTAACTGCAGCCTTTGCCAGGAAGAAATCTAAATTGACTATCACATAACTTTTTTTCTATGATTCGTTTTTATTTTCTATTTATCTACACTGACTTAAGAATCTAGTGTAGTGGTGATGTGCACACTTTAGAGTCAGGCTGCAGAGATTCAAATCTGAGGGCTGTTAGTTGGGGCAAAGTACTCATTTTTTCATGAGTATTCTCTTTTTCTTCATCCCTGAAAGACGGATTACAGTATCCTTCAGATGGCTGCTGTGTTAAATGAGATAGTAAACATAAAGCTCTATGAATAGCATCTGACACATAAAACATAATTCTTTTGTTCTGATTTATTTTTCATAATCTTTTTCCTTCCAGATTGTCTTCAAATTAATCAGTGAGTCAGAAAACAGTTTTTAAACATCTGCTAAGGGATCAGTAAGGGATAGCAAAAAACAATAATAATAATATAGAAGCACCGCATTTGGAAAGTTTGCAATTCTCTTGGCTCGACACCATATAATGCACATAAAACCATAAGAAATAATAAATCACGGTAAACCATTATGGGCTAAATTGCACAGAATATATGTTGTGCAAACTTAGAAAAGGAGACATCAGTAAGGACAGTTTCATGGAGACTGTTGGAACTTAAAATGATCTTCAAGGATGAGTAATACAGTATTCAAGTGTGTGAAGATAAGAAGAATGCATTCCAGGTAGAAAACAACACTGAAAATGACACAGATGAAGGTTCTGTATACTCCTGAGAAGGTGAAGACCTAGCCTGGCCTGGCTTCATCTTATCTTTATTTCTTTTAGATCAGTAGGAAAATTAAGCTCAAATTTAAATTGAACTAGTAGAGCAAAGATGCACAAATCCCCATTCCATAGCAAACAGTACTTGTGATTGGAATAGCACATCCCCATCTTTTACATTTCATTCTCTAAATTAGACTGCTGCTGCTGCTGCTGCTAAGTCACTTCAGTCGTGTCCAACTCTGCTCGACCCCATAGGCGGCAGCCCGCCAGGCTCCCCCATCCCTGGGATTCTCCAGGCAAGAACACTGGAGTGGGCTGCCATTTCCTTCTCCAATGCATGAAAGTGGAAAGTGAAAGTGAAGTCGCTCAGTCATGTCTGACTCTTAGCGACCCCATGGACTGCAGCCTACCAGGCTCCTCCATCCATGGGATTTTCCAGGCAACAGTACTGGAGTGGGTTGCCATTGCCTTCTTCCTAAATTAGACTAGTTCCTTTCCATTCTCTCAACTCTTATATGACTAAGAAAATGCCTTGGTCTGGAATTGCAACTAACGAAAACAGCGTTGCCAAGTCGGTAGAGTAGGTCACAGCTTTTAATAATCTCCTGTGGTACTTTCTGAAGCTTATTAGAATGATGCTCACCATTGTTTCCCAAAGCAATAGCTTCCATAGCTCCTGGGAAGTGTTTATAGAGCAGCCAGGTAAGAAATGTCTGGTTGTTGCAACAACTGTTAGAATTTTGAAAAGTCCAATAGATTCCCCTGAACATCATTAAAATTCTACAATTAGATTACACAACTGAAGGAACTATTTACATGAAGACTATTTTCTTTTTTGCTCTTTGAATACTGCTTCTCCAAATCTACCTCTTTCCTATTTTTATTATTTTTAATTGGAGGATAATTGCTTTACAATGTTGTGCTGGTTTCTGCTATATATCAATATGAGTCAGCCATAGGTATACCTGTGTTCCCTCCCTCTTGAAACAGAAACAACTACAATATGAACAGCAGAATGTAAAAATCAGAATTATTATCTTATGTAATTACTTATTTGAAGAATTCATGTTTAATTTGACTTTATTTAAATGTCTACAGGTGGTTCTTTTGGTTCATGGAGAATTGAGAATACAGGTAAAGTATGAAAAAGATTTTTGCAATTAAAATAGTTTAGTTTAAAAATTGTACTGGAAAAATAAATATTTATTTAATATTAAAAATTACTAAATAATTTAATTGTGAAAATACAATTCTAACAACTAACCTAGTAATACTTTAATACTAGCATGAATCGATATCATTATTGTAATTTACCTCATGCATTCTTTTGTCTTATCTTAAAAATATCAACTGATAAACCAGTATTTGTGCCCAGAACAGTTAGATGTTGTGCAATATATATAGGAAATATAAAATATGGTTAAATGCTAATATTAAAAATCATATAGCTCTGTAGCTGTGTTAGTTATTTACTGTTTCTTCTTTGCATGATAGTGTAAGGGAGAGAAAATTGGGTATTTAACCATTTTAAATATCTTGAAACATAGGAGACTCCCCAACCTAGGTGTCTGTAATTAATACTCAAAGCAAAAATTTCCAACAATGTGCATAATAAAATATAATCCCTTTTTGAATAAGACAAAAGGACAATACGAAGAATATGAGACCGCAATACAAGGCAAAAGGAGATACAAACGTGAGTGGGTGAAATTCGCAAGACCCTGCAGAGAAGGAGAAGACAACTCGAACAGAAATCCAATTGCCAAAGTAAGTCTTACGAGCAGAAGCAATGTGAGTTTTGAGAATAAATGTACTAGGTGTAAATTAGAATAATGCGGAAATTCCAATTAGTAAGATACAAATTGAGGAGTCCATAGAACAAATAATCTGGTATTTTCAATAACACAAAAAATACAACAATAATGGTATTAATAATATCAATTTAAAAGAGAAAGATGAAGGAGTTACAGCTTCCAGAGTAATTAAAAATAATTAAGAGCCATTTCAATATATTTCAATGGATATGCCTTTTGGGATTCAGATTCTAGCAAATGAATAGAAAAATGTATATGGCCAAGTGCTTTGTTTGGGGCAGCAAATTATCCTCAGAGAATGTGACTGTCTTTACCAATAATGTATTTAACACGGGTTCACTGCAGGAGTTATGACAATTTCACAAGCTGAAAACATTCAGGATAATGTCTCTCAATAAACCCAAAAATACCATACTCCTAATCAAGTGCAGATTAATCACACTATTGTTCCAGGCAAGAGAGGTTAAAGGCATAGAGTCCAGATTAAGTTGAGGTGGACCTTTCTACCAGTTGGTTCTCATGAGAGTCAGTTTAGTCAGTCACAGCTGATGTCTGGCTGCCAGTGCAAAAGCAAAAGTCCCTTATCACTAGAGCACGCTGCTAGGGAACAGAGGTAGTGGCAAGCAAGATTACAGTTTTCACCACTGCCAGGCAAAAGATGCCTTGCCCAGGCAGGAGCTAATGCCCCAAGCTCTTCAGAGAGGCACTTAGATCAGCTAAGAGTTGCCTTGCCCAGACTGAACACTCTCAAGAAGTCCTCACAAACTGTTCTTATTTAAAGCTTAAATGTCTCCCAGCCATAGTGACTTCTCCACGCACTTGTATCAATAAGCCCCAGTGTTGCTCAGCAAGAGCCGAGCTGAATGTATATTGACAGTCACAGATATCCACAACAACATCCTGACAGCTTCCTCAATGCAAACAACCACACTCTTAAAGCAACTCTATTCCTAGATAAAAACAAAAAAGTAGATTTGAAATCATAGCAAACCAATATACAGCAATAAGACAATTAAAGATGGTTGACAATCAACATTGGATTGGCCATGTATTCAGAACTGTTGAAGCTGGGTGATGAGATATATCAGGTTCATTATACATTCTAACTTTATAATATATTTGAAATTTTCCCTATTAAAAATTTAAAGATTAATAATAATAAAAGCAATTCATTCTAATATTTTTAACACTTAGTATATTATCACTTTCCATTTTTTTCTCCAGCTTCTCCTATTTAAAACTAAATGTCTTTTGTGTGTGTGTGTTATCTGCTAAGCAAGGAGGCATTCAGTAGTAGCCTTGTCCTTGACTTTCTCTCAACCTTTTAACATCACCATGGTGACCACAGTCTGGGCAAATATTCTAAGGCTGGAAAGGTTAAGGTACGTTGGTCCATACTGGCCAACAGAGGAAACAATTTGACTTTATTTCATATTCCTAGTAGCTATCAAGGCAAAAAAATAAACAACACAGTGTCAGAAAGCATGAATAAAATGAACAGATGACTTGAGAGTGTGGAGCACAGGGGGTAAGGAAGAGGCCTGAGTGATGATCACCTTAACATTTTGGGTATTTTGGACTGCAGATTACTTCAGACTTCGAAGCAACCCAGAAAATTACCTACCACATCTCGGGAATAGGAATTGATCAGCCCCCTTTTGGAATCTTTGTCGTTGACAGAAACACTGGGGAAATTAACATAACAGCCATAGTTGATAGAGAAGTAACCCCAAGCTTCCAGGTAAGTGTGCGTCCTCGATATCACCCTTTCCCTTGTGGCAATGACTTTAGAAGGTTAATCTAGAAGGATATCAGTGCATGAATCCATCCACCATCAAATAACAAAGAGCCTTCCTTGGATGTTCCTGGTGATCCACTGGTCAGGACTCTGGGCTTCCACTGCAGGGGCTGCAGGTTCAATCCCTGGTTGGGAAACTAAAATCCCACAGGCTGCAATGTGCAGCGTAAAAGTAAAAAAAACAAATAAAACAAAGAGCTTCTGAAGGTTGTGCCCCTGAAGGAACAACCCAGGAGGGTGTATGAACACTGAACTCCAGCATGCTTCTGGCCAAGACTTTCAGGCTAACAGTAGCAGCCCACAAGAAGGGGTAACTTGGCCAACTAGTCTACCCAGAGTAGACACTTCCCTACTTTGTCTCCTCTTTGTGAAAAATATTTTTCCTCTTTGCACAAAAGAACTGTATATGCTGCTGCTGCTGCTGCTGCTAAGTCGCTTCAGTCATGTCTGACTCTGTGCAACCCCAGAGACGGCAGCCCACCAGGCTCCCCCGTCCCTGGGATTCTCCAGGCAAGAACACTGGAGTGGGTTGCCATTTCCTTCTCCAATGCATGAAAGTGAAAAGTGAAAGTGAAGTCGTTCAGTCGTGCCTGACTCTTAGTGACCCCATGGACTGCAGCCTACCAGGCTCCTCGGTCCATGGGATTTTCCAGGCAAGAGTACTGGAGTGGGGTACCATTGCCTTCTCCGCTGTACATGCTAGGAGAGGCCTTATCTCGACAAGTTTTAATAATAAGCAAACTGGTGTTGTAGAACATCCATTAATGTGTCCTCTCCTTTTCTAGATTACGTGTCGTGCTCTCAACGCCCTAGGACAAGACGTAGAAAAACCACTTATACTAACAGTCAAAATTTTAGATATAAATGACAATGCTCCAGTATTTTCACAAAGCATATTCCAGGGTGAAATTGAAGAAAATAGTGCTTCGAGTAAGTCTTCGGCAGTAACTACCACTTTTAATTATTTTTGTTTAACTTTCAGATACAAGCATGATTATCATACATCATTTTATTCTCTTAGTTTCATCAGTAGCTTTGTAGAAAAATCCATGAAGACAGTCTGGGTCTTCCTTGCTAATATTTGTGATTGAGCTACTTATCCACTGCCATTGTACTTCTAGGCTATGGCTGTGTTATCAAGTCAAAGCTTATTCTAGTCACAAAGCTGAAGAGGGGGCTTTAGACAACCCAGATGCATCAGCTGGGCCTTCTTAGATTATAAGAGACAGAGACACTCTCCTTACATGGATAACTGGGGGGAAAGGGAGAACATAAAGCCATTCAGCAAGGGTAAAAAAATGAAGAGGAAACGGTCTCAACCTCAACACAACCAACCAAGGCTTAGTGAGAAGTGGAGGATTTTTATGGAAGGCAGCACAGGTCAACTGACTCCGTCACCTGACTAAGAGATACTGCACGTGACATGTAGTTTTTTGGCATACAGATAGTTTTAAGATCTTAAAAGACAAAGATCAATTTGAAATGGTGTTGGATATTTAACGTGAACATAATGTCAATCTTTACATAGCCTTTAATGAACTTCTGTACTCCTAGACTCACTGGTGATGATACTAAATGCCACAGATGCAGATGAACCGAACCACCTGAACTCTAAAATTGCCTTCAAAATCATCTCTCAGGAACCTGCAGGCACATCCATGTTCCTCCTAAGCAGACACACAGGGGAAGTCCGCACTTTGACCAATTCACTTGATCGAGAGGTAAAGCAAGGCTCTTGGGAGCATTCAGTAACTCAGGATTCAGTTGTAAGCAACCCAAGAGAGGTGACTCCCTTCTACCTAAGAAGGAAAGAGGGAAGGAAGAGGGGTTCTCTGGATTCAACTGACCCAACTGAGGGACGCTCCTCGCATCCTACTGTGATTTTGCTGGGGTGGGTTGTGTGTCTGAGACCTGCACAATCGACTGTACCTCAATAAATGAGTATCCCACATCCATGGAAGTTAAACTGAGGGAATAAGAGAAGGCATTGTATCCACGGACAGAGACTGAACTGGGGCTAATCCCTCATGTGATGGAGGAAAAGGAAACTTCCTAGGGAGAAATTCGTATCTGGAATAAAGCCTTCTCTGATGCTGTGCTTTTTCTCCTGACTTCTTTCCATTTTACTCCTGTTTCTAGAACACTAGAGAATCCCCAGGAATTACCTGATGGTCCCATGGTAGAGCTTCATGCTCTCTCTGCTGAGCAACCGGATTCAATCCTTGGTTAAGAAACTAAGGTCCCACAAACCACATGGAGCGGCCACAAGGGAAACAGAAAAAAGAATCCCCTTACTCTCTCTTCTCCATTGTTCTATCGACACATCTCCAACAACGCACAAGACCCCATCAGACTCTGTATTACTTTTCCACAAGTGATTTTCCAAACAGACCAGTAAGGAAGCTCCATAAATGAGCTTCCCTCAGATAAACAGAGTACCATCCTCATTGTCCGTTTCTGCTCTTAGTGCACTTTCCTGCCCTAAGAAGCTCACAAAAGAGAAAACTTGTATCAGCCCCATAAAGACTTCCTCCTGTGCCCCACGTGCTTCGTCTATGGTGGACAATGAAAGTGCATGTGGTCCTTCTAGAGAACGAACCATGAGTTTAAATATTTTCACTTCCTTCCCATAGGAAGCAAGTAGTTGTCATTCATATCCCTGACACTAGAGATTAATCATTTTTCTTTTTTTCCCCAAATTTAGCAAGTTAGCAGCTATCGCCTGGTTGTGAGTGGTGCAGACAGAGATGGAGAAGGACTATCATCTCAGTGTGAATGTAGCATTAAAGTGAAAGATGTCAATGATAATTTCCCCACATTCAGAGAATCACAGGTGTGCCTTTTATTCCTTGAAAAATAATTACTTAGAACATAATTATAAAATAATTATATATATATGTTTATATATATATTATGTTATACCTTACCACCATAATTTGGGATTTGCTGGCTTGCTGGCTTTTAGTTACATTCTCTGCACTTTTCTTTTAAAATAAACTATTGTAAAAGATAAGAATTCAGGGACCAGCAAAGAGCCAATACATAATTTGGGAATTAATGACTAATGCCATTCAGAATGAATATAATTCTTTTAGATAAAACCTGACATTGAAACTTAAATTCTGCTTTTTTTCAGTATTTAGCAAGGATTGAAGAAAACACTTTAAGTTCTGAGTTGCTTCGAATTCAAGTAATAGATTTGGACGAAGAGTTCACTGATAATTGGCTTGCAGACTTCTTCTTCACGTCTGGAAATGAAGGGCATTGGTTTGAAATAGAAACTGATCTCAGAACTAACGAAGGTATCCTGAAAGTAGTTAAGGTAAGGTCTGATTTCCTTTCAGTGGGAAAAACATTCTGTATTCACCAAAACTGTTACTTTATGTTAGCCGAAACTGTCATAAATAAACCTTATTCACTTACAAATAATAATATCACTTCTCTACATAAAATATAAAACACACACAAAAGTAGACAGAATTTTGAAAACACAGCCCCATTTCCTAAGGAGACTTTTCTTAACATGTTGATTTATTTCCTTCCAAACTATCATCCTTTCTACAGAAACACAAACACACTAATAGATATATATGTATCAGTGTGCCTGTTTTAAGCACAAGAAAGTAACACATTTCCTGACTTAAACTCAGGAACAGACAAGAATACATTGAATAGTGGCTTGTGCATTTGTCGACTTACTTTAAATGGATTAGCTACAGTCCTCGGAAGGGAAAAACGGCAACTTTTTCTAGGAAATGGGAATATATAAACTAAGTTTGCAAAATAATTCAGTAAAACTTCCATTTAACAGACTTGGTTACAACAGACCCTTCATCTGAAATAACATAAACCTATTTATGTCTGCCTATTGTATAGACTAGAAAAATATTACCACTGTTTTAGGACATTCCTTGGCATAGGACATTGGACTATATGAGCTTCTCTCTTAATTCCGTGAGTCCAGCAGAATGACAGACCCATAATATTCCCTTAACAGGGTGACTGCTGCAATTCCAGATTGCTGGAAGCCCCATACGACTTCCTATTACTCTGCTTTTCAGAGAGTGAGCTACAGCCCTCCTCAGTTGCAAGGTTTTGTTATAGTCTGGCCCTGACCTTCCTTCCTATGGCCTGTGCTGCCGCCGGCCTTGCCTCCCTCTCTTCGAGATGCTGGCAATCCCTTCTGGGTAGACTTCCCCACCCCCACCTCCTGTGTCTACCCCCCTTCATTCTCCGTCTACCACATTTTTCTGAAAAACAGTTTGGACCAATTACTGTCCCTTAAAAACCTTCCTTGTTCTCACTGGCTGTGAAAATGGCCCTCAGTTAAAGACTGTCCCTTTGAATCCGCTGCAGCTTCTCCTAGCCTGTGGGAACCTAGGAGTGGTTGGTCCAGTTTGTCTTCAGGGAAGGCTGAGCAGCTCCTCAGGGGGCTCTAATATGCAGCCAGGGTTGATGACCACCTGCTGGCCTTGGAGATGACCTTCAACCCCCTCAGAGTTGTACCCCAGGCCTCTCACTATCACCAGCTCCCTATCACCTTCTGCTAAATCTGGCATTTACTCTGACTGAATGACTCCTCCTCACCCTGAAATGCTCACATGAAAACCTCTAGGAAGCCTTTCCTGATTTTTCTCAAGTCCAAGTCTTCAGTCGCCTTCACACAGAGACTCTACCATCTCTTTGGTCACTTAGCCCTTACATTCTAATGACCAGTTTGAGCATCTTTCTCTTCTTCTCCACTAGGAAACCCTTGAGTCCACAAAACCAGGCACTGCCAAATGAAAACTCAAATCTAGACCTCATACCTTATTTTCAGTTATACTCCAATGTAACCAAAATGAACATTTCCTTATCCCGTCACCCTTAGAAAATTTACTAGTGAATGAAAAGAGCTATCCTGGGATATCTCTGGCCTTGACTTGTGCCACTTCAATATGAGAGTCAAACAAATAGTGAACACAAAAGACCATATGAAAATGGTTCTATGGAGAGTTGGTGGGCCACCCTCTCACTGCTCTACAGAAGCCTATGTGACAACCAAGTTTAGTAAGATAATTTGTCGTTTCTGAATTTTTTTAAGTCAGGAAAGATATTACTGTACATGAATCCACTATTTCCACTGCAGAGAATTCACTATTCTGTGAGTGGATGTAGCTACCATTTACAGGAATGTATTGTGGGTCGTAATTTGTTCAGTCCTTACAACAATCTGATGAGGTAAGAGTTTTTTTTTCTTTTTCAGAAGTAAATAGTTGAGGATCAGAGATATTAAATATTGTGCCCTGAGTCACACAGCTATTAAGTAGCAGAACCAGGATTCAAACCAAGCAACAACAACAAATTTGGAATTCTTTCCACTGCATCACACAGCCTAAAGAAACTGTAAAGGTGTTTTGTTAGTCTTAAAAGAGATAACTGTGCTTCATAAGTATCTGTCATCAAACTGAGGTTTCATAAGCGAAGAATTCTGAAGGACCCTCATCAGAGCATTACAATCATCTGTGAAACCGTTTTGCTGTATAGAAAAAAAGGATTCATTCATAGAAATAAAGGAGTCATTCATAGCACATAACATAGAGTTCTCTGGTCCTCTTACCTGATCATATTTTTGTGATACTTCTTTCCTTCTATTTTTATTTTTACTCTAGTCTCTAGATTATGAACAAGTACAGAGCATGCAACTTGGTATCGCCGTCAAAAACAAAGCTGAATTTCACCAATCCGTAATCTCTCAATATCAAGTCCAGTCAACCCCACTCATAGTTCAAGTAATAAATGTGAGGGAAGGAATTGCATTCCGTCCTTCTCCCAAGACATTTACTGTCCGAAAAGGCATAAGTAGTAGACAGTTGATCAATTACGTCCTGGGAACCTATCAAGCCATTGATGAAGACACTGGTGAAGTTGCGTCATTTGTCAGGTGAGAATAATTTTTTTAATATCTCGTTATTCCTTGATGAAGTTTCTTTTACTTTTATTGAAGTTTAGTTGGTTTACAATGTTGTGTTCATTTCTTATGTACAGTAAAGTGACTAAGTTATAAACATATAACCTTTTTTCAGATTCTCCATTTCAGTTTATCACAGGATATTGAATATAATTCCCTGGGCTGGACAGTAGGACCTTGCTGTTTACCTTGACTAGCTTTAATTTATAAACTATTGCAAAATAATATCTAAACTACTCTATGCCAAGAATATAAAGAGATACAATGGTAACCAACTCAAGGACCTATATAACTCAGGAAGAGATGTGCTATGAGCTAAGGTAGCATAAACATAAGTGAAAGCGGAAATGAAGAATGACAGCCTGTCTAGTGAGATCTAGAAAGAGTTTCATGCAAACTTTCAGTTGAGCCTTAAAAAAGTAGAATTTCACCAGAAGACCATGGTGTAGTCAGACATAGAACAGTACGTACAAAGCACGGTGCCTAAAATAATAAAACACCATGAAAAGTTGCTGCTATAGTATAAAGAACAAGGACACAGTTATTTTACTGAGCAGAGCAGAAAATTTAAAAACCAGGCTAACATATTCTTAAGGCTTATGAAATACTCCTTGTCTAGGCTAATATGTTAATTTTCTGCTGCTTTTTAAAAAGTATATTTCAGAGTCTTATGAAAATACATTAAATATAAGTCATTTTCATTAAATAGGTAACATTCCATGTTTGGAAAAAAACTTACTGTTTTCTGTTATAAAACAGATATGTCTTGGGACGTAATGATGGTGGTTTGCTAATGATTGATTCAAAAACTGCTGAAATCAAATTTGTCAAAAACATTGATCGAGACGTTACTTTCATAGTTAACAAGACAATCACAGCTGAAGTTCTGGCCATAGATGGTAAGAAAAAAATATTATTCCAATTAGCATTTTTTTATGAATAGATGCTTTTGATTACTAACATATTACATTTATCACTGCATGCATATGTGCTAAGTCACTTCAGTCATGTCCAACTCTTTGCAACCCCATGAACTGTAGCCCACCAGGCTCCTCTGTCCATGAAATTTCCCAGGCAAGAATCCTGGAGTGAGTTGCCATTTCCTTCTCCAAGGGATCTTCCTGACCCAGGGATTGAACCTGCATCTCCTGCGTAGCAGGCAGATTCCTTACCACTGAGACACCAGGGAAGAACCTTTATCACTAGATAAAGTTGATTACCTTAGGGGTCTTGGGTCTTAAGTCTGAGGTGGCTAAATCTAGGCGATGACTAAGCATCCTAGCTTCTCAATGGAATTCACTGGACCAGTGAATTCTGGGTTTAGTCCTACTATTTGCTGTAGTTGGCGCAAGAATTTCTTGATTTGAGAATGTGGACAAAGATTGATACAGAAGGCCTATCAGGGAAGTTCAGCTCAAATGTGAGGTGCCTTTGTGAGTTACTTACACACAGAGTGAGTTACTTACAGAGACTTATATGCTTATATCATAGAACAGGAAAAATCTTCTGAAAAATTTTCTAAATGAAGCACCTTGACTATGTGCTTGACTATGTGCTTCCCTAAGTGTAAAATTAATTTATACTCAAGGCAATTTCAGCAAACATAAAAATAAAATAAAAAATCATATTATCTGGAAAAACAGAAAAAAGCACTAAGGGAAACAACAGAAGTAATTCTTAATCCCACCACTGAGAGATCTTATATCTTGGGTAATAAAAATAAATCATAGTTTATTCCAAATACTTTGGTTCAAGCTTTTAAAGCAGAAATCTTCCACACAGTCTGGGTTCATGCACTAGAATATATTTAAGAAAACTATTATTTTTATGTTGATTTCATTCATAATCAGTGAATTTATCACCTTAAAGGTCTTGGTTCCAATCACATTGAATAGCTGATGCTACTAATTAAGGTGGCTCAGAGGTAAAGAATCCACCTGCTAATGCAGGATTCCATCTGTGGGTCGGGAAGATCCCCTGGAGAAGGAAATGACCCACTCCAGTATTCCTGCCTGGAGAATCCCATAGACAGAGGAGACTGGCAGGCTCCAGTCCATGGGACTGTAAAGAGTCAGACATGACTTAGTGACTG
Organism: Bos javanicus; assembly: GCF_032452875.1. Taxonomy (NCBI): domain Eukaryota; kingdom Metazoa; phylum Chordata; class Mammalia; order Artiodactyla; family Bovidae; genus Bos; species Bos javanicus. Next base: position 25,727,629 of record NC_083891.1, on the reverse strand, counting down.
AACAACAACAAGCTAATTAAACTAATTAAAGACAGCAGGCAAGCTGATAATTAGATTTCCTTTTAACCAGGTACAGAAATTGGGTGACATCTTTTTATTTGTAGGAATAACAGACACAATTTCATGAGTATGTACACTAATCTGGTGCATGTGAGATCGTTTTTTTCTAATATTTATTTATTTATTCCCTGGTTGCACTGGGGCTTCTTTGCCGTGTTCAGGCTTTCTCTAGTTGCAGCAAGCAGGGGCCACTCTCCAGTCGTGGTGCACGGGATTTTCATTGTGGCGGCTTCCCTCGTTGCGGAGCACAGGCTCTCAGCTTCAGTAGTTGTAGCGTGTGGGCTCAGCAGTTGCAACTCACAGGCACTAGGGCACAGGCTTCGCAGTTGAGGTGCACGGGCTTTTACTCCACGGCATGTGGTGTCTTCCTGGACCAGTGATCAAACCCATGTCCCCTGCGCTGGCAGGTGGATTCTTATCCGCTGTGCCACCAGAGAAGTCCATGCATGTGAGAGACATTTTAAGGGCTTATTTATGTTTCTTTATTTTGCACAACTTGCTCTGTATAGTTCTCTAACTCTAAAATGTTATTCTTACAGGAAACACCGGTAAAACTTCAACAGGCACCATATTTGTCCTAGTACCTGATTTTAATGAAAAGTGTCCAACAATTGCCCTGGAAAAGGAAGCAGTCTGTAGTTCGTCACCTTCCGTGGTTGTCAGAGCTTCACCACTGGAAAGGGATAAATATGCTGGCCCCTATGAATTTTCAGTGGAACACCAAAGCCTAAAACTTCCAGTTGTATGGAGTATCTCAGGAAGAGATGGTGAGTAATTGTAAAGCTGCTTCTACAAATGAAAACTGCTGCTTCTTTATATTTCCAGAAGGTTAAGAGGGAGTCCATTTGGGAGCAAGTCCGTTCCAAGAGTAATTTTTAAAATTCTTTGCAATGAAGATGATGTCCTATCCTCATGAATTTCCTCTGTCTTCAGAAAAGGAACAATATAAGATATTCAGTTCAGTTCAGTCGCTCAGTTGTGTCCAACTCTTTGCGACCCCATGAATTGCAGCACACCAGGCCTCCCTGTCCAACACCAACTCCCGGAGTTCACTCAAACTCATGTCCAATTTTAAAAATTCTTTGCAATGAAGATGATGTCCTATCCTTATGAATTTCCTCTGTCTTCAGAAAAGGAACAATATATTAGCACTATTTAAAATTTTCTGTTTTTCTCATGTGGACTCTATTGGATATTTTTATATTTTCAATTTTTTATCTGTATCTCCTCAGTATACCAAAATAAATAAATAATGAAAAGATTACAGTCAGGCACCTATTTTACTGCTGAGCTGTTTAGATTTCTAAATACATAAACTTTTCCTAACTGGCCAGCCTGTCAGCAGACTGGAGGGGTCAACCTGCTCAAGGTTGTCTAGTCTGTCACTAGTTAGGAATCTTGAAAGCATGGTAGGCTGAAATTCTCAAACTCATAAGCCAATGGTCAAGTTAATCCATCCTTACTTTTCTCCTAACTTTTATAATGCTAATTTCACATTTCCTATGTTTTCCAGGAGTCTCATAGAAAAAGCCATTAGACATAATAAGAATCTTCTCTCTTTTTAGATTTCATAGTGACCAGCAGGGCTTCCCAGGTGGCTCAGTGGTAAAGAACCTGCCTGCCAAGCAGGAGACACAGGTTCAATCCCTGGGTCGGGAAGATCCCCTGGAGAAGTAAATGGTAACCTACTCCAGTATTCTTGCTTGGGAAATCCCATGAACTGTAGGCCGCCAGGCTCCTCTGTTGCAAAAGAGTGGGACATGACTTAGTGACTAAAAAACAACAAAAGTAACTATCGGGCCACTTCAAGTCCTTTGTAAATGACCTCATCTATTGCTTGCTCTTTTCTGAAATAATGTATACCCAACTGAACCCCAACAACCCTCATAACTGCTCCAGTCTCACCCTACTTATTTGTGACAGTGATGTGTCAATTGTCGCCCTATTCACCCAAAACAACAAGTAGTTTTAAGAGCCAGAGACACCTTGTCCTACTGCTGATGTGTTTGATGGTTCCCCTACAGCTACATCCGCACTCCTCACAGCCCCACAGCCAGTCTCTCCCGGAGTGTACAGAATCTCCGTCATGGTCACGGACAGTGAGGGGAGGCGGTGCGAGGAACCAGAGAGCTTGACCCTGGAAGTCTGCCAATGTGACTACAGGGACATCTGTCTAAATGTGTATCCAACCAGCACCACTAATCCCATAATTGGAGAGAGGTCTGGGAGGATGGGGGCTGCCGCCATCGGTCTGCTATTCCTCGGCCTTTTGCTGCTACTGTGTGAGTATGCCAGGGGTATGGTAGCATGTGCACGGACAAAGCATCTCTGCAGCTGTTTTAGAGGCAGAGCTCACAGGGTGAGGTGGGCGCGGGGGTGCGCTGACATCTTCAGAAAGACCCAGAAATGTTTAAAGTTAACATATGACTTGCCAACAATCTATATTTATAATACAGCAGAGCAGGTCGTGTATGTTAGACATATAGAAACCAGCAGCAGAGAATCAAAGAAAGGCGAAAAGAAAGCATGGACAGTCTACACACTGCCTGGAATGTTCACGGTCAAAATAATGACTTTATCCAGGATCGCAGTACTTTCTAAAATGTCTTTTCCCTCTACAAGTCTCATGAAATTCTAAAATACAATAGAGTCCTGACCAAAAAAATTTAGGAAAAATTCTAAGATAGCATAAGCTTTGAGCTTTACAATGCACATAAATATATCGCACTCTGAGAAGTTGTTGCTTAATCCAGAATTTCCTCAAAATAGCTTTGCACCTGAAAATACACTCGTTTAAGGCTCAAACTTAATATGATGAAGTTTACTGAATACATTAAGGGACTTTACATACATGTATTTTTTTCTCTTTCTTTTTTATATTTTTAAATTATGAAAGTATGATAACACATTTACAGGAGAGAGTTAGAGAATACAAAGTTATTTGTATAGTTATAGTTCCACTACATATGACAATTATTTTTTAAGTAGGTAAATGAAGATTTTTAGAGTTGCAATATCAAACTCTCAAAAACTGACAGAATGTACAGAAATGTAGAAGGATAGAGTAGACCTGAAAAGTACTATGAACCAATTCAACATAATTAAGATTTATACAATTTTCACACAATAGTAGGATACAACAAATTCTATTCAAGTTCCCATAGACTATAAACTAGGAGACACTGGACCATACCCAGGGATATAAGACAAGTTCCATTCCAAGAGGGAGAGTTGCTGAGAATATCTGAATAAAAGACCGACATGATCTTACTTGTATTTTAGATAGATAACACTGACAGCAGTGTGTACTGCAAATTAAAAAGGGAAGAACAGTTAGGAGGTTATTATAATATTATAGCTCACATGGGATGATGAAGGCCAGGTTTTGAGCCACAGCATAAGACTGGAAAGGAATGAATAGGTATGGGAGGCACAGTTGGAGTAAATGGAGAAGATCTGGAGACTAATGGAGAGAATGAATGGATGAGAAGTCCAGATGAACCACTGAATTCAGTTGCTACTGAAACCATTAAATGAAATTGAAAATATCAGACAAAGTGCAGGTAAGTAGGGTGGCAATCATAAATCTGATTTTGAAATGTTGAATTTTGAGGTACAGATATATCCTCTAGACTACTATGCAGTTGGGATTGTGGCTCAGGATGGCGGTCAGAGGAAATATACTGTGATATTCCCACAGTCATATTTGCTTCATGTGATCCTACCATTTGCAAAAGATCATATCTTGAATTTTGTGGACAGAACATACACATGTTTCTGTGGAAACACAGTCAATGCTTTGAAAAACTTTCTCTGGATGTGTATATAAAAATCGAATACATACTGTACATACAATGATCAACAAGACTTCTAAAAGACTGTTATACTCATCTAAAAATACTGACCATACATATATATATTCATCACTTTTCAAAATGAATTTGCCCACTTAAAATAGTCAACCCTTCCCATACATTTAATTAAGTCATAGAATTGAGGATGGCAATAAAGCCTTTGGAGGTATCACTTATATGAACAGTTTGTTAAATTCTGAGAAAATGTGCTTTGTCCAACTTATTTTATATACTTGGCCCAATTTTTTCATCATATATTTACATTTATATATATGTAACTGACCTAATTTGTATAATTGATGTAGCTCATTCAAACAATACGGGGAGTCCTCATGGCACTCAATACCATCCTTTATCTCCATTAACTCATAATCCTTACAATGATATATATCCCCCCATTCTTCGGATAGTTAATGGAGGCAAGAAAAGATGATGTAATTTGTCCAGCTGGTGAATGGTGAAGCCAAAATTCAAACCCTAGAAGACTGACTCCAGAGCCTATATACTCTTAAACCCCTCACTAAGCTGCCAGTAAGTAAAAGAATTCAAACTAGGATTTAGTGCTTTCCTTCTTCAGGGCAGGACTTCCCTCATAGCTCAGTCAGTAAAGAATCTGCCTGCAATGCGGGAGACCCAGGTTAGATTCTTGGGTCGGGAAGATCCTCTAGAGAAGGAAATGGCAAACCATTCCAGTATACTCGCCTGGAGAATCCCATGGACAGAGGAGCCTAGCAGGCTACAGTCCATGGGATCACAAGAATCACACACAAACTCAGTCGGACACAAACATCCAGCACGCAGGGCAGAGGTGGAGGTGGGGTCATCGACCACCCAGCCTGGGAAGTGTTTCATTTCTCTCTTGGCCTATTAGCCTGCTGCTGCTGCTGTGTTGCTTCAGTCGTGTCCGACTCTAAATGATGCTAATCTTTATTGCCAAGATGTGACCTATCTGCACAGAAAGAATGATAATTACCCAGGCAGGAAGGCCCCTCCAAGCTAAGGATTCCTAAGTCACCATTAAGAGTGTAATGATATTAGATCATCACTTGCAGAGGGAGTTTGTAGGTTAATTGCTATTTCATAAAGAGGTGTTTAGAGACCAGATTACCATATCATTATAATGCCCACCTAAAATCTTGACTATTCAGGTGTGTATTCACCCCACATCATATACTGAGCTTCAATGTGTACAAATAAAAGCAATAATAAAAAATATATATTATAGAAAATAGTTGAGGAAATGAATGACCACTTTTATCATTCATCAAACAGTGCCTCTTTTAAGAAAATATACAGGTCACAAGAATAATCTGATCTGTCTCCTTCAGTTTCATAATTATGTGAAATTTGAGTATGCTTAGTTTATCCAATTTTACCTTGTAGAAATTAATTTTGCTATTAGATTTTCCATAAGCATTAAAGATACTGCATTTCTTTGTAATGTTTCCAACAATTGCCCTGTCAAGTCATTTCCAAGTGATTCAAATATCCTGATATTTTGTTTTCCTTCATACTAGTGGCTCTCCTCCTGCTGCTGACCTGTGACTGTGGGGCAGGTCCTATTGGGGGAGTGACCGGTGGATTTGTCCCGGTGCCAGATGGTTCAGAAGGAACAATTCACCCGTGGGGAATTGAAGGAGCCCAACCTGAAGACAAGGTGAAGATCCACTTTGTAAAACATTTATTTCACTCATACAGAGCAAACTTCAATTTACATACTAGATAGAAAAGGGGATAATGGGGTATAAAAAATAAGACTCCTGATCATCAAGGACCTATGAGAGTGCTGAAATGAATGGAGCCTTTTAGGATCTTAGCTCTTCAGATGTCACATCATAAAAGCAGTTACTCCTGCAAGAATTTGGAATTCTTGTAATGTCTCCATTTAAAAGGGAGTGTATTTCACTTATATTGCTTAAATCTGGTTAATTTTTAAATATATTTTTTGCATATTGCTTGTAGGAAATCACAAATATCTGTGTGCCACCTATAACTGCCAATGGAGTTGATTTCATGGAAAATTCTGGTAAGTGAACATTGAATTTATTTTTGAAAGGAACAATGGGTTAAATAAGAAATATTAAAAACTAAGAAATGTTCTAAATTCTCTCCTTAATAATTTGTGCACACACTGAGATATTACCACTGAAACAGGGTTTCAATGAATCGGTTTACTGTTAGTATAGCAGTCAATTTTGTGACCTAGTTCTGACTTCAATAAGTTCATTTGTCTACTGATGTCACCATTTTTACTAGCAGAAGATTTGTTATATTTCTCCAAACTTCGGTAAACTGAAGTATAGCTCTCTGATAGTTGATTACTAATTTTTTAATAAGTTAAGGATTTTACATATATAGAAAAATGTAAAGGAGAATATAAAACACACTATGTACCCACCATCCAACTCTGCCTGTTAACACTGGTAATATTTGCAGTTAAAGTGTCGTGTGGGCCCATCCTAGATCTTGTTGCCCTTCTTTCTTCCCCAGAACAGGAACCTGATTTCAATTCAATAACCAATTCTTGTATTTAATCATGGGTTTCCCTAGTGGCTCAGTGGTAAAGAATCTGCTTGCCAGTGCAGGAGATGGGGGTTCAATCCCTGGGTCAGGAAGATCCCCTGGAGCAGGAAATGGCAACCCACTCAGTATTCTTGCCTGGAAAATCCTATGGACAGAGGAGCCTGGTGGGCTACAGTCCATGGGATCAAAAAAGAATTGGACACAACTGAGCGAACTGCAGCCATGAAATTAAAAGACGCTTACTCCTTGGAAGGAAAGTTATGACCAACCTAGATAGCATGTTCAAAAGCAGAGACATTACTTTGCCAACAAAGGTTCGTCTAGTCAAGGCTATGGTTTCTCCTGTGGTCATATATGGATGTGAGAGTTGGACTGTGAAGAAGGCTGAGCGCTGAAGAATTGATGCCTTTGAACTGTGGTGTTGGAGAAGACTCTTGAGAGTCCCTGGGACTGCAAGGAGATCCAACCAGTCCATTCTGAAGGAGATCAGCCCTGGGATTTCTTTGGAAGGAATGATGCTAAAGCTGAAACTCCAGCACTTTGGCCACCTCATGCGAAGAGTTGACTCATTGGAAAAGACTGTGATGCTGGGAGGGATTGGGGGCAGGAGGAGAAGGGGACGACAGAGGATGAGATGGCTGGATGGCATCACTGACTCGATGGACATGAGTCTGGGTGAGCTCCGGGAGTTGGTGATGGACAGGGAGGCCTGGGGTGCTGTGATTCATGGGGTCGCAAAGAGTCGGACACGACTGAGCGACTGAACTGAACTGAACTGAACTGAGCAACTAAACAACAATATTTAATCATAATGGGACAAGGATCACTTGTGTTGTCATATAAGTGAAATTATTTATTTCTTTAGTTTACCAAACGACTATTTCATTCATCTTATCTCAGTGCCACACTAAGGTGTAAACTAGAACAAGAAGCATGCTAAGTTGCTTCAGTCAAACCCAAATCCCCTATGTCTCCTGCATTGGCAGGCACATTCTTTATCACTAGCGCTACCTGGGAAGCCTATAGAACAATAAGATCTAATGCCTCATATTCAAATTTTTCTTAATTCCATGCTTAGCAGTAGATTGTTTTTAAATGTCCAGCCTGAAAAATCTACATAAGATTGCCCCCAAAATGTAACTATCTGTCTTTATCAGCTACCTTAATCCTTATTTGCTTCTCCCATTACATCACAAAAACAATATTTTGAATTCTCTAGGAAAAAGAGCTTTCCATGAAAATGCAGTGTAAAGGCAACAGGCAGAACAGTCACAGCTCATTAAATTTTCATTAGGCACTAAGACACCTAATTAGCATTGGCTAATTTGCATGATTACATTATGTATGTTTCCTCTTTGGTTTCCATATTGAGCCAATATGACAGCTAAATTACAACTTCTTTTTTCCTGAAAACAAGCATCACATTAGAAGCTTTCCATGGCTGTGCGCTGAATATTTCATTTATACTTTTCCATTTCTGGCTGTTGTCACTGAAAATCTATTTTATTTTTTTAATTGGTATGGTTTCAGAAACAATACCTCTCTGAAAACAATGCCCTCTGTTACTCCCTCACCTCCTCTGTTACTCTCACATTACAGACTGTGGGGTGTTCTTCTCACCTTGAGTCATAAAATTGTATTTTCTCCCACATGCTGGCTTTACTTGGCAGGTGCTCTTGGATATCAAAGATCAGTAAAAACCAAAACAAAACAAATCACAGCATGAGATGTTACAGCACTTTATCCCTGTTTTTAGAAGTCTGTACAAATACATATGCTGGAGGGACGGTGGTAGAAGGAGCTTCGGGAATGGAACTGACCACCAATCTTGGAGCAGCTGCAGGATCTGAGGGTGCCGCGGGGTTCGGAGCAACCGCTGGTCTGAGCAACTTTTCCGTGGGACAGTCCGGGACGATGAGAACAAGGCATTCCACGGGAGGAACCAACAAGGACTTTGGGGAAGGGGCAATAAACATGAAATTCCTGGACTCCTACTTTTCTCAGGTAATCTGGTGGAAAACTCTGTGGCTTTGTTATCCTGTTTACATTAGAGATCTTTCTACTTGACTGAACTTCGGTTTTACAGTTTGGTTCTTTTGCAGCTTGGTATAAGACAAGAAAAGAGAAGTAAAGGCTCCTTGTTAAAATAACAAGGATAACCTAAGGTGGCTGCCAAAATCCAGCTACTGGTCAAAAGAAAGAAGGGATGGGTAGACACAAAATGAGAGAATATGGCAGCTCATTCCTCCCACTGAGATAACAACAGAAAGCAAAACCCTCTGCTTTTCAGATCAGCGGCATCCTCTTTAGACATACAAAGCAGTTATTTCTCATTTCCTGTACCATGAAGTATGTCAGAATACATCGGCATACATTTTTCTGAGAAGGTTATAGTATTCTTCACATTGTCAAGGAGTCCATGTCCAAAAATGCTGAAGAAACTTTAATGACCCAAACATAAAAGGGGAAACAAGGGACGTGGTCCAAGATGAGGCGAGGTGTCAGGAAGCAGAGAATCTACAAAGGGACAGGGGTGAAGGACAGAGAGGACGCTGGGAGGCAGGTAGCTTGCCTCCTAGTTGGTGCATCACTAGAATGGATCTCACCAGAGCTGTAAGTGATGGCATTTGTCCTCGTGGCCAAGCAGATGAAGGCTGACACAGTGTTTGAGGACAGACTGACAGGAAGGATCAGACTCCCAGTTAGGGGTCAGACTCTCACAAGGGTTACAGTGTCTTGGCCAAGGCCCCTGGCTGGTGAGAGCTGCCTCAGATGATGAGGAAGCCTGCACCCTGCCCCACACAATGACCTGCAGTAACCCAAACACACACAGGGACTTTCACAGATGGCCCAGCAAATAACCTCCAGGCTCCACACACATTTGCTCTGTATGGCTAAGTCCGTGTCAATGCAAGTCTTAAAACTCAAGAGTTCAAATATGAGCCTACAACAGACTCAAGTTTGAAGGAATGTCAATTGCATCATTCTCCAAACACAGATAACTTCTGTAACAAGACTGCTGATATGGAGTATGCCCTTACTTCTTTTGTTGCTGTTGCCATTCAGTCGATAAGTCATATCCAACTCTTTGGGACCCCATGAATTGCAGCACGCCAGGCTTCCCTGTCCATCACTATCTCCCTGATTTTGCTCAAACTCATGTCCATTGAGTCAGTGATGCCATCCAACCATCTCATCCTCTGTTGCCCCCCTTCTCCTGCCCTCAATCTTTCCCAGCATCAGGGTTTTTCCAGTGAGTTGGTTCTTTGCATCATGTGGCCAAAGAGCTTCAGCTTCAGCATCAGCCCTTCCAGTGAATATCCAGGGTTGATTTCCTTTAGGATTGACTGGTTTGATCTCCTTGCTGTGCAAGGGACTCTCAAGACTCTTCTCCAGCACTGCAATTCAAAACCATCAATTCTTTGGCACTCAGCCTTCCTTACGGTCCAACTCTCACATCTGTACATGACTTCAGTGGATTACCTCAATCACACAGTCACGATCAAACGTTGAGTTCTACGAAAGGTATTACATCCTTCCCTTGAATGTCTCTTACAGTTTATTTTCTCCTCTTCTCTCCACCTTTAGAAAGCATTTGCCTGTGCAGATGAAGACGACAGCCAGGAAGCAAATGACTGCTTGCTGATCTATGATAATGAAGGAATCGAGGCCCCCAGTTCTCCCGTCGGCTCCCTGGGTTGTTGCAGTTTTATTGCCGATGATTTTGACGAGAGTTTCTTGGACTCCCTCGGCCCCAAATTTAAAAAGCTGGCCGAGATAAGCCTCGGGATGGATGACGAAACCAAAAGCTCTCAGCCGCCTACCAAAGACAGCAGTTCTAGGGTTGACGCCTGTGGCCAACACGTACAAGTCCAGCAGTCAGAGTCTGTTAGGTACCAGACTTTGTCAGGCAGCCAGGGGGCATCTGCGCTGTCTGCTTCCAGTTCTGTCCTGCAGCCCACCGTTTCCATCACTGACCCTTTGCAGCATGGTAGCTATCTGGTAACGGAGACTTACTCGGCTTCTTCTGGTTCCCTTGTGCAACCTCCCGCTGCCGTTTTTGATCCACTTCTCACGCAAAATGTGATAGTGACGGAAAGAGTGATTTGTCCTACTCCTAGTATCACTGGCAACCTACATGGTCCTACAGAGCTACGAGGATCAGACAGTAAGATCTTTACAGAAGATCCTTCTTCCCGTCTGATATAAGCAGAGTGAACTGGAATTACATACTGGCCAAATACGGATACTTGAACCAAATTATTCAAAATAGCACAGCAAATCTCATAGTATTGGTCTGATTTGGCACTTATTTGCTACTCTTTCATAAACTGGTCATGATTACAGTCTAAATTGTCTAGTTTATACCCCCACACTGGATGTGTGGTCACTCTTACTTCTCAAATTCAAGTCCTAGTAGATCTTAAATGTTTTCCGAAATATCTTAAGATCATATTCAGTGGGAAAATTTCCTAATAATTTTTAAACTTCAAATGCAGTGTGTTTTGTGGATTAAAGACTTGGAGTCAAGACCCCCAGTTCTTGAATTTTTCACCTTTGCTTACATCATTAGTAATGATGTAAGAATCATAAAGTCTTCGCTAAAGCATTTTGAGCTGCTTGGGAAAAAGAAAAATAGTTGCATTTGAACTTCTTCCATCTTCTTGGTGTTGGGAGACCCTAGGGACATCTTTTGCTCAAGCTAAGGGTATTGGTTTACACATTAAACTTGCTGCATCTATATTCCTCATACGCTCACAATAAGACAGTTTTGAAATAGAAGTATCATAGGAAATTTAGGAAAGTTCAGTATGGTGTAAATATTTTTGTGTTTTTTTAAATCACCTTGAAAGGATCTACCTAAAGAAAATATTTTACGTTAACTCCCTCCCTACACTTCTCAATAACAGCAATCCTGTGTTAATAGTCTTTGAAAATTACTCTTTATTTTTTAAATGTTAGTAGGTAGATGTAACTTACATATGACGTGTAGTGATATTTATCATGTTAACAATGTCTACAGGTTCCTAGGAATACAAAATATGGCTTTTCTCACAAGCAAAAGAGGCCTCTGACTAGAGTAACACATAGTGAAATTTGTGAATGTGTATTATATACCGTGTTTCAGGTCAAAAAGGGATATAGAAAGAGATTATGAGTAACAATTTTATTAAGCCTCACTCCTTTTAAATGAAGCTGCTACCACAGTTTAATCCTTGAGTATAACCATGTTAGGTTAGTGACAGCTTAGAATATGTCATTTCACGTGTGTTACCCTGATGACAATGTAGTTCTTCAAGTCATTTCTAATCATTCAAGGTCCTCATCCTTTAGCCCATAGAGAGCACCCTACCTCTTATTAACATTATTGTCTTAGCTGAGACTTTACGAGGTCATTGTTTGGCTCTATTGTCTCTAATTGTATATAAAATAATCTTTTCTGGTTTTTGCCAAATTCAAATCTATATTTGTTTTCAGATGAAAGGCAAAGTATAAAGTGTTTGTGTTTTAACACAGAAGGGTGCAGTCCTAAGGATTCTCGGCGGGGAGGAGACCCCCTAAAATGTCCTTACATCTAGCATTCTTCTCTCTCCCTGGTGTCATGACTAACAGAAAGCCCAAGAAGTACAGGCAATCACTTCTTCCAAGACAAGGCTGCTGTAGCAACAAGGTCTGCAGAGGCCACCTTGAGGTGAGAGGAACCAGACCCTCTGGAGCAGCCTTGCAGGTCCTGAGGAAGTCGCCTTGCTGTTACCTCCGGGGCCTATTCTCAACAGAAGCTTGCTCTGGGGTCTAGAACACACAGAGCTGACTTGTGACTCTGTTTATGCATGAGAATTAAACTAATAATCAGAATAACCCTTGTTCCAAGTTCAGAAGTGTTTTCAGGATCCTCAAGGTATTCTAATATTTCCTCTTAAAATCCAACTCATGAAATGGGAATTTTGCTGCACTGCCAAACTGCAGAGGAAACTATGCCACAGTAGTAAAGTCAAATAAGGGGGAAAGTGAAATTAAAGGAGTTTTGAAAGAAAAGTAGATCACTCTTATCTAAGAGGACCTATAATTTTAATCTGCCATGTAAAATTAAATTCAAAGCAAAAATGTATCTGTATTTTTTCACTAAAAATAAAAAATGTTTTAAGCAGAAAAACTCTTTAAACACTATCTTTTTACTTGATGTATTATAAATTTTAAACAGTATATATTAAAACTTATAGAGTGGTAACATTGTTATAATAAAACTGTTTGGCAACAAATTTATGAGTACTTCCTTAACCATTTAGCAAAAACTGAACTATTCTCTGCAGTTAATAACTATTAAGAAATATGATGTAAGAAAGTGATTGCATGTGTATTTTTATCAGTATTTTTCCTCTTTTTTTTTTAAAGCTGACACTTTTTCTGAATCCTCCCTAACAGGAAGTACATGGGGACTTGGGATCTCTTCTTCAGGTGGAAATAGATGTTGGATGAGGTCAGGGCAGATTTTTATTAACTGGATGATTTAACTCATTTATGATCTATTGGGTAATTTGGAGTGGTCTCTCAGGCAAAAATGTTGACACCCTATGAAGACTCAAGAGAGAAAAGGTGGAGAAGGAGAAGGTAAGGTTTATAGCCTAACATGATGACAAAAATGTACCATGACTTTGGTGACAGCCATTAGCCCCTGCAGTGAGTCTGTCTGCCAGTAAATGTCTGAGGTGGCTCAGTGACAAAGAATCTGCCTGCCAAGCAGGAGACACGGGTTTGATCCCCGGGTTAGGAAGATCCCCTGGAAAAGGAAATGGCAACCCACTCCAGTATTCTCAGCTGGAAAATCCCATGGACAGAGGAACCTGGGGGGCTACAGTCCATGGGGTCACAAAAGAGTCACAAACAACTTAGTAACTGAACAACGACAATAAAAGTCTGTTATTTTTATGTCTTCCTTTAAAGGGATACCACAAAACAAGTCCCTTCAGAGCCTCACATCTTGGTTTCGCTGACCCTCCTCATTCTTAAACACAACTTAAATTCAACTTGGACCTGGGATAAGGTGAGCAGAAACTGGATTCGAGTGAATGTTGTGTGAAGAAAGGTGGATGGCTTAACTCAGATGTCCTAGATCAACCCCAGGAAAATGAAAACCATGCAGGTAAATTCCAAAAATATCACCAGTTCCTCTTATTCACAGGAAGGTGAAGGAATAAAAACAGCAAGATCAGTTTCTCTTATCTAATTTTCAAAAGTCAAGTAAGGTGTAAATGAATACATTCAACTGACTAGCTTCGATGTAACTGGTGATTAAGAAACAACTAGCAATTAAGTAAAAGTTAAGGATCTTTCCTTCCTGTTATTGGCAATCCAGTATTTTCTCAACTCCTTTACTGAGTTTATAAGAGTAATCGTGAATCAGAGATCACATGATTTAACGCTTGCTCAACAACATAGTCTTGAGATTTTTTTTTTACATAAGGGGGATATTTGATGAGAAAAGAAGGTAATCATTTAAATTCCAGGTGCCAGAAACAACACATCTTCCACAAAGAATACTGAGATTCCTTCTGCTTTGCCTGATCCAGAGATCACCATGATCCCCTCCAAGACAAGACACAGGCCATTACACAAGTTGGTGTCTTTGCTTTTTTTTCTTTTATACATTGCCTTTTTTTTTTTTTTTTAAACAAATGCAAAACAAACAAACAAAAAAATCTAAGTACAATGCAGGTATAGTTAAAACTCAACATAATGATGGTCTAAAGTGTAAACGGATACAATTACCAAAAAAGGAAGAATGATACTTTTGAGGTCTACCAGACAGCCAAGAGAGTTACATTCTAGTTTATCTCTTATGGTAACTTTGAGATTATAGCCACAAAAACTGAAACTCAGAGAATCAAAGTAACTTCCTTAAGATCATAGAATAAGTGACACAAATGTAAAAGTTGATCTATATCATTCAGCAATATTAATACTTATTAGTTTCTCAGAATAATCTGTTTATTTTCAGATCTAAGAATTTAAGTAGAACATGAAAAACTGGAAAGAAAACAATGAAAATTATAAAATAAAAAGATCATAAATCCAAATATAATTCTAAGGATTAAAGAAGCAGTACAATGCTGGCATATATATATATTATGACTGAAAGATACAGGTAGAGAAATAAAAAGGTAGGGACAGATGAAAGAATGCACATACTTGATTTGCCACTATTTTGAAGACTATGTGAGTTTATTTTTCAGGTCACAGTAAGCAGCTTTCCTCCACATTTAATAACAGAAACAAGCTACCTGGAGGTCATGGAACCTCTTTCCCAGTAAACTCCTTAAAAATTACTTTGATAACACACTTTAACAGAAGAGGCAATGTGACATGCATCTAGATATAAAAATAACTTTATATGTTAAACTTTTTGATATTTATGTATATTGCAAATTTATAATAGGTCTAGTTAACATCCTTTACCATACAAAAAAATCTTTTTCCTGTGATAAGGACTTTTAAGGTTTACTCTTTTAGCAACTTTTAAATATGCAGTTCAATACTGCTAACTATATGACTCTGCTGTACCTTACATCCCCAGAAGTTATTTATTTTATAGCTAGAAGTCTGTCAGAGAAGGCAATGGCACCCCATTCCAGTACTCTTGCCTGGAAAATCCATGGACAGAGGAGCCTGGTAGGCTGCAGTCCATGGGGTCGAGAAGAGTAGGGCACGACTGAGCAACTTCACTTTCACTTTTCACTTTCATGCACTGGAGAAGGAAATGGCAACCCACTCCAGTGTTCTTGCCTGGAGAATCCCAGGGACGGGGAAGACTGGTGGACTGCCATCTCTGGGGTCACACTGAGTCGGACACGACTGAAGCAACTTAGCAGCAGCAGCAGCAGAAGTCTGTACCTTTTGATTCCACACATTTTGCCCATCTCCCAACCACTTCACTTCTGGCAATCACCAGTCTGTTCTCTGTATCTGTGAACTTGGTTTTTGTCTTGTTTTTTTAAAATAATAACTTTAAATGAGTCCTTATACCTCAGTGTTTCCATGATTTGTGGGAAAAAACACATTTTTAACAACTACAGCAAATATTTACTACTTAAAGCCAATTCTATTTATACCTTTATTCCCATGAAGGATATGGGACCACCTTATTTTTAATTTTATGCCTCAGGACATCCCTAATGTTTTCTGTGGGCTGAATTTGTCACTATTAAGTTAGCAAACAATAAATTTTATCTAAAAACAGAGCATCAAATTATGATAAAAGCAAAATATTGATACCGAAAAAGTATGTCCTCATTTCTGTAGAAGGTAGAGGAAATACTTAAAGTTTTTCATAATCAAAAGAGGGTTGCAAAGAACTTTCTTAATTATAAAGCAGTACAGAATCAGGTAATCCTGGATTTATGTAAATGGCATAATGATATGGTTTCTGCTCCTGCAAGGAGGCATTGTTACTAAACCAAAATTGGGTATTTAAACACAAAATGTGAGATTAACTTAGTCACGCCTTCCATGTCCTACTCACTAGTACTGATTGTTATGGTCCTAACTACCAGGAGAAACACACACACACACACACACACACACACACACACACATGCAGCACAAGCACACGTATTTGCCACCAGTAGCCACGTAGCCTGGTATAGCTGAAGCAGTGTCTTTTCATTCTTAGACCCATGGACCAAATACTAATGTTTAGTGGTGCTGCAGACACAAAGTTTCTCCATACAAGGAATCTGCTCTCTAGAACCCTAATTAAAAAGAAAAGAATCACCTAGATTTTCCACCTAAATTTCTTTCAGTCAGACACAATGAAGAGGCCTTGTTTGACCTAACTTTTATCTTTTTTTAACTAATCTTAATTATGCGTATCCAGGGTGGACACCCACAACTTTTGATCAGTAAAAACAGGTGTAATAGGAACTGAAGCTATTAGTCAATGGGTACAAAGTTTCGGTTGTACCAGATAAATAAGTTCTATAGACTAATGTGTAGCATAAAGCTTATACTTAACAACTCTGTATTATATACTTAAAATTTTATTAAGAGGGTAAGTCTTACATTAAGTGTTCTTGTCACATGCACAAAGTAACAGTAATAAAGAGTGTAGGAGGAGACTTTTGAAGGTGATACATAAGTTTACAGTATAGATTATGATAATGGTTTCATGGGTTTATACTTATCTCAAACTTATCAAGTTGCATATATTAATTATGTACAACTTTTTGTATGTCAAAAATTTTTAATATATAATAAACCCTTAGTCCAACATCTTTTGACAATATTTTTCCATATTTTCCCTTTCCTCTCAGTTGTTATAAACTGCTATGGATTCTTCCTCAGAAGATATTTATGGCTGCTAGTGGTTGAAATCTAAGCTGATTTTCTAACTAGCCACTCTTTCTGTACACACTTTCATGGGCCCTCTTTGTGTTGGTCTTTGAATATTCTTTCAAATTGCAAACTAACAACAAAGGCATATGCTGTCAGGATGACATAAGACCTTCTATTCTAGGAATCAAAAGCTCTCCCAGGGCTTCCAGAACAAGCCAATGCACGTATTACCACTTTGCCGACCTTGGTTAGGGAAGGATGTCTCCACTGAAAGAACAAGTCGGGAGATGTTGAATATTTTGGTTAGGAAACTATGAGTTGTTAAGCAGAGAAAATCTGCTAGTGGTGAAAAATCAAACCTTATTAGGAAGTTATAAGTTAAAACTTATTATAAGTTTTGTTATAACTAACAAAAGATAAACAACACGTTTTTGTTTTCTTTTCAATTGTGTGTATAAGTTAATGGTTAAGAGTTCAGGTTTTGGAGACAAACTACTTGAGTTTAAATCCCAGCTTCATCACTTACTAGTTGTGTGTCTTTGGCAAGTTACTTCGACTTTTCACGCATCTCTGGACTATTCTTTCTTTTTTTTTTCCCCTCTGGACTATTCTTAATGGAGATAGTAACAGTCCCTACTTCATGAAGTTTCTGTCAAGAAGTAATAAGAATGTACTTAGGTCCAGTGGCTAAGACTCCACATTCCCAATGCAGGGGGCCTGGGTTCAATCACTAGTCTGGGAAACAGATCCCCTGTATCACACATACACAAACACACACACACACACAAACAGGATACCCTTAGGACATATTAATAGAGGTACTCATGAAGATCTGACATAAAAGAATTTTTTTTCAATCTTCAAAATGAACTAAACTCAGAAAGTTATGAGGGTGACATCCAAAACCACTGAAACCATACAAACTCAAAACTTCTAGATTATCTGATCCAAAATTCTGTTTTACAGATGCTCAAACAGGCTGAAAAATAATCTGTTGATCAAAGGTAGAGTTAGGAACTAACTAAGCCAATTCTCTTCTTGTGACTCCAAATTGTGAGTGCACTATTTCTTTTTCATGAATCTTTCGCCTTAACCACAGAGCCTGTCCTATCTACCCTACATGGCACTAGAAATTCCTCTGAATACACAAGCAAATAGAGATGAATTCATTCATATCAAATTGTGATCTTGTAGCCAAACTGATGAGAATCACCAGATCACTGGAATTTTTCAGCTGGGCTTCCTTAGAAAAGGACAGAATGGAGGGCATTTTTTTCCCGTTAAGAGTTCTATGTCATTTCCACTAAGTAGAACAGGGCAGCCAGGTAGCTTTAGGTGGAAAAAAAAGTAGTTATACTTGAAAATCAGCAATCAGCATAAAAAGAATGCTGCTACTGACCCAACCTCCAGTAGGAGACATGTTAGAATAGTAATTACTGTATGAAGAAAATTACCTCACTTTACAGTTTAACAGGATTTATGGTGCCAGGTGAAAAGGAATTTCATTTACAAAAGCCAGTTGACTCAACATAAAATAGAAGGAAGTTAAATTGTCTTTACCTTTGCATATTTTATTACCTTATTTCCAGAATATAATATGGGAGATAGTGAAGGACAGGGAACCCTGGCATGCTGCAGTTCATGGGGTCACAAAGAGTCAGATACAACAATAAAGGTTTTCATAATTACTTCCTATTTCCTTTAAAATGTGATCATAACTAGTTAATAGTTTTTAATTGTTTGATAAATTAATTCACGGCAAAGTATAAATCACAGAAAATGCTTTGTTCTCCTCCTTGAAGTATGTATCTTACATACTTAAATATCTGCTGACTTAGAAAACAAAATAAAATTTCACTATCATTAGGTCATAGGTCAGGAGATGCAGTGATTCCTGCAGGGACATTTACCTGCCAAATCACATATGTGGGCGTCTACGCATACATTAGGACCACCCAGGGCAAATCCAAGACTCAGGTTTCATATTCTGACCAAATGACCTAATGCATCCTCTCTAGAAATAAAAGTAAATAAAATGTTCCTTAGAAATCCCATCATCCTTTTAGTCCTGAAAGCCTTAGAATAAAAATCTTCCTCTGTTTTTTGTGTGTGTGTGTTTGGTTTTAGGTGGCTTATTCACACTTCTAAAGGGGAAAATCGCAGGTATAAAGAACAGTAAATCATACTCTGTGGACTTGAGATTCTAATTACAGAAATTTCAAGGTCCAAACAATGGAAACTCACAATGGCACTTTATGAATCATAAAACAACTCTCCATGTGGGCTCTCACACTATTTTACTTTGTTCATCTCTTAAGTTTTCCCTGCAGTACTGTTCTGCCTGACTTGTCATAAATTTACTGATTACTTCAGTGTTCTAATCCTAAAGTTAAGAAAGAAGAACAAGGATACACTCTCTTCTTTTGTACTACTCACAGAAGAATTAGTCACAAGAAGTCTTTATTGGCTGACTTACCTTTATTGTAGCTGATTCTGCATGAAATGGGCGTGACTCTCTCTCTAAAGGTATGACTCATTCAGATACTGTTTCAGTAGAAATTAAGAGAAGTTCACCTAAAATAATATGTTACGGTAAATTAGCAGGCAATCGTTTTGTAAAACAAGAGGTCTGTTTCCAAGGGCATATAGTAATGTTCATAATAAATATTACCTTTTAACAAAAAAATCTTTAACCACAAATGTTCTCAGACAAGCTGGTAAGGGTTACTGTGGTCATTTAAAATATCAGGAGCAGATTCTTTCCTACTGCCTTTTTTGTAACTCAGTTTTGCTTAACTGGTTTGATAATGTTTGAACACATTTCTATATAATAAAATCTCTAAATGGGAGCTAGAGAAGGTGATAAAACTCAAACTAAGTGAAAGTGAAAGTGTTAGACGCTGAGTCACATCTAACTCCCTGCGAACCCATGGACCACAGCCCACCAGGGTCCTCAGTCCATGGAATTCTCCAGGGAAGAATACTGGAGTGGGTAGCCATTCCCTTCTCCAGGGAATCTTCCCAACCCAGGATTCCAACCTGGATCTCCTGCTTTGCAGGCAGATTCTTTACTGTCTGAGCTACCAAAGAAGTCTGAAACTCAAACTAGGTCCACTGCAAAAACAAACCAAAAAAAAAAAAAAAGTACAGTTCAGGCAAAACAGCTTTAAGAACACTTTTCTAAAATGCTCAGGCACCAGGGACATGATAGCTGAACAACCATTTCAACTTTCCAATTCCCTGGGCACATATAGATGTAAGTGAGTTAATTAAGTTGTTATTTATCATATTAAGAGACTTTTGATTATTTTTGTTATAAAGTTACTCCATAAAAACAATTTGCATTCATAATATCAAATCTGGGATTCAAGAATAACAATATCCTAACTTTTGCTCAGCACAGCAGTGATTCTCAATATTTCTTCTGTGTAACTTGTGCCAAATGACCTTCACAAGGTCACACCCTCCCTTGGACAAGTTCACCCTCGGGCACCGTTTGCCTTCCCCACTGGAATCAAGCCTCCTTTTCCACCCGAGGGGATGTCAAAAATACAAGTAAATAACATCATTATTAAATAACTTTGCTGCTGCTACTGCTAAGTCGCTTCAGTCGTGTCCGACTCTGTGTGACCCCATAGACAGCAGCCCTCCAGGCTCCCCTGTCCCTGGGATTCTCCAGGCAAGAACACTAGAGTGAGTGGGTTGCCGTTTCCTTCTCCAATGCATGAAAGTGAAAAGTGAAAGTGAAGTTGTGCAGTCAAGTCTGACTCTTCCTGACCCCGTGGACTTTAGCCTACCAGGCTCCTCCATCCATGGGATTTTCCAGGCAAGAGTACTGGAGTGGGGTGCCATTGCCTTCTCCAACTAAATAACTTTAAATGTACTCTAATCATTTTATAACAAGTAAATCAATCACAGATTTTGGAACTTGATACTTAACAAGTCACTGCATGGTACAATAATTTTAAAAAGCATCAACAACGTTAGTTTGGAAAGTAAATCATAAAGAGTTAATTTCTTTGAATCCTTGCTTTCTCTTTAACATGGAAATTGTTATTTTCGAAATTCTGCTTCTCTCTGCTAAAGTACTTATAATCATCCATTGGACTGCTTTGAAAAGAACTTCAAAGCCAGTATTTTACATCCACCTTTTCCAAAGCCATTATATCACTTCTTTCTCACTTTTTCTTGATATGCAAGAATGTTACCTGTTCACGTTCAAATGACTGAGGTAACTGCTGAGAAACCAGTACTCTTTTCTGTCTTCTGAGGGGCTTTTTCTGGTGGGTCTTCCTTCCGAGGCTCATTAGTCTCGTTTGGGTCACCATGTCGGACACTCTCAGTAAACACTCCTGTACGGCCCATAAGCCCTACAGTTCGCATCTCACAGGTGATGGGCGCCACTTCAGCGCTGCTATTAGCAACCAAACTCTCCACCCTTCTTCCCCAGCCACTTCCTTTATCTTTCCAAGAATTCTTATAAACAAACCCTAAGGTGAAATCAAAGCTAGAGATTTATTCTGAGATGTTTTCCAGAAAATGTAGGTGGGGAGATAAAATCAACATTCCCAAGCGCCAAGCTCTGGGAATGAATGCTAGCTTTGTTCATCTCCATAGGGAAAAGGGATTTTCCATGTGGTTTATGGTTTTGCACTTTGTCCCTCCTGTAAGGAAGGGAGTCTCGAAGAAGAGGAAGAACACAGAAACACTCTCCACTGGCCTCTGAACTCCTCCAACTTGACATGGTTCAAGAAGCCTTAGCAGGCTTGTCTGGGATAAATTTGTGTGGTGGCGGGGAGGCTGTCCACGGTATTGGAGACCTTCCAGTACACCCACACCTCAGTTTGGTGAGATTTACATCCTTCCAGGAATATTAGTCTCTTCTCTTTTCATTTTACATGTACACTCTCTCTCTCATACATACACCCTTTCCTCCAAAATAACCTTGAAAATATATTTGCTATTCTTTCATTCACACATTCAACTAATATAAACTGAAGACTTACAATTGATCAAGCACTGTCTAGGTGATCTAAGTTTTGTGTGCATTAGTCACTCAGTCATGTCTGACCTGTGACCTCATGGACTGTAGCCCACCAGGCTCCTAGGTCTATGGAATTCTCCAGGCAAGAATACTGGAGTGGGTGGCCATTCCCTTCTCCAGGGGATCTTCCCCACCTAGAAATCAAACCCAGGTCTCTTGCATTGCAGGCAGATTCTTTACCATCTGAGCCACCAGAATCCATCAGTTCAGTTCAGTTCAGTTCAGTCACTCAGTCGTGTCTGACTCTTTTTGACCCCATAGACTGCAGCATGCCAGGCCTCCCTGTCCATCACCAACTCCCAGAGTCTACTCAAAAATCATGTCCACTGAGTCAGTGGTGCCATCCAACCATCTCATCTATTTGGCTGTGCTGGGTCTTAGTTGCAGCATGTCGGCTCTGTTTCCCGACCAGGGATGGAAGCCAGGCCTCCTGCATTGGGAGCAATGAGTCTCAGCCACTGGACCACCAGGGAAGTCCCCACCAGAATCCATAGCAGTTCATAGGTAAAGACCTCAGCCTTCAGGAAGTTTACATTCTAATGAATGGTGACAGATAATAAATAAGTAAATGCACAGCCTTTTAAGTTGCAATGTGCCAAGAAGAAAAATGAAGTAAGAAAGGTGGGTGGGGAGATTTGGGGGTGGGAATTATTATAATTTTTATACGGGTAGCAGAGATGTCACTGAG
Organism: Bos javanicus; assembly: GCF_032452875.1. Taxonomy (NCBI): domain Eukaryota; kingdom Metazoa; phylum Chordata; class Mammalia; order Artiodactyla; family Bovidae; genus Bos; species Bos javanicus. The sequence continues at coordinate 25,705,131 of NC_083891.1, read as the reverse complement.
AAACTAATATTTGAGAAGTGAAGAGCGAGGGAGTAACCCTTGTATGTGGCTGGAACAGAACCTTCTCGAAAAAAGGAACAGAGAGGACAAGGGCTCTCAGGTGGAGCTTGCCTGGTGTATTTGTGGTGTCAGGTTATGATGTAAATGATTGATCAGGATTAGCACGCCACCCTCCCAGGAATATGCACACAGCAGTCAAGGGAGCCTTCAGCTAAGGGATTTCAGATCTTAGTGGGAGGGCGAGGCATTCTAATGGGCCATCAAGACCTTGCCGAGGTTTTCTAGACAATCCTTGTTTTGAACACACCTCAATTTAGGACTATTATAGTCTCATCACCTTGTAAAACTAGTGCATGATGTATTTTGAAAAAAATCTCTTATGATGTCGGTTCAGCACTCTACTTAGACCCCAAAACAGACAACTTTGTTTTCTCTGCCGAGTCAAGTCTTCATTTTGCCACTGTTGTGTCTCCCTCTGATTCTCTGGTCCACAAACACTGCTGACAATTTCCTGAAGGCATCTCGGTTCAGGACTTTGCATGCAAGGAGTCAGTTCTCATCTACTGACTCACAGGAGGAGCCTGCAGGGAACAGCTCAGCTACAGCCCGTGACTCACCACCTGCGGCTCTCTATCTCTCCGGCAGGGTGTTGGCATCTGTGGCTGTGCTCCCAGGGCTGATGTTGCTACAACACAGAGCGGTGACTGTTCACCAAGGACGTGCTGGTTTCTCTTTATAGTAGCAAATCAACCCTTTATACTATTACTGCTGCTAAGTCACTTCAGTCGTGTCTGACTCTGTGCGACCCCATAGACAGCAGCCCACCAGGCTTCCCCGTCTCCCCCGTCCCTGGGATTCTCCAGGCAAGAACACTGGAGTGGGTTGCCATTTCCTTCTCCAAAATAATTATACTATTCTCCATAGTAATTATACTATTACAGGCTCTTCCAATAGGTCAGTGTCAATAATTAGCCTTTCTTAGAAGTCTCCTAACCTGGTGTATTCTAGAGCTTCTGTTTTTCAAGAAGACTTCAACTTAATATTTACACTTGCAAAAATAATCACGCTATCACTTTTAGTTGAACTCGGTGCGCTAGGAGCTAGACACTATAGCTGCTACTGCTGCTGCTAAGTCGCTTCAGTCGTGTCCGACTCTGTGCGACCCCAGAGACCGCAGCCCACCAGGCTCCATCGTCCTTGGGATTCTCCAGGCAAGAACACTGGAGTGGGTTGCCATTTCCTTCTCCAATACATGAAAGTGAAAAGTGAAATTGAAGTTGCTCAGTCATGTCCAACTCTTAGCAACCCCATGGACTGCAGCCCACCAGGCTCCTCCATCCATGGGATTTTCCAGGCAAGAGTACTGGAGTGGGGTGCCATTGCCTTCTCCAAGACACTATAGATTGCATCATAAAGATTTTTCTGATTTAATCTTCACAGCAGCCCTGTTTGCTGGTGCCTGAGTAGCCAAGCCGTGTCCAACTCTTGCGACCTCATGGGCTGTAGCCCGCCAGGGTCCTCTGTCCATGGGATTTTCCAAGTAAGAATACTGGAGTGGGTTGCCATTTCCTTCTCCAGGGGTATCTTCTCAACCCAGGAATCAAACCCGTGGCTCCTGCATTGCAGGCAGATTCTTTACCGACTAAACTATGAGGGAAGCCCCCTCTGTAGGGTGGCTGGTATCTATTCCATTTGACAGGTCGGGAAACTGAGGCACAGAAAGGTCATCCATGTCACACAGCTAAATAACTGTGGGTTAGAGGATTCTGACTCCTAGTAACGCTTTGTGATTTTGTAAATACAGCGAAGAGTTTGACTTTCCCTTAACCTTTCTAGACTTTTCTCCCAGTCGAGGTTAGTTAACAAGGGGTCCAAAAACAAAAAACACCGTTCCTTGGGATCCTTTGTGATTCTTCTAATAACTGTTTCTCCCTGGGTCAGACAAGCGGCAAACCTGTGGGAAGGGGCCGTGGGAAGGAGGTGAGAAGCCTTCACGGAGACCACCACCGGAATCCGGCTCCAGAACCTTCGCTCCCGGACAGCTGGCCCGGACAGCAGGCCGCGGGGAGGACACGGGTCCTCGCGTCGCTCGTCCTTCTCCTCGGCGCCACCTGGGCCCCGCGCGCGGCCACCCAGCGCACGGTCACCACGGCGGCCCGGGGCGCGGAGAGCCGGCCGCCCTCGGCGGAGAGGGGCTCGGGGAGGGGAGGCGGCGGGGCGGGGCCGGTCATTCGGAGTTCCCAGCCCGCGGCCGTCATGGCTCCAGGTGCGCGTGCGGCGCGGGGCGGGCGTCCCCCGGGCGCCTCCCTCCTCCGCGCCATTCCCACCTCGGCCCGAGCCGCTTGCTGGCTCCGGGCTCCATTTTCTCGCGGAGGCCACACCTGGAGCCGCCCCTCTGGGCAGGGCCGTGCGGCCGCCGCCGGGGAGGGGACCCTCGGGGCGGGGGCGCCGGGGAGGAGCCGGCGCGCGCGCGGGGACGCGGGGAGCCGGCGGCGGAGGCGCGATGGCGCGGGGCGCGGAGGGCGCGCTGCTGCTTCTCCTGGTAAGTGCGGGGAGCCGGCGGCACGGAGCCCAGGGCAAGCCGGGGCGGCGACCGGCGCCCGGTCCGCGCTTCGACCTGCCCGCTTCCGCTGGGGGAGGGCCGGCCCGCCCGGCGATCCCTCTTTGTGCCCCGAGGTGGGAGAGGGCCGGGCAGGCGGCCGCGAGCGGGGACCCTGCTACTCCGCTGGGGCCGAGCGGCCGGTGGGAACCGGGCTGCAGTTCCGTTTCTCTAGCGGTCGCACACGGGCCCCAGCGCGTTTCTGGATCTGCGATCTGCGGGTGCAGGGAGCCCTGAGGCGGGGACACCTTTCCTGGATTCCCGGGCTTTGTCCCGAGTCTCCTCCGACCGCAACATGGAGGCAGCGGCCGCGCCTACCTCCCCGGGCTCCCGCCGCTCGAGCGCGGGAATGACCTGGGGAACACACCTGTATTCTGAGACTGCAGACAGGGGCCCCAGAGAGTTCCTCTGATGTACTCTACAAAGTTTAATTTTTTTTTCTTAAAGCCACGTTACACTTCAGATCACCCACCTATAGCTAGAACTTAAAGTTCACAAAGTTGATGTTATAAAACATCGCCTAAGGTAATGAACAAATGTAATCGTTTTAAGGTTTCTTTTTTCACTTTAAAATATTACAGAAAGTCGACGTGCAGCGCAACAGTCAAATGGGGTTTTCAGAGGTTATTAAACTGGCAAACAGTGTTAGCTCTCTAGATCTGCATTTCTTATGCTTTACTTCTATACTCTGATTGGTTTTTTAAATACATTTGTTTTCTGTTTGTTGAAGGAATTGCGCATAAAGGGTTTGGCTTCTCTGGTGGCTTAAACGGTAAAGAATCCGCCTGCGATTCAGGAGACCCTGGTCAGAAAGATCCCGTGGAGGAGGGCATGGCAATCCACTCCAGTATTCTTGACTAGCGAAAATCCCATAGATAGCGGAGCCTGGCGGACTGCAGTCCATGGGGTCGCAAAGAGTCGGACAGGACTGGGGATGTACTTGACTCTGAAACAGGCTTGCCAAATGGGTTTTGATAAAGTGACAGTTATCCTCCTAATATAGGTTTGCCTTCACCTTCCAGAGACTTAAATGTGTGTTCAGAGAGATTAGGTACAAAATCATATTCTGTTTTCTTATATAATGGTAAAAATTAAAAAATACAAGTACATTCTCCATATTAAAAGTTCTAACTTCCAAAAGATTGCCTTCTCTCTATCCCAGAATTACAATGAAGGAAGGACATTTTTCCCCCTGTGGATTTTATATGTATATATTCATGTAAAATCGGACACAATTCAGAGAGTGAACAACAACAGCACACATTTATCATGTAAGAAAAACATGGCTAATACAATCTAGGAATTTCAGTGAATTCTCACTTGTGAGCTGTTTAGGACCTGCAGATCTTTGTCACACCAGTTAATTTTCCTGCTTTTTATTTCATTTTGCCCAAGTTATTGAGGTCGTTGAGGTGATGTTCAATTCAAGTTTATTTTGTTAGTAAAACTCTTCAAAGATAATTTGCAGTTTCCTTTCTGGCCTGCAGAATAACAGAGCAACTAGTTCCCTCCTCATGGTATTTCCTAGCTAAAGGAGATTATCACGCTAGCATAGCACCTGGCTCAGTTTGAAGTTTAAATATTAAATCCTAGAAAAGAAATTGCCTTTATCCTCAAGTGGTATAACAAGCAGTCCAATCAAAGTACATTTACAGAGAAATAGGTACATACCTTCGGTATATTTTTTACTCTAGCAATTCAGTATTTTTTGTTTACTGGGCATGAACTGACTGCCTCTTTAAAAAAGTGATTATAACTAATTGAATAAGCAAAACTCTTGGACAGTTCTTTGTATTTTCTGTAGTACTTTAAATGATACAAATTTGAGTATGTTTATTTTTGATCAAAGAACAGTGTGCAGTTCAGCATTTTGCCCCTGATGTGTTTGAAGTTGGAATTATAGATTTCAGGGAAGAATATTTGTAAAGCATTTATTCCAACAGAAGTAGTTCTCCAGGACACGGGTCTTTTATGGAAGGGAATATAAATTGTAGTGTCTGTGGGTCAGAGTTCAGTTGCAGATCACAGAATTCACTCATTAAAGCAGGAAGGGCATTGTGTCCATTGCATCCGTGTGACAAAGACTGAGGAAACACTCCATTTTGAGCTATCAGTAATGGCTTCAAAGCCATCCAGCCAAGCCCAAGCACTTAGGGAACTGCTGCCTCTCCCGTGATTAGGAACCCACACTTGCCACCCCACAATGTGAAAACAGACAAATCGGGGTGTTACTTCTGTTGCCAGCTCCAGAACCGTGCCACGTTTGCTAGGATGTATAACACCGATATGTCCTGGGACCCTACATCTTGGCACTCAGGAATCTAATATGGATTTTACTAGATGGACCCTAGAGCTAGAGAAAGATGACTGCAAAGACCCAGCTCCATCCACATCTGTGCTTGCCAGCAAGAAGAGCAGACACACGGCTTCTGCTTCACTTCCTTCTTTCAAATCTCATGTAAATGCTGATTGTTAATGCTAAATCATACGCTGAACCTTAGCTGCTGAGTCTGTAATATGTGGTCTCTAACTTTCTTCTGAAGTTCTGAGAGACAAACCAGAAGCAAGATGCTGAGTGGCGGTCACAGACCTAGCACACAAATAGAGCCAACTCTGTCAGATGGGAAATAGAAGCAATTTTGTAAATAAAGTCAGAGAAGCTTTGCTTTCCATGAGTTCTTTACATGGGATCTACCGACTCCCAGATGGTCCATGGATAGAATTCAGTAGGTCCTTAGACATGGCTGGGAATAAATTCCATGTCCAGTCTCACTAATATCTAACTGAAATTTAGTATTCCTTTAAATTATGAATGTAGGAAAGACACTGCAATAGCATAGCCATAGCATAGCTTTAGGGCTTTCCTGGTGGCTCAGTGGTAAAGAATGTGCCTGCTAATGCAGGAAAGGCGGGTTTGATCCCTGGGTTGGGAAGATCCCCTGAAGAAGGAAATGACAACCCACTCCAGTATTCTTGCCTGGGAAATCCCATGGACAGAGGAGCCTGGTGACCTATAGTCCATGGGGTTGAAAGAGTCAGAAATAATTTAGCGACTAAATAACAGCAACAATTATATCAGGACTCAGGCTAATGACCTCAACTTGGTTAAATCTGCAAAGACCTTGTTTCCAAATAAAGTCACATTCTGATGTACTGGGGTTAAGACTTCAATATATCTTTTAAGAGATATAATTTAACTCATAACAGGTAGATGTGACTACTTATAAATTATCAGTAACACTGGAGTTGTGCTTCAGATTCTAATATGCAAGTGGATGACAGATTTTAGAAGAAGTTAAAATCTAAGTGAGATGGTAAGTATTAAAGCGAATAAGAGTAAATTATCATATCCAGGGACTTTTAGAAATGTATGATTTCACATCTGTTTTTGTTGCTAAAAATAAATGGGAATTGGCAACTCTTTAACAGAAATTTTCTTTAGTTATAAAATTAGGGGGAAGTACTTTGCAAAAAGACATGATAATTGAGTTTAAATTCTCCCTGATCATTAGAAATATCTGATGGGATAAATTAAAATCCCCAAGGCTAAAGTCCGGAAATATATATCGCTAGAAAATGTCACTTACTTGTATCTGAGTTTTTGTGACCTCATGGACTGTAGCCTGCCAGGCTCTTCTGTTCATGGGATTTTTCAGGCAAGAATACTAGAGTGGGTTGCCATTTCCTCCTCCAGGGGACCTTCCTGACCCAGGGTTCAAACCCAGGTTTCCTGCATTGCAGGTAGGTTCTTTACTGTCTAAGCCATCAGGGAAGCCCTTAGAAACTTTCCAGTTAATTTAATTATCAGACAAGTATAAGAGTGAGAATTACCAGTCTAAATTTTGCAAAATATTTTATTGATCAGTGATGCATACAAATATTTATATGGAAAAGAAATTACACATTGAATAAGGGTTTGTATTTTTAAAACTGCCAAATTGCAGTAAAAATCAGAGACCTTAATTAAAATTATAAATGTGCTTTAGATCAATTTTAATATTTCTTAATAAACAGCAGCAACAACAAAAAATACAGCTGTTTCTATCTTTCAGTGTGCCAAAGATTTTAACAGCTGATAACACTTTTCAAACATATAGCCCAAATATGAGGGAAGATTATTTTCTTAGTTAAGTTTATCTTAAAGTTTCAGATGTATACCACATATGACATTGCACTATTTTGTTGATTTCAAATCATTTTTTAAATTTTTTGAGATTTTTATCATATGTAAAGCTTAGTGATTGGAGTTACAGAAGCTGGAACATCAAGATTTTTACCATAGTCTAATGGTAAAATGAACAATGCCCTCAAGAAAATAAACTAGCTAAGAACTAACCACAGATGACCACAGTTGAGCCACTCCCTGCTCAATCTAGACAATGTATCAGATGTTGGGAGACAATGAAAACTCCAGAAGTGCTCTGCCCTCATGATGCTTACAGTCTGGTAAAAAAGTAAATGGCAAAATCCCAGGCGGGTGATGCTAAAGAGTAATGATAAAAGAACACGTGGTGCCATGGAACCTACCGAAGGGGCTCCAGCACTGAGTGTCCAGCAAAGACCTGAGAGTAATTACAAATTATTAAGATGATACAAAGAAAAGAAGGGGGAAGACACTTCTAGTAGAGAGAAGAGCATATGCCTTTGCCTGAAGACAAGGGTGCATGGTTTCTTGAACGGAGTCCATGTAGCTGGAACACAGCATGCAGGACAGAAGGACATGCAGAAAGATGAGCCTGCAGTCTTCTTGGTACCAAGGAAGCCTCAAAAGATTTATTGACAAGTGAGCGTTTTTAGGGAGGTGTTCAAATCATTAAGAAAATGAAACGATGAATGTTAGTTAGTTGGTTATGAAAGGGTGGAGAAAGAAGAGATTGTAGTTGACTCATTTAATAATGAGGCAAAAATAATTTTGCCTCATTATTAAAAAAAAGATCTTTCAGAATTTTGGATGCTGTGATCTAAGGGTGGCAGAAAAGCCCGAACAGTACAGTGGAAGGAGTGTGCAGCGTGGCAGGAGGCTTGGTTTGGGAACAAGGGACTTCCCAGGTGGCACAGTGACAAAGAATCTGCCTGCTGATGCAGCAAACACAGGAGACACAGGTTTGATCCCTGGATCAGGAAGATCTCCTGGAGAAGGAAATGGCAGCCCACTCCAGTATTCTTGCCTGGAATATCCCATGAACAGAGGAGCCTGATGGGCACAGAATGCTTCTGGTATTTACTGCTCCAAAGGCAGGATGCTAAACTTCAAGCAATCCACAGAACCTTCAAGAAAAAAATTAGCCACTCAAAAAGATTTTCCCTATCAGAAATGCCAGTAGCTCCCCCAGTGAGAAATGGTGATAGATTGTGAGAGATTCTCATTAGGGATTCATCTTACCTCTTTTTAAAATGCAAATATCCTCTAGGCTGATTAAGCCTTGATACATTCATTTACTCATCAGGTATTATTGGGCACCTACCTACTGTGTGCCAAACACTTCCCTAGGTCTTGTCTCAAAATCACACCTTCATGGGAATGCTTTTCATCAGTCCAGCAGGTGCTGCCTGGCTGATGGGAAAATGAGAAGGGAGATTTGAGTGGAGACGAGAAGTGGTAGGTCCAATTTTCCCTATTCTAAAATATCTCCATCCTGCTATTCTTCCAAGTTCCCTACGATACAAACTAAATCAACTGAAATAAATGGCCCATAAACTGCCTCGTGTTAGAGATCCAGTCTCCTTAGACCCCAAGAGTGCTAATTGGGAAATGGCACCAGTGGCCCGGCTCAGTCATCTTTTTTTTTTCTTATTTTTTTAAAATTTATTTTTAATTGGAGGATAATTGCTTCACAGTGTTGTGTTGCTTTCTGCCATACAACAGCATATAAGTATATCAGCCATAAGGATACATCTGTCCCCTCCGTCTTGGACCTCCCTCTCACCCCCTCTAGGTTGTCACAGAGCACCAGGTTGAGTCCCTGTGTTATACAGAAACCCTCTATTAGCTCTTTTGCATATGGTAATGTATGTTTCTTTGCTACTCTCTCAGTTCCACCCTCTCATTCCCTCATGAGGTCTGCAAACCCATTCTCTTTGTCTGTGTCTCTATTTCTGCCCCGCAAATGGGTTCTTCAGTCCCATTTGTCTAGATTCCACATATATACACTAATATACAATATTTGGTTTTCTCTTTCTGACTTCACTCTGTATAACAGGCTCCCAACCAATCAGCTCTTCTTTCAATTTCCTCCTTCGTTTGCATAGTACTCTGCCGGGGGTCTGTTCACCTCAGGGAGGCTGTCCTGGTTTTCCAACCCAGCACCGAAGGACATGCTGGACCCACGTCTCCAGAAGATACAGGTGGGAGGCGGCGCGTGGGCGGCGGCAGCAGTGGCTGGAGGGGTGCCCTCTGGGGACCCTGCGCGTGACCCCTGCCTCGCTGTGAACTGCAGCACCGTACTGTCCACTGTCTGCTGTCACCTCCCTACTCAAAGGATTTCCTCAGGATGCTGCCGTAGCATCTCTGAGAACTGCATCCTTCTAGCTACTCACACTCAAAATGTTGACACCATCTGCCGCCTTCTCCTATCCTCGACACGCAGGGCATTGCCAGGGGTTCACGTGGTCCCCATAAAGACTCTCACCCCACCCATCCATCTGGGCGCCATGACGCTATTCCCGGTCCTCACCGCATCTCCCTTGGCTTACTACCTTAACCCTCAAACCGTCTCCTGGCTCCCGCCCTGCAGTACTGCCAAAAAAATCTCCTCGAAGCTCTGAAGGCATAGAATCCCTCCTTGGAAGTTCATCCTTATAGGATCTGTGAAGATCCTTAGCACAAGGCTTTGTCCTTATTTTCTGCTCATATGGTCTGGGTGTCAGAATCCACCCCTCCTTGTTCTGACACCTGCATTTCTTAAAGCAGATTGTTTCCTTCCACCTCCCATCTGCTCCCTCCCCTAAACCTCTCCCGGATTCTCTAGAGGAGATACTTTCTGCCTTTTCTGAGCTCCCCAGAACTGTTTTTGCAGCTGTTATTCACACAATGAAGTTATTCTACCTCTTATAGTAATGTTGGAGAAGGAAATGGCAACCCACTCCAGTATTCTTGCCTGGGACATCCCAGGGACAGAGGAGCCTGGCAGGCAACAGTCCACGGGGTCACAAAGCAACTAAACAACAACAACAACCTCTTGTAGTAATGTGTGTTAGTCGCTCAGTCGTGTCCACCTCTTTGCGACCCTGTGGACTGTAGCCCCCCAGGTTCCTCTGTCCCTGATATTCTCCAGGCAAGAATACTGGAGTGGGTAACCATTCCCTTCTCCAGGGGATCGTCCTGAGTCAGGGATCCATCCCCAGTCTCCTCCATTGCAGGCAGATTCTTTACCATCTCAGCCACTGCTGCTGCTAAGTCATGTCAGTCGTGTCCGACTATGTGCGACCCCATAGACAGCAGCCCACCAGGCTCCCCTGTCCCTGGGATTCTCCAGGCAAGAACACTGGAGTGGGTTGCCATTTCTTTCTCCAATGCATAAAAGTGAAAAGTGAAAGGGAAGTCGCTCAGTCGCGTCCGACTCTTCGCTACCCGATGGACTGCAGCCTCCCAGGCTTCTCCATCCATGGGAGTTTCCAGGCAAGAGTACTGGAGTGGGTCGCCAGTGCCCTCTCCAATCTCAGCCACTAGGGAAACCCTATGTCCGCTTTATCTCTCCTGACAAACTGAACCTCTTTGAAATAGAATCAGTGTACCATTTATCTATAAACTAGCTCAATGCCTTGGACACAGAACAATCCTTTAAAAACCTAAGAGTTAATGTATCTTTCTATGTTTGGAAAAAGTTGGAATCATAATCTGAATTTCGTTTGTTTAGAAGAAATCTTTAATGTCTGGATGGAGTGAGGGGTAAATTTTTGTTCGACTTGAACACGTTCAGCAGTTCCTAGCTGTGCTTCCACTGTGTGCCAACCTGCCTTCTAGATGCTTGTGAGCAGCCCCACGGTCATGGAGCCTACAGTAGGGGAAAGGCAGGTGTAGGGAAAGCAATTCGACGTTTCTGGAGCAGCCACTGTGTGCCTTTTCATACTGAACACAGGGTGCTCCGAAAATGTCAGATTCTTTTCAGACGAGATGGTTAGATGGCATCACCGACTCAATGCACATGAGTTTGAGCAAGCTCTGGGAGATGGTGAAAGACGGGAGCCTGGCGTGCTGCAGTCCATGGGGGCACAGAGTCGGACACGACTTAGCGATTGAACACCACCAGCACCACCATGTGTCGGTAGCTAGATTTGGTGATTGTTGTTAATGCATGAAGCTGGGGAGAGCCCAGGTACCCCCGACACCGAATGCCTCTCTGTCAATCCAAAGGCGAGACCACCACCTCCACTGTAGCAGTTTCCTATAGTTAGTTAGACCACCACCTCCAAAATAAGCAGTTTCCTATAGTCAGTCATATGAAAGACCTGAATTATGGAATTACATAATTGGTTTAGTTTCATTACAAAATAGAATCATTCAAGAAAGGGGGAAAAAAGGAGAAACATACATTGAAATTTGCCTAATTTCACTGTCCTGCAGAAGTATTCTCACAGCTTTCTAAAACCATTGCTTTTCACTGTTGGGTTTTGCCAGTTTGCTTATTTGAAGTCAATTGAAAAGCCTGTTTTCCACTTTGGACCTTGGAAACAGTTGTTGAACAGTTTTTGGCAATTCCTGCAGTTCGACTTACTGACAGAGCAGTGCCATCTAGTGATGTAAAAGGAAAACTTGAAGTTCTTGGTTTTCTTAAGCTTCTGGGCAGGAGGGGTCGGGGGAATCTGGTTTTCTCCATTCTATTTTTTAGTGTCATTTTCAGGAGTACATTGCAGCCTAAAGGTCGAAACAGCCTGTCACTTATGTCTAAGAAATTACGTATTATATAGATATATCTGAAAATATGCGTTATACAGGTTTCCTTATATTGTGCTGATTCTCAAAGCATTTGTAGCAACTATAGAAAACACCAATACAATAGTAAATAAAATATTTCAAAAATGATAAATTCTCAGGATCAGTAAAAAGTAAGCCAGAAGAAGAGATATGAATCAGGAGAAAGGTGTGAACACCGTTTAAGGCAATCTTGTAGTCTATTGGATTACTGCTTGTGAAGTGGAAAATCTTGTGATGGGAATAATTCAGTTGCTGAATGTCCTTATTTGGAATATACTGTTGCATGCATCTCTGTAATTAAGGGCTTCTTATCCAGGCTATGAATTATGCAGCCTCTCCTTCTCATTCCCCTGCTACTCTGTGATTTTACACAGTTGATTTCACAAGTGTGGTCCCTAGACCAGCAGCATCAGCGTTACCTGGAAACTTGTGTAAGAAATACAGATTTTTATACCCCACTCCAGACCTGGGTGTGTGCATGCTAAGTTGCTTCAGTCCTGTCCAACTCTTTGTGACCCTATGGTCCATAGCCTGCCAGGCTCCTCTGTCCATGGGATTCTCCAGGCAAGAATACTGGAGTGGGATTGCAATGCCCTCCTCCGGAGGATCTTCCCGACCCAGGGATGGAACCCGAGTCTCCTATGTCTCCTGCATTGGCAGGCGAGTTCTTTACCACCACGCCACTTGGGAAGCCTCATCCCAGACCTACTGAATCAGAAACTCCCTGGTGCGGCCCGGAAGTCTTGCCTTTTAACAAGATGATTCACGTGCCACTCATACTTGAGAATCACTGCTTATTAACATCCCTCTTGGAAAATAATTGGGAATGGAAAAGAAAGTTAAATATTAAAAAGCATATTTAGATATTTGTTAGTAACTCTAATTTTTTAAAGATGTTTTAGGGGCCAAGCAAATTGACACTAAATAAAATAATGTTGGCTTTTTGGGATCTTCAGTTTGTCTATGCCAAGTTAAAAATAGGAGCTGTCCAAGATTATACAACGTCCCTTGAAATGACAGTTTGCAACATGATCTAACAACTCAAGTGTAGCATAGCATTGTTAACTCTCTGTTTTAAAATTCTTGGTGTCATAAATGTTTCCAAGGAAAACATTTATGTTTTTCCCTTGGACTCTCAAGGAGATCAACCAGTCAATCCTAAAGGAACTCAGTCCTGAATATTCATGGGAAGGACTGATACAGAAGCTAAAGCTCCAATACTCGGGCCACCTGATGCGAAGAACTGACTCATTTGAAAAGACCCTGATGCTGGGAAAGATTGAAGGCAGGAGGAGAAGGGGACGACAGAGGATGAGATGGTTGGATGGCATCACCAACTTGATGAACATGAGTTTGAGCAAGCTCTGGGAGTTGGTGATGGACAGAAAAGCCTGGCGTGCTGCAGTCCATGGGGTCGCAAAGTCGGACACGACTGAGCGACTGAACTGAACTGATAAGAGGAAACAAACAAATGGCATCCATGGCCTTTATTTATCTCATTTTATTTCCCTTAAATTATTTTAGCCAAAGCTGAAAACTCTTTAAGAACGGGTTGGGTGTAAGCCAGGGACCCTAAAGGCAGTTTCTGATTCTGCCTTGTGTTCAAAGAAGGGAAACAGAATTTGTAAAACACTCGGCCTGGTTGGAAGGGTGGATAAGAAAGGGAAGTAACAGGTGTTTCTGTGACTATCGGATGGTGGGCATGAGATGGATGAGCAGCAGCAGGCATGTTAGGTCATCTCTATTTGGGTCCCCAAACATCATCCATTGATTACCATTCTAAAGCAGGCTACAGTTCTTTCTGACTGAATGGAAATAATAAGCCATATAATGCCTCAAAGTTAAAACAATATTTTAAACTTCTTTGTACTCCTCTACATCTCATCTGCAATAAGTTATCAGTTAGTCTGAGATATTAAAGTTTAAGGGGTCACTTAACCATGGACTCAGGAAGTAACAGTTAGAGCTGGACATGGAACCACAGACTGGTTCCAAATAGGAAAAGGAGTTCGTCAAGGCTGTATATTGTCACCCTGCTTATTTAACTTATATGCAGAGTACATCATGAGAAACACTGGGCTGGAAGAAGCACAAGCTGGAATCAAGATTGCCGGGAGAAATATCAATAACCTCAGATATGCAGATAACACCACCCTTATGGCAGAAAGTGAAGAGGAACTAAAAAGCCTCTTGATGAAAGTGAAAGAGGAGAGTGAAAAAGTTGGCTTAAAGCTCAACATTCAGAAAACGAAGATCATGGCATCCGGTCCCATCACTTCATGGGAAATAGATGGGGAAACAGTGTCAGACTTTATTTTGGGGGGCTCCAAAATCACTGCAGATGGTGACTGCAGCCATGAAATTAAAAGACACTTACTCCTTGGAAGGAAAGTTACGACCAACCTGGATAGCATATTCAAAAGCAGAGACATTACTTTGCCAACAAAGGTTCGTCTAGTCAAGGCTATGGTTCTTCCAGTGGTCATGTATGGATGTGAAAGTTGGACTGTGAAGAAAGCTGAGCGCTGAAGAATTGAGACTTTTAAACTGTGGTGCTGGAGAAGACTCTTGAGAGTCCCTTGGACTGCAAGGAGATCCAACCAATCCATTCTAAAGGAGATCAGCCCTGGGTGTTCTTTGGAAGGACTGATGCTAAAGCTGAAACTCCAATACTTTGGCCACCTCATGCGAAGAATTGACTCATTGGAAAAGACTCTGATGCTGGGAGGGATTGGGGGCAGGAGGAAAAGGGGAGGACAGAGGATGAGATGGTTGGATGGCATCACCGACTTGATGGGCATGAGTTTGGGTGAACTCCGGGAGTTGGTGACGGACAGGGAGGCCTGGCATGCTGCAATTCATTGGGTCGCAAATTGTCGGACACGACTGAACGACTGAACTGAACTAACCATGGGCTCAAAGAATCACAACAGAAAGCTTGAAAATCATCTGCTTAAGGCTAATAGCCTATTAGCCAGGAGCAGCTGTCATCCAGTGACTTGTAAGTCCTCCAGGGTTCTGTTTGTTAAGCTCATCAAGGTGACTTCAGAAAAGGAAGTCTTTTCTAAAGGTGCCGACCTCGGGAACAAAGAGTCATTGACTGATTGTAAAACTGACCTTCCCTCATTCCTTTTCCAAAAAAAAAAAAACAATTATTTTCTTCCCAGTTACCAAGAAGGCCAGTTTTTACAAGATGCCTAGGTTCTTCTAATGATAGAAAAAAAATTTTTTTCCCCTAAATCAGTAAATTGGGAATCTTTTGAAGGATATGTCTGGTTCATCTAAAAACACTACTTGTTTGGCTACAGAAACTAGAAGCTTACTTTTCTTCTTCAGTCTTAAATGCTGAAGGCATGTCATATGTGACATTTTTCAATCACCAAGTTCCTTGTGAGAAAAAAAAAAAAGTTAAAGATTTCATAGTTGAGAGAAACCATAATGTCCACTTTGTCCAGACATCCTTCTAATGCTTGAAATCCTTTCATACCATCCCCACAGGCCATCACTCAAACTTACAGAACTGAAAATATTCAAAAAGAAGTGGGAAGGAGTAGTAATGTGGGACAGAAGCCAGTGTGTATCAGTTACTCCATTTATATTGTCTGCACCAGTTTGGAAATTTCCATCAATTCATGGTCCTCCAGAGCTTGTATGACCTTCTTGACCCTATTTATTGCGGTAACTTCGAATTAGAAACACGTGGTCTAAGTTAGGGTGTCTGAAGCTTGGCACTTTGCCATTTAGAGCCAGAGAGTGCCGTGTTGGCGGAGGGGCTGTCCTGTGCATCGTAGGATGTTGAGCAGCTTCTCTGGTCTCTTCTTCCCAATAGTTGTCAATAACACTCACTTCCTCTACTCCCCCCTCCAACCCCCCAACACAGAATTCCGCTTTGATAAGCAAAAATGTCTCCAGGCTTTACCAAATATCCCAGGTGACCACAGGGAGGTGGGGGCGGGTTTGGGGAGTGTGTGTGCACCAAATCTCTCCCAACTGAGAACTACTGTTTGAACTTAAGCGTGTGTGCTGTGAGGTGCAAGCCCTAAGGAAACATCCAAACCATCTCCTTTAGGAAGGAGTAGTTAAGATCTCAGCCATCTCCTTAGTCACATAGAGAGTTCCACAGTTGACAAAACGTTGGTACAGGTCTCTTGGAGTTTTTGTACCATGAATGTGGAGCGAATATCTTAGTCTGTCACGTCTTTATTAAGGGTCTGTGAAAATAGGCTACTGCAGTCAGTGTCCTAAACCGCAAATAGCAGAACTATTAGGTTGATTCCAAGAAACCCTCAGTTTTAAGTGTTAGTCGCTCGGTCATGCCTAACTCTTTGTGACCTCATGGAGTGTAGCCCACCAGCCTCCTCTGTCCATGGAGTTCTTCAGGCAAGAATACTGGAATGGATTGCAATTTCCTTCTCCAGGGAATCTTCCCCACCCAGGGCTCAAACCCCAGGTCTCCTGCTTTGCAGGCTGATTCTTTACCTTCAGAGCCCCCAGGGGCTTCAAAATCTATTTTGGTAAGTTTTTACGGAAGCATAGTGAATTACTGGATTTTCACAAATTGAGCCTACCATGTAAACAGCAGCCAAATAAGAAATATAACCAGCACTGCGACACCATTTCCACTGACTCCCTCCCCCTCAACCATGCCTTACCATGGTGCTCTCTCACACTCCTGGCCTGGCTATTCCTTTTGCAGGGCTCTGCCTGACTTGCTGTCTCATCCCATTCCAGTCTCTGCAGATACAACCTCTGAGAGCCTCCCTGAAGTCCTAAATTCCTCTCTACCACCCTGAACCTGCTTGAATTTTCCTTACAGCTCTTATCATACCCTATTTGTGTCCATCTTCCCAACATGTAAGAATCCAAGAGAACAGAAACACTCTAACTTAACATATGGTGGGAGCTTGGAAAATTAAAGGCATGGGTACATCCAAATTTCTGAAATTGTAAGGTGAGGAAAATTCATTCAAGTCTTAGAAATGAGGAAATAGCATCATAATTCTATTCATTGAGTGCCTGCTATGTGCCAGTCATTGCAATAAGAACATGTATGTATTATTTCTTTTAATTTTATAATAACTCTGCAAAATGAATGTTATTAGGCTGCTTTCAGATATAAGTACCAAAACCCAACTAAAAGATTAAATAAAAAGAATACTTATTATCTCATAAGAAATAGTCCAGAGATAAGGGCTGGTTCCATATTTGAGCAGTCCTATAACTCAAAGATGTTATGGTTTCAGTTTGGCTTCTCTGCCATCTTATAAGCTTTCTGCTCATGGTCACAGGTGGCCCTCACCATTCCAAATGTCACATCCTTGCTCAGCAGTCTCCAGAAGCAGGTACAAAGAGAGACTGTGCATTTGTTTTTCTTCTTATCAGAGGGAAGAATCTTCTTCTGGAAGCTCCTTGATATCTCACTGGCTGAATTCTCTTACCCGTTGTTATAAACGCAATGTTTGTGTCCTAACCCGAATTCACATGCGGAAGCCCTAACTTCCAATGTGATAGCATTTGAAGGTGGGGCCTTTGGGAGGTAATTAGGTTTAGATGAAACTTTTGCTACTCCAAATAATTGTAACAGCCTCTAGTAATAACAAAGTTCAGAAGAAAAGCCCTATCTTTATGCCCTCTCCTAAAAAGTGGTGATGAGACTGGAAACAAGATTGTAAGGTACTACACTTACACACCCAGCTCTTGGCTTCTGAATACCATTCAGTATTAGAAATCAAGGCTTCCTGATGAAATGGTTCATTC
The DNA here is from genome assembly GCF_032452875.1 of Bos javanicus. Taxonomy (NCBI): domain Eukaryota; kingdom Metazoa; phylum Chordata; class Mammalia; order Artiodactyla; family Bovidae; genus Bos; species Bos javanicus. Next base: position 25,687,861 of record NC_083891.1, on the reverse strand, counting down.
TAAAGCTGGGACAGAGAAAATACAAGACGAATGTGGAATATCTTGTAATACTAGACAGTAAGAAAGAGCTCAAAAACTAAAGCATGGGGACATGTCAGAGGGACATAGAATTTAACCGTCAAGATCTTCCAGTGGCCACAGCTGGAACTGTTTGAACAACAAAATAAATAAAATGGTGTTATATTATAATCCACAGAGTAAAATCAATATGTATGAGTCCAAGCTGATAAAGATGATTGAATTAGTAAATAAGTGATAGAAAAAGAGATAAATCTTTCTCACAAAAGAATTCCAAACAACAAGCATAGATTCCCTGCCCCTCTGAAGCAGAGCTTAACCCCTCTCCTCCGGCATGTGCCCATTCAGCATCCCCACTCTGAGGTGAGCTCGACTTAATGACTCACTTCAAAGAATACAGCACGTGAAGGGAGAGTTGCAGCTTTACAGAGGAGAAACCTGCAAAGGATGCTTAGCAAATACTGTCGCGTGGCTGTCATGCACCCCTGATATGCTGTGATGAAAAGGGCACTTCACCACCACTCTGTGGTATTCTTTACAAAAACACACCGCCCAGTTCTAAATGTAAGAAAAATAACAGATACATCCAAGGAAGAAGATACTCTGCGGGATAATTGGCCAAAGTCAAGTCCTCAAAGTGGTCAAGGTCATAAACAAGGAAAGCCTGATAGATGGTCACAGACTAGAGTAGGTTAAGGAAGCATGAAAACTTCCTGCAACATGGGGCATTAATGGAGGAAATACCGAAATCTGAAGTATAGAATTTAGTTAACTGTACCAATTTTCAGCTCTTAGTTTTGACAAATGTACCACAGTTATTTAAAATGTTAACTTTAGGGGGAGATGAGTAAAGGCGCTCAGCACTCTCTCTACAATATTTGTGTAAATCTACAAATACCCCTGAATTAAAAATTCAGTTAAAAAGAAATGTGTGAGAAAACCAATATTGTATGTCAGCTAATACTTCAATTAAAGAATTCAGGGAAATTCTCAAAAATCAATTGTTGCAATGGCAAAAGCATGTAACAACAGTAAAATGTAAATGGGATAAAACCCCTTGAGAAGCAATGGGCAATGAAAAAAACAAAGTGTATGCTAGACAGCTGTTGAAACTGGTTATGCAGATGTTCATTGTCCTGTTAACTCTGCTTTTGTATATATAGTCATAGCACATCTTACTCCATATCTGTAAGTTCTGTATCCAAAGTTCTCCATTCACAGAGTGATGAGTAAATTGCAATGTAAACGTTTTAAGCAGTTAAAAGTAAGTAAATTCATGAAATAAAAGATTCTCTGCTTTCAAGATAATTAGCAATCAAGAGTGACAAAGCTTCTTGTATCAACTACTGAGATAATAATGAATAGATGAACTTTGTTGTCTGTATCCCTCAATGAATGAATGATGTTGCATATCACAGCTCTACAACTTTTGCTACTTAAAGTGCAGTTCAAGAACCTGCAGCCTCAGCATCATCTGAGAACTAGTTAGAAATGCCAAGGGTAAAGCTTAAATTCAGGCATACTGAAATGAAATCTTCATTTTAACAAGAACCCCAGTGAACAAAATACAGATTAAAACTTACGCACTGCTTATGTGGTTTTCTACATTTCTTAACAAGTAACATTTGAAAAGGTACACTCAAATAAAAAATGAAAATACTTTTATAAAGAGTTTACATTTGACTTGAAAACTATAAATTGCCCTCCTTTACTTATATCCTGGAATATATATTTGGTCAGAATAACATTTACTTAAAGTTACATATAATATCACACCTTTGCTAGGCCCAGTAAGATTCTAGGGAAGAATAAAAGTGGAGAATATATTACCTGGGCAACTCCTCAGGAGAGTTTGTACAGAGAAAACAATGGTTAGGAGACTAGGCAAGAAATGTATCACATTTTAAGAATGTCCCCTGATGATGTGACAATGAGGAATCCTGAATCTCATCCCTATTCTTTCCCTTTGAAAATACCCACCAGAGGAACATGCAGAAAGGAGTAATCCATTCAGCATTGCTTTCCCTTTTTTGTTACATCATACCACCTTTGAAAGTACATAACTTGGGGAGCACAACTTTGGTTAGAGATATTTCTAGCCATTGCTAGCTGGTCAACTAGTAACAGGATGAGGAAGAGATAATATTCTGACTATAAAACAGAAAATTAGCCACCGTTGTTCATCTCCGCAAGAGAAACTTATACTAGAGGCTGAACACCCACTATCCTTAAGTATCTCTTTGCCAGAGTGGAAACAAGAACACGTACTACAAGGCAGAGGAAAGAAAGGAAAAGGAAAGATCAATGTGTAGAACAGACCCTGCGAGACGCTTCAAAAGGATGGAAGCGAAAGAGACTTAGAAACTTTAGGGAAAGCCCTGCTTTCCATGATGTACCAATCAAGGCTTCATGGATCCATGTGACCTGAGATGCCACATGAAAAAAAGCAGGAAAGACTGAGAAAAATCCAAATTTAAGACAGATTACAAAGAATACATAAATAGCAGGTGAGGACATAAAGGCAATAAATACAGATTTCAGTTTGGAATTATAGTGGAATCAGGATATGGAACAGTAGATTAAATGTTGGCAGAAACAAGGAAAAGTTTTAATTATTTTTAAGATGGTGAAGATCTAAATATGTTTGGCCATTATTGGTGAAGGAAATAAACATTTGGTTAGCAAATGAAGTAGCAAATCCAGGTAAAAGATTAGTGGAAGGAACAAGGTTCTTGAGAAGGTAAATGTGGGAGAGTAAGTGGAAAAGTTGCAAATAAAGCACACAGATGATGGTTAACCTTGAGAAGGCATTAGGACGGCTCTTCCTTGGGGAAAGAAGGGAAGGAGAGGGGAATCGGAGATACAGTCCATCAAATAAAATGTGGGATCATTTCCTGAGAGTGAGTGGGCTCAGGAATGTGGTGTGAGGGATGCAATACAAGAAGCAAAGATAAGGCGATTATATAAAATTTATGGTCTGAGTGAGCACACTTTTGAGAATGAAAGAGATGCTCACAAACAGGATGTCTGCACAACAGAACTCTTCTGAACAAACGTAAACATACCCTGGAAACAAACATCACTATTGTGAAGGAAGCATGGATGTGTGACGGGTCCCTTCAACCTCTCTGGCCCTCCCCAGCAATGTTGCCAATACAGGGTTAAAGAGAATCATAGTTAGGCTTCCAGAGTTGGGGGAAAAGTGAGGCCAGAATATTAGAAGCTCAAGAGACTGAGAATCCCTGAGTCATAGACAACAACTTTGGAATGGCTGCAGTCATGTGCTAGCACTGTCCAGCAGAATTGTCTGCAATGATGGAAGTGTTCTTAAGCCTCTTACCTCATGTGGCAACCGGGCAGATGAATTAATTGAAAATAATTAGCTTCCCTGATGACTCTTCGGTAAAGAATCCGCCTGCCAATGCAGGAGATGCGGGTTCAATCCCTGGATGGGGAATATCCCTTGGAGAAGGAAATGGCAACACACTCCAATATTCTTGCCTGGCAAATCCCATGGACAGAGGAGTCTGATGGGCTACAGTCCATGAGGTTGAAAGAGAGTCAGACATGACTTAGTAACTAAACAACAGCAACTAGTCACGTGAAGCATTAAGCCAAGAGTGAAGCCAAGAGATTAATGGACTATAAAGAATGCAGCAGGGGTCAGAAGGCAAGATGGGAGCTTTTGTGCAGATTGAGCATAAATGTAACTATTTAGTTGTGAATAATGATGTACTTAGTTGTGAATAGCGATGAAATCCCAAGTGTGACAGTGCTTGGTAAGAACCAAAGAAAACAGCTAGTGGGACTGGAGGGGTTGTTGAGGAATGAAGTCTGAATATGGGCAGTCACGTGTGACCTGCAGGGGATGATGGGAGTTAGTAGGGGGCAGGGCTAGGGGGCGCATCTCACACTAAAGACCTTGAGGAAAGCTACGTGGGTCCCCGAGAACATGAGGTGAAAACCACCAGCTAAGGAGAGAAGGATCGGGTCCCCGAGAACACGAGGTGAAAACCACCAGCTAAGGAGAGAAGGATCGGGGAGTGGCTAGGATTTCAAGATGAGAGTTTCTGCCTTTGTTTTTCTGATGGTAGCTGTGTTCTGAGTTTCCTGGGGGAGGCAGTATGCATCTAAAAGAAGCTGGATTTGGGTTCTGCTCTCTGGCTCTGGTCATGGTGGGGAACAAACAGGAGAATTAAAATGTGTTTCCTTTTGACAAAGGAGGAGAGTGGTGGTTAAACACACACATCCTTCTTAATGTCTATAATATCCTAGGTGGTAGGTTATTCATTAGCGAAATATTTAAGCTGAGTTGACTGATATGTTGTATTAAACAACAAATAATTTTTATTTTCTAGATCTGCTTTGACTTTGGAGATGGACTCCATTTGGAGGTAAGAAACAAAGGGGATTATTCCTATCTTGAATTTTACAGAAGACAGTGCGTCTTTACCAGACTGAAAGCACAGACTCCCACTGAAACCGCTAGGTGGCGTTTTGAGGGGGTGCCGAGGAGCCGCGGGCCTTTATGTCTCAGCACAGGAAAGAATTCAGCGAGAGGCGTAGTGATAGATAAGAGATTTACTAGAATAGGATGATTGTGAGGCTTCCAGGCAGGTGGTCAAGGGTTGTGCTGCCCCGAATATTAGTGGGTTCAGTTCAGTTCAGTCACTCAGTCGTGTCCGACTCTTTGCGACCCCATGAATCGCAGCACGCCAGGCCTCCCTGTCCATCACCAACTCCCGGAGTTCACTCAGACTCACGTCCGTCGAGTTGGTGATGTCATCCAGCCGTCTCATCCTCTGTCGTCCCCTTCTCCTCCTGCCCCCAATCCCTCCCAGCATCAGAGTCTTTTCCAATGAGTCAACTCTTCACATGAGGTGGCCAAAGTACTGGAGTTTCAGCTTTAGCATCATTCCTTCCAAAGAAATCCCAGGGCTGATCTCCTTCAGAATGGACTGGTTGGATCTCCTTGCAGTCCAAGGGACTCTCAAGAGTCTTCTCCAACACCACAGTTCAAAAGCATCAATTCTTCGGTGCTCAGCCTTCTTCACAGTCCAACTCTCACATCCATACATGACCACAGGAAAAACCATAGCCTTGACTAGACGAACCTTTGCTGGCAAAGTAGTGTCTCTGCCTTTCAATATGCTATCTAGATTGGTCATAACTTTTCTTCCAAGGAGTAAGCGTCTTAATTTCATGGCTGCAGTCACCATCTGCAGTGATTTTGGAGCCCAAAAAATAAAGTCTGACACTGTGTCCACTGTTTCCCCATCTATTTCCCATGAAGTAATGCATTTTTATAAATAAAAGGAAGAAAGGGGATGGAAAGAAGATCACCTTGTTTTTCATTCTTTTGAGTCTTACATCATTAACTCCTATGTGTTGGGTGGGGGAGTTATTGACCCTATATGGTGCATCCCTCATGGCACTTTGGAAAAATTATATTAGGTCTCAGTACAGTGAGGGTCTTTCACTTTGAAATGTCACCTTCCTGTAAATTATTGTTTTTTGTATTTGCAGAGAGTATGTTTTAAGGGTCATTAACTTGTTGTTGTCACTGGGCAGGTTTGGGGCCTTATTTTCCACTATTGTTTTTTTTGTTTATTTTGGGACATGTCTCTTGCTTCTGTTACATGGTTTTGTTGTTAAGCAAACCCATCTAGCTTCGATGCTAAGCAACTTGTTCAGCTTTATGAATTAAGTAAGTCCACATTGTTTTGGGATTTTTCCATTACTTGCTTGAGTGATTATTTACTTACTGTGGTCTCCCAAAGCCCACTAAGTTCCCTCTCTATTAACAGTCTCCTAATGGGACTTCTGAGCTAGCTTTTGGTTATCCTACTCTATCCCTGGGGCTTCCCAGGTAGATCAGTTATAAATTTCAGGTGGATTCAGGTAAATTTCAGGTAAATTCCCAGGTGGATCATTTCCTGCCAGGAAGCAGGAAATGTGGGTTTAATCCCTGGGTCAGGAAGATCCCTTGGAGAAAGAAATGACTACCCACTCCAGTATTCTTGCCTGGGAAATCCCATGGACAGAGGAGCCTGGTGGGCTACAGTCTCAGTTCAGTCGCTTAGTTGTGTCCAACTTTTTGTGGCCCCATGGACTGAAGTACACTAGGCTTCCCTGTCCATCACCAACTCGACAGTCTGTGTGGTGGGCTACAGTCTATGGGGTGGGCTACAGTCTATGGGGTTGCAAAGAGTCAGACATGACTTAGCAACTAAACAACACCAGCTCTATCCTATCACCTCAGACTCAGCCATTCCCACTCAACCATGTTCACAGGAACCTCTACCCAGGGGAGATGCAGCATTTTTGACAATCTAAATATCCATCAGTAAGAGAATGGTAAAAGTAAAACAACTCACGGTACATGGAGGAATGTCCATGATGAGGTACTGAATGAAAAATCAAGGGACAGAATGTGATGTATAGTATTGGGTTGGCCATGAAGTTTGTTTCAGGTTTTCCATAAGCTATTGCAGAAAAAAACCTGAACAAACTTTTTGGCTATCCTAGTACAATTCCATTTTTATGGGAAAAAAAAAGGTTGTTAACAATGCATTTTCTAAAACATGAGTGGAAAACTGGGAGGCTGTTTTACATTTTTACATTATAAACTTTAATATTGTTTTAATGTTTTGATACATAATTAATTTTTTTAATTATAGAAGAATTTTTCCACTCAAAACAAAGGAAAAAAATCAGTGACCTAGTGCTAACCAGTGTAAATATTTTGAAGTAAAATGCAAGTTATATAGAGCAATAAAATGAGTAAAATGGTAAACTTAGTATAAAAATCATCTCTGACCTTAAAATACTAGGTCATTTCATTTTAATACTGCATTAAAATTTTCCTTGGATAAAATATATATTCATCTATTAAAGCCCAACTGAAAACTTATGGATTAGTTTTCTGCCTAGTTTTTGATAAACCAGAGATGGGCCATTTAATCCTTTAACTTCATTCTTAAAACAATAAATTCATTAACTGACACTTTCACTAGTTTTAGTTAAGGTGATATCAACAGGTTACTGATAATTTTGTCTTAAAGCGTTAGTGATTCATTTTTAAATTATAAGCCACCACAGAAAAATAAGACTTCATTTTCAGTGAGAAACATTTCTTGACTTGCCGTGTTAATTGTAATTTGCCCATTTGTAAGGTCACTAAATTATTCTAGCCTTTTTAAGTCTTCCCTCTGGGAGATCGTTCCTTGCTGATAAAAAACCAACAAAACAAAACTGCTTTACTGGTTTGGAAACAAGCTCTTCAGGTAGATAGTGTTTGTTCCAGAGTATATATTTTCTCTTTGAAAATGAAACCTGTGTGTGCGTGCCAAGTCGCTTTAGTCATGTCCAACTCTTTGTAACCATATGGACTGTAGCCCACCAGACTCCCCTGTCCATGGGATTCTCCAAGTAAGAATACTGGAGTGGGTTGCCGTGCCCTCCTCCAGGGGATGTTCCTGACCCAGAGACTGAACCTGTTTTTCTCTTATGTCTCCTACATTGGCAGGTGGGTTATTTACCACTAGCGCCACCTGGGAAGTCCAAAGCCTATATTAAGGCCATATCAAAAAGTATGAAATAATTTATACCTTGGAATTGGCACAGGTTTCTTTCAACTTCTAGTACATTTTATGATTCCATACTAATGTTTTACTAATTTTTTGGCAACATTTTATTGCTTTAGGCCTTACATTCAAGAAATGAAAGCAAGTTGCTTCCTAAACACATTCACCCAGTGAGACAAAAGCGTGCTTGGATCACAGCCCCTGTGGCCCTCCGGGAGGGAGAGGACCTGTCCAGGAAGAATCCGATTGCCAAGGTACTGTCTAAAGAGGAAAAGGAAGTACATGCACGAAATGTGGTCTGAGATCATCCATGTTCACTGTAAAATTTTAGGAATGTTACATGATGTACTGACTGAACTTTTTAATATTCTAGATGTCACCTTGAAGATCCACTTTCCTATTCTAGAAGATGCAGCATTAGTGGTGAACATGTATTTAATGGAGGGCTTTGATTCAACTGGGCTTTCCTGGTAGCTCAGCTGGTAAAGAATGCGCCTGCAATGCAGGAGACCCTGGTTCGATTCCTGGGATGGGGAAATCTGCTACGGAAGGGATAGGGTACTACTCCAGTATTCTCGGGCTTCCCTGGTGGCTCAGCTCGAAAAGAATCTGCCTGCAGTGAGGGAGACCTGGGTTTGATCCCTGGGTTGAAAAGATCCCCTGGAGAAGGGAACAGCTACCCACTCCAGTATTCTGGCTGGAGAAGTCCATGGAGAAGTCCAGGGGATCTCAAAGAGTTGGACATGATTGAGTGACTTTCACTGTTTGATTCAACTAAGAGTGGACTCAGGCACTAGTTAAATCCTTGTTTAGCAGAGTGTTAACAGCGCTTAAAAGGAGCTCTTATCATCTGTTTTCCCTAGCACCTACCTAGGTTCTCTGGCAGGAGCCCTGTAAATTGGACTGACAAAAAATAATTAACAAGAGAAAAACAAGCTTAGTAATGTGTCTGTATGTGCTCAGTCACTTCAATCCTGTCTGACTCTGCTGCCCTGTGGACTGTAGCCTGCCAGGCTTCTCTGTTCATGGGATTCACCAGGCAAGAATACTGGAGTGGGTTGCCATGCCCTCCTCCAGGGGATTTTTCCAGGTCCAGAGATTGAACCACATCTCTTGTGTCTCCTACATTACAGGCAGATTCTTTACCCGTTGAGCCACCTGGGAAGCCCCTAGAAACTTGTCTGTCCCGCATGAAACACGTGGGAGTACCCAGAGATGAGTAAATCAAAGGTTTGGTTAGGATAAATGGCAACCCACTCCAGTGTTCTTGCCTGGAGAATCCCAGGGACGGCGGAGCCTGGTGGGCTGCCGTCTGTGGGGTCGCACAGAGTCGGACATGACTGAAGCGACTTAGCAGCAGCAGGCGCAACCAAGAAGCTTGCTGCTGCTGCTGCTGCTGCTAAGTCGCTTCAGTCGTGTCGGACTCTGTGCGACCCCACAGACGGCAGCCCACCAGGCTCCCCCGTCCCTGGGATTCTCCAGGCAAGAACACTGGAGTGGGTTGCCATTTCCTTCTCCAATGCATTGAAAAATGAAAGTGAAGTCGCTCAGCCGTGTCCAACTCCTAGCGACCCCATGGACTGCAGCCCACCAGGCTCCTCCGTCCTTGGGATTTTCCAGGCAAGAGTACTGGAGTGGGGTGCCATTGCCTTCTTCGAAGCTACTTAGTAGAAGGACAATAAATTTTTAGAAAAGCGATAAGACAGACAAGAAAGACCTCGAATCCCCGGGGGCAGCTACCTGGGAAGGCAAATAGATGGGCAATAATACTAGAAAAAGCTAGTTAGTCAGGTTTGTTTTGTAGATTCTCCTGGTCCTGTCTCCAGGCTGATAGGGATCTAAACTCCCCTCCAGTGATTAACTTTTTCGTCCTTGCTGTTGAGAGGGGGTAGAAAAGGTACCTTTACACACTCACGTCCTGCTCTTAGGCAAGTGAGGCTTCCCAGGTGGCTCTGTGGTAAGGAACCCACCTGCCAGTGCAGGAGATGTAAGAGACACTAGTTCAGTTCATGAGTCGGGAAGATCCCCTGGAGAAGGGCATGGCGACCCACTCCACTATTCTCACCTGAGAAATTCCAGGAAAAAGGAGCCTGTCGGGCTGCAATCTATGGGGTCGAAAGAGTCAGACACGACTTAATGACTAAACCACAACAGTCTTAGGCAGGTAGGGGGAGGACAGAGAGTTTTTCTTGTATCTGCTTCTTCTCAATCGCTTTCAGCTTGAAACTATTATATCAGAGTCACACATTCTGCCGCCCTACCCATGAAAGTAGTTTTCAAAATGAAAAGAAACTGCTATCTAACTCATCTTGCCTGAAACAGTCTGGGTTTACGGCCATTGTCCTGACCTAATTATTAATAACTCCCCTTTCAACTCTCTAAAAGCCCTATTGTTTTGATAAATAATATGGTAGTTCCATTCATTTGTATCTCAGATTTAGCACGTGTAAAGTCTGAACCCTTGCTTTTTCCAAAAGCTGTTCTCCCTAAGTTCTATCCATTTCAGTAAATGGTACTATAATTTTGTTCAGTATTTTCAAAACTGTAGCAGGTACTGTCAGTTCTATGCCAAAAGGGTATTCTGAATCTGCCCACTTCTCTCCACTGCCATGCTCCTCGTGCCTGTCAGTGTCAGCTCTGACCTGTGTTGCCGAAAGCACCCTGACCTGGTCTCCCTGCCTTCACTCTTGCCTGCCCCTCCCCCACCACAGTCCATTCTCCAGAAAGCAGCCAACGTGGTCTTCTGAACTAAAATTTTCATCCCCTTCGTGAGGCCCTTTCAACAGCTGTCCACTGCAGTGGAAGAAACATACTCCTCACCTCTGCCAACAAGAGCTCTCAGGATTTGTTGACTTTGACCTCCTCTCTGACCCCAGCTCCTATCAGCCTTCATCCCATACTCTGCCACCTCCCTAAGCTGACACAAGCCCAAAGCCCATGCCAGCCTCCCACCCTTTCGTTGTTTAGTCGCTCAGTTGTGTCAGAGTCTTTACGACCCCATGGACTGCAGCACTCCAGGCTTCCCTGTCCTTCACTATCTCACAGAGTTTGCTCAGACTCATGTCCATTGAGTCGGTGATGCCATCCAACCATCTCACCCTCTGTCTTCCCCTTCTCCTGCCCTCAATCTTGCCCAGCATCAGGGTCTTTTCCAATGAGTCAGCTCTTCTCATTAGGTGGCCAAAGTATTAGAGCTTTAGCATTAGTCCTTAGCACTTGCTGTTCCCTCTGCCTGGAACCCCTCCCCATAGGTATTTGCAGTATCTCACAGCATAAGGCCTCTGGCCAAGAATTCCCTTCCCGGCCTCACCCCATCTCAATCCCCTCACTTCATTCAGTTCGGTTTATAGCTCATTCACCTCCAGGTGGAGAAGGCAATGGCAACCCACTCCAGTACTCTTGCCTGGAAAATCCCATGGACGTAGGAGCCTGGTAGGCTGCAAGTCCATGGGGTCTCGAAGAGTCGGACACGACTGAACAACTTCACTTTCACTTTTCACTTTCATGCATTGGAGAAGGAAATGGCAACCCACTGCAGTGTTCTTGCCTGGAGAAGCCCAGGGACAGGGAAACCTGGTGGGCTGCCATCTGTGGGATCACACAGAGTCGGACACGACTGAAGCAACTTAGCAGCAGCAGCAGCAGCACCTCCAGGACACTATGTCATAAGTTGCTTGCTTGTTGTCTGGTTCCCTCAGTATAGTGTGAGCTCCCTGAGGGCAGGGGCTTGGTCCTCAGGACTCACAGCTTGTGCACACCCTGTGCCCCGAGCAGAGCCAACATCCTGTAAACATTTGTGTGAATGAATAAATGTTCATAGGGAAGTGGTACTTTCATCTTTCCAACCTTATAAACAGCACACACAACAAGCTCCTTTTAAAAAAGAGCAGCCAGGAACAGAAGACACTTTCCTTTTTCCAGCAGTATATTATTTTGATAAAAGCCCTCTTAAATCTAAATGTTTGATTATGGCTTTACATAAAGTGAGTGAAAGTGGCTTAGTCGTGTCTGACTCTATGCAGCCCCAAGGACAGTAGTCTGCCAGTCTCCTCTGTCCATAGGATTTCCCAGGCAAGCATACTGGAGTGGGTAGCCATTCCCTTCTCCAGGGGTCAAGCCTGGGTCTCTTGCATTGCAAGCAGATTCTTTACAGTCTGAGCCTCCAGTGAAGCCCATGACTTTACATAATAGTTTGTATACAAGCAGTTAAGCTTTCTGGTTTGCTTAGTGCTAGTTTGTTGATATATCTGAGTTATTCACTCATTCTTTCAATAGGTTTCCCTAAAATACATGGGGTTCAGTAAGCATTAGCTATTCTTCTTACTAATTTTAATTATAAAAGTTGTTAAGAGTAAAATTTACATAAAAAGCAAAACATTCTGTTGTAGTTCCCCAACTTTATAGATTCTTTATCTAAAAGTAATACTGTCAACAGCTTAGTATCTTCCATATCTTTTGAAATCCATAAGTATGTATATACTTACATACTCTAATGTGCATATGTGTGTATATGCAAACCAACTGCTAGGTCCACACACAGTTTGATTTTATTTCTAACATAAGTGAAATTATATATGTAGTCAGCACATAAAGATCTACAATATTCTCTATAAATACTGATGTATGTGTATACACATACGCATGGGTTGTGTGTGTATATGCATGTACTTGGCAAAAAAAAAAGAGACAGAAACACAGAGAAAGGGAAAGACAGACAGAGGCTCAGTGAAAAGTGATCACCAGACTGCCTCAGGGTCCCCATTCCTCCAGGAGCAGAGCAGGCGTGGCAGGAGGTTGGAGCCGCATCTCATTCTCAGCAGCACCCTCAGCCCCAGAGCATGTTGGGAATCCTGTGGGAAGCATGTGTAGCTAATTCTGAGATTTCAGGACGAATTCTGGCGGGGTAGAGGTGGGTGATGGCTTCAGTGATGTCTGAAAAGAGAAATTGAGGATCCAGCAGGGGGCGACAGAGATACACTTACCGATGAAGAGTTAGAGGTAACAGAAATGGGAAACAAACAAGTTAGAGATACAAATAGAGCTCTTTCTAGAGGAGGAAGGTGTTAACTACAGAAGTACCCCAGGTTAGAAACGCTAATCTGCAGGAACATTCCAAGTAGGCGAAGCGCTTGACTATTTTAACCCTCTTGTGAAAGGATGCCTTACTCATACCTTCCTGATGATCGGAGTTATAAAGGTGGTTTTGAGTCTGCAAATGTTACCTTACCTAAATTTAAAATCCACTCTTACCAAGATGTACCCCCCTAATGATATCTTAATTTCATAACAACCCTAAGAGGTAGGCAGAAGTGTCCGTTCACATTGCAGGTAAGAACACTGAAGCGTGGAGAGTAGGTAACCGTTAGCATCACACCTAGTGTAACTGTGACACGATTAGACCCGGGTGCTCTGACCCCAGCACCTCTGCTCTGGATCACCTGCGTCCTCCCACCTCCCTCCTTTCAACATCCAACAGCTTCAGAGCGAAATTTTCAATTAAAAACGATTACCTGTGTGTTAGCGTTTAACTTGAAGCATTCCTCTCTTATTTTTATGTTAGATACACTCTGATCTTGCAGAAGAAAAAAAACTAAAAATTACATACAAATACACTGGAAAGGGGATCACGGAGCCGCCTTTTGGTGTGTTTGTCTTTAATAAAGACACCGGAGAACTGAACGTTACCACCATTCTAGATCGAGAAGAAACGCCATTTTTTCTGGTAAGAACAATTTTACATTTTATTATTTTTTTGAAATTGTGCTACTTGAATGACCTCAGCCTAAATGCCTTCTATTATGTATGTCCTGATTCCAGGTAACTGGTTACGCTTTGGATGAAAGAGGAAAAAACTTAGAGAAACCAATAGAACTCAGAATTAAAGTTCTTGACATCAATGACAACGAGCCAGTGTTCACACAGGACGTCTTTGTTGGGTCTGTTGAAGAGCTAAGTGCAGCAAGTAAGAGTTTATTGTTTTTATGAATGAGTACCCAAGATCATTCTGTGCCCAGCATGTCACTGAACACTGAAACCTCTGTCTTAGTGGAGGCTGAATATTACCCACAGGAAAAATAATAATAAACTGATTGATCTAGGTTTGGAAGTGATTTTTTGTTGTAAGTTTTTTTACCCTCAAAACAGATGTGGTAGATTGATGTGATAGGTTAGGTCTATGTAGCGACTTGTCAGTTTCACCCTGTGTCCGGAAAGCAGCCATAGATGCTATGTAAACAAATAGTTATGGGTGTGTTCCAGTAAAGTTTTATTCACAGAATCAGGCGGCTGGCTGGCTTGGGCCCACTGTCCGTAGTTTGCTAACCTTAGACATATTATTTCTACCTCCAGGCTTCAATGCAAGGGTTAAATGCAGCTTTCTATATGGGGGCTTGCAGGAGAAATTTCTCTTTGATCTGAATGTAAAGAATAGCTATGCTTCTCCTGAATTGCTTGTATTTTAATAAGCATGTATGTGTATCTGTTCATTTTTCTTTCTTTGTATCTGTTATTAGAAATGTGATAAGCAAATCTGTGGCCCTCCTTTTGTGTGTCCAGGACTTCATCTTAAAAATTGTATATACTAACCTCAGCCTCACTTTTATCTTATTTTTTCTATTCCTACCTCCATTCACATTTGCTCCCTCAAGCAATTAAATTCTTTGATCTTAGTAAACTAATTTGATACATACCTAAAATCCTTTTTGGAACAAGCTGATATGATACATAAAATAATAACATAACATAAGAGTGCTAAAAGTTGTGTTTCATCTTGGACCCCTTCGTTTCTGCTACCAGATACACTAGTGATGAAAATCAACGCAACCGATGCAGATGAGCCCAACACTCTGAATTCTAAAATTTCCTATAGGATCGTGTCTCAGGAGCCTGCTAATTCTCCAGTGTTTTACCTAAATAAAGATACAGGAGAGATCTATACAACCAGTATTACCTTGGACAGAGAGGTAAATTGATATTTCATGTTATTCATCTTTTCTGCTCTCCTCTCCTTCCAGTTTATTCTCTCTCTAGTCTAATTTTCTGACTTTGTCTTGTGTTTGAGAATGATCCTCCTCTAGGGATGTGCTGTCTAGTATCATAGCCATCAGTCATACGTGGCCATTGGCCACTTGAAATGTGACTAGTCCCAGTTGAGATGTGCTGTAAGTGGAAAATATACACCAGATTGGGAAAACATAATATGAAAAAAAAAAAAGAATGTTGAAATATCACCTTAATAATTCTTGGTTGATCACTTGTTGAATTAATAACATTTCCGATACCATGGGTTAAATGAAATTTCTTTGTTTAAAACTAGTATCAGCTGGTGTTTAAACAATCCCCTGTCATTACTATAAGTAGGCATCATGGTAAAGGAAGAGGAAGATAATCAACCAGAAAACCCCCCGAATGTTTTTATAAATGAAAAGGCAAACCAATATACTTCTCCCAAAGCAAAAATAAAACTAGTATCAACTGTCTCCTTTTACTTTTTTTTTTTTAATGATTTATTTATTTGGCCACACCATGTGGTTGGGGATCTTAGTTCCCCAACCAAGGACTGAACCCAGGCTCCAGCAGTGAAGTGCCAAGTCCTAACCACTGGACCACCAAGGAATTCCCTCTTTATTTTTTTTTCATGTGGCTCCTGGAAATTTTTAAATTACATAAGCATTGGCCTAGGGCCTCTCCAGTCAGAATCTGTTTGCTAGAGAGTTTTAAAGCAATGTTCCTTACTTTGTGGTTCTGTAATGAAACTTTAGGAATCTTTCCTACTGCTAATACATTTTCAGAGGGAGGAGAAGAGATTGAAATAGAAGTCCTGTTTAGAGTAATAGCAGTATTTGTAAAGAGTTATTGTAAATCCCAAATTGGAGGAAAATTTGAGTTGTTTCCTAAAGGATATTTTCTCAAACATTTCATTTTTTTATTTCTAAGTCAAAGGGAACATTTTAGTTGAAAAGGGAAGACAAGATTTCATAAATGCTACACGTATAAAGATGTTAACAGCATGCATGGTAAAATCCTTAGAGTGCTGTATTGTCATCAAATATAAATCATCATCAGACACAATCAGTGTATTTTGTAATGCTTAAAAAAATTATTTAACTCTGGCCAGAGAGGAAGAGGATGTGAGTCAACATTCCTTTGATATCTTTCTTTTTTTTTTGGATATCTTTCTAAATGATAGTGAAAGTGTTAGTCGCTCAGTTGTATCCGACTCTTTACAACCCCATGGGCTGTAGCCTGCCAGACTTCTCTGTCTGTGTGATTCTCCAGACAAGAGTACTGGAGTGGGCTGCCATTCCCTTCTCCAGGGGATCTTCCTGACCCAGGGATTGAACCTGGGTCTCCCACATTGCAGGCACATTCTTTACCATCTGAACCACCAGGGAAGCCCTAAAGGATATTATTACTCCTAGAATTCTACTCTACCTTTTCACATAAAATGAGAATGGAAAAGTACTATTTTGAAGTAGTAGTACTATTGAAGTACTATTTTGCTAAATGTCTCTGAAACATTTAGCAGAAAAAATACTGGCTGTCACTTACTGGGTAAGCCATGTGCCCAGTGCTATTCCAAGCCTTTTACGTGGATTAATTCAGTTAATGAACCTGTGAACCCTGTGAGGCAGATCCAGTTATTATTCTCATTTTATGTAGAAGGAAACTAAGGGTCAAAGGGATAATGTGTGTCCGACATAGCTAGCATGTCAGAATTGGAACTCAGGCAACTGGTTCCAGAGTCTCTGCCATCCTGCCTTTCACTGAGCAGTTTTGCTCTGCACAGGGTCCCGGGCATGGGCACTTGCTGCCCGGCTCCTTCTTAAACTTCAACCACACTGATGGAGCCATCAGAAGGGACCACATGGAAGAGACGGGTCCCCTTTGGAATAACATCTGAGACATTGTTCTCTAGGTCGTGTTCTCCAAGAATCTTCTCTCCCGAGGATAAAAAGTGCACCAAGTTTTGCCTTTACTGACCCAGTGTTCTTGGGGGGTTAAGTCTTCATGACAACTTTTAACCTAAAATGAAGTGTGGGCTATAAAAAACTAATTTCTAGAGTCTCATCACTTCCAGTGTAATGCTGACTACCTTTTGAAAGCACTTTTGTGCTCAGACTATTTTAAGGAGAGACTCATCTCCTGATAAATATCACCAATGATGTCATTAAGAATTTTGATGTCAACAACTGCTCTAGGCTTTTCTGCCCTTTAAAAAAAAAAGCTCTGATGGCAAACAAACAGCATCTTCACAGAATTAACAGCAGGTCATGAAACTTTTTTTTAATATTTACTTATTTATTTTTGGCTGCTCTAGGTTTTGTTGCTGTACCAGCTCTTCTCTAGTTGCAGCAAGCGGAGCTCCTCTCTAGTTGTGGTGCACAGACTGCTCACTGCGGTGGCTTCTCTTGTCGTTTAGCACAAACTGTAGGGCCCTCAGGCTTCAGTAGTTGCAGCTCCTGGGGTCTAGAGCGCAGGCTCAGTAGTTGTGGCGTACAGGCTTACTTGCTCCGAGGTATGTGGGATCGTCCCAGATCAGGGATCGAACCTGTGTGTCCGGCATTGGCAGGCAGATTCTTTACCGCTGAGCCACCAGGGAAGCCCCCATGAAACTTACTTATGAATAAAATGTACTGAGGTTCATTCCCCTGATGATAAAGTGAACTCAACCCAGAAAGACAGATTTGGGAGCAATTCATTTTCACCCCAGCGGGATCTTTTTCATTGCCTTGCAGGAATACAGCAGCTACACTTTGATAGTAGAAGCAAGAGACGGCAATGGACAAATAACAGATAAACCAGTAAAACAAGCTCAAGTTCAGATTCGTATTTTGGACGTCAATGATAATATACCTGTAGTTGACAGAAACGTGGTAACTATTATTTTTATAACAAATGTGCCTACTTACATGTCAGCCATAACTAAAAATGTATCACTTATGTTTGTGTTCCATCAGAATAAAAACCTCCTGTTTGTGTTTTGCAGTATGAAGGATCAATTGAAGAAAACAAAGCCAACGTAGAGGTTTTACGCATAAAAGTCTCCGACGCAGATGAAGTAGGCTCGGATAATTGGTTAGCAAATTTTACTTTTGCATCAGGAAATGAAGGGGGTTATTTCCACATAGAAACTGATACTCAAACTAATGAAGGAATTGTGACCCTGATTAAGGTAAGGACTTAGTGTTCAAACCTGGAATGAGAGAAGTTGGTCAAGAGGAGGACACTGATGTATTTTGAGCTCCAAATATTTATTAGTACTGGTGCCACAATGTTAGAGATAGGCGCCATCCCTATTTGCCCAAGTTCTATGGTTGTGAGTGGTCACACTCTTTGTATTTCTAATGTCAGTAGTGTGAGGGTTGCATTTTGAAACAGAGTGTATAATTCTGCTTAATTGAATCAATGAAAATTAAATTGTGTTATAAGTATCTGGGTCTTAAATATTTAAAACCCTGACTCCTGCAGAATTTTTTAAACAAATTTAGAGGATGGATTTTTTTTTTAAACAAAATTAAAAAGGAAGAATACCACTGTGTGTTAAATGGTTAATGATAGAATATCAAATTTTAAAATAAAATGCAAAGCTAAAGCTTTCCAAATATTTCATTAAGTCACAGACAAAAATTGATTCCAGAAGCATCCACATTTTTACAAAACTTATTATATGGTAAAGTAAGTAAACCCTAATAGAGGAATGATGATAATATAATGTATAACAGAATAGAGGAAAATTAACTTTAAGTTTCATTGTAATAATTATGGATACCATTTATCAATAGGCTACCATATGTATATAGACCACTTTTTGTAAAGCAGAGGAAAACAGAATAAGGTTCAGTTCAGTTCAGTCACTCAGTCGTGTCCGACTCTTTGCGACCCCATGAATCGCAGCACCCCAGGCCTCCCTGTCCATCACCAACTCCCGGAGCTCACCCAAACTCATGTCCATCAAGTCGGTGATGCCATCCAGCCATCTCATCCTCTGTCGTCCCCTTCTCCTCCTGCCCCCAATCCCTGCCAGCATCAGAGTCTTTTCCAATGAGTCAACTCTTTGCATGAGGTGGCCAAAGTACTGGAGTTTCAGCTTCAGCATCATTCCTTCCAAAGAAATCCCAGGGTTGATCTCCTTCAGAATGGACTGGTTGGATCTCCTTGCAGTCCAAGGGACTCTCAAGAGTCTTCTCCAACACCACAGTTCAAAAGCATCAATTCTTCGGTGCTCAGCCTTCTTCACAGTCCAACTCTCACATCCATATATGACCACAGGAAAAACCATAGCCTTGACTAGACGAACCTTTGTTGGCAAAGTAATGTCTCTGCTTTTCAATATGCTATCTAGGTTGGTCATAACTTTCCTTCCAAGCGTCTTTTAATTTCATGGCTGCAGTCACCATCTGCAGTGATTTTGGATTAAAGGGAAGACAAATTTTATGATTACTGAATAAATAGATAATGGCATTGGAGACAAAATCAATTTACCTGCTTGTATAGAACTAAGCATCCTTTTTTAGTCATAGGTTTTAGGTGCAACCCTGCTCAGTGCTTGAGATTAAAAGCCAATAATATACAGAAGGAGAAGTAGTCACATAGTGATGAAAAATAAAAATACCCTCAATGCACCATAGTAGCACAAAAAGGGACAGAGTTACTGTAAATTTAGTAGTAAAATGACAGCACCAGATTAAGAAAATTATGAATTTACTTTCTCAATTGTATAAAGAATCGCTTCCAAAGTGTAAGGGCAGCCATCAGATTCCATTCACAGGAAGTTAGAGGAGATACACAAACAGCAAGCGTGCACGTAAAGGATGCCCGGCATCAGTAGACATTAGGGAAGGTGCAGATGAGGTCTGTGGGCTGTCACTGCACACCTGGCTAGAAAGAAGCTACAATCAAAAAAGACCGACACCACCAAGGATCAGTGAGAACATAGGCAAACCAGAACTCCTGTATATTGCCAGTGGAAACATTAAATGGTAGAGCCAGTTTGGCAGTTTCGTAAAAAATTAAATAGAGTACTAATCCAGTGACCCAACAATTTAGTCCTAGGTGTTCACCCAAGAAAAATAAAAACATATACAGTATCTACAAAAAAAAACTTGCATGCAAATGTTCAGAGCAGTGTTAATTGCAAATAGTCCAAATGCCTAATAACAGAATAGCTAAGTAAATTAAGTGTATCTAAAGAGTAGAACACTATAGAAATGTTTTTAAAAAGAAAATGGACAAATTGGAAAATACATAGAGAGAGTGATAAACTGATCAAATGTAATACCACAATTTGCAAAGAACAGAGTATTTGGAAGAGGGTTAATCTTTTATGGCATTAATAGCAAACCAGTTATTAATAGACATCATGGTATAAAGAAGGGGGTTAGACTCTCTTCGTAAACATCTTTAGACTTCCCGGGTGGCACTAGCGATAAAGAGTCCTGCAAATACAGGAGATACAAGACTCACGGGTTCAATTCCTGGGTCAGGACTATCCCTTGGAGAAGGAAATGGCAACCTGCTCCAGTATTCTTGCCTGGGAAACCCCATGGACAGAGGAGACAGTGGGCTGCAGTCCATGGGGCTGCAGATTTTTAAACAAATTTGAAAACCCCTTCCTGGGTTCAATATAGTCAAATATTTTTTTCTCCAGGAGGTCTCCTTTTATTTTTTTTATACTAATATAAACAAACATAAATAGAAAATTTGCATAGAAATGGGATACTTAGTTTCAAAGTACCACCACACAAAACACACGTGAATTACAAAGACCAAAAAGTAACTTTACAGTGGGGAAGCCTCAGAGACAGCACCTTGATCAAAGGATCAAAATGAACAGTATTAATAATGAGACAAATGAATATTATGTGCTACCTAATAAGATGCAGTGAGGTCTCAGCTTTATGATATGCTATGGGACAGAGCTGGTGGTCTGCTGCTACTTCTGTAGCCCTTTTTGCCAGAACAAACCCATGGAACACTTTTTAAGGATATTAACCTATATTGAATGTCCCTTAACTTTTTTAAATTAAGCAAAGAATCACTTCAGATTGCTAAAAATAAAAAATATATATGTTTGAAATGATTTTGATCTTAAATAAAATTGGGGATGCTTCCTAAACATCCTTAGGCTTCCCACGTAGTGCTAGTGATAAAGAATCCGCCTGCAAATGCAGGAGATGCAAGACTCACAGGTTTGATTCCTGGGTCAGGACTATCCCTTGGAGAAGGAAATGGCAACCTGCTCCAGTATTCTTGCCAGGGAAATCCCATGGACAGAGGAGACAGTGGGCTGCAGTCCATGGGGCTGCAGATTTTTAATGACATGGTATCAATTTAAGAGTTGGAATATAGTAAGTCCCCTATATACGAGCCTTCAAGTACTGAACTTGCAAAATGAGAATGTACATTTACGTGTCCAGTCACATTAAAGTATGAGTGAAACTGCAATTCGCCCTCCGTCTCCTGTTGCTGACGATCCTTCAGCTCTCCCACCTCCCTCCTCTCCCACCCCCACTCTGTAACTCTTCTTGCCTGTTCACTGGATGCCAGCCCCTGGATGCCATCTGTTGTATGGTACCACTGTACTTCTCAAGGTACTTTACTGTAAGATTAGAAATGTTTTCTTTATTTTATGTGTTTGTTTTTTATGTATTATTTGTTTGACAGTATTATTACAGTACTGTGTAGCCAGTTGTGTTAGTTGGATACCTAGGCTAACTTTGTTGGACTTAATGAACAAAGTTGGACTACGAACGTGCTCTCAGAATGGAATTCATTTATATATTGGGGATTTACTGTACTTACTGCTGTATTTGTCATGTTTTAGATGATTATATAATATCTGACACTGAAACCACACGAGTGTGTTCTATTGTTTTCCCTTTTAAAAGAATTCCCTCTGATTTCGCCTTTCTAGGAAGTAGACTATGAAACAATGAAGAATCTTGACTTGAGCATTATCGTCACTAACAAAGCAGCTTTTCACAAATCAATTAAGGATAAATACAAGCCGACATCCATTCCCATTAAAGTCAAAGTGAAAAATGTGAAAGAAGGCATTTATTTTAAAAGCAGCACAATCCAATTTCACACTAGTGAGAGCATGGAGAAATTAAGCCAGGGCCAAATACTGGGAAAATTTCAAGTTTTTGATGAAGACACTGGAAAAGTACCCAATGTAAAGTAAGAGATGGTTATGAATATTATTTCCTTGTTCTAAGTTACTTTGAATGCCTCTTTTCAAAAATCATAATGGAATTTGGACACTTCAGTTCTTTGAACCCTGCCTTTGGGGGCCTACAAACCTCAAAAGGCCTGTAAATGAAATTCCTGGAGTTGTGTGGTCACTGAGAGGCCAGGTGTTTCCCCAGGAGCCCCCTTCCCTCCATGACCCGAGTGGGAGGCAAAGGCTGGCTGGGTTCAGAAAAATGATGCTGATGAACCTATTTGCAGGGGAGGAAAGGAGACACAGATATAAAGAAGGGACTTGGGGACACAGTGGGGGAGGGAGAGTGAGAAGAATGGAGAAAGTGGCGTCAACATACAAAGACTATCGGGTGTAAGATGGATAGGTAGTGAGAAGTTGCCTGTAGCACAGGGAGCCCAGCTTGGTGCTCGGTGATGACCTGGAGAGATGGGATGGGGGAGGGGAGGGAGTCTAGGGAAGGAGGGAGTGTATGTATAATTATGGCTGATTTGCATTGTTGTATGACAGAAACCAATGCAACATTGTAAAAAAAATTTTTTTTTAATGTTTAATTAAAAAAAAAGTTCTGGGTTGAGAAGGCTAAATAGCAACAAAGAGAAAGTTCAGAAAGAAACTTTCTAAAATCTGTCTTTAGAGGTAAGAAAGTAGCAAGTAAAATTTACTGCAAGTTCACTTTACGTAATTTAAGTGGGAAAAAAAGCTGCATAATGCATTAAAATTTTAATAATGGGGAAACCAGTTTTAATTGATCATCAGCCTTGAAAATTGATCTTGATTCAAACCAGGCTCTTTGGTCCAGGGGTTGATAAAACTTGTAACATTTGTCTTGATCCTGGTGACCTTTATTCAGAATATAAAATATTAATATAAAATATATTAATTATTAATTAATATAAAATATTATTCTTTATTTATTAAGAACCTACTAGATGCCTGAAAAGAAATGATACAAACGCACTTCTTTACAAAACAGAAAGAGACTCACAGTCTTCGAGAACCAACTTATGGTTGCTGAAGTGAAGAATGAGGGGGACAGAATAGAGTTTGAGTTCAACATGTACACACTGCTATATTTAAAATTGATAACCAACAAGTACCTACTCTATAGCACAGGGAACTCTGTTCAGTGTTATAGAGCAGCCTGGATGGGAGGGGAGTTTGGAGGAGAATGTATACATATCCATGTAAGGCTGAATCCCTTTGCTGTCCACCTGAAACTATGGCAACATTGTTAATTGGCTATATTCCAATACAAAATTTAAAAAAAAAATTTTTTTTTTAAGAACTATCATATGCCAACCCTGTATTGTACCCATTTTGTAGCAGCGCCTTAGGTTTGCATGATCCATTCACATTTGCAAAGTGAGTTTACATCTTAGCTCTCAGAGCCTTGCCATCAAGAGATGACTCTACAGAGTTGTAATTTATGAAGCTCTGCTTACCTGTAGTTATTTGGTTGAAGTTAAGCTTCCCTGGTAGCTCAGCTGGTAAAGAATCCGCCTGCAATGAAGGAGACCCTGGTTCAATTACTGGGTTGGGAAGATTCCCTGGAGAAGGGATAGGCTACCCACTCCAGTATTCTTGAGCTTCCCTGGTGGCTCAAGACAGTAAAGAATCTGCCTGCAATGTGGGAGACCTGGGTTTGATCCCTGGGTTGGGAAGATCCCCTGGAGGAGGGCATGGCAACCCACTCCAATATTCTTGCCTGGAGAATCCCCATAGACAGAGGAGCCTGGTGGGCTTCAGTCCATGGGGTCACAAAGAGTCAGACACAACTGAGCATCTAAGCACAGCACAATACAAGAATCCTCACCTGCCACCCAAGATGACTGTTAGGGGGCGCTGCAAGTATCCCGCTTGGCGTCGTTGAAGGGCTTGCAGTGGCTGACCCGGGGCAGCCCTGTGCTTCAGACGTGCTCCTGATGTCTGCGGCCTCTGTGGAATCCTGGATGTCCATCACGTGGCTCCTGTTTTCCTGCCGTCAGTGCCAGAGTTGTTCGGTTGCTTCACTCTGCTTGGGCCTGTGTCCCTGGGTGCCAGCACTTCACGAAACACTGCCGACCTTAGCAAGAATGGGGATATGGAGGAACCTTTTCAACAGTCTCTTTCCTTTTGGAGAATCTTATAGAATTCATCAGCCAATAGTAGCAAATGACCTTTTTCCAAAATAATATTAACAAAGTTCCCATTGTGTTTTCTGCAGTGTCTTGGTGATCCTTTTTTGTGCAGCTTACCTTCAGGCAGTCCAGCTTCTCTTGAGTTTTGTAGCCTAATTTTTATTTCTGTGGCTCTTAAACCTGAGGATGCACATTCCTTATGACTTCTCAGACTGTCCGCTGAGAGGCTTAAGTGTTCTGATTAATTACTCTCCAATAATACTGTGGCTGTCTGCTGGAACTTCTATTTCCATCTACCTATTTAATTTTGGTTGGTGTTTTCAGTAGGAGTTATGACCGTATCAAAAGATGATGTGTGCTACCTTGAAAAATAATGAACCATGTTTTCTTCTCAAAAGTACCTTATTCTTTTTTTTTTTTAGAAACAGTTTATTCTTTATCATACAACTTTAGAATGAGAGTGATCTTAAAGATTAAGTCAAACCTTATTTTACAGATAAGGAATGAGAGGCACAGCTAAGTGAAATAATTTTCCAGTATTCACCTAATTGAAATGTCAATGAGAACAGTAGAAGAAACATTCTCAACTTTGTCATGATTTACTTTAACTGATTATCCATGTGCATCAGTTGTTACGGATATTTGACATGACACGTGAGCCACCATCCTACTTTGAATGGTGTCTAATTTTAACAATAGAAAACAGAAAATTCCTTAAATGAGATCACACAAAGCATTCCATTGTGAAATGTGATTCTTACCACTGTAGCTCTGTCTTGGTTATAAGTATAATGTGGGAAAACTTTGAGCTAAGTTCAAGCTTTAAAATTCCAGCCATGAAATTCAAAAATATTTGTGACTATCGAAATGTATCATTTACTGGTAAAATTATTAAAAGGCAGGAAAATTTAGTTCAAGTGTATAATTGGAATTTTTTAATGGTAACTATAAATAAATATTGCTGTATGTTAGCCACTAATTTTTGTGTGCCTAAACTGCCACTTAATACAAAATAATAATCTGATTGCTTGAACCAAATACTCATATGTTTATTTAGTTTATTTGGATACGTTTTAAACTCTATGGGATTAAATTAACGTGCTTTTGTGAAAACCTATGAAAGTTCTACTTGCATTCCTGAAACTGTCTTTCCGCTCTAATTTTCCTTTGCTTTGAGAGAAGAAAACCAGAAGTCACCTTATCAGCTTTGTTTTCACTTTTAGCTGTTTCTAACCAAAAGAAGAGTATTGCTCCTAACAACCAACAATATCCCCCAGATTTATTTATTTGTTTTTTAGTTGAAGGATAATTGCTTTACAGAATTTTGTTGTTTTTTGTCAGACATCAACATGAATCAGCCATAGGTGTACATATGTCCAGCAAATTTAAAGCACTTCCATTTAAGGCATTGATTTTTTTAAAAAAAAAACTGTTATTATTAAATATTGATAACATGCCAAGAAACAACAGGATGTAAGGTAGCTTTTCTCTATGAGTTCTTGTTGGGTGACTTAAGTTATCCTAGAAAGGTTAACTTGAAATTTAAGGGAAACTAGATTGAAAGCTGTAAGACAGGCTAAGAGCAACTCATAAACCTCCCAGGTGAGTAGGCAGGGGGTGGTTGCCCTTGCACACGTGCCTGGGGTGCGTTACGGAAATAAGGAGGATTCCAAAGTAGCTGTGAGACAGTGATAAACAGAGGGGCTTTTAGGATAGTCTCAAGAAATTTAAAAACATTCCAAACATGCCTGTTACAAGAACATATATACTAAAGCAGAAATTAAGCTTAAAAGAGTTATAGATATTATAGTTTATCCAGAGTTCAGAATTAATTTTCTCTTTTCTAACAGATATGCCAAATTTGAAGATATAGACAATTGGATCTCTGTGAATTCTGCCACCTCTGAAATTAAACTCGTGAAGATTCCTGATTATGAATCCAGATATGTCCAAAATGGTACATACACTGCAAAGATTGTGGCTATAACAGAAGGTAAGTTATTAAAGAAACATCTTTTCTTGGTTATATGTATTTAGATTTTATTTTCCAACCACGGAGACCTTTGTTTTGGCCTTATAGAAAGGTCACATGGGTAAACCTTCACATTTCTACATATTTAGTGGATTAAAAGACATTACTTGATCTGAGTATGAAAGCACATCTAAGATAAGAAGTGTCCTAATTTGGATACCAGTTCTCCTTATGAAATTGACTAGAGAATTCAAACCATGTCCATTTTGAGCAGTATGACCAGAATGTACTTTTTTTTTTTTTTTCCTATTTTTAAGAATATCCTAGAAAAACCATCACTGGCACTATTGTTATCAATGTTGAAGATGTCAATGACAATTGTCCCACACTGGTCGAACCTGTGCAGACTGTCTGTGACTATGTGCCGTTCGTGAACGTGACCGCTCAGGACCTGGACGGACCCCAAAACAGCTGGCCTTTCAGTTTCTCCATCATTGATAAACCAGCTGGAATGGCAGAAAGATGGAAAATAGTACGCCGAGAAGGTAAGCAAAAATCACTAGACTATATATTTAAATATATATTTATATTTAACTTATATTTAAATATTTATATTTAAACATGATAGAAATCTATTTGCAAAGCAAATAAAATCTTCATAATACAGTTATTTATTTGCTTTGCATAAATTGTATTTCCAGTACAGTCAAGTTTATAAAATGAAGTTCTGAACCTCAGGCGTAGTGTCTTTGATCTGCCTAATGATAAATAATCTACCTGGAGGGAAAGAAGAAAAATAGATGTCTAATACCTCTCTCTTTTTTTTTTTTTAATTTTTATTTATTTATTTGACTGCGTCAGCTCTTAGCTACGGCATGCAGGATCTTCCTTGTGGTGCGTCGACTCTCTAGTGATGGCGCAGGCTCAGTAGTAGTTGTCCGGCTTCCCAGGTGGCGCTGGTGGTAAAGAACCCGCCTGCCAATGCGGGAGACATAAGAGACGTGGGTTTGGTCCCTGGGTTGGGAGGATCTCCTGGAGGAGGGCATGGCAACCCACTCCAGTATTCTTGCCTGGAGAATCTCATGGACAGAGGAGCCTGGTGAGCTCCAGGCCATGGGGTCACAGAGTCGGACACGAGTGAAGCGACATCAGGCGCACACACGCACGCAGCAGTTGTCGTGGGCTGGATCCTAGTTCCCAGACCGGGAGTCAGACCCACGTCCCCTGCATTGCATTCTGGATGCTTAACCACTGGACCACCGCGGAAGTCCCCTCTAATATCTTAAAAGTAGCTGGGTATTCCCCAAATCACTCTTGAAGTAGTTGTCTCATAAGCTTGAGGAGTACTTTGCCTTTCTAAGCACAGTAATCCTAGTAGGTGCCTTCTAAAAATATTGAGGTATGGTAATGATGATTCCATGAAAAATAACACTGGTGGAGTATATACCATGTGTCAGACACTCTGCTAACCCTTCTTGTGCTTTATCACATTTATTCCCTACCCCATACCATCATTCCCCGATCACAGCCGAGAGAACTTTGACTTAAGTAAAGTTAGGTAGCTTGTCTGAAGTCACAAAGCTGGTGAGTGATGGACGTAACGTTGAAAGGAAGCTGTCTGTCCTCCTGCCCCCATGCCAGAAGGATGTAAGCATGTATCCAAATCTTGCGACATACTCCCTTACTGACATGTTCTTTTGGGTTTTGAATGCTGAAAAATAATCTCTAGAAGACTCTCTTGTTTTAAACAGTTGGTATTCATTTCAGAAGGTTTTAAATATAATACCCCAATTTTTCTTAACTTATAAGTTTACTGGTTTTTTCAGTTCAGTTCAGTTGCTCAGTTGTGTCCGACTCTTTGCGACCCCATGAATCACAGCACACCAGGCCTCCCTGTCCATCACCAACTCCCGGAGTTCACCCAAACTCTCGTCCATCGAGTCAGTGATGCCATCCAGCCATCTCATCCTCTGTCATCTCCTTCTCCTTCTGCCCCCAGTCCTTCCCAGCATCAGGATCTTTTCCAATGAGTCAACTCTTCTCATGAGGTCACCAAAGTATTGGAGTTTCAGCCTCAGCATCAGTCCTTCCAAAGAACACCCAGGACCGGTCTCCTTTAGGATGGACTGGTTGGATCTCCTTGCAGTCCAAAGGACTTGCAAGAGTCTTCTCCAGCACCACAGTTCAAAAACATCAATTCTTCGGCACTCAGCTTTCTTCACAGTCCAACTCTCACATCCATACATGACCACTGGAAAAACTATAGCCTTGACTAGACTGACCTTTGTTAGCAAAGTAATGAGCATAAAGCCATAGAGAGAGAGAATTATAAAGGATGTTTTTACAACAGTTGAAAAGTTTGAATATGGATTATATGTTAGATATTATTATATCAGTAATTAATTCTTAGAAGAGCTTAATATCCTTTGGTCTTAGAAGGTATATGCTGAAGAAGGTCATGAGATCTGCAACTTACCTTAAAATAGAGGAGTAGGATGGGGAGGGAGATGGGAGGGAGGTTCAAAACGAAGGGGATATATACATACCTGTGGCTGATTCATGTTGAGGTTTGACAGAAAACAACAAAATTCTGTAAAGCAATTATCCTTTAATTAAAAAAAAAGTGTGCTTGTAGAGAGATAGTATTGTTATAAAATGTAAACAATTCATGAAGAGTATATCAAATTCAT
The DNA here is from genome assembly GCF_032452875.1 of Bos javanicus. Lineage (NCBI taxonomy): Eukaryota > Metazoa > Chordata > Mammalia > Artiodactyla > Bovidae > Bos > Bos javanicus. The sequence continues at coordinate 25,659,272 of NC_083891.1, read as the reverse complement.
TGTATCAGTAATAGTCTTTCAAGTTTTCTGTAGATTATGTTTCAAAATCTCAAACATACCACGTTGGGAACAAAAAGGATGGAACAAGATTGGCCCATTGTTGAAAATTAGTTGACTCATTGGAAAAGACTCTGATGCTGGGAGGGATTGGGGGCAGGAGGAGAAGGGGACGACAGAGGATGAGATGGCTGTATGGCATCACTGACTCGATGGACGTGAATCCGGGTGAACTCCGGGAGTTGGTGATGGACAGGGAGGCCTGGTATGCTGCGATTCATGGGGTTGCAAAGAGTCGGACACAACTGAGAAACTGAACTTAACTGAACTGATTAAAGCTGGAAATGGGTACCATGAGGGTTAATTATGTTCTTTCCTTGATCACCGTTTGAAATTTGCCTTGATAAAGTTCTTTTAAGAAATGGTAGGATAGGAACATCCCTGCCGGTCCAGTCACTAAGACTGAGCTCCTGATGCAGGGAGGCCGGGTTCGATCCCTGGTCAAGGGAACTAGGCCCCACAGGTCCCAACTAAGAGTTCACATGAAACGCAACTAAAGATCCCAAATTCTGCAATGAAGTTCAGAGATCCTGCAACTAAGACCCAATGCAGCCAAATAAATAAGTATTTACAACAGGAAAAACTAAATTTTAAAAAAATGGTCATTTAATGGAAATATCATTTAACCCACCACTTATTTGGCACTGTATCCCAGTAATGGAAAGAGTTCCTAGCATCAGATAGATCACACACATTTGTTAACATTAGTCATCATAAAAGGAAGGTGTGTTCAGAAATGATTCTGTGATCTTCACCTGCATATTTGGACTAATCTCATCGAGCACACTGTGAATTCAATAGAGGAATTATGGAATAATAAAACTAACTGGAACAAAATATGATGAGCAATTAAAGAATGTTTCTGTAGACTCAGAGATACAATGAACAAACTAATGGTTACCACTGTGGGAGGTGAGTAAGGAGGAACCAAACAGGGGTAGGGGATTAAGAGGTACCATCTGCTATGTTAAAATAAAGAAGCTGCAAGGATATATTATACATCACAGGGGTTATAGCCAATGTTCTACAATAACTGTAAATGGAGTATAACCTTTAAAAAGTGTGAATTGCAGTGTTGTATACCTGAAACTTATATAATATTGTAAATTAAATATACCTCAATAAATTGAAGAAAAAAAAAAAAAGAGAGAATGTCTCTGAACTTTAATCTTGCCCCTTTCTTGGTAACCACTCACTTTATTTCCTTTATTTTCTTGTCCCTTACAGATAACAACGTGCTACTACAACAAACCAAAAGACAGCATGGGACAAGTGAAATTCACTTCCAGATCGCAGATAGTCAAGGCTTCAGCTGTCCTGAAGAGCAGATCCTTAGGCTCACAGTTTGCAATTGTGTGGAAGGCAGCGGCTGTGTGAATATGTGGGCTGACTCCTACGTTGGCTTGGGGCCTGCAGCAATTGCACTCATAATTCTTGCCCTTCTGCTCTTGCTACGTAAGTATTTTAAAAGCTGTACGTTCCCTTTCGGGGGCCTTCCCAGGTGGCTCAGTGGTCAAGAATCTGCCTGCCAAGCATGAGAGTCGGGTACAATTCCTGAGTCAGAAGGATCCCCTGGAGGAAGAATGACAACCCACTCCACTATTCTTGCCTGGAAAATCCCATGGACAGAGGAGCCTGGTGGGCTACAGTCCATGGGTCCGTGAAGAGCTGGACATAACTGAGCACTTCCTCTTTTAGTAACTTCTAGTGTTTTTAGGATTTTGTTACTATGGTACTCATTGATTTCTTTAGTTTTTCTGTAATCACACTAGAATGCTATTGAGGGTGAGAAGGGAAGCAAGAATTGATCATTGCTCAATTCACCAAAAGTTATCAGAGCTCTCTTCAGAATTTTGTTTTATAAAAATGTATCATTTCCTGATTTCGGGAACCAAGAATATTAGACATACGTTTCAACCTTGTGGGTGTCCCCACTTTGTTAAGCTCTGTGAGGGAGGTGGGGTATCTGTTCTTCCACACACAGTGCCTTGTGCGTGGAAAGCTCTCAGAAAAGACTTGTTGCGTGGTACAAGGTTATTTTACAAACTCATCTGATTCCCAGCAGTTCTTGTTTTTCACACACTTGACTTGTCAGAGCTCCACCTCCCAACAGGCTCCGCTTGGCTTGCCCCTTCCCCTGCACCAACAGGAGCCAGACCCTCTGAGCATTTACATGTTTCCCAGCAGTGACAACCAGCCCGTCCCTTCCTGCCTGCCCTCCAGTGCCTTCCAGTGACTTTGGGTTTCCTTTCATGGAAGAACAGAAGACTGCAACCTGGGGTCACATGGAACCACTCCACTTGCCCACTGCCCATGGGCAGACCACCACCTCCAAGGCAGCCTCCGCTATTTCTCTGTTAGAAGAGGGTGCGTCCAAGCCATTAGTAGGTGTGCAGCTGAATACACAGCACTCAACAGTTTGCAGTGCACTTTTACATCATCATCTGCATTTAGTGGGTTAAAATACTGACCTGATGATAATGACTTGTCTCAGCTGACCAACCTGGGATTCCTTGCACTACCGTCTCACCTCAGATTTCCCAGGGTTTAATGGGGGTGCTTAGCACATGGCAGACACTTGATAAACATTTGCTATCTTCAGTCCTTTTATTACACACAGTAACCATAGTCGGTGAAAGTATTAGTCACTCAGTTGTGTCTGACTGACTGCAACACCATGGACTGTAGCCCGCCAGGCTCCTCTGTCCATAGAATTCTCCAGGCAAGAATACTGGAGTGGGTAGCCATTCCCTTCTCCAGGGGATCTTCCTCACCCAGGAATCGAACTTGGGTCTCCTGCAATGCAGGCAGATTCTTTACCTTTTAGGCCACTGTGGAAGCATATGCTAAAAATTAAAGTGGTTTTTTAAAAAATTAAGCTATTAAATTGATTTTGATGATTTGGATAGTGTCAAATCCAGTCTTGATGTCCCACTGAGTGACCACAGACAGTGACCACAGTCTTTGTGATGGACAGGAACTCTGAATCTGTAAGACTCCCTCATCCTGCTTTTAGGCTTTGGTATGACTCACCCAAAACAGACTTGGTGAGTTTGGATCAGGGGAAGAAAAGAAAAACAGAAAAATAGGGCTATAAGTAAGTGAAGACTGAACTCTAGAAAGTGATATGCAAATTCCAAAACTATGCAAGATAAATTCAAAAATCGGTCAAGACTAACCTTCTCTGTGCTGGATTTTGTGTCTGTGCAGTTATACCACTTCTGCTGCTGGTGTGCCATTGTGGAAAGGGCGCCAAAGGCTTTACCCCCATCCCGGGTACCATAGAGATGCTGCATCCATGGAACAACGAGGGGGCGCCACCTGAAGACAAGGTCAGATAATCCAGTGTCAGTGGAGCGTGTCCTCTTTCCTGCTTTAAAGGAGTCTTAGGAAGTGTCTCTGACATCATAGGTCATGAGCGCAAACTAGTTCCTACAGATTTCATTCACATGCCTTCGTTAAATACAGCCTACTTTGTACCTGTTGCCAGGGCAGCGTTGAGGTGGTTTTGCTCTACTGCCACAGGTCCTGAGTTACAGAGAACATAGACAGAGAGTCAGGTAGTGATGCCGGGAATGTAGAACAAAGGCTAAAGTGAGCAAGAGTGTGTAGGGGTTCAGGTAGGAAGATTTGTCCCAATATTTAAACGGGCAGTCTTTCATAACCAGGTGCTTCTCCATTTCCAGTCCACACAATACATAAGGTCCGCAGAGGTACACCCACAGCCCCCGTGACAGTTGTAAAATGTTGCAAAATCCCCTTCCCTACCTACTTACTGGCCGTCCCAGGTGGCACTAGTGGTAAAGAACCTGCCTGCCAATGCAGGAGACAGAAGAGATGTAGGTTCGATCCTAGGATGTGGAAGATCCCCTGGAGAGAGAAATGGCAACCCACTCCAGGATTCTGGCCTGGAGAGTCCCATGGACAGAGGAACCTGGCAGGCTACAGTCCATGGGGTTGCAAAGAGTCGGACATGACTGAAGTGACTTAGCACACAAGAGAATCAGAAGATAGAGCAGAGATCTTCAGAAGACTCAAAGAGGAGTCATTCAGACAAAGTTTTTACTAATTTGCCTTGGGCAAATATCTTACTCCCTTCATATGCTTGGACTTCCCTGGTGGCTCAAATGGTAAAGAATCCACCTGCAATGCAGGAGACCCAGGTTTGATCCCTGGTCAGGAAGATCCCCTGGAGAAGGAAATGACAACCCACTCCAGTATTCTGGCCTGGAGAATTCCATGGACAGAGGAACCTGGCGGGCTACAGTCTGTGGGGTCGCAAAGAGTCAGACACGACTGAGGTGACTAACACTCTCGCCAGCTCACTTAGCTCAGACGGTCGGCGTACTGACCGTCCCTGACTCGATGGTATGTGCTCTCACAGGTGGTGCTGCCTCTTCTGGGGGCGGATGTCAGAGATGGGGCCGCGGTAGGCGCTGGGGCAGGCGGAGGTGTGACGGCCAAGGAAGCCATCGTGAAAGGAAGCAGCTCTGCCTCCTTTAGCAAAGGGCAGCAGGAGATGTCCGAGGCAGAAGGCCGCTGGGAAGAATACAGAAGCCTCGTCTCAGGCGGGGCCACCCAGGTTACTGGGACGACCGGGGCCATGGTGACCTCGGACACCTTCAGGACCACGAGAGCCACGGGGGCAGCCAGAGAAGTGGCCGGAGCTCGAGCAGGCACAGTGGCGGTGAACGAGGAGTTCCTGAGAAGTTACTTCACTGAGGTAAGTGTTGGTTTCTCTGTGTGGGAGAAGTTGCATCTATATGTGAACGTGATGTTATTAGGGAAATCATTCTCTTGGGTCTAAATGGGACTGTGTTCCTTTGAAGAGGGTGCTTAGAGGCACTGAGGAAGGAGAGATGAGAACAAATTGGTTCATTTTGTGGTGGTGACAAGTGACCTCACAGGTTTGCTTCTCACCAGGGCGTATTTCCCACAGTCATGCTTTTGCCATCCAGTGCAGCTCTGCTCAGCTTGTGCCCAGGAAGCTCCCGTCCTTGGGCTGCAGAGAACAGAGCAACGAGAACCCGGTAATAGCACCCCTAAAGCCACGGCCTTTCCCCACTCACGTGTCGTTGGCCAGAGCAGGTCACATGACCAGGCTGATGTCAGTGGGTCCGAAAGTGCGGTCCTCTGCAGAGCGGGTAGGGTGGGAGGGGAGAGACTACGTAACCTAAAACACACAGTCTACTACGCCTGTTTAAGTGTTTTCTTTTGAAGGCAAGTACTTGGTTCACCATTGTGGTGAGTCACATAAAATTAGGAGGAAAGTTGCAGCAAAGATGATGCAATGCAGTCAGGAAGTTGATGCCTGGAATTAGGAATTAGAAGCCTTTCTGGAGAACACAATCAGGCTTGGGCATGGGATGGGCAGAGTCAGATTGCTAGGGACCCAGTGGGCTTCCATAGAGGCCACTTTATTCCTGCCACCTCCTTTCTACATGGCCACAAAGTACCTGAGTGCTTCCCTGCTTTCTGCTTTCGTCCCACCTGCCCACCCCCAAGTATCAGCTAGACCCCAGGGAGATGGTGGTTTGGTCAGTGTCAAGGAAAAGTGCTTCCCATCTGTTTTCTGTCTCATGGCCAGGCTCCATTCTTGTACCCTGTTTGTTTTATTTCAATATCTTTTTCCCACTCAGCTCTAATCCTGCGTGAGTCAATCTTGATTATGTATGTGTGTGCAGCTTTTAATTGGGAAATAATTTCAAACTCCTCTGGAAATTTGCAAGAATAATATAAAGTTTGAACTCCTATGTACGCTTTACTCGGGGCTTCTCGAGTGGTGCTAGTGGTAAAGAACCTATCTGCCAGTGCAAGAGACATAGAGATGCGAGTATGATCCCTGGGTTGGGAAGATCCCCTGGAGGAGGGCATGGCAACCCACTCCAGTTTTCTTGCCCGAGAATCCCATGGACAGAGGAGCCTGGTGGGCTTCAGTCTATGGGGTCGCAAACAGTCAGACAACTGAAGCGACTTAGCATGCACACACACACCCTTTGTTCAAATTACCCAAATGTTAGCATTTTGCCACGTTTGCTTTTGCTTGCTTTCTCTCTCACACACACGCACATGCACACATCCTCTTACGTCACCATGGTACAGAGACTTAATGACAGATTCCATGTCTTGGTTTAGCCGATTATCCCAGGAATGTCTTTTATAGCCGTTGTTTTTCCCATCTCAGCCACTCTCGGGTGCTGCTTTCCATTTACTTGTCGTGGCCCTTGTGTCTCCTCTTAATCCGAAACCGTTCCCTCTGCCTTTCTCATCTACTAATACTGTTTTAAGAATACAGGTCAGTAGTGTGGTAGGATGTCCTTCAATTTGTGTTTCTCTGATGTTTCCTTCTAATTAGAGGTTTCACATTCTGAGCAGGAATCGAGAGCATTGTCCTTAAACAAAATGTGTCACTGGTTATATGCCTGTTTCTCTTTCTGTTTCAGAAAGCGGCCTCTTACATCGGGGAAGATGACATGCACACAGCCAAAGACTGCCTTCTGGTTTATTCTCAGGAAGACACGGAGTCTCTCCGGGGTTCCATCGGCTGCTGCAGTTTCATTGAAGGAGAGCTAGATGACCGTTTCTTAGATGACTTAGGATTGAAATTCAAGACCCTCGCTGAAGTTTGCCTGGGTCGAAAAATAGAGATGGATGCGGAAATTCAGCAGAGGGCAAAACCCGCAAGAGAAGCAGACAGGAAGGTGGTTTCACAGTCCCTCTATGAGCAAACCAGGCTTAACTCCGAGAATGCTTACGCCTCAGGTAGCAGCTTTCAGGGTCCCAAGCCTTTGCATGAGGCAGACACAGAGAAGGTAACTCAGGAAATAGTCACTGAAAAATCTGTTATATCCTCTAAGCAGGCTCAAAAGGTCGCTGCACCACTTCCTGATACACTGGCTTCCGGTAGCGTGATAGTGACCGAAACGTCCTATGCCACAGGCGCCACGGGGCCCCCTAGTACAGTGGTCCTGGGCCCCCAACAGTCCCAGGGCCTGATCGTGACCGAGCGGGTCTACGCCCCGGCGTCCACCCTAGGGAACCAGCAGTACGCTAGTGAGGGGCACGTGGTGGTCACCGAGAGGGTCATCCAACCCCACGGGGGCACGTCTGGCCTCCTGGAAGACGCCCCGCCTCTGCCCGATGCTCACTATGTCATGGTGCAGGAAAGAGAGCGCTTCCTCACCCCCAGCTCCAGCCTGCAGCCCCCGCTGGCCGCGCCCAGTGTAGCCTTAGGTCAGAACGTGACAGTGACGGAAAGAGTGCTGACGCCAGCCTCCGCTCTGCAATCTAGTTACCAGATCCCTGCCGAAACCTCGGTAATGTCCAGAAAGACTGTGGCTTCTGCAGCTGGAGTCCCGGGTTCCCTGCCAGACTCAGGCTTAGAGGAGTCTAGTCATTCTAATTACACGATAACCACGTCTTCCACCAGGGTCTCCAAGCAGAGCACCGTCCAGCAGTCCTTCTCCTAAGCAGCCGTCAGCCACACCAGAGTTTAGCCAGCAGTGACTCATGTCCTGTTCTCAAAGGACCTGGCTTTTCAAGAGCCTTGTAGATGTGAGGGGCATGCATCCTATGGGCCTCAAATTTTTCTCAGTCTCTATTACGCAAAGAGCCTCACTGTCTCAGCTTCTAGGATTGCACTTCAGAGATAACCCAGGACTTCCTGAAGGGACAGAATGATGAAGCTGGTCTTAGGTGCCTTTGAGTGACTTATGGCCAAATAATACTCACAAAAAAAGTTAATTAGAGAGTAAATCTGGCTTCTGATTTATCAGATTCACAGTGTCTGTAGTGCATGAGCCTTCTGGTAGAGCCATCCGTGAGACTGAGTGGGTCCTTAGCCTGCCGTGTTAACATTTAACTTTGCTGTTCTGTGTTCCATACTTATCTGCACCTAGCAGATTACCAGCAGCTTTTTTATCCAAAGATACTGGTATAGTCTGAATGACCTGTTTTGCTTGTTTGGTTTCTTTAAAACTAGACGCCCTTCAATCCATGTAAGGTTAATTGAATTTTGGGACATGATATGGTAAAACAGTGTGTGTTCTGTGCATGTAAGTGTATGTATGTGTGTGTGTGTTATATGACCTTAAAAATAGCATCATTCCTTTTCTTTGTCTCTCAGTAATCATGGAAATATTAAATACTTCAAGTTCAGTAGAATAATCCAGGGCGAAATTCATAAATATAAAATCACTTTATTTTTATAGCAATAATAGACTATTAAAAAAACTCAGGATACATTATCTTCTAATTCAGTAAAACACAGTGAACCATATGCACTGTGGTAAGAGCCCTTTTCACAGCTGTATATCCTCAAGTGCCTACCGTGGGTGCCAAGTCAATATGTATACAACTAGGCAAATTTTAGAACCCGCTCTCTTTTTATCTACGATCGCAAAAAGAATATTGGAAGTCCTTATAATTGCTGTAATTTTGAGTTTGAAATTATGATTTATTCCATGTCTCAATGTCATTGGCTAGTTGGCCATGGCTGACTACGTGGACTATTGAATATTGTAGAGCTGACCTGAATTTCTGCAGCATCTTGCCTTTCTTTCTGAAAAGTGATCTGGATGTTTTGGCCAAATAAATAGATTGTATTTTTATTCCTCCTTGAAGAAATGACCCATTACAAGTTTCAAAGTGTAAGTGCCTATCAGTCATCAATTATATAAATATTCTCCACAACAAAATAATTTCCATAAACTTTAAAGGCTGTAATTTTGTGAATTTTGAGTATATTTTACTAGGAAAATGAAATCTTGAAAAACTCATTTTATAGCACATTTTAAAAAAAATATTGATGACCTGTGTTATGCAAAAGATTTATACTTTTCTACTTCCACTAATATGCACAAAGAAAAAGCAAATATTTTTAGACACCTTAAACCTGTGGCCAAAATGAAGGTCTCTCTTTGATACTCTAAGTTTTGTACTCTCTACTTGCAACTGTTGCTGCTTTTGTCTTTGCGTTATAGACTTAGTAATTATTGTTTGCCAAGTCTGCAACAAGACCATCACTACCATGTGAACTTGTGAATGCGACCTGCATACGCCAAGCAAAACCTGGTCTTAAACTTCCTATACATAAAGTCATCACATTTTCTAGATGATTTTCTTTGTTCCTGAAAAGGTGATAATTTGTATTAGTTTTTACATTTGTTCTACAGAAGAAACATTATATTTGTATGTATATCATCAAAATATTTAAATAAAAAGATGATCTTTGTGCAGCCCTCTGCCTGTATCTTTTTATTGCCCCCATCATATTTTACAAGGAATACAGCCCGTCGTTAGGGAGGAGTCAGGTGTTTGTGGACCTTGGTGTTTTAATTATTAACAGAACTGCTTACATCCTGCTCAGCCAGACTCCCTGGAAGAATATATTTCCCTTCCTAAGTAGGGTAGAACACAGAAGGCCCGTCTGCAACTTGAGTTTCAGATCAATAATGAATAGTATTTTTAGTGTAAATTATGTCCCATAGGTAAAAAATTACCTTTTTTCTGAAATTCAAATTTAACAGGGAGCTAGCTCTGTATTCTATTTGCCAAGTGTGGGAACCTTGTTCTAAGGGGCCAAGGTTTGCTGTCTGCCCAGAAAGTAACAGTGGAGGAACCAGTGGATTTAGCTGAAGAAGTCTTGCATATCTGACCCCAAGAGATGAAATCATTCAACCAAAGTAGAGAGGCTGTTTTAATTGCTTACAGCTTACAAGAGAAAAGATGCGTTTCTGCCTAGACTGAAGTGTCACATCAGTAAGTATTTCATAACACAGGTGCGTCAACACATCGTAAAGTGTGAAGCCTGCTCTGCTGTAACCCCTGGACTCCTATTCCAAGTGGCACATGGGAGCAGTTCTTCATTGATTTCATGAAACGCTACAGACATGCCACTCACCATGACATCAAAATTTACACAGTAAACACTGCTCATCAAGGGTCATCTAGAAATGAGGGGTTTTCACGTAACAGCTATGAGTTAAATATTCCTTAACACAAATTTCTCAGTTTCACTATATTGGTGTATCTAAAATCCTCTGTATGATTATTGATTTTTTGTCTACTTTTTCCATTAATTGTTGAGAGAGGAGAGTTACAGTCACCAGTTGATTGTGGTTTTCCCTGTTTCCTCTTTATTTCTGTTTATTTCTTAACAATACTTTGAAACTTGTTACACCTGTGTTGTTAGATACAAATACATTTAGAATTATTGTCTTTCCGAAAAATCGACTCATAGAAGGTCTTCTCTCTGGTTATATTTTTTGTCTTGAATTAACTTTCCCTAATATTAATGTCACCACACCAGCTTTCTGATGCCTATTGTTAGCGTGGTGCATTTTTTGACCCTTCTACTTTATATTTCTATGTGTGATTCTTGTAAATATCATACAGGTAGGTCTTGCTTTCTTACAGAAAATTTTAATCTACTTAACAGCAGTTATTCACATGGATGACTTTAAACCTTCCATCTTGGTCTTTGTTTTCTCTTGGTCCCGTCTGTCCTTATATTTCTTTGCCCCTTTTCTGCCTTCTTTTGTGTTCTGTGTGTTCTAGAATTCCACTCATGGTTCTTCTACTCACCTTTCAACTATACTTCTTTGCGCTTATTTAATAACCGGTTGCTTTTGTGGAAATCTAATTAAAACCAGAATCTCCTGCCAACCTAGAAAAACTCACAAAAATAGAAAACAGTTTTATTATGGAATAAGCACCAAGTCAGAACGTGATGAGCATCACAGGCAACGCATAAGGAAACTGCAAAGATGGAAAGAAATCTCTTCACCAGGCAGACACAACTGATTACTCCTTGTTCACAAAATAAACGATAGGTTGTCCTCAAGCAAGGCTTACCAGCACCGTTTTCATACACAGCTCATCTTACATTCAACTGATAGCTGAAGTGGCCATTGTGTTTGTTGATGACCTTTATCCAAAGAAATAAAACTTCTAATATCTATGACAGGTAGCTAGTTACGATTTGGAGCCAGGCATCAGGTGGCACTAGTGATAAAAAGAACCCATCTGTGAGTACGGGTAGATGGAGGAAACAAGGGTTTGATCCCTGGGTCCAGAAGATCCCCTGGAGGAGGGCACGGGAACCACTCCAGTATTCTTGCCTGGAGAATCCCACGGACAGAGAAGCCTGGCGGGCTGCAGTCCACGGAGCCACAAAGAGCTGGACACGACTGAAGTGACAGCTGACACACACCCACACACCCACAGAGAAAGAGAGAAAAGGGTCCTCACTTCCTTAATGTTCAAAGAGATGGCTCCCAATCCTTGAGAAAGATACCCCTGCTTGTAAAGCTGGCAAGAGGCTCACTTAGTTTTGAAAAGATCAATACACCATCTGAAAGGGGCAGAGAAAGAATTAACAATGACAAGTTTTCTAAAGAGGAGTCAGGGAGGGTACATTTCCTTTTTGCATGAGGAAAATCCCATTTTTTCATTTTTAAGATTTCTACTTGCTCTTAAATTCTAGGGCTGCACTGTGAGTGGCAAATGACTAACTGAATAATGCAAACACAGACCATTTTTATCATTGTGGAGAGGTTTTGGGCACCATAGCTCTAGAATTACAGTGTGCATCTTTATTGTAGTCTGCCTTCAAATATTCTACTTCACGACGTACATAAGCTTTGAACTTTCACTTCATGGATTTTGAAACTCACTAGTCTCTGAGCTTCACACCCATACTGTCATTCAGAGACCCTCAAACGTGGTCTTCCGTCCCCCACCCCTTCCTTGATACACCTCAGTGATTGTTATGCGTTATTGGCGTGAAGATTCTGAAACTCCCTCAAGTCCATTTATGAGTGGAAATGGACTCAAAAGTTCACAGATTACAGAAGCCCCACACACCCAGGAATCAAGTGGAGAAAATGAGGAATATACCTCTTATGAATCCCCACACACCGGGAGTTGTCGATTCTCCAGATGTGCCTTCGTGTTGTCCTCTGCCCTTCCTCGCCTGTTTTAACAACAGATGCTTCACCAGGCATCCTTGCCCCCTGGCTTGTAGATAGGTTTGGCCAGTGCAAGGCATTGGCTGGAGATTGGAGAGGAAGAAAAATAGGATCCGGGCATTTCTTCCCCATCTCCTACTTCCTGCACCAGCCAGGCGTCTCTCGACCACAGCAACTCCCTGTCTGACTTCCCTTCTTCTGCATCTGGAGGCCTGCTGGTGTGACCGTCTCCTCCTCAAATGTCACCAGGCTTCAAGTGCTGGATCATCCTATGAGGATTCCCCCACCTGCCCCACCTTTTGAATTTGATGCACTAAACCCCCATCACATCTGTCTGCTTCCCAAGGGGACACTCACTGACTCAGGATTCAACAACTAAATGATGATTCATTTGTAAAGTCATAAGAGGGACTTCCCTGGTGGTGCAGTGCCGGGGTCCAGCCCCGGTGGATCCAGGGAATTCGAAGCGGGGACAGCATCGGCGAGGATCAGGAAACAACTGCTTAATTAAACTTTAATTAAGGATATAAAGAGTAATAGAATAAGGATAGCTCAGTGAGGAAATTCAGTGGAGAAAAGAGGCTGAATAATTCAGCCAGAAGGTGAGAGAAAGAACGACATGGGGAGACCAAGTTTCGGTGAACAAGGCCCGCACTTTATTTTCCAAAGTAGTTTTTATACCTTAAGTTATGCATAGAGGATAATGGGGGAAGGGGTAGAGTCATGCAGTAAGCCAGGCTTTCTTCCTGCAAACTTATCATATGCAAAAGTTTAGGTGATTTGCATCATCTTCTGGCCCGGAGGCCTGTTAACATTTTAAGACCCTTTCTTCAGAAAACTTATTTTTCTCTAAAGGTGGTAAGTCAAGTGCCACCCTCCAAAAGCATTAGATAAAGTTGCATAAGGGTCCCAGGTTACAAACATTAAAGCTACTATTTACACCAATTATATTAATCAGTACACTGCCAGGGACACAGCAGGTAAGGGATATGGAGACTTAGCAGCAAACATTGGCCCAACAAGTGAAAAACCCTTCACCAATACAATTTCTAATCAATCTTTTAACTGCTCAAAGGAATCTGTATTTAGACAGTTTAGAACATCTCATGCCTCTCACAGTTGGGAGGCTCTGAGCAATCAATCACATGTGGCCGGAAAAACCTATTCAGGCAGGCTAGAGGATTTCCAAAGGAGTTTGTAGGTTGAAACACTGTCACACCCAGGAATTATTAACTGGAGCTGTAAGCTAACTCTTTTTCAGAGAGAGGTAGTGGGGGACAGCCCCCCATAAAGTCAGAGGTGTAGGTGAAAGCACAAAGCAGAAAGTAGGCAGACTCTGGTTTTGGGGGTATATGCTCGAGAATTTCCAGGGAGACTCCTGAGGCTTGATCCCGCCTTTGCGTATGCCGAGCCTGCTTCCTCATGACCTTTGCCACGGGCAGAGCTCGCTCCCTGTAGTCCAGTGGTTAAGAATCAGCCTTGCGATGCAGAGGACTCCAGGGTTCGATACCTGGGCAGGGAACTAAGATCCCACTTGGCGCAGAGCTACTGAGCCTGCAGCCAAAACTGGAGAGTCTGCGCGTGCCAAAATGGGGAGATCCCACATGACACAAAGACCCAGTATAGCCAAACTAATTAACAAAAGATCGTAAGAACTCCTGTTTTAAATTCTATTATATCAGTCATCTTGGACTGCCAATACAAGCACCTCAGACTGGGGAGCTTAAACCATAGACATTTATCTTCTCACACACTTCTAGAGGCCAGAAGTCTAATATCAAGATGTCAGCAGGATTGGTTTCTTCTGAGGCCTCTTTTCCTGGCTTGTAGACAGCTTCCTTCCCCTATATCTTCACTCTGTATGTGTCTATGTCCAAATTTTTCTTATAAGGACCCAGGTTATACTGAATTAGGCCCATCCTGATGACCTCATTTTTACTTAACTATCCCAATTTAACTTAGCTCCACATGTAGTCACATTCTGGGGTTCTAAGAACTAGGATTTCAACAGATGAACTTTGAGGGAACAGAACTCAGCTGGTAACACCCAGTAAACAAACAGCGTGCATGCATGCTCAGGCACTTCAGTCATGTCCAGCTCTTTGTGACCCCATGGACTGTAGCCTGCCAGACTCCTCCATCCGTGGGCTTTTCCAGGCAGGAATACTGAAGTGGCTTGCCATGTCCTCCTCCAGGGGATCTTACCGACCCAGGGATCAAGCCCATGTCTCCTGCGACTCCTGAGTTGGAGGCAGAATCTTTATTTGCTGAGCCATCGGGGAAGCAGTAAACAGACTTAGCCTGAAAAGCTGCAGTTTTTTTCCCCATGTAATCCAGGAGTTTCTTCATCCAACTACTTGGTTAATAATTAACACAGATTGCTTGAAACAGTAATAAAATTTAAAGTTGGCTTGAAAGTAGCCTGAATGAAGAGACTGCAGAGTATCTATTGAATCTTTAGAGAAAACTTCAAAGGCAATCAAAGCAAAAGTACACTTGTAATAGGTACAGGTAGGTTCCAGAGTCCAAGACCTACGATTGTTGACACCCCAGTTCAGCGGCATCAGACACGGGCTCTATGTAGAAAATTTCTGCTTCCTCAGAGGTTGTCGCAGCACTACAAATGATTCTTCAGCTAATCGAGGGGAAGCATAATGATGCTCTCCCATGGAAGCCATTCTAAGGATTAATTTTTTTTTCACTTGCTTCTAAGGCTTCTATGCAGAGCTCATGGGGCCTTTTTCTCTTGTAGTCTAAATTTAGGTCAGTACAAATTATTCTCCCTCTATCTTGCCTTCCAGTTTTACAAAATGATGTGTGCTCAGTCACTCAATCATGTCCAGCTCTTTGCGACCCCCTGGACTGTAGCCCAACAGTCTCCTCTGTCCATGGGATTCTCCAGGCAAGAATTCTGGAGTGAATTACCATTTCCTTCTCCAGGAGACCTTCCCAACCCAGGGATCAAACCCCGGGTCTCCTGCTTGGTATATGGATTCTACACCACTGCACCAACCGGGAATCCCACTATAGTCACTATGCTGTGATAAATCATAATGGAAAAGAATATCTAAAAAGAATGTGTGTATATATATGTGTGTGTGTGTGTAACTGAATCACTTCGCTGCACAGCAGTAATCAACACACTGTAAACCAATTATACTTCAATTAAAAACATATTTTAAAAAATCCACATTGGAAGATTTGCTAATTAGCATAAGGGATAGAAGTTTGTTAATTGGTGAAGTAAGTAGTAAATCAATCTTAAAAGAGATCAACCCTGAATATTCACTGGAAGGACTGATGCTGAAGCTGAAGCTCCAGTACTTTGGTTATCTGACTGAACAGATGATTCATTGGAAAAGTCCCTGATGCTAGGAAAGATTGAAAGCATAAGGAGAAGAGCCCATCAGAGGATGAGATGGCTAGATGGCATCACCAATGCAATGAACATGAATTTGGGCAAACTCCAGGAGACGGTGAGGGACAGGGAAGCCTGGCGTGCTGCAGTCCATGGGGTTGCAAAGAGCTGGATGTGACTGGGCGATTGAGCAATCACAACAAGTGGTTTTGAGACTGGCGATTGTTGAGACATTGGGTACATCACCCCCTAACATGCAGATCCATGAAGGAAGCATGAGAATACAGCAGCTCCAAGACTCTGATGGGTCCACTGAAGCACTGGAGTTTCACCAGCCGTGTGTCCTTCTCCTTCTGGGAGATTCCACCATCTGGCCAAACACAATGCTGGCTCGTCCCGTCATCTGAACCCAATTCCATCCACCTTTCATCAGCTGCTAGTCTGAAGGGTTAGGGCAAAGAGTAGAAATGCCCTGAGTTACAAAATCATGTTGTTTGACTTTCTGGGCATGTCTGCTAATAAATATTTGTACATTTTGTCGACTCGGTTTAATATTTACTTGCTTTGTAATAAACCCTTGGTATGGCCCCCTAATTACCTCCAACTAGCAGAAATATCAATATTTAAAATTTTAAAAAGTTGTCATTTGCTAAACAGAATATTCATTTAATCCAGTTATTTTTCTTTGAAGATGTACTACTGCCTGGGTTCAACCTCTTTTCTCTGTCACTCCAATTTTCTCACTTTTAAAGTATTATTTTACCAAAATGTTTTTATTGTATTATATGTACCCTGTTGAGGAATAAAAGGCAAAATACAGATTAAAGAAGCAAAAGACAAACTATTTCGTATATATTAATCTTGTTTCTTATCCCTATCCGCCCTAGGAGCTGAGATCACTGAAGGCAGGAATGGGCCTTTTTGATTGTCTTCTCATGATACATTCAAACAACTGTGAATTTTGAAAATCCAACAAAATTTTGAAAGGCGATTTCCTAAACCTGTGTGTTCTATGATGTCACTGTCTCATCTGTCCATCCTTGCAAACCCTAACTTGCTGCATCCCAAACCCAAGTTTGTTCCCACTGTAGAGTCTTACCGGTAAATTTCTGAGAAGGGACCAAGGGGTTTTGATATAAAGAGAACTATAGGGACTTCTCTGGCGGTTCAGCAGTTAAGACTTTGCCTTCCAGTGCAGGAGGGGCAGGTCTAGGTTAGGGCAGAGAGTAGAAAGGCTGGTGCTGGTCGGGAGCTACGATTTCACATGCCTTGAGGCCAAAAAACCAAAATATAAAATAGAAGCAATACTGCAATGAATAAAGACTTTTAAAATGGTCCATATCAAAAAATCTTTTTAAAAAAACTATAAAGGTTTTAGTGCAGAGTGGAAACTGTTTGCAATGACTCAGCAAGTCTGTTTATTTCAGAGTTTCTTTCTATAATCCAGTTGCTTAGATGGTCCAGACATTTTACTCACTGTATTAAAGACCCGTTTCATTGTTCTGTCCTTTTACCCACGGCTGACATTGGGATGGAACCCAGATGCCCTGCTTCCCTTCATCTACAGCGTTCAGCTTCTTCTAGCAGGAAGTGGTTTCACAACCCTCTTTGAGTTGGACCCACTTAGAGTACTCTCCAGCTTTGTTATTCCCAACCCCTCCAAGGACCACACCTACCATCGCCCCAGTTTTACAGGACTCTTTGTCAGAGGAAAATGACTGGGGTGAGAAGCAAAAAACATGCCTTGGAGTACTGCTATGAAAAGGCAAGAAAACGCACAAAGGACAAACACCATAAATCCTTCTATAGCTACTCTTATTGGATGAAGCCCAAGCTGAGTTGGCTCAGCACTCAATTATGTGTGCGTTCACCTGGTGGTAGATCACACGTTTCTCCGTTTGGAGATCCTCTGGACCCCAGAAAGAGATGGAATAGCAGAAGCAGAACGACCAAAACAGAACGACCATTCAGTTCAGTTCAGATCAGTCGCTCAGTCGTGTCCGACTCTTTGCGACCCCATGAACCGCAGCACGCCAGGCCTCCCTGTCCATCACCAACTCCCAGAGTTTACCCAAACTCATTTGCATTGAGTCGGTGGTGCCATCGAACCATCTCATCCTCTGTCGTCCCCTTTTCCTCCTGCCTTCAATCTTTCCCAACATCAGGGTCTTTTCAAATGAGTCAGCTTACCACAGTATTTATTGGAATAAATAAATACTGGTGTTATACACATCTTGGCCACAGGATGGCACTATGCATGCAGCAAAGGAGGCAAAGTCAATCAGTCCCAAAATTAGGTTGGGGAAAAAATTAAGCAATGTATGGATGCAATGTCAGAAACAACAGAATGATCTCTGTTCGTTTCCAAGGCAAACCATTCAATATTACAGTAATCCAAGTCTATGCCCCGACTAGTAATGCTGAAGAAGCTGAAGTTGAATGGTTCTATGAAGTTCACCTACAATACCTTCTAGAACTAGCACCCAAAAAAGATATCCTTTCTATTATAGGGGACTGGAATGCAAAAGTAGGAAGTCAAGAGATACCTGGAATAACAGGTAAATTTGGCCTTGGACTACAAAATGAAGCCAGTCAAAGGCTAACAGAGTTTTGCCAAGAGAACCCACTGGTCATAGCAAACACCCTCTTCCAAAAACACAAGAGAAGACTCTACATATGGACATCACCAGATGGTCAATACCGAAATCATATTGGTTACATTCTTTGCAACCAAAGATGGAGAAGCTCTATACAGTCAACAAAAACAAGACTGGGAGCTGACTGTGGCTCAGATCATGAACTCCTTATTGCCAAATTCAGTCTGAAATTGAAGAAAGTAGGGAAAACTACATTCAGGTATGACCTAAATCAAATCTCTTTCGATTATACAATGGAAGTGAGAAATAGATTTAAGGGAATAGATATGATAGAAAGAGTGCCTGAAGAACTATGGATGGAGGTTCATGACATTGTATAAAGGCAGTGATCAAGACCATCCCCAAGAAAAAGAAACGCAAAAAGGCAAAATAGTTGTCTGAGGACGTCTTACAAATAGCTGAGAAAAGACGCAAAAGGCAAATGAGAAAAGGAAAGATATACCCACTTGAATACAGAGTTCCAAAGAATAGCAAGGAGAGATAAGAAAGCCTTCTTCAATGATCAATGCAAAGAAATAGAGAGAAACAAAAGAATGGGGAAGACTACAGATCTCTTCAATAAAATTAGAGATACCAAGGGAACATGTCATTCAAAGATGGGCACAATTAAGGACAGAAATGGTTTCGGACCTAACAGAAACAGAAGATATTAAAAAGAAGTGGCAAGAATACACAGAAGAACTATACAAAAAAAGATCTTCATGACCCAGATAACCATGATGGTGTGATCACTCACCTAGAGCCAGACATCCTGGAATTCGAAATCAAGTGGGCCTTAGGAGGCATCACTACGAACAAAGCTAGTGGAGGTGATGGAATTCCAGTTGAGTTATTTCAAATCCTAAAAGATGATGCTGTGAAAGTGCTGCACTCAATTTGCCAGCAAATTTGGAAAACTCAGCAGTGGCTGCAGGACTAGAAAAGGTCAGTTTTCATTCCAATCCCAAAGAAAGGCAATGCTAAAGAATGTTCAAACTACTGCACAATTGCACTCATCTCACATGCTAGCAAAGTAATGCTCAAAATTCTCCAAACCAGGCTTCAACAGTACGTGAACCATGAACTTCCAGATGTTCAAGCTGGATTTAGAAAAGGCAGAGGAACCAGAGATCAAATTGCCAACATCCTTTGGATCATTGAAAAAGCAAGAGGGTTCCAGAAAAATATCTACTTCTGCTTTACTGACTACACCAAAGCCTTTGACTGTGTAGATCACAACAAACTGTGGAAAATTCTTAAAGAGGTGGGAATACCAGACCACCTTCACTGCCTCCTGAGAAATCTGTATGCAGGTCAAGAAACAACAGTTAGAACTGGACATGGAACAACAGAGTGGTTACACATCTGGAAAGGAGTACGTCAAGGCTGTGTATTGTCACCCTGCTTATTTAACTTATACTCAGGGTACATCATGCTAAATGCTGGGCTGGATGAAGCACAAGCTGGCATCAAGATTTCCAGGAGAAATATCAATAACCTCAGATATGCAGATGACACTACCCTTATGGCAGAAGGAGAAGAACTAAAGAGCCTCTTGATGAAAGTGAAAGAGGAGAGTGAAAAGTTGGCTTAAAACTCAGCATTCAGAAAATGAAGGGCATAGCATCTGGTCCCATCACTTCTTGGCAAATAGATGAGGAAACAATGGAAACAGTGACAGACTTTATTTTTTAGGCTTCAAAATCACTTGCAGATGGTGACTGCAGCCATGAAATTAAAAGACGCTTGCTCCTTGGAAGAAAAGCTATGACCAACCTAGACAGCATATTAAAAAGCAGAGACATTACTTTGCCAACAAAGGTCCATCTAGTCAAAGCTATGGTTTTTCCAGTGGTCATGTATGGATGTGAGAGTTGGACTGTGAAGAAGGCTGAGCGCCAAAGAATTGATGCTTTTAAACTGTGTGTTGGAGAAGACTCTTTAGAGTCCCTTGGACTGCAAGGAGATCAAACTAATCCATCCTAAAGAAAATTAGTCCTGAATATTCATTGGAAGGACTGATGTTGAAGCTGAAATTCCAATACTTTGGCCACCTGATGGGAAGAACTGACTCGTTTGAAAAGACTCTGATGCTGGGAAAGGTTGAAGACGGAAGGAGAAGGAGACAAAGAGGGTGAGATTGCTGGATGACACCACCGACTTGATGGACATGAGTTTGAGTAAGTTCCAGGAGTTGGTGATGGACAGGGAAGGCTGGTGTGCTGCAGTCCATGGGGTCACAAAGAGTTGGACATGACTGAGCGACTGAAATGAACTGAACTGAATAAGTTCATTAGCAATACAAACTCACAAACACCCATACCTGCCTTTGCTTGCTAACTGTGCTCCTCCCAGGTGAAGTGTGATCTCCTTCAGAAGTGCCTGGGAAACGAGGCCCAGCTTATGGAAGTCCGACAAAATCTGTAGGCTCCTTTGGTGTCGAAATACAAAACTCCTTTCGGAAGATCAGTCATGGGATTTTGGTTCTTTTAAAAACGCTGCACTTTGGAGGACAGATTGGCCAATGGATTTACAAATAACACACTCAGCCTAGTGTGGGCTGATTTTAAGAAGAGATGTTGACTTTTTCGGCAAAACAAGATTCAATTAAACCAACATTTGTCATCTTCTCACAACATGCAGAGCATTGTTTAGTGACTTAAAGTTTATTCAAAGGTGAGTAAGACCCAGACTTTGCCCTTCAAGGGCCCACACAGTAGTGGAGGTGCTGGTTACAAACACCTTATTCTGAAAACCAAGACGGTCTGTAACAAACAAGACTTCAAAGATTGAAAGCCCCAAAGCTGCTGGGCAAGATTAATTCTTCTGTGAGGTTGGGGATGGGAATATTTAAAGAGCCTTCTGAGAGAGGAGGGCTTTTCATGAAAAGTAAGGATTGAGTAACAGGGATCAGCTGGACCAGAGGCTCATCTCACAGAGCTGTGGGTGGTTGCTGCTGCTGCTGCTAAGTTGCTTCAGTCGTGTCCGACTCTGCGACCCCGTAGACGGCAGCCCACCAGGCTCCCCCGTCCCTGGGATTCTCCAGGCAAGAACACTGCAGTGGGTTGCTACTTCCTTCTCCAATGCATGAAAGTGAAAAGTGAAAGAGAAGTCGCTCAGTCGTGTCCGACTTTTAGTGACCCCATGGACTGCAGCCCACCAGGCTCCTGCGTCCATGGGGTTTTCCAGGCAAGAGTACTGGAGTGGGGTGCCATTGCCTTCTCCATGTGGGTGGTTAGTGTTTGGGAAATGCCATACAGAGAATGCTCTGGGCTTCCCTGGTGGCTCAGTGGTAAAGAATTCACCTGCCAATGCAGGAGATGCAGATTCAATCCCTGGGTCGGGAAGATCCCCTGGAGGAGGAAATGCAACCCACTCCAGTATTCTTATCTGTAGAATCCCATGGACAGAGGAGCCTGGGGGGCTACAGTCCATGGAGTCACAAAGAGTTGAACGCAACTCAGCGACTAAACAACATGCAGAGGACTCAGCAGAAGGTATGAATGAAGGGATCCATATAGAACACAGGTGAAGCCCATGGGACCAGACTGTATGTAATTGAAAGCCACAAGAAATCTCTGAGCAGGACAATCTTATGATCAAGGTTTAGAACGAGTCCTAGGTTGTTGTTGGGGCTGGGCTGCAGGTGGGAAATCCTAAAGCAAGAGAGTGGGGGAAAGTTGAAAATAACTCCAACCCGAGTAAACCTTAAATAGTAACTTTATTTTTCTCTGACGTTCATTGATTTTTCCATGTTTTCCAGTGCCTGTTTCCTTGGTGTAAAGTAAATTTTAAATGTCATGTCAACAATGACCCTGGACCAACAGAGAGGCCAGATACAATTATAGCAAAAAACCTTTTTCCTAAACAAAATCAGCAGACAGCACTTGACAAATGATTTTTTCCTGACTTCTGAATTTGTTTATATACAGAGTCTTAGAAAGTTAAACAATCAAAAGAACACTGAGTTATTTATTAATGAATCCCTTATATTTAAAAAAATAATGAAAGTACTTGCAATTAGACCATTCCAGAAAGTCACTGACCTGTGTTTGTCCCCATGACAGTTTGGGTTGGGTTTGGTCTGCCTTATGAAATTTCACTGGAAGGACTGATGCTGAAGCTGAAGCTCCAATACTTTGGCCCCCTGAAGGGAAAAACTGGCTCAATGAAAAAGACCCTGATGCTGGGAAAGACTGAGGACAGGAGGAGAAGAGGGAGACAGAGGACGAGATGGTTGGATGGCATCCCTGAATCAATGGACATGAGTTTGAACCAATTCCAAGAGACGGTGAGGGATAGGGAAGCCTGGCGTACTGCAGTCCATGGGGTCGAAAAGAGTCAGGCATGACTCAGCAACTGAACAACAACAAAAATGAAATTGCAAGCTTTCTGAGCCAAGTACTTTGTCTTTATTCTATATTCTTAGTATAATACATAACATTGCTTTATAGATGACACGCGCTCAATTATTTTTTGTTGTTATTGAATTCACCTTAAACTGAGGACTAATTAAATTATTTGAAAGGCATTACTTGTCAGATATTTCACTAATATTTTATTGAGAAATTTCATATATGCAGTGAATTTGAAAGCATTTTCAGAGAATACCCAAAATCCCATCACCAGACTCCACCACTAATATTTCATTATTCTTTCTTTATCACATAGATCTACCCACCCATTTCTCTTTCCATCCATCAATCCATCTTATTTTTAGTCAATTTCAAATTATAATATAGCCATAAGTAAACTTCGACCTACATATGTCAGTGTGCATATCTTTAACTAGAGTTCAAGATTTGCTTACATTTTTCCCCTCAGATGTAAAATTACAGATGATAATGTATCAATTTTAAGTGTACACTTGCTAAGTTTTGACAAATGCTTATACTTGTGCAACTCAAACCCCTTACAAAATGCAGAAATTATCATCACAACAGAAAATACTAATGCCTCTTCCTGCCAAGGCCCCACTCCCAAACCCATTTTTTTAAATCATTTTTTTCATTTTATCACCTTTTTTAATCATTAAAAAATTTTTTAGTTTTGTCTCTTTATGACTTCATAATGGAGTCATATAGCATGTGTGTTTGGGAATAAGTCTTTTTTTTCATTCAGGATAATGTTTTTTGAGATTCCCTTGTGTTGTGTGTATCAGTAATATATTTCTTTTTGTTAGCAGCAGTATTCTATTTTTAATTATGTCAAAGTTAATTATCCATTCTCATTTTGATGGACAGCTGGGGGTTTTTCCAACTTTGTGTTATCAAGAATAAAGATACTATGAACATTCTTGATCAGGTATTTGCAGCCATATATTTTCATTTCTCCTGGGCAAATAACTAGGATTGCAATTGCTGGGCCCAGTGTAAATGGTTAGATATTTTCAGGAGTTCCTTTTTATAAAATGTTTGGTGATTCTCAGTCTACTTTATCTCCCCTGGCTTGACGATCTAAGAGAAACCTGGAGTGTGAGCATCCACACAGGTCCACTGAATGCTACACACCTCACTCAGAACTCCAGAACTCCAGAGGAGTCTTCCCACTCCATGTGATACACACCCACTATAAACCAAATACTTGTGTCCCCTGCAACTCAAACTAACTCCCAATGTGATGGCATCAGGAGGTGGGGCCTTTGGGAGGTGATTAGGTTGTGAGGATGAAGCCCTCATGAATGGGATTAGTGCCCTTGAGACCCCAGAGAACTAACTCCCTCACCCCTTCCACCCTGGGAAGACACTTCCTGGTCTGTGAACCAGGAAGTGGATTCTCACCAGACACTGAATACATTCTTGTTCTTGGGTTTCTGAGCCTCCAGAACTGTGAGAAATTAACTTGTTCTTATAATTTATTAGCCTCCCAGTCTATTATAGCAGCTCAAACAGAGTGGCAATACACACACACACACACACACACACACACACACACACTGAACTGAAAGCTGATTGGATGAGAGAGGAATGTTTAATCCAAGAGTGGTCATCAGTAGGATGTCTAGAAGCCAAAAAGATAGACTGATTCAAAGATCTGCTCACGGCGCACTGATGGTGAGAAACCTGGAGTGTGAGCATCCACACAGGTCCACTGAATGCTACACACCTCACTCAGAACTCCAGAGGAGTCTTCCCACTCCATGTGATACACACCCACTATAGACCAAATACCTGTGTCCCCCGCAATTCAAACTAACTCCCAATGTGATGGCATCAGGAGGTGGGGCATTTGGGAGGTGATTCGGTTGTGAGGATGAAGCCCTCATGAATGGGCTTCATCCCAGTTAATTCCTTTCTCTGAGAATTTGAAATGGAGACACTGGAAGGAAGCATTTAGTTAAAAGTGGACACAGAAGAAAACAGAAACTAATCACTCTTCTGATTTCTTTGAGAACAGCTAAAGCTGGTAGTTAAAGAGACAAATAGGGATTCTTGCTTTTCTAAGGAATGAGCTTTTTCATCCAGGAGCTTCCCTGCAAATGAAGAGACATAATCTAGAGCATTCTCAGAAAGGGTGGTATAATCCACCTTATTATTATTCATGCAAGATTTCAATTCTTAAAAATTAGAAAAGAATTGGTTTAGGGACCTATATCCACAAACAACCACTTGGTTGAAATAGAAATAAAGGCAACGATCAAGAGGAATATTTTCTCTCTCTCCTTTCTGTCTTTCTGTCTGTCTGTCTCCAGATATTTGGTCATAAGTGCAAATCAGGAGGTTTGAAAAAAGCAGCAGAGAAACATGCAAAGAAGGAGAAGGAATGCAGAGAGAAACAAATTCTCCAGGTCTCCCCCACTGCCCCCTGCCCCCAGCTCTGACACAGCTCTAATGGCAGGACCGAGGAACCTCTGCCACCAGGTGGGGCTTCCTGTGACACTGCTAGTTAGTGAGCTAGTGTTAGTCATTTGGTAGTGTCTGACTCTTTGCGACACCGTGGACTGCAGCCCACCAGGCTCCTCTGTCCATGGGATTCTCCAGGCAAGGATACTGGAGCGGGTTGCCGTTTCCTTCTCCAGGGGATCTCCCCGACCCAGGGATCGAGCCCGGGGCTCCTGCTTTACTGTGTGAGCCAGCAGGGAAGCCCCAAAAATACTGGTGATATTTTTTAAATTACTTTCAGAGACTCCAAGGATGGGGCTTCTGAGGTGGCTCAGTGGTAGAGAACCCTCCTGCCAATGTAGGAGACATAAGAGCCTTGGGTTCCATCCCTGGGTTGGGAAGATCCCCTGGAGAAGGAAATGGCAACCCACTCCAGTCCTCTGGCCTGGAGAATCCCATGGACAGAAGAGCCTGGCAGGCTATAGTCCATATGATTGCAAAGAGTTGGACACGACTGAAGTGACTTAGCACACACACACACGTACAACTCCAAGGATAAAAGCGGACATGGAATCCATACTTCTACTGCTCCATCCGACCTTCATGACAGCGTGCATCAGTTACAGTGGGCTTAAAAACTCACTTTTCAGACGAGCAAACCCAAGTATGTGGCCCCGTGTACATGCTGCTGGGCAAAGCTGTTGCACTCGGTGACCCTTGTCCCTGGGTGGTCCTCACCCTGGTCAAAACTTGTTGTAACTGCAGTCAGTCTTTAAGACAGGAAAATAATGCACATTTCACTTTGAAATAATAATACTCTAAGGTCAGAGAAATACTTATGCATGACAATAGCAATGATACTAGTAACAGCATTCAGTATTTACTGGGTACTTTCTATGGGCAAATACAATACTAATTAAAATTTCTCATACTAATCTATTTTTATCCTCTCAACAATCCTAGAAATACCTCCTATCATTTTCCCCCATTTTATGGATGAGTAAGCTGAGGGTTAGAGCAGTTAAACAATAGATAAATCTAGAGGATCTGTCTCATACCTTCTGCATCAACAGACATTTAGCCCGAACTAAAGAAATCATGATGGAAAAAGACAAATCTAAGTTTAAGAGACACTGCAGGACTGCAGAAATCTGAATTCCATCTTCTCATCTTTGGATTTGTTGGGGCAGAGAGCAGCTATTTAAAAACAATTCAAGTGCCAAAGACACAGGAAAAGATTTTTTTCCTCAAATGCTCTAAACTATTTTTCATCACTACAAACAAAAGCTGAGGGCAGAAATTTCCATGCACCTGTGATCTATGATGGCTAATCCTTTTTAGCTATCACTTAGCAACCGGGTAACAAATGGAAGTTGGCATCCCTGGACTGATCAGCATTCTTTTTTAGTCTAAAAGATCAGAGTTATTGCAAAATACAGCCAACAGCCCTGAGGCTTACAGGGGTTTTAAAAGGTCAGGCAAAGTTGTTTTCAGTTTGGTTTTTTTTTTTTTTTCCCTTCAGTGCAAAACGAGACTTCATCGCTTGTTGGGCCTATAAAATGCATGTAGTCTTTGAAAGAGACCAGATTCTGGGCTGTGGGGAGGGTCTCTAGCTCACTCAGTCTTTCTCCCCTCACCCAGGTGGGCTTTGAACTCATTACTCAGCCTCTGAAGCTTCTCAAACTTTCTACATCCACAGAAATCCACTCCAGCCCATGGAAGTTAAAATAAGCAGTCAAATGCTCTGAAGCCTCCAAAAAATTTGTCAAGGCAGTGGGGAAAGCAGCAACGATTTGCAGTAAGTGAAGAAAACACAGAGTCTCAGAGCTAAAAAGGAGGTTGGAAGATAGCTAAAAGCAGCCTCCCTTTCAGAGGCACCTCCTGACCAATGAAAGGAAAGTGGGGTGTGGGTGTGCACTGTTGTTCTTTATTATCCACTCCCATTTACAGCTTCAATGTCAGGAAGTTCTTCCCTAGGTCTCACTGGAATCCCTCATGCTGCTGTTTTAAGCCAATCCTGTGTTTGTAACACAGGAATCTATTTTTCTTAAGATTTTCCTTAGTCTCTTATTAAGTTGACCAGCATCATGAATTCACATGGACCTTTCTCTTCTCCAGGTTCAAATTTTCAATCATTCATTTGAAAGACATTTACTGGGCCTGGCTCTAGGCTAAGTCCTGGACATACAAAGATTCTTAAGACATGGTCCTTGCTGGCAAGGAGCTTGTGGTCTCCTGTGGTGACACAGATATTTAATGAAATAATGGCAGCAGACTAGCTGTGTGAGTTTCAGGAGTGCTCTTTTTTTTCTTTTTTTTTAAATTTTTTTAATCGTTTTGGCCTCACCATGTGGCATGTGGGACTCCAGTTTCCAGACCAGGGACCGAGCCTGCACCCCCTGGAAGTGGAAATGTGGAGTTTTAACTGCTGGACCACCAAGGAAGTCCCAGCAGTGCTCTCTTTTGAAATTTTGTATTGTGATGAGCTACCAATCAAAACTACCTAAATTTTTCCATTTCAAAGTTTCATCTCTGTTTTTACACTAAACCCCAATCATTTCTTAATTTCCTCTGGGAGAGAGAGGCGCAGAGCCAGGAAGGGTTGGGGCAGAAAGAGCAGGTGGGCACGCCCTCAACTGATGTGAAGAACTGATTCCTTGGAAAGGACCCTGATGCTGGGAAAGATTGAAGGCAGGAGGAGAAGGGGACAACAGAGGATGATATGGCTGGATGGCATCACCGATTCAGTGGACATGAGTTTGAACAAGCTCCAAGAGTTGTTGATGGACAGGGAGGCCTGGCGTGCTGCAGTCCACGGGGCCTGCAAAGAGCACCGTCTGAGTGACTGAACTGACTGACGCCCTCTAGTTGCGAAATGGGATAAAAGGAACATCAAATCGTGTCCTGTCCCTGGGTAGTACACGGAGTGGCAGTAAATTCATACCTTTCCTGGTCTTGTCCATAATTATAAGATGGGCCCACAGCTTTACTAAGAGAACAGAAGTGGGAGTGAGTACAACAAATGCCCATGCCCTCTGGATTCTAGAAATCCAAGGGAGGTGCAAGGGGCCAGTCTGTGGAAATACGGTGGTGCGTTTTTATTATTTTCCTTTCTGGCTGTTGCTGGCTAATGATGAGTGATGAACGCAAATAATGATGGACTGCAGAGCGCCAAGTACCCGCTGACTATTTCGGTCAGCCTGCAGAAGGAACATCACAGCCCCTGTTTAACACTGGGCAAAGCGAGGCTCAAACATAGTGAAAAAGAGCAGGACCCTAGGGGCCTTCCCCGCCATGTTCTCTGCCTGCCTTCTGCTTGTGGAAAAACTTCAGCCAAAGAATAAGTTTAATCCGAGAAATGAGAAAATGCAGAAGCAAATAAAAGCAGTCAAACAGGACAAAACAAGACTAGTTTAGTGAGTAGGCAAAGTCAAGGACCTTCAGTTCCTTCTCAAGACCTATAGATAATATTCTGAACCATACCCTGTGAGCTGTCTTACAGATACTGAAATGCTCACCGGATGGAAGAAGGTAACTACACAATGACTGTGTAGCCGAGACATGAAGACTGTAGCCACTACATAAGCTGCCACAATTCTGAGAACTGGCCTCTAGAAAATGGGAACAAACCAACTCCAGAACTGAAGATTAACTGTACTTAAAACAATCAAGATGACGGTAGGCAGGCCGCCGATGACCACTTTCAAGATGAGCATCTGAGCTGACTGTGCTGTTTCTGAATGTAGCCCCCTCCCTCTGTCTACAAAAGCTCTCGCCCACTGCTTGCCGGGGTGGGGGGAGTTGACCTTTGGACAGGAGCCCACCCTCTCTCCCCTCCCCCTTGCCAGCATCCAAAATAAAGCAAACTTTCATTTCCACCAACCTGGCCTCTTTATTGGCTTTTGAGCAGTGAGCAGCCAGATCCCACCTTTGGTTACAAAAGGATTTACCTCAACCTTAGACCCAGGATTTAAACTCAGGAAGTTGACTTACAAAGTCCACCATCATTCCAGTCTCCTAAGCTTCCTTCTTAGGCTTTCTGCTGCTCTCCTTGAAGCCTCTCCCCAGCACGTTCACAGGTGAGTTTCCATTCAGGAAGGTAGCTTTGCCATGCTCTCCATTTCTGGTCCATTTCACTCCATCCCCACTTCTGAGGAATATCCTTGGGTCTGTCAGCTCCAGGAAACTCCTCCACCTCAGATACCTCAATCTCAAGTCCCACATTCTTAGGCAGGTCTTCATTCCCACTGCATCTGTTCTTCAATCTTCTGGAGACTTCTGGAAACCCTCTCCCCTCCTCATGGATTCTAGACACTCCCTAAATGGTTCTGACCATACCCTGGTTCCCACACAGCCGGGGCATTCAGGAATTCAGGAAACCAGGAGGGTCCACGTTGGGGACATGGAGATGCTGAGAGGACAGGTGAGCGGGCGGAGACCTGGGATCAGGAGATGAGGGCAGAGAGGGCGGCCACCTCAGCAGCCCAAGCAAACATCAAGGCCTCTGGGGGACTTCCCTGGTGGTCTAGTGGTTGACTCCACGCTTCCGAGGCAGGGGACACAGGATTGATCCCTGTTTGGAGAACTAGGATCCCACATACCATGCAGCACAGCCAAAATTAAAAAAAAAAGTCCGAGATCTTGGAATTCAGTAGAAGGGTCCAGCACCTTGACTGGAAGACCATGTGGAATTAGCCCTGTCTCAAGGGAGAGCAGTCCAGGGCCTCCAGGGGCTGGCTTGACTGGACCAAGTGGAGATCCACACGCCGAGAGAGGGCTGTCCCACCAGGAGTATGGGTGTTTCTCCTGTCGCCCAGGGACAGGGCACCCAGCAAACAGAAGAGGGAGGCGGATGCAAAGCAGTTTAAGTTAACCCAGAAATCAGTGTTTTAAACTCTAAGAGACAGAATTTCCTTAATTTGGCAAGTTTAAGTAGCACCCCACACCTCCACCCTTAGCAGAGATGGGGGCTCCAAACACGGTGTAGAGAAAACGAATGGAGGCTAGCTTTATGCACATTGGAGTAGCACGTGTCTCAGGCAGGCTCATGCTCTCCTCAGCCAGCTCAGGAAAGGAGAGCTGCCATGTATGTTATGGGGTAAGATTTAGTCTAGGAGGTGGACCTGGCCCAACTGGGAGGAGCTCAGGAAGCAAAAATCTGGACAGAGAAGTGAGATAATCAGAGAGAACTCCCTGTCCAGATCCCCTGAAGTGGTGGCTGGGTGGGTTGATCAGAGCTGGCCAAGCGCTGGCTAGTGACTAGAACAGTAATTGCTTGTATGGGTTGGAAGTGGGGCGAGGGGTGCACTAGAGATCCACAGCCACATGGCTGGTGCTAGATTGTCATTCAGATGGGCCAACGATCAGGAAAAAGAGCTGGACACGGGAGGGATGCGGCGAGGATAGGCTGAAGCCTCTGGACGCCCCCTTCCAGTCTGCACGTTGGGGACATGGAGATGCTTTGGAAGTGTGGAGTCAACCACTAGACCACCAGGGAAGTCCCCCAAAGGCCTTGACATTTTCTTGGGCTGCTGAGATGGCCGCTCTCTCTGCCCTCATCTCCTGACCACAGGTCTCCCCAGGCTCACCTGTCTTCTCAGCATCTCCATGTCCCCATCGTGGACCCTCCTGGTTTCCTGAATTCCTGGATCATTGGCCCTTCTGTTCCTTAAAAGTGGCTACAGAACAATCCAGGGACTTCCCTGGTGGTCCAGTGGTTAAAAATCTGTCTGCCAGTGCAGGGGGCATGGGTTTGATCCCTGGTCCGGGAAGATCCCATGTGCCATGGGGCAACTAAGCCCATGCATCACAAATGCTGAGCCCATGAGCCTAGAGCCTGTGCTTCACGGCAAAAGAAGCCACCACAATGAGAAGCCCTCAACCACAGCTGGAGAGTAGCCCCTACTCGCCACAAATATAGAGAAAGCATGAAAACCCAGCACAGCCAAAAATTAAAAAAAAAAAAACCAACACAGCACGTAGTATCTACATTTCCATCCTGCTCAGAACAGCTCAAAGCTTATTAGACACATGGACACAGGGCAGCATCAAAGTCGGTTGAATCCAAGGAAAGCCAGGACAAAAGCTGACTCTGAGAGCATATCTAAAATTCTCGTTACAGATGAAGCATCTGTCGCGTGGTAGTTGGCATGGGACAGATTCTCTGATGAGCAACATAGTTCGTGACCTGCACATGTTCCATTCCTGATACTTGCACTTCCGCCCAAACGCCCACTCTCCCTCAGCAGACAGCTCTTGAGCAGGTCCTGCCATCCCCAGTGACTCCACAAACAACAGCAGGATACAGGAAACAAGAGGGTAGGAAATACCACTTTCTGTTTGGCTCGGACTTAGCTTCTGAAGAACACTTGGCACGTCTATAACTCTTCTTTCAGCCACGATGGAGCACAGTCAAATGAGCTGGCTGAGTTGTGAAAGAGTAACGTGGTTCAACTTTATATTTTCTGAGCAAGACTTAAAAGATCCCCAAAGTATGGACACACTGCAGCCGGCACTGTCTGCAGAGTCATAATTGCCATTCCTTGGACTGGCTACTTTTCTGGCTGATTCAAGTCGAAAATGCCAGACACCAGCTTTACAGCCCACCCTGGTGCCAGGTCCTGGGTTTATGGCCTCATCCTGGCTAACAGGCTCAGAGGGAAAGTCATGGGAAGGCTTTTCTTTCTAATAAAGAGAAATGCCCTTTTTCTGTTGTTTGGAGACACAATGTGGGGGACTTCCCTGGTGGTCCAGTGGTTAGGATTCAGTGCTTCCACTGCAGGGAACGTGGTTCCATCCCTCGTCAGGGAACTAAGATCCCACATAACATGTGGTGCGGGGAAAAAAAATTATAATGAAGACACATAGGGCAACCATGGTGGGTGGGCGACAGCCCTCGGGAAAGTCAAGCAAGTCACAGAGAAGCTGGGCTCACAGCAGTGACATCGTAAGTTGAGACTCCTGACCCATCTATGTCTCAGCCACTCACAGCTGAGCAGAGATGCACATGTTCCATGAGACTCCTAACCCATCTATGTCTGGACTACTCACAGCTGAGCAGAGACGCACGTGTTCCATGAGACTCCTGACCCATCTATGTCTGGACCACTCACAGCTGAGCAGAGACGCACGTGTTCCATGAGACTCCTGACCCATCTATGTCTCGGCCACTCACAGCTGAGCAGAGACGCACGTGTTCCATGAGACTCCTGACCCATCTATGTCTCGGCCACTCACAGCTGAGCAGAGACGCACGTGTTCCATGAGACTCCTGACCCATCTATGTCTCGGCCACTCACAGCTGAGCAGAGACGCACGTGTTCCATGAGACTCCTGACCCATCTATGTCTCGGCCACTCACAGCTGAGCAGAGATGCATGTGTTCCAGGCACTCTTCCTCCAGCGTTCTCTTCCATGCAGACTCACCTCCAAGCTTTATACCGTCTCAGCATTCCCAGTTTTGCAAGGAATCCACTGCCTTAGGACATTGAATCCACTGAGGCCCCTAGCGGTCTGCCCTGGACCTCCAGGCTTTCCTTTCATTCTCCTGATCAGATTCTGCGGACTCTTGGCTTTGCTACTTTCTCTTGTCAAAGATTTGCAGGCCAGGTAGTCTTTTTCATTCATTGTAGGCGTTGGAGGTATTAACACACGTTGACCTTTGCTCTCCTTCTGAATATGACTTTCAGTTCTTGCCCAGAGCATCTTTGTATCCCTGGTAACCTCATGCTCCAACCTGATACTGTCAGCCAGGACCACCTCACACCCACTGGACCTGTCCCACTGCTCCCCCTACAGGCCTCAGAAGGATAAATGGAGACCATGACGTCTGGCCCAGAAGATTGCAGGAAAGCCTCATGGGATTTTTCTAGATTTACAATATATGCTCCTTTATGTGATTCCTTAGAGTTGAATGTATGTCCACCACAAAAGAAGGAACTGTGAAAATCAGATATAATGCCAAGAAGAAATCAATGCCTAGAGGAGGAATAATGTCAAATTCACCAGAGACTTTAGACATTCTTGTTTATCAACCCTAATCAAGTATTTCTTTGCTTGGCAGTCTTCTGCAATAATAATGGCAGCAATACTGATACTGTTGATGGATAATTTATTCAACAAATACTTCTTCTCATACTTCATGGAAGAGGCTGTCTTTATTAACATAAAGAATGTAATCAAATTTTCACTGTAGGCACAGGTGAGAATTGTACTGCCATTTATTTCAAAGTTAAACACTAATTTCAATAATTATTTATGTTATAATTAAGGCATTCAATCGGCCTTGAGTTTGTTCATACTTCATAATGGGCTTCCGAGGCGGCACTAGTGGTGAAGAACTCTCCTGCCAATGAAGGAGATGCAGGAGACATGGGTTTGATCCCTGCACCAAGAAGATCCCCTGGAGAAGGGCATGGCAACCCACTCCAGTATTCTTGCCTGGAGAATCCCATGGACAGAGGAGCCTGGTGGGCTATACTCCATGGAGTCTCAAAGAGTCAGACACACTGAAGTGACTTACTTCATAATAAAAGCACGTATACTTCATCATAAAAAGTAAGCAGGATCTTGGGCATGAATTTTGTTCATCACCCTTCTTGGTCGAAGACTTCAGTCTTGGCTCAGCTCTGACATTAAATACATTTGGACGCACATTATTCTGACACCCTTATCTAGACAGAGAACAGGGCCAGGCCGTCAAACATTTTCCCGTCACATGTACTGAGCCTGTTCCTGACATAGCGCAGCAACTTCAGCAGCTAGGTCTACCGCAGGTTAAGTGCTGCCTCTTGGCCCCACGAATCGATATCAAACTGTTCTAAGTGTTGCCTGTTTGCCCGGGCCCACCTCCCACCCCCGACAACTCTATCCCTTCCCTCTACTCCACCATCAGTTGGGGTCCTTTGTGTATTTTTTCCTAAGTGTCAAACTACCTGGACACCCGGTTTACAAATGTAATGAGTGCATTTCACATGTGGTTTATTGGAATATGTGTTCCCAGGGCTCTTTCATTAATAACACTAGAATGAGTCAGCTTTGTACTATTTACAATAGCCAAGACATGGAAGCAACCTAAATGTCCATCAGCAGAGGCATGGATAAAGAAGAAGTGGTACATATATACAAGGAATATTACTCAGCCATAAAAAGAACAAAATAATGCCATTTGCATTAACATGGATGGACCTAGAGATTATCAGACTAAGTGAAGTAAGCCAAAGACAAATATCATATGATATCACTTCTATGTGGAATCTTAAAAAATGATACAAATGAATTTATCTGCAAAACAGAAATAGACTCACAGATCTCAAAATCAAACTTATGGTCACCAAAGGCAAAACGTGGGGGGAAGTGACAAATCAGGAGATTAGGATTAACATATACATGCTACTATATATAAAGTAGATAACTTATAATAAGGACATACTGTATAGCAGAGGGAACTCTACTCAATATTCTATGTGCAAAAAGAATCTGAAAAAGAATATATATATTATACATATGTAATCAGATATTTATATGACTGATCACTTTGCTGTACACCTGAAACTATCCCAACACTGTACTTCAACTATACTCCAACAAAAATTGTTGAAAAATATAGACATCTCTGACATGAAAAAAAAGGGTGTCTGTCTCATTTTATTTTTGCCTTCTCTCACCTCAGTTTCTTCCTTTTTTCAACATTAGCAACTAAAAAGGGGATGTTTAAATTCTATCACCCCAACAAATCATTCCCAAATGACTGCAAGAACATATTTTTATTTTCAAGTTTTGACCAAGGTTACCAAAAAGAACAGGAAGTAATAAACAAATGAAAATCCTAATGGTTTGAAATAAAACATGCCACCATTATCACTAGAAGAGTTCTCTCTAGCAGGGTTCTTTTACACAGAGGCAAATAAAGGTGAGAAGAAAAGACATGTGTGTGTAAAAATGTTAATAGAAGCAAACAAAACACGAGAATTTTGCAAGTCTCAGCCCACGAGCAAAAGGAAGGACAGGGCTGAGTCAGCAGGGTGATTGGGAAATGTGTGATTGGGGAGACAACCGCTTTGCCTAAATAGTAACAGAACAATATTAAAATTTGGTGTTTCCCCCTTGGTCTACATGTGGTCTAATGGCTCTCACATCCGCTCTCCTAAACCTGAGTGGTGCTCTGGAGAATGTTAGCTGTTGAGAAATCATTCTTTCCTGAGGGAACTTGAGAAGAAGGAACAATGAGATTGAAATTCATGAAGAATCTTGCCTGTGACCAAGGTGTCAAAAATTGCCTGCAGTGTTCCAGAATCCTTTATGTGAAATTGGCATGGGTTAAGACTCCTCGGTCGTTGATTATTTCTGAGAACGATAAGTTCCCTTAAGTCTAATTAAATCTGGGGGCCAAGGGGACATTTTATGAACTTAGAGTCTGAGAGTTTCCAAAGCTTCAGAGTTCTGTTACCTGGTATAGACTGTTCCTCTTTAAAGAAGAGAGCATGGGCTTGGGGAACCAAGGAATCTCTGTGTGTATTAGATGAAGTAAACCAGACTAAAATAAGGGTGGAGAAGTTGAGAGTATTCTTAAAGCTCAGCCAGTGATTCTAGCTGCCAATCAAAAACCATTTCTACCACACAACAGCCTGCACACAGAAGTGTATCGTGGCTTTGCTCATAACTGCCAAAATGTGAAAGCAATCAAGATGTCCCCCAGGTGGTGAACGGATAAACAAACTGTGGTACATCCATACAATGAAACGTCATTCAGCCACAAAGTAAAATGAACTATGAAGTCATGATAAGACATGGAGAACCTTTAAACACATGTTACTAAGCAAGAGAAGCCAATTCAGAAGGCACGTATTATGTGTATGCTTAGTTGCTCAGTCGTGTCTGACTCTTTGCGACCCCATAGACTGTAGCCTGCCAGGTTCCTCTGCCCATGGGATTCTCCAGGCATGGATACTGAGTGCGTTGGCATTTCCTTCTCCAGCGGATCTTCCTGACCCAGGAATCGAACCAGGGTCTCCTGCACTGGCAGGCAGATTCTTTACCATCTGAGCCACCAGGGAAGTGATACATTGTATGGCTCCCACTAGATGACATTCCAGAAAAAACAAAACTGTGGAGAGTAAATCAGTGGTTATGCAAGACAGGGGAAAAAGGGATGAATAGGATGAATAGGAGAAGCAGAGAGGATTTTTAGGGCAATGTAACTAGTCTGTGTAATAAGACAGTGGTGAATACATGTCACTGCTGCTGCTGCTGCTGCTAAGTCACTTCAGTCGTGTCCGACTCTGTGCGACCCCACAGACGGCAGCCCACCAGGCTTCCCCGTCCCTGGGATTCTCCAAGCAAGAACACTGGAGTGGGTGGCCATTTCCTTCTCCAGTGAATGGAAGTGAAAAATGAAAGTGAAGTCGCTCAGTCCTGTCCAACTCTTCGCAACCCCGTGGACTGCAGCCTACCAGGCTCCTCCGTCCATGGGATTTTCCAAGCAAGAGTACTGGAGTGGCTACATTTGTTAAAACCATAGAATGTATAACACAAAGAGTCAGTCCTAATCAAACTACTGAGTTCAGTTAATAATAATGTATTGAATTTTCCCCATCAATTGTAACAAATATGCCAAGCTAATGCAAGATGTTGCTAATAGGCGAAATTGTAGCAGGGGGTGGGGGCGGTGTTTGAGGGGGTGTGTGGAACCCTCTGTACTCTGTACTCATTTTTGGTAAACCTAAAACTCCTCTAAGAATACTCTCTATTTAAAAAAACATTTCTAGGTGTTTCCCTATATATAATGTTCTCTTAGATGTTGTTAAAGATCTTTCTTTATCTCAAAGAACACATAGTAAGCTTGAGGCAGAGTGGCCCATTCAGGGCCTTGGAAAGGTGTTCTCACGCAGGAAAAAGGTGGAACCTATTTTAGTATCAGCTCTAGTTTCCTCACTGAAGAGGCGTATGGCCTTGAGTGGTCTGGTACAGGCCAACCTTGCCCAAATATTTCTCAATTTCTCACGTATAAAATGTAGGTTTAGGGCTTCCCTGGTGGCTCAAAGGTAGAGAATCTGCCTGCCAGTGCAGGAGACACAGGCTCGATCCCTGATCTGGACAGACCCACACGCTGTGGAGCAACTAAGCCCATGTACCATAGCTATTGAGCTCTAGAGCCCGGGAGCCTCACCTACTGAAGCCCTCGAGCCCTGGAGCCTGTGTTCCACAAGAAAAGCCAGCGCAGTGAAGAAGCCCACACGTGGCAACTAGACAGCAGCCCCCCCTCACCACTAGAGGGAAGCCCGTGCAGCAACGAAGACCCAGCCCAGCCAAAAATAAATAAAATTATTTCTAAAAAGATAAATCCCAATTGGTCATGATGTATTTGCCTTTAAAAAGTGTAGATTTTTTAAAAGTAAGGCTTTCCCTGGTGGTCCAGTGGTTAAGACTCCAGCCCTCTACTGCCAGGGGGCATGGGTTCAATCCCTGGTTAGGGAACTAAGATCCCACCTGCTGCAAGGCACAACCAAAAATAAATAAAATAAAACAACTACTGAGCCCGAGCTCTGAAGCCTCTGTTCCACACAAGAGAGGCCACTGGAATGAGAAGCCCATGTACCACCACTAGAGAAAAGCCGCGTGCAGCAGCGAAGACCCAGGGCAACCAAAAATAAATAAAAAATAAATTAACTTTAAAAACAATGCAATGCAATGGCCTAGGGAGATTTTTCTCTGCAAGAACAGAATGTACTGAATCCTGCTAACAAATGAGAGCAATCCCAGAGAGAAACAGATGAATATCTCAGAAGGTTCACAGTCACAGTGATACCCCAGCAAGATGGCACTGAATGAGAGTCTGTCCTGTCTTTTTTAAGAACAGGAGTGTTTTCTGAGTGCCTCTCAGCCCTGATTTCCTGCTGATCCAGCGGCTCCAGCCCTAGAGCAAAGAGGAAACAGTGATGAGATGACCAAGTTTCCTGTGTTCTAGTGGCGAGACATGTCTGCTTTGTGGAGACATCATTTCCCTCTTATTCACTGGCTTTCACTCACCCAGTTTGGCCCCCTGCAGGCTGTGTAAGACTTGAAATTGCAGCCCTTACACATTCAAGTCCAGATTATCCTTCTTAAAGGGAATCAGCCATTGTTGAAATCCCCAGATAATCCCCCAACCTCATTTGTGCTGTTTTTTTTTTTTTTTTAATACTGCTTTCCCAGAAAGCCCAAGCTCTAAATGGAAAGAACAAGCAAAGAAGGGTTGATGGCTTTGACTGTCAAGTCTAACCCAAGAATCCAACCAAACACGGCACCAGGGCCCCAAGGAGCTTCCAACTCTCAAGCCCATTCCTCTCAGAAAGTCCCGGACTTGCGCTTACAGCCTCAGAAGAAGCAAGGAGGCCACTTCTAGGCTGGAGGAAGCAGGTGCAGAGCAGCCCATTGCCATCAGCCCAGGTCGGAGCACAGGCTGGCTGCCTCTGAGACTGGGATCTTAAACTCTGATTTGGCTCTAAAAACCTCCAGTGGGCAAAACCAGGAAATAACTAACAAGAAAGAGACAGAGTGATTTCCAGAGCAGTTGTGCCCAAGGGTCCTTAACACTAAGCAGACAGCCTGGGGACCTTGGTCCCATGGTGGTCCACTGCCGCCCTCTCCCCAGGATGCCATCTTTACCTGGTCGCCAAGGTAAAGCCAGAGGTACCTCACCACTGACTCAATATAGCCTTCCGTGGGAGAGATACCTGCCTTGTGCTTGTCCTGACTCTCCTCTAGAGGTGCTATGATGAATGAAAGTTGCTCAGTCGTGTCTGACTCTTTGTGACCCCATGGTCTACACAGTCCATGGAATTCTCCAGGCAAGAATACTCAAGTGGGTTGCCATTCCCTTCTCCAAGGGATCTTCCCAACCCAGGAACTGAACCAAGGTCTCCTGCATTGCAGGTGGATTCTTTACCAGCTGGGCCACAAGGGAAGCCAAGAATACTCGAATGGGTAGCCTATCCTTTCTCCAGTGGAACTTCCTCACCCAGGAATCAAACTGGGGTCTCCTGCACTACAGGCGGATTCTTTATCAACTGAGCTATCAGGGAAGCCCATAAACCAGAATACTGGAGTGGGTTCAGTTCAGTTCAGTTGCTCAGTCGTGTCCGACTCTTTGCGACTCCATGAATCACAGCACCCCAGGCCTCCCTGTCCATCACCAACTCCCGGAGTTCACTCAAACTCACGTTCATCAAGTCAGTGATGCCATCCAGCCATCTCATCCTCTGTCATCCCCTTCTCCTCCTGCCCCCAATCCCTCCCAGCATCAGAGTTTTCCAATGAGTCAACTCTTTGCATGAGGTGGCCAAAGTACTGGAGTTTCAGCTTTAGAATCATTCCTTCCAAAGAAATCCCAGGGCTGATCTCCTTCAGAATGGACTGGTTGGATCTCCTTGCAGTCCAAGGGACTCTCAAGAGTCTTCTCCAACACCACAGTTCAAAAGCATCAATTCTTCGGTGCTCAGTCTTCTTCACAGTTCAACTCTCACATCCATACATGACCACAGGAAAAACCATAGCCTTGACTAGACGAACCTTTGTTGGCAAAGTAATGTCTCTGCTTTTGAATATGCTATCTAGGTTGGTCATAACTTTCCTTCCAAGGAGTAAGCGTCTTTTAATTTCATGGCTTCAGTCACCCTCTGTAGTGATTTTGGAGCCCAGAAAAATAAAGTCTGACACCGTTTCCACTGTTTCCCCATCTATTTCCCATGAAGTGATGGGACCGGATGCCATGATCTTTGTTTTCTGAATGTTGAGCTTTAAGCCAACTTTTTCACTCTCCACTTTCACTTTCATCAAGAGGCTTTTGAGTTCCTCTTCACTTTCTGCCATAAGGGTGGTGTCATCTGCATATCTGAGGTTATTGATATTTCTCCTGGCAATCTTGATTCCAGCTTGTGTTTCTTCCAGTCCAGCATTTCTCATGATGTACTCTGCATATAAGTTAAATAAACAGGGTGACAATATACAGCCTTGACGAACTCCTTTTCCTATTTGGAACCAGTCTGTTGTTCCATGTCCAGTTCTAACTGTTGCTTCTTGACCTGCATACAAATTTCTCAAGAGGCAGATCAGGTGGTCTGGTATTCCCATCTCTTTCAGAATTTTCCGCAGTTGATTGTGATCCACACAGTCAAAGGCTTTGGCATAGTCAATAAAGCAGAAATAGATGTTTTTCTGGAACTCTCTTGCTTTTTCCATGATCCAGTGGATGTTGGCAATTTGATCTCTGGTTCCTCTGCCTTTCTAAAACCAGCTTGAACATCAGGAAGTTCACGGTTCACATATTGCTGAAGCCTGGCCTGGAGAATTTTGAGCATTACTTTACTAGCATGTGAGAGGACTGCAATTGTGCGGTAGTTTGAGCATTCTTCGGCATTGCCTTTCTTTGGGATTGGAATGAAAACTGACCTTTTCCAGTCCTGTGGCCACTGCTGAGTTTTCCAAATTTGCTGGCATATTGAGTGCAGCACTTTCACAGCATCATCTTTCAGGATTTGGAATAGCTCAACTGGAATTCCATCACCTCCACTAGCTTTGTTCGTAGTGATGCTTTCTAAGGCCCACTTGACTTCACATTCCAGGATGTCTGGCTCTAGGTCAGTGATCACACCATCATGATTATCTGGGTCGTGAAGATCTTTTTTGTACAGTTCTTCTGTGTATTCTTGCCATCTCTTCTTAATATCTTCTGCTTCTGTTAGGTCCATACCATTTCTGTCCTTTATCGAGCTCATCTTTGCATGAAATGTTCCTTTGGTACCTCTGATTTTCTTGAAGAGATCCCTAGTCTTTCCCATTCTGTTGTTTTCCTCTATTTCTTTGCATTGATCGCTGAAGAAGGCTTTCTTATCTCTTCTTGCTATTCTTTGGAACTCTGCATTCAGATGTTTATATCTTTCCTTTTCTCCTTTGCTTTTCGCTTCTCTTCTTTTCACACTGGCCACAAAACAAAGACACCACGCTCGCAGGATGGATAAAAGGAGGGTATGAGAGACTAGGGGACTGTGAGGAGCAGGAGAGGCAGGACAGTTGGGGAAATGAAGATGGAGTCTAGATTGGCAAAGAGTCGTAGACATGTCAGGATGCAAAACCCACCTCCCTTCCCTCTCCCCCTTATTTTCTGGATCTTTGAAACTTATATTTTGCTCTAGCCCTGCCCCCCTCTTCAAAACTCCCCTCCACTGAGTCTTCTTCACCATCACCTGACTCTGGCAACCTCTCTCTCCCCCAAGCTTGTTGCACAATTTCAGTCTGAACTGCCATCCAAGTGCTTGATGACATGCCTCTGGTCTCAAGTGTATGAACCTGGTCCCTCTTCTAGCAAGAGGTCTCAGCTGTTGAGGACAAGATTATGCTTGAAACGTCCCTTGCAGCTAAGACCTAGTACAGCAGTTAAGACCTTCAGCACAATTCATGTATTGACTCTTTAATTGCACTTCCTCCCGCCAGGCATTGGTGGAAGAACACTCGAGAGCTCCCCCTACAGGACCAACTGCAGGTTCGGGGGCCTCATAGATGAAGGCACTAGATGGGGCCTGCCAGCCCAACCACGGAAGGTGATTGAAGTTGGTATTTCATTCAGAAATCAATGACTGTTTTTCAAACACACACACACTCAATTAATAAAACACAGAGTCATTTCAAGGCACTGATGACCTCTTATTAACTTTTTGTCATAGGGTGTTTTTAGGTAGATATTAGAAGTTTGGGTCCAAGACATTTTTTCACCTTAGAAAAAGAATTTCTACATCATATTAGAAGGGGTTGGAATGCCTGACCCACATACCGAATGCAGGCAACATGCTGCTCACTGGAGCACAGGGCCTTGAGTTCCCATTTATGACCTCAACCTGCTGCAGAGTTAGTGCCTCTGAGTGAATATTTTTTTGGAACCTGCCAAAGATGCCCTTCTGAATGCACAAAAGCTCAAAGACCACGTCAAAGTGTAAATACTACTGATGCAATTGTCACCCTTGACCTCTGCAGTCAGACCCAATCTAGAAGTGTGATTGGAGGAGTTCTACTTCAATCAACAAGGTCTAGTTGCAGCCCTTCCCCCTCCCCAGGGCAGATTATTCAGAGTCTCATCCTTGAATGGCCAGGAGGAAGAGACAGCAACACTTCGTCATATTTCCCAGCAGTAATGGAGACAGCAGAGTTCCTCCTGCTCCTCGACCTAATGTACTACCTTTATTTTCACAAACTGGTGTGACAGCCATACCAAATAGAGCAGCGGTCCCCAACCTTTCAGGCAGCAGGGATTGGTTTCATGGCTGACAATTTTTGACAGACCAGGGATGTGGAGGGAGAGGTTTGGGGATGACTCAAGGACATCACATTTATTGTGCACTTTATTTCTAATATTATAATAACATCAGCTTTACCTCAGCTCCACCTCTGATTATCAGGCATTAGAGCCCGGAGGTTGGGGACCCCTGGACACAGTGAATTTCACTGAAATAAACAGACATCACTCGAATGTTATGATTATTACTTCCATTTCATTTCTACATGCTTTATAATCCAAGAGGCAACTGCCAAGTTAACTAACAGACAAGTTAACTTGCCAAGTTAACTAACCCTAATTCTGACCCGGCTCTCAAATTGTATGATATCAACCTTTGCATTTGGGCAAAAATGCAATGGGTCTTCGATTGAGATATGAGACAATGATTCCTATCCCAAAAGCTGGGACCTAGAAACAAGCAGCCAGAGGCTTGAAACTTTTTGTATAGGGTGTCCACAACAAACGGAACCAAAGTTTACATTGCTTAAACAACTCAGTTCTCTGTGGTGACTTAAATGGGAAGGAAATTCAAAAGAGAAGGGATATGTGTATACAAATCACTGATTTCAATTTGCTGTACAGTAGACACTAACATCGGAGAAGGCAATGGCACCCACTCCAGTACTCTTGCCTGGAAAATCCCATGGATGGAGGAGCCTGGTAGGCTGCAGTCCATGGGGTCGCTGAGGGTCGGACACGACTGAGCGACTTCACTTTCACTTTCCACTTTCATGCATTGGAGAAGGAAATGGCAACTCACTCCAGTGTTCTTGCCTGGAGAATCCCAGGGACAGGGGAGCCTGGTGGGCTGTCATCTATGGGGTCACACAGAGTCGGACATGACTGAAGTGACTTAGCAGCAGCAGCAGCAGCAGCAGACACTAACATAAAACTGTAAAGCAATTATATTCCAATAAAAATAAAAAAAAATAAATAGCTTTAAAAAGTCAAGGAGGGCCAGCCAACCCCCCTCTCCCCTCCCACCTCTACCGACTAGACCAGTGTTTATGAACTGCCTGTGTGCTCAGTCACTCAGTTGTGTCCAACTCCTTGCTATGCCATGAAGGCAGCCCTCCCAGCTCCTCTGTCCATGGGAGTTCCCAGGCAAGAATGCTGGAGTGGGTTTCCATTTGCTCCTCCAGGAGATCTTCCTGACCCAGGAATTGAACCTGTGTCTCCTGCATTGGCAAGTGGATTCTTTACCACTGAGCCACCTGGGAAGCCCATTTATGAATTACTATGTGCCCAATCACCCTGCCGTGCTTCTTATTCATTATTGTGTTCAATCTTCCCCAACAGGTAGAGGATGCTATTCTTACCCCTGTTTAGTCAAGTACATTAAACCTCATGGGTTGTGTAAGAAAACCCAGGTAAAGCACCTAGGATGCAGGAAAGTCAAACTCAAACCAACACTTTCTGACTCCAAAGTGTGTGCATTTTCTACTGTACTACATTGCCTGTCAAATAAAATAGTATTTCTTTGCCGAGCAGCTCACATAG
Source organism: Bos javanicus (assembly GCF_032452875.1). Classification (NCBI taxonomy): domain Eukaryota; kingdom Metazoa; phylum Chordata; class Mammalia; order Artiodactyla; family Bovidae; genus Bos; species Bos javanicus. The sequence goes on along the minus strand of NC_083891.1, from coordinate 25,615,626 downwards.
CAAGGGTGGACATGGACAGATTTGGAGACGGCCTCAGTATAATAAAGTGGGGAGATGCTTGGACGGCTTCTTAAAAATGGTGGCATCAAAAATTCAAACTGCCTCCTTCACACATAAGCCCCAGCCAAGGTTTTTAATCAATATGCCCTCAACTAGCCCTGCTAACAGAGATTCCAAAAACCATATATGAGCGACTTCCCTGGTGGTCCAGTGGTTAAGAATCCACCTTCCAGTGCAGGGGACACGGGTTCAATCCCTGGTCAGGGAACTAAGATCCCACATGTCATGGAGCAACTAAGCCCAAGTACTGCAACTACTGAGCCCAGGCACCACCACTGGAGAGTCTGTGAGTCACAACAAAAGATCCCATGTGCCACAGCTAAGACCTGATGCAGCCAAATAAGTAAATAAATAATCAAACATGAGCAAACTCTGGGAGACAGTGAAGGACAGGGAAGCCTGGCGTGCTGCAGTCCATGGGGTTGCCAAGGTTGGACACACTTAGCAACTGAACAACAACAACCAAATATGAGCAGACATGTCCCAGTTATTCATATTTGTGACCTTCTTTAAAAAATGAACCCTGAGTCACCAATTTGGGGTTCTAAGTGTGAGTATCATTTCAATGGCCCTTGAGGTCTCTAGATGGAGACCACGTCTGAGGACCCAGAGGATGGGCATGGTGCAAGATGGGGCAGCTTACCTGCTTCAGGAGCTGTCTTGAATCCCCCAGCACCCTCAAGGATGGAGATAAGAGACTGTGAATGCTGTGAGCTGACTGCCACTATGCTGCTAGGAACACGGCTCTGTCCAAATCAGTCAGCAATAGCCCTTGTCTTCATGATGACTGTGGAGCAGGTCTCAGAACTAAGCAGTGGAGAGAAGGCCAAGTGGGGTTAAACATGACTCAAATAAAGCTATGGATAAACTGATTTTGTCTTTTATGTGAACATTTGTCCCAACTGAAGAATTACAGTGTTGGCATGAATATGCATTAAAAGAACAGAAGCTGAGTGTGTTCCAGGAGAGTTGTATTGACTCTACAGGCAGCTAATGACATGGTTTACTTCTCGAGAAGAATCAGCACTCATTCTCAGAGTGACCTTGTAGTTTAAACTCTTGAAGTGGAGAATACAATGAACAAGCTCTTCCACTGAATTCATAAGTAACAGACACCCAGCAGTCCTGAGCCAATTTCTAGGCTTTACAATAGGCAACTCTTTGCCTGTTGAAATCTGGGTTGATCATTATTCATGCATCAGCCCTCCTAAGCTACTAATATCTGTAAATAGTTCTTCCTTTACAGGTTAAAGACACTGATTCAATAACAACAACTTGACATAGATCATCTATTTAGCTGCTCTCAAAACAGGACTTTGACACAGAGGTCAGGAGGTTCTAATTTGCCTCATAGACACCTGGCCAAATGGATTTGTTCCTGAGCAAGACTGAGGGGCTCTAAAGACAGCCATATACCTGGCCACTACCAGCCTAGCCCTTTTAATGTGTCTGGCCAGCCCTGAAGATCTGATTACTTGAACCCATGGGGATTTATATTGTCTTCATAGGTGTTCACAGAGCCCAAGAATTCTATGACTCAAATTTGTAATCACTGACTCAGAAATGTGAATCTTATTAAAAAGAAAACTAAGATCCAGAGGTAAGATAAGTAACTTGGTAAGTAGCTTGATAAGTAACAAGGTAAGTAAGTAACTTGGCCAAGGTGACCTAGCTAGGAGGTGGCAGAGCTGTTAAGGAAACCAGACTCTGGACTCCACTGCCCAACCTCACTCCTGAATGTGTGCTGCATCTAAAACAATGGTTTTCAGACTTTTTAGCATAGGAAATAGCAACCCACTCCAGTGTTCTTGCCTGGAGAATCCCAGGGACCGGGGAGCCTGGTGGGCTGCTGTCTATGGGGTCATGCAGTTGGAAATGACTGAAGTGACTTAGCAGCAGCACCGGCAGCAGCATATTAGAATCCCCTGGAAGCCTTGTTAAAGTGCAGAGTGTGGGGCCCCACTCCCAGAGTTTCAGATTCCACATTTTCAGAGTGGGACTCTAGAATTTACACTTCTTAGTAAGTTCCCGGGGAATGCTGATACTATTCATCCGGAGCCAACACTTGAAGAACCACTGTTCTAGGAGGTACGATAAGGAAGGAGAAATTGCTCCTTGGATCCAAAGATAAATGCAATAGATTTATCCCCAAACTCAGAATAAAGCAGTTTGTTCCAGTTTCTAAATCTGTTCTGAGCTAAGTAAGTTAGGTGGAATTGTCATCTAGAAGGCACATTTTGGAGGCAATGAAATGTCAGAGGAAAAGTCTTCCACCCCTCCTGCTGAACGACAGTCAAGGAGTTTTGAAACTGAGTGTGAAATCAATGAATGAAGAAACCAAACCTCAGACAAATGCAGAAGACAGATTGAGGCACATAGAAGATTAACCAGGGTGAACAGGTGTGGCTCTGTCTGGCATGTACAGTCAAGAACATAGAACAATGTTGACACAGCCACTGTGGAAAACTGTATGGAGGTTTTTCAAAAAATTGAAAAAAGAACTAGCATTCAGTTCAGTTCAGTCACTCAGTCATGTCTGACTCTTTGCAACCCCATGAACGACAGCATGCCAGGCCTCCCTGTCCATCACCAACTTCTGCAATTACACTCCTGGGTACTTATCAAAAAAATAACACTCAAAACGATACATGCTCTCCAATGTTCACAGCAGCATTGTTTATAGTTGCAAAGATATGGGAGCAATCTAAGCACCCATCAACAGATGAACAGATAAAGATGTGATACACATGTACAATGGAGTACCACTCAGCCTTAGAAAAGAATGACATTTTACTCCGTACTAACATGGATCGACTTGGAGGATATTATGCTAAGTGAAATAAGTCAGACAGAGAAAGACAATTACTGCATGATATCACGTTCCCTGGTGGCTCAGATGGTAAAGCGTCTGCCTGCAATGTGAGAGACCCGGGTTCAATCCCTAGGTCGGGAAGATCCCCTGGAGAAAGAAATGGCAACCCACTCCAATACTCTTGCCCGGAAAATTCCATGGACGGAGGAGCCTGGTGGGCTACACAGTCCAAGGGGTTGCAAAGAGTTGGACACAACTGGATGACTTCACTTTCTTTTCTTTCTTTCTATCACTTATATTTGGATTCAAAAAACACAACAAACTGGAGGATATAACAAAAAAAGAAGCAGACTCACAGATGTAGAGAACAGATTAGTGGTTACCAGTGGGGAGAGGGAAGGAGGAGGGGCAACACAGGGGAATGGGGTTAAGATGTACAAACTATCAGGTATAAAATAAGCTATAAGGATATATTATACAATGTGGGGGATATAGCCAGTATTTTACAACTATAAACATAGTCTAGCCTTTAAGAAGAGTTGTGAAGCACTATACTATATACCTGTAACTTATATAATATTGTAAAGCAAGTATATTTCAATACAAATGCTTTTTTAAGTAAGAACATAGGAAAATGGCAGTTAGATTGTTGATCTGCCATCAGAAATGCCAAAAGTTGGATGTGGAGGGCAATGTAAATGTTGGTCCATTGAGAGAGCAAGCAAAACCTAGCTGCACCTGGAGGTGACTCTTCTTTCATTTATTAAATTATTTGGTCAGCATTTTGGGGGTGTTTCCTGTATGCCAGGTCCTGCTCTAACTAGAGACTAGGACCCAAAATATCAGAAGGCATTGCCTCTGTTCTCAAGGCACGAACACTCAAGGAAAAAGAAACTGTGAGTACACACAGCTCCGATGAACAGCATAAATGTTTAAGGGATGTATGCTATAGGCTCAGTTGCTTCAAGTAGTGTCTGACTCTTTATGATCCCATGGACTATAGTCCACCAGGCACCTCTATCCATGGGGATTCTCCAGGCAAGAATACTAGAGTGGGTTGCTATGCCCTCCTCCAGGGGATCTTCCCAACCCAGGGATAGAACCCATGTCTCTTATGTTTCCTACATTGACAGGTGGGTTCTTTACCACTAGCGCCACCTGCAAAGCCCTTAAGGGATGTATAAAATGTATTAAAGGAAAGAGGTAACTTCTGCCTAGGAAAAACCTAGGTTTCAGGCTTCTCTTGGTCTTACCATTGACTAAATGTTACTTTACCCCAGGGTTCTGTCTTTACACTTCTTACTGCTAATATCTATTGGTGACTTCCAAGTGCTGGATCCATCCTACAGGCTCATGACCCTGAATCTCCATCTCCAGCATGATTTCTCCCAAGTTCTGTCTCCCAGGCTATCATTTCCAACTGTTATCTGCACTTGGGTGCCTGGATATCAACCCTTCATGTCCAAAGCTAGGTTCACTTTCTTTCATATTTCTAACTATATAAGCCAATGATTTTATCATCGAAACATCTAATTTTAGCTTCCAAGGTAAAATACTCAAGCGGAGCTTGGTTCTTCCCTCTCACTCATTTTCTGTTCCTGATGTCACCAGGATCTCTTATTTCTACCTCCATCATTGCGTCTCAAGGCTTTGCAGGTGGCACAGTGGTAAAGAATCTGTCTGGCAAGCAGGAGACAGGGGTTAGATCTGTGGGTCAAGAAGATGCCCTGGAGAAGGAAATGGCAACCCACTCCAGTATTCTGCCTGGAAAATTCCATGGACAGAGGAGCTGGGCAGGCTACAGTCCATGGGGTCACAAAGAGGAGGACATGACTGAACGCATGCGCAAACACACACACACACACACACACACACACACACACACACACACCCCGCGTTTCATCTGGACTTTTCATCATTGCCTTCATCATTACTTCTCTGGGTTTCTGAAACCACCTCCTCTCTGAAACCTCGGCCTCAAGTCTCACCCCTCCCTAGCGGGTTGCCTTTCAAATGCTAGAAGCCTCTGGGCAGCTCTGTTTGCTCCTTTGGGCAGGCAGCAGGATAAGGAAGGGGTGAGGACCCAGGGGCAGCATGTCACAGGATCTGTCCAAGGTCCAGCTAGTGCTGGAGGACCATCACAGTCAATGGAGTCAATGGAATAGAACCAAATCTTGGCCATTCCTGAATGTCAGGCAAAGGACATTCGACTTTACTTAGCTGATCATGGGGAGTGAGAGCAAGCTTTTGAAGAGAGATGTGATGTAATCAGAGGTATGCATTAAGAAGATTAACTTGGCAGTAGCTTATAGAAAAGATTATATGGAAAATAGATTAGCAGGAAGGAGACCAATTAGACATACTTAGAGAAGGCTATGTGATTAGCAATGAAGGTTGAAATTCAGTTGGCAGCTGTGGAAACAGAAAGTGAGAAGTGGAGGAAATATTTTGGACACAGAAATGCTGTTACTTTTAAATTTTGGTGCCAAAGAGGGGGAGAATTCAAATGTAACTCCAGAGGTTTAATCCTGACCAACAGAGAGCATAGTAATGCCACTTGGAGAAAGAGTGATGGGGGCAGGAAGAAGGTGGGAGGCAATGGGGATTGTGAAGTTCACATTTAGACATGTTGTTGGAGACATGATTGGGATACTCAGATAGACGAGCAATTAGGGGACCAACGAGTCAGGCCAGAAAGAACCAAGTTGGATGTTTCTACAAAGAGGTGATAGAGCAGCTGTGGAGTAAAGGATCAAGATAGACACAGCTGATAGGGTACCTCTGGGTTTTGTGAAGACTAGAACCCTTGCAGTAAAAGGCAATCTTGGAAGAGGGAAGTGGCAGGGAAACGACTGTCATCCGCACCATGCATGATGAGAAGGGAGAAGTGAGTACCCTTTAGTGGTGGTGGGAATGGAAGGATGGGAGCGAGGTATCACCTAGGCTGACGTGAGTTAGTTTTCAGGCACAAAGGAAGGAAAGAGGTGGGGAGAAGGGTGAAGTACAATGAAGAGTAGGTCATGGATGATCTTAAAAGAAGAGAAATCAAGATCAAGGTCAAAGTGGGAACATCAGTCTAGAAAGGGGAAAACTAGGAGAGTAATTTAAAACAAAAAAATAATGAGCTGTCTTCTGAATGGGGGAATGGAAGCAGAAGGGTCACAGAATAGTTCACAAAAGAAGCGAAGGTTGAGTGTTTAACCCAAATCTAAGAATATATAGGAAGGGCAACAAGGAATCAATGAAGCACGGGTATGGGTATAAGAATGAGCAAGCTGAAATGAGGGTTACACAAGAATTAAATGAATTTTTTGAGGGCATGATCAAGGTAATTCTGTCACTTTTCCTTAAGCAAGCTTAGCACATCGCCATCTTCCTCCAGTCAGATGGTGGGGGGATACCTGGATGGGGAAATGGCAGAAGATTAAGGATAAGAGGCATACAGGGTGCCTGGTGAGAGAAAGTGAAGTCTGACTGTGGGACACAGGCAGGCAAATCCCTCATAGGAGTAATGAGGACTCTAGGGTTTCTTGGTCAGATGGGGAAGTTGGTGCCATGAAAGAAAGCTCAAAAGAAATGCAGTGTTGGGGAGAAACCAGATTTCAGTTACAATGAAGAGGTAGACAGAGCAATGGGGACACCAGCTAAGGAAACAGGGCAGTATGGGCACAGGAGGACCGAAGTCTTCCAGAATTCAGTGGAAGGAATGGGCAGGGGAGTGATGCAAGTGGCAGTGAGAACAAGTGAACAGAAAAGCTGAAAAGGGAGAGGAGAGGGAGTCTGCGCTCACGGGGACAGAGAAGAGCAAGCTGGTTTGTAGGTTAACCGCCCCGCCCCCTTTTTTTCCCCACAGCGGGTCTCAAGGTCATGTCAACTGGACAAATCAATCTTACTTTTGCATCTTTAAGTGATGATGTAGATCGACCTAAGAATCCCTACACTGTTACATTCTCTTGGTCCAATGGTCCAGAATGTTCTCCTCTAGGACACTAAGAACCTTGTGTTTTGTGGAGTTTTTTTTTTTTTTGCCACACCCCCCAATGCATGCAGGATCTTAGTTCCTGGACCAGAGATTGAACCCGTGCCCCCTGCAGTGGAAGGGTGGAGTCTTAACCACTGGATCTCCAAGGAAGTCTAAGGACCATGTTTTGGGAAAGCATGGTTGTTTTGGGGACATTAAACTTGCATGGTCTCCCTGGCCTCTGCCTTTAAGTATTCAGATGACTGCCCTTTCCATAAATGAGAACTTCAGCTTACTTGGCTGTTGTTCTGATTCACTGCCTTCTGTCTTTCTGTTAGAGGGCCCCTCTTTCCTCTGCTTGGGTCTAAATAGTGGAGAATCATCTACCACTCCGCTCTTGACAACCTGTCTCTCTGGCCTCCATCTGCTCAGCACTATCTGTTGCATCCACTCCTTTCTTCAAAACCAGTGAAACCACACCAGCTCACCTACTGGTATTGACCTTGTAAGAGGGGCTTTTGCTGAGATCAGGGAGTGTCTCCTGATGGAGCCCAGCTGGCCTTTCCCTAGGAGCCATTTGCTGGGTGAATTTGCCAAATCACATGGGCTGATCAACGTTCAAAGTCAACTGTGCAGTCTCAGAACCACTGTTTCATCTGAAATCTCAGAGATGTACTCTTACAACCAAGCTCACAAATACTGAAGTATCAATAAGAATTCGATGTAGTGTCATCCCATGAGAAACAGTGCCACACAGGCCAGAACGACAGATAATTTCTCTACATTTCAGGGAATTCTTTATGACACCCTTTCCTAATCCAGGGGAAATCCTGTTCATAAAACTATAAATCTTCAGTCCAACAACCAATATCCAATTTCCTCTTTATTTCCTTCCACTGCTAACCAATCTTAAGGATAACTCCCATTTTCTTACTTTACATATGCTAGTAGATTCCATTAGAGTACAGCCATGCCATGCTGGCCTCAGGTCCATCCTATCTCTTTCCCCAGATTTTTAATCTCATTGTTCATAAAATTAAATATAGAGGATTACAAAGGAAATCAATGACATTAAAATGACACTTTAAAATATTTTTTAAATTGTGATATATATGTATTGTTATTAACTACAAAATCTAGCATTGGATCTAATAACTACCATAACTTCAAAGTAGTGATGAGTATCAGTCAGTTCCGTCACTCAGTCGTGTCTGACTCTTTGAGACCCCATGAACTGCAGCACACCAGGCCTCCCTGTCCATCACCATCTCCTGGAGCTTACTCAAACTCATGTCCATTGAGTTGGTGATGCCATCCAACCATCTCATCCTCTGTCATCCCCTTCTCCTCCTGCCTTCAATCTTTCTCAGCATCAGGATCTTTTCAAATGAGTCAGTTCTTCACATCAGGTGGCCAAAGTATTGGAGTTTCAGCTATAACATCAGTCCTTCCAATGAATATTCAGGACTGATTTCTTTTAGGATGGACTGGTTAGATCTCCTTGCAGTCCTTCTCCAACACCACAGTTCAAAAGCATCAGTTCTTCAGCACTCAGCTTTCCTTATGGTCCAACTCTCACAACCATACATGACTACTGGAAAAACCATAGCCTTGACTAGACGGACCTTTGTTGGCAAAGTAATGAGAATAAAGACCATTTTAAAATATATCCACCAACTAGATGATTATGAAAATATCCGTGGTTTCTATTTGTGGCAAATTCACAGATACTGCTAATAACTATTTTGGTTTATTGTCTACATTTATAAGGCTTCCCTGGCGGCTCAGATGGTAAAGAATCCGCCTGCAATGTAAGAAACCTGGGTTCAATCCCTGGGTTGGGAAGATCCCCTGGAGAAGGAAATGGCAACCCACTCCAGTAGTCTTGCCTGGAGAATCCCATGGACAGAGTAGCCTGGTGGTCTACAGTCCATAGGGTCCCAAAGCGTTGGACACGATTGAAATGACATTGCATGCACACATCACAAGTTTTCTGAATTTTACCCACAGACACTAACAGTTTGCAGACCCCAGGTTAAGAATCTCTATTAAGATGACTTGGAATGGCTCTGCTTTTTTCCATTACAGGCTGATTTTATCATGCATTTCTCACATCACAAGTTCTGAGTCTTTCAGGTGATCCATTTCAGCCTATATATACTACCCACAGTTCTCAGATATGTTCTCCATCTGTTTAAGAACATTGCTTTTTACATGTAAAAAGTACAAGATCATCATCAAAAACTGGAAACTGAAGTATCCAATAAGTGCTGAGTGGACAAATACACTGTAGTATATCCATTCAAATGGCCACTACTTATAAATTAACAGGGTAATTAATGAAACATGTAACAACATGGGTGAATATCCAAAGCATTTATTAATAGAAATAAGCCAGAATCAAAAGGCTACATACTGTATGATCCCATTGATATGGCTGCCTTTATGGGCAATGAAAAAAAGGAAAGACAAAGGAAAAGACTTTTTCTGTGTTTATTCAGAAATTTCCAGAGGAAAGACAGAGTAGACAAGACAGAAGCATTCCAAGCACAAGAAAAGTGTCCTCTGCCCTGAAGTAAGGCAATTTTCTAGGCTTAAAAAAGTTAGTCAAGTCCCTTTGTTCTAATTCCTTGTTTACTCAGCAACCATCTGACTATTAATTAAATTGGTATTATGGTTTTAAAATGAGTCTTTTATAATTTTCTTACCATTAATGAAATCCTCAGGGTTTAGTCACCTCAAGGGGAGCTGACAAAATTGAATTCTTTAGCCTGCAGCGATCCAGGGCCTCATGTCATTCCCTTCCAGCTCCCTTCCCCTGTGAGATCCAGTCCAAATACCTGGCCAACCAACTCTCGAGCTAATCAGCTTACTCCCAAGAATATTAGTGGGCATTTCAGGTCAACAGATCACTGAAATGCAGTTGCCAGGCACCCTCAGAAAACAAATGAAGAAAGAATTTGTGATTTTTAAAAAATTAATAAATAAGCTTGTCCATTAGAAGGGAGAGGGTAGAAGAATCGTAAACAGAGAGCAGTCCCGACTTGTTCACTAACTATCACATATGTCTGTAGTAAAAGGAGGAATAGGGTCATCAAATTGGTCTTTTCTACCTCAACTAAACATCTAGGTGAAGAGCTGACTCATTGGAAAAGGCCCGATGCTGGGAAAGCTGGGGGCAAGAGGAGAAGTAAGCGACAGAAGACGAGATGGTTGCATGGCATCACTGACTCAATGGACATGAGTTTGAGCAAACTCCAGGAGATAGGGAAGGACAGGGAAGCCGGGTATGCTGCAGTCCATGAGGTCGCGAAGGGTCGGGCATGATTTAGTGACTGAACAACAAACATCTAGGCATCAGCCCCATGCTCAGAATGTGAAGAAAAACAGTACATGGCTAAGACAGGACATATATTTATGGTGGAAATGTTTCACTAATGCACCTTTGTTTTCTGGCACTGGCTCCTATGGCTGCTAATATTCCCTCTAGAAAGCACAGTTGCTACAGCAACCACTTAGGACTCCAGGAACATGGTGACCCTTGACCTTAATTCTTCTCTCCTGTTGGACCCCATGTAACCATCTTTCTAAAAGAGCTTTCACAAACTCAAATAAACACGGAAAGGCAGGCCCTCTTATCTTTGGGAGTTTGTGTTTATCCTTATAACCCTCTTTCATCACAAATTGCCTCTTAGGCAAGAAACACTGGAGTTCTTTTATTTGGCACTGCCATTTGCTCTGTACAAACTTGAGCAAGAATGTACCTCCACTCGCTTCATTTCCTCCTTCCTACTCGGCCTTGCTCTTCTCTCACCAAAAACGCTGTTAGCATCTTCTCCTGGGACTCTCTTTCTTTTAATTCACATTATTTACATTTGCTCTTTAGGTATCTGCCAGAATTTTCCCCTCTTTTTATGTTAAAAATCATCTCCATCTCTGCAAGTTTATGGGTGATTCCACAATCAGATGCAAGATGCTCCCTGTGGTTTCAGTTTCCCTCTATCTCCTTGTGTTGTTCAAACTCAAAACTTATTAATGATTTCCAGGTCAGTGGTGGTTTAGAAGGCAAGCAAGCCAAAGCAGCCAAGAGCATGAGACTTGGAGGGTGTGCTGCTACAACAAATGATGGAATCAATTAGCAGGTGATGAACTAACACGAGGAGATAGATCAGACGTGAACATAGGTTCCTATATTTAGGTTACAGTTCATAAATGGTAACCACAGCAAGATATTGCCTCATGCCTGACAGAATGGCTATCATAAAGAAGATGTGGGTGCGTGCTCAGTCATTCAGTGATGTTTGACTCTTTGAGACCCCATGGACTGTAGCCTGTCAGGCTCTTGTGTCCATGGAATTTTCAGGTGAGAATACTGGAGTGTGTTGTCATTTCCTTCTCCCGGGGATCTTCCCAGGGATCAAACCCATGTCTCCTGCGTCTCTTGCCTTGGCAGGTGGATTCTTTACCACTGAGCCACCCGAGAAGCCCCATAAGGAAGACAGGAGATAATTAGTGCTGGCCAGGATGTAAAGAAAAGGAAAGCACCATAATTCAGTACCATAATTCAAAAGCACACTTTGTGTGCTGCTGATGGAATGTAAATTGGTACAGCAACTATTGAAAACAGTATGGAGGTTCCTCAAAAAATTAAAAATAGAACTAGCATAAAGTCCAGCAACCCCACTTCTCAGTATATATCCAAAGGACACGGAAAAAGGATCTTGAAGAGATAAGTATACTCCCATGTTCATTGCAGCATTATTCACAACAGCCAAGATATGGAAACAACTCAATATCTGTCTATGAATGGATGGATAAATAAGGTGTGGTATGTATACATACAATGAAATATAATCCAGCCATGAGAAAGAAGGGAAAAAATGCCATTTATAACAACATGGATAAACCTTGCGGGCATTATGTTAAGGAAGATAAGCCAGACAGAGAAAGACAAACGTATGATCTCACCCATGTGTAGAGTATAAAAAAATTGAACTCAGAAACAGAGAGTAGAAAAGTGGTTGCCAGGAGCTGGAGGGGTGGAAGAAATAGAAAGGGTTTGGTTAAAGGGTACAAGCTTCCAGCCATAAGATAAATAAAGTCTGAAGATCTAATGTAAAACATGGTGACTGAAGTTTATAATGAGCTTCCCAGGTGGCACTAGCCGTAAAGAATCTGCCCACCAATTCAAGAGATGCAGCAGACCTGGGTGCAATCCCTGGGGCTGGGAAGATCCCCTGGAGTAGGAAATGGCAAACCGCTCCAGTATTTTTGCCTGGAAAATTCCATAGACAGAGGAGCCTGGCTGGCTACAGTCCATGGGGTCACAAAGTCAGACGACTGAGTACTGAGCACACAGGGCTAAGTTGGTAACATTGTTATTATATAATTAAAATTTGCTAAGAGAGTAGAACATAAATGCTCTCACTAAAAAGAAAAAAATACATAAATACATGAGGAGATGGATGTTCATTAATTAGATGGTGGGAATCCTTTCACAATGTATACATGTACAAAACCACCACAATATGCACGTTAAATGTCTTACAACTTCATTTGTCCAATACACCTCAATAAAGGTAAAAACCAAATAAGATTCATAAATGACAAAAGCACAGATGATGGATGATACGTGGTGATTTTAGACCACTGTGACCAAGCAGTCAAATGGGTAGTGTTAGGATGGGGAGATGTGGTCACAGCTGCCACAGTTAAGGATGCGCTCAGGAGGCATCATTCATAGTAGTTGTTGTGGAAGTCATATCCAACTCTTTGCAACCCCATGGACTGCAGCACACCAGGCTTCCTTGTCCCTCAGTATCTCCTGGAGTTTGCTCAAACTCATGTCCATTCAGTCAGTGATGCCATCCAACCATCTCATCCTCTGTTACCCACTTCTCCTCCTGCCTTCAATCTTTCCCAGCATCAGGGTCTTTTCCAATGAGTTGGCTCTTCGCATCAGGTGTCCAAAGTACTGGACCTTCAGCTTCAGCTTCAGCCCTTCCAATGAATATTCAGAGTTGATTTTCTTTAGCGTTGACTGGTTTGATCTCCTTGCAGTCCAAGGGAGTCTCAGGAGTCTTCTTCAGTACCATAACTCAAAAGCATCAATTCTTTGGTGCTCAGCCTTCTTTATGGTCCAACTCTCACATCCATACATGACTAACTGGAAAAACCATGGGACTGACCAAAAGAAGGTTACAGTCTCAAAGTCCTGCACAGTGTCCTGATTCCAGCTGAAGCATGTATCCAGTTCAGAGGGCCCCATTTGAAAAGAAGCCCTGGCCACCAATTGGAATGTATCAGATGAGGAAGTTCTGGGTGGTGAGGATTCTGGGAAGTATGTCTGAAAAGAAATTGTTCAGAGAAGTGGGACTATTTGGCAAATTGAAAACAAGCTGTCACTCGGCTCTCAAGTGGCTGTTAGAAGACCAGCAGTTTCAAACTCAAATTTTCAAGAGGCCAGGCGGGACACATAGATGAGAGAAACAGAACATGTGTAAGGAGAGAAAAATGCTCAAGTGTGAGAGTGGCACTAGAGATGTTACCTAGGCTTGGGGTGGAAGGAGAGGCCTGGGCATTGTAGAATGAAAGCCAGGTGATTATCATCACATGTGCAAACAGACCTAATGCTACATTCTTTTCTGATTTCCCAAGAGAAGCCAGAAATCCACATTTTTAGGCAATGTCTCAATTTTAACAACTGTTTCAAAATTTTTTAAAGACACATTCCTCAGGCCAAACATAATGTGTCAATGGGCTGCAGGCAGCCCAGGGTTGCCAGTTCACAATGTCTAGGTTTTAATTTAGACATTTCTAGGAGATATTTCTAGGCTTTAACAGAAGCAGCACTAAGATGCATTGAAGGAAGATTAACTTGGGATATGAGAGCATATTCAAATGTTTAAGATCCATAGTCAAAAAACAGACTCCCCATCCAAGTTATGAGCACTGAGAAATAGTCCAGAGAATATTAGGTGACAATATATGAAAGATATGAGAAAGGATTTTCTCCTTAGCAGAGATGTTGAACTCTTTTTGTAAACTATACTTTATAACAGAATGAGGCTAACAGTTTACTAGGAGCTTTTGTATTATCTCATGTAAAAAGTTACTAGAATAGTTCTTTGAAGTAGAAAAGTGGGTATTTCAGGGAATCCCCTGGCTGCCCGGTGGTTAGGGCTTAGCATTTTCACTGCCAAGACCCGGGTTCAGTCCCTGATCGGGGAACTAAGATTCCACAAGCTGTGAGAAGCGGCCAAAAAAAAGTAGGTATTTCTGTTTTACAAATGTGTAAGCTTAGTATCTGAGATATTAAATAATTCAAAGAAGGTAATCCTGGGAACTGGACTGAGATTTAGGACTCAGGTCATCGAACTTCAAATTCAACACTCTTTCCTTTGCTACTTCAGAGTCAGATTCTAAGCCTGTGAGATTCCATTTCTAGCTATGCTCTAAACTGGATTTGCTTATTGGTGTTTTCCTGAGGTCAACCAACTCCCCTGCACATTTCCATATTCCTGGAATGCCTTCCTGTCCCTTCTACCACTTTCTAAAAAGCTCTTCATGATCTTTTGTGTAGTTTCTTCCAAGCTGTCAACTAGGGGAATCCTCCCCCAGCTCTCAAGCTTGAAACTGAACTAGCCCTTGACATGTGGTTGTCCAAAATGGTTGTCCATCTTCTCTGCATCTTCTCCATATATGTCTCTATCAGGACAAAACCTGTCTTAATCCATGAACAAAGCCACATCCATATAGATGCACACACATGCACACAAGAGCCGGTACTTGATCAATGAATCATCAAATGAATATAAATGCTGGACTTGGAAGTTGGTCAAGAGAAAGAGAATCTGTTGTCAGCGATGGCTTCTAGCTCTCATGGTCATTTCTATTGCCATCCAGAAATTTTGATTCTGACAAAAGTCAGCTGGGGAAACTTGTTTCTGCACATACAGTGCAGGAGAGGCCATAAAAAAATCTCTGGCTCTCTGTATTTCAGGCTCATGGATGACAGTTTTAAATGTGTCATTATTCCTTGGGTCGAGAATCTTTTCTCAAAAGAATACAACAATTGTGGAGAAATTGCTGACTAAGCCAAACTTCCAAATGACTTTCAGTTTGGCTGAAACATGGGTTTTTAAAATGTAAGCACTGCCAAAGGTTTTTCCCTTGTCGACTCATAGACATAGCTCAAGTGTAATGATGTTTTCTGGTGCACTGTACTTAAGTCTGTGCAGCCAAATGTCATTGGGCTTCCCAGGTGGCTCAGTGGTAAAGAATCCACCTGCCAAAGAGGAGGTACGGGTTCGATCCCTAGGTGGGGAAGATCCCCTGGAGGAGGAAATGGCAACCTACTCCAGTATTCTTGCCTGGAAAATTCCATGGACAGAGGAGGCTGGTGGGCTACAGTCCATGGGGTCACAAGGAGTCAGACACAACTGAGCATAGCCAAATGTCATTCCATGTGAAATAAATCACAACTTGAATCGATCATTTAAAACAAATGATAAAATGTGCAGAAAGTGGAAAAACATGCATAGAAATGTTATGGGATAAAAAAACATTCCAAGAATGTTACTGCATCCAGCCGAGCACAGAGAAGAGTATTTTTGTTTTGTTTTGGTGGTTTTGTTTTGGTGATTTAGCTGGTCAAATGACCTGTTAAGAATATGTCCATAAAGGCTTTTTTTTTTTTAAAGGAATATTTCATAGAGCTAATGTTCTGATGCTCTAATCTCTCTAGGCAAGGTTCATATTTGTGTGGGTTACTTATTCTCCCTTTGTTGACTAAGTCAATAATCAGAATCAGCAGGTTTGGAGTCCGGTTGGCAGGGATCAGCAGCTTGGCTGGGGTGAAGTGAGTATAAAAGCCTGGAGCTGGGGGCAGTCTGCTCAGGGACCCAGCAGTTCTTGGCAGGATGGCTTCCTTCCGTCTGTTCCTCCTTTGTCTCGCTGGACTGGTGTTTGTGTCTGAGGCTGTCTCTGTGGTGAGTGTCTGACTCTCTGATGTTCTTTCATCTGTCTCCTATGGATGAAGTATAAGTGACTTCTTCCTGCTTTGCCAACCCACTTTTGTTACTGGGGCCAGGGCAGCCGGCATCTATTTTTAAATGTCATTGATCCAAACTTCAAAAAGAATGAAGTTCTGCAGATCTTACTAAACTGGGGCTCAGATCCTGGGCGCCCTCCTCTATGACTTTGCAGTGGTGCCTCAGTTCCCTCAGATGAATGGTAGAAATAAAGATCTGATATTCTGGAAGCTGTGACTACTCAATTTTCAGAAGCCTGACCTTTGATAAAGCTAATTTCCCTTTAGCTAATCAAAAAGTATGTACCGATTAATTCTTCAAAGGCTTGGTGCACAACCTTCTAGTCCAATATCTAATTCTTAAATCCCCTAGGACAGTGGACCCCAACCTTTTTGGCACCAGGAACTGGTTTCATGGAAGACAATTTTTCCACAGACTGGAAGATGGGGGTTGGGGGATGGTTGGGGGATGATTTAAGAGTATTATATTTATCGTGCACTTTATTTCTATCATTATAACATCAGCTCCACCTCAGATCATCAGGCATTAGATCCCAGAAGTTGGGGATGCTTGGCTTAGAAGAATAAAACTGTGAAAAGGATCATGAAATCATCTGGCTTTATTTTACAGCAACTAGCAAGAAGGAACTGCTGCAGCAACAGCTGAGTAAAATGTTCTCAGGAAAAGCTATTTGGTCCTGTGCTATACTTAGTCACTCAGTTGTGTCCGACTCTTTGGGACCCCATGGACCATAGCCCACCAGACTCCTCTGTCCATGGGATTCTCCTAGCAAGAATATTGGAGTGGGTTGCCATGCCCTCCTCCAGGGGATCTTCCCGACTCAGGGATCGAACCCAGGTCTCCTGTGCTGCAGGTGGCTTCTTTACCAGTTGAGCTACCAGGGAAGCTCCTATTTGGTCCTGTGGCATATTATATCTTTGCAGTAACTCCACTCAGATGAGGAGGCTTAACAAAACCATTCTTTTCAGAGGGACCATTATCTCCCTTCAAGTTCATAATACACAACCCCAGTAGAGTACAGCATGTCCGGAGGCAGAAACTATTCTTTCTTTGGAGACAATTGTGTCTGTGTTACACTGAGTAAGGGAAGTTCATTAACCGTCAACCCATCTGTCGCTGAAAATGGGATTCTTGCGTCCCTGCTGCCGTGTTCCTGGTCTTACACCACAAAGGATGCAGCCTGTGGCTCTGACCAACTTTATTGACTTGTCACTTGTCTTCTCTCCACCCAGGGCGCTGGTGAACCCAAGTGTCCTCTGATGGTCAAGGTCCTGGATGCTGTCCGGGGCAGTCCTGCTGCAAACGTGGGTGTGAAGGTGTTCAAGAAGGCTGCTGACGAGACCTGGGAGCCATTTGCTTCGGGGTGAGCTGCCTGGGGCTCCCAGACGTGGGGCTTGGTTATATCTTTTCATTCCCCCATCACTGGTTGGTATGCCTTCACATAACCACTCAAGCTGAGAGTCCTTGTCTTGCGATGTTAGCAAACATGAAGCATTTGTGTTAATATATTAATGGAAGGAAAGGAATTGAGGGACAGCATGGACTAGGCAGATGACCATAGTTTATCTGGATCACACTGTTACCTAAAGGGGGACCCCGTCTAGGGCCCGAGAGTGGGCTCTTGTCTAACCCTTGGAAATGAATTGTCAGAGGAGACACATGTGCTGATAAAGCAAAAGACTTTATTGGGAAGGGACACCCGAGTGGAGAGCAGCAGGGGGAGAGAGCCCAGGAGGACCACTCTTACTCCTGGCTCGCAGTCTCAGGGTTTACGGAGGTGGGCTTGGCTTTCTCGGTTGTCTCTGGCCAATCATTTCGCTTGTGCCCATAGATGGTCTGACTCAGGGTCCCAGCTGGTGGCAAGCACACCTCTCAGCCAAGATGGATTCCAGCCCAAGGGTTTCTGGGAGGTTGGCAGGACACATGGTCTGGCATCTCCTCCCTCCTTTTGACCCCTCCTGAATTCCCCTGGTTAGTTTTTGGCAGCAACTCCAGGTTACTTATCAGGACCTCCTATTGTGAGATGGCTCAGGCAAGAAGTTATTATTGTGCCCTGGCCAATGCAGGTGGGTTCAGCCAAAGTGTCCCTCATAACATCATTCACTAAGGAGACCAGCAAGTAGATTGAAAATGTGGGCAGAGGGAACGAGGGCCCTGAGAAGGATGCCCTCTTGCCCGGCCCAGCTGGGAGTGACCAGAACCATGAACAGCTTCCCATTCCCCCACTCCAGTTCACCACCTTCTGAAGTCACAAACCACTCAAAAAGGGTGATGAAAACTGTGAATTCCATGCCAAGAAAATGCACATATACACGCCTACAAAAATGTGTATTAAATTTCAGGAGCTCTAGGTTCCTAGATGCCTTCACATATTACTCAAGCTGACAGTCCTTGATTTGTGCTATTAGGAAAGATGTAGAATTTATGTTAATATATTAATGAAAGAAAAGGAATTGAGGGATAGCATGGACTAGGCAGCTGTCCGTAGTTTATCTGGATCATCCCGAGTCCAGGGCTGTTGTCCAGCAAAGCCTAGTGGAGCATCTGCTCTGTGAGGCTGGGTTGTCAAGCTCCATAAGAAAGGACACAGAAGAGAAAGATACACGACATCAAGCACAGACCCAGACCAGCCTTGCATTCCCCCCGACCAGGAGCCCAAATGATTTCTCCCCTTCACTGGCTGCCTTAGAACTTTCATAGAGTTTCTCCACCTCTACTAGTAACCATTCCAAAGAAAATCCATATTAGTAAATCTAAACCAACCAACTAAAAGAATGAACAATTAAGAAACCCTCAGTAGCAAGCAACACTGCTAAGTGTTTATGTCTCCCAGCAAGAGAGTGTCTGTGGGTTCTAACTGAATCCCAAGAATCACACAATGACGCTTCATCCATCATTGCATGCTAAGTGTCTGACTCTTCATGACCCTGTGGGCCATAGCCCACCAGGCTGCTCAGTCCATGGGATTCTCCAGGCAAGAATACTGGAGTGGGTTGCCATGCCCTCCTCCAGGGGATCTTCCCAACCCAGGGATCAAACCCATGTCTCTTATGTCTTCTGTATTGGCAGGCTGAAGAATGAACAACCAAGAAATCCTCAGTACCAAGCAATACTTCTAAGTGTTTATGTTTCTCAGGAAGAGATTTTCTGTGGGTTTTAGTTGAACCCCAAGAATCACATGATGACTCTTCATCCATCACTGGAAAGACCATTTCCTTTGGTGTGGTTTCAACTGAGTTTCTATTTGTTAATTCATTTATGTTTCTATAAAATGCCAAGCACACCATGGAAAGTAGTTAAGAGAATATTTTAAGCATGAGATAAAATGGATGCCATAAGCATTCAGATGTTTGTGGGAATTTTTTTTTTCTGATGACAAAAAATGGAAAAATCAATGTTTTCTTCCTAGCAAAGAAGAAAGGTGGGAGAGTAATGAACAGAGCCATTCTGTTTTAGTCTGTCCTAGTTTTTGCTGTCTAATTGAGAACGATTTCTAACACCAGCCATCAAGCAGGTTGTCATTTTAGTTGCTAAGTCAGGTCTGACTCTTTGCCACCCCCTGGACTGTGTAGCCCACCAGGCTCTTCTGTCCATGGGACTTCCAAGGAAAGAATACTGGAGTGAGTATTTTCTTTTCTAGGGGATCTTTCCAACCCAGGGGTAGAACCCATGCCTCCTGCGTTGGCAGGTAGATTCTTCACCACTGAGCCATCAAGGAAGCCTATCAAGTGGGCACTTACATGGAAATAGAAGTTGCTTAGTTTAAAAAGAAAAATGAATTGCCTAGTATTTGTTGATGGCACAGAGCTGCCAAGGAGCTTAATTATATAAACAATGAAAGAGTCAGATACAGGTTTCTCCTTGCATTGGGAGTCCCCACCATGTGTACAGATGATACCACCTCTGGAAGACACTCTCACACCACAGGGGAGAGGAGTGAGGCCCTGGGGTCAAAGGAACCACAGTCAGAGCTGCTCGCGGCCACTTCCAGGGTAGTTATGAAACTTCACCCAGACACCAACGGTTAGTTGCAAAGTCTCTTTTGAAGTGAAACCTCATAAGAGAAAAAAAATCTACAATGAGCTTTTGGAAACATTCCTGACAAGTTTTCTGTTAGTTAATTTTAGACAGTCACTAAAATTTTCCCTATCCTGACCTAATTGAGGAAAAATATATATACATATATCTTCACATGGGTTGGTAAGATCCCCTGGAGAAGGGAATGGTTACCTTCTGCAGTATTCTTGGGCTTCCCTGGTGGCTCAGATGGTCAAGAATTTGCCTGCAATGCAGGAGACTCAGGATCAATCCCTGGGTCAGGAAGATCCCCTGGAGAAGGGAATGGTTACACACTCCAGTATTCTGGCCTGGAGAATTCCATGAACAGAGGAGCCTAGTGGGCTACAATTCATGGGGTCACAAAGACTCAGACAAGACTAAGTGACTAATACACACACTCCCATACACAAACTGTTTATAGGAGTGTGTGTGCACATTTGTGTGTCTGTGTGTGGTGTCACCTTGCCATGGCATTTATTCCCTCAATGCCTAACTTAACCTGGGCTTTTGTACCTTTTAGGAAAACCAGTGAATCTGGAGAGCTCCATGGGCTCACCACAGAGGACAAATTTGTAGAGGGACTATACAAAGTGGAATTAGACACCAAATCCTACTGGAAGTCACTTGGCATCTCCCCGTTCCATGAATTTGCAGAGGTGAGTGTAAGGAGGCCAGCATTGTTTTTTATTTTTTGTCGGTTTGTTTGCAATCCCAGGAAATGCGCTGCTTGCACTTTGCACACCACAGAAAAGTCAGAAAGAAAATGTCAGTCTAGTACAGCGGCTTTCCCATTTCTCCAGAAATCCACAAAACTCTGAAAAGCAAACTTTTCCTCTGTTTGACGATAATTCATTCAGTAACAGGACCTGAACTTATGAAATGCTCCTGAGAGATTTCATTTCCTTCCCCTGAATGTGATTATTTGTCTGCTGAAAAAATACTAATAGATTGGATTATTAGGCAATGCTCCAGACCCCAACTTAGGGTGTCCCACAACAAAAATTAGATGCATCATTTTACTTCTCTAAAATCTGACAACTTTTTCATTCTAGAACTCATCTGGCTTCCAGAGGTTTGGATAATTGAATTCGGACAGTACATACAGAAACAGTAAATTCAAAATAATAATAGCCACACAACAGATGAAACTTATCAAGCATAGACTACTCCCATTTTCTATATTTAACCTACTTGATCTTTGTAAACAACGCCTTGCAGTCATTCCTATTATCCCCATTTTACGGGTGAAGAAAGTGAGGCACAGGGAAGTTAAGTAACTTGTCAAGGTCATAGGGCCAGTAACAGAAGAAACAGTAGTATTTGCCACCAGGGCCAAGGCTGGGTTTAGCCTTAGTGTGCTTCAGCTTTCTTCCTGTGAGAAAAGCTAATAATAATAATAAAGACACAATTGTAGCCCCTGGTTCACACTCTGTTCCTCTGCTGATGAGGCAGTGGGAACCTCAAAGTTATCCCTATGTCTTCCTTGTCTGTAATTCCTCAAGTCATGTAAAACAGATGGCTGCCATGGAAATAGAATCCAGACATGCTGGTCAGAGTTAAAGATCAACTAATTGCATCAAAAATAGCTCAGCATGAAAGGGAACCATTCTCTCTGGCTTAGTCATGGATGAGACTTTTCATTGACATAAAACGTTTCTTTTAGTAGACAGTGTTGCCAGGGAAACCTTAGGCCTGTTTGATTTCTGGGGCCCACAGGTCACCGAGGAAGCCCTATCTACCCAGACGCATGTCTCTGGCTACTTCTCAGCCAGGCAACAAGATGCGGAGCTCCTGTCTTGGGTGGTTTCAGGCTTTAGATGTTGCCCAGAACAAGACTTTTGCCCCTAGAGTCCTAGGCCCCACCCTGGAGCACTAGACCAACCCCCTGTAATCCTTATGCCCCCTGATCTCAGCCTGATGAGACCATCTGAGAAGACGCAGCACTGTCCTGCCCATGATCTGCTATTCCTGCCCATCAGATGTTAGCTTCCCAGCCTGCTCTTCACTCTTTCAGTATTCATTAAACAAACATTTGAAAAATGAAAACCTGCTATTGCTAAGAAGGCTGCTAGAAGCTAGAGATTCAGAAGTGAAAACACATCCCTGCCCTTGGGATGGAGGGAAAGTGACTGATGTAAGACATTGCAGGCAGGACCATGAGCCCAACTTGGAGCCTGAATGGATAACAGGGAAGGAGAGAGAGTGTGAGGAGTCATACCTAAGTCCCAGTGCCTCACTTGGGTGACTGGTGGGTGCGTGGTGGGTTCAACTATAAGTTCCTTTTCTGTCAGCTTCTTCTGAGGACCTTCCAAAACACTGCCATCCTTCAGCACTAGTCACCTCTGCCTTGGCCAACGACCCAGGCAGCCATATTAGATTTAACAAGACAAGACATTTCCGTTGGAACTATTAGTCCTCTCGACCTCATGGATTTCTGAATGCAGATCATGCCATTTACAATTTTTAGGGAGAATTAAATGAGTCTGGAAGCCAATGTCATTACAAGAGATCAGCAATACTCCTAACCTGCTCCCAGAAACGTGGCCCTTAAGGAATGCCCTTTCTCCTGCAGAGAGATTCTTTTTTTGGTTTCAGACTTTAAACTTTCTATTTTGTATTGGGGTACAGCCAATTAACAATGTTGTGATAGTTTCAGATAATAGCGAAGGGACTCAGCCACACATATACATGTATCCACTCTCCCTCAACCCCTTTCCCACCCAGGCTGGCACGTGACATTGAATAGAGTTCCATGTGCTACACAGTAGGTCCTTGTTGGTTACCCATTTTCAATACAGTAGTGTGTACACGACCTTCCCAAACTCCCTAACTATCCCTCCCCGCAAGTTTTCTAATTCTGTGGGTCTGTTTTGTACCTTAGTTCACTTGTATCATTTCTTTTTAGGTTCCACATTTAAGGGATGTCATACTATATTTCTCCTTCTTGCACAGAGACTCTTAAGTGATTCTCACCTCCTCCTGCTCTGATATTTTTGTTTTCAGTACAGTTTAATTGGATCTTTTTTTCTCCCATCCCCAAGTCATCAAGGTTTCCTTTGTCCATATTTAAAATAAAAGGTGCTTATATAGGGTGTTGGAGAAAGCGATGGCACCCCACTCCAGTACTCTTGCCTGGAAAATCCCATGGATGGAGGAGCCTGGTAGGCTGCAGTCCATGGGGTCGCTAAGAGTTGGACACGACTGAGCGACTTCACTTTCACTTTTCACTTTCATGCATTGGAGAAGGAAATGGCAACTCACTCCAGTGTTCTTGCCTGGAGAATCCCAGGGACGGGGGAGCCTGCTGGGCTGCCGTCTATGGGGTCGCACAGAGTCTGACACGACTGAAGCGACTTAGCAGCAGCAGCAGCATATAGGGTGTATTCAAAGTTCAATCCATGACCTCTGTATAAAATAAGTAAAACTAAATATCTGCTTGCTGCCCTCCATCTCCCTCCTGAACCAAGTTGTCTCAACTTGCCTCACTCTGGGCACCTAGACTATCCCAGCACTTGGAGTCTCAGCTCTATGAAATTTGCCTGAAGTATATAACTAATGGGAACCATGCTCTCATAGACAATTTGCCCAGTTCCAAAGCTTAGAAGAGCCCCAACATGTGTGCATTGCAGAATTCCAACATGATCTTCCATACTCTGCTTGCACTGTAAATAGAACCCTCCGATGCTTTGACTCCGTATTTCATTGCATGTTATATACACAAAATACACTTATTCTTTTGCATGTTAGGAGATGCAAAGGAATAGTAGGGGAAAAAAATGTCTCGGGTTTGGAGACAGGTGGCTCAACATCTAGCCTGGCTCTGTCACTTCATGAACGTGGGCCAAACACCCTAAGTTGGAGGTCTGGTTCACTCATCTGTGAAATGGGAAGAATGCTATCTTCCGGCTTCAAAATTCTAGGGTCTCTAAGTCTGCGGTGAGCTTGCAACCATCATTCTTAGGCTTTTGGGTCACTAATGGCAGTTTCTACATTCTCTCTTCCTTTTTCCAAAACCAAGAACATGAGACACAAGCAATAAGGAGTTCTGTGATTTCTCTCGGTCAGGTTAGAGCCACCTTGATTATCAGTGTGAATTTGCCCCCCTAAAGAGAGATCTAATTATATGGGTGGGGGTGGGGAGTGAAGAATCTTATTGAAAGGGCTGTGCAAGGTTCCGACAGCTTAGTTGGCCAGTATATTTGGAATTTTGCCTTTTGCACCATTTCAGAAAACAAGAAAATAAAAACAATTTCTTTGGCACTGGACTTCCCTTAGTCTCTGAATGATTTCCGGTTGGGGGCTGTGCTGGAAAGCAATCCTGTCTGTGTTCCCTGCAGGTGGTGTTCACAGCCAACGACTCTGGGCCCCGCCACTACACCATCGCCGCCCTGCTCAGCCCCTACTCCTACTCTACCACCGCCCTGGTCAGCAGTCCCAAGGCGTGAGGGTGCCTGCCTCGGCGGACCTGAAGGATGAAGGACAGGATTTGGTGTAACCGAGAGTATTCCATTTTTATTAAAGCAGTGTTTTCACTTTATAAGCTATGTTAGAAAATAGGCAGAAACAATAAAACATGCCTATTAAAGCACTTCCCATTTCATTTGTCCTTGCTTTTTTTGATTCCCTTGTCATCCTCTCTCTCAAAAAAAAAAAAAAAAAAGAATCTAAATTTGACAGAAATGCAAAGAACTAAAAGACACATCTCTAGAGGCACTCTGGGGAACTCCAAATTTCCATTGTTTTCCAAGCTAAGCACATATTCGTTCTGGTCAGCGGCTATTAAAAACACACATTCTGAAAATGAGAAAGCTATCTTTGCCTCTCACCTTCGGTGAATAGCAAAAGGCAAATTCTAAAGTCCTCTTCTTTATTCTGTGCATTTAAGTGCTTTACTGATTTCAAGAGTAGCCCAGCTCCACTGGGACAGACTAAGAGTGACTCGAGCCCTGTAATCCGACTCAGACTAGGAGATGTAATCAGTGGACCCTCGCACCCCTAATTCACCTGCTGCTGCTGCTAAGTCACTTCAGTCGTGTCCGACTCTGTGCGACAGCAGGCGACCAGTCTCCCCCGTCCCTGGGATTCTCCAGGCAAGAACACTGGAGTGGGTTGCCATTTCCTTCTCCAATGCATGAAAGTGAAAAGTGAAAGTGAAGTCGCTCAGTCATGTCCGACTCTTAGCAACCCCATGGACTGCAGCCTACCAGGCTCCTCCATCCATGGGATTTTCCAGGCAAGAGTACTGGAGTGGAGTACTAGCCATTGCTAATTCACCTAGACTAACCCAAACTTCAGGTACTGAGAGACTGCTGTATGCCAAGCATTACTTTAGATGCTGTGAACCTAAGGATAGATAGAGTGCCTGCAAATGAAGAGCTCACAGCCTTTTAAGAAGATAACTGTGTCATCATGACTTGACAAGGGCTATGGTATGGTCCAAGGCAGGCTTCCCCGATGGCTCAGTGGTAAAGAATCCACCTGCCAGTGCAGCAGACGTGTGTTCAATCCTTGGGTCAGAAGATTCCCACAGAGAAGGAAACGGCAGCCCACTCCAGTATTCTTGCCTGGAGAATCCCATGGACAGAGGAGTTTGGCAGGCTATACAGTCCACAGTGTCTCAAAGAGTTGGACACAACTGAAGCGACTTAGCACACATGCAGGATGATAACACGATTCACCAAATGGAGAGAAGACAGTGTGTCGCTGGACTTACTACTCATCTCAGCAAGAAAGAACATACAATACTCTCACTACGAAAGTATTAGATCCTACAGAAGGATTTTATGCATTGGCCGGGTGACTTGGGGGAGTCTAAGAAAGTGGAACTTCACTCTAGATTGGATGTCATCAGAAAGTGGGGGCAATTCTATGACGGTCTCTGTTTATCTGTAGGGCAGACAGACCAGTGCAGACACAAAGCTGTACTTGGAAAAGAAGACATAGTTAGTCCTTTTAGTGAGAAGGGAGGTTTGAGATCTTGTGAGTTCCACAGTGATTTTTTTTCTGGCTTTATCATGGTCTTAGACCGACACTGTCTGATGTTCCGTGAGATTGTCACACCCAACAGAGCAACAATGGCCCCAACCAGCATGTAATAACTTTGAGGCCAGTTCCCGGAGGTCAGGAGCTGCCTCCCTACCCTCTCCCTCAATGTCTATAGAGCTGCTGATCTGCAAAATATCAGCAAATAGCTGAGATGGCTTTGTTGTGAAAGGGGGAAAGAAAGAGAAATCCATGAAGTCTTGGTGCTAGTGGTAAAGAACCCACCTGCCAATGCAGAAGACTTAAGAAATGCAGGTTTGATCCCTGGGATGGGAAGATCCCCTGGAGGAGAGCATGGCAACCCACTCTAGTTTCTTGCCTGGAGAATCCCCTGGATAGAGGAGCCTGGTGGGCTACAGTCAATGAGGCTGTAAAGAGTTGGACACGACTGAAGTGACTGAGCATGCGTGTACACATGAAAACTTAGGCATCAGTGCTGGCCAGTGGCTTGAATGGACCAGCCAGTAAGTGAGCTTGGAAATAGGGGCAAAGGGCAGATTTGTAGTCAGCAATGGTGAGCTCAATTTTAGTCACACCGAGCTTGAAGTGATCAAGCCAGTTTTCAATCTCACACCTTGGAAATCAGCAGTGAGTATACACATACAGCCAGAAAACAAAACTAATATTAAAATACCTCCTGAAACATTTGGATAGCACCTGCTGAACAAGGAAATTTAGGATACTTATGCTTTATAACCCATATTTTGTTCACAAAGGTGACCCTTCTAAGAACTTTTATTTCTCACCCAAACCCTCAGTATTATAACCAATCCTTTCTTTTAAGTCTTGGTTCACAGAACACCCCACCCCCCTTAGCCCCATGACTACTACTTCCTGCCTTTCAAAATGGAAATGAGCTCAGAATCAATTCCATTTTCCTCATGCTCCATTCTCTGTGGGTTAGAACTGCCCCAGTTAATTTAAAGCCGAGGCAGATGGTAATTCATCTCTGGCAATCAAGGCAAACGCTGAGGTCTGTTCCGGAACCACTGTTGTCATCAGGGAGAGTGGGGTTATATGTAGCTGCTTAAATAAGCCCTGAGATGTGAAGCTGCTTCCGGGGCTCGGCAGTCACCCACTTTCTGCTGCTGCCATTAATGTCGCTCCTGGGGAGGCTGAAGGTTGGGAGACTGGGTCTAAGGCGGGAATGCAGTGGTGGGCTTGGGAGAGGGCACTGGATTGTTGTGTAAGTCCTGGCAGCTGCCCAGATGAAGACTTGCGCTGAGCTGAAAGCACACGACTCAACTGCCTTCCTCAGGAAAGTGTATTTGGAGAATACACAGGAGTGTATTTCCAAGCACATGGAAGACAGTTCCTAGTACATAGTCAGGGCTCGATAATTATTTGCTGAAGGAATGAACAGAAAATTAGCTCCAGGTAGGCAAATAGTTCTCCTCTGAGCCTTTACAAGTCCCTTGGGTTTTACCAGGGCATGTTCCCCTCTCACATAGACAAGTGAGAAATGGCACCATGAAATGGACCGGTTTGTTGGGAAACACTAAAAGGCTATCAGCTCCTGGGAGTAATCTCAAATATTCAGAGCCAAGTTCCGCATCCTTGGATTGACTTCAAGAACGTAAGTCACTGAGAATGTCTACTGTAAAATCAGTTGACTTAAAATGTCCCATTGGGTGCCTGGCTAGCTCAGTCAATAGAGCATGAGACTCTTACAATGTTCCACTGCCTAGGCCCAGAACCAAAAGAAAAAGGACCTTCAATCAAAACCACAACTAAAGCCCACTGGGTGGGTTTTGCCTCATTGTCTTGAAAAGGCAGAGATTCTCTGCCATTCCAGGTCTCCCCAAAGAGAAGCAGGATGGGATGGGGGGCCTGCCTGGGAGCATTGCAGAGGGTCTGAGCCCTGCAAGGAAGATGGGGCTTTGCCAGAGGCAAGAGCCTGTTTGTCTGGGCATCCTCTGTGTGGAGGCAAATACCCAGCAAATTTTGCAAATGCTCTATAATGAATTTGTTGTTGTTCAGTCGCTCTGTCATGTCTGACTTTGCGATCCCATGGACTGCAGCATGCCAGGCTTCCTTGTCCTTCACCGTTTCCTGGAGTTTGCTCAAACTTAGGTCCATTGAGTCGATGATGCCATCCAACCATCTCATCCTGTCATCCCCTTCTCCTCCTGTCTTCAATCTTTCCCAGCAACAGGGTCTTTTCCAATATGTAGGCTCTTCCCATCAAGTGGCCAAAGTATTGGAGCTTCAGCTTCAACATTGAGTCCTTCCAACGAATATTCAGGGTTGATTTCCTTTGACTGGTTTGATCTCCTTGCAGTTCAAGGGACTCTCAAGAATCTTCTCCAGCACCACAGTTTGAAAGCATCAATTCAATTCTATAACGAACATTACAGCTCTATCGCCAGCATCCGTTCCATCCATCTCTTTTCCACTGAGTAACAATGAAAATGCTCTTAGCTCCCAGAGGAGGGGAATGGAAGCTTCTCCGTCTAAGTCAACCAGTGAAATCTCACCATCTTTGCCCTGGTGTTTAGCTTAGGGGCACTTGAGGTCTAAAACGGCCCCATCAGAAGGAAACTCAGGGCTTCTCTTTCCTGATGAGATCAAACGGGATGTTTCCTGGAAGAACACAGCTCTGGGAGGTACTGGCAACCATCTTATGATCACGAAGTGAGTGATCCTCAGGAGAGAGCCAGTTCCAAAAGGTGGCAAGTCAGTCTTGATGACAAGGCAGAGCAGCTGAAGCACTGAATATTTCTCAAATTTTCAGTGGCATTAACCAATAATATCCTTATTTTTCAAGAGCATTTGATTCAGTTTCTGTAAATCAACTTTATTAAAAAACATGACTTTTTAAAATGTTTTATGCTTTTAAAAAAGTTTTTAAGGTAATTTAGAACAGCTTTCAGTTCAGTTCAGTTCAGTCGCTCAGTCGTGTCCAACTCTTTGCGACCCCATGAATTGCAGCACACCAGGCCTCCCTGTCCATCACCATCTCCCAGAGTTCACTCATGTCCATCGAATCCGTGATGCCATCCAGCCATCTCATCCTCTGTCGTCCCCTTCTCCTCCTACCCCCAATCCCTCCCAGTATCAGAATCTTTTCCAATGAGTCAACTCTTCGCATGAGGTGGCCAAAGTACTGGAGTTTCAGCTTTAGCATCATTCCTTCCAAAGAAATCCCAGGGCTGATCTCCTTCAGAATGGACTGGTTGGATCTCCTTGCAGTCCAAGGGACTCTCAAGAATCTTCTCCAACACCACAGTTCAAAAGCATCAATTCTTTGGCACTCAGCTTTCAGATTTACTAATTTAGTTATTTTGTCACTTGTGACTGAAACATCTCAGTTGATATTCACCTTCTCTTGATTAAAAAAAAGTACAAAAAAATCAGGAAGGGTTTGAAAATTGGCTTTCACATGTATATTATTAAATTGAAAGAATTTATCCTTTGTTAAGAATAAAATTGGCAGTTTTCCCAAAGATACTATAATAATGTCCAATAAACTAAAATTATAGTAAACCCTTATTAATAGAATAACCACCATAAAATGTAGCACCATAGAATGTTATTAATAGAATGAGATAAACATATTTAAAGTTGAAACCATAATGTAAATTTTCATGCTCTAATTTCCCATGAACAATTTCTGATATTTCTGTGATCTTTACAATTATAACTTTTAATTTTTGAAAAATGTATCTTATATATTACAGTTTAATTACACCCTGCTCATAATGTGATATAATTAGTCTCAACTTTTTGCACTTGTAGCTAGTGCTGTAATGAACATTTTTAGGAAGCATATAGATTTTTGCTTCTGTTGAATTAAGTGAATGACCTAACATTTCTAGAACTCAGGCTGATGCCTTGGACATCAAGCTGCCTGGAAATGAGTCTTGTCTCCACCATTACAAGCTCTTTGATTTTGGTCAGACTACATAAACTTACTTGCCTTGGTCTCATTTGTAAAATGGGAATAATCATAGCACCACCTCGAGAGTTATTTAAGACCAATTGTCATAAGACACATAAAGGGGTTTAAAGCAATGGACGTGTGTGCTAAGTCAATTCAATCGTGTCCCACTCTTTGCGACTCCATAGACTGTAGCCCACCAGGTTCCTCTGTTCACAGGATTCTCCAGGCAAGAATACTGGAGTGGGTTGCCATGCCCTCCTACAGGGAATCTACCTGACCCAGGGATCAAACCCAAGTCTCTTTACATCTTCTGCATTGGTAGGCAGGTTCTTTACCACCAGCACCACCCGGAAAGCCCAAAACATGCACCATATACATTAAGTTACCAGGGACTGTAACTACAAGTATTATTATTTGGAATACTGTTAGAATATGAACA
Organism: Bos javanicus; assembly: GCF_032452875.1. Taxonomy (NCBI): domain Eukaryota; kingdom Metazoa; phylum Chordata; class Mammalia; order Artiodactyla; family Bovidae; genus Bos; species Bos javanicus. The sequence continues at coordinate 25,585,317 of NC_083891.1, read as the reverse complement.
CATTTATGTCATAAGTTCTATGACACTGAAGACTTACAAGTTCTTATTAAAGTTTTTTGCCACTTTAATAGATATATCATTATATCTCACAATTGCTTCACTTTTTACTTGATTTCTAAACATTTCTCCTGTATTTATTTTCCCTGTATTGTTTATTCCCTTTACTAGACATGTTTTTCAAGTGTGTCTAACAATCTAAAATGTATGTGACTTATTAATTCACAGGGCATGTACATCAGTTTCCTCCTGATGATGTAACAAACACCACAAATTCAGTGGGTTAAAACAACCCCAAGTTATTCTCTTACACTTCTAGAGGCCAGAAGTCCAAAATCAAGGTGTTGGCAGAGGTGTGTTCCCTCTGGATACTTGGCCTCACAAAATAGTTCTCCTGGCCTTTTTAAATTTCCGGAGGCCACTTGCCTCCTTGACTCATCACCCCTCCTTATAAGGACACTTGCAATTACACTGGATCTCTCAAATAATCCAGAAAATTTATCCCTCTCAAGAGCCTAATTTAAACACACCTGCAAGGGACTTTGCTGGTGGTCCAGTGGCTAAGACTCCGAGCTCCCAATGCAGGGGGCCCAGGTTCAATCCCTGGTGGGGGAACTAGATCCCACATGCTGTAACTAAAGATCCTGCATGCCACACGAAGATGGACGATCCTGCGTGGACGATCCTGCGTGTTGCAACTAAGACCTGTGCAGCCAAATAAATAAAGCATTGCACCTGCGAAGTTCCTGGCACAGGTTCTGGGAATTAGCATGCGAGTGGCCATTATTCCGTCTATGACATCGTACAGGTATTGATTTATCCAACACACTGATTGAGACCTGGGGCTGGAGCTGTAAGGATGCGTTAAGACAGAGGGTTTGCCTGCAAGGAATTCATGTCTGTTCTTAGCAATGGAGACAGACATGAAAGGGAAAGACAGAGGGAGAGAGGGAGGGAGGAGAAAAGGCAGGAAAGGAAACCAGGAAGGGAAGTCAGCACTGCCACAGAAGAGTAAAATGCTACAGTAACAGAACAGAAAAACTTGTTTTCATTCCTGGGATCCTGGAGGCCTCAACAGAGGAAAGGACAACTAAGCTTGTCCTCCCAAGCTAAGTAGGAGGCAGGCACACAAGTAGGAAAAAGCCATTTCTGGAGAGGAGACTGAATTGCAGAGGGCCAAAGATTTGAGAGTACATTAAATATGCAGAGAAAGGCAAGCAATTTGGTTTAGTTAGTTAGAAGCTAGGAGATTGCAGATCAAAGCAGCAAGAAGAATGAAGGGCTGTGCTACCAGGTTGAAGCCCTGTGGGAAACAGGTAAGTTCAGTTCAGTTCAGTCGCTCAGTAGTGTCCGACTCTTTGCGACGCCATGAATCGAAGCATGCCAGGCCTCCCTGTCCATCACCAACTCCCGGAGTTTACCCAGACTCACATCCATCGAGTCAGTGATGCCATCCAGCCATCTCATCCTCTGTCGTCCCCTTCTCTTCCTGCCCCAATCCCTCCCAGAATCAGTCTTTTCCAATGAGTCAACTCTTCGCATGAGGTGGCCAAAGGACTGGAGTTTCAGCTCTAGCATCAGTCCTTCCAAAGAAATCCCAGGACTGATCTCCTTTAGAATGGACTGGTTGGATCTCCTTGCAGTCCAAGGGACTCTCAAGAGTCTTCTCCAACACCACAGTTCAAAAGCATCAATTCTTCAGTACTCAGCTTTCTTCAGAGTCCAACTCTCACATCCATACATGACCACTGGAAAAACCATAGCTTGACTAGACAGACCTTTGTTGGCAAAGTAATGTCTCTGCTTTTCAATATGCTATCTAGGTTGGTCATAACTTTCCTTCCAAGGAGTAAGCGTCTTTTAATTTCATGGCTACAATCATCATCTGCAGTGATTTTGGAGCCCCAAAAAATAGAGTCTGACTGTTTCCCTATCTATTTGCTATGAAGACATGGGACCAGATGCCATGATCTTAGTTTTCTGAATGTTGAGCTTTAAGCCAACTTTTTCACTCTCCTCTTTCACTTTCATCAAGAGTCCTGTGGGAAACGGGGAAGTTAGTGAAGGTAAATAAATGAGCTGATTTGACCCAGGTTTTCGAGATCCCAGTCTTGAGTCTAGGGTGGACTGACTGAGGGATGCCTGAAGACTGTCACAACTGTCCAGGGGAGGGTAGTAAATTCCATTTATACATATTTTAAATTGATATGTAATAAAAGAAATGGAAACGAAAGAAATAAACTAGTTGATTTCAAAGTTACCTTCCTGATCTAAAGCTCTGTGGTTTCATGATTCCATTTGTTCTCCCAATGGGATTGGGAATTATACTTTAGCTACTAGGCCTAGAATAAAAAATTGTATTTGCTGTACTCCCAGTAAATGACTAAATTCTAATTTCCCCTACAGGAGTCCCAGAGAAGGAAATGGTAACCTTCACCAGTATTCTTGCCTGGAGAATTTCATGGGCAGAGGAGCCGGGCGGGCTACAGTCCACGGGATAGCAGAGAGTTGGACACGACTGAGCAACTAACACTTACTTACAGTAAATGACTCATAAAAGAAGTATTTAGATAAACAGCTACTAAAATTTTTATTACTCCTATTTCCTCCAACATATACTAATAAACCTAGTGTTTTCCCTTACAAAAGCAGACTATAAAAGCAATGCCATACTTTTTTGTAACCTAGAAGCAGCAAAACTCCTCAGAGTGCAGACTTAGAAGAACAAGCAATACTTGCTGTTAAGCTTTTCTTTTTTTTTTTAACTTTAATAAATTATTGGACTTTGAAGTTAAAGTCTATAGAGTCAGGCATTCATTTCTAGAAAGGTTTTTATACGATCTTAACAATGCAAAGTAAATTGTACAAAAAAAGAAAAACGCTCAGTAAAACATAGGAAGAAAACAAGACCCTGCAAAATGCATTGGGGACATTTATATAATGTAGCAAGAACAGTGATCGAACAGGAATCATCATCTTTCTACTTGTTAAGGCTGATCACCAGCTACCGAAAGACAAACTCATTAAACATTTGTTCTGCTTTGTTCTAATAATTTTTAAAATTTGTTTCTGTTGAAGATCTATTTTAGGGTTTGCTTTTTAAACTGGATTTTTTTGATTATATGAAAAACACTGACACAGTTCCAGTTCCTAACTATTTAAAAATGTATTAAAGGCTCAGTCTCACTGCCGGTCCTGTGCCCTCCACCCCCTGCCACTCTCTCCCCACAGGCCATTTTTATTAGTTTCTGGTTTTTTCTGCTAGGTTTTGTAGGAAAAAAACAACACAAACAAGAATGCATATATTTTTATTTCCCCTTCTTTTATACACAAAAAGTAGCATTTTAGATAGTGTGTGAGCTTTATTTTTTCCCACAGGACACTACTAGTCTGGAAATCAGTACATATCAGAATGAAGAGTTTGTGGCTCCTCTCTCATATGGCTAGAGAGGAGCCCACGGAGTGGGTGACCGGTGCCATTCATCCAGCTGTCCCCCTGCAGACATTCGGGTGCTCCCAAACCTTTGCTACTCTCATGCCTCCATGAATAAACTTGTATGTATGTTGTTTCATATCTGTAGAGGTGTGTCTTTAGCAAAGATGCCTAAAGAAGTATTTCTGGGACAAATAGTAAATTCTTTCGTTATTTTGCTGGTTATGGCTAAATTCCCCTCCAGAGGTTGTGAAATTTTGTATATCATGTATGAGAGTCCTTGATTCTCCACAGTCTCACCAACAGTGTTGGTGAAACTTCTGGATTTTTGCCAATCTGATAGGTTAGAATTGATACCTTGATGTGACCTGAATCTGCATCTCTCTTATTGTGAGTGGAGTTGATTATCTTTCATATAGGTAGTGTTAGTTGCTCAGTCGTGTTCGACTTTTTGCGACACCATGGACTGTAGCCTTAGAGGCTCCTCTGTCCGTGGAATTCTCCAGGCAAGAATACTGGAGTGGGTTGCCATTAAAAAAAATTTTTTTTAATTGAAGGATAATTGCTTTACAATATTTTGTTGGTTTCTACCAAAAAACATGATAATTTTTAAATTCTGAAGTCACTGTAGACACTCATGCAGTTCTAAGAAATAATACAGAGAGATCCCTGGACCCGTTACCCAGCTCTCCTCCCTGCGCCCACATGGTGCAAAATTATAGTGCAATGTCACAGCCACCAAACTGACATCCACACCATCAAGTACAGAAGAGTTTCCGATCTTCCTTTTTACATGACGTTTTTTTGTGAGTTGGACAAATTGAGGTAAATACATCCCATTCACTCCTCCCACCAATGACCAAACAACAACAATGAAAGCCTATCGAAAGATTCTGAAAGGTGCGGTAAGGAAGACCAACTCCCCGGGGATCCAGAGAATCAAGTAACTCAGCCATGAATCCTGGGAGTTCTTTACTTGCCTCTTCATTAGATATCCCAGCCTGGGTGCTAAAAAGGTCAGCAACATAACTGACCCATGTATAAAAAGCCCCACAGGAAAAGCTTGCTGTCCTCAGCCTGAGAATCTAGAAGGGTGCAGACCAGCAGGCACCATTCAACCATACTGTCTATTCTTCAGAACAGCACCCCAAGAACAGCCAGGGCACTCCCCAACCCCACTGGGGAGCAGTGGTGGCCAAACCTGTTCCCCACCAGCACCCACCCCCATGCCCTCTGTGGTGAGGAGCCTGTGGGGGGAACTCTGGGGACTCCCCTCCTGTATGTAGCCTAAGACTTCTGCCCCCTTTTCTACTGGGTTTCCAGGTAGGTTATAAAATACACAGGGCTTCCCTGGTGGCTCAGTGGTAAGGAATCCGCCTGCCAATGCAGGAGACACGGGTTCAATCCCTGGTCCAAGGAAGATGCCACATGTGAAGAACAACTAAGCCTGTGTGCCCATAACTATTGAGCCTGTGCTCCAGAGCCTGGGAGCCAAGACGACAGCCCTTGCACGGAAGCTACTGAAGGCCACGCACCCTAGAACCCATGCTCTGCAAAAACAGAAGCCATCGCAATGAGAAGCCCATGCACCGCAACGAGAGAGTAGCCTCCACTCGCTGCAACTAGAGGAAAAGCCTGCACAGCAACAAAGACCCAGCACCGCCAAAAATAAATAAAATGATATAAAGAATAAAGGGATAAGGGGTTGGCCCCTATGAGAAGCCCTTGGCAAGCATCTCCCCTACTTGGCTGTAGTCCCCTCAGGGGAAGGAACCTGGTTTTATTCACTCTCACGCCACCAGCACAGCCCGGTGCCTGGGACAGAGCAGGTGCTTAATAAATGGCCTAAAATATTGGGATCAGAGAGACTAGAGACTAGGCTGCCAGAAGCTGCTACACAGACTGAAAGACTGCAGTTACCCTATGCCAAATGACATTTATACAAGGTCAAGGGATACAGGAATAAAGGGGCGGTCTGGTTACCATAGCAACCCTGTTCTGCCTGAACAAAAGTACTCGGGGGATTTCGTTAAGACTTCAGAGAAACTAACAGCCGCCATCCACAATGATGTTTCCTGATTCTAACAACGATGGTGATGGTGGAAGAAGAGAGAAGAGCAGGTAAAGGAAGGGAAGAAGGGGAGGAAAGACTGTGTAAATGAAGCAAATCCTTGGAAATGAACTAAGTAAACTGGGAATAATGTTCCAGACATATATTAACACCTTCTCTTTGATAAATCAAGCAGGTGTTTTCAGCATCTGCCCTCAAACTCTTTCATCACCATATCTGTGCCTTGAGACATTTATTTTGCAGTGCGGATGACTGTCACTTTCCTTGTTAGATTTTTTAATTTAGCAAAATTATCTTGGCGGTAAATTCTTTGCTGTTTTTTTGGTTTTATAAACTAATCCATTTTAATTTTTTAAAACTTAGTAAATTTTTTTTTAATTTACAAATATATTGGATAAAAAGATGAGCCTCTCTATTCAGGTAAATCTGTAGGTGGAACAAAACACATTCTGACAATGACTTTTACTAATAAGGTACCGATCCTACTTAACAAAGTTCAGTAAGAGGGTGACAGGTGTGCATTAATGAAGCAATCACTGGTAACGCTGCCGTGGGTTCTGCTCTGTTAGATGGTAAACAGTCTCCCCTGACAGAATCACTCATTCACTGAGCATGGACCTAGACGCTGGGAGCACAGAGATGAACTGACACAGACACCTGGGAGTCTCTGCACACACCTGGGGGACCATGTGCTCAGCTTTGCAAATACAAGAGATCATCTGGTGTATGTGGCTATTTATTTACAACTGAACAAAATGAAAAATCCAGTTCCTTACTCATACCTGCCACGTTTCAAGTGCTGAACCGCCATGCGTGGCTAGTGACTGTCATACAGCAATATCACAGAACACTTCCACATCACAGGATATTCTGCTGGGCAGTGCTGGAAAGTGTCCTAGAAAGTGAATTACTGATCAGAGCAAAGAGACGGGAGGCAGAAAGGAAGGCAGAAAAAGAAGGCTCTTCCAAGAAACTGAGAAGAGAATAAGTGAAGAAGCCACACCCAAAGGGTAGGAGAGAAATAGGAGGAGTTCAGGCCCAGGTGGAGGCTGAAATCCTTCAGCTGTAAGAGAGAAAACTACAGAATCCTTTCCATGAGTTCAGTATTGTAACAGGTGCTTGCCATGTCATCTACTTAAGATCAACAACAAAGCCTGATTCTCACTTGCCATACATTTCTCCTCATGACTATTATCGCCAAGTTATAATTGTGTACTTTCGTCAGTCTACTAATTGTTTACATACATTCTCATGCACAGGGTAGTCACTGACTTCATTTCCTAGCAGAATTAAGGAGCATGGTCTCATTCTTACAATATGATCCAAGACAATTTGTATGAAAAGAATTTCACTCTGAAACTGGAAACTGTCTTAATATAAGCCAAGTTTGTGCTCGGAGTCCAGCACCGTGTTACGTTCTCTATTAGAATTACTTTTTTTTTTTAATTTTCTTTCACGTTTACTTTTATTTTTTAACTTTACAATGTTGTATTGGTTTTGCCATATATCAACATGAATCCGCCACAGGTATACACGTGTTCCTCATCCTGGACCCTCCTCCCTCCTCCCTCCCTGTACCATCCCTCTGGGTCATCCCAGTGCACCAGCCCCAAGCATCCAGTATCGTGCATCGAACCTGGACTGGCGACTGATATGATGGTAACAATAACCCTGTATATGAGACAGCAAAAGAGACACTGATGTATAGAATAGAATTAGTTACTTTAATCATTTGAATGACCCTTGGGTAGTTCCCTCATCCTCCATAGAGACCAAGAAATCGAGGGCCACAGTGGTTTAAAATTTTGCTAAAATTTCCCAGGTGGCTCAGTGGTAAAGAGTCTGCCTGCTAATGCAGGACACACAGGAGACATGAGTTGGATCCCTGGGCTGGAAAGATCCCCTGGAGAAGGAAATGACAACCCCCTCCAGTATTCTTGCCTGGGAAATCCCATGGACAGAGGTGCCTGGCAGGCTACAGTCCATAGGGTCACAAGAGTCAAGACACAACTCAGCGACTGAGCACACACAGCTAAAAAAAGTGAATCTGTGAATTCAAACTCAATTCAGCCTGATTCCAGAGTCTTCACTTATAACTACCACCTTTCAACAAAGTTCTGCTAAGAGGTAACTGCAAATCAAGGTCCACAGTTGCAGAAAAGCAATTTTTTCAACTATCCTTCTAACATGTACTGTTTCCAGCAGAGAAATGCTCTATTTTTGACTTTTTTATTTTATATTATTTTATATTTTAGTATTTTAGTATAGCCAATTAACAAGGCTGTGAGTTTCAGGTGCAAGGTAGAGAGACTCAGCCGTATATATAACATGTATCCCTTCTCCCCCAAACCCCCTTCCTATCCAGGCTGCCACATAACATTGAGCAGAGTTCCCTGTGCTCTACAGTATGTCCATGTTAGTTATTCATTGGCTAAGAAATATTCTGCACCTGGAAAAAGGTTGCTCCTTCAAGACACTCCGTTGGCTCTCTAATATTGCATGAGTGAACTATACAACTGATGTCTGCAGAGGGCACAATCGAGCACCTCACTTGACAGGAAGATCCCCTGGAGAAGGGCACAGCAACCCACTCCAGTATTCTTGCCTGGAGAATCCCACGGACAGAGGAGCCTGGCGGGCTACAGTCCATGGGGCTGCAAAGAGTCAGACGTGACTCAGTGACACATAGGTTTTCAAGTGTCCCACTCTGTCAGTTTTACAGAGGACAGTAAACTCCTTGAAAGTAGTTAATGTCTGATGCTTCTTGGAGATCTTCCAGAGCACAGACTTCAGCTGTAGGAGTTGGGAAGATTAAATTAGCAATGGAATTCAGGTCCACCAAAATGTATCTTAGGAATGCGTTAAGAAAGACACAAGTTTTACTTTTCAACCCATATATTTTCTTGTATTAATTTGTGGGTGATACAGGACTATCTTTTCTGAAGTCACTTAAATCAAGTGCACCTTAAGCAGCACCTTTTCTAAAAAAATAACTTTGGTCCAGAATATCTCCACAACCTTAAATCCATACAAGGAAAACCCTTTCTTTTTTCCTTTTCTTTTGCATCTATATGAGATGATGGGTGTTCAACTAAATTTACCGTGGTCATTATTTCATTATGCTGTACAGCATTATTTAGACAGTGCTGTATGTCAATTGTATCTCAATAAAATTGGGGAAAAAATAAAGACAACAAAAAAATAAAACCATTAAATCATCAGAGGACACACTAATACTATAGGTAGGAACCTGGGGCAGACTAAGCAAACTCCATTTTCTGGCTTAGCAGGATTTGAATACCTAAATGATTATGATTTAATGACTGGCTTTGTGATGTTTAGTGACAATATCCCAGTAAGTCACACTATGCATAAAAATTAATAACACTGAGAATTCATTACACAAATAATTCCAATTGACAGAAGTCATGATCTCATGATCTAGTCCCAAATGCAAATCCAGTCTCAAGGTATTTCTGAGATTTGACTGCCTTAAAAGATCTTCAGATTTCTGCCTACAACACACCAGCTTACTGAAGTTGTGCAGGGAGAAGAAAGTTATGCCAAAAATGACTTAACTATTCATATTGATACAGTAGATTACTAATTGTATTGATGAACACTATTTAAATATCACTGTGTGTCCTCTGAGGTCCAAGCTATGAGGTCGTGTCTAAATGTATTTAAGTGACCCTGCTGCAAAGGTAGATGTGATCACCTCATGCTTACAGTGTAAATTCTAGTACAACCACAGCATTCAGCAATAGTCCACCTGAAAATCAGGAACACAAACACAACAAAACCCCAGACAACCCCAAAAACAGGTCCTGAGAAAATAATCACATCATCACACAAGGTCTTTAGAACATTATATTTCATAAAAGACAATGATAAAAAAGTACAAACATTTCCATGAGAAGCAAAAAAAAAAAAAAATGAGAGTACAAGAAATTACTAGCATTTATTTCAGTGCATTTATATAGAAGCCTTTTAGATCTTAATAAATAAAATAATCTTAAGTACACTTCCTTTTTCTGATAAACACTATGACCATTTCAGTTCTCTCATTGGCATATTTGCAAATACAAGATAATACATCTAGAGTACCAGTATTTGTCTGAAAAGTACACAAAGAAATATAACCGAGACAAACAAAGGCCAAATCAAATGACACACAATCTGCTTTGACTTGTACAGAACCTCCAAAATGAAGGAGAATATTGAACTGGTATTTTTCCATTTTGTTTTAAAATGGATATCAATACCTTGGCTAGGAAAGGAGAATAAGCAAGTTTTAACACATAATTTTGTATTTACATAATATTGCAAATAAGGGTTTATTTTTATGGAACACCTTTTCACAAATTACAAACAGAAATTTATATTTAGACTGAAAAAATATTCATTAAACCCCAGTTTTGGCAAAGACTTAAATGACAATCTGAATGAGAATTGAGACATAATGTTACAGCAAATGTGTACACTTTTTCATTTTCTTTTCTACAAACAGGCCCATTAATCATTCCTACTTTCTCTAGTCGAAAGGCACTGTATAACTTTCCCAGCAGTGCTATAGGGAGCTCGGAATTATGTCTATCTATATACATTTCTTGCCTTTGAGACTAAAAAATACAATGCATAAGTTAACAGAAGACGTTTTCATAATTTTAGAAAGGTTTTAATCTGCTTGACTTGATTTGTTTAGAAAGGAAATGTTTTCTTTGACATACCTGGCACTGCACCTAATCGAGTAGGTAATCAACGCATGCGCGCTAACAAAGCCACTGAGCTATAAAGACAGTCTGCATTTGTAACGTATTTGTTAAGTTTTATGGGACAGAGTTACAGGCTGGCGGCTGTAACTGGTGGCTCGGTTGGTAAAGACACCGTCTGCAAGGCAGGAGATGCAAGAGACCAGGGTTCAATCCCTGGGTTGGGAAGATCCCCTGGGGAAGAAAATGGCAACCTATTCCAGTATTCCTGCCTGGAAATCCCATGGACAGAGGAGCCTGAAGGGCTACAGTTCATGGGGTTGCAAACAGTTGGACACAACTTAGGTCCTAAACCACCACCACCACCAGGGGACAGAGTTCTTTTTATACAGGTAATTGGCAAAGCTCTATCACATATATGCAAACATAAAAGTTACTATTTATATGCAAAAATCAATTTGAGGTCTGCACTTAAAAAGCAAAACAAAGGATAAAAAGCAAACTAATGAGATGGTTTTCACAGGATGCCACACTGTATCCAAAACTAAAAAAAGCAAAATAGTCATGGCCCTCACTTAAAACAAAATTACTAGTAGACTTAATCCAAGAAAATAAGGCAAATCTAGTTGAAGGGAATTCTCTTGAAACTATAAAAATGTGTATCAAAATGAGAAGATTCCAAAATGTGGGCAGCTCCATATTAAAGAGAAAAATATGTTTTCCTAATAAGACTCAGAAACAGCCCCAATTTCCCCCATGACTAAAATATTTAAGTGTTATTGGGTTAATTATGCTCCTATGCCCCTACAATCTTGTTAGTGATCAACAAATGTTAACTTTTTCAATCTACTTTCTTTCCTTTCATCAAATTAAAAAACTACATGGGCTTTGAGAGATAGATACACAATTTAAGAACAAATATCTTGCTTTCCAGAAGGTTTGACTTTTCATCAAAAAATGAAAAACAAATATTTTGGAAATATTTCTAAGAAATAAATGTAGAAAATTTGTTTAACAGAGAACTATCAGTTTTCTCAAAGTGTAAGAATTTCAATTATTTTATGGTTTTGTTTGTAGTCATTTGTGTTATCAATATTTGCCACAGAAAATGACAATTTAAAAATTAAACTTACAACCTGAGAGATAAATAACTATATCTGTGTCAGGTGAATAATCCATTTTGTTCCTCGATATTGAAGGTTTATTTCATAGATATATAATTTTTTGTTTTAAATTTGTGAAAATATCTTAAGACATTTTAAAGAATCTTTGGTCAATCATAATTGATAATTTTCAAAGTAAGGATACTGTTTGGTTTTGTTATGAAAATGCCATCCAAATTCAAGATTAAGTAATTGATGTCAGGTAGAGAGACCTGTTTTTAGAGAGGTGTCTTAATAAAGCCAATGCATTTAAATAATTGGTAATGTATCTTAATATAATTTTATTAATTTATGTTTTAGTGAGGAAATTTTAACACCAGAGATGTAATAACTTATAAGTGAAAAAAATACACGCAGTTTGAATGAAACCAGCCAACATTAAAAAGGGTCCCTTCCAAACTTGAAGTTCTATGAGTCTGATAATTAAACTTAAAATCTGCTTTTATCTACTAAGCATTTATTTTCATAAAAATAGAACATTTAATTTTTTATCTAATAGTATAATTCATTTGTATGTTTTAAGTACTACTGGGTTTTCCATAACTCAATCTTTTAAAAAATTGTTTTGCTTTTTTCTTAAATGAAAGTTTTTTTTGGCTCTTCTGAACTGGAAATAATAAAAGTGCTATTCACTGTGAATTAAAAAAGTACAGTGTACAACCACACGCGACCTTGGGAACATTTTTTGAGGCACAAAATCCCTGACACTTACACCAGAGGTACATGAGAGACGGTTAACAAAGAGCTCCTTTATATCGCGTCACATCACAACTTTTAAGATTTTCTTAGTAATACTCATGCAATATGCATAAATAATATGGTTGTGATTTAGCAAAACCTGATGAGATTGCAAGCAAGGAAAAAAAAAAGGTAATTCTGGTAGGAAGAAAAGCTATTTAAGTCCTCTCTTCTTACCCTTAAAAACCCTACGGAAGCTGTGACTTCTTCCACAAAAAGCTGAAGGTCTAAAGCTCAAAACTAGTATAACAGTGTATTTATTAGTTGGTTGTCAATTATTGACAGTTCCTTCATTTCACACAAGGTTAACCTTTGTTTAGTGACATAAATTTACAGGGTTTTATTCCATGCAAATAAAAAAGGTTTATAAAAGTCCCATAAAGGCATCACCCGTTACATGCAAAACTGCAACACATCTTATTTTTCAACAATTTGAACACATTAATTTACACCACATATGTACAAAATATGTTTAAATGGAAATAAAGCATTCTCTTGAATTAAATTATAGATTTTAGTATAAAAATTTTCTCTTCGTAGGGAGCTCCTGTAACTGCCAGACTTAACTGCATCTGGTCTCTGCAGTGCTCGCCAGGGGGTGTGTCTCGGTAAAAGATGGGTGGGTGGAAGAAGGCTGACTGTGTACAATCCCACAAATAAATGCTGAGAACGCAGGCTCTTCTCACCACCCAGAGCACTGTGACACATCCATTCACTGACCTCCGCTAGGGGCGCACTCCCAGTTTCCGATCCAGCATTGCGGTCTTGCCACGAAAGCTACTTCCTTTAATAGTCTTCGATTGGAGCTAACTCTGGCATGAGGTTTACAGATATATTTGTATACAACCTATCAACCAGTACTTTTGGCGTGTATACTAAATTGTTCAACCCATCGATGTACTGGCGCTCTTTTGAGTATCTGAGTAATTTATACCTACAGCATTAAAGAAAAAAATTAAAAGTAACAGAAACATGTTTCAAAAGAAAAACATGAGAATATGCTCAAGGTCATTCTTACCAATAAAGCATTTAAAGCTCTTTACAATTTTGGGTTCTTACACATAATTAAAAATCCTTCTACACCACATTCTAAATTAGCATTTTCACTAGTCTTAAAATGCTATCTGAAAAATAATTATTTTGTACTTGTACAACTTAGATATCCTTAAGAAATAAAATGCATTAGGCTTTATGCTAAGGAAAAACTTTTTATATAAACAATTAACCAGACTCTTTAATATATAGGTGTGTGTGTGTGTGTGTGTGTGTGTGTGTGTGTGTAAGTATACATACATGTGTATGTATCTTTTCAAAACAAGCACAAGGACTTCCCTGGTAGCTCAGTGGTGGAGAATCCACCTGCCAATGCAGGAGACACGGGTTTGACCCCTGGTCTGGGAAGATCCCATGTATCGCAGAGCAACTGAGTCCATGTGCCACACGTGCTGACCCGGCATGCCTCAGAGCCCGCGCTCCGCAGCAGAAGCCACTGCAACTGCAGAGCAGCCCCACTCGCCACGACTAGGAAAAAGCCCACACAGCACCGGAGACTCAGCGCAGCCAAAAATAATAAATAAATAAATAAAACTATTTTTAAAAAAGCAGCACAAGAATGCTTTACTTTTATAAAGAAAAATGATATCAACAGATAATTCCCTTCAAAAGTATTTTTTTTTTTTGTAGGGAGTGTGATGCATTTTTAAAAAGATCTTTCATATGTTAAATAACTTTGAAACCTCGCTATCTAAAGATATTAAACTTACCGTCCTAAGAACTGGACTTCACCTCGATGGTGATGAGGAATAGACTTGTATTTTCCCAGGTCCCCCTCTGGTCTTGTTACATTATATCCAGCATAGTGAACCCTAAGATACAATGTACGGAAAGGAAAATACATTAAGAAATAAAATATAAAAATAATTACTTGAGTTCTGTTTAAAATACAACAGAATGCTCGAGTGTACGTGCTGTCAGTAATTTATGAAAAAACAGAAAAACACAACACAGGATTTAGGAACCACAAAGATTTTCCAAAAGAATCCTTTCCTGGGATAGAAAGGAAATTATTAGAAATTCCAATTTTAAGTAATTTGTACCCCAACATACCTATTCCAAAGGTCATCGTCTTCCCCTCCCCAGCCCCAGAAGGCGTTAGGAAAACCATTGATCTTTCTGAACTGTTCCACTGTCAGTCCACTTACACCACCAAAAAACTCTTTATAAGGAAGACTACAAAAGAAAGCAGAAAACAGCATTCTAAAAATGAAATCAAGACAGTGTGCCATATGAAGTTGACTTTTAGATCTTCTACGTGCTTTGCAAAATATACCTCTATTTCCATATAAACAATCATGCTGATTAAATCACATTTTTGGAAATATAAAGCACACCAAGAAACAAAGCATCTTCATATTCTAGTGAAATAGGTACATCTAACTGTGTTACATAAAACACTTGTGGTAACTGAAATTCACTATTTAGTATTGTTACTTTGTAAGACTCAAAACCTAGGGTTCAAAAAATGGTCTATTTTCACACCAAAAGTAAACTTGATCAAATACATCAATAGCTGCTAATGCAATGTTAGATGTTACCAAGCTACTTTCCTAAATTAATTGATCTTTATTAAATACATTATTAGATAGATGAGGATAAATATAAACTAGTAAAAGCAAGTCTAGCATTTAATTTTGAAAAAACTAGCTGCCTATTCCTGCAATGCTCTTCCAAGATACCCTATGAACCCTGGGATTAGTCTGTATGCTAAGTCGCTTCAGTTGTGTCCGACCCTGTGAAACCCTATGGACTGCAGCCCACCAGGCTCCTCTGTCCATGGGATCCTCCAGTCAAGAATACTAGAGTGGGTTGCCATGCCCTCCTCCAGGGGATCTTCCCCATCCAGGGATTGAAGCCACGTATCTTCTGTCTCCTGCACTGGCTGGTGGTTTTTTTTTTTTTTTTTTTTTTTTTAATTGGAGGCTAATTACATTACACTACTGTAGTGCTTTCTGCCATACGCTGACATGAATCAGCCACGGGTGTACATGAGTCCCACACCCTGAACCCCCTCCCACCTCCCTCCCTCCCCGTCCCGTCCCTCAGGGTCATCCCAGTGCACCAGCTTTGAGTGCCCTGTTTCATGAACTGAACTTGCACTGGTGATCTATTTCACATATGGTAATATACATGTTTCAATGCTATTCTCTCAAATCATCCCACCCTCGGCTTCTCCCACAGAGTCCAAAAGTCTGTTCTTTGTTTCTCTTTTGCTGTCTTGCATATAGGGTCATCGTTACCATCCATTAACGCCACCTGGGAAGTCCTAGGATTAGTCTAGGTAGATAAGATGACTTTATTCATTAGAAATCAATATTTTCAAACAAAAATTGAGAATTCTTCATTTCTATGACACTCATTATCTTTTATCAAAAATCTTTATTAAAGTTTATTAAATTTTAATTTATAAGATTAAATAAAAATCTTTAGTAAAATTTAGTAAAAAAAAAAAAACAGATTTTTTACCAGCTGAGTCACAAAGGAAGCCCAAGAATACTGTAGTGGGTAGCCTATCCCTTCTCCAGCGGATCTTCCCGACCCAGGAATTGAACTGAGGTCTCCTGCATTGCAGGCAGATTCTTTACCAACTGAGCTATCAGGAAAGTCCTAGCAAAAATCAATTCCCCTGAATTTAATGTGACTCTAGCAGATTGACCAAAATTGAGTTTCTAGAAGTGCAAAGAATCAGATCCTGAACCAGGGTGATCTTCCCAAGGTAATGCCAGACTTGGATTTCTGATACCACGGTAAAAAGGAGATTTTCTAATAATGACAATGACCAGTTTTAAAAACAAAAAGCACTCTTCTCATTTCTGAGCTGATTCGCCAGGTCCTTATCACAGAGACTTCCTGCTTCTCGAGCTCTGCAGGTCGGGCAGCAGGTGAAAGTGATGGAGCCGATATCTCCCTGCTCCAAGCTATTTTCTGTCCTCTCCACTTCCGTTAGTCAATAAAATCTGTGATCTCTTTCACAGATCAGGCCTGCTTGCTTAATGTCAATTTAAGTTTACTGTCACAGCTCCAATGATGGTATCATTTCAACATATCTCCCATCACAGAACAAAAAAAATGTCTCTTAATATTAAAGGCAGGTCAAGAAAACACAGCTTCAAAAGAAGAGAAAATGGGCTGCAGAAGAGAGGGCTTTCCCTGCACTGGAACATCCCTGGAGGAGGGGAACACAGGGCAGCCAGCCTGTGCCCTGCTCCTGCCTGCGCAGCTCAGAGCCTGGGAACTCGCAGAACCCATGGGTGGGTTCTCCTGCTTCCTGAACAAGGATACCAGCGTTCAGAAATGCATGTCCTGGGACAACCAAGCCCTCTAACTGCCAAATGTAAAAGCCAGAAACTGGATCCACACTTCCTTGACCATAGAAACCAGGCTTTCTTTCCTACCACCCCACACTGAAACCTGTGTGTGAGGAAGCACCGGGATAACAAGCGACTCTATGTACCAGCTCCCTGTGAAGGTGGGCTGGAGTGACAGGTATTCTCTAGGCTCCTGGGCCCCCTTAGATCCAGGCACATAACGCTGCTTCCACTTTAATGATATAATTTTGCAGGTATGTTGCACTGCATCTGGCTTCCCAGGTGGCTCAGATGGTAAAGAACCTGCCTGTGAAGGCAGGAGATGGCAGGCTCAGTCCCTGGGTCGGGAAGATCTCCTGGAGGAGGGCCTGGCAACACATTCCAGTATTCTTGCCTGGAGAATTTCATGGACAGAAGAACCTGGCGGGCTACAGCCCATGGGATTGCACAGAGTTGGACATGACTGAGCGCGAACATGTTGTACCGTATCAGGAACACTGCCGTTACTCACATATACATGTATTTATCCAGCTTGGCTGCAAAGTGACGTGGCATTTCTCCACATCCGTAATAGTTTCGGTCATTTTCAGGTAGATGATCCACATCGTGGAAGATGACACAGTCCCAGACGCTGTCTTTCATGGCCTCTTTGAAGCCCACATTGAAGAGCATTGCTCGGTTAAAAGGCTGTGTGCCAGTCTACATGGAGAGAAAAACAGAAATGTACTCAGGCTCTGCCATGACTTTTTTCTGTAGCTTTCTAACTTGTTGAATCATGGTCAAATAGCAAAAATAAACACATCCACATCAAATAGATAAATGCTTTAGGATTATAAAACATACTGTTTGAATTATTACTTTATTTTATACTTTGGTAACACACGAGAAAACACTGTTATTATCAAGTCCACTGGGAGATCATCACATTTATATAATGATGTAATTCATGTTTCTGTTTTACTTCAAATACATCAGGATACAAGTTATTTATGACCAGGAAAAAAAAAAAAAGCCACTGAAAATAATACAGGTTGCATTTTTTAGTGAAGCTTTCCATATGGTGTCAAGACTAAAAGAAGTGGGAAACAAAGTGAATCAAGAAGCAGGGACCCTTCTCTTACATAATAAGGCCGGGGGAGGGGGGCTAACTCTGTATTGCTTATAATAGACACAAAGGCATTTGTAGAGACAAAAACAACTGGAACTTACTATACAAAACCCAACTACCTTTCTTAAAACCATTTTCCTTTCAGTTAAGTTGCTCAGTTGTGTCCAACTCTTTGCAACCCCATGAACTGGAGCATGCCAGGCCTCCTTGTCCATCACCAACTTCCAGAGCTTGCTCAAACTCTTATCTTTCAAATGGGTGATGCCATTCAACCATTTCATCCTCCATCGTCCCCTTCTCCTCCTACCTTCAATCTTTCCCAGCATCAGGGTCTTTTCTAATGAGTCAGTTCTTCACATCAGGTGGCCAAAGTATTTACTGGAGCTTCAGCTTCAACATCAGTCCTTCATATGAATATTCAGGACTCATTTCCTTTAGGATGGACTGGTTGAATCTCCTTGCAGTCCAAGGGACTCTCAAGAGTCTTCTCCAACACCACAGTTCAAAGGCATCAATTCTTCAGTGCTCAGCTCTCCCTTACGGTCCAACTCTCACATCCATACATGACTATTAGAAAAACCACAGCTTTGACTATATGGACCTCTGTGGGCAGAGTAATGTCTCTGCTTTCTGCTTTTAAATATGCTGTCTAGGTTGGTCACAGCTTTTCTTTCAAGAAGCATCTTTTAATTTTATGGCTGCAGTTACCATCTGCAGTGATTTGGGAGCCCCAGAAAATAAAGTCTGGCATTGTCTCCACTGTTTCCCCATCTATTTGCCATGAAGTGATGGGACTGGATACCATGATCTTAGTTTTTTGAATGTTGAGTTTTAAGCCAGCCTTTTCACTCTCCTCTTTCACTTTAATCGAGAGGCTCTTTAGTTTCTCTTCACTTTCTACCATAACGGTGGTGTCATCTGCATATCTGAGGTTATTGATATTTCTCCCGGCAATCTTCATTCCAGCTTGAGCTTCAACCAGCCCAACATTTCACATGATGTACTCCGCATATAAGTTAAATAAGCAGGATGACAATATATAGCCTTGACGTACTCCTTTCCCAATTTGGAGCCAGTCTGTTGTTCGATGCTCAGTTCTAATTGTTGCTGCTTGATCTGCATACAGATTTCTCAGGAGGCAGCGAAGGTGGTCTGGTATTCCCATCTCTTTAAGAATTTTCCACAGTTTGTCATGATCCACACAGTAAAAGGCTTTAGCGTGGTCAAAAAGAAGTTGTTGATGTTGTTCTGGAACTTTCATGCTTTTTCGATGATCCAATGGATGTTGGCAATTTGATCTGGTTCCTCTGCCTTTTCTAAATCCAGCTTGAACATCTATCTGGAAGTTCACGGTTCACGTACTGTTGAAGCTTGGCTTGGAAAATTTTGAGCGTTACTTTGCTAGCATATGAGATAAATGCAACTGTGCGGTACTTTGAGCATTCTTTGGTATTGCCTTTCCTTGGGATTGGAATGAAAAAGGACCTTTTCCAGTCCTGTGGCCATTGTTGGGTTTTCCAAATTTGCTGGCATACTGAATACAGCACTTTCACAGCATCATCTTCTAGGATCTGAAATAGCTCAACTGAAATTCCATCACCTCCACTAGCTTTGTTGGTAGTAATGCTTCCTAGGGCCCACTTAACTTTGCATTCCAGGATGTCTGGCTCTAGGTGAGTGATCATATTGTGGTTATCTGGGTCATGAAGATCTTTTTGTACAATTCTTCTGGGTATTTCTGCCCCCTCTTCTTAATATCTTCTACTTCTGTTAGGTCCTCACTGTTTTTGTCCTTTATTGAGCCCATGTTTGCATGAAATGTTCCCTTGGTATCTGTAATTTTCTTGAAGAGATCTCTAGTCTTTCCCATTCTGTTGTTTTCCTCTATTTCTTTGCATTGATCACTTAAGCAGGCCTTCTTATCTCTCCTTGCTATTCTTTGGAACTCTGCATTCAGATGGATATATCTTTCCTTTTCTCCTTTGCCTTTTGCTTCTCTTCTTTTCTCAGCTATTTGTAAGGCCACCTCAGAAAACCATTTTGCCTTTTTGCATTTTTTTTCCTTGAGTCGGTTTTGATCACTGCCTCCTTTACAATGTCACAATCCTCTGTCCATAGTTCTTCAGGCATTCTATCAGATCTAATCCCTTGAATTTATTTGTCACTTCCACTGTATAGTACCCAGGCAAGAGTTTCTATTTTCATTATTCTTGTTTATGATACAGACCAAGAACATTATAAGAGACAAACAAAGTGGGAACTTACCACACAGAATCCAACTTCCTATATTATAACCACTTCCCTTTACTTACGAGGGAAATTATATAAAGGTACATTGACAATAAAAACTTTCATTCTACAGCTAAAGAAAATTAGAGCGAAATTACCTATGCCTTAGCTATATTTGTTAGCAATCATTTCCAAAACTTAAAACAAAAAAAGAATTATGACGGAAGCAAATGAGATACACAATGCAGTCATCACCAGAGTGCTCCCTCAAGAGTGCAAAAGTACTAAGTTTTAGTCCTGAGTCCTGCATTAACTTGAGATAACAGAAATCACTTTATTTTTTAAAGCTTTTCCTCACCAGTAAGATGGAGAGGATAAAAACGAAAGGCAGTTAAACTACAATGTTATTACTGGTACATCCTCGGTTTGAACAAATGACTTTCCTTTAAGATTTTAAAAAATTGTTTTTATTAAACGTAGACCTAATACTTAATGGCTTATAATAAAAATAAGTTCTGTATCTAACCCCCCTTCATCTTTCAAAAGCAATACATTTATATACATCTAGAAGTTTATTCTAGACTCACCTCTATATTTCAAGGTAATGCAAGTTCTGATATCCTCTTGCCTCATTCACTTTTTAGACACTATTGATTTCTTATCATGGTCACTGAGGATTTTTACCTCCACACTCACTGCCCCTCCCTCCACTCTCCCAACAGAGTTATGTCACAAATTTGTGTTTGCATTACTACAACTATGTAAATATTTGTGTAGAATAAATTACGATTCTGTTTTCTTCCTCAAACTGGGATTAATTACTATCTTCACTTTTCTTAACTTAATATATAACTGTTATTATTTTGTACAAAAGCCCCAATAGGCATGCCGTGTTTATTAATAACTGATGCAATCACTCACATACATGAAACCATCTATCACTTCCTCCTCCACCCTCCAAGCTCAGCTCTAGCTCCCAACTGCCCTCACATCTTGCTCCAGTCTGGCCTGGTCTGAGCAGCTGTGGCCATCATCCTGGGCCTCCTCCTGCACCTACATCAGCTGTGTCCTTCACTTGGCTCTGTCAGTTTGTTGAGGAACTTCCTTCAGCAACTTCCTATGTCCGGATCCACAGGGGAAAATTAAATATATATATATATATGCTATGTAAATATAGCAATGTATATATATATGGTGTGTGTGTGTGTGTGTGTGTGTGTGTGTGTGGACAACCCACTCCAGTATTCTTGCCTGGAGAATCCCATGGACAGAGAAGCCTGAGGGCTGCTGTCTATGGGGTCACACAGAGTCGGACATGACTGAAGTAACTTAGCAGCACATATATATATAGATATATATAGACAGAGAGAGAGAGACAAAGAGAGAGAGGGTTTCCTAGGTGGCTCAGTGGTAAGGAATCCACCTGCCAATGCAGGAGATGGAGATTCCATCCCTGGGTTAGGAAGATACCCTGGAGAAGAAAATGCAACCCACTCTGGTGTTCTTGCCTGGGAATTCCCATGGACAGAGGAGCCATGGGCAGGCTACATTCCACTGGGTTGCAGAGAGTCAGACAGGACTAAGTGACTGAGCACACACACACATATATATGTATGTATGTATATATGTATACGTGTGTGTGTGTGTGTGTATTTAGCTAATGAATGAATGAAAATGCCATCAGTCTACTTGCACACTTGATTGATATACTGACTGGGTAAAAAACTTCTAGGTAAAAATTACTTTCCCCTAGAGTTTTAAAGGCATGTGGCTCCACAATCATCTAGGTATCAGCACTGCTGAGAAGGTTCATATGATTCTGACACATAATCACGAGCAATTGTTCCTACAGAATGTTTTTGTTATCTTCTAAGTTGTATTAAACAAATTTTAAAGTAATATGCTTTATAGATCTGTATTTTATTCATGGGTACATGTGAACCCTTTTAATCTGAAGACTCATGTCTTTGCTTCTGGGATATTCTTACATTATGTCTCTGTTGTTTTACCCCTCCCATCCCCATTTTTTTTTGCTGTATTTTTCCAGAACTCTGATTAGGAAATACATTCTCATCAACTGATGTGGAACAAATCGCAGCAAAACCGGTGGTTCATCACACCACAGCACTTACGATGCTCAAAGCACTGTGATAGGAAACTCTGACAAAGATCCCTGATCACTGCTCCGTGATGTCTGGACTTCAGCTGGCAGATCCACTTCCAAAATAGCTAAGTCACATGGCCAGTTAAGGTAACGCTAGCAAGTCAATTTTCTCCATGGGGTTGCCTGAGTATCTTCATGACATGGCAGTTGGCTTCCTCAAGCGCAAGAGATCCAAGAGACCACAGCAGAAGCAGCGATGTCCTTTATGACCCAGCTTCGAGAGTCACACACTGTCACTCCTCAGTGTGCTTCCCACGGTCACTGGGGCAGGAGGCCACACGAGGAGGCGGGGCTAGTCAGGGACCACCTTGGAGATGGTCGCCTCTGTGCTGTACTGGTACCTTCTTTCTTAACTTCTCCTGTCTGATTCTAGTTTAAGAGTTATCTTCTTACGTTTGTCTACTGAAAGCTTTGTTTCACTTATCCCATTTTCTTTTCTAACTTTTTCTGATTCTCTCTCTCTTTTTTTTTAATGAAGTCCTGTTTTCATTTCATGGGCTTATTGTCTTTCCTTTACTCTCTGTGGATAGTGATTATGAATTTGTATTTCTATTAATTTCTTTTTTTCAAAAATGTTCTCTCTTCCTTCCACTGTGTCCATTTTCTATAATCCTTTTTGTTAGATTGGCTTTGTCTCTTCTTGTGGGAACTCTTGGCTATCCATCATGGTTGAGAGTAAGGCACTAAAAAGCTAAGGGGAACCTCCACAGAGGTACATGAGATTGTGGCACAGCACTCAGACTCACACACACACGCATATGCTTGAGCAAATCCCTAAACCAAACTGAAACAAAAACAGAAGCCCCACTTCTCCTCACTAGTATTCTGTGTGCCCAAAGCTCAGAAAATGGCAACACCCTTGTTCAACACAAAAATGTTGCATCCTGGTTGACCATTCTCCATCACTCAAAATGTACATCTGATTCAATAGCAAAAGAAGGAAGGGACAGAAATATGTGTACTATCCTTCATATATAACTGGGGGCTCTGAGCTGCTCCCCAAAGGATTGGCTCTTCTAGGCACCAGTCCAGCAGGAAAATAATTCTTCACATTTCCTACATGGTAAAGATGTTACTAGCTCAAAGCCCCACACTATCAAATATACAAGCCTGAATTAATATTGATCAAGGCTGAGATTCAGACTTAAGAGGTTTAGAAAATAAGGATCTTAGCTGCTTTGCAGATTTTTTCATCACATACACAAAGTGATTCAATTGTGTCAGACTCCCAGACGAAAAGCCTTTAAGACACAGGTAGGTATAGGTAACTCATCGTCCACATTATGAAGACTGATTCAAAAAAGGAAACCAGAAGTTGGTAAAACAGGCCTAGAAGCTTGGCTCAGTTGTGTGCTCAGTTGTGTCAAACTCTTTGCGACCCTGTGGACTGTACCCCACCAGGCTCCTCTGTCCGTGGGATCTTCCAGGCAAGAATACTAGAGTAGGTTGCCCTTTCTTTCTCCAGGGGATCTTTCTGAGCCCAGGACTGAACCTATGTCTCTTATGTGTTCTGCATTGGTAGGCGGATTCTTTACCATCGCACCACCTGGGAAGTCCCACATCTACCAAGAAAGTGGCTAAAATTTTTAATTTGCTATCAGGTGAAAAAAGTTAATTTTGGTAACATAGGTAGTTACATTAAAAAGCACATATGCACAATATATTAATACATCATCATATGAGGAGGAAACAGACCTTAAAAGGGTGACTTACATACAGACCAAGTTTAAGTTATATTAAATACCAAGTATTTCCAGGGTGGGAAATGTAGGCAGAAAAGCTAAGAGTGAAAAATATAAAACAAAAAAAGATGGAGAATCACCCATAAAGAAGCTGGGAAAACACACTAAATGGAACCATCTTAGGAAGAGAATTTGAATATTTACTAATATTTCAAAAACAAAAAATCAGAAGCATCTAATATAAACTAGGTCACTTTCTGTCTACTGATAAATAAGGAAATATGCTTTTAGTCAGATTTAGTGAAAAGAAGGAACAATCAGGATAAAGCCAGGTCAACAATGTTAAAACCAAAAGTATCCAAATTACAATGTATTCAAAACATGAACAAAGTGCACCATTTTAGAAACAGTATATAGAAATCAGTGATAAAATTCAGCAAGGACTCTAGTGTTTGGGAAGTGAGATGAGGGAAAGAACAAGGAAGAAATCCAAGATGACACCTTAAGCACAAAACTAGGTGATGACAGAAGGAGAAAGACACAGACGTACAGAGAATATTTCCAAAAGGTTTAGGACCAAAAGAAACTGTAAACATTTGAATACCCAGACAAAAACATTTACAGAGAAAAAAACGAGCTGATAGTATGAAGAACAGTTACGTGTATATTTCACTTTAATAGGTAAGACTTTAGATTATTAAAAATGATAGAAGCATATCAACTGATAAATGGATTAACCAAATGTGGTATACACAATCCAAAATGGAATCGTATCCAAATATAAAACCAAGGTATTAAGCATCTCTAATCACACAATATCTAAGAGTTTATTAAGTTCTAGTAGACCTAGTTACCATTTTTAAAATTATTCTCACCTGTTCAATGACATAAAAGGCAAATTCCAGCCGCTGTTTTTGGAGCATCGGGATCAGATGCAAGAAAAAAATTGGAAGATGTTCATGGCGATTGCGGAAAGGAATGAGGACTGCCACCTTTAAAACAAAATAGTCACATATATAAATAAATACAGCAATAAGCCCTAGAGGTAAAAGATTAAAAACTGACTCTTGAAATCCTCTTACTTATGAATTTCCTCACCAGAGATTCAACAGTGAACAAAAACAAACATGGCCCCTGCTTGTGCGCCATTTATGCTCCTGTGAACCTGTGGTGGTACAGACGGGCCATCTAAGGATAGCGGTCTTTCTCCCATGAAAACCACAGAAGTCATGGGAAGATTTGAAAGCAGAGATACGACCACCTTTGGTGACAGCAAACACTACTGGAGAGAGCAGACTGGAGAAAACCAAAAACAGACTCAGGGAGCTGGTTAGAAAATAAATGCAAAGTCAAGACAAAAGGTAATGGGAGCTTGAGAAGGACAAGAAGGGTAGCAGCACATGGATTTTTGAAACATTTAAGAGGCAAAGTACCAGGATTTGTTCATGGATTGGATATATAAGCAGTGAGTGAGAGGGATGTGTCAAGACTAATTCTAGGTTTTTAATTAGATCATAAATAATAACTTTATGGATTTGAAACTGAATTTAGAAGAAATTCCACTTGAATATCTAGTATCTAATATGGCTTATCTGGCCTAGAGATATTATTAACAGACATAGCATGGAAATAAATGAAGTTTGATAATTATATTAATATTTTTCATTTAATAAAAAGGCACAAGATATTGTAAATCAATTATAGTTCAATAAAAGGATGCTAAACAAATAATAAATTCCAAAATCATGAGATTTTCAAAGAGTATGAGTCAAAATATGTCTAATAACAATGCTTATGTGTCATTCTATATTCTGAGTTTTTTAATAAAGCCTAATAAACTGGTTAAAGAGAAAATCGGGGATTTATTAAAACTTCAACTATACCAAATACATTTTACTAATGAATGAACAGATGCAAATAATTGACAGTACATAGGTTTAAGATCTAATCCTACTTGCAGAATCATGACATAACATTAGAGTCATAGAAAATGGTAATGTTTACCTGTGCATTTTACATTACCAGGATCATACATGAGATAAAATTTCAGATTATTAAAATAGTTTTATTTTAAAAGAGAACAAAAGATGGTTTCAGAAAATTGAAGACATCTGAACTAAACACTACACCACTAATTTTTCCTTAATGATGACAAAGACAGTGGAAAAAGAAAGAGACTTATGTCTGCTGGAAGCTGACATTTTCATGTCCACACTGTGCCAGGCTTGGTATGTGGCAGGAACTAAAGAGGTTCTGGCCTATCTGCCAGCTGCACGTTGGGCCCCATTCTCCTTTGGTTTGCTCCATAAGGAATCTCTTGGCTTATCAGCCTAAGGACCACGAGGCTGCCAGAGCAACTCAGAACCCAGAGCTAGGGGGTCCCTTCAGTTCCACACACAATGGTCACTGCTCGTACTGGGTGCTCCCTACTGACCCAGGACTTGCTGATGGGCCTCAGGATCGACTGCTAACATATTTACAGAATTCCCAAATCTGCACAACTCACAGAGCAGTTTAGGAGCCCCTAGGTTTACTCCCAGGACAGGAAACTGTTATGAAAGGTAAAAGGAGAAAAAGGAGGTGGATGGTTGAGTACCGACCTCTACCACTGACCTTATCTGATATGTATCAGTGCAGTAACTTCTTTGGGATTTCCTGGTGGCTCAGATGGTAAAGAATCTGCATGTAATGCAGGAGACCCGATTTCTAGCAAATTAGGCTTGAGCTTGCCCTTTTTGGTTTTGAATGTGGCCACAAGTTGGCAGCCTATGATATAAATGGGCTATAAAAGCAGTTAAGGTAAATTACAGATATGGCTGCAGTCCATGAAGTCGCAGAGTCGGACACAACTGAGCGACTGAACTGAACAGATATTTAAGGAAGGAGTAGTGGTGTTAGTCGCTCAGTCGTGTCTGACTCTGCGACCCCACGAACTGTAGCCTGCCAGGCTCCTCTGTCCAGGAGGATGAATTCTCCAGACAAGAATACTGGAGTGGGTTGCCATTCCCTTCTCCAGAGGACCTTTCAAACCCAGGGATCAAACCCAGGGATCGAACCCGGGTCTCCTGTGTTGCAGGCAAATTCTTCACCATCTGAGATACAGGGAAGTCCTATATTTAAGGAAAGAAGCTATTTTAAAAATGTAGAGTCAAATTAAAGACAGCTCGTATTAATTAAGTACAATTAGGCTGAGTAATCAATTGAACGTAAGAATAGACAAAGGTAGTCATGGCCCCTAACACAGTAATTTCTCCAACAGAACATTTAAAATACTGAGTTTTTTTCTTTCTTAATCTTATGTGGAAACTGAGAGTTTATAAGAGGAATAAATGCCCCATTGTCATGGCAAATTCAAAGTTAAACTGACATTTTTATAACAAATACATGCCCGTATTTTAATGAGGCAGATATTAAAGATTTTGAGTATGCCTGAAATTTTTATTAAAACAAAGCTAAACAGCATCTAAAGATTCATTTGGTATGTCCCTTCCTATGGCTTGGAATGACTCTCAATAGTTTATAGCTCACTTTCTAGAAAAAGAAGCTCTCAGTATGCAGCGGTAATTTATTTCGAAGTTTGATAGCCTTTGTTTCAAGAGATTCTTCCTTACATGTGCCCTAATTTGCTGCTGGAGCCACTTTCCTGTTGATGCATCTCCACTGGAGATGGAGAACATCTGATTATCATCTTCAGAAAAACAAGTCATCTTTGTGAATCTCTCCACAACTCTTTAAAACCGCTAAACTTACTGAATTTATGCACCCATTTTTCTTCCCTGCTCATTTTCTCCTACACTCACCATGAAGAGATCATCAAGAAAAATGTTGACTACATACATTGTCCCCACCAAGATTTTGTTCTACTTTCAGACTTTAAGCACACCTCCCGCTACAGGGTCCCTAAATGACTTGGCTTCCGATTTGCCTACCTTAAGGGAGCACTAGCTGTCTGCGACCAACTGAGACGGAACAGAGCAGAAGCTGGCAAGCCTTCACTCAGAATGTCTGAGGAAGGAGCTCAACAATCTTCATTTTTACCAAACACCCCAGGGAGCTCTGGAGCAGGGTCAAGACCCATTTTTGAGGAACCTCAGACTAGAAACACAATTCTAGGCCTCCGACCAGATAAGCCCAACAAGCAGCTGCCTGGTTCTTTAAAGCCTTCAGGTTTTAGACCCGAGTGGTTCGGGCCTCCACCTGGACCCTGAATAAAACACAGGTAACGTCATAGGTAAACACTTTAATGATCTGAAAAGCATTACCTTCCCCCTCTTTCAACCTCCCTTTTAGAAACCACCTTGCCTCCATAAGGCATCTGTCCTATGCTAAACCTTCAGTGGGGACCTGTGGTGTTCAGAATACCTAGGAAGTGCTGAAATCACTAGTTTTAGCAGATCTCAGTTCCAATTAACTGGCCATCAACAAACTGAGTTTTGTTTTTTTTTTTTCCTTAAAGACAACTTAGTTGTTTTCTTTTAAAAAAAAAACAATAAAAGATCCTCAAGTATTAAGAATCAACTTGGCAGCAGATGTTTCACATAAATCTAGTTGCGTCTTCTCTCTCACCTCAGTTCCAAGATTAAACTGGGACATTATCAGAATGTAAACAGGGGGTGGGGTCAGGGGGAAGGTTATTTGATTAAAAATGGCAAGTACAAGTCATCTCTGAGCTATCTCCAAATTTCCTCCCATACCTTGATCTGCATAGCTCAGAAGCTGAGACTAGACATAACTCTAATAAGAGCAACAGTACCATATAGTTCTTGAACAAAAATAAGCTAATTTTTAGAACCCTGAATTAGCTGGCTCCTGAAACTCCACTTTCAATAGTGTTACCTACCCATCCACTGGAGTTTACTAAAATCTGTAAGTAGGAGCTACCTATGTGTGATACATACCTCTCTCCCAGAAAATGAGAAACAAACAAACCCTAAAACACTTTAAAATGCAACATCTGATATAGACCACTAGAGATAGGACAAAATACTCAATTCTTCTGACCCCAAGTCATCCTATGATACCACACAATGCACACCTGTATTAACACATCTGAGGACCAACCTCCACGCTTTCCCACAGCCTCTGTGACTGAGGACACTTTTTCCATTAGCATTCAACATGCATACTCATCACCCAAATAAGAAAAATAATTTATTTTGCCCAGGACATTTTAAAAAGTAGTTATTATGTAAATTGGGCCATATTTTATATACAAACATGATAAAATCAATCATGAAATTAATTTATTATCTGAATCTGCTCTGGAAAACAGCATAAGGCAACTGTAAAACAGAATGTATTGCCAACATTTGTACTGGAATCCATTTCAGCAGTTTTACAACTTTTTTGAGGGAAAAAAAATTATTTAATAATTTATAACAAGGCATTTATCTGTCTCATAAACTCAACTCAGCAAAGCTGGGTTTAGTGCTTACCTTACACAAGAGACTGGTGTCTACATTAGGGAAGCCAACATGAATTACACAGATCCCCAACACCCCCAAACACAAAGGATTCAAGGCCAGTTAAGTCAGACAGCTTTCATCAAAAGCCTAACAGCATACAACTCTCCTTCCCAGGAGTGATTATCATTTTTTGGTACCAAAGGAGAAATATTTTAACAAAATACTAATATTTAAAAGAAGAACTGAAAAATGTTCCCAGATTAAGGCTACATCACAGCCCTTCAGGATATAACATCCAATTTAATCATACATCTGATTTAATCATATGCAGTTTTCACTTGAATTGCATAAATGCTACGTTCTATTCAAACATAACAACATTACATGGGCATGCACTTATTAACCAGTTTCACAGTGTTGAGAGCAATTCCGACTTAAACCACGGTTTTCTTTTTTTTTTTTAAGCAGCAGGGGCAGGCTGACTCCCTCACAGTTTTTCAAACACAACATTAAAAGTAGGATTTTGACATATCAAAAAGATGAAAAGCTTACACTCTGCTTTCTGAAATAGAGGCAGAAAAGGGCCCAAAGTTGTTTTGTGTGTCCTGCAGTGACCGCCAAGCAGTCTCTTTAGAATCCTGGGACTCAGGAACCCCAATGCTAGACCCAACTGGAAACCACTGGCTCCAGGCCTCAGTGGGGATATGCCTGCAGGTGTCAGTAACCATCAGGTGCAGCAGTGGGAGGCAAAGAAATCATTGCCTCTCTTCCAAACAGAACAGAGCAAACATTTGTTTCCCAAGCCAGTCTCAAGTGAGGAACTTATCAGCAGGATCTCTGAGAGACTGAACACAGGAGCCTGGTATTTGCATAAGCACAAATGTAGCTCATCTTCACAGGTAACACAAACTAACCCACATTTGAACTGTCAATACTTAAACACTAAACACAAAATTGTCTTGATTTATCAAGCCAAAGGGATTTCACTATATATTCTGAATTGAAAACACTTTTCTCAAATGCACAGTAATAGTCACATAATTTATGAAAAAATGGACCTCACCTTCCACCTGGCTTTACAGTCTTTAGGCCTCCAGTGACCTCCCGGCTCAATATCTAAATCCTTGGAGAAGAGCTGATGAATTTCATCAAAACTGACTTCACTTACATTGACATTGAGGAATCCCCCTAGAAGGTCAAAAAGGTGAAGAACCACTTAAATATGAAGTCAGACAAACAACAATCAGCAGTACACTGGCACAGCGTACTTGCTGGCATAGTACCCTTTAGTCCTGTTTTCACCATTTAATTGTTAATACCACCTTTCAGTGTTACTGTGGATGATAAATCATACGGTTACCCTACTATCTTTGGCAAATCAGCCAAAGAAAACCAAAGCACTTAAGCTTTTTACTTTTGAAGAGTTGACTCATTGGAAAAGACTCTGATGCTGGGAGGGATTGGGGGCAGGAGGAGAAGGGGACGACAGAGGATGAGATGGCTGGATGGCATTGCCGACTTGATGGACATGAGTTTGAGTGAACTCCGGGAGTTGGTGATGGACAGGGAGGCCTGGCGTGCTGCGATTCATGGGGTCGCAAATAGTCGGACACGACTGAGTGACTGAATTGAATTGAATTGAATATGATGAATATTATAGTATTCTTTAGTAAGTGTTTGCAGTCATGACAGTATAGCTTATCATTTCAATTTATTCAACTATTTAGAAACCATTTTTAATTTCAACATAATCAACATAGAAGACATGAACGCCCAGTATATAAGAATTAATTAAGCAGTTAGTTTGGGAGCTGAATCCTAGCTTCTATGTCTTAGGGAAATTACCTAACTTCTTTGTGCCTCAGTTTTCTTATTTGTAAAAAGAGATCTGCTTCCCACTGTGGTCATATCCCATTAGATGCTGGGCACAAAGGTACACAGGCAGGAAATTTAGCTGTTACTACTGTCATCCAGATTACTGACATTCCTTAAGAGAGAATCTGCAAACACAATTCAACAAATTTATTTTGAGCACCTACCATGCATTACCTTGACATGCAAAATGAAAACTATAAACTTCTAAGATGTTCCTGGTCTGCTAGGCACTCTCTCTTCGAGATAACAAATAAATGATATTCCTGGAGCTATTTTACTAATATTTTTTCTAACATATATCATGGAAAAAGGAATGACTCTTGCATGGAAAACCATTTCCATTAACTCAATCAATACCAACCAAGAACTACGGATGTATACATGTATCTATTCTTCCCCAAATTTCCCTCCCATCCAAACTGCACATAATACTGAACACAGTTTCCTGTGCTATATGGTAGGTCCTTGTTGGTTATCCATTTTAAATACAGCAGTGTGTACATGTCCATTCCAAACTCCCTAACTGTTCTTTCCCTCTATCCTTCCCCCTGGCAACCATGCATGGATGGTTGAGTCCCTTTGCTGTCCACCTGAAATTATCACAACACTGTTAATCAGCTATACCCCCAATACAAAATAAAAAGTTACAAAAAATAAACTTAAAAAAACAAACAATAACTAAGGACTAACGACTACGTTCTTTCACCTCATTGTCTCATAAAACGCAAACCAACAAATATTGAGGCTTCCTATTTCAAGGGATCTGAGCTCAGTGGCCATGATTCCACACATGCAGTCCGCCAGCCCTCTGTATCCATGAGGTTGGCTGAAATCTGTGAATGCAGAACCTAATGTGGAGGGCCGACAGAGTAAGGGAAGGACTTGAGCATCCTCATACTTTGGCCCTTGATCCAATGCCCCTCAGATACCGAGGAACAACTGAAAAACACTCGGTCGCTCTTCAAGAGACCCCCTTTCCTTTCCTCCTGCTACTTTCTATTCTGTAAGATTTCACAGCCGCCCATCTTCCCATCTCCCTCCTCATCCTAACTAGGCAGGAACATAGTCACTACCATTAAGCACTTAGGCATTACTTGTTTCATTTTGTTGTGTGCGTTCTCAGTCATGTCTGATTCTATGCAACCCCATGGACTACAGTCCACCAGGCTCCTCTGTCCATGGGATTTTCCAGGCAAGATACTGGAGTGAATTGCTATTTCCTACTCCAGGGGATCTTCCCCACCCAGGGACTGAACCAGCATCTCTTGCATCTCCTGCATTGGCAGGCATACTAGAGAGAAGTATTTCAAAATGCAAATGGCTTTGCTACATAGAGTAAGCCAGGAAAAAATCTGAGATCTTCTCGTGTCTGTTCCTCTAACCTGTGCTGTCTTTTATAACCAACTACCCACCCTTTCCTGTGACAAGATATGCAAAGTAGCTAATCTTAGAAAGGTCAGATTTACCTAATCTATGAATTTGCAGAGAAAGGACAGATCAAACATAAGATCCATCAGTCGACATGAGCATAGACTCTTATGACTCAGCTGACAGAAACAGAATCTATAACTGTAATCAGATAAAATTCACACAAGTAAATCTGATGCATTTCTTGGTATGCATGATTCCCCAAATGATAGTAATTAGACTAAATAAGCATTCATATAAGGAACCGAAGTTGGTATTCTTTATGCACTGCTAAACCAATTTTTTTGCCTTTTGCCCAGCTTTATAGCTTCAACAGCTGCAATCATCATTATTGTTAGCAGTTTGCTCCAGCATCATTTGTAGTTTAATTTTCATTTTGAACACACATCTGCCAGCAAATTAAGAGGTGGGCCTTATATCTTTATCCTCAATGGGGGAGGGGGCTCCAGTGCCCATCACTTAGCAATCTCTGATGTCTGAGGCACCCGAAGTTCACCTTCTTCCCCCCAGTAGCCCCCCATTCACATTCTTCAGAGACCCTCAGCATCTTTTCTATGTGCTTATTGCTCTTTGCTCTGAAATCTTAATATCTTACGGGCTGAAGGCCAAACATGACCCAGTGGCATGAGGTTGTCATGCCAGGAGTAAAAGCAACCTCACTACTCGGGGGTGGGGATGAAGGGGTGGGGGACAGGCTCCAGGACAGACACCACCACCACTGGGAACAGCAAGAGTGTGATCAGAAAGACAGAAGGAAAAATAAACACTGATTAGTGGAGGTGGGGTGGGGTGGGTTGATGAGAAAAACCAACTTCTGTTTCTCTGAAAACACAGCCATTTCTTTCCGAGTCGCTGCCTGTGCGTTTCACAGTGTGATAACCCTGCTCACACCCGGAGTCTGGACATTTAGATAAGAACTTGAGTGCAGGATGCCCATCACTAAAGCGCCTACTCTGCTTTTCCTGGGGAAGCTTTTCAGATAAACACTCAGAGTTAAGCCTCCACCCCAATCACCTTGTAAGTGATAGGTGTGTGTTGTCCCGCTCCCCATCCGCTGGCTGGTGACCTGGGCGGAGGGCGCCCCCAGCCCCCAGCTCCCTGGGCCCTGGCCCCCCCCTAGAATCTGTGAGTAAATCTTGAGACTCTACTTCCTTCTTGTGGTGTACTGAAACTGCACCTTCCATCAAATGACCCCCGGGCTCTACGTTCCCCAAGTGGGAGCTTGGATGCTAAGGGAGCCACCTGCCAACCAGTATGGGTAGCGGGTGCCCCCTCATTCAGCAGGTCATCATCTGCATGTTATTAATACACCAGCTCCAGCTGCTCAATACACTTGAGAAGGAGGATCGGATGGTGGGTACGGTTGGGGCCCCATACTCCTAGATACCTAGGAGCTGCAAACAGCTCTGTAACTTCCTCCTCCAGGTTGTTCAGTCTCTTGGGGAAGGAACCACTGCTGGCTGGAGGTCGGCTCCGGAGCTCTGAGTTGCTGTGTGTCGCTGATGCCGGGCCTGGCAGAGAAACCCCCTACCCGTGCTGAGCTGCTGGTGCTGTGCCGGGTCAGCTTCCCCAGCAGAGCCCGGCCAGCAGCCCCCAGGCTGAAGCACCTGCTTCCCTTTATTCTCTGAATGAGACCCCACCTGGCGTTGGCTGTGGAGGTGATTGGCTACAACCACCTGTGGAAGTCTGGGCGCTGGATGGTAGGGCTCTGCCTCTCTGTCTCTGGGCAGGGGTGGAGGCATGGGCTCTGAGGCTGTAGGAGCCAAGGAGAGCTCCCTGGAGCCAGAGCGGGGAGCTCTGTGTTGGGGCCAGCTACGGGGCCCCCCGTGTTGGGTCTGGACTGGATGCTGAGCTTGGAGAGCTGCTCTAACCCCTGAGCGGGGTAGCTCTGCCAGGGCCTTCATGGCACCCAGGAGGCAAGTGCATCATTCGTTGTTGAAAGAGGGGCCTCAAGCCCTGGGCACCAGCTCCTCCCAAGCCCCCAGAGGAGGTGAAAAAACTACTAGAGGGACCTCCCTGGCAGTTGGGTGGCTAAGACTCCACGCTCCCATTGTATAGAGGATCCGGGTTCAATCCCTGGTCAGGGAACTAGATCCCACATGCCGCAACTAACACCCGGCACAGTCAAATAAATAAATACTAAAAAAAAAAACTACTGGAAGCTTATAAGAGCCTCATGGTCTGGGCATTACTGGTGGCATATGCACATAGCAAGTTATGAAGGCTACGTACTCGCTGCGTGGAGCTTTCCCAAATGTGTCTGTTAATGCTGTACTGGTCGAGGTGGGTCCCGACCCCTCGGTGGTCAACTGGGACCCCCTGGAATGGGAGGTGGCAGCACAGGAGTTGGGGAAGAGGTGACCCCTACCCCAGGCGTTCCTTGTTACTATGCAGCATATACCAAAACGTCCAGCGATGGCCAGTGTGAGTGAGGAGCGGAGACACCTAGCTGTCCCATGACAGAAACGCAAGGGTTTGTTTTTGTTTTCTTTTTTAGGAAAATTCATTCAAAGCGAGAGGGAGAAGGTCACCAATTGGCTCTTTGAAGTCTTTGGAACTGGTTCTGGGCTCTGTTTATGGAGAAAGTGACCCTTCCAAGCCTATAGAGACAGAAGTAAGCAGCTCGGCCTCCCTCATGAGATGAGTGACAGGCTCCGTACTGGAGCTCCAGAGATCCAGGTCCCTGGTGACTTCACCTCGGGACAGCTGGACACAAGTTAGACGCCTCTGTCCAGGTGCTCTTCAGGAGACGGTGGGCCCGTCCCGGAGGATGCTGCTGTCACGTCTTGCCACGCTACCCCCCAGAAGCAGAACCCGGGATCCCACAGCTGAGCTCTGAGAGTGACAGCCACCAAGACCCCTGCCCCAGGGACCCTGCAGGTCCCTGAACTTGTCCCTTCCTCTGGGGGATGATCACCTGTTCTCTAATTATCCAGTGGGATGTTCTCATTGACACTGGAGGCCAAACTGCACTGCTTCCCTGGAACTGAAGTGAAGGGTACCCTGTTATGAGGCATAACAAGTAGGACCAACAGATGTCACTACTGACACCGTCCTTCTTAACAACCTCCTGGTGGTGGCCATCTACCCCGACCCTTTCCTGGCACAGGTATGGCTGCTCTGACCACACTCATGGAGTCCTAGGTCCCAGACCTGGTCCCAAGGAGTATAATCCCCGCCATCTTGGGTCTCACGGCGCAGACATCCTGGGTCTCGCAGCACAGCCATCTGGGGAGGACCCCTGAATTCTCCTCCTTCCCTCCACTTCCCTGCACCCAGTTTTCATACCAGGGCCCTTCAGTCTCCCTGGGAACACCCGCATCACTGAACAGAACCTCCCAATTCTTTTTCTGCCCCCTCACGTCAAAGCCTGAGACATTCATGCCATTATACTGGGAGTAGGTCAGCTACCTCCCTCAATGGGACTGAGGTGACTCAAGGTGCCACCGCTCTGGGCACAAAACAACACGTCATTACAGCAAACCCCAACCTGTGAGCTGCCTCGGCCGAGCACACCGCACAGGGCCCAGCCTTCAGGCGGCAGTGAGATTCTCCAGCACAAATGGCTCACTCACTGGCCCGGGAAGAAGGTGTGTGCATGTAAGGGGCACCCCGTCTGTGTGTATGTCAGTTATTCCACACAAACTTTAGACGAACGTTCAAAAGATGGCCCAACAGGTACTAGTATTCCACAATCTCGCCTGAGTTTTTAAAATCAAATACCTACCCTAACGTTATCCAAGGGCTTTATTTTTTTGGCTGGACTCCAAATAATGGAGTGGGTGGCTACAGACGGGACTGCAAACTGGCCTTTGTCTACTGATACTGCCAATGGCATTTCTGCTTTGTGTGCTGGGTGACCAACACCCTTGCCAATGGCCTTTAATATCTCCACCATTCACACAGTGTCCGTGATCTGCCCTGAAGATTAATAATGCTGAGGCATCACGGGATCAACTGTGATGAGAAAAACAACCTTTGTTTTCCTGAGCTGCTGCCTCGGCATTTTATGGTATGATAACCCTGCTCACATCCTGAGTCTGGACGTTCAGATAAGGGGTTGAGTTTGGGATTCCTGCCAAAAAACTCCCACTTTGCTTTTCCAGAGACCCCTTTAATAACAACCACTTAGAACTAAGGACAAGAAAACTCATTGACCTCTGCCCCAACCACCTTATCAGCAACAGATCCCTGGTACCTGCTCTCAACCTCCAGGGATGGCAGACCGCCCTTCCACCAGCTCTCTGTGCCCCTGCCAGTTTCTGGGATCCGTGAGTAATAAACCTTGTGACTGCTTCCTGTGTGAAGTGTATTGAAACGGCACCTTGAATCAAAACAATCCTGTGGGTCCCACTTCCCCAGAGCAGAAGCTCAGATGCTGAGGGAGCTCCCCACCAACCACTTGTCAGGGGCTTGTGCCCCTTTATTCAAACAGGTCATAATCTACCTATTACTAACTTCATACACCAGCCCCAGCTACTCAACATGTGGGTATCAGAAAAAAAAAACAAAAACTTATTCCTGTGCACAGAAAGTGAAGGAAAAGGGACATGTTATAGAGAGTGGCCAGGAAGAGGCACAGCGCGGGTGAGTGCGTGGTGACACAGTTTCCAAACTACCCCTGGTGGAAAGAACCTCACAGGTGAGCCTGTGGTGGGACCCCAAGTCCCTCCTCTCACAGTACCCACCAAGGCTACTCTCATCTCCTTACATACTGGGTGCCCCTCCAGGTTTCACTCAACAAAGTGTTCCACCCTGCAACACTATTGGTGGGAATGTCAACTGGTATAATCACCACAGAGAACCGCAGAGTGAAAGTGTTAGTCCCTCAGTCGTGTCCGACTCTCTGAGACCCCCTGGACGGTAGCCTACCAGGCTCCTCTAACCTTGGGCTTTCCCAGACAAGAACACTGGAGTGGGTAGCCATTTCTTCCTCCAGGGGATCTTCCCAACCTAGGGATCAAAGCCACATCTCCTACACTGGCTGAGAAGTTTCCCATATACTGTTCTTCAATGTCTCTTCTAGACTATCACCCCAACTCTTCATTTTAAGTGAAACACTATTCTTCTCAAACCGTGCTCACTGCTTACTCTCTGAGATCCACAAGGTTGGGGTGAGGCAAATAAGAAAGTACACTGCAGATTGATACCTACACTTCATAAAAAATCACTACTTTCTTTTTTCATAAATTGACCTCCTTTGAAGTTTCTGGCTTTTAGCCAAACTACCTTCCAAAATGCAGCCACGTTCACCGACATTCACCTCCTTCCCTGGACATCCTCCTGGCAACACCCAACTCTGAATTCACACCCTGAGCCCCACCGTCAGCTAGAATGCCTGGCAGCGTCAGTGGTGACAGCCAGCCAGTCCTGGCTCTAAGTTCTCTCTGCTGTCTCCCCATTTTTTCTGTCTCCCCAGTCTCCTAAAAAAGCAGTAGCTAATTTTGGTGGAGTGGCTAAGGATCACCAGGCCTGCCTGTTGAGAAAGAAGGTCTTGGGCCCATTCTCAGTTCCTGTGTCAGTAAGTGGGTCACATTTGTGGGCAGCCGGCTTTACACGTCAACACATTTCAGGGCTTGCACCACTGCCCACTGTTGAGTCCTGCCTCCCAGAGGAAGAAGCTAGAACGTCTCTCCCAACCTCTCAGCAGAGAGCAGCAGTCAAGTGATGAGATGCACCTGATGGTGACGCTGGAGCAGATGTGACAGTGACGGCAGAAGCTTCTGGTGTCGGGGGCCCCAGGAGCGGCACTTCTGGGCCCCAGACCTACGCAGGCGTAGCAGGAGCTGCGATCCCAGCCAAGTGGTGGCGGGAGATGCTTCCCAGAGTGGTCTGGGCCTTGCTCTGGCTGTTCAGCCTCTGAACCGAACTCTGCAGCCACTCAGGTTTTCTGCGGCTGCCTGATATCTCTTTATGGATTCCCCTTCCTCTTTAACCAAATCAAGTTACGTCCTGTGGTTGGCAACCCAGAAACCTTTCTTTATGGCTCTGAGCTTTGGCTTAGAGCAGGGGTCCCCAACCTCTGGGATCTAATGCCTGATGATCTGAGGTGGAGCTGATGTAATAATGGAAATAAGTGCACAATAAATGTAGTGCACTTGAATCATCCTGAAACCATCCCCCCACCATTCCATGGAAAAACTGTCTTCCACAAAACCGGCCTCTGGTGCCCAAGGTTGGGGACTGCTGGCTTAGAGGCCTGCATTTTTAACCCTCCTCCTCACTGCTTCTGGCACACACTGACCATCTCTGGACCACACCTGGAGCAACACAGCTCCATGAGTTTCACCCAATCACAGCACACCCGTGGAGAAACGGGCTGAATATTTGTGGTCCCCCCCTCCAAATTCACATGGCAAAATCCTAACCCCAAATGTGACGGTGTTAGGAGGTGGGGCCTTTGGGGAGTGATTACATCATGAGGATGATGCCCTCGTGAATGGGATTAGTGCCCTTATAGAAGAGACCCCAGAGAGACCCCTCACCCCTTCCACCACATGACGACAAGCAAGAAGACAGCCATCGATGAACCAGCAATCAGGCTCTCATCAGATATCAAACCTGCTGACACCCTGAACTCAGATGTCCAACCATCGAAACTGCGAGAAATAAACACCCGCTGTTTAAGTCACCCAGTCTATGGTATTTTTGCTTTAGCAGCCCAAACAGACTAAGACACACCCAGACACTCACAGACACTGTTATTTCCCCTCCCTTCCTGACCTGCCACATCTGATCAACAATTTCCCATGCTCAAATTCATCACTGAAAAACACCACTCAAATTCTTCCCCCTAGAAAATCAAGTAAGCACACAGATTAAACTCATTATTGAGGTAACAGTACCCAATTGATTGCCTTAAACAGAATAAGCTTCCAACAGAAACCAGTCACATTATCTGTAGCTTCTGACCACCCCTGTGGGGGGAGGGCTCTCTTGGCTAACAGGTAAGTCAGCACCTTTTAATGCACGATTTATTGACTCCACTTTGCATTCCCTACAACTACTTTTTAAATATTTACTTCTCACAGTTCAAGCTGCCCGGTCCTTCGTGGCCGCCCCCTCATATGCACGTGGTCTCTACTCTATTGGGAACATAGACGCAACAGGGCTGAGCCCCCTGGACTTTTCTCCCCCTCATCTCCAAATGGGTCTCACTCCTGCTTGGAGGAGGCGGTGTTCCTACTAGTCCCTACCAGCTCTTCCACAGGAGCACATTCTGCCTGTCACTTTCTCCAGGATCTGGGCTCCCTGGACACCTCCCTTCTCCTCCCTTCACTCGCATCTCAGTGTGTCCACAGCGTCCTCCCCCGCAGCGCTTAAAACTCACTTAAGTCCATCTCTTCCTAAATCGTTCTTCCCCTGACACCACCTAATCCACAGACTCCTTCTCCCCAGTCTCCTTCCCTTTCCCACAAAACTTCTTTTTGGTCGTGACCTGAGGCGTGTAAGGATCTTAGTTCCCTGACCAGGGGTTGAACTTGAACCCCGCTGCATGGAAGCGCTGAGTTCTAACCACTGGACAGCCAGGGAAGTCCTGAACTTTGTTTTAAACCAACTCGTTTTTACACGCTTCTGGGTCAGGATATCTGGCCTTCTAAGGACAGGATACCTGGCTTCTCATGTCACCACCCCACTGAAATCATGCTGACTGTGGTCCCATGAGTGTAAGACGTGCCCAGTTCAACAGCCTCTCACAGACACTCCCTTTACTGCTCTGAGATATGGGACAAGGCAGAGCCCTCTCCTTGTCCTTCGGGACACATCCACTGACCCCCCAGTCCCTGGCTTCTTTCCCCTCTTTGCTGACCCTCAGGCTCTGATGCTCTCCAAGCGCCCACTCATATGCAGCCTTCTTCCAGGCTCACTTGCTACCACCTCTAGCCCAGATCTCCCTGAAAAAATTCAGGCCCCAAAGTCTCCTGAGCTTTCAACAGAACAAGCCCAACACCAAACTCATTCACTTCCCCGTTCTCCCAAGTGTGAGGTTTATCCTGCAATCCGCCTTTCAGTTAACCACCACTGAGCCAAAACCTAGAAATCAACCCTGATCCCTCAGTTGGTCACCTCATCGGACCAAAAGCATCTCCTCTTCAGCACCACTGCCCGGCACGTACCGCAGCTGCTCCTCCAGGCCATGCAGGTAGCTCCATGTGGCTCTTCCAGACCCTGGTACTTCCCCACTCTTATTTATTCTCAACTGCTCATCTGAAGCATCTTTCTGAAGTCCTGTCCTAGCCCCACCATGTATCTACTGAAAGCAGGTAAAGGTTACATTTCCCAAAGTGGTGTTTCCCGCTTTGTTTTACCCTTTTCTGTCCCTGGATTCTTGGAAAACCATGCACCTTTAGAGATGCACCCCTGGCTGGAAGTCAACCCTCTGCACACACACTCAGGGCTCTGCTCCCCCAACGCCCACCTCATGGATGCCCAGTGATTCATGGGACCCAGGCAGCCCTCAGACTGGTGAGTCCTTAACACAGTGGCTCAGATGGTAAAGAATCTGCCTGCAATGCAGAAGACCCTGGGTTGGGAAGATCCCCTGGGGAAGGGAATGGCTATCCACTCCAGTATTCTTGCCTGGAGAATTCCATGGACAGAGGAGCCAGGCGGGCTACAGTCCATGGTGTCGTGAAGGGTCAGACACGACTGAGTGACCGAC
This sequence comes from Bos javanicus, assembly GCF_032452875.1. Classification (NCBI taxonomy): domain Eukaryota; kingdom Metazoa; phylum Chordata; class Mammalia; order Artiodactyla; family Bovidae; genus Bos; species Bos javanicus. The sequence goes on along the minus strand of NC_083891.1, from coordinate 25,544,286 downwards.
ACTATGACTATTTCACCTTGCTGTGCAGCCTTACCTCCTACACGTCCCACAACACACCCACCCCGGTCATAGCCGACCACTCCCCACTCTCAGGATACAGAGCCTCCTGTGCCTGCAAACTGCCCCTTCAGCTATCTGCTAAACCATCCTGCAAGACCCACTTTCAGCGTGCCCCCTCTCTCTGAAGTCTCTCTTTCCTTACAGAAGCAACTGCTGTCTCCCTTTTGTCACAACCCCTTCTCTGGGTGTGTCGCCTGCTCAGCTGGCAGGCACGTCCTCAGCCGTGCTTCTCCCCACCAGCCCCCCTGAACAATAGAGGCCCTGCTGCAGGCGGCTCATGACTCTGCAACGGCTCCCATGGCTTTTGTCTTCGATAAACACAGGCATGACGGTTTGTTACCATAAGCATTACTCGAGCTTGTCTGAAGTTTATTTGCTTATCTTTTCCCTCTCTGCTGATTTTTCATTTGAACTATTTAAACTCATCTCAAAAAGTCCTTGTGGCTTTTGTTGTGGTCCTAAGGCTAGCAACCATAGAAACTATCAACGTTAAACCACAAAGGCAACTATTCCAAAAACACTAGGACGAAATGCATTAAGGGGTCACTATAGAGGCACTGTCTTTGAATAGGAATTGAATGACAGGAAATCCACAGGTAAGTCTGTCTTCATTTTAATGCAGAGTGCACAGCTGACATCTTCCATCACTAACCTCACACAGAAAAATCAAAGCATCCATACTAAGCATTATTTTTCAACTCCAGATAAAGTGAATATTATTAATACGGAGTCCTTGCTCAGGCGCTCAGTCGTGTCTGACTCTGTGACTGCAAGGACTGTAGCCCGCCAGGCTCCCCTCTGTCCATGGGATTTTCCAAGCAAGAGCACTGGAGTGTGTGGCCATTTCCCTCTTCAGGTGAGTACAGCGAGTCTCCCGCAAATTTAATAAAGCTGAAAGTGGATTTGCCCTCTAGAGAATCTATAAACCCTAACAATAAAGAAGGATTCATTCACATTGTATAAATAATATCTAAAATAGATTTCATAATGTAATTGACTGAATGTGAAATAAATGCTGAAACCCATGCAGTCAACTGTACGTGAACTGGAGAAGTTCACTCTTTACCTTTATGGTAATCAGTGCCAGAAAAATCAAAAACGTTACAGCCAGATAATCAAACACCAATTTTAAGCCCTAACCTTATTTTCAGTCATTACAGGGAAATTCAGTATCATTCTTACGTGAATGGTTTTCATCTAAGTAGATCATCTTTTGACACAGCCTCTCCTTAACAAGGCTTCCCTGGTGGCTCAGACGGTAAAGCGTCTGCCTATAATGCAGGAGACCCGGGTTTGATCCCTGGGTCGGGAAGATCCTCTGGAGAAGGAAATGGCACCCCACTCCAGTACTATTGCCTGGAAAATCCCACGGACAGAGGAGCCTAGTAGGCTACAGTCTATGGGGTCGCAAAGAGTTGGACACGACTGAGCAACTTCACTTCACTTCACTTCTCCTTTACTATTATTTGGGGAGGTATGGAATTCAATCACTTTGTGTGACATTATGACAAGATTTTTCTAATTAGGTATTTTCTTTTCTCTGTCATTGATGGGAAAAAAATCTGCTAATTTAAAAAAAATTTAAGGATGCATAGATATATAAAAATAAATGCCTTCACTCTATACATTTCTCCTAGGTTTCTTACTCCCCTGATCATTGTAAAATCTGGCTCCATCATTCAAGGAAATGAGGAAAAGGAGAGGGAATAGCAAATTAACAACCACCAAGCTTCAGGTGCTGTGCTTCTCTTTATCCTCACGAAGTTGACATATGATTTCAGATTTTACAGACAAGCAAACAGGCTCGACTGTGCAGCGGTCACACAGCTAGTGAGGGGGTCTCCGCGGTGGCTCACACCAGCCCTCTTGGCAGAAGCCTCACTGTGGTGGCTGTGCCCGTGGCCCCCTCCTCAGGAGTTTCTGCATGTGACCATATTTCTATTAAACACCCCATCATGCTGGCCACAGCTAACTGGACAAGGGATTGGAGCTGGACCCAAAGCCGGCAGAGCCCTGAGGAGTCCTTCTGTGAAAAGGTGGTTGGACAAATTGATGTGATCCTCTTCTTCAAAAGAATGTAAGACTGATGGAAGCAGAGGGAACGAGCAGGAGAACCAAGACATTCTGCGAAAGGCAGGGAGGGCAGCCGTGACACCATCCTTCAAGCCCGTGACAGGAGCATTCACGAGTTATGGCGCTGGGGGACAGGGCGGGGAGAGGACGGGGGACAGGACGGCCTGGCCGGAAGATGCTCTGAAACAAGACTTCAATTAGCACCCACAAAGCACTAATTAAGAAAGTGGCAGCTAAACCAAGAACAGAAAGACTTCCTAAAACTCTCAACCCCTGAATATGCAAATTATGAAAATGAAATTATTGTAATCAATATTTCAACAGAGCATCACCCAGTAGTTTCAGTACTGCACAGACAGAAACATTCATTTTTAGAAGGCCTAAACTGCAATGACAAAGTTGACAAACATACAGGCACAAAAACCACAGCTTCAGTCCCTACTATGGGGCAGTAAAGGAGGTTACTGGAGAAGGCAACAGCACCCTACTCCAGTTCTCTTGCCTGGAAAATCCCACGGATGGAGGAGCCTAGTAGGCTGCAATCCATGGGGTCACTAAGAGTCGGACACGACTGAGCGACTTCACTTTCACTTTTCTCTTTCATGCACTGGAGAAGGAAATGGCAACCCACTCCAGTATTCTTGCCTGAAGAATCCCAGGGACAGGGGAGTCTGGTGGGCTGCCGTCTATGGGGTTGCACAGAGTCGGAAACCCACCACAACGAGAAGCCCAAGCTCTGCAGCTACAGTAGCCCCCGCTCACCGCAACTTGAGAAAAGCCCTCACAGCAACAAAAACCCAGCACAGCCAAAAATAATTAAAAAAAAAAAAACAAAAAAACACTGAGGCCTCACATCCAATTAATAAAAATCAGAAACTTAGGGGTTGGGCCCAAGAATTACGAAAGCTCCCCAAGCTATAGCACAGCCAAGATTGATTCCAGATCAGTGGGTCTGTGGCCCAAGGATCACCAACATCAACGTGACCTGGCAGCTTGTTAGAAATGAGACTTCTCAGACCCCACTCCACATCTACTGACCAAAACTCTGAAGGTTGGGCACAGAAATGTGCACTTTACAAGACTGTCCAGAGATTCTGATGCACCCTAAAGTGTGAGAACCATGGCCTTAGATGACAATAAAAGGTGACTCTTACTTTTAATTATAGTTATATAATATCTATCAAAAATATACTGAAAAATCCTACAAATACGCCAGGCTAACTTCCTCAATAAAGAAAAGTTATAGAAAGACATAAAAAACACACTTACTTAGGACATTAAAAATAAGCAATTCAAAATAATGTTTACTTAAATTTTAACTATATAAAGATCAAGATACTAACTTATATGTATGAAGTATGCTTAAAATCGGGGCGGGGGGAGGTACAGACACAAACAATGAAAAACTGCAAATAATAGCTCCATGGCTTCTGACTGATTATAGAGCTTTTTTTTTTTAATGATAATGTATTATCTTCGTAATTTTGAAAAAAAGACATATTTAAAATACAGTATCTTGACCTTATATTATACACAAAAATATAAAACAAAATTATTAGAAGTAAATAAGAGAGTATTTGTATGGCTTTTGGGTAACAAGGAAAGCTTTCTTGAGACCAAAAAAAGTGAAAGCCTTAATGTGATTGATACACTTAGAAACATAATTTTAAAATAAATGACTCCATAAACAAAATGAAAAGACAAGCCAATTACAACACAAATAGCAGAGAGTAGGACACCGCTAGAATATATAAAGAACTCCCACGGATCCACACAAAAATCTAACCAACCAATACGGAACCAATAAAGCAGTTACTGAGTCACAGGAGAGAAAACTCAAAACTACTCACAAACACAGGAAAAGTCACCCAAGGCTGCTAGTAATGAAGAAAGTAAACACTTAGACAAGATACCCTTTTAAATTTATCATAATAGCAAAAAGTGTTTTATCCATAAGAAAGGCAAAAATCTTAAAAGTCCATCAGTATCAGAGTAATGCATTCGTGCTTTGCTCCTGGGGATATCAATGGGGATAGCTGCTGGGGAGTGCAACCTTGCCAGCCAGCCCAGCAATTATACTTCTAGGCACATGGAAATGCCTGATGCTGTCCTTACAGTGCTGCTTTGTGATACCAAAATTTTAGAAACAAACTAAATTTTCATCAGCAGAGAGAAAGGTAAGTGAAATATCATACATTTATTCAAAAATATACTATACAGTGGGCTTCCCCAGTGGCTCGGTGGTAAACAATCCACCTGCAAGGCAGGAGACACAGGAGATGCAGGTTTGATCCCGGGGTCAGGAAGATCCACTGAGAAGGACATGGCAACCCACTCCAGTGTTCTTGCCTGGGAAATCCCACAGACAGAGGAATCTGAAGGGCTACAGTCCATGGGGTCGGCCACAAATGAGCATATCCCTACACAGTTCACTTTTTTATACTGCACCATAGTTAATGACAATAAATAGATCTCTATGTATCAACATGGACAGTTCTCAAAAAATAACTAAGAAAGCAAGTTACAGAAAAAAATGCAATTTTAAAACCACTTATATAAATTCTTAAAGCCTTTGAAATATTTTAATTTTCTACCCATATAAAAGATATTAAAATCACTCTAAGAGTAATTTTAAGAATATACATGAAACTCACAACAGAGGTTATTTCTGGGTAAGTGAAAAGCTTTTCTTCAGTTTTTCAATCCTGCTCCCCCCTACAAAAAATTGCTCTGCACCCCTCAAAAGTCAAATATAATAACACGCTACACGATATGAACATGAGCACCCTGATAATGACCTGAGGGTGGTGTCCTCAAACCATGTGAATTTTATTATGTTATTATAATACAAGCACATAGCTGAAGTGAAAACGAGATGAAACTTACGCATGTAAGGCAGTTTTTCTGGGCAGGGGAGGTATGGTGAATATGTGAAGTTTTCCGGAAGATATGTTGTTGTTTGAACAAGATAATCACTTGAATTATTGCCTTCAGGATAATCTTAGAGAGAGAGAGAAAAAAAAAGTTACGACCAAAAAATTGCCTTTTGCTTTGCTCCTAGTAAGAAATATGTCGCTGTCACTGTGTAAACACTACACTCTGCGATCCACAGCAGCACTTAAAAGCCAATTATCTAGAAAGAACTAGGGAAAAGCAAACTACACCCGCCGGGACTGCTCTCCCGTTCACCCTTCACGGCTGCCAGAAGGGACCTCTCAGCATGATTTCCCAGGGGACACTGGGACGAGGCTGGAGCGGAGCGGCCGGATCCGCGCGTGTGCACACACAGCAGACTCATTTGCCACCAGCAGAGAACACCTGCTCCCATCCCTCTCCGAGCTGAGGCAGATGCAAAAGGGGAGTGAAAGTGTACCAGGGGTGCGAGAGCGTGGGCTCAGCAGTGTGGTGCACGGGCTTAGTTGCCCTGTGGCATATGGGATCTTCCCCGACCAGGGATCGAACGGTGTCCCCTGCACTGGTAGGGAGATTCTCAACCCCCTGGCCAAAGAAGCCACCACAATGAGAAGCCTGTGCACCACAAGAGAGAGTAGCCCCTGCCTGCCACAACTAGAGAAAGCCCACGTGCAGCAGTGAAGACCCAGCAGGGCCAAAAATAAAATACAACTGTATATATGTGTATTAACATATATATAAAGAAAGTGCTCCAGGGGGATCATCTCTACTATCAGGCAGCCCAGGGTGCTCTGGACACCCACATGGCCACAGCATGCTGCATTTGCAGCCACAGAGAGCAGACGGTAGGAGTAATGTTTTCTCACTGCCTCACACTTAAGAAACTGAGATTTACCCACTCAACTGACTTCTGCAATACAGCCCAATTAAAAGTCTTAAATTAGTCATACCCAACGCGTGGGCTGCAGTTTCTGGAGCACCCTGGAGCTATTATTACATTAGGTCTATTATTTTTAGAGTCAGCAAATTATGGAACACAGAGGTACTGGTTTAGAGTGCCAAGATCAAGTACTGAGTTCAAATCCTGCACCAACATGCACTAGCTTGGTGGCACAAAGCAAGAGAAGAAAAGTTTCTCTTCTGCACCTGCCTCGTGTCAGATTTCAGAAAGATAAGTGTACAAAGTGCTCAGAACAACCCCAAGTCCATATGCATATTCAGGAACTTCAGCTAGGAGTGACTGCTTTAGAAATGAGCCCCTCAACCTGGAACAATCAAGAGCCTTAGGAATTTTTTAACTTGGAACCGAGGAGATCACATCTCAGTCCCTTTCTGGAACAAAGTTCTGAGAAATTCTGAGAAGCAAATCTGGGAACCATGACCTGATAGCTTCCTGCTATGCAAGAGGAAGCTAGTGTAAGAAAATGAGACCAGCACCCAGTCAATAAGAGACGAGAAATGGAAACGGCTGATTACACCAGTCTGTCTTCTGGATCACAAACTTTGTACCCACAGGAAATGAAGTTCCAGCAGCCACTTTGGAGAAGATGAAGACTTTACTTCAGACCTCAGTAATCTGCTCTAATGAAAAACGCATTCCTATAAGAAGTGGCCAGCAAGAAGAGTTAGGAAAAGGGAAAACGGACGTATGACTTAAAAGGGCGGTCTGCCTACCAGCGACCAGCAAGCACAAGACTGAGGGTCAAAATCACAGGCTTCAGATCACATGAGATCAGTCGCTCAGTCATGTCCGACTCTTTGCGACCCCATGAATCGCAGCACACCAGGCCTCCCTGTCCATCACCAACTCCCGGAGTTCACTCAGACTCACGTCCATCGAGTCAGTGATGCCATCCAGCCATCTCATCCTCTGTCGTCCCCTTCTCCTCCTGCCCCCAATCCCTCCCAGCATCAGAGTCTTTTCCAATGAGTCAACTCTTCACATGAGGTGGCCAAAGTACTGGAGTTTCAGCTTTAGCATCATTCCTTCCAAAGAAATCCCAGGGCTGATCTCCTTCAGAATGGACTGGTTGGATCTCCTTGCAGTCCAAGGGACTCTCAAGAGTCTTCTCCAACACCACAGTTCAAAAGCATCAATTCTTCGGCGCTCAGCCTTCTTCACAGTCCAACTCTCACATCCATATATGACCACAGGAAAAACCATAGCCTTGACTAGACGAATCTTTGTTGGCAAAGTAATGTCTCTGCTTTTGAATATGCTATCTAGGTTGGTCATAACTTTCCTTCCAAGGAGTAAGCATCTTTTAATTTCATGGCTGCAGTCACCATCTGCAGTGATTTTGGAGCCCCCAAAATAAAGTCTGACTGTTTCCACTGTTTCCCCATCTATTTCCCATGAAGTGGTGGGACTGGATGCCATGATCTTCGTTTTCTGAATGTTGAGCTTTAAGCCAACTTTTTCACTCTCCACTTTCACTTTCATCAAGAGGCTTTTTAGCTCCTCTTCACAGGCTTATTGAACTGCAAAAGTTAAACCTCACCGCAGACTCCTGGAAATTGAATGTGAAGCACATGAGAAGAATCAAAGAAACTTAAATACCTCTGGTCCATGTCATGACCTAACAAACATTCATGCATCATCAAAATACAATAGATGAAGGGAATTCCCTGGTGGTCCAGTGGTTAAGATTTCTTGCTTTCACTGCCAAGGGCCTAGGTTCAATCCCTGGTCAGGGAACAAAGATCCTGCAAGCCACAGGTGTGACCAATAAATAAATAACAAAGCAAACTGAAGACATTCTTTAAAAAAAAAAAATACAGTAGATGGAGATGCAGCCTGGGAGCCAGGAAGACACTTTGGAGCAAAGACACACACCCTTCAGGCCTACCTGCTGGAAGGGGCCCTGCAGACCAGAGCCCCTTATAAATAAGTGGCAATTCCTCATGAATTTGCAACTTGTCAGTCAGGTTTGAAGGTAAGTGTATTACCAGAAAACCTCAACGTGACAAATAGGGCCCAGTGACAGTACAGTGGCTAAGACCTATTCCACCAGAAAGTGAGAAAGCCTCAGTAACAAAGTCCTCCCCCACTCATGCCTTTCTCCAAGGAAGCCTGCAGAGCATTTGGTAAGGAAAGCCCTCTAAGACAGAGGGCAGAGGGGTTCAGTGGACATTACCAGTTTTTATGCCAATACATGCAGGGACAGACAAAAACCACAGAAACAAACCCCTCTAGGAGACCACATCTGTGTCTCATCCATAGATACCTGAAAGATTTAAAGATACGAAGTTCCAGATGTTCAAGCTGATTTTAAAAAAGGCAGAGGAACCAGAGATCAAATTGCCAATATCCGCTGGATCCTCGAAAAAGCAAGAGAGTTCCAGAAAAACATCTATTTCTGCTTTATTGACTATGCCAAAGCCTTTGACTGTGTGGATCACAATAAACTGTGGAAAATTCTGAAAGAGATGGGAATACCAGACCACCTGACCTGCCTCTTGAGAAACCTGTATGCAGGTCAGGAAGCAACAGTTAGAACTGGACATGGAACAACAGACTGGTTCCAAATAGGAAAAGGAGTACGTCAAGGCTGTATATTGTTACCCTGCTTATTTAACTTCTATGCAGAGTACATCATGAGAAATGTTGGGCTAGAAGAAGCACAAGCTGGAATCAAGATTGCCAGGAGAAATATCAATAACCTCAGATATGCAGATGACACCACCCTTATGGCAGGAAGTGAAGAGGAACTCAAAAGCCTCTTGATGAAAGTGAAACAGGAGAGTGAAAAAGTTGGGTTAAAGCTCAACATTCAGAAAATGAAGATCATGGCATCTGGTCCCATCACTTCATGGGAAATAGATGGGGAAACAGCAGAAACAGTGTCAGACTTTATTTTGGGGGGCTCCAAAATCACTACAGATGGTGACTGCAGCCATGAAATTAAAAGATGCTTACTCCTTGGAAGGGAAGTTATGACCAACCTAGATAGCATATTCAAAAGCAGAGACATTACTTTGCCAACAAAGGTCTGTCTAGTCAAAGCTATGGTTTTTCCAGTGGTCATGTATGGATGTGAGAGTTGGACTGTGAAGAAAGCTGAGCGGCAAAGAATTGATGCTTTTGAACTGTGGTGTTGGAGAAGACTCTTGAGAGTCCCTTGGACTGCAAGGAGATCCAACCAGTCCATTCTGAAGGAGATCAGTCCTAAGTGTTCTTTGGAAGGACTGATGCTAAAGTTGAAACTCCAGTACTTTGGCCACCTCATGTGAAGAGTTGACTCATTGGAAAAGACTCTGATGCTGGGAGGGATTGGGGGCAGGAGGAGAAGGGGACGACAGAGGATGAGATGGCTGGATGGCATCACTGACTCAATGGACACGAGTCTGGGTGAACTCTGGGAGTTGGTGATGGACAGGGAGGCCTGGTGTGCTGCAATTCATGGGGTCACAAAGAGTCGGACACGACTGAGCGACTGAACTGAACTGAAGCATGACATAAGTGTGAGTGCCAAGTCACTTCAATCATGTCTGTCTTTCTAAGACCCATGGATTGTAGCCTGCCAGGCTCCTCTGTCCATGGGATTCTCCAGGGAACAATTTTAGAATGGGTTGCCATTTCCTTCTCCAGGAGATCTTCCCAACATACAGGGAACAAACTCTCACCTCCTGCAATGGCAGGCAGGTTCTTTACCACTAGCATCACCTGGGAAGCTTCAAAATAAGTGTCAGGAAGTCCAATAAAGTTCTGATTCTTTTCTCAAAATCCTTTAAAAACTATAGATACATGTATCAGATTTCTAGTAAAAACAAACAAACAAACAAACTCTTCTCCTTTTACTGGGGACTCAAACTATAAACTATGCCAGCCACGCATCTACTCTGTACTGTGCATTTGTAGGAGCTGAAAATAGAAGATAAATAAGCTTGTCCCTGGGAGTCCACTGCCTTTCTGTGGTCCAAAGGCCCATTTTCTTATAATCCCGAAGAAGACAAGTATTAACACACAGTCCTAAAGTAATTTCTTAATGTCGTATAAATTTAAATAAGAGCATTTTCTTACTATACATAATTTATTAATTCTTGTCATTAAAGCCTGGGCCCCCTCTCTTAGCCACAGACTCTGATTCTAAATCCACATCCAAGTCACAAAGGTTTAAAGCTCTCCAGACCTCTCTGCAAAACAGACTGTTAACACGGCTCCCTTTGGGGAGTCTCGTGTCAACGGGAGGGCTGGAGGATTGTTTTCACTGTTTATTTTCAGGCTAAAATGACTGAATTTGTCACGAAAGAAACCATGGATCACTTTTATCAGTTTATAAAGAATCAATTTTAAAAAACCCTCAGAGACATGCAGTATCATTATATTTTATCCTTTAAATACAAAGTTTTTTAGCTAAAACATGTGACTCTTGGCAACGTCCTTATAAATGATCACAAGACCTCAACTCATTGTCAGGCTAATAAAAATGTCTGTACCCTTCAGTAATGCATCTAGCGGCAGTTACGTCATCCCAGTGTGTTGTGAATATAAAAACTATGCACCCCCTTGCCATATGTCTATAAATCTCTTTTAATTGAAATCAAATTGCCTTTGATTTCTAGCATCTAACACAGCATCTACAAAACAGAAGATACTCACTACAAAAGAATACTTCACAACTGATAATGTGGCCAACAATGATTTAAACTCTGGGAGACTATGATGTAATAAACCCACAAAACTGTTATTCCTACCAAAGTGCTGAGGCCCATGTAGCACACCCCCAGCTCAAAACCCAGGAGCTTTAAAAGATGACGCATGACAGATGCTCCAGAGGCCGATCTACCACAACCGCTGTAAAATGCAGACATTATTTCATCTAATGAACGGATGAAAACACAGTGAGACTTGGGCCCCTGCCTTCTTCCTCCCTTTCAGAGCTACACCGGAAAAAAAAGGAACCCAGAATGAAAACTGTTAGACAAGCCCCTCCTTGGCTCTCACTGGATCTTAAGAGAACAGGCCAAATGAGCCCTCTCTAGGGCTTTGTTTCCCCTGCGGCTGAAAGCAGGTAACAGAAACCCAGTCAGCGTTCTGGCCTGTTTACTGCTTGCCGGGTCAGGCTGGCCAAGTCCGAGGGCCTCCATCCACGCACCCGCCGAATGAGGAAGTGTGCCGGCTTATTTCTAACAAGCCTACTGGCTCTAACAGCACGTGACCTTTGTCATCTGTTCTGATAACTGCTCACTGAATAATACATTTTGTTTTCTTAATTTGACTGACTCCATGAGCTACAAGGCAAGGTACCATTTGATTATAAAAGTACATGATTTCTTTACAAAAATTTTATATAAATCTCTTTACACTTGATGCTTCAGAATGTCAGGCACATGGTTAAAAAGTCCTATTTGGAATCAAAAGTACTTAGAAATATCACAATTTGCCACTACGTGTTAAATATTATGCTTTTTGCTAACTAGTTTTATTGGCATATAACACTGTATTAGTTTAAGGTGTACCACATAAGGATTTGATACTTGGATATATTGTGAAATGATTACTACCAGGCTAATTAATTAACATCCATCACATGGTTACATATTTTTTTCTTGTGATGAGAATTTTAAAGATCTAATCTAAGTGATAAATTTTCAATGAGTCAATACATATTTCTCAACTCTTCCCTGGAGCCCAATCAGTCCTTTGTACACCTTACTGACCACTGTCTCCTTTGGGGCAGATTTTATCTGTACCTGCACAGAAATAAATCACTGAATTATAAGTAGCTATTTACAGTTCCATCTCTCCCAGAAGCCTAGAGATCTTCCATAAAATGAAGATCTTTTATTCTTTTTTTGGGGGGTGGGAGGTGGGGGAGGTAGGAATGCTTTATTTTTGAATTGTACTATCTGCCTTTTGGGCTTTCCTGGTGACTCAGTGGTAAAGAATCCCCATGCCAATTCAGGAGATTTGGATTCAATCTCTGAGTCAGGAAGATCCCCAGGAGAAGGAAACGGCATCCCACTCCATGATTCTTGCCCAGGATCCCAAGGACAGAGGAACCTAGCAGGCTATAGTCCATAGGGTCGCAAAAGAGTTGGACATGACTTACAATAATATCTGCCTTTTACAGTGAATGCTACATGCCAGATTTTCATTTTAGTCTTATAATTCTATGAAACAAGGTAAATGAAAAAGCTGGGCATAAAGAACTTGCAGAATCTTTTAAATATTCACAGGTTAGTTGGTATAAGAACAAGTACTAGATCCAGAATCCTTTGATCCTTAAACCAGAGAATATCAGCAGTCGGGAAGACAAGCTCTCGCCCTGGTTGACCAGTTACAAGCTGTGCAGCCTTGGGTTGGTCACTTCATCTGGGCTTTGTTGTCTCAGATGTATAATAATGGGGTTGAAGCAAGTGATCTCTAATGGTCCTTCTAGATCTAAAGTTTCAAGATTATTTCCCCTAGAAAAAGTAATGTGGCAATGTGGGAGAAAGACCATGCTGTTGGAAAGCACAGTTTTGAAAGGATGTTTTTCTTCATGTTGTATCTCCAATATCTAGCTGAGTATTAACTATACTAGCTGCTCAATATAAATGAACACGGCAGTGCTTCATAGTTACCTATTCAAACTCCATTTTCCCTTTATTAGTAGGTAAAATGAAAGTGTTAGTTACTCAGTCGTGTCTGAATCTTTGTAATCCCATGGACTGTAGACTGCCAGGCTCCTCTGTCCATGGAATTTTCCAGGCAAAAATACTAGACTGGGTTGCCATTCCCTTCTCCAAGGGATCTTCCCAACCCGCATCTCCTGCATTGCAGGTAGATTCTTTACTGTCTGAGCCACCAGGGACAGAATCCCAATTTCATTCAGAGCACCAGAAGCCCAGCTCAAAGACTATCATCCCCAGTCGCCCTCACAATTAAGTATGTCACTTTGCTGACAAAGGTCTATATAGTAAAAACTATGGTTTTTCCAGTGGTCATGTACAGATGTGAGAGTTGGACCATAAAGAAGGCTGGGCACTGAAGACTCGATGCTTTTGAACTGTGGTGTTGGAGAAGACTCCTTAGAGTTTCTTGCTTGGACTGCAACAAGATCAGACAAGTCAATCCTAAAGGAAATCAACCCTGAATATTCACTGAAAGGACTGAAGCTGATGCTGAAGCTCCAATACTTAGGCTACCTGATGCAAAGAGCCAATTCATTGGGAAAGACTCTAATGCTGGGAAAGACTGAAGGCAAGAGGAGAAGAGGGAGGCAGAGGATGAGACAGTTAGATAGCACCACTGACTCAGTGGACATGAATCAGAAAATTCCAGGAGATAGTAAAGGACAGGGAAGCCTGGCATGCTGCAGTCCATGGGGTCGCAGAGTCAGACACGACTAAGCAACTGAACAATGAGACATGAGTGGAATTACCATGTGGGACTTCTGGGAAGGATCTTTACCAAGGGGGAACTCTGTTTCTTTTCCCTTTCTTCCACTGCTCCTTCTAATGACCCAAGAGCAAACATGAAGCCTGGAGACCCCCAGTGCCTTAGCCTGTGAAACATGACAGAGCAGAAGGGGGAAAGTGTGTGAAGAGTTTCTCAACAAAAGGAAGTTATCCAACCTCCAGATCTGATTTACACAAGAACATAAGCCTCGTGTTTAAACCACTGCAGTCAGCTTTCTTTTACAACCAAACCCAATTCCTAACTGACAATGACAGTCTCCCGAGAAGAGCTGCACCATCAGTAAAGGAACCAACTGAAAGGCTTCCAAAGGTTCATAAAAAGCAAACTTTAACCAAAGGACACATTGGTTGTTTGGTCTTCACTGAAACTCTGATTCAGTGAGGGGAGGAGGGAATTTCTTTTCAGTTGTGACGTATTGCAGTTGGGGTTGGAGGTGGGGTTCATCTTGCTGAAATAACTAATTCTCCTAATGAAGCACAATATTCACACATGTAACTTATTCACACCCTGGGAAAAGAACCTGATTATACACAGATTTTATAAGCACTCACTTACACAAATACAGTAACCTAAAGATGCTTAATACTTCTGTTCAGTTGAACGAACTTCTAATGAACACTTTAACAACCAACTTATTCAACCAGGACAAATCCCAGTGAAGCTTTTAAAATGTTTCAACTTCTCTAAGATTGACCTATTATTCAGAAGACTAATTCAGGCAGAAGACCAGTTCATGAGACTTTCGCTGTACTATTAAAATACCAACTCAGATGAGACCATCCTTCTGAAGGAAATTTCTTTAAAGTTAAAAGAAGAAAATTAAGAGTGATTAAAAAACATTGATTGGTGGCATCATAACACAAATTAGGCAAATAACTAGAATAGATTTTGTAGAAGCATGTGTGACACTGAAATTAAGAATCAATATGCAACAGTCTTGAGATCTGCCGCTGCTAAGTCACTTCAGTCGTATTCGACTCTGTGTGACCCCATAGACGTCAACCCACCAGGCTCTCCTGCCCCTGGGATTCTCCAGGCAAGAACACTGGAGTGGATTGCCATTTCCTTCTCCAATGCATGAAAGTGAAAAAGTGAAAGTGAAGTCACTCAGTCGTGTCCGACTCTTAGCGACCCCATGGACTACAGCCTACCAGGCTCCTCCATCCATGGGATTTTCCAGGCAAGAGTACTGGAGTGGGGTGCCATTGCCTTCTCCGCTTGAGATCTGAGACGGGTCTAAATCTATTACCCACCTTAACATACATTTTAAGAAAATGTACCTATGACTGGGAGGGACAGGGACTTCCTATTAGCAAGTTAGGTGTGTGTGTGTGATTTATAGTGACACAACGAATGAAGAACTGATGACATAAGTTGAATCTTGAATTTTAACTGCTTAAAATAAGAATACAGTGGATGCAACAACTGACAATCAGCCGCATCTAATACAGCTTCCAGAGACAATGTGGAAAACACTGCTACAAGGAGCACACGCATTCTTCCACAACAGTTGAACCTACTCACATTAGCTCTACCATCATTAAATCATGAGTTGCGCCTATTACTTAGGCTTTAACTTCCTGTGATTCTGATGGAGACCCTTCTTCTAAGTTATATTTTAAAAAGGCAAGAGCGGCTACTGATTTCCAATGTTATATGATTTCTTCCTTTCGCTCCTAAAAAGGCCACACAATGATCAACACTCTTCTGTAACTGAAACAAGTATTTTCTACACAAAGTTGGCAAATCATCTTAGGAATTAAAATGGGCATGAAAAAAGATGGCAGCATGGCTAAGATGCATAAATGACTCTCTTTGTGATTAATTTGTCTTTACTATGGAAGGTGAATTGAAAAATACAAGTTATCTTTCATATTTTGCTTATGCTTTCAAGAATTAACCTAAGTGTCTTTATACAAAACCCCAGCACCTCGGCGATCACACCTCTGATGTCCTAGAATACTGGACAGTCCTGATAGTGAAGGAGCCTCCTGGAGCACTCTGGAGACCTTCCTCATTAACAGGAAGTTACTTGGAGGCAGGACAAAGATGAAGAGATTAGGTTTACTAGTTTATGATGACAAGGCTAAGAAGCAGAAGTGAAGCAACATTAAAACCGGAAGCAGCCTTACCTGTGCCGTTGAGCGTGGTGTTTTTGTTTGTGTACAGCCTGATCATATGTCCTATTGTCTTCACATTTTCTCTTAACATTATTCCTCGAGCTTGTACCATAAAGAGATATGTGTTGGCTATAAAAGATGAAAAAAAAAAAAAGAAAGATGACATGACTCAATTAGCTTTTTTAAATTAAAAAAATAATTTTCAGAATTGAGGAACTGCTCAATAGACCCGAACTGATTCAATTAGTACATCGAATGGGCAAACAAATATAAAATTACTATTGCCCATTATCGAAAACTCACAAAAACAAACTCCTTTTAAAAAACAATAAAATGAAAAATTAAAAGTAGTAATATCCATCCGTCAACTAGAATGAGACTAAATGGAACAATCCAAAATATCATAATTCCTTTATCCACATATGATTTTCTACTACAAAATATACTCAGGAATTTCAGAAAGGCATTCTTTACCACATTCAACCACATAATCCTAAAATTCATTTTCTCTAATTTTATATTAATACCCTTGAACCAAGGACTCCACAGAGATAAGAATTCCCTCATGAATCATAAACATATGTCACAAATCACTATGTCTAGTCTGGATACAGATCTTTCAAATTCTCAGTGTTGGGGGCACACGCAGGATGATCTAGAATCACAATCTCTTTTGGCAATTTCTCTTGATTACTTGAAATTTTACACTCTCAATCAAAAACCTACCTACCAGGATTGTAAAAGCAGACAGAATCAAAATCAACGTGGCAGTGCTATTTACAATAGCCAGAACATGGAAGCAACCTAGATGTCCAATGATAGAGGTACAGCTAAAGAAGATATGGTACCTATACACAGTGGAATAGAACTCAACCATCCAAAGGAACACATGTGAGTCGGCTGTAGTGAGGTGGATGAACCTAGAACCTGTTACACAGAGTGAAGGCAGTCACAAAAACAAGTCATCTATTATCATCTATAATATCATCTATTAAAGCATTCATATGGAATCTAATGGAGAAGGAAATGGAAACCCACTCCAGTATTCTTGCCTGGAAAATTCCATGGACAGAGGAACCTGGCGGGCTACAATCCATGGGGTTGCAAAGAGTTGGCCACGACTAGCACATCAGCATGCAATCTAGAAACAGTACAGATGAACCTATTTACAGAGAAGAAATGGAGACACAGATGTGGAGAGTGGACTGTGGACACAGCGGGAGAAGAGGTGGGACAAATGGAGAGAGCAGCACTGACACGTGCACATCACCACGTGGAAAAGACAACTAGCCTGGCGCTCGATGACGACCGAGAAGGGCGGGATGGTACATACATAATCACAACTGATTCACATTCATGTATAGCAGAGACCTCCACAATGCTGTAAAGCAATTGTCCTTCAATAGAAAAAAAAAATTTAAGTACATCATTAGTGGTCTCATTTTAATTAAAAAAAAAATCAATGTGGCATTTTCAAGTTGTTAATTTCAATCTCCAAGGTAAGTGCTTTAACCTCTGGGAGAAACTGGTAATTGGACAAAGATTACAAGAGTCATTGCCTTTTGAGATGCCAGGCCTCCTCAGAAAAGCACGGAAGTCGAAGGACCCTTTCTTCCTTGGTCCTGGTTCTGCTAGTGCTGGGTGTAACTCTGGACAGCACACCAGATCTCAGTTCCCTCACCTAAAAATGGCAGTACACACCAGGTTTCTCGGAAGCCCCTTCTACACTAAATGCTCCAGGCATAAAGCTAAAAATCATAAGCTCCATTCAGACAACAGGAGGCGGCTCATTTTCACAGCAAAACCAAGAAACTGCAAGGCTTGGTTAATGACTCTTTCAATTTTAAGATAAGCTGTCTCTCAACACACTAATGGCACTCTCAAAAAATGAATGCTGAGTGAAAAGATAAAAAATGCCAACTCATTTTCTGGGCCCAGTTCTGCTTCTTTGAGATGGCACAGGGAGATGAGCAAAATGTTTGCTACCTCCTTTCTCCTTTTATTGAAATTTGAACTTGCTCGAAGTACAAATGAGCAGAGAATAAATAGAACAGAGAAGTGGAGTAAAATCACACTTTTTTTTTCACCTTTAACCCATAAGAGAGAAATGCAGGTTTCACATAAGCTCCAGCTCAATCGTTTTTAGGCGCCTGTCCAGAACCTGCCTGCCAATGCAGGACATGTAAGACATGGGTTCGATCCTTGCGTCAGGAAGATCCCATGGAGAAGGGCATGGCAACCCACTCCAGTATTCTTGCCTGGAGAATCCCATGGACACAGTCCACGGGGTTGCCAAGAGTCAGACATAACTGAGCAACTTAGCACACACGCACCACACCCTCTCTGGAGATCAGTCCTATAATTAGATCTAACTTGTTTAGGCTTGAGTTTATTAAACCAGGCTTATAAACCCCACAAGTTTCTATTAATTTTTGTTTTTTTAGTGGACTTTCAAAGACAGATGAGACAAAGTGAAAAATGAAACTAAAGAGAACAGCCAACCAAAAATGTGGGAAAATGTTCAAGAAAAGCCAAAGTAACATTAGCAATTCTACCTAAACCAAGATTTCAACTGAAACGACACAGAGAAAAAAAATGAAATGGATTATGAGTACCTACTGTACAATTATCTTGGATCATTTAATCCTAAAATTATATATGAAATTTGTTATCAGTGGTGTAAATAGCCTATACTATTTGTTATGCACCAAACTTGGCGGAGGGGAGACCTGGAGAAGGAGGACTGAGTCAAGAGTAATTAGGCCAAGACCAGTACTGGGAGAAACAATACTGCCCCAAACAAGGATACACAAAGTAAGAATACGTGTGTGTCCTGGAAACAGAATTTCCACAAACTACAGTTTTTTCTTTTAATTAACAAACCTACTCTAACAGAGAAAACTGCTTGAATCTTGTGTGCTTAGTCGCTCAGTCGTGTCCAACTCTTTGCAACCCCATGGACTATTGCCCGCCAGGCTCCTCTGTCCATGGGATTCTCCAGGCAAGAATACTGGAGTGTGTTGCCATGCCTTCCTCCAGGGGATCTTCCCCACCCAGGAATCAAATCCGAATCCTGAAACCAAGTCAAATTTAAGAAACAAGGACAATAACCAGCATAGAAAAGGACAATCAAAGTCAACTTTTCCTAAAAGCTTTCAAAATATCAGGTAACCAAACTGTTAAAAAAAAAAATGATTACTGACGGCACCTGCGACAAGGGTGATTTACCAACATCATGTATTTACTCTGCGTTAGACAGATGGAGAAAAAATAAAGGTGAGACACCAAGCTCTCCAAACGGAAAACATATTAGTTTATTTTCAATCATTCACAGCTAATTGAGTTACATTCCTTAGGTTAATGGTCCTCATGGGTTTAATCCCTAAAGATCAAAACCCATTAAGGAATGAAGCTGTATTTAAATAGAGGCATTGTTAACAGGAGGAAGGCCATGTGTCAAAGTGTTTCAAGGCATAAGAAACCAGCATGGAATAATCCAGACTGACTACCAAACATCATAAAACTATAGTAACCCACACTCAGGTAATTCTACATGCCTGCTAATAATCATTATTGTAAAATAGAATGTCTTATTGGCAAGCCAGGAAATACTTGTCTAAAATTTCTATTCCAGGGACTACCCTGGTGGTCAGGTAGTGAAGACTCTGTGCTTCCACTCCAGGGGGCTATGGGTTCAAACCCTGGTAGGGGAATAAAGAAGCCCAAATGCTGCAAAAAATAGTTTTTTTTTAAAAAAAGAGATTTTTCTATTCCATCTTACAAGCAACTACATTTCAGAAAATAGGGAATTTTTTCCCATGCTTGCCCTTTGGTCTCAAGACAACTCAAAAGAACACTAAAAACCAGTACTGCTTCATTAAAATGATGTTACGTTCTCTAATTTAGTTCATTTGCTATTTGCCTCTGCATTGTGAGACATAAATTTCACTTATTTACCTAGTCTGTCTTCCAGGGGTTGGAGAGGAAGCTATACCCTAAGGGGAAAAAAACTTCAAAAATCAACAGTTTACAATAGCTTGTAGGCATCTTACCCTGGGTTTATGAGGAAAGAGATTTATGAACATGCCTCATTCTCAACTTGAGAAAACTAGGGAATGTATCTGCTATAAAGTTGTGTCTCCACACCCTTTTCCACATGCAGCTTCGCTCCTTCAAAGCACAGAACAGATTCAAGTCCAGGAGCTCTGTAGTCTGCAGTAATCTGGCAAAGGCTTCCTAGGCTTTGAAGGACTCAAATACAACATCCCTCTGATCTCAACATCCTTGTTCCTGACTGCCACAATCTCCAGGTCCTTTAACAAACCAGAAGTCAACTGCACAGCTGATTCTGAGAGGGAGACTGTGTTGTTAGACATTCTCACACACAGTGCTAGAGCTAAGAAGCGGAGAAGGCAATGGCACCCCACTCCAGTACTCTTGCCTGGAAAACCCCATGGACGGAGGAGCCTGGTAGACTGCAGTCCATGGGGTCACGAAGAGTCAGACATGACTGAGCGACTTCACTTTCACTTTTCACTTTCATGCATTGGAGAAGGAAATGGCAACCCACTCCAGTGTTTTTGCCTGGAGAATCCCAGGGACAGAGGAGCCTGGTGGGCTGCCGTCTATGGGGTCGCACAGAGTCGGACACGACTGAAGCGACTTAGCAGAAGCAGCAGCAGAGCTAAGAAGAGTGGGGTACAAATACAATTGGGAGAAACGTTCATACAAAAGTAAAAGTGGGAACCATGGCGATGAATTACCACAGGAAAAATTATCTAGAAAGGAGATAAGAAGGTGGAGTTCAGACCGCAAATAGAAGATATAAAACTAAAAGACCTCAAGATGAATGAATCTGAGCTGAAACATGGTGAAGAAGCCACTGGACAAACGAAAAAGGGAATGGTCAACCATGACAAATGTCAATACAGAGGAGAAGAAGACAGACAATAAGGAAAAAAGAAAAAAGCTTAAAAATGAAAAGCTAATACCTAGCACTTACTCTAATGGGTAGCTTTGCTGCTGCTGCTGCTAGGTCACTTCAGTCGTGTCCGACTCTGTACGACCCCATAGACGGCAGCCCACCAGGCTCCCCCATCCCCAGGATTCTCCAGGCAAGAACACTGGAGTGGGTGGCCATTTCCTTCTCCAATGCATGAAAGTGAAAAGTGAAAGTGAAGTCGCTCAGTCACGTCTGACTCTTCTCGACCCCATGGACTGCAGCCCACCAGGCTCCTCCATCCATGGGATTTTCTAGAAGTTCTTTATATAAACTAATTGACAACCCTGTAAGGTAGGTACTAATATTCCCATTTTACAGATAAGGAAAATGGAGTTAAGTGATTTGCTCAAGGTCATACAGTAATTTATTAGCAAGTGGTGGAAGTCGGATTCACCCCCAGCAGATAGCTCCAGCAACCCAACTCTTCATCACCATCCCAGTCAGCCCTTTAAAATAATATTAGAGGGACTTCCCTGGTGGTCCAGTACTAAGATTCTGCTCTCCCAATGCAGGGGCGCCTGGGTTCAATCCCTGGTCAAGGAACTAGTTCCTACACGCGGCAACAAAGATTGAGGATCCCAGATGCCACAACTAAGACCCGATGCAGCCAAATAAACAAATGTTTTTTAAAACAAATAAACAAAAGTGCTATTAGATCCTGGTCAACCTTCAAGAGAGCAGTTTCACCCAAATAATGGGGAAAAAAAGAAATTAGTAGAGAGTTGAGTGGACAGAGTGAAAGCAGTCCGGTGTCAGAACAGGGAAGTGAGAGCAGGTCAAGGGGCGTTTCCTTGGGCAGGAGGGACCTCAGCATGACCTGAGTAGAGCAAGGAAAGAAGGACTTTAAAGTGAAGGCTCTAAGTGAGTAAGAGGAAAGAGGGAGAAGAACGTCTCCACCGATGGGACGGCACAAGCAGAGGCTCTGGGAGGCACAGCTGCAGAGGACACTCGGGATAAGCCATCCAACCTGAGGGCGCCGGCAGCAATGGACAGTAAGTTGTAACGGTCCCAGTAGGAAAACGGTGTGAAGAAACAGAAAGGCGAGGAGAGGACAGATGAGAAGTAACATTAATGGGGACTTCTCTGGTGGGCCAGTGGCTAAGACTCTGTGTTTCCAATGCAGGGGACCTGGGTTTGATCCCTGGCCAGGGAACTAGTTCCCACATGCCACAACCGAGAGTTCACATGCAACAACTAAAATAAATAATTTTTTAAAGTACTTCCCTAAGACCAGTTAACTACATCATTCTCAACATTAAAAAAAGAAGTAGTAGTAACTCAGAAATCATCCCAGGGTGTGGAATGTTGGAGGGCGTGGGTTTCTAAAGAGAAGGGAAATGAATTAACATGAATTGAGTACCTCCATTCATCAGGCACTGAGCTAAATGCTATGTATTACACTTCATTTAATTCTTCTGTAGCAGGTTGAACAGAGACCCCCCAAAAGATGTGTGCACATCCTAATTCCCAGAACCTGCAAAGGTTATCTTATTTGGAAAAGGAGTCTTTGTAGATGTGATTAAGTTAAGGATCTCGAGATGAGGAGATCATCCTGGATTATCTGGGTTGGGCCTAAATCCAATGAAAGTGCACACACAAGAGAAAGGCAGAGTGAGACTTCTATACACACACACACACACACGCACGAGAAAGTGAGGACGAAGGCAGATTAGAGTGGCCAGCAAGCAGCCTAGGAAGCCAAGGACTGCCAACAGGTACCCAAAGCTAGAGACAGCGGAGGGTCTTTCAGAGCCTTCAGAGGCTGCACAGCTCTGCCGACTCCTTGATTTTGAACTTCTGGCCAACGAACCTGAGGGAATGCATTCCTGCTTTAAGCCACTCAGACTGCAGTAATTTGTATCTCAGCCCTAGGAAACAAATATACCATCTCAGGATACAGGCACAACTTTCCGCATTGTAAGACCAGAAAACTGACTTACCTGGTGGTCAAGTGGTTAAGAATTCACCCTCCAATGCAGGGACATGGGTTCAATCCCTGGTCTGGGAAGATCCCACATGCCTCAGAGTAACTAAGCCCGTGCACCATAACCACTGAGCCCGCATGCAGCAGCTACTGAATTGCACTACAAGCCACAACTGGCTCAGATGGTAAAGCATCTGCCTGCAATGCAGGAGACCCAGGTTCGATCCCTGGGCCGGGAAGATCCCTGGAGAAGGAAATGGCAACCCACTCAAATACTCTTGCCTGGAAAATGCCATGGAAGGAGGGGCCTGGTGGGCTACAGTCCATGGGGTCGCTAAGAGTTGGAGATGACTAAGCGGCTTATCTTTCACTGTCACCACATTGCACTGCAATGAAAGATCTCACATGATGCAAAGACCCCACATGCTGCAACCAAGACCTGACGCAGGCAGATAAATATTTTTAAAAAGAGATCAAAAAACAACAGAAGTTACACAAGTAGAATTTTAAAAACTCAAGATTCAAGGACTGCTCTAAGTGACTCTGAGGCAGCAATCTGGTAGAAGCAATGATTGGAAGTCCTACAGGAGAGAGAGAGACTAAGAAAAAGAAAACTTTTCAATGCAAAAAGTTATGAGGGAAGTGACAACAGAGGGGGTTAACAGACTGCAACCAATGCAAGGAGGATATCAGGAGCAATACTTCAAAGTCACAGGAGAGAAAATGGTTTCCCATATAATCTACAGAACAACATAATGAAATAAACAACATGGAAAAAAGCAAACCACTTCATATTTTTGTTGTTGTTCAGTCGCTAAGTCATGTCCAACTCTTGGTGACCCCATGGACTGCAGCCCACCACACTCCCCATCCTTCACTATCTCCCCGTTTGCTCAAATTCATGTCTGTTGAGTCAAAGATGCTGTCTAAGCATCTCAACCTCTGCTACCCTCTTCTCCTTTTGCCTTCAATCTTTCCCAGTATCAGGGTTTCTTCCGGTGAGTTGACTCTTCACATCAAGTAGCCAAAGCATTGGAACTTCATCAGTTCTTCCAATGAATATTCAGGGTTGATTTCCCTTAGGATTGATTGGTTTGATCTCCTTGCTGTCCAAGAGACTCTCAAGAGTCTTCTCCAGCACCACAATTTGAAAGCATCAGTTCTCTGGCGTTCAGCCTTTAGAGCCCAGCTACATATATACATCCCTTGACAGTAACCACAGACACTTGAATCATGTATTCTATGAACTTCTAAGAACTCACAATAACCTTTCAAACATCTATTTCACATGCCTGTAAGTTTTCTTCCTTCCACATCTAGCCCCTTGTTCAACAAGTTCCCAGAAATTACTCGTCTGAGTCTGTAAGAGCTAAATATATTATTTCTAATAATAATGCCATAAACTCCAGGATGAGGCCATATGACATATGAAAAAGAGTTCATTCTTTGCCTAGAACCAAAGCATTGCTTAAGTTAAAAACAAAACATAACAGACTTCTAGGCTTTGCCAGGCTGCAAAACAAATGATTCCCTTTATGTCAAAGCACTATTTAAACAGACTCTTCTACCATGGTGATAATAATTCAAAGTCAAGTATGGGCTCAAGAAAATCTGCAGAGCAAGTAATTACTAGCCTATAATATCCTCCTCCCCATCCTTCCAGTAAATCACAGACTAATAAGTAGAATGAAAGAATTCTGTGCTCAGAATCCCATTTTATCAAGCAATCATGAATACACTGATCACATACAGCCCAGATCTATTTCAGATCTTAGCCAACAGCTCAAGCTTTGCTGATGTACGCACCAAAAAGTAACAAGAAAATTCTTTCCAACAGGTGTTTTTTACCACTTCCACTCTGCAGTTTAACAGCTTTGAGTTATTTAAGGATGACTTTTTCTAACAGTCTTATTAAAGATGTTCAAGGTGGAGACGTGTTTATTTACAATAAATATGTGTTGAATAACCAACTGCCAAGCAGTATCAGCAACTACGGAGCCATGGGACCCCTCTGTAAAAACCAAAATCCTAAGAAAGGGCAAATGGCCTAAAACATTGGAATTACTTCTACAACAACCAGATGACCAGCTCAGCCTGGTTTAAACTTAGCTGAAAATTCAAAAACTAGACTTTGAACACATGACCTAACACATGACAGCTTTCAGCACTGTCCTTTGTTAATTCATTGTTACTCACTTAAACATATGGCTTCTTTAAAGCGTGACTGAAGCCTAAAGAGTCAAGAGTCATAAACCACATGGGAGAAAAGTAGAATCGGGCGGAAATGAGGGAACCAGGAAAGGAAAAATGCAGGCAATTACATTTTTAATCTAATCAGTAAGGAAACTTACCTAATGAAATTACAGACTAAAGGACGAACCCATAAATAAACACACCCAGGAAACATTGTAAATCTGCTGAAAATAAATGATTTCAGAATGCATTTAAAGTGAATGAAATGAACCACTACCAACTTGAGAATGCTATTGTAATGAAGAGGACATAAAAGGGAGACCTATGTGAACTATATGCTTTATAATTATCCACAATTTCCCTGTGTTTTCAAAATTAAAATACCGTTCATAATCTCAACTTACTTATTCATGAAAGGAGAATGACTCTAAAACAAGCAGGAGAGAAGGGAACACAGCATGGAAAATCAATTTCAATGATTTCCAAAGCCAGAGCATACTTTCAAATTAAAAAACAAGGCATCTTTTAATTCTCTACCACCGGTCCTCTTGAGACAAATGAAAATGAAGTCTGAGTTCTCTTCCTCCAAGTCAAGCTGGACATTGCACTATGATTAGAAGTCATAATATCTGAGCCATTGACTTAATTACCAAGAAGGCAATACATAAAACATGATTTCAGTAAAGAATTGTTAACACTAGCAAGCCTCAAATACTTAAAAAGAGATAATATTTCAATCAAGGTGTGATGTACAGTGACAAACTTCACAGAGCTGCTTAACTATGAACATGTTATAAAGAGATTTTTATAAGTCTTTTGTTTTGAAATTATTTCCACTGGCTAACATGTAGGGCCATCAGTTCAGTTCAGTTGCTCAGTCGTGTCCGACTCTTTGCAACCCCATGGACTGCAGCACCCCTGGCCTCCCTGTCCATCACCAACTCCTGGAGTTCGGTGATGTCCATGGAATCGGTGATGTAATCCAACCATCTCATCCTCTGTCGTCCCCTTCTCCCACCTTCAATCTTTCCCAGCATCAGGGTCTTTTCAAATGAGTCAGCTCTTCACATCAGGTGGCCAAAGTATTGGAGTTTCAGTTTTAGTCCTTCCAATGAATATTCAGGACTGATTTCCTTTAGGATGGACTGGTTGGATCTCCTTGCAGTCCAAAGGACTCTCAAGAGTCTTCTCCAACACCACAGTTCAAAAGCATCAATTCTTGGTGCTCAGCTTTCTTTATAGTCCAACTCTCACATCCATACATGACTACTGGAAAAACCATAGCCTTGACTAGACGGACCTTTGTTGGCAAAGTAATGTCTCTGCTTTTTAATATGCTGTCTAGGTTGGTCATAACTTTTCTTCCAAGGAGCAAGTGTCTTTTAATTTCAAGGCTGCAGTCACCATCTGCAGTGATTTTGGAGCCCAAAAAATAGTCTCTCACTGTTTCCCCATCTATTTGCCATGAAGTGATGGGACCAGATGCTATGATCTTCATTTTCTGAATGTTGAGCTTTAAGCCAACTTTTTCACTCTCCTCTTTCACTTTCATCAAGAGGCTCTTTAGTTCTTCTTCACTTTCTGCCATAAGGGTGGTGTCATCTGCAGATTTGAGGTTATTGATATTTCTCCCAGCAATCTTGATTCCAGCTTGTGCTTCTTCTAGCCCAGCATTTCTCATGATGTAGTATTTATATTGATCCTATTAAGTGAATTACAATGTATCTAATAATTAAAAACAGTAACAAATTCAGGATCAACCTATAGCTCAATCACACAGTGGGTTCATAAAGAAACAATGGGGTCGCACAGAATCAGACACAACTGAAGCGACTTAGCAGTAGCAGCAGCAGCACACAACTAAGATCTAATGCAGCCAAATAAATAATTTTTTAAAAAATCAATCAGGATCCCAATTAGATTCTCTAATGATAAGACCTGGGTTGCCTTAAATAAGGCTTGAGCACCTTCATGTTTGAAAACCACTGCTTGTAGTAATTCTCTAAACATTACTAACATTTATAACAAGTAAAAAAATAGAAGTCTCCTTTCACAGTTTAACTTGTATAAGTACATCTTCTTTTACACAGCTTCCTAATTTATGCGCAATTCATTCAGACAATGAAAAATCTATGTTTCATCCTTAAAGAATATACAACATAAAGACTGCATTGAGAGCCAAAGACATTTACTAACTTGACTATTTAATCATGAAAACCAAAATGTAAGTAAAAAGTCATATCTATTAACCCTCTGGAGGAAAAAAAATTAATTACAATTTAGATTTAAAAGCACTAAGTTATGTTTTCCTCAACATTTTGCCATGCCACATAGCCAAAAATAAAACATTTCATAATTTCAATTTACTTATTCATGAAAGGAAAATGCCTCTAAAACAAGGAAAGAAGGGGACAGAGCATAGAAAATGAATTTCAAAGATTTCCACAGCCAGAGCATACTTTCAAACCAACAAAGATAAACATCCTTTCTTGCCTACTTTTAACTGAGGAGGGTTTTTGCTGTGGCTTAAACCAAACACCATTAAGTTCTGCTACAACCAAAAACAAGTATGCCCATGAAACACAACAAATCAAGTCGGTCCAATGTAGGACATACACGCTACAGAAAAATAAAATTGGAATGCTACCTGAAATTCTCCGATGGGTCTAAGACATGAGGAAAAAATACCTAATAATAACTGGAGTAAAACTCTTGATTTCCCAGTGGCATGTTAATGGCCTTGTAGGTATTCTCAGCAAACCTACTTTTAACCTTCAACTGACCCAATCTTCAACTCTTCAACTAATCACAATATTACCCATATATTATTCTGTTATTATCCTGAGAAAAGGCAGAAACAGAAAGATCTTTTATATACTCAATCACTGGGTCTTTCGGGAATTAAGAAAAAAATGATTCAGAAGGAAAAGGAGAAAGGAGAGGAGGGAGAAGGGGCTGGGGGCAGGCTGCTCTGATGGAACTGGCCAAGGGCAGTCCAAGAGCACTCAGTTTGGTCTCAAGTGGCGAGGGAAATGGGCCAGAGGGAGAAAACTGGAAATACACAAGGTCTGCGGGGCTCTCCACTGGCCAGGAATGCCCAAGCAGGACCTAGGAAATCCAAGTTCTAGAACAATCTCTCAGAAATGGATACAGCAGGGGAAGGAAAGGTGGGATGAACTGAAAGAGCAGCACTGAAACAAATACATTACCACACGTAAAACAGACAGGAGTGGAAAGTTGCTGTGTGACAGGGAGCTCAACCTGGTGCTCTGCGACAACCAGGAGGGGTGGGACCGGGCGGGAGGAGGGGGAGAGGTTCAAGAGGGAGGGGACGCATGTACACTTACGGCTGACTCACACTGCTGTAGGGCAGAAACCAACACAACATTGTAAAGCAATTATCTGCCAATTACAAAAGAAAACTTACTCATAAAACACTAACATGGAGAATGGTGTGAAGCACTGTCAGACTTCAATAAATTCATTTTCCCTTTAAAACTACCTGATTCCTCACAAGGTCATAGAATTGAGGTTCACTTCTGCTGCAACAATACAGCTGAGTTAACATATAGGCTCAAGAATGGTGGCCAGAAAATAAAAAAAAAATAATAAAAGAATGGCAACCTGATGGAGGTAAGCAATTTCTGAGACGGCTCCCCAGCCGATGACTGTGCACTGGCCCAAGATGACTCTTTTCTGACAAAGACAATATGGCCAAAGTGATGGGGTTGTAAATACCCAGTGGAGAGGCTCCGGGGCAAGGAACTGAGTGAGGTCTCCAGCCAACTACCTGCAAAGAGCCGAGGTCCTCAGTGCAACCACCCTCAGGGGGCAGAATCCTGCCCGAATGCACACGCCTGAACCTGGAAGTGGATGCTTCCCCAGTGGAGCCTCCAACCACAGCCCTGACCTACGCTCTGTAGGCTGAACCAGAGCCATCCAGCCAAATCACACCCAGATTCCTGGCCACAGAAACTAGGAGATAACACGTTTGTTTTTTTAAGCCCCTAAATATGGAAGTGATTCCCTGGTGGCTCAGTGATAAAGAATCCGCCTGCCAATTCAGGAGACGTGGGTTCAGTCCCTGAGTTGGGAAGATCTCCTGGAGAAAGAAATGGAAACTCACTCCAGTATTCTTTCCTGGAGAATCCCATGGACAGATGAGCCTCCACGGAGTCACGGAGGAGTCAGACACGACTCACAGCGACCAAACAACAGACAACACACTGACGGACCCTGGCATCTTCACTCTTCCTCATCTCCTGCCAGCCCCTCCATATTCTCCCGAGGGGTCTAACATCCAACACCAGGATGATACTGATGGGTGGGCTGGGGAGAGAAGGAACTAGAGCAGCCACACCAAGAGAAGTGATTAATTGGAAAGACTCAGTCACTCAACAGCTCTTCACTAAGCCTCCAGTATGTGCCAGGGCAGAAAACAAATCTCTGAAGCTGGCTGAGCAAACACGTTACTCTATACTAAGATTTGTTCACAAGAACAGAGCCCCTCTAAGCAGCTCAGACACCCACCTTATCAGATATGAATGTCCTCGGCCTCCCTCTCTATATGCATCCAAATTTTGCTATCAAGAGCATCTTTATCTACTCTCCTACCTCTAAAATTAATTCCCTTATACACTTGACCCTACTCCCTCTACTTGGTATCCCTCATTCCAGAACTGCTGTCTTAATCCATCCACACCAACATAGCATAAGTATTCCTATAAAATGCAAAGCTGATCACGTCACTCTATTTAAAATCTAAACTCAATGGTTTGACATTGTTCTCAGGCTAAAGCCCAAGTTCTCAAATCGAGCTTACAGGTGTCTGTATTTATGTCTCTGGCTTTGACCCATGCTCCCCTAAAATTTTTATGCCTTAGCCTCTACCTTTTTGGTTATTTTTTAAATAACTTCCACTTTAAATAACTTTTAAAGAACTTCCACTTCTCTCCCACTTCTTAACCTTCAACTATACTATTCCTACCTGAAGCACTTTTCCCCAGGCCTTTAATTACCTAACCCATGAAATTAAAAGATTCTTTATTCCTTGGAAGGAAAGTTATAAGCAACCTAGATAGCATATTCAAAAGCAGAGACATTACTTTGCCAACAAAGTCCATCTAGTCAAGGCTATGGTTTTTCCAGTGGTCATGTATGGATGTGAAAGCTGGACTATGAAGAAGGCTGAGCGCCGAAGAATTGATGCTTTTAAACTGTGGTGTTGGAGAAGACTCTTGAGAGTCCCTTGGACTGCAAGGAGATCCAACCAGTCCATTCTAAAGGAGATCAGCCCTGGGATTTCTTTGGAAGGAATGATGCTAAAGCTGAAACTCTAGTACTTTGGCCACCTCATGCAAAGAGTTGACTCATTGGAAAAGACTCTGATGGGGGAGGGGTTGGGGGCAGGAGGAGAAGGGGATGACAGAGGATGAGATGGCTGGATGGCATCACTGACTCGATGGACAAGAGTTTGGGTGAACTCTGGGAGTTGGTGGACAGGGAGGCCTGGCGTGCTGCAATTCATGGGGTGGCAAAGAGTCGGACACAACTAAGTGACTGAACTGAATCAGCCTTTAATTACCTATAACCTAAGCTTCTGGCCTTAGGTTCTCCCTGATGCCTAGACTAGTTTAGTGCCCTACCCATCCACCCAGCCAGTGCCTCCACAGCAAACTCGCATGATCTCCTAGAATAGTTACTCTGCCAACTGTGTGAATTTCCCACTGGCTATGAGCTCTATGAGGGGCTTTCCAGGTGGCACTAATGGGAAAGAACTGCCTGCCAATGCAGAAGACATAAGAGCCTTGGATTCAATTTTTGCATCGGGAAGATCCCCTGGAGAAAGGCATGGCAACCAACTCCAATACTCTTGCCTGGAGAATCCCATGGACAGAGGAGCCTGGTGGGCTGCAGTCCATGGGATTGCAAAGAGTCGGACACAACTGAAGCAACTTAGCATGCATGCTTCAGCTCTATGAAAACAGGGACCATGTGGATCCTATTCAGTGCAGAACCAGACAAACATGTATGGAAGAGTAAATTGATGCTTTCAAACTGCGGTCCTGGAGAAGATGCTTGAGAGTCCCTTGGACGGCAAGATAAAATCAGTCAATTCTAAAGGCAATCAACCCTGAATATTCACTGCAAGGACTGATGCTGAAGCTGAAGCTCCAATACTTCAGCCACCTGATGCAAAGAGCCAACTCACTGAAAAAAGACTCTAAGGCTGGGAAAGAGTGAAGGCAGAAGGCAACGACAGAGGATGAGAGGACTGGATGGTATCACCGACTTACTGAACATTATCTTGAGCAAACTCCAGGAGATACTGATAGACAGGAAAGTCTGGTGTGCTGCAGTCCATAGGGTCGCAAAGAGTCAGACACAACTGAGCGACTGAACAAGATCACGTCATAATTTGTTCCCTTCTTCAAATCTTTAAAGCATGTCCTCACTCCCTGAACATCCATATAAGCTCAGGTCTTCCCATCTTATAAGATCCCTTTGATCCCACTTTCCTGGAAATCAGCCATTTCATCTGACTTTATTAATACTATCCAACCTCAGGCAGTCTTACTGGTGCCCTCTAACAGCACAAAAACAAGTCCCTTAGTGGCCATCACAGAGTTCCTACTTACCAAATCCATGATTCTCCTTCCAGACTTTACCCTACTGAATTATAGCCCACTGCAATGCTTATCTTGTTGATCATCATTTTTACTTATTGACGGATCCATTTTTGCAAAGGCCTCTAACTCTCTTCACTTTCATGGTACCTCTCTCCCTTCATTTTCCTGTTTCTATTTCTTCACTCACCCTAAGCTGATGGATTTCATCCCTGGCTACCTTGTCTTCAGCCTCCATAAGCTCTCCTTGGGTGGCCACTGGAACTTTTACAGTGTCAATCACACAACCCCCTTTTGGGGCCAGGGAGTGAAAAAGGTAACAAAGCCTCACGGGAAATCCTTCAAACTACACTTGTTTAGTCACTCAGTGGTGTCTGACTCTTTCAAGACCCTGTGGACTACAGCCTGCCAGGCTCCTCTGTCCATGTAAGTTTCCAGGAGTGGTTGTCACTTCCTCCTCCAGATGACCTGCATCTCCTGCATTGCAGGCAGATTCTTTACTGCTGAGCCACGAGAGAAGCCCTCAAACTACACTCGAGCCTCCATCATATTCCCATTTGACACCTATTGTTCCATATTTACGAGTAACTAACTTAGTGAGTCACTTGCATGAGTTAGTTTTATTAACTCAGGTGTGTAGGGGGAAAACGTACATATCATTCACCTATACACTGATGACATCTCTCTCTCCTGTTAGACCTCTGTCGTGGGCTCTAAGCCCTTTTTCCCATCTGCCCACCTGCTGACAAGTTCTTCCTCGCTATCCTACAAGCATCCCAACTCAATTTCTCTAAAAGCAAAATGACCCCTTCAAAGCACCTGCCTTTCTACAGCCCCTTGACCCCACTAGAATACAAGTGTCTAGGCCGCAATACAAGCATTGTCTTAAAGCATCTCCCTTTCCTTCAATTCCATTGTCCACATTTTTCAAGTCTGCCTTGATTAGGTTCAAGTCTTCTATCACCTTAGCCACTGAAATAACTTCCCGCCTGGTACTTCTGTCCTGTATAAACCGTACTCCAGGCTAGAAGAACTGCTCTAAACAAAGGATTCCAGCATTCCCAGTTTCAGAATGTCTGATGTCTCCTGCTACTCACAAGACAAAAACATTAGCCTGGGAAGCCTGACCAGTAAGAGAGGCCCACAAAAAAGAAATGCCCAACATGTGGCCCAACCAAAAGAATCCTCAAAAGGAGTCACAGTGACCAGAGAACTTGGTGAGGAAAATAAGAGGAACTGTGAAATACCAAGCAAAGTATAACAGCTAAAAAAAAAAAAAACACAATCAGGCTCACCCCCAGGAGGGTGAAAGGCTGTGATGAGAAACCTACAGGGCAACAAACAAGCTACTCTCTGAGCAAAGTGACAGAAACCAGCCAGAAATGTCAGGGAGGCTCTGAGCAAGGCCCTACTAAGCCACACCCTCCCACAACACACCCTCCATGCCTGGCCCACCCATCAACAACTCCACCTGTCCCAGCCAGGCATCCACCCACTTGAGACCCCACAAGTGAGGCACAGAGCCCAGAAATTCCTCGAAGGGCCCACAGGAATTCACACCAAAGTGATCCAACCAGATTCTTCCTCTGCTTAAAGAATGAAAGAGCCTATCAGCAAGTCAAGCAAAGGTCAGGATGGCTGGTGAGTCAAATGGACAGCGAAATCCCCACTCCCAGGGCAGCTGAACAATCTTCCCCACAATACTGCCCCACTGAGTCAAGGCACATCAACTTCTTTCTTTCAACCGCTTTCATAAACCTGTGCAAACCGAGGCCAGTCACTCTCAGCCAGGAAGTTTAGGGACCTAAAGAGCCAGAACACCAGGCTGAGCAGGGGAGATCTGGCCAATCCACCACCCCACACCTTAAGTGGTATCAGACAGAAATATTCCTACTTTCTGGAACCTACCTTTGTTCCTGCTGTTCCCTCTGACTAGAATCCCTCTGCTCAGTCCAGATAAATCCCATCTGTCACCTCCTCAGGAAACCCTTCACCAGCCTGCACACTCCATTGCGTGCTTTCTGAGGACTGGCTGCAGCCCTTGCAGGGTACTCACCCCATCACATGAGGGAAGGTGGCCTGTCTTAGTCATCTGTCTTCCTCAAAGTCTAGCCCATCCAAGGTGCTCTATTCATGTTAGGTGAATGAATCTAAGTCACTTCACCTACTCCTCTGATGGCAGGAAAATGACAATGCTCTGTTATATTGGAAACATTTCCATGCTAAATGGAATTCCAGTTTCAATTCAGCCAAGGCAAGACCTTTGAGGGAAACTTTGCTCATCATTGTGCAATCACAAAGGAAGAAGGGGCTTCCCAGGTGGCTCAGTGGTGAAGAATCTGCTGCCAACGCAGCAACACTCGTTTGATCCCTGGATCAGGAAGATCCCCTGGAGAAGGAAATGACAACCCACTCCAGTACTCTTGCCTGGGAAATCCTATAGACAGAACAGCCTGGTGGGCTACAGTCCACAGAATCGCAAAGGGTCGGACACAACTGAGCAAATGAGCACGCGTGCACTAATATCTGGTACTAGAGAGGGAGGGAGGAACACAGGGGATGGAGACTAACAAGAGTCAGTAAAATGACAGGATTGTCTGGGGGAACGCACACAAGAAAAATGAGTCTCTGGGCAGAAAACTGAGGAAAATACAACTGATGGCTACTGAACAGGTTGATGTGGATACAGCTCATACAGATTTTTTTAACAAAAGAGATTTGAAACATTTCAGATCAATTAAAAAATGCTCTCTTATACAACATGTATTTTAGTCATAAGAAAATTCTGCTCCAAGATGTTAACCCAGGCTACAATGGGAATTATTTCCAAAAGAGTCTATGGACAGCTAATGTAAACTAGCTATAAGAAACTACTTAGTTTGGGGTATATCTCATTAATAAGATATCTGTGATGCAGAAGTAGGAAATCAAACTTATGGTTATCAAGAGGGAAGGGGGAGGGATAAATTGGGAGATGGGGATTGACATATATACACGACTGTCTGTTGGGTTGGCCAAAAAGTTCCTTCAGGTTTGCCCCAACGACCGTTTTGGCCAACCCAATATCAACTAGATAACTAATAAGGACCTACTGTGAAGCACAGGGAACTTGACTCAATACTCTGTAATGACCTGTATGGGAAAAGACTCTAAAAAAGAGTGGACATATGTGTATGTGTAACTTATGCACTTTGCTGTACAGCAGAAACTAACACAACATTGTAAATCAACTATACTCTAATAAAAATTAATTAAAAACAAAAGAAATCTCTGATGAAATGGGAAGCACGCGTAAGGCATTTCAGCAGCATACCAAAGGACCGTGGTTATCTTGAAAATCAAACCGTGTAATAGATCATTGCACTGTGAGCTGAACTAGCCACATTTTTCTCGTGGAACATCATTTTTACTCAAAGGTACAACTGAAGAGTCTACCTGATGGCTCAGTGGTAAAGAATCCACTTATCAACGCAGGAGACATGGGTTTGATCCCTTGTTCAATAAGATCCCACGTTTTGGAGCAACTAAGCCCATGGGTCACAACTATTGAGCCTGTGTTCTAGAGCCCAGGAACCACAACTACCAAAACCCACACACCCTAGAGCCCATGTTCCAAAACAAGAGAAGCCACCGCAATGAGAAGCTCGTGTACCACAGTGAAAAGTAGCCTCCAATCGCCTCAACTAGAGAAAAGCCAGAAGAGCAACGAAGATCCAACACAGCCAAAAATAAACTAAAAAGAAATTTAATGTGACATTGCTGTTTTTTTTTTTAAAGATATGACTGCAAAACTATGGTGATTTAGATTTCTGTATTTGACCTACATTTTCCCAAAGAGCAAGCAAAATGAGCTTGACACTGTCAGAAAAACTGATAGTATGTGTTACCAATGACAAAATCCGAGCTTTCAAACAAAAATTTGAATTTTGGAAAACTGCTTCTCAATGATTAAAAGATAAGCGGGTTTTTTTTTTTTTTTTTTTCCGCTGCTAATTAATACTAGTTTGAGAAACAGAGTCAGTTTAACAAATCGTTAACATTAAGTTTTGGTTTTCATTCTTCTTACTGGTTTCAATCAATCTTTTTAAGAATAAATTAGAAGACCCACAAGAATAATTTCAATCTAGTTGCCTAGAAGACAAGTGCCAAAATTTTCACGACTTACCAGCAGCTGTTCTACGGTCAACATTCAGCACGCAAATAAGGAAAACGTCTAAGTATTTCACACCAACAGAACTTTAAGAATATATACATGACACATTAATACAATAACCAAAACTGGCTGATTATGAAGTGAAAAATGGAATTCTGAGTGCCTTTGGTTAGCTTTTTGAGTAACATAATTGTAATGTTACTCAAAATACCAAGAAAGTAACAAAACTGTTAGCTCACTACAAAAAAAAACCTTTTTTCTCCAAAATCTCTCAAAGCTGAAATATCTGATAACATCCCCCAATGATGTCCAATCTTTAAAGAGCTACAAGTAAAAAAAACTGCTGTAGAATGAGTAGTTAATTGATAAGATTTCCAAAATGGCAGAGGATCTTAAGAAAAAGCCTGCTGAGTATTTTGGCTAACAACTCTGGAATCCACTGAGCTACCACTGTCATTTCTGCTACAGGCTTCAGGAGGTGTCTGATTTAGCCTAAAGCAAAAAAAAAAAAAAAAAAAAAAACTGCATTAAAAGAAAATACTATGTTAAAATATTCACTTTTTTTTTTTTCAAACTTTTAACCTCAAACTTCTATCTTGGGTTATCAAGGTTTCAACAATTTATGCCTTCTCAAGTATCATTCTGAGCCTATACATCTTACTTGAACCTGAAATTTTAATCAAGAAATGTCACAGTGATTTTTAGGAAATTCAATAGTCCTGATGAGGTCTGGTGATGGTCTATTTCTTATGAGAATGCCACATTGGTACCTTTTCAATCAAAGGTGCTGAGAAACTAGGATATTTAATAAAGAGGTAATTCAAGCAGATTATACAAAAGTGTGTTTTGGACCAGAAACAAACAAACAAAAAACTAAATAGTTAACATTTTAAGCTATTTTGCATAATCGTTCTTTTAATTAATAATGTATTTCAGAATTCATCCTGACAGGTAGCAGAAGCTACCTACGCTTGAAAAACAACCCAAGCAGACGAAATAATGGAGCATTGTTTTTAATAGACAGCTCATCGCCTAAAAATTCCTGAAGTGAGGCACAAATGTTCATTGACCCCATTCTAAAAAAGTGACCTGGAACACTACACCAGTACATTCTTGAACTCACATTCCTTACTGTGGGTTTCTCCATCGTATTTACAACCAGTTAACACAGCTGAGAGTATTTGAATAAAATTACAATTAAGCACTAATTTTAAGCTTAAAAACAATATTAAATGGATAAAAGTGTCAGGAATACTCAACAAAGCGTCCAGGGGTATCTCAGGTCCATCAAAATGAGGTCCATCATACCTCATTTTGCTCTGTCCATTTAACGCAGTCTTTTAAGTTAGTTAAACGTTCATTAACAAAACTCACGTGCCAAAACCATGCCCCAAAGCGGGTTATGTGACACGTCTCATTTGAAATAAAATGCTTTCTGCCGGGCCCCGGTCCTACCATACAGCTTCCCAATCCCATAAGTAACATGCTACACTTCCTTTACCGCTACCGTGGGAAGGGAGGGTGCCTCGGTGCTTACCGATGCCCGGAGCCACATAGATGAAGTAGAGGCAAGACGAGGACAGGGAGAAGAAGAAGATGAAGGCGAGGAGCGAGCGATTGGAGACCCGCATCATCCGCTTAAGCACAGGCATCTTCCTCTTACCGGCCGGCAGCTCGGGCTGCACTCTCAGGCCGGACTTGGGGCACCGTCCAGGCCCTAAACTTCCATGAATGTGCTAAAAAAACACCACCACCCCGAGACTGCAGCGGGGCCGCGCGGGGAGGCTCTGGGGAAGCGGGGAGGAGGAGAGAGGAAGGAGTGGACGGAATGAATGAGAGGCCGGGAGGATGCGGGGCGGGGGAAGGGAGCAGACGCGGGGCCCGGGTCCGGGGACCAAAGGACCCGAGGAGGCCGTGGAAGGGCGAGGAGCGGCGTTCTACGCGCCCGGTGGCGGCGGGAGGAGGGGCTGCAGGTGGGGAGAGGCGCCGGCTGCGCGCCGCGGCGCCCCTGCGGAGAGGGCGGCCGACTGCAGCACGCGCTGCTCCCCCACGGCTCCGGCTGCCTGCGCCCGCCGGGGTCCAGGTCGCGAAGCCCCCGCGCTCGGGGTCCGGGCCGCCCGCGCCAGGCAGGCCTGCGCCGCCTCCTCCTCCTCCTCGGGGCCGCGGCGTCTCGTGCCTGCGCGGGGCTAGCGTGGGCGCCGGGGCCGCAGCCGGCGCGCGCGACGCGCGGGGGCCCGCAGGGGCCCTGGGGGCCGAGGAGCTGGGCGCTCGCCGGCGCACAGCCTCCTCCTCATGCCGCGCGGGGCCCCGGCGTCCCCCGGCGGCCGCGGGAGCCGAGCACAGGCGAGGGCGGCGTCCCGGCCAGCGACGAGCGCGCTCCGACTCCGGCTCCTGCCTCCGCCCGCTGTCCGCCCGGCCGCAAGGGCGGCAACCGCAGCAGCATTACCGCCGCCGGCCCGGGGTGAAGCGCCCCCGCCGGCGCCGCCCCCGCACGGCCCGCGGACACCAGTCGGAGAGCCGCGGGGCGACTTGCGCTGCAGGCAGGGCCGAGGAGCCCAAAGAGACTGGGGGGCCGGAGCCGTCGGAGCCGCGTCCGGGTCGCTGAAGAGGCGAACTCCAGAGGGCGGGGGGAGCCGCGGAGGAAATCGGGCCCGGCGACCCGTCCGGAGACCCCTGGGGGCTCCGCGCGCTCGCTCGGAACTGCAGGCGGCGCTGCGCCGGCCGCGAGGAAACCTGGCGGCCCCCGCCCACCCTTCCCCTCCCCTCGCCCGAAACACCGCGCCTCCTGATTGGCCCACGCCGCCACCCCCGCTCCCCGCGCGAGGACCCGCGCCCAGACCGCGTCCTGCGTCACCGCGGCCCCTGCCCGCGCGCGGGGTCCCCGGCGCTCGCCGCGCTCCCGGGGGCTGAGGGACCGCTGTTGAGCCTCGGATACGTTCCACCCTGGGGATCGATAATGAACGATGCTGTGCTTGTATCTCAACGAGGAGGCTTCAGTGATGTTCGTTCCTCCCGAAATATACTCTCCGGAAACAAGGTGTTTTCTGATCCTGGATTAATGAAACCTCCCATCCCGCACTAACTATAGAAATATTATCGTCGGGATGTGATAACGATCTACTTATATCTCTCATAATAGAACTTGCCTTCTGCTCTGAAGGTGAGCCCTGGGTAGCCCTGCTTTAGCTGTATCCGTACAGGCGGCACAGAAAAGACTTCTGTGCAACCAGTATGCCCTTAAATGCTGCAGCACCAGCCAGCTTCAACGGGCAAACTGCTTTACTGCACCTCCAAGGTCGTGGTCTACCCTTTGTTCAAAAGCTACTTTTTTCCTACTAGCTCGTCCTTAGCTATATCAGATTTTTCCAAAGTGTGTTTGTGGGTGTTTCTTTTGCGACTAGTCACGTAGGAGGTGGCTGGATGCCCCCTGCTGCCATTACTTGCTCAGTATTTCTAGATGCAGTGGTATTGAATTACCACTTGATTGCCAGCAGATTTAGTACCTTCTTAGCAAGAGGCCCATGCCTTCCATCGACTCTGATATAGCTCTATGCTCTGTGGAGCCCGAAACACCTGAGTTTATAATTCTGCCAAGGCCTTTTATTAACTGTAAAACTTATGCTAAGCCACTACCCTCTCCAAGCCTCTCTTCTCAAGTCTTCAAATGGTGGGTGTGATACCAGCTTGCAGGTTATGGGATTAAACCTGATAACTGTGCAAAAAGCTAAACATGAGTTCTGGCACCTAAGGGCTTTCCTTACATCTCTTTAGAAGGCCGGCTGGATAAATCAGCAAATTCATCTTCATTTTGCTTTTTGGAGTACTTACAAGTTATTCAACTTCTCTGGCTAATTTGATATTTAATGTAAAAGTAAATGACGTTTGTAACAGTTTTGTAACATTTTGTAACATCTGAAATACAAAATGGAGCAATATATAAAATAGATAAAAATCTCTTGTAAAAAAATAACCTATACAAGTGAGAAAGAAATCCATGATTAGTGAGAAAGCAAAATTGTCTTGTTTGCCTCTCTCACTCTGCTGACTTTTATCTGTCTTTATTTTCACCAGGTCAACTACTGTTTACAGTGCTTAATACCACTAAAACCAGCTGGCTTGGCCATGGATAATTCTCAGGGAAGATTGGGTTTTTGAAAGGGAAGTTTACTATAAAACTGAATGAGAAGATTAACATCTTAGAAATTAATGATTAATCTTATTTTAAGAACTCTGAAGTCTCTGTACAGATGGGCTTGGCTGGCATAGGCGACTGCCATTGCTATCTCTCCCAGGTTCATCGCAGTACTTGTTAGAACTGATTAGCTCTTCCCTGGATTTGAGCAAGTACTAGAAA
Organism: Bos javanicus; assembly: GCF_032452875.1. NCBI lineage: Eukaryota > Metazoa > Chordata > Mammalia > Artiodactyla > Bovidae > Bos > Bos javanicus. The sequence continues at coordinate 25,504,461 of NC_083891.1, read as the reverse complement.
ACCAGTTTAGTCGGTGTGCTCTTTAGCACCTTTGGTCACCAGCCACACAGAGAGGTAACCATGCCTCTTGCCAAGCAGCCTGGGGTTGAATCTCAGTCATTCTGGTCAAGTGACCTCAAAGGTTACTTAAAACTCCCTGTGCTTCCACTTTCTCATCAGCTAAAGAAAATAACCATAGTACCTGTTAGGATTGTCGTCAGGATTAAATTGAGTGAGTCAGTGCTTTAAAAAGCTTGAGAGAACCTGGTACCTAGTAAGCACTATTTGAATATTTGTTTAAAAAATTTTTTTTTAGTCTTTCCTTTAGATCACTCTGTCCCAACAGTAACAAGTTGTGCTGGTCTATTCCTGTTTAAAAACACCTACTGAGTCAGCCTTGAAGTCTCAGTCTCTAATAGTCTGAAGTATGCCTCAAGGTCTCAGCTTATTTATAAAGCAAAGAGCAATGAAATACTCAGAACCAAATCTTTTCAGCCCAGATTATCACCAGATCCTTTCTCAGGAGCCCCATAAGGCCCACAGCAGAAGAGTGAGCTACTCAGTTTCATTTTATGATACCAAAGAGACCTTAAACTTAAGGTGGTAAGACATAGTAGCAAGACCCAGTAAATTTCATGTTAGCTGTTTTGAGCTGAAGTGAAATGAAAGTCGCTCAGTTGTGTCTGACTCTTTGCAACCCTATGGACTATACAGTCCTTGGAATTCTCCAGGCCAGAATACTGGAGTGGGTAGCTGTTCCCTTCTCCAGGAGATCTTCCCAACCCAGGGATTGAACCCAGGTCTCCTGCATTGCAGGCGGCTTCTTTACCAGCTGAGCCACCAGGGAAGCCCAAGAATATTGGAGTGGGTAGCCTATCCTTTTTGCAGCGGCTCTTCCCGACCCAGAAATTGAACCAGGGTCTCCTGTGTTGCAGGCAGATTCTTTACCAGCTGAGATACTGAGCTGAGGAGAGAACCAACTTAATTAAGTTATAACTAATGGTTTTCTATTTATATTAATCAAAAATATGTTACTGAGGTTGTAATTACCATGAAAAAAGGGAAAATGTACTTGTTTAATGAGATGGGTGACATTTCACTTGGTTTGTGCTAGGATAAATAATATCCATTAAGTGTTTTGGCCTTGCTCATAACCTTGGTTAAGTAAAAATCAGTAAGTTTTTTTTTCTTGTGAATTGGGGGAAAAAGAGAATGAAAGAGCACATAGAATCTCACTTCTGATTGCTTAGGGTTCAGACCCCCATATTACAATCACTGATTAAGTATAGTAATTTTATATGTTTAAGTACATGGTCTCAGCATCTAAGATTCAGTTCAAGAAAATTGTTAGGTTGATAAAGTGTGCTTAGACACTTGAATTTTTTTACTTACATAATTGGAATGTAGATTGTATGAGTTAGATATTGGCTTGATTTATAAAATGGAGTACATATTCCAAAATATTACAGAAAGTTCCCTTAAATAAAGCCCATTTTCCCACTGATTTCCATTATAAATGTAGTCAGAGTTCTGCTGAGAAAAAAATATTAGTCCGTGTCTTTAAGTTATGTTACATTTGAGATCAAACATAATCCCCTTAAAGCCAAATTTTAAAAGTTGTGTATATAATTTTATTATTACATTATATTGTACTTAAATTTGAAAAAGAAAACCACCATAGTGGCAACAATCCCTAATTCAGCATTTGATCCAAATTTCGTACTCACCTTACATTGCCTTAATCTTTTCATCCTGAATCCAAGATCATTTTTCCACATCATAAGAATGCCCTGTAGCATTTTCAAGTATTCAAATCACTCTCCTATCATTTTCATAACATCCCTTTGGGGTGGGCATGGCAAGTATTATTAGTATGTCATTTGGGCATGGGAAAACTAAAGCTCAGTGAGGTACAATATCTGGCCTTGGGTCACGTGGTGATCAGTGGTAACAGAACTGAGTAGAGAGCCAGAATGTTAACAGCTTCATTCAGTGCCCTTTCCACAAACTACACTGGCTCGCATTTTCACACATATTTCTTTGCCTATCTGGGCAAATGTTTGATTTGGTGCATATTTTCAATTTTTCTAGATATGAATATATGCAATCCATTTTTTTCAAACTTTCTCTACCAATTTTGTCTCAGACATCTGTTTCAGGAACTATATTCATTGGATTGGAACCCACTCTAGTATTCTTGGCAAGAGAATCCCATGGACAGAGCAGTCTGAGACGCTACAACCCATGGGCTCTCAAAGAGTCAGACACAACTGAGTGTCTGAGCATAACAAGATGGTGCATAAAGTTAGGGCCCAATCGTTTAGTGCTTGCCTGTCATCAGTTGTTAAGTCAGAATGAGAAAATGAATTAATCCTGTTGGCTCCATCCATTCTTCTTCTCAGTTTCATGCTAGGCTTAGTCCACAGATGGCTGCTGCTACTGCTGCTGCTAAGTCGCTTCAGTCGTGTTCGACTCTGCGACCCCACAGACGGCAGCCCACCAGGCTCCCCCATCCCTGGGATGCTCCAGGCAAGAACACTGGAGTGGGGTGCCATTTCCTTCTCCAATGCATGAACATGAAAAGTGAAAGTGAAGTCGCTCAGTCGTATCCGACTCTTAGCGACCGCATGGACTTCAGCCTACCAGGCTCCTCCGTCCATGGGATTTTCCAGGCAAGAGTACTGGAGTGGGGTGCCATTGCCTTCTCTGCCACAGATGGCTAGTTTTGCCTTAAAGGGAATCTGAGCAGCCACTGATTTGCCCCCTGAGAAAGAAGCCTACCAACGGCAATGGGATTAGAGTCTGTTTGGAAAACTTGGAGGGTAGAGACAGATGACAGACAACAAAAAGCAAAGATAGGAGATTGAAAAAGTAGGCAAGTCACATACCAGGCAGTGCCCTGCGCCTTACGTGGAGAGGACACTATTCTGGCTTCTTCCAGGGTAAACACAGAGGCTGTCTCTGGACCTGCTTGAGGCTTCCTCTGAAAGCTGAGGAAAATCAGAGTCCTGGCACACGTGTAACCCAGATACACAGGCACCTCTGGTGCTGTGTACACCAGCTGGGCAACTCACCCCTAGAGAGAAGACCCATAAACTTGGCTACCTAACAGACAGAACAAATATACACATTCCTAGGACAGCCTAGAATTCTGAACAGCAGTTAGTCCTGGGTAACTCTGAGAAAGACCTTTCTTGTTAATATACATATCCATAATATAAAGGCTTCCCTGGTAGCTCAGCTGGTAAAGAATCTGCCTGCAGTGCAGGAGATCTGGGTTTGATCCCTGGGTTGGGAAGATACCCTGGAGAAGAGAACAGCTGCCCACGCCAGTATTCTGGCCTGGAGAATTCCATGGCCTGTATGGTCCACGGGGTTGCAAAGAGTCAGACATGACTGAGCGACTTTCACTTCACTTCATAATATAAAGAAGGAAAAAACAAGCCTATTGCTTGATGCAGTTAAAAGAATCTACTCATTAGAGTCAAAAGAGCCTACCCTCAGTCACTTGATTTTTTTAAAAAGTCACTTCCTGAACACGATTCTATTTTGATGATTTATAGTTATTTCCCAGGACTCAGTACAAAAGCAAGGCAGTAGATAATTAGTGAATGAATGAATGAACACAGTCTTAACTTTTACACAGTTATGTATATTCTTTTCAGTTTAGCATAACAAGGAGTACAAGTTAGTTCACCTTGTCTCTTCCAGAGGTTTTTTATCAGAAGAGCCATCTTTATAGGTGAATGACCAAGAAAAGTAGAGGATAAAATAAATAGGCGCAAGATGTATGCTATGAAGGTGTTCTATCATATCAACAATCTTAATAGCTATGGCAGACGAAAGCTTTTTAAAAAATGAAATTATGACATAGAATAGCTTTTAATGAAGGACAGTGATAGACCACTTTCTATCCATTTATTTTCATGTTTAACATATGCCTCACAGGATTTTCTGTCTGTGACTAAATCATTCTGGGAAAAATACTGGTTTCAGAGCTTAACTGGGTAAATGTTGAAGTGATAAATAGGTCTCAGGTAAATTCAATAGAGGATTTGTGTCTCTGTGTCTGGAAAGGGAATTTTGGAATACTGAGGTCCTAGCACGCTGAAATCCCTGAGTTCATATTCACATGCTTGATGTAAGTTATTGTAACAAGACGTGAAAAAGGAAGAACTTGAGATACATCAGAGCTTACTAAAAGGAAGAAAGAGACCAAAATATATTCATCCTAAAAAGTATGAAAAATACTAGCTTACCATGACCAATAAGGAATGCCTCCGAAATGCAACAACCTGGCAACATTAAACAAATTACTGACAGGTTAGAGAAAAAAACACAGTGTCTTTTTTCAATAGGTGAATGTATAAATATAGCACAATTTATTTACCTACCGGTGTGTTAGTCACTTTGTGACACCATGGACTGTAGCCTGCCAGGCTCCTCTGTCCATGGAATTCTCCAGGCAAGAATACTGGAGTGGGTTGCCATTTCCTTCTCCAGGGGATCTTCCTGACCCAGGGGTAAAACCCGGGTTTCCTGCATTGCAGGCAGATTCTTTACATCTGAACTACCAGGGAAGGCTATTAATTGTTAAAGGACATGGCTTTTCAGTTTGACTCAATTATGAATAAAAATATATTAACATATACACATACTATTGCATTTCATTTTGGTTATATACCTAGTAGTCAAAATTCTAGATTTTATGATATGTGAATGATCAGATTTCAGAGACAATGGCAGACAATTTCCCAAGATGATTACACCAGTTCACAATCTTATCAGCAGCATTTGAGTTCAGGTTGCTCACCTCACCAACACTTAATATATTCAACCCTATTAACATTAGCATTTCAGGTAGAATGTGATGAGTGTCTCATTTTGGTTTTAATTTGCACTTTTCCTGAGGGCTAGTGGGATTGAATAATTTTTCAGAAATTTATTGATGTACAATGTCTCCTGAAGCTTGAAAAGCATTGGATACAATGAAACAATTTCTGATGTTGAAACTCTTCATAAAATAAGGATGAAGATATGTTCTAGTTTGTAAAGAGCTATTGCGAGCAAATTGCATCAGTATGATTAATGTAGAATCATACTCATTCGAGTCACAAAAAGATTTGGATTGGAAAGAATTATCCAATGCACTTGGATAATAAAATCAAGTGCTAAAAATAGAAAGAATGTGATAAAAATTAAAAGGAAAGATATTCACATCTGAATGCAGAGTTCCAAAGAATAGCAAGAAGAGATAAGAAAGCCTTCTTCAGCGATCAATGCAAAGAAATAGAGGAAAACAACAGAATGGGAAAGACTAGGGATCTCTTCAAGAAAATCAGAGATACCAAAGGAACATTTCATGCAAAGATGAGCTCGATAAAGGACAGAAATGGTATGGACCTAACAGAAGCAGAAGATATTAAGAAGAGATGGCAAGAACACACAGAAGAACTGTACAAAAAAGATCTTCATGACCCAGATAATCATGATGGTGTGATCACTGACCTAGAGCCAGACATCCTGGAATGTGAAGTCAAGTGGGCCTTAGAAAGCATCACTACGAACAAAGCTAGTGGAGGTGATGGAATTCCAGTTGAGCTATTTCAAATCCTGAAAGATGATGCTGTGAAAGTGCTGCACTCAATATGCCAGCAAATTTGGAAAACTTAGCAGTGGCCACAGGACTGGAAAAGGTCAGTTTTCATTCCAATCCCAAAGAAAGAAAATGCCAAAGAATGCTCAAACTACCGCACAATTGCACTCATCTCACACGCTAGTAAAGTAATGCTCTAAATTCTCCAAGCCAGTCTTCAGCAATACATGAACCGTGAACTTCCTGATGTTCAAGCTGGTTTTAGAAAAGGCAGAGGAACCAGAGATCAAATTGCCAACATCCGCTGGATCATGGAAAAAGCAAGAGAGTTCCAGAAAAACATCTATTTCTGCTTTACTGACTATGCCAAAGCCTTTGACTGTGTGGATCACAATAAACTGTGGAAAATTCTGAAAGAGATGGGAATACCAGACCACCTGATCTGCCTCTTGAGAAATTTGTATGCAGGTCAGGAAGCAACAGTTAGAACTGGACCTGGAACAACAGACTGGTTCCAAATAGGAAAAGGAGTTCGTCAAGGATGTATATTGTCACCCTGTTTATTTAACTTCTATGCAGAGTACATCATGAGAAACGCTGGACTGGAAGAAACACAAGCTGGAATCAAGATTGCCGGGAGAAATACCAATAACCTCAGATATGCAGATGACACCACCCTTATGGCAGAAAGTGAAGAGGAACTCAAAAGCCTCTTGATGAAAGTGAAAGTGGAGAGTGGAAAAGTTGGCTTAAAGCTCAACATTCAGAAAACAAAGATCATGGCATCCAGTCCCACCACTTCATGGGAAATAGATGGGGAAATAGTGGAAACAATGTCAGACTTTATTTTTCTGGGCTCCAAAATCACTGCAGATGGTGACTGCAGCCATGAAATTAAAAGACGCTTACTCCTTGGAAGGAAAGTTATGACCAACCTGGATAGCATGTTCAAAAGCAGAGACAGTACTTTGCCAACAAAGGTTCGTCTAGTCAAGGCTATGGTTTTTCCTGTGGTCATGTATGGATGTGAGAGTTGGACTGTGAAGAAGGCTGAGCACTGAAGAATTGATGCTTTTGAACTGTGGTGTTGGAGAAGACTCTTGAGAGTCCCTTGGACTGCAAGGAGATCCAACCAGTCCATTCTGAAGGAGATCAGCCCTGGGATTTCTTTGGAAGGAATGATGCTAAAGCCGAAACTCCAATACTTTGGCCACCTCATGCGAAGAGTTGACTCATTGGAAAAGACTCTGATGCTGGGAGGGATTGGGGGCAGGAGGAGAAGGGGACGACAGAGGATGAGAGGGCTGGATGGCATCACTGACTCGATGGACATGAGTCTGAGTGAACTCCGGGAGTTGGTGATGGACAGGGAGGCCTGGCGTGCTGCGGTTCATGGGGTCGAAAAGAGTTGGACATGACTGAGCGACTAATTTGATCTGATAGGTTAATGATTACCATAAAAAGTATTAACTGGAAAACATATTAGATCTAATAGAGATTAATAAAGAGCCACTCAAGAAGTAAGTCAGAAGGAGAAAAACAAATATATATTAATGCATATACATGGAATCTAGAAAAATGGTACTGATAAACCGATTTGCAGGCCTAGAATAGCAATACAGACTTGGAGAACAGACTTTGGACATGGCAGGGGAAGGAGAGGGCGAGACAAACGGGGAGAGTAGCATTGACATGTATACCCTACCATGTGTAAAACAGAGAGCTAGAGGGAAGCCGCAGCGTAGCACGGAGAGCCCAGCTTGGTGCTCTGTGGTGACTTAGAGGGCTGACATTGCGGGGTAGAGGGAGGCTCAAGAGGGAGAGGATACATATGTATAACTATGGCCGATTCCCATTGTTGTGCCGCAGAAACCGACACAATATTGTAAAACAATATCCTCCAATTAAAAATAAACGTTAAAAATTTTAAAAAAAAATACAGTTGAAAAAATAAACAGCCACATATATATATATATACATATATATATACACACACACACACACATATACACACACACACACACACATATACACACACAGTTCAGCATGGGGATACATCCCTAAATATTAGAGCTCTAACTCGGCTTGATTATACAGAGTCCTGTAGTTCCTATGGAGAAGTATTTTAAGCATTATATGTAAGCAATTGCCCAGTCATCTCAGCTTTGCTTGTTTAGGATGTCCTTCAAAATGTCAAAAGATTTCTACCAGTCTCCTAATTATCTTTATCCTCTGCTTCCTGAAGCATTTCCTTAAATCATCATATGCCTAGTCCTTCACCCTTTTCCTTTTTAGTACGTAGAGTACTATGGTCCCATAAATTTGGAAGTCAGTTCGTGTCAGAATTATTTACCAGAACTCAAAATAAATCCCTGGAGAGGACAGAGCAGAGAAAACAACATATACAATAGAATTATTCATCTCAAGACAGCTAGGACATCCCTCACTGTTTATGTTTAGCAGCAGTGTATTCCGCTGGTACCTCATAGGGCTAACATATGACGGCACTCAGAGCACAGAGAAAGCCTTAGTAACAGGATGATATGATGGATTATTCTATATCCAAATGCACTGTGTATATATATATAGCCTATGTATAACATATGCTTTTAAAATGTAAAGACAGGGAATTAATTCCCTGGTGGTCCAGTGGTTAGGACTCAGAGCTTTCACTGCCAGGGCCCTGGCTCAATCCCTGGTAGAGGAACAAAGATTTCTCAAGCCATGTGGCACAGCCAAATAAATAAATAAAAATATAAAGATGAATAGCAAATGGAAGCTATAAAGTACCTGATTATATTACCAAAATAGATAAAATTGAATCAAATTACCTGGCACAAACATCAACCTTTGAAATTATATAATAAATACACAACAACAAAAAGAACTCAAGAACAGCAGCAAATACATGTAAGTAATATTTATAAATGGACTTCCCTGGTGGCTCAGGTGGTAAAGAATCCACCTATAATGCAGGATACCTGGGTTTGATCCCTGGGGCAGGAAGATCGCCTGGAAAAGGAACTGGCAACCCACTTCAGTATTCTTGCCTGAAGAAATCCATGGACAGAGGAGCCTGGCGGGCTACAGTCCATGAGGTTGCAAAGAGTCAAACATGACTGAGCAACTAACACACATACACACACAATACTTATGAATAAACTGTAAAGGAAATGCATAAAACTAACATGAAGAAAAAAAATGGAGACTAGACTTAAAGAGCTTAGAAATCACTATTCTGTCCCACCAACGAGCAAAACACTGAACGCACTGAAAAAAATAAACAACTTTTCTTGGATTCTTAAGAGAGATGAGGATACACGACAAGCTACTATCCCCAAGTTTGGAGAAACAAGCAAATACAGGGAGTTAGGACTTCCGGAGGCAGAAAGTGATAAGCAGAAACCATCAAGGGAATCAGTGCTGGTGTAGGAAAACCTGATGGTAACTATTAATAGCAAATTGCTAGCAGCTCTGTGGGCTTCCCTGGTGTCTCAGATGGTAAAGAAATCTGCCTGCAGTGCAGGAGACCTGGGTTCAATCCCTGGGTCAGGAAGATCCTCTGGAGAAGGGAACGGCTACCAACTCCAGGATTCTTGCCTGGAGAATTCCATGGACAGAGGAGCCTGACAGTGGGCTACAATCCAGAGGGTCACAAAGAGTCAGACAGGACTGAGCGACTAGCTCACACACACACATACACACAAACACAGGCTCAGTATGAACAAACCTGAGGGTTAAAACCTCTAGGGGACCAGTCATGGAGGACTCCACACTTTTGTGACTGTTGTCTCCAGGAGCTCAAACATGTTCCCATAATAAATATCAGCAAAAAATCTCCTCATGATTACAGGAAGGCATTATGTTCTTAACAAGGCATGCCCCTAGGAGAAACTAGCTAACCGAAGTCTGACTGATTGAGGCATTATCAGAGCCTAACTGTCCTGGGAAAGGGAACTGTCCAACTCCAATCAGTTCCAGTCATCTGGTCCCACCTAAAGGGGAGGAAAAAAGCTGAGAAACACTTGTGAAGTTCACAGCCCAGAGGCATCAGATCAGATCAGATCAGTCGCTCAGTCGTGTCCAACTCTTTGCAACCCCATGAATCGCAGCACACCAGGCCTCCCTGTCCATCACCAACTCCCGGAGTTCACTCAGACTCACGTCCATCGAGTCAGTGATGCCATCCAGCCATCTCATCCTCTGTCATCCCCTTCTCCTCCTGCCCCCAATCCCTCCCAGCATCAGAGTCTTTTCCAATGAGTCAACTCTTCACATGAGGTGGCCAAAGTACTGGAGTTTCAGCTTTAGAATCATTCCTTCCAAAGAAATCCCAGGACTGATCTCCTTCAGAATGGACTGGTTGGATCTCCTTGCAGTCCCAGGGACTCTCAAGAGTCTTCTCCAACACCACAGTTCAAAAGCATCAATTCTTCGGTGCTCGGCCTTCTTCACAGTTCAACTCTCACATCCATACATGACCACAGGAAAAACCATAGCCTTGACTAGACGAACCTTTGTTGGCAAAGTAATGTCTCTGCTTTTGAATATGCTATCTAGGTTGGTCATAACTTTCCTTCCAAGGAGTAAGCGTCTTTTAATTTCATGGCTGCAGTCACCATCTGCAGTGATTTTGGAGCCCAGAAAAATAAAGTCTGACACTGTTTCCACTGTTTCCCCATCTATTTCCCATAGACTCCCTAAAAGACTGAGACCTAACCATAGGGCTACAGAACACTTTCCCTTCCCCCACACCGCTGCATTACTACAGACCTGTTTATAGTAGCTCCTTTTATGTAATACATCATGTCCAACTATCAAGAAAAAAACACTAGGCATATTAAAAGTTAAAAAATGTAACTTGAAGAGACAGAGCAAGCATCAGAATCAGACATGGCGGGATATTGGAATTATCAGACAGGGAATTTAAAACAACTATAATTAATAGGCTAAGGGCTCTAATGAATAAAGTAGACAACATGCAAGAACAAATAGGCAATGCAAATCCTAAGAAGTAAGCAGAAATGCTAGTGACAAAAAATACTTTGAGAAAAATGAAGAAAGTCTCTCATGGTCTTTTTACTACAATAGACACAGCTGAGGAAAGAATCTATAGTCTTGAAAATATATCAATAGAAACCCTTCCCCCCAAACTGAAAAGTGAAGAAAACTAAGACTGGAAAAAAAAAAAAAACGAAACAGAATATCCAAGGACTGTGGGACAACATACACATAATGAGAAAACCAGGAAAAGGAGAAGAAATATTTGAAACAATAGTGTCTGAGAATTTCTCCCAAATTAATGCCAGATATCAAACCACAGATCCAGGAAGCTCAGAGAACACCAAGCAAGATAAATGCCTAAGGAAACTAACCTGGAGATATCATTTTCAAACTGCAGAAAATCAAAGGAAAAAAATCTTAAAAGAGCCAGAGGGAAAAAGTACCTTAACTACAGATGAACAAAGATAAGAATCATCTTTGATTTCTGCTCAGAAATCAAGAAGAGAGTGGAGTGATATAGTTCTTGAAAGATACTAGCTACCAAAACGCACACAAGAAGAAATAGAGCATCTGAATAAGCTTATATCTATTAAATAAATTAAATCAATAATTAATAACCTTCCAAAACAAAAAGTACGAGGCCCAGATAGGTTCACTGGTGAATTATGCCAAACTTCTAAGGGAGAAATTGCACCAATTTTGTACATTTTCGTCCAAGAGGTAGAAGCATAGGAAATACTTCTTAATCCATACAATGTGCCCAGCATTATCCTAACTCCAAAACCAAAGACATTACAAGACAAGAAAATTACAGACCAATATCTTTCATGTCCATAGATGCAAAAATCCTCAACAAAGTATTACCAAATCAAATCCAACAATGTCTAAAATGAATCATGTGCTATGACCAAGATAGATTTATCCCAGGTATGCAAAACTAGTTCAATATTTATAACTAATGTAATCCATCACATCAATGGGCTAAAAAATCAAAATTACAGATTATATCAATAGATACAGAAAAAACATTTGACAAAATCCAACACTAACACCCACTAATGGTAAAAATTAATTAAAAAAAAAAAAAAACACCTCTCAGTAAACTAAGAATAGAGGAAAACTTCCTCAACTTGATAAAGGTTAGCTACATAAAAAAAAAAAAACCCCCTACATCTAGCATCACATCTAATGTTGAGAAACTCAAAGCTTCCCACTAAGATCAGAAGCAAGGCAAGGGTGTTCCTTCTCACCACGCATTTTCAGCATCATACTGGAAGTTCTAACTAATGCAACAAGGCGGAAAAAAAATGATATAAACGATATACAGATTGGGAAGGAAGAAATATAACTGTCTTTTACAGATGACATGATCAATGTAAAAAAAATCCAAAAGAATCTACAAAAAGCAAGCAAACAAACATTTGAAACTAATCAGCAATTATAACAAGTTTATGAGGTACAGGGTTCATATAAAAAAGCCAATTACTGGACTTTCCTGGCGGTAAATCTGCCTGCCAAAGAAAAGGACACAGGTTAGATCCCTGCTCCAGGAAGATTCCACTTGCCATGGAGCAACTAAAACCCATGAGCCACAACTACTGAACCTGTGTGCTACAACTACGAAGCCCGTGTGCCCTTGTGCTCTGCTACAAGAGAAGCCACCACAATGAAAAGCCCATGCACCACAGTGAAGAATAACCCTTGCTCACCACAACTAGAGAAAGTCCATGCACAGCAACAAAGACTCACATAACCAAAAATAAAAATAAATTCTTTTTTAAAATCACTTTCCTGTATACCAACAATGAGCAAGTGGGATTTGCAATTAAATACATAATACCATTTACATTAGCATCTCAAAAATTTAAACACTTAGGTATAAAATTTAACAAACAACGTACAAGGTCTATATGAGGAAGACTACAAAACACTGATGAATGAAATATAAAAGCTAAATGGAGAGATATTTCTTCTTCATGGATTGGAAAACTCAATATCGTGAAGATATCAGTTATTCCCAAATTGACATACAGACTCAATGTAACACCAATTAAAATCCCAGCAGGTTATTTTGTAGATATCAACAAACTGACTCTCAAATGAAAAGGCAAAAGACCCAGAATTGCAAACACAATATGGAAGGAGAAGAACAAAGTTAGAGAACTGATACTCCCCTACTTCAAAACTTATTATAAAGCTGTGATAATCAAGCTAGTTTGAAATTGCCAAAGAACAGACAAGTAGGCTCATATAAATTTAATCAACTGAAATTTGAAAAGGAGCAAAGCAATAAAATAAAGCAAAGACAGTCTTTCCAACAAATGATACTGGAATAACTAGACATCCACATGAAAAAAAATTAAGCTTATACTCTTCACAAAAATTAACTCAAAATGGACCAGAGACCTAAATGTAATATGCAAAACTATGAAACTCCTAGAAGAAAACATATGAGAAAAACTAGGATCCCTTGAATTTGGTGATGACTTTTTAGATACAACACCAAAAGTATGACCCATAAAAGACATAATAAGCTAGACTTAAAAAAAAATCTTCTCTGCAAAAGACAATGTCAAAAGGATGAGAAAACAAGCCACAGTCTGTGAGGAAATATTTGCCAAAAATACATCTATAAGATGTATAATGACCATTATACAAAATATGCAAGGAACACTTGGTGCTTACCTGGTGGTCCCTTGACTGAGAATCCAATTTCCAATGCAGAGGACACGGGTTTGATCCCTAGTTAGGGAACTGAGATCCCACATGCTTCAGGGCAACTAAGCCCGTGAGCTGCAGCAAGACACAGTGCAGCCAAGAAAACAAAACAGAATATACAAGGGACTCTTAGAGCTCAATGCTAAGAAAACAAACAACTCAATTAAAAATAGGGCAAAGACCTTAATGGACATCTCTCCAAAGATTATAGATAGCAAATAAGGATATGCAAAGATGCTCTACATCAGGTATCATTAGGAAATGCAAATTGAAAAACAAAAAGCAACAAGATACTACTACAAACCTATCAGTCAGTTCAGTTCAGTCACTCAGTCATGTCCGACTCTTCTCGACCCCATGAATCGCAGCACGCCAGGCCTCCCTGTCCATCACCAACTCCCGGAGTTCACTCAGACTCACGTCCATCGAGTCAGTGATGCCATCCAGCCATCTCATCCTCTGTCATCCCCTTCTCCTCCTGCCCCCAATCCCTCCCAGCATCAGGGTCTTTTCCAATGAGTCAACACTTCACATGAGGTGGCCAAAGTACTGGAGTTTCAGCCTTAGCATCATTCCTTCCAAAGTAATCCCAGGACTGATCTCCTTCAGAATGGACTGGTAGGATCTCCTTGCAGTCCAAGCTCAGGAGTCTTCTCCAACACCACAGTTCAAAAGCATCAATTCTTCGGCACTCAGCCTTCTTCACAGTTCAACTCTCACATCCGTTCATGACCACAGGAAAAACCATAGCCTTGACTAGACGGACTTTTGTTGGCAAAGTAATGTCTCTGCTTCTGAATATGCTATCTAGGTTGGTCATAACTCTACAAACCTATAAGAATGTCCAAAATCCAGAACACTGACAATGCCAAATGCTGATGAAGATATGGAGCAACTGGAACTCAAATTCACTGTTGGCGAGAATGCAAAATGGTCCAGCCTCTTTGGAAGGCAGTTGGGCAGTTTCTTGCAAAACTAAACACACTTTAACCATATGACACAGCAATCACACTCCTTGATATTTACCCAAAGAAGCTGAAAACTTAGGTCAACACAAAAATCAGCACACAGCTACTTACAGCAGCTTTCTATTTATAACTGTCAAAACTTAGAGGCAACCAAGATGTCCTTCAGTAGGTGAATGGATACATAAGCTGTGATCCATCCAGACAATGGAATATTATTCTAGGCTAAAAGGAAGTGAGTTATCAAACCATGAAAAGGCATGGAAGAAACTTAAGTGCATATTACTAGATGAAAGAAGTCAATCTGAAAAGGCTACATACTGTATGATTCCAAAACTCTGAAGACAGTGAAAAGCCCAGTGCTTGCCAGGGTTGAAGAGAGGCGAATGAATGAATAGGCAGAGCACAGAGGGTTTTTAAGGCAGTGAAAAATACTCTATTATACTGCAGTGATGAATGAGTGTGTGTGTGTGCATGCTCGCTCAGTCGTGTCCAACTCTTTGGAACCCCGTGGACTGTAGCCCATTCAAATCCTCTGTCCATGGGATTTCCCAGGCAAGAATACTGGACTTGGTTGCTATTTCCTTCTCCAGTAATGATGAATATATGTCATTATGCATGCCTGCTAAGTTCCTTCAGTCGTGTCCCACTCTTTTCAACCCTAAGGACTGTAGCATGCCAGGCTCCTCTGTCCATGGGATTCTCCAGGCAAGATACTGGAGTGGGTTGCCATGCCCTCCTCCAGGGGATCTTCCCAATCCAGAGATTGAACCCGTGTCTCTTTATGTCTCTACATTGGCAAGTGGGTTCTTTACCACTAGGGCCATCTGGGAAGCCCACATGTTATTATACATTTGTTCAAACCAATAGACTGTACAACACCAAGAGTAAACCCTAATATAAACGATGGACTTTGGGTGATAATGATGTGTCATTGGGGGTTCATCGATTGTAGCAAATGCACCACTTCTGGTGGAGGATGTTGATGATGGAGGAGGTTGGGGAGACATGAATAAGTGGAAGCTGAGAGTACATGGAGAAATCTTTGTACCTCCCTCTCAACTTGTCTGCAATCCTGAAACTGCACTTGAAAAGCAATTTAAAAAGGCCAATCTCTTAAAATAAGGGGCCAATTTAAAAATCAGTTTAGGGACTTCCCTGGTGGTCCCATGACTGAGACTTTGCACTTCTAATGCAGGGGATCCCTGATCAGGGAACTGGAGCCCACGTGCTGCAATGAAGGTCAAAGATCCCTCATGCTACAGCTAAGAAGTGGCACAGCCAAATAAATAAAAATAAGTTTAATTCATGTTGAAATCAGATTTTTTTAAGTTAATTTGCTTCCCCCCAAATGGAGATCAAATATAAGGTTTGAAAATGGAAAGGGTGGGAAATTCAATATGATAAAGATATGGATCTCCTTAAATGTGACGATGAATGTTAGAGAATAACCAGGTTAGAGAGTTACAGTCACTTCTCCCAAAATAGATGCTTTAAGATAGGACACACAGAAATAAGCAGGCCTCCAAATCAATAGACAACTCTCAAGATGTAATGTAACAATATTCATGCATTCATGCATGCGAGCATGCTAAGTTGCTTCAGTCATGTCCGACTATTTGCAATCCCATGGACTGCAGCCCACCAGGCTCCTCTGTCCATGGGATTCTCCAGGCAAGAATACTGGAGTGGGTTGCCATCCCTCCTCCGTGGGATTTTCCTGACCCAGGGATTGAACCCACATCTCTTCTGTCTGCTGCATTGGTAGGTGGGTTCTTTAGCACTAGCGCCACCTGGGAAGCCCAACAATATTCATAATCACGACCAATTATGTTTCTTGTGTTATTCATCTGACAAGACAGGAATGATATGGTTATTGTGAGGGTGAGAAAGAGGATTGATCTATCTTTAAATAAGTGGAGTTGCTCCTTCAGGAAGCTGTAAGGTGAAGAGGATGGAAAAGGCGATGGCACCCCACTCCAGTACTCTTGCCTGGAAAATCCCATGGAGAGCAGAGCCTGGTAGGCTGTAGTCCATGGGGTCACTAAGAGTTGGACACGACTGAGCGACTTCCCTTTCACTTTTCACTTTCATGCATTGGAGAAGGAAATGGCAACCCATTCCAGTATTCTTGCCTGGAGAATCCCAGGGATGGGGGAGCCTGGTGGGCTGCCATCTATGGGGTCGCACAGAGTCTGACACGACTGAAGCGACTTAGCAGCAGCAAGGTGAAGAGGAAGCATTTCCCAGCTAATCAGCTCAGGTGTCTGAGATGGAGAAGGTCAGCACTTGTAAACAACACTTTGCCTTTCTAGGTGGAAGCATTATTGCTTGCACTAAACATAATACCCCTTTGCTCATTATCCAGAGCGCAGATACATCCCCAGCAAGACTGGACATCTTTAAACACATCAACCTTTTCAGGAGGCCAGAGGATAGAGAATGATTGCTCATAGTCTCTCCAGACTTTCCAGTGGCTTAAAAGAGACAAAGTACCAAGGAAAGTACCTACGTGAGTTCAGAGTCCTTTACTGTAAGATCTTCCCTAGGCAAATAAGCATCCATAGCGTTTTGTTTTGTTTTTTAAGATATTTTTGATGTGGACCCATTTTTAAAGTCTTTATTGAATTTGTTGCCAAATAACTTCTGTTTTATGTTTTGGGTTTTTTAGCCATGAGGCATGTGGGATCTTAGTTCCCTGACCAGGGATCAAACCTGCACCCCCTGCATTGGAAGGCAAAGTCTTAACCATTGCACTTCCAGGGAAGTCATCATCTGCAGGGTTTTTGTTCACATGGATATTCACAACAACCGGCCATTATTACTGAGTTATTGTTGATTTAGGTTCTGGTCCTGATATAAGTTTTTTTTTAGAATAACTTGTTTCAGTGGAAAGAAAAACTCCCTATTTTGGCTTAACCCCAAATCCCACATTACCACAATAATATGCAGAACTGTGAAACTGATAGGATGACATGAAAGAACTGAAATGTACCTTTCCACATTTCACATCCAGGCATCCCCACACCTCACATATCTTTAAACTGTAAATGGTAGAAGAATTTTATCAATATGAATTTCATGGCGGTTAATAAAGACACTTAATTTTAAACACTCTCATTGAATTCCTGACTCAATCCTATTTAAAATAACATTAAAATCCCCTAGGAGCCTTTATTGTGTACGGCAAGTCTCAAGAACCGTGCAGTATGTGGAGAGGGAATATCAATACCATGAAATTTAAATTTCATTAAAATAAGATGGCCTTGACTTTTTTCCTATCTTTGAGAAAAAAATTCTGGTCAACCCTTCTCCACTGCCACAGAGAAAAGGGGCTGAAGCAATAAAAATATTATACATGTAGCAGAAAGAAAGCTTGTTATTAAAGGCCAGGCTGGCAGAAAGAAGTTTCCAGTGTAAACCAATAAAATGAAAACAGTCTGCCACCTCTCCAGCCTGAAATCAACCAAAAATAACAAGGAGTACAAGAAAAATCTTCACTGATGCTGGAAAAACACCTAAAACTCTGAACAAGCCTATAGGAAGAAAGTCTGGGAAGACGATGCCCCATCAGAGAGAATGCTGGCAAAGGCTTCCTGCTCGGAACGTTTGAGACAGAGGTGTCAGAGCTCGGAGTTGTCTGAGGCGTGGAGCCCTGAGAGGCAAAACCAACACTGCATCCGTGGAAGGCAAGCTGGTGCCAGGACACAGACACAGTCTCTCTGACCTCTTCTCACAACATGGCAGGGGAAGTGTTCAACAGCAAAGTACAGCCACACCATTTCTCTAAGAAGCAGGCTGTCGGTGTGGCCTGTGGAGACAAAACCTTGGATGACTTGTCATCCTGAGCTGCCAATATTTTATAATCTGAAGAGTTCAGTTCAGTTCAGTCACTCAGTCGTGTCCGACTCTTTGCAGCCCCATGGACTGCAGCACGCCAGGCTTTCCTGTCCATCACCAACTCCCAGAGCCTACTCAAACTCATGTCCATCAAGTCCGTCATGCCATCCAACCATCTCATCCTCTGTAATCCCCTTATCCTCCTGCCTTCAATCTTTCCTAGCATCAGGGTCTTTTCCAGTGGGTCAGCTCTTCACATCAGGTGGCCAAACTATTGGAGCTTCAGCTTCAGCATCAGTCCTTCCAATGAATATTCTGATTTCCTTTAGGATTGAATTGTATGATCTCCTTGAAGTCCAAGGGACTCTCAAGAGTCTTCTCCAACACCACAATTCAAAAGCATCAATTCTTCGGCGCTCAGCTTTCTTTATAACCCAACTTTCACATCCATACATGACTACTGGAAAAAACATAGCTTTGACTAGATGGACATTTGTTGGCTGTAATATCTCTGCTTTTTAATATGCTGTCTAGGTTGGTCATAGCTTTTCTTCCAAGGAGCAAGTGTCTTATAATTTCATGGCTGCAGTCACCATCTGCAGTGATTTTGGAGCCCCAAAAAATAAAGTCTGTCACTGTTTCCATTGTTTCCCCATCTATTTGCCATTAATTGATGGGACTGGATGCCATGATCTTCATTTCCTGAATGCTGAGTTTTAAGCCAACTTTCTCACTCTCTTCTTTCACTTTCATCCAGAGGCTCTTTAGCTCTTCTTCACTTTCTGCCATAAGGGTGGTGTTATCTGCATATCTGAGGTTGTTGGTATTTCTCCTGGCAATCTTGAGTTCAGCTTGTGTTTCATCCAGCCCAGCATTTCACATGATATAGTCCACATATAAGTTAAATAAGTAGAGTGACAATATACAACCTTGACGTACTCCTTTCCCAATTTGGAACCAGTCTGTTGTTCCATATCCAGTTCTAACTGTTGCTTCTTGACCTGCATACAGATTTCTCAGGAGGCAGGTCAGGTGGTCTGGTATTCCCATTTCTTGAAGAGTTTTCCACAGTTTGTTATGATCCACACAGTCAAAGTCAAAGGCAATCTGAAGATTGGTAAACGTTAAGCTACACGTAAGCATACTAGGAACTTAGATTATACAGAAATTCATGAAAAAGCAATGCAACATCTCCTAACCTGGGTTAGAATCATGCCACAGGGCAAAATGCCTCATGAAAGTTTTTGTAGGGAACACCTGGTCATGTAGCTCCTCCTCAGGTGCACTCCTTGACCCTCACCCCTACTAGGCTGAGAGTGTGTGCCTACTAAGTCCCCTCAGTCGTGTCCTGCTCTCTGCAATCGTATGGACTGTAACCCACCAGGCTCCTCTGTCCATGGGATTCTCCAGGAAAGACTACTGGAATGGGTTGCCATGCCTTCCACAGACTTGGAGTAACTCCAGACAAAAGAGGATTGATCAAGAATGGGCCAGTATAAAACACAAGAAAAACAGGAAGGGGGGAAAAAAAACAGAAGTGTGCAAGATTATATCATAAAAGATTATACTGTGAATGAGAACATCATAGATTTTTTTTTAATTAAAAAGAATGTTCATACACACATCTGGAATATAAATAGAGAAAGAAATAAGAGTCCAAAGAATGATTCCAGGCTTCTCCATAGGGACACTGACCTCTTCAATAATTTTCAGAAGTCACCAGGGAAAGAAAATACCCTGCACTAATTTTATACCCAGAGAGTTTAAAGTTTTAAACACAGAAATATAAAAAGTGAGAAGGTAAAAATACTGGAAGAAAGAAAGGTGAATCTTTGTTATAGAATGAGCAAGGTCTTTGTAACTGAGACATTAAAAGAGATGATTAAGAAGTGTTACTAAACAAAATTTCAAATATCCCTTAAGCAAAGATAAAAATCAAGGACAGGGCTTTCCTGGTGGCTCAGTGGTAAAGAATTCGCCTGCCAGTGCAGGAGACACAGGTTTGATCCCCAATCTGGGATGATTCCACATGCCTCAGAGCAACTGAGCCTGTGCACCACAACCATTGAGCCTGTGGGCTGTGGAGCCCTGGAGTTGCAACTGCTGAGCTCATGTGCCGCAGCTACTGAAGCCCACGAGCCCTAGAGCCTGTGCTCTGCAACAAGAGAAGCCACTGCAAGGAGGAGCCTGCACACCGCAACTAGAGAGCAGCCCTTGCTCACAGTAATGAAGACCTGGCACAGCCAAAGAGAAATAAATGAAATAAAGAATTTTTAAAACTCAAGGACAATCTGAAAATAAATATTTGAAACACATAAAAGAGATAAAGTATTAATTAGTGTATTAAAAAATCACTTACATATCAATAACCGATATAAGGAAAGGAAGTTCTCACGGGAAAAAAAAAGTTTTAAATAACCAGAAAGTTGTTGTCTTTTACTCAAAATTTTAAAAATGCAAATTAAAATGGCAATGAGATACCATATTCTAATTACTAGTTTGAGAAAGAATCAACCGTATTAGCAAGTGGCAATATAAACTAGTACAAACCTCTACAGGGCAAATGTCAGCATTATATTAATGTCTTAAATGCATATAGTTTTTGGTACAGCAATTACTAATTTTGAAAAGTATCCTCCAATCCTACTTGTACATATGTGCAAAGAAATGAACACAAGGATATATATTTGCAGCAACGTCATAAGCGTAGGATGACTGCAAATAACCTAACTGCCAACAATAATGGATTGGGTGGACAAATTATATCAGTGCAATTGAAAATTACGCTTGTAAAGGCCTAAGATCAATTTCATATGAGTCAATACAGCCTGACATCAAAGCTCCTAAAACTCATGCATTTGGTGCTCCCATTTACATCTTCAGGATTCTAGCAGGCAACACTCAAACTGAATATCTAAGGAGTTTTCAAAGGAAACTGCTTATACATTCTGGATGGGGGGTTCTCTAGAAACCCCTAGAGGTAGTACTACAAGGCACAGTATGACCACAAAATAGGCCTGAAGAGGGGAAGGAAAGGCCCAGTTGCGTGAACTGGAAGGAGAGAGTGGTTGGAGAGAGCCACCAGGGGACCAGAGGTGAGGAAGTCTGAGGATGAATCCATTACAGAGCTCTAATGAGTGAACGAAAAGTCCAGAGTAGATCTGGAGGGGGAAATGGGAGATACGCAGAGCTCTGTTTTCTGGAAACTAGAGTTATACACATACTTAAGCACCCAAAACTCTGGCATGAGGGGCCAGAGGTGAGGAAGTCTGAGGATGAATCCATTACAGAGCTCTAATGAGTGAACGAAAAGTCCAGAGTAGATCTGGAGGGGGAAATGGGAGATACGCAGAGCTCTGTTTTCTGGAAAGTAGAGTTATACACATACTTAAGCACCCAAAAATCTGGCATAAGGGGCCTTTGGGAAGGAGAATCATATAAAAATAAGAGTCTTTGGTCTTCCTTAGTGGTTGAGCGGTTAAGAAGGCACCTGCCAGTACAGGGGAACAGGTTTGATCCCTGGTCTGGGAAGATCCCACATGCCAAGGAGCAACTAAGGCCTGCTCATCACAACGACTGAGCCTGTACACCCTAGAGACTGTACTCCACAGCAAGAGAAGCCACTGCAATGAGAAGTCCTGGCACCACAACTAGAGAAATCCTACAAACAGCTACGGAGTGCCAGCTCAGCCAAACATAAAAATAAACAAATAAAAATTTAAAAAAGAATAGGAGCTGTTGAAGTATAAAAGAAAATCATACTTTTTCTGCATTCTTATTTTCATTTTTATGTATTTTTTTATTTATGGGTGTACCTATGGCTAATTCTTGGCAAAACTCTATTAGTCTTTGCCCTGCTTCATTCCGTATTCCAAGGCCAAATTTGCCTGTTACTCCAGGTGTTTCTTGACTTCCTACTTTTGCATTCCAGTTCCCTATAATGAAAAGGACATCTTTTTTGGGTGTTAGTTCTAAAAGGTCTTGGAGGTCTTCATAGAACCGTTCAACTTCAGCTTCTTCAGCGTTACTGGTTGAGACATAGGCTTGGATTACTGTGATATTGAATGGTTTGCCTTGGAAACGAACAGAGATCATTCTGTCGTTTTTGAGATTGCATCCAAGTACTGCATTTCAGACTCTTTTGTTGACCATGATGGCCACTTCATTTCTTCTGAGGGATTCCTGCCTGCAGTAGTAGATATAATGGTCATCTGAGTTAAATTCACCCATTCCAGTCCATTTGAGTTCGCTGATTCCTAGAATGTCGACATTCACTCTTGCCATCTCTTGTTTGACCACTTCCAATTTGCCTTGATTCATGGACCTGACATTCCAGCTTCCTATGCAATATTGCTCTTTACAGCATCGGACCTTGCTTCTATCACCAGTCACATCCACAGCTGGGTATTGTTTTTGCTTTGGCTCCATCCCTTCATTCTTTCTGGAGTTATTTCTCCACTGATCTCCAGTAGCATATTGGGCACCTACTGACCTGGGGAGTTTCTCTTTCAGTATCCTATCATTTTGCCTTTGCATACTGTTCATGGGGTTCTCAAGGCAAGAATACTGAAGTGGTTTGCCATTCCCTTCTCCAGTGGACCACAATCTGTCAAATCTCTCCACAATGACCCGCCCATCTTGGGTTGCCCCACGGGCATGGCTTAGTTTCACTGAGTTAGACAAGGCTGTGGTCCTAGTGTGATTAGATTGACTAGTTTTCTGTGAGTATGGTTTCAGTGTGTCTGCCCTCTGATGCCCTCGTGCAACACCTACCGTCTTACTTGGGTTTCTCTTACCTTGGGCGTCGGGTATTTCTTCACAGCTGCTCCAGCAAAGCGCAGCCATTGCTCCTTACCTTGGACGAGGGGTATCTCCTCACCGCCGCCCTTCCTGACCTTCAATGTGGGATAGCGCCTCTAGGCCCTCCTGCGCCCGTGCAGCCACGGCTCCGGGTAACTCCTCTTGTCGCCCCCACTGGCCTTGGGCATGGCAATTGCACTCATCTCACACGCTAGTAAAGTAATGCTCAAAATTCTCCAAGCCAGGCTTCAGCAATATGTGAACTGTGAACTTCCTGATGTTCAAGCTGGTTTTAGAAAAAGCAGAGGAACCAGAGATCAAATTGCCAACATCCTCTGGATCATGGAAAAAGCAAGAGAGTTCCAGAAAAACATCTATTTCTGCTTTATTGACTATGCCAAAGTCTTTGACTGTGTGGATCACAATCAACTGCGGAAAATTCTGAAAGAGATGGGAATACCAGACCACCTGATCTGCCTCTTGAGAAATTTGTATGCAGGTCAGGAAGCAACAGTTAGAACTGGACCTGGAACAACAGACTGGTTCCAAATAGGAAAAGGAGTACGTCAAGGCTGTATATTGTCACCCTGCTTATTTAACTTCTATGCAGAGTACATCATGAGAAACGCTGGGCTGGAAGAAGCACAAGCTGGAATCAAGATTGCCGGGAGAAATATCAATAACCTCAGATATGCAGATGACACCACCCTTATGGCAGAAAGTGAAGAGGAACTCAAAAGCCTCTTGATGAAAGTGAAAGTGGAGAGTGAAAAAGTTGGCTTAAAGCTCAACATTCAGAAAACGAAGATCATGGCATCTGGTCCCACCACTTCATGGGAAATAGATGGGGAAACAGTGGAAACAGTGTCAGACTTTATTTTTGGGGGCTCCAAAATCACTGCAGATGGTGACTGCAGCCATGAAATTAAAAGACGCTTACTCCTTGGAAGGAAAGTTATGACCAACCTAGATAGCATATTCAAAAGCAGAGACATTACTTTGCCAACAAAGGTTCGTCTGGTCAAGGCTATGGTTTTTCCTGTGGTCATGTATGGATGTGAGAGTTGGACTGTGAAGAAGGCTGAGCACTGAAGAATTGATGCTTTTGAACTGTGGTGTTGGAGAAGACTCTTGAGAGTCCCTTGGACTGCAAGGAGATCCAACAAGTCCATTCTGAAGGAGATCAGCCCTGGGATTTCTTTGGAAGGAATGATGCTAAAGCTGAAACTCCAGTACTTTAGCCACCTCATGCGAAGAGTTGACTCATTGGAAAAGACTCTGATGCTGGGAGGGATTGGGGGCAGGAGGAGAAGGGGACGACAGAAGATGAGATGGCTGGGTGGCATCACTGACTCGATGGACGTGAGTCTGAGTGAACCCCAGGAGTTGGTGATGGACAGGGAGGCCTGGGGTGCTGCAATTCATGGGGTCGAAAAGAGTCGGACACAACTGAGCAACTGATCTGATCTGATCTGATGGCTAATTCTTATTGGTATATGACAGAAAACCACAAAATTCTATAAAGCAATTATCCTTCAATTAAAAAATTAAAAAAAAAGAAAACCATACTTTCTCTGCATTCTTTTTATTTTCATTTTCATGTATTCTATTTTTATTTATTATTTTTATTTATAAACTCATTTTATTTATAATTTTATATTTATTTATTGTTGAATTTCTGGTAACTATATGTATACATATATATGTGTGTGTGTGTGTATATATATAAAACTGTTGGTAGGTTATCCTGGCTGAAGAAAAGGGTATCAGGAAGGCAAAAAAGAAAGACAAAAAATTAAAAACAAAAGAAAGATTATTTTCATAACAAAATAAGAATCATTTGGAGAGGGCAAGGGAATCCAAAAATAGGTAGACAATAGGGAGAAGTGAAAAATTCGAAGAGAAATACAGGGGCCCAGAAAACGCTGGGTGGCTGAGCCCAAGGAGAAAGAAGACCAGGACGAACCAGAATTAAAGAACGGGATCTGTACACGCCATTTTGTGTTACCCCAATCCTTCAGAAAAACCCTGTGTTTATGCTGTGTGGATAGGGTAGGTGGGAGAGATTAAAGGAACGGGAATTCTGTTTGCTGTTCTGGCTGCTTTAGGATAAGAGTGAAAAAGAATTACATATGGACAGACAGTAAAAACAAATTTCATCCTAAACCAGATACAGGACGAGACTTTGAAAAACATAAGCCCCTAAAAAGTCTTCATCAGTATCACATTTAAGGTCAGAGATCACACCAGTATTAAGAGGGAGCCTATACAGCTGGAGCTCTGAGAACACCTGGGGAAGCTGTGTGATATAAATAGAATCAGGTGAGAGCCAAATAAGTGTATTCAAGGACAGACCTGACTCGGGTGTATTTCGTAAATGTCTAAGAATCCATATGGAGAAATATGTAAAGCTCTGAGCAGCTAATTTGCACTGGCTCTTTTGCATATTGGGCTTCCCTGGTGGCTCAGACTGTAAAGAATCCATCTGCAATGCAGGAGACCTGAGCTTGATCCCTGGGTCGGGAAGATTCCCCTGGAGAAGGGAATGGCAACCCCACTCCAGTGTTCTTGCCCAGAGAAATCCACGGACAGAGGAGCCTGCTGGGCTACAGTCCATGGGGTCACAAAGAGTCAGACATAACTGAGAGACTAATACACTTTTTTTTTTGCATAGCAGTAGGGTTAAGAGATTTAAATATTATTCTGGGGGCTGAGAGTCAGTGCTTCATGACTCAAGATAACGAACTACCAAAACTTTTCTGTCATAATGAATCATGTACTCAGGCCCTGGGACTTTAATCCTTTTTTGTTATCTTTATTTTCAACAAAAATGATGATGTTAATGACAATGACAAAAACTGAATGTGAAAAACTAGCCCTACAAGTTTTGCAGTAAATGATAAATCAGAACATCAAATACAAAACATTAATAATAATTTTACAATTAGTTAATAATCCGTAGAACTTAGAGGACTTTAAGATACATAGAAAAAATAGGACTGGATTAGCAAAACCAAGATAACTTATAAAGGGGAATAAAAGAGCTTTTTCATATCAAAAAGGCCTTCATCCTTCCTTACTGAAGTTTTTTACATGACTTGTCCCAAATATATAAAATCTGATAAAATCAAGTATTTGGACTTAATTTTCTAAGAGTGATGATGGATTGCATCTTTAGAGGACATAATATGTAGGTTTTTGCTCTCTCCTCACCACTTATACATATTTGTGAATTAACCAATTGGTTTAGGAATGCAGACAATGGTTATTGAAGAGTTTTTTATATTAGAGTCAAGCAACCCATATTGACCTCATTTGCTGACAATACATACAATAATCAGCTGGGCTAAGTGTCTCTGGGTTTTGACAAAGAGAAAAGCGTCATGTGATTAGTAATTAATTTACAATAGGCATACAAAGTTAAATCTTTATAGATAAAACTCTATATTAAAATTCTGTTTACCCATCAAAAGAATTTGGCATAGCCTGTCATTTAAAAATCACAGATACAACAATGCCAAATCACTCAAATAAGACAAAAGCTAGGTAATAAATATGAAACTCTATGGATTTGGTTATTCTCTATTTATAGATATTAATGGTAATAATAGCTATTTTCTATTTATAGATGGGAATGTAGAGTGGAATAGATCTGCTCTAACTCAGATCATTTCATTACCTTATAAAATATATGTGAATTTGCTTATTTGAATCTGATTTATCTCTACCAAATTAATGAGGATAATAAAATTACTTACACAATTTTTTTGTTGTTTTAGTTGCTAAGTCATGTCCAGCTCTTTTGCAACCCCACAGACTGTAGCTGGCCAGACTCCTCTGTCCATGGGATTTCCTTTGAAGAATACTGGAGTGAGTTACCATTTCCTTCTCCAGGTGGTCTTCCTGACTCAGGGATCAAACCCACATCTTCTGCATTAGCAGGTGGATTCTTTACCACTGGGTCACACCAAGGAGGCCCCCACTTACACGACAGGGTGTGTTAAAAGATATGATCTAAAACTTGACTATAAAGCAACAAAGGAACACGGGTTTAGTTGTCCCTCAGCATGTGGGATCTTAGTTCCCAGACCAGGGATCAAACCCACGTCCCCTGCCTTACCACTACGGAAGTCCCAGCGTGAGTTTTCAGTGTCATACGGGGACACTGTTTAATCAGCCCACTCATGGATTATTTTATTATCTGGTGTAACTTTCCTTTGTTTGACATTTGTACAGAAGTTTTGGTATGAGTACATGAATTAAGATCTTAGACTCTTTGGAGATAAGTGCTAACTTGAAGGTAGCTACAGTGGAACCACAAGTAATTTCTGTTGGGTAGAAAAGATAGCCCCAAAAGTAATTTTTTAAATTGCTCTACTGATCAATCTTATATTAACATTTCTCTCTTGTTGACATTTAGTCACTAAGGCATGTCCTCTTCAATGCCTATAAAAACCTACTTCTTGAACAGCTTTTTTATCCTGCTGATTCTCTCACTAATGAGTTAATAAACATTTTAGCATGTGTTCATACAATTTTGAAATGATAATCATGTTTTTAGCTTCTTGAAAATTTTATTTAGACAGGTAGTTATGATGGTTATATAAAATAATATACCTAGAACATAGTAAATGCTCAATCAATATTAGATTTTATTAAGTTTCATGCTCTATAAAAGAAAAATGTAACACTATTCACAGAGGGAATAAATATATAAACATATGGTATATAAAACTGTTTAATATGTATATATACATACATACTATATCTATTATACTGTTATAGGTATCATATACATAAAACATTTACTATAGGAATCTTAGATAATTTCTAAGAAACCTCCATATTTGCATATTCCTACAATTGACTTTAATATTTTATAGAAAATATTAATATTAATAACCATACTGATACACTCAAGTCTGATTTTGGCTTTATATCTCTGAGCTGAAAGTGCTTAAACAGATCAAAGCAGAAAAAATAGCAGTACCATAAAGTTAACTCTGAGAACTGTACTAATTCAATAAGAGGCACTTACAGACTTCTTGTGGAGAAGGCAATGGCACCCCACTCCAGTACTCTTGCCTGGAAAACCCCATGGACAGAGGAGCCTGGTAGGCTGCAGTCCATGAGGTCGCTAAGAGTCGGACGCGACTGAGCGACTTCACTTTCACTTTTCACTTTCATGCACTGGAGAAGGAAATGGCAACCCACTCCAGTGTTCTTGCCTGGAGAATCCCAGGGATGGGGGAGCCAAGTGGGCTGCCATCTATGGGGTCGCACAGAGTCGGACACAACTGAAGTGACTTACAGTTACAGACTTCTTGAGAAATGCTAACCACGTGACATGCCTAAATCACAAGAATCACTCATTTATGAACATCCATCTTGAACAGACACTCATGTGGCCAAGGTGTGTGTAGGGGAGGTGGGTAAAAGGCAGGAGGAAACAGCACAAAAAAAGATAAATAAGCACTACTTGTCTGTACTTCTCTCTTGGTAAAAGTGACCACAGAGTGTCTGGGAAACTATTTATTGGGTTGGCCAAAAAGCTCGTTTGGGTCCTCATAGCATCTTAGGACTGAATGAACATTTCGGCCAACCCAGTGCCTTGCAAATAAAAACATGAAGGAAGACTTATCCTAAAACTTTTTACTCAGGGAGGGACCCAAAATGATTAACTATACCTCTAACTATGAGAAACAGTCAATCAATTTATTTTAAAAAATTTGTTAGACATTTAATCTCACCTAGGGAAACAGAGGAGCTTCCCTGGTGGCTCAGTGGTAAAGAATCCACCTGCAAGGCAGGAGACATGGGTTCCATCCCTGGGTCGTGAAGATCCCCTGGAGAAGGAAATGGCAACACACCACTGTATTCTTGCCTGGGAGATTCCATGCACGGGGGAGCCTGGAGGGGTCCGTGGAGTAGCAAAGAGATGCAACCTGGTGACGGAGCAACAAACAACAAGAGGAAAACAGAATCTGTTTCTTCCTCGTCAATAAAGTAGTCGCCTGGCAGAAACCACCCAACCTTGTAAAACAATTATCCTCCAATTAAAAAAAAATTTTTTTTAATAGCCACTTATATTCCAAGATTCTGTAGCGTTCAGGTCAGTTCAGTTGCTCAGCCCTGTCTGACTCTTTGCAGCCCCATGGACTTAGTACATGGTAAAATGTTTCAGTAGTGCCTGTGACCCAATGTATCTGCCTTGAAAGATGATCATGTTATTGCTTCTTCACTCACGGAAGTTAATCAACTGACGTCATTAAGAGTTTTCACTTTCACCACAATGAATAAGGTGGGAGGGAAATTTTGTATTCTTCCCTGTTCTAGTTGAAAAGGTTAATTTACAGGACAAGTTAAACACGCGCTATCTGTAATTTAGAACATTTGTAAAGAGTAAGGTCAGGAAAGAGATGAATAAAACATTTTTCACAGTAGTAAATTATTTAAATGGTATTAACTAACTTAATCCTCTGAAGAAGCTTCCCTGGCATTGTCGTTTAAGGACAATGGCTTCTAGGCAGTTACTGATTTTAATATTTCCCCCCAATTATACATGGTTCATAATAGACTCATTACAAAAACGTGAAAACAGAGATACATTGAACAAGAGCAAAACTGTATTAATACCTCTATAGAATCCATCTGTATTTTCTTTTTATATTATGCTTCTTGTAGTTGTTTTAATCACTAAGTCGTGACTGACTCTTTTGTGACCCCCTGGACTGTAGCCTGCCAGGCTCTCCGTCCACGGGATTTCCCAGGCAAGAATACTGGAGTGGGTTGCCATTTCCTTCTCCAGGGGATCTTCCCAGCCCACCAATTGAACCCGCACCTCCTGCATTGCAGGCAGATTCTTTACCACTGAGCCACAACAATATCACCTAATATACTATGTATTGCATGTATTATACATATGATATATATTACAAAAATAAATGCTGCTGCTGCAAAGTCACTTCAGTTGTGTCCAACTCTATGCGATCCCATAGAGGGCAGCCCACCAGGCTCCCCCGTCCCTGGGATTCTCCAGGCAAGAACAGTGGAGTGGGTTGCCATTTCCTTCTCCAATGTGTGAAAGTGAAAAGTGAAAGTGAAGTCGCTCAGTCGTGTCCGACTCTAGCGACCCCATGGACTGCAGCCTACCAGGCTCCTCTGTCCATGGGATTTTCCAGGCAAGAGTACTGGAGTGGGGTGCCATTGCCTTCTCCGAAAAATAAATGAAATCATCTTAAATCTATTATTCTTTAACCTGATCTTTTCACTCACTATAGACATTTATCAGTGTCAATTCATATGGACCTACACTGTCCTTTTTGGTGGCTGCATAGTATTCCTTTGTATGACTGTATCATGAAGTAATTTAATGTACTAATTAATAAATTGCAATTTACATTAGATCACCTATGAGGTTTGGTGATTATCATGCTGCCAGTGTCCAAACTTATACATATTTAGATTCAGAAGGTCTAGTGTTTGGCTCAAATATCCACATTTTTAAGAGTGTTCAGAAGAGATTCTAATACAGGCCAAAATTTGTGAACCACTTGGTTAACAACTATCTTGTTGGTGGATATTTAGTTTCTATTTTTTTTTAATTTACAATACTGTAAGAATATTGACATCTGAAAACAGAAGCAGAAAATTGTTTTTCAGTAACCCCTCTTTGTAACCCCAAGCATTGCAGCACACCAGGCTTCCCTATCCTTTACCATCTCCCAGAGCTTGCTCAAATGCATGTCTATTGAGTCAATGATGCCATCCAACCATCTCATCCTCTGTTGCCCTCTTCTCCTTTCCTCAATCTTTACCAGCATCAGGGTCGTTTCTAGTGAGTCAGCTCTTTACATCAGGTAGCCAAAATATTGGAGCTTCAGTTTCAGCATCAGTCCTTCCAGTGAATATTCAGGATTGATTTCCTTTAGGATTGACTGGTTTGATCTCCTTGGTGTCCAAGGGACTCTCAGGAGTCTTCTCCAACACCACAATTCTAAAGCATCAGTTTTTTGGTGCTTAGCCTTCTTCACAGTGCAACTCTCACATCCATACATGACTACTGGAAAAACCACAGCTTTGACTAGATGGACTTTTGTTGGCAAAGTAATGTCTCTGCTTTTTAATATGCTTGGAAGTAGAAAGTTAGGAAGAATCTAGTTTCTCTCTCCCTCCCTTTATTCCTTTCCAGCTTTCCTCCTTGTTTCTGCCCTACCCCTTGTCTCTGACTTTCCCACTTTCTCCATAGTGAAAGATTAGATAGATTTAGGAGAAACAAAGTGCTAAAGGAAGCTTGGACCAAAAAAGGAGTTCAACAGATAATAGTGGGAGATACTGGTAGAAGGGAAGAAAATAATGTTGTCAAAAAGGCAAAGCATTCATTAATTTAACTGACGCATTTAAATAGAAAGATGCAAAATGGTGATGTAATGAGGGAGAGAGGCTATCCTCAGGTTTTGGAATTAAGTGACTGAAGAAACATGAGACCAGGTGGGTTATTTTAGATGTTTCCTTGTGAAATAGAAATTCTCGTTTCAAGCCAGTTTTCGTTTCATCAGGACATCCACCTCATGCATTTAATTTTCACAACTGTTGCAAATGTAAGCAGTAAAAGCAAGTGAGTTCTCTTTCACTTGCTAGCTGTGTAATGTTCAGCAAGCCCATCTCTCTTGCATCAGTTTCTCTGTCAAATGTGTGAGCTAGATTAATCTACAAGCATCATTTGCCTCCAATATTCTTTAATTCTATGAGACAGCAATTTATTTTATTTTGTAATTAACCCCATTTCAGAAAAAAATAGCCTTTTCTTAATAGAGATGCAGTTATACAGAACAGACTTGACACAGTGGGATGAATGAAGAAAGCAGCACTGACATATATATACACTACCATGCATACAATAGGGAGCAGGTGAGAAGTTAGTGTATAGCACAGGGAGGCCAGCCTGGCCCTCTGCAATGACCTACAGGAGATGGAGATGGAACGAGGGGAGAGAGGTTCAAGAGGGAGGTGACATATGTATAATTATGACGGATTTGCCTTGTTGTACGGCAGAAACCAATACAACATTGTAAGGCACTTTTCCTCTAATTAAGAAAAGAAAGAAAAAGAGCCTTTTCCTTTTCTTTATTCTAATTTTAAAACCCATGGGCCTTGGGGTATGTGACTATGAACATTCTGCAGCCATAAAGGTACATCCTTCTGTAACCTTTCTCATTCAAGAGGCATCAGATACCGTACGTTATTCTGCAACACAGAGGCCCAAAGAGAACTCCTCGACTGTGGCAAGGTTTTAATAGTTCAGTGGAAATCAATCCACAAAGAGTTACAAGTGGCGAAATGAGATCTCTAGGACAGGAACAATTTGAAACAAATTCTAGGCAAATGGAAACTTTAGGCTCAAACTCGAAGATTACCAAGTGACAACTCTGGGACTTTTCATCTTTCAGCAATAAGAAACGCACCAATGAAAACTGTGCTTTTCTTAAAAAAGTAATTATTTTGGGCTGTGCTGGGTCTTCATTGCTGCATGGGCTTTTCTCTAGTTGCAGCAAGCTGGGGCTATGCTCTAGTTGTGGGGTAAGGGCTTCTCGTTGGGGTGGCTTCACTTGTTGTAGAGCATGGGCTCTATGGTGTTAAGGCTTGAGCAGTTGTGGCACACAGGCTCAGCAGTTGTGGCTCCTGGGCTCCAGAGCACAAGCTCAATAGTTGTGGCGCACGGGCTTAGTTGCTCCACAGCATATGGGATCTTCCCAGATCAGGAATCAAACCCATTTCTCCTTCATTGCCAAATGGATTCTTTACCACTGAGCCACTAGGGAAGTCCAAAACTTAACTTTTCTGATTAAAGCAATTGCCTTGTCAGGATAAGACCAAATCTACACAGTATAAAATGAAGAAAGAGTGCTTAGGCTGAAACAAACACCAAGTAAGTGACAAATAGTTCAGCATCAGTGAACCATAAGCCAATACCATATGTTGATCACACAGTATCAGACTGGAGGTTCCTGCTTGCTTGTTGGCCCAATGGATACCATGACTCCTCTTGTGGTGGATTGAATCAGATCAGATCAGTCGCTCAGTGGTGTCTGACTCTTTGCGACCCCATGAATCGCAGCACCCCAGGCCTCCCTGTCCATCACCAACTCCCGGAGTTCACCGAGACTCATGTCCATTGAGTCAGTGATGCCATTCTGCCATCTCATCCTCTGTCGTCCCCTTCTCCTCCTGCCCCCAATCCCTCCCAGCATCAGAGTCTTTTCCAGTGAGTCAACTCTTTGCATGAGGTGGCCAAAGTACTGGAGTTTCAGCTTTAGCATCATTCCCTCCAAAGAAATCCCAGTGCCAATCTCCTTCAGAATGGACTGGTTGGATCTCCTTGCAGTCCAGGGGACTCTCAAGAGTCTTCTCCAACACCACAGTTCAAAAGCATCAATTCTTCGGCACTCAGCCTTCTTCACAGTCCAACTCTCACATCCATACATGACTACAGGAAAAACCATAGCCTTGACCAGACGAACCTTTGTTGGCAAAGTGATGTCTCTGCTTTTGAATATGCTATCTAGGTTGGTCATAACTTTCCTTCCAAGGAGTAAGCGTCTTTTAATTTCATGGCTGCAGTCACCATCTGCAGTGATTTTGGAGCCCAGAAAAATAAAGTCTGACACTGTTTCCACTGTTTCCCCATCTATTTCCCATGAAGTGGTGGGACCAGATGCCATGATCTTCGTTTTCTGAATGTTGAGCTTTAAGCCAACTTTTTCACTCTCCACTTTCACTTTCATCAAGAGGCTTTTGAGTTCCTCTTCACTTTCTGCCATAAGGGTGGTGTCATCTGCATATCTGAGGTTATTGATATTTCTCCCGGCAATCTTGATTCTAGTTTGTGTTTCTTCTAGTCCAGCGTTTCTCATGATGTACTCTGCATAGAAGTTAAATAAGCAGGGTGACAATATACAGCCTTGACGTACTCCTTTTCCTATTTGGAACCAGTCTGTTGTTCCAGGTCCAGTTCTAACTGTTGCTTCCTGACCTGCATACAAATTTCTCAAGAGGCAGATCAGGTGGTCTGGTATTCCCATCTCTTTCAGAATTTTCCACAGTTGATTGTGATCCACACAGTCAAAGGCTTTGGCATAGTCAATAAAGCAGAAATAGATGTTTTTCTGGAACTCTCTTGCTTTTTCCATGATCCAGCGGATGTTGGCAATTTGATCTCTGGTTCCTCTGCCTTTTCTAAAACCAGCTTGAACATCAGGAAGTTCACGGTTCACATATTGCTGAAGCCTGGCTTGGAGAATTTTGAGCATTACTTTACTAGTGTGTGAGATGAGTGCAATTGTGCGGTAGTTTGAGCATTCTTTGGCATTGCCTTCCTTTGGGATTGGAATGAAAACTGACCTTTTCCAGTCCTGTGGCCACTGCTGAGATTTCCAAATTTGAATATTGAGTGCAGC
Organism: Bos javanicus; assembly: GCF_032452875.1. Taxonomy (NCBI): domain Eukaryota; kingdom Metazoa; phylum Chordata; class Mammalia; order Artiodactyla; family Bovidae; genus Bos; species Bos javanicus. The sequence goes on along the minus strand of NC_083891.1, from coordinate 25,470,103 downwards.
ACTTTCATAGCATCATCTTTCAGGATTTGGAATAGCTCAACTGGAATTCCATCACCTCCACTAGCTTTGTTTGTAGTGATGCTTTTCAAGGCCCACTTGACTTCACATTCCAGGATGTCTGGCTCTAGGTCAGTGATCACACCATCATGATTATCTGGGTCGTGAAGATCTTTTTTGTACAGTTCCTCTGTGTATTCTTGCCATCTCTTCTTAATATCTTCTGCTTCTGTTAGGTCCATACCATTTCTGTCCTTTATCGAGCTCATCTTTGCATGAAATGTTCCTTTGGTATCTCTGATTTTCTTGAAGAGATCCCTAGTCTTTCCCATTCTGTTGTTTTCCTCTATTTCTTTGCATTGATCGCTGAAGAAGGCTTTCTTATCTCTTCTGAATGGTGGCCCCCAAAAGATATGTCCACCCAGGACTTATGGTGGACTAACTTGCTATAAGGTCTTTGCAAATGTAATATGTGCTGCTGTGCTGTGCTCAGTCATTCAGTCGTGTCCAACTCTTTGCGACCCCATGGAATGTAGCCCACCAGGCTCCTCTGTCCACGGGACTTTCCAGGTGAGAATACCAGAGTGGGTTGCTATTTCCTTCTCCAGGGGATCTTCCCAACCCAGGGATGAATCCCACTTCTCCTGCATTGCAGGCAGATTCTTTACCACTGCTAAGTCGCTTCAGTTGTGTAGGACTCTGTGTGACCCCGTAGATGGCAGCCCACTAGGCTCCACCGTCACTGGGACTCTCCAGGCAAGAACACTGGAGTGGGTTGCCATTTCCTTCTCCAATGCATGAAAGTGAGAAGTGAAACTGAAGTTGCTCAGTCATGTCCGACTCTTAGCGACCCCATGGGCTGCAGCCTACCAGGCTCCTCCACCCATGGGATTTTCCAGGCAAGAGTACTGGAGTGGGGTGCCATTGCCTTCTCCGTCTTTACCACTGAGCCACCCTAAATCCCGTGATAAGTGTGCTCATAAAAGAGGAAGAGATGATGTGAAGACAGAGACAGAGATTCAGTGGTGTCTAGAAGCCAAGGATTGCCTACGGCCACCAGAGCCAGGAGAGAGATGTAAGATGAAAACCCCGTCTAGAGCCACAGGAGTAACCAACCCTGCTGATAACCTTGATTTCAGACTTCTGGATTTCTGGCCTCCATAACAGCGACAGAATTCATTTTTGCTATTTTAAACCATCCAGGCTGTACTAATATGTCACAGCAGCCCTAGGAAACAAACACACTCCCTTAGAAATATAGTTTCCAAAAATACTGATCTGCTCAGAGTTCTCTGAACACACTGTACACAGGCACATGAGATATAATCTCTGAGTCCTTTAGGGATAAGTGATGCTGGCCTAAACGCCACTTCCGTGACCTCTCATGGTCCCAGACCCTCCTCCGCGCATACTTTCTCGCCATTGAGGGTTTGCCACATCGGGTTGCTCAGGCTGTGCACTGCAGAAGGGTGTGCAGCCAGTGGGGTGAGAGTACTTTGCCCTCAAAGCTGTGCCTTTACTGTACGGCTGCAAATGACTCTTTCTGGCACAAAGCCGCCACCCAGTCCCAAAGAGGTTTCTTTGTAAAATTTGTACAAAAATGACGTAACATCAGCCGTGGTCTTGGTGGTTTTTATGTCTGTCCTCTTGCCCCTGGTCTCATGATCGTAGCTCTTTCCCAAGACTGGTACCCACAAATAATTCCCAAACATCAAGCATCTCTTGAGACTATTAGAATTACCCAGTTGGGTGGGGGTAGCATAGAGGAAAACAAATCACATACCGTACAATTTCAACATCGTGCTCAGCTTTCCCCTCATGTTACCCTCTCCTTTCCAAAATCCCAAAATCCTTACACACACTTCTGCTCCTAGTATAAGCCATCCCACCAATCTTCTCTGTGCACTATACTCTGGAGGATAAAATTTTCTCCATCTTTTATTCACTATTTTACATCTCTGAGCCTTTAAACATGCTGGTTCCTATGCTTGGAATCACTTTCTCCCCTTGTCCACCAACTCTTATTTACCTATTCATCTTTCAAACCCCATTTATAAATGAAAGAAATGGGATGAATAAAAAGTGAAGATTAGGCAATGCCTCTCTGAATTCACCAGTCATCATCTATCTTTTACATATTATCCTCTCTTCACTCCTACCTCTCTCAGCTTGATGATAATTCTTTGACAGCGGAGCCCTGACTGGTTGCTCCCATTTCCCTGCACTTAGTTTATGCTCAAATATTTGTTTCCTGAACATTCTGTCATTACCGAATATCTTAGAAGGATTATAGTCACTCCAGTTTAGACTCTCGGCATTTTTCAAGCTTGACAAGTTTTCCTGCCATCCCTTCTCCTGGTGATGAGAAGTCTATAACATAAAGTCCTTTTCTTATTTACCATTGGGTTTCTGCAACAGTTTGTGGTTGCCACTGCTTTTTGCTCCTCCATTGATACATAGTCTTTAATTTTGCTTTCCTCACATAGTATCTTTCAGGAAGAATGTTTTTACTCCTTCCTTTGTAATTTGCTTTGTTGTGCTCACATTTATATTTATTGCCCCCTGTTTAAGGGCTTTTGGTGATGTTGAATTCCATCTGAATTTTATTTCTTTTTCAACTTTTGGTTTCCTTCAAATCCCAAAATTAGCAATGCCACTAAGCAAGGAAAAGTATGTTCATGAGCTAATTTCATCTTGACAGGCTCAAAATGCAGTTACTTTTTGTGGGGTATATTAGATTATGGCAGTGAGTTTAACCCAGGAAACATACGAAAACAACCTTTTCTAAAAATTTCCTCTATGTGGTTGCAGCACTTTATTTCTTCCTTTATTAATGAAGAAAGTTTTTTCCAGGCACTTAGTTCTCACCAGTTTCTTTCAAAATTGATGTTATTGAAATATAAAAACTATGACAAATGAAAATGTTACTTTCTAAATTTTAAGCTTATTATCGAGCATGGCTATAAAGTTCTTTATATACCTCACTGTAGAACAACCTCGTAACAACACCAAGAGGTAGCTACCATTATTGGCTTCATTTTATAGGTGGAGAAACTGAGTTTCTGAGAGGCAAAAGGACTGTTCCGAAGTTGTCCACATGGGACATGAGTCACCCAGCTTTCTATCCTGCTCTGACAGAGCTTGCTGCTGCTCCTTTCCTGTACATAGGTCCCCTTTTTTAGTCAGTGTGAGAGAGGCAGCTTCTAATTGATATTTATAAAAAGCACCTCAAAGTTAGTCTTTAATTCACTTGTTTCATAAAGGTGAAACCAAAATGTTGCTCCTTAAACAGGGATCCCCAAATCAATGCCCATGGCAGCCAGGCAGATAAAATAAATGAGGAAAGCAGGCGGGGTGTAAAATAAATCAAAAGCAAAACAACTGCATATAAAGTCAAGGTAATGGGTACCTTGGAGGACTGTTGGTTTAGTGTTGCCAGACATTTTCCAAAGAAGCCAGAAATTCAAATTGTCATTGGAAATAATCCAATTATTAAATGTTAGCAACTAAAATCAGGTTAGTTTTTCTAACTGTGCAAACTAAGTGTGACTACAACAACCCACAAGCTGCCAGCCAGCCAGTGACTCTGGTGGAGACTGATGTTGGCCCATAAACCACATATCCAATATGGTAGCCACTAAGGTCCATCAAGTCAAGGCTATGGTTTTTCCAGTGGTCATGTATGGATGTGAGAGTTGGACTGTGAAGAAAGCTGAGCACTGAAGAACTGATGCTTTTGAATTGTGGTGTTGGAGAAGACTCTTGAGAGTCCCTTGGACTGCAAGGAGATCCAACCAGTCCATTCTAAAGGAGATCAGTCCTGGGTGTTCATTGGAAGGGCTGATGCTGAAGCTGAAACTCCAATACTTGGTCCACCTCATGCAAAGAGTTGACTCATTGGAAAAGACTCTGATGCTGGGAGGGATTGGGGGCAGGAGGAGAAGGGGGTGACAGAGGATGAGATGGCTGGATGGCATCACCGACTTGATGGACATGAGTTTGGGTGAGCTCCGGGAGTTGGTGATGGACAGGGAGGCCTGGCGTGCTGCGATTCATGGGGTCGCAAAGAGTTGGACACGACTGAGCGACTGAACTGAACTGAACTGAGCCACCTATTTTAATGGTAATGAGTGACTATTTTAATGGTAATGAAATAAAGTTTGAAATCCAGTTCTTTAGTGACACTAGTGACATTTTGGTGATTGGTAGCAACCTGTGGCTTGTGGCTATGGTAATGGGCAGTGCAGAACATTTCTGTCATTGCAGAAAGCTTTGTTGGACAGCTCTGAACTAGAGCAACAAGAAAACCCGGGCTGTTTTTGTGTCTTCTGTGAGAATCTTCCCACTCTTTTGTTATTTTTGTTGTTACACAGTTGCTCAGTTGTGTTCAACTCTTTGCAACCCCATGAACTATAGCCTGCCAGGTTCCTCTGTCAGTGGGATTTCCCAGGCAAGAATACTGGAGTGGGGTGTCATTTACTTCCCACTGGTACTACAGTGCTTAAGATACGACTCCTCCAAGCCCATTCCTGCCACTTCTCTTCCACCTGAACAGAGGTCAGAAGGTCACCTGCCAGCCTGGGCTTCACTGTAACTGAGAACAAGTCAGATCCAGGGCAGGAGACTCTCCTGGCAGTCCAGTGGTTAAGACTCTGAGCTCCCACTGTCAGGGAACTAACATTCTGCCGGCTGCTTGGGGCAGCCTGAAAAACAGACAGACACACAAACAGATCCAGGGCAAGCCTGGAGAGCAGCAATGTGAGTCTTTAGTCTTTCCCATATCCTAGCTCTGGGATTAAAAGTCAGGCCACCATTCTCCCCTTTCTATAGAGATTCAGGGCCTCATAATTCTTTCAAAGTGTCAAAGTGTTAGTGGCTCAGTCCTGTCTGACTCTTTGCGATTCCACAGACTGTAGCCCACCTGGCTCCTCTGTCCATGGGATTTCCCAGGCAAGAATACTGCTGTGGGTTGCCATTCCCTGACCCGGGGATCAAACCTGCATGTCCTGCATTGCAGGCAGATTCTTGACTGCCGGAACCACCAGGGAAGCCTTCATATTCTTTATTTACTCTCAAAAACTTATTTTTTAGAGAAACAGACACAGAAAACAAATGTATAGACACCAAGGAGGGAAAAGGAGGATGGGATGGTTGGGGAGATTGGGACTGACACATATACACTATTGATACTGTGTATAAAATAGATCACTAACGAGAACCTACTATATAGCCCAGGGAACTCTACTCAGCACTCTGTGGTGACCTAAATGGGAAGGAAATCCAAGGAAGAGGGGATATGTGTATACATATAGCTGATCCACTGTGTCATACAGCAGAAATTAACACAATATTATAAAGCAATTGCACTCCAATAAAAAAAATTTTTAACTTATTTCTAGGTTGTCTGAGTACAGTCAAATGTAAATAATGGATACTTGCCTGACGCTTCTCTATCTTTCCCTTGGATATTTACATTTGCAGTATATACAATTCTAAGAAGAAAATGTCACACCTGCGGGTGGTGAGGCAGGACTTTCTATTCTCATAGGAAGACATCATGATCTCCTCACCTCGGCATCTGAAGTCCTGTCGCAGAGTCAGTCACCCCATTTCCCTGGCTCTCAATCAGGCCCTACTCAGGATCCAGGTCAGAAGTTTCAAAAGCAGCTCACTCGTGAGGATACCTGTGTAGGATCACCAGCTTGAGCAAGTAAAATACAAGATTCCCAGGCAGATTCTTTACCAGCTGAGCCACAAGGGAAGCCCAAGAATACTGGAGTGGGTAGCCTATCCCTTGTCCCAGGCCCTTCTCCAGCGAATCTTCCCGACCCAGGAATTGAACTGGGGTCTCCTGCATTGCAGGCAGATTCTTTACCAACTGAGCTATCAGGGAAACCCAGGTTAAATTGAGTTTCAGCTAAATAATGAGTAACTTTTTAGTATAAAGAGGCTCCACATGCTGTGCAAAATGTGTTTGATCTGGAAATCCTGTGGTGCTTTTATAAAAATACTGTTTTTCTGACCCTACTAATTCTAAGTCACTCAGATTTAGGCATGATGGACCATAGTCAATTCACACGCCTTTCAGCCACGTTTCATTTCTTAGCCAAATCTCTATCACATTTAGAGTTGTCTTTTTCATGGAATCACAGTCTCCTATGGTGCAATATGAAGCTAAACATGTCTGTGGCCTTTATGATCTTCACAACAACCCTGTAAAGTAAGAAAGGCAACAGTCTCTCCATGTTGTCAATGCGAAAACTGAGGCTCAGAGAATTAAAGAAATTTCCCAGGCACAACCACTAGTAAGTAGCAAATCTAGGACTCACACCCAAGTCTTCTGGGTTCCAATTCCAGTGCTCATTCAACTCATCAGGATGAAAGTGAAAGGGGATCAGATTAATATCAGGAAAGAGAGAAACTGAATTAGAGAAAGTTTCATCAAAAGTTTGACGAACTAACCAATTCTTGTTGTTGCTGTTCAGTCACTAAGTTGTGTTCGACACTTTGGTGACCCCATGGACTGTAGCCCGCCAGGCTCCTTTGTCCATGGGATTCTCCAGACAAGAATACTGGAGGGGGTTGGCATTTCCCTCTCTGGATCTTCTGGACCCAGGGATCAAACCTGCGTCTCCTACTTGGCAGGCGGGTTCTTTCCATTCTGTTAACTCACAGTTCTTGCTCTCTCTTTTCTAAATTTATTTGACTGCTGAGTCTTAGTTGCTGCATGTGGGATCTAGTTCTCTGACCAGGGATTGAACCCAGACCCCCGGCATTGGGAGTGCAGAATCTTAGCCACTGGGCCAGTAGGGAAGTCCAAACTCACAGCTCTCTTACCCACCAGTGAACTAAGAGTCTGAAGGGGCAGACTAGGGACCCAGAATTCAAAAGGTCCCAAGTCCCCAGGAATCTCGGGGTCTCAGAGAAAACTCAGGACTAGGTAATACAAAAACAGTCTAGAAATTGGCTTTGGGACTAGTAATGAGAATGATGACAGAGAATACCTGAAAGAATGTTTTGTGCTCAGAACAGTTGTTAAACTGAGTAATGAGATACTCTGCCTGTAATTTACCTCAACCACCTCGTTCATACCCTGGAATTTCCTCGCAGGAACATAATGAATAGCTCTGCACCTGAACTGACCCTCTGGGCTGCCTTGCCGTAAACAGGGTCAGAGAGGGGTTACCACTGGGAAGAAGGGGAAATAGAGAGACCTGGTAAACTGCTTTTAGGCATCAGAGGAGAGAAAACGGCTTCAAACAAATGAATGCCCAGAGGGGATGTCAGAAGCGGAGCTGCCTCCAGAACTCATATCCTTGAGCTCTTTGCTGTTGAGAGCAATTTACTGGAGGTGCCTCAAGTCATCACACATCCACAATGATATTGAACATTAATGTGCTACCAGAAGAGATCTATTCAGTTCCAAGAAATACAATTAGTAAAGTGAATTTCCAAAAGAATTAGAGGAGTTGAAGCAGCATCTATCCATTTTAGTACATCTCTTGTTTAACCTTTTCTCTGAGCTATTAATATACCGAATCTTGGGCATGTGTGCATGCTAAGTCTATTTGGTCGTGTCTGACTCTTTGAAACTCTATGGGCTATAGCCCACCAGGCTCCTCTGTCCATGAGGATTCTCCAGGCAAGAATACTGGAGTGGGATGCCATGCCCTCTTCCAGGAGATCCTCCTGACCCAGGGATTGAACCCACATCTCCCGTGGCTCCTGTACTGCAGGCAGATTCTTTACCACTGAGCACCGCTGGGGAAGCCCACTGAATCTTGAAATATCCCTGAATTCTGACACTTGATTGAGAGGTCCCCACTACAGACACGTAAGCCTGGATGTCATGCTCCACCAGCACATCAAGCATGGGAGGAGAACACACACTCAGCATCCTGTTGTTCCTCATTAATGTTCTTAATAACTAAACAATGCACCCTTATTAGGTTGTAGCAGAGTGAACGAGTTATTATGATAGACATGTGACCCTCATGAGAAAAGCTCAGACATAGAATCATTTTGGAAGTCTCTTTCTCTATTAACCTCCAAAGCACTCAAATAGTGCTCCTGAATAATACATAATACTATCGGTACTTCGCACGCAAAATGCACCAAATACTTAGATTTGCAGTCAGCTTTCTCCTTCACTCTTTCACAGTAATGAGATTGAGAATTTCTAAGCTTGCCAAGAGCCTGAGGCACAAGAAGCCTAAAGCATTGTTTCCTGCACCTGACCAGTATTGGTTTGCAAACTGGCCCCCGTGCACAGAAGGCAAGGAGAGATGGAAGGAAGATGTAAACCATCCAGACTGGCAGGTGGCAGGTCCAATAAGCAAGGGAACTTACTAATGCGGCTTGTCTGGGGCACTGCAAGACAAGTAGATCTCTACACCTGCCCACCAGAATCTTACAAGTTTATGTAGCAGTTTTCATGGGGTTCTATGATGTATACCACGCACATGGTCTCAACAACATCTTCCTCCCTCATGACTGTGTCCTCGGAACAGTTACCCCTTTGGGAACAGTGGGCAGAACATTGATTTCAAGGTCAGGGGCAGGGATGAGGAGACTCTGATCACTCAGGTCCAGCTTGAAGTTGAACCGACGGTCGTGTCCTCTCGATGACCTCCTCCAAAAACCAGGGAAAACAACCTAAAAATTATTTTCCCAAGGAATTTCTTCTGACTGAGGCTTAAAACATCATGCTCTTGCTTTTAATAAGACATCAGAGTTGGTAAAAATAGGGTCCATGAGTTTATGTGCTGGTTGGTTTAACAATAGTCCTCCATGGAAATAAAAAGGTTAGAGATCAGAGAGCTTTAGAAGTTATTTCCAGACTCATTTCCAGACCCATATTACGTGAGCAAATGCACACTTCGTTTAAACAGCAAATATGTGTTCCTGCCCCTAAACCAGCATAAATGGGAGACAAAAGAAAATAGCCAGTGTGTTATTTCTTTTGAGGAAAATTTCCCACTAGGTCCATTCTGATATTGTACCAAGAATAATAACGATGCTGACAACTGGTCACCAGCTAGGCTCAGGCTTGACAGTTGAAGTTGCTAGGTAACGAAGAGCATGCGCATAGGCAAGTGAGAGGGCAGACCTCCAGGATGACAGAGGGCATAGCCACTGTGGGAGATAGGGCATCAGGAACTGAAGCAAGAGGGCAAGGAGGGAGGGCTTCTAGAAATCTCTGGGCATGAATGCCCCAGGATTTGCTGGAGATAAATGCTAGCCTTTAGGCTGGCACAACTCATGCTTACTTATTTTCTCCCAAGCTTTAATACTTGTTTCTCTCTTTACAAAAATCAGTGTGATTGTGTCTACTGTCGTGATGCCAACTCCATGCTGATGAAGAAGAAAATCTATGTTGCGGTTGGCTGTAATTGTTTTTTCTCCTACTGTTACTTCTTCTAGAAGCTTGAATCTGGTCTGTCAGGTGACCTGTGTGTGTGTGTGTGTGTGTGTGTGTGTGTATGCACGCACGTGTGTGCGTATATGTGCACCTGCTCAGCCATGTCCGACTCTTTGTAACCCCATGGACGGTAGCCCGCCAGGCTCCTCTGTCCATGGGATTTTTCAGTCAAGAATACTGGAGTGAGTTGCCATTTCCTTTTCCAAGGGATATTCCCCACCCAGGGATGGAACCCACATCTCCTGCATTGGCAGGTGGATTCTTTACCACTGAGCCACCAGGGAAGTCAAGATCACATAGCCAACTGGAAGACAGATCTCAGAGTTGACCCTAGGCTTCCTGGCTTCAAAACTACACACTTATCTACTACATTACAGTTCCTACTCCCATCCATCTTCAGAGAAATTAAAGTTAAATTCCCCCTAGTTCTACTCTGCTTAGGGGAGGGAGCCCACAGGGCTACGGTATCCCACCTACCTAATTTATCTTGGATGCCCTGAAAATATTTCACCAGTGAGCACAACTCCAGCCTGGGTGAGGGGTGACAGTGCCAATCAGGATATGTTTACCTTGCTCTCCAAAATCCAGGATGTGGCACGATGAACAAATACATCATCTAAATAATAATGTGCCACCAAGAAATACACCTCTTTAGCTGGGTAGAATCCATGACAACAATTCTCTCCAATCAATCTTCTACAATACAATCAGAGTTATGTTCAGAAACACAAATTTTACCCTGTTACTCCTACAATGAAAATATTTGAGACTTTGATCATCTACCCAACAGAGTCTAAATAAAATTGTTATTTTGCAATGTATACAAACATCGAATCATTATGTTGTGCACTGCAATCTAATATTCAGTATAATGTATGTCAATCCTGGGCTTCCCAGTGGTGCTAGTGGTAAAGAACCTGCCTGCCAATGCAGGAGACATAAGTCAGTTCAATCCCTGCGTCAGGAAGATCCCCTGGAGGAGGAAACGGCAACCCACTCCAGTATTCTTGCCTGGAGAATCCCATCAACAGAGAAGCCTGGTGGGCTACTGCCCATAGGATCTCGAAAGAGTCAAACACGACTGAAGCGACTTAAGCACACACGCGCGCACACGCGCGCACACACACACATCAATAATCTTCAATAGAAAGAAAAGAAGGAAGGAAAGAAGAAAAAAAGAAAGTTATATTTGGCCAAGATCTTGTCCCAATTTAACTCAAATTTCACACCGTGCTTTCCTAGTCACAAAACCTTAATTTTAGCCCATTCTCACCTTGTTTGCCTAGATCTTTACTTGTCCTTAGAAATCCAGTCCAACCAGAGCAGAATGTGAAATTTTCACCTGTGTAGATATTAAAATAGCCAATCACTGGAACAGAAATAGAGTTGAAGAGAATAACAGTCATTCAGGAACTTAAAGAAATAGAGAGAAATGAAGGAATATGATCTGGGGGTTGGTGGAGAATACCAGCAATGAAGAGAAGTGGTTGAAAAGCCCAGTGACTTGAGATTCAAGAATAGGTGTTTGGGGAGGAGATGAAATGACCTGGAAGAGGCAAACAAGAGAACAACTCTCAGCACTCTTCTTGCCTACAGAGAAAGCAGTGGCTTGGTGGGTGGGGGTTGGTGGGGTAGGGGGGCTGGGAGGGGAATGGAGAGGCTTTCTTGGGAAAGACTTTGTTTACAGAGGGAATGTAAAGTTTGAAGGAGATGTTTATCAAGTTGAGTATCATTTTCCCCTCCTTCCCCAGCAAAATTAAGAACAGCCTCCAGAACACTGTAAGATATGACTCAGGTGGAGCTGTTGCTATTGCTAGTGAAAATTTACATGTCTAAGGCCCAGTAGCACCGCAGAAACAATTAAGTGCCCTTCACTGACGTATTAGTTGGAAAATTATGCACCCTGTAGCTAGAATTTTCAGTCATAAACAAGAAAGCTCTCTACCCTTGCACTGAATTTTATCCAAAGCAATATTAAGCGGAAAAGGCAAGATACAGAATAACATATATGGAGGTTAACGTTTGTATAAAACTAAGGGAGAAGATAGGGCTTCCCTGATGGTTCAGATGGTAAAGAATCCACATGTCAATGCAAAAGACCTGGGTTCGATCCCTGAGTTGGGGCGATCCCCTGGAGGAGGAAATGGCAACCCACTCCCATATTCTTGCCTGGAGAATTCCATGGACAGAGGAGCCTACAGTCCATGGGGTCTCAAAGAGTCGGACACGACTGAGTGATTAACACTTTCACTTCAAGGGAGAAGACAGGGTGATACACACACACACACACACACACCCCACTGCCTCTGGAAAGATATATGAGGAATTGATGATGTTGGGTTGTTGGGTAGGGTAGTGTTAGTTGTTTCTGGGGAATAAGAATATTCTTTTGTAACTTTGAAATTTGGTAAAAATAAATCATGAAAACATCAATTTGAAATGAAGTGAAATTGAAAAGCAGAATATTATTAAAGAAAGGATGTAGAATCCTGAATTGTACAGAATTGCTAACAGGCTTGTGATTTCTCTGCCCTCCAAAGGGTGCCTTGAGAAGACCCTGAAATACGCTTACTGTGGACCCCTCACCATCCAGCCTCCAGTTAGTCTGGGAGTACAGGCACGCAGTGATTGCTTACAAGATGGTTTTCCCCTGCCTACAAGCCAGTGGTTCCTGTAATGGTGGCGTTAACGACTGCTAAAGCAAGAGGAATCAGAACTTGAAAAACCATAGCTCTGTTGAAATCTTAGAATCACACATGTTAAAACAGAACTGAGCCTAGGTCTTTAGTCATGAATGAAATATTGATGATGATATTTTATTATGGTCAAAGATAGAAACTAGAAAATAAAATTGTAGAATGATTTTTCTATTTACGAGTGTAGCCTTTGACATAAAAATGACTTACATAATAAATCATGGATGTCAGATCTTAAATCCTGGAACACACAAAATATATAGAAAGAATTTTACAATCACATGTTCTTACTGAAAACTACAGCCGGAAATAGAGTTTTTTAAAATACTTAATTTTAAAAAATTTACATAATTTTAAACTTAATAATAATATATTTCCATCATCACACTGTCATTGATAATATTTTTCATATTTGCTTCCAACTAATTTCTTCCTAAAAAACTAAGATATATATTTCCAATTAGAAAATGATGACAAATTCATTATTGACAATATCAAAAATATGGAAATTTTAACACTGTTATCAGGAGTAATTAAAACAATATGAAATTGACAGAAATAAGTCTATTGTTTCTGCAACAAGAATTTTCAAGTCAATGCACATATTCATAACTTTTAAAAGTCTCTTCTAAAAGATCACCAAAGACTATTTAATCTTGTTTTGTGCTAAGTTCTTTGCACACTATTACATAAGGATATATTTCAGTAACAGTTAAAAGGAAGAAGAAGCAACTTATTTTACGCTAATTGTTTTGTTGTGGTTGTTCTGTCGAAAGTCACGTGCAACTCTTTGTGACCCCATGGACTGCAGCACACCAGGCTTCCCTGTTCATTGTGAGTAGTCTCAGCAGTCATCACTGAGCCATCTTAAGTAGTTGGGAAGCAGATAGACTGGTTTGGGTCTTTGGGAATGATGCTGAAGCTGAAACTCCAGTACTTTGGCCATCTCATGTGAAGAGTTGACTCATTGGAAAAGACTCTGATGCTGGGAGGGATTGGGGGAGAAGGGGAGGACAGAGGATGAGATGGCTGGATGGCATCACTGACTCAATGGACGTGAGTTTGGGTGAACTCCGGGAGTTGGTGATGGACAGGGAGGCCTGGCGTGCTACGATTCATGGGGTTGCAAAGAGTCGGACACGACTGAGCGATTGAACTGAACTGAAACCCAGTTAAAGACACACCCTTTGATTTTCCAGTATATAAACTCTTGCCAGTACCTCTCCTCTCTCTGACAATTAAATGTTGCTGAGCCTCGAGATTCTTTCCTAGATATCCTGTCCTCTATAAACTCATAGTGCAGGTTCCTTGCATTCTCCTGGCTTAGCTGTCACCTGCATGTGACACCTGGATCACTGTCTGCAACTCCAGACTCCTCACTGAGCTCCAAGCTTGCTGCATCTTTCCATACACAAATTCCCTGGATGCATCTAACTCAACATGTCTAGAAGTGAACTCACCTTCTCCACCGCACCAACCCTGACTGTTCCTTCATCAGTGTTCGCTGTCACCTGCTTATTCAGCCAAGAGCCAGTGAGCACTCTTTGCTATTCTTCTTCCTTGCCTTCGTGTCAGATTTCTCGAGCCTGTTCAATTTTACAACCTAAGCATTGTCAATTTTCCTGCCCAAGATCAGGCTCTGAATATCTCTTACCTGCATTGTTTCAATCACTTCCTAATTATCCTTTCTGTATCCAGGCTTAGCTTTCTCTGCATTCATCCTCAACACAACCAGAAGGTTGTGTTCAAAATGCACTTCTGGAGAGAAAATATCACTTGAGGTCATAAAAACTGGTCTACTGTTTCTCCTGGTTTATTAAATGTAGACTTTTTTAACACATGGATAATGTTATAAACCATTAATAAAAGTTTGCAAGGTCGTTTACAACTTAAAAATGCCTGATATATAAACATCTCTTACCTGGACATAGGTGTCTCATTAAGAGTCTCTTCTTCCGATTTCCTGCAGAGCCTCCACTTGTACAACTCGAAGGACATTGAAGTCCCAGCGAGGGGCACACCTTCAGCTACAATGGTGCCCCGTAGTGTTGGCCGCAGAGAAGTACTAACTGGATGACTTCCCCCTACAGCGCTGCAGTCATCGGTGATTCCCCTTCTCTGTTGCTTGCTTCCCCATCACCTTTATAGTAAGTTCTGTACATATGAACCTTCAAGTTGCGAACTCTCAAAGATGTGAATGTGTGCTCAAATGTCACATACGTTAGTTCCCGTGTCTGGTGTACATTGTCATGTGGGTGCATTCTCTACAAATGGTTGTGCTTTTGTGTACTTTACTGTGCAGTACTGAATAGAGTACAGAAGTACCGTATCTTTATTTCAAGCCCAGGAGGTCAGGAAGCAAGCATAAAACAGCAGTAGTTAGCCGATTATGTTCGTCGGGTACCTAAGCTAACTTTGTTGGACTTAATGAATGCACTTTCAGAACAGAACTTGTTCACATGTAGGGGACTTACAGTACATCCCATTTCCTTGCACAGCTGAGGACACGTGTCCTTTCCTGATGGTTCTGGGGAAGTACGTGTGTGATTCCCTACTGCCACTTTGATTATCAGAGCCCTGTTTGATGGCTCAGGGCTCTCTCTGATACCACAAGAACCTGCAAACCTCGCTGTTGGATGCTGCTTCTGAGGCTACAAAGCAGCAGAACCAGAATGAGCTGAATGCCGAACAGGAGAGAGGAGGGTGTGAACTGACCCCACTGAGTGGAACCCAGAATTGACTTCCTCATAGAAATAATGCTATCATCCTGGCTATGTACTATTATTAATACCATCAAGCACAGAGGTGCCAAATAGGACTTTGAAGGTCATTCTGGAAAATTGGTGCTAGTGGTAAAGAACCTGCCTGCCAGTGCAGGAGACATAAGAGATGCAGCTTCGATCCCTGGGTCAGAAAGATCCCCTGAAGGAGGGCATAGCAACCCACTCCAGTATTCTTGCCTGGCGAATCCACGGACAGAGGAGCCTGGAGGGCCACAGTTCATGGGGTTGCAAAGAGTCAGATACAACTGCAGTGACTTAGCACCCCTCATGCATAAGCACTACAGTTGTTGGAAAATGCATTCGGAACTGACTTAGAAAGGAACGCTTGAGAACTTCCCTGATGATCCAGTGGATAAAACTCTGCATTCCTAATGCAGGGGGCCTGGGTTCAACCCCTGTTCAGGGAACTAGATCTCATATGCAGCATCTAAAAGAACCTGCATGGTGCAACAAAGACCTGGAACAGCCAAATAGATAATACTTTTGTAAAAAGAGAAACTTGTAATCAACTGATATTTGGGACATTAACATGTCCCAAAGAACAAAAGAACACTTGTAATCAACTGATTACAAGTCCCAAAAGAACACTTGTAATCAACTGATATTTAAACATTAACATGATCTTAGAATCATGTTAATGTTTAAAAATCCATCTGAGGCAATGCACACATGAACTATAATAGCCATCTTCATTAATAAGTGTATTTCAGGGGTTTTCTCCAGTACCCAGAGCAGTTGTTTACAAGAGTGGCCATTTTTCTGGAATTAGGCACACTGGGGTCAGACTTAGAATATTTTTTTGGAGTAGTGCAGACATCCTGGAATATGAAGTCAAGTGGGCCTTAGGAAGCATTACTAGAACAAAACTAGTGGAGGTGATGGAATTCCAGCTGAGCTATTTCAAATCCTAAAAGCTGATGCTGTTAAAGTGCCGCACTCAGTATGCCAGCACATTTGGAAAACTCAGCAATGGCTACAGGACTCTAGATGATCAGTTTTCATTCCAACCCCAGGCGTGCTGCAGTCCATGGGGTCACAAAGAGTCAGATACAACTGAACGACTGAATATAGACACAAAGATACATATCCAGCTGCTGCTGCTGCTGCTAAGTCGCTTCAGTCATGTCCGACTCTTCACAGCCCCATAGACTGCAGCCTACCAGGCTCATCCGTCCATGGGATTTTCCAGGCAAGAGTACTGGAGTGGGGTGCCGTCGCCTTCTCCAATACATATCCAGAGTCAGTTCTTAATGTTATTCCTCCTGCCCCTCTGCTCCAGTCTGACTGCATTTCTTGAAAACACCAAGGTCCAGTCCACCTTTTAGTGCTCTTGTTGCTCAGAACACACTTCCCAAGATTTTTGCTCGACTCTCCCCACACCTACATGTGTCCTCTCCCCAAAGACACCGTAGCTGAGAACACCATTTCAAACAGCCTCCCATCCAGCAACCTTACTCTGCTTTATTTTTCTTTAAAATGCATATTTACCTGAAAGATATCTCTGTCTGCTCCTTTTCTGCTTCTTCAACTAGAATGTAAGACTCGTGGGGGCAAGGAGTTTGTTCGCGGTCTCCCCTGATGACACCCCAGGAGGCAGTGCAACACACGGTAGGTGCATAGGAGACACAGCAGAAGAAACACACAATTTTAAAGAACGAATGAATTCATTCGCCATTCTGAATGTTATGCCTCTTGATGAAGGTGAAAGAGGAGAGTGAAAAAGCTGGCTTAAAACTCGACATTCAAAACACTAAGATCTTGGTATCCGGTCCCATCACTTCATGGCAAATAGATGGGGAAACAATGGAAACAGTGAAAGACTTTATTTTCTTGAGCTCCAAAAGCACTGAAGAAGGTGACTGCAGCCATGAAATTAAAAGACACTTGCTCCTTAGAAGAAAAGCTGTGACAAACCTATGTGCTAAGTTGCTTCAGTTGTTTCTAACTCTTTGCAACCCTATGGAGTATAGTCTGCCAGACTCTGTCCATGGGATTCTCCAGGCAAGAATACTGGAGTGGGTTGCCATGCCCTCCTCCAGGGGATCTCCCTTGGAGGGAGGATCTGGGAGATCCCCTGAAGGGATCTCCCCAGGGATCGAACCTCAGACTCTTATGTCTCTTGCATTGGCAGGTGGGTTCTTTATGACTGGAGTCCCCTGGGAAGCCCATGACAAACCTAGACAGTGTATTAAAAAGCAGAGACATTACTTTGCTGACAAAGGTCCATATAGTCAAATCTATGGTTTTTCCAGCAGTCATGTATGGATCTGAGAACTGGACCATAAAGAAGGCTGAGTGACAAAGAACTGATGCTTTTGAACTGTGGTGCTGGAGAAGACCCTGGAGAGTCCCTTGGACTGCAAGGAGATCAAACCAGTCAATCCTAAAGGAAATCAACCCTGAATATTCATCGGAAGGACTGATGCTGAAGCTGAAGCTCCGATACTTTGGCCACCTGATGCGAAGAGGCAACACTTTGGAAAGACCTTGAGGCTGGGAAAGATGGAGGGCAGGAGGAGAAGGAGACAACAGAGGATGGCATCATCAACTCAACGGACATGAATTTGAACAAACTCCGGGAGATGGCAGAGAAGGCAATGGCACCCCACTCCAGTACTCCTGCCTGGAAAATCCCATGGACGGAGGAACCTGGTAGGCTGCAGTCCATGGGGTCACTACGAGTCAGACACGACTGAGCGACTTCACTTTCACTTTTCACTTTCCTGCATTGGAGAAGGAAATGGCAACCCACTCCAGTGTTCTTGCCTGGAGAATCCCAGGGATTGGGGAGCCTGGTGGGCTGCCGTCTATGGGGTCACACAGAGTCGGACACGACTGAAGCGACTTAGCAGCAGCAGCAGCCGGGAGATGGTGAAGGACAGGGAAGCCTGATGTGCTGCAGTCCATGGGGTTGCAAAGAGTTGGACACAACTGAACAACTGAACAACAAAGAACAAATAAACAACCATATAGTGATTTACTTTGCTGTGCAGCAGAAACGAACACAACATTGTACAGCAACTATACTCCAATAAAAAATTTTTAATAGCCTTTTTGTTATCTTTTTTGTTTATAAGTAGGCTCAGTTTCCTCAGCAGGGGAGATCTGAAGGCAGCATGTACTAGGGCCATGTTCATTACCACAGGCTGCCCCAAATAGACTGGCCCCTGCGCTTTCGTTATTTACAGGGACAGTCGGATGTGATCACAAACAGAAAGGGCAGGCATGTAGGGCCGAAACTGCCAGGATGGACGTGTCTAACTTTCCAGTCCTTTAAAAATAGGAACTGAACATCCAGTCCCATGTTTCCTTATCAAACATTGGCCTTCAAATTCACACCGCTGTATTATTCTCAAATTGCTTCATCTAGCTAATTTGGGGAGCTGACTGAGGACCAACGAAGGTCTCGTTAGAAGGTGACCTTTGTTAATAGAGCTCCAAGCCCCAAAATGCGGCTTCCCAGGTGGCGCTAGTGGTGAAGAACCTGCCTGTCAATGAAGGAGACATAAGAGACGTGGGTCCGATCCCAGGGTCAGGAAGATCTCCTGGAGAAGCAAAGGGCAACCCACTCCAGCATTCTTGCCTGGAGAATCCCACGGACAGAGGAGCCTGATGGGCTACAGTCCATAGTATCACAGAGTTGGACATGACTGAAGCGACTTAGCACAGCACACAAGCCCAAAAATGGGATTTCAAGGGTACTGGGATCAGGGTAACCTAATAATTCTACCTCTCAGTCACAGACTTATTTGATCTGAGATTGTTTTCAAATTCATTTACTTAAATTAGGTCATTCACTACAATTCATTTGGCAAGCAAAGACAGCCAAATATCAAGTGAGATTCAAAATTTTCTAACAAATTGAATAAACACTCATTTGTTGATACGATTATGGAATTAGCAAAATGGCCTATTCCTCGGTATGAAAGATTAAGATCCAAATTATTTTATGATGGCTTATCTCAGTGATGAGTGAAATGAAATGGAGAATCTACTGATCACAAACTAAAAGATCATTGTCAAAAATAAAGACCACTGGGACACAGTTTGAAACTGCAAGCTATGATTTCCATGTGGCCCTCAGGCTCGGTCTCTAATGCGGGGTCCATGTCTTAATTTGAAACGGTCCTGGTCCTTCATAGCACTCTATTTTGAGGTTGCCTTCCCCTCATTATAAGAACCTTTTTTTTTTTTATTGCTTCTGTTTTGTTTTGGTTTTTTGGCACCGAGGCATATGGGATCTTAGCTCTCCAACCAGGGATCAACCTGTACTCCCTCCACCGAAAGGTGAAGTCTTAACCACTAGACCACCAGGGAACTCCCTCTTAGGTTTAACAGGTTACATTTTCATTAAGACTTTATATTAAATATTCTCTATACACATTTTCACTTATTGCATTAGCTTTTTGAGATTCTAGGAAAACACTGAAGAGACTTTAGGTTTATCTTTTCATTATTTAAATTTAAGGGGATTCATTTGCAGAAAATGACACCTTTTACTCAGAAGAATGTCTGTGCGCAGTTGGGGAGCGGGCATGGTAAGTTACTTTAGTTGTGTCCAACTCTGTGTGACCCTATGGACTGTAACCTGCCAGGCTCCTCTGTCCATGGGATTCTCCAGGCAAGACTACTGGAGTGGGTTGCCATTCCCTTCTCCAGGGGATCTTCCTGACCCAGGGATTAAACCTGTGTCTCTTACGTCTCCTGCATTGACGAATAGGTTCTTTACCATTGGCGCCACCTGGGAAGCCCTGCAATTGGGGTGAAGTGAAGTGAAGTCGCTCAGTGGTGTCCAACTCTTTGAGACCCCATGGACTGTAGCCTACCAGGCTCCTCAGTCCATGGAATTCTCCAGGCAAGAATACTGGAGTGGGTTGCCCTTTCCCGCTCCAGGGGATCTTCCCAATCCAGGGATCGAACCTGAGTCTCCTGCATTGCAGGCAGACACTTTACCATCTGAGCCACCAGGGCTTATTTTCTTGCTGCTCTCATATCTATCGGGCTTCCCTGGTGGCTCAGACAGTAAAGAATTCATCATTTCTATAGAGAGGAAGAAGTGTATCGAAGGCTTTCCCTATCCCTCTTACCTACCTGCTAGCCTTGAAACAAGGATGGACTCACCTGTGTGGAGACAGTGGAGGCAAAGATTGGGCTCCCGTGTGGCTCTTTCTCAGTCTTCCTGCGGGCTTTCCCCTTCTCCTTCAGTTCACGGTGAGCCATGAACGTGCCAGGAAGAATGGGAAGTCTGAGGACTCGAAACACTCTGGCCTGTGTGTCTGGGTCTGAGCCAGGCTGAGAGTCTCCGTCTTCCTGGAAAGTTGAATGTCTACACCTCTGATCAGGGAAGTGGGTGAAAAAGCTCTAGATTTGAGGTCAGACAGGAATATAAAAAGATCTGCTTCAACTCAGCACACGGGTAATTGGGATAATTATTTCACATCGTTCTGAAAGGCTCAATTATTTGCAGGGTCATGTTTTGAGTTTTTGTTTTTTTTTTCCAAATCTACTAGAAAGCAAGAGGAGGAAGAATTCTATTTCTTGAGTGGGCACACCTCCTACTCACCAGCTCCTCTACGCCATCACCAAATCATCCAATTTATAGCTCTGAAGACTCTGGAAATTATTAAAAGGCTACTGAAAATTATCTCTCTGCATTTTGCTTTAAATAACATTCACCAAAAGGGGTGGGAGAGGGAAGAAAATACTGAAATTCTGAGTAAGCATCTAAATTTGACACTAGATATCACTATCCTGATATTTTGAATTAGGTATTCAACCATTTCCCCCCCCAATCAGTTTCATGTGCTTCCTAAAAATGAAAGTAACAAATGCCAAATATTTCAGCCTAGCTTATCATCTGCCACATGATTTTTGTCGGTGGCGGGAGGGTGGGGAGCATTTTGTGGGAGGTGCTTCTCCCTGCTACTTTCCTAAGCTCTGAGAACATCAAGTCTGAAGTCTAACAACCATTATGGTCTACAGCCATGATTCTCAAACTTGGTTGCACAATAAAATCACCTGGGAGATTTCTTTTTGCTAGTATGTGTGAGCTCCTCCTGAAGACTCATGTAAATGGTACAGGGTGGGGTGTGAACAGCAGCACCTGTTTCAAGTTCACCGGGTGATTGTAATCAGAAGCCAAGGCTGAGCCCTCTGAACTGTGGTAAATGGCTCTTACCTTCAAAGGGGATGACAAAGGATGAGGGGGTTGGATGGCATCACTGACTTGATGGACATGAGTTTGAGCAAGCTCCTGGAGTTGGTGATGGACAAGGAGGCCTGGCATGCTGCATCCATGGGGTCATGTAGAGTCTGACATGACTTTGTGACTGAACTGACTGACTGACCTTCAGTCTGCCTCAGAATCACCCCCAAGGACCCTCACAGACCTTTCAAATCAGAAAGTCTGGTCTGAAGCCCAGGAATCTGTATTGTTCTATGATCCAGCTGAGCCCTGGACCAGCATCTGGGAGGCACCAGAATGGATTTCCATTTCTCATCTCATATATCCTCCATGTTCAGATAAGCTGTTATCATGCCATCTGCTGGGTCTCCAACCCAAGCCCCAGTAACTTCATAGCTGCTGCTGTTGCTAAGTCGCTTCAGTCGTGTCCGATTCTATGCGACCCCATAGACGGCAGCCCACCAGGCTCCCCCATCCCTGGGATTCTCCAGGCAAGAACACTGGAGTGGGTTGCCATTTCCTTCTCCAATGCAGGAAAGTGAAAAGTGAAAATGAAGTTGCTCAGTCGTGTCCAACTCTTAGCAACCCCATGGACTGCAGCCTACAAGGCTCCTCTGTCCATGGGATTTTCCAAGCAAGAGTACTGGAGTGGGGTGCCATCGCCTTCTCTGAACTTCATAACTATTCTGTCTTTTCCCCATCTTCAATTTCCCTTGAAACTGCACAAGATTTGCTCCTAAAATGGAACATTGCTGGAGATAGTTTGACAGAGGAGACACTTTGCCAAATGAAAAGTTCCTGTCAAAGCATAAGATCACTTCTCTAAAGAACAGCTTCATGCCAGGTACAGAATTTTCCCAAACATTTCTGACCCGAGTCTGTTCCCAACCTTCAACCAGTTGGCATCAGAGTCACATCCTAGGGACTTCCCTGGTGGTCCAGTGGTTAAGACTCTGCCTTCCAATGCAGGAAGTACAGGTTTGATCTCTGGTCACAGGGCTAAGATCCCACATGCCTCACGTACCAAAAAAAAAAAAAAATATATATATATATATATATATATATATACACACACACACATACATATATACATAGAAACAATATTATAATAAATTTAATTAGAGATATTAAAAACAGTCCACATGAAAAAAAAAAAGATTCTTTAAAATAGAGTCACATCCCAGCTGGGCTTTCAAATCATCAGTATCTGTAACACCTCCTCTACTTCCTCCAGGAGCCCCCTCACTCCTCACCCCGTCACTCTTTGTCTCCCCAGGGATACAAATCAGCAAAGATTTGAGGCTCAGGGCTAGGGCGAGGATTAATGTTCTGCAGATTACCTGGTGACCTAAAAGCTTGGGAGTTTACTGACGTTTCCCCCCCTACATCACACCAAAATCTTTTCACCCTTTCCCCCTCCAAGGTTTGGACTCCACACCCTCTATCAAAGCCATCTGTAGCTCAAGGAATAATTACAGATTATCTGCCACTCTTTGGGGGGCAATTGAGGCACAGTATTAGGTATATCTGATCACAGGGATCAGACATTTTCAAGGGATATTTTCAAGGGAGAAGAGTCTGGTGGAGCATGAGAATTCAAGCTGGCATTGACAATGGCTGTGACTACAGAAGCTGTGTAGCTGGGAGCTTAGGTCTGCTCACTGCCCACGAGCTTCGTCATGAGGAGCCCTGTGTTCCAGCGGGCTCATCCTCTGGTCCACCAGCTTCCTGGTGCCCCCAAGGAGGCTCCTTCATCTCAATAGCCCTGGCTCTCTCCTAATGATTTTGGTGACTGTCTCTACTTCTCGGACCAACCCTCCATTCCATGCAAACCCCCATTAGGACACATTGTCTTATTGCCCTTGGGTAGCAGTCTCCTCTGCCTCTTCTTCACTTATTTCCTTTAACACAGGGAATTTCCCCAATTTGCATGATTTCTTATGTTTTTTGGTCCTCTTATTCATCTGTTCCCCTTATTTCCCCTATAGAGCCTCACAAACGTGTCCTCAAATTAATATATTCTGGTCTGCATTCTTAGCCAAATTTCCTCAATACTTTACTTCCTCATAGCTAAGTAATCTGTGTAATAAAAAAAGATACATCTAATAGTCCTTTTTTACACAAATTCGGGTCATATGATTGAAGCACTTCTTATCAGTCTCACATCACTTGCTGACACAACAAAAACTCTCTCAGTAAATGATTGAGAAGAATAAACAGTCTGTTCTCTTGCAATTAAGACATAGAGCATTTCTTACCATAGTTCAGTTTTGCGAATACAGCATAAATCCTGTGAGCACAGGCAAGGAGAAGCATATTTTTATCTAGATTAAGTCAGTGCTACTTCCCAAGTCATTTTCAACACTTATCAACCTCCAAAATCATCAGCAAGATTGACTGCAACATAACAATCATTAAGAAATTTCTCCATTACAAATGAAGCTCATTATTAGAGGCCACAGTAATTACTTTATGATGTTTTATAATTAAGTGGAACAAGGGAGGAGAAGATGGAGTCAGCATGTTAGATTTAAATTCTTTCTTATGCACACCACTGTTAATTTCACATCTAAAAACTAAAATTGACAGGCGGTTAAAAACAGTTGGCAAATTTCTTAAAAAAGTATAAATATCCCTAACAATGTTCACTTCTTAGTGAATTTTGAGGAAAAAAGAGTAAAACATATTCCATTGTTGGTACCTGGCACACAGCAGTCACTCAATAATTATTTATCACAGAAAGTATTTTTTATGTATTTATTTCTGTTTATTTATTTATTTGTCTGCACAAGTCTTAGTTGCAGCGTGTGGGGTCATTTCCCTAATGAGGGATCGAGCCCTGGGCCCTGCATTGGGACAGCAGAGTCTTAGCTGCTGAACCAGCAGGGATGTCCCTTATTACAAAAAGTCTTGAAGCCTGAGACTTGCCTTTGTGTCTTTCCATTCCCCCTAGAATAGTAATATAAGCCTCCTCTTTTGGAGACTAAAACCTTACTTATCAGGGCCAGCGGATTACCTACTTTTTTTTCCCAGTTAACTCTCCTCTTTAGATGTTGAGTGATCATAGATAAATTGTCTTTTGAGTTCTGCCTGTCATTATAGAACTTTAAGCTACTTTCTGGGCATCACAGATTAAATAAGAAGGTTCACTGGAAGGCCGCAACTCCAAGCTTCAACATGCTAATGTATGTTATTTTCTGAGACTGCCAGGGTCACATGCCAGGAGATGCCAATCTTATCTATCTTCTTGGTCCTCTGTACCTCTTCCCTCCCCGTCCTCCCCTTCATCCTTATGCCCTCTCTTCCCACCTGCTCACACCCCAAAATGTTGTCGTTGTTCAGTCACTCAGTCGTGTCTGACTCTTTGTGACTCCGTGGACTGCAGCATGTCAGGCTTCCCTGTCCTTCACCATCTCCCAGAGCTTGCTCAAACTCATGTCCATTAAGTAGGTGATGCCATCCAACCGTCTCATCCTCTGTCATCCCCTTCTCCTTCTGCCTTCAATCTTTCCCAGCATCAGGGTCTTTTCAAATGAGTCAGCTCTTTGCATCACGTGGCCAAAGTATTGGAGCTTCAGCTTCAGTGTCAGTTCTTCCAATGAATATTCAAGACTGATTTCCTTTAGGATTGACTGGTTTGATCTCCTTGGAGTCCAAGGGACCCTCAAGAGTCTTCTCCAACACCACAGTTCAAAAGCATCAATTCTTCAACACTCAGCCCAAAATGGATAAAGCTAAATTCTGAATATATTGTTAGCAATGCAGGCTTTCAGGGGCCCTTGGTCCTGGACATGAGCTCAGAGATGGGAATTCCTCTCTGATTCCTAGAGCTATGAGTGAGTGAGTGAAGTTGCTCGGTCATGTCCAGCTCTTTGCAATCCCATGGACTCTAGCCTACCAGGCTCCTCTGTCCATGGAATTTTCCAGGCAAGAATACTGGAGTGGGTTGCCATTTCCTTCCCCAGATCTTCCCGACCCAGGGATTGAACCCAAGTCTCCTGCATTGTAGGCAGACGCTTTACCATCTGAGCCACCTAGGGCTATAAACCTGTTAAAAATCAAGAACATACCAAGGAGTGAGAAAATTGTTAATGAGATTCTTGACCTCCTTAATCAACAGAAATTGATCAGAGGCCAGAGAAGAAATTCAGGCAAGGCTATATTGGGGTCCCTGCTGCAGTAGGGGGCAGTGATAACAAACAACCGGTTCCCTTGGTTGCTCACTCCCCAAGGTGGGGACAAGCTTGTTCCTTACATGGGGTGGGGATAGGGATGTGTTGAGGAGTCGAGCTGGAGGGGTGGCTGGGTCCTTTGCCCTTAGGTGGTGTCCTGTGCAAGGGAGCTTGCTCAGTAACTTGCTTTTGCTCCAGGAGCTTCAGAAGTAACAATTGGTTCTTTTGGTCTCTTTGCATCTTTTGTCCAGAATTTGCCCTGAGTGAGAATGCACAGGGTTATTTTTAGTCCCGTATAGTTTCTTTGTATTTTGTTGTTCTAGGAGAGGTGTGTCCAGGTGCAAGCATTGCAGCATTACAGCAAAGGGTCCCAGGGCTCAGCCTGTCTCAGGGTGATGGTGGGAGGGGTACATGTGGCTGAGAGGAAGGGAGAGGGGACAGGGGAGAACTTGGGGAGCAAGTTGACTGAACTGAGTACAGGTCCCAGGACAGCAGGAGAATCTGGGTTAACGCAGGTAGGTCTGTAAAAGATTCAGTGAGGAATAGGAGACAAAGCAAACTGATTATACTGAAATTCATTTTAACCTACTTCACAATTTTGCCTAAGGCCAGCTGTAGTCCTGTCCACTAGAAGTTAAGCACATGCCAGAAATAAAGATACGAGCCCTGATGGCTCAGAGGGTAAAGAATCTGCCTGCAGTGCGGGAGACCTGAGTTTGATCCCTGGGTCAGGAAGATTCCCTGGAGTAGGAGATGGCAACCCACTCCAGTCTTCTTGCCTGGAGAATTCTGTGGACAGAGGAGCCTGGCGGGCTACAATCCATGGGATCACAAAGAACAGGACACAGCTGAGCAACTAACACTTTCACTTTCAGAAATAAAGCTATTTCATGAGCTTGATCTAAGTATTTCTTCTAATTAAAAATAGGATTCTTCAGAAACAGACTCATAGACACAGAGATCAGACTTGTGGTTTCCAAGGAGGATGGGGGAAGGATGGGGGGAAGGGAAGGACTGGGAAATTGGGGTTGGTAGATGCAAACCATTACATTTGCAATAGATAAACACCGTAGTCCTACTGTATAGCACAGGGAACTATATAAAATCTCCTAGGATAAACCATAGTAGAAAAGAATATTTGAAAAAGAAGGTATATATATATGTGTGTACAGTTTGCTATATAGCAGAGATTAGCACAACCTTGTAAATCAACTATACTTCAATTTAAAATATAAATAAATAAAATAAAAGGATTCTCTGGAAAAAAAGCAAATTATAAATACAGGCAGTTCTTTCTGTGTGTTTTTTAAACACATAGTTACCAAGAACATAAGATAAGTTAGAAAATATTTATTTGCTCTGTTCATCTCTCCAAAATACCACCTTTTAATAAAACAAAGCTAAATTTATAAGTTTCTCCCAAAGAGAGAAGACAACTTTGACAATCTTAGCAGCATTTCAAAGAGGGAACTCAGAAGTGAGATATTAATTCAGCTCTGGGGTCTGAGCTCAAGATGGGTTTAAGCTGGGTCTTCAAGGCAGGAAAATTTATTTCTATTGTACATAAATACAGAGTTTATTTTTACATATAATATGTTAAAATTATTTTATTACTTACTTATTTATATCTAGGTTGGTCAGCACAGCAAACCAAGGGTCTTGAATAAGAAACCTGTGGTTAATGAACAAGATTTTGCCCAGGTAAGCAACTTATTATCCCTAATGATTTGCTTTGAGGGAATTTCCTGAAGTAAACACTGAAGTTATTTATTGGTTTGCAACTGTATCTGTTTTGAACAAATTCTTAGGAATGAACTAGGAAGTCATGTTGACATAGGAATGCTACAGTTTTAGGTAAATCCCACTGATATACTTGTAACAAGAATTTCTTAAGAGGGAGGGGAGGAAATTTTTAGAAGTGATGGCTTTGTTTATGGCATTGTTTATGGTCATGGTTTCACAGGTTTACCTGCAAACTCGTCGAGATGTATATATTAAGTAGGTACAACTTTTTGTATGCCAATCATACCTCAATTTTAAAAATTATTTTACTTTGGCTACACTGGGTCTTTTTTTGTGGCACACGGGCTTTCTCTAGTTGCACTGCCTGGGTTTAGTTGCTCATGGGATCTTAGTTCCCCAACCAGGAATTGAATCCATGTCTCCTGCATTGTGAGGTGGATTCTTAACCACTGGACCACCAGGAAAGTCCCTTAGAAATAATTCCTTTTAAGTATCTGCCTTTGTTAGAATTAGTGGGTGAACAACTTAGAAAAGAGACGTGTAGAATCTAAGAGTAGCTAAATTCTTCCACATGAGAAAGAGCATGGAGGTGCCCATGGAGAAGAAACTTGGGAAACAGAAAATAGGAAGATCTTGACAAACTGGAGGCTGGGAGTCAAGAAGAGAGCTAGTATGGTGGCAGCGAGCAGCATGTGAAATAGAAAGAAAGATGGCAGAGGGAGTGGATATGAGAGGTTATGTGGAGGCTGGAACTGTGGGCAGCAGGAGTTAAATACTTGTAGTAGCATTTAAATACAATTGTATTAAAGTTAAATTCAATTATACAAAAATGTAGTATAAATCCAGTTTCCAAATTCTTAAGAGATGTTTGGTAAAGACCTGTGTGGAGTCCAATCTGTGTTTCTTTTATGTAACCATTCAGAGACTGGTCTCGTGAAGGGTGGGCACATTTAGGTCCCATTGACTGGACTGCAGTATTCAGATGCCAGGAAATGTTTACATGGTGGTTGTCCTTTAAAAGGCTCCCCAGGTGACTCGGTGGTAAAGAATTGACCTGCCAGTGCTGGAGGTGCAAGAGATAAGGGGTCGATCCTTGAGTGAGAAAGATCCCCTGGAGGAGGAAATGGTAACCCACTCCAGTACAGAGGAGCCTGGCGAGCTACAGTCCACAGTGTCACCAAGAGTCGGACACAATTGAGCACGCGCGTGTGCGTGTGCACGTGTGCGCACACACACACATTATATCCAGACAGTGAAACCACTGGAGAAAAACCCAAATAATAGATCAAGACCAGAAAAGAAGAACTAGATATATGAAAGGAAGTATTAGTAGTAGCCAACATATCAAAATAGAATCAACACTGTAAATGTTGGATAGACTCCATTTCCATACTAGAAAGATACTGGGAGAAATACAAAGGGTGAGAGAAAAAGAAAAGAGGATGACAACAAGTTTCATAATTTGAAACTATGTCATTAGCAGATGCTGTATTGGCTGCCTTCCTTGGCATTTATTTCATTAATAACTCAAAACAACCACTTGCAGTAAATATTACACCATTTTCCAGATGAAAAACACAAGGGTCGCTTCCCTGATATCATTACAGCTTTTTAATAGTGAAGTTAGGATTTTAACACAGATGAGTCTTATTCTAAAGCTTACGTTCTTTACTTCTTATGGTCTGTACTGTTATTTTGGTGTGTTGTTATCGAAATTTCTGAGTAAGGTTTATTGCCATGAACTACAAATTCTGATGGGGGAAGGAAAAGATTTTCCCAAGCTCACAAATACCAGGCACCATTCTAGACAGAAGGTTAACTAAGCTTCCTGATTCTACATGAACAATTTGATTTGTCTCATAAAATCAAAACATAAAAGTAGTCTGGGATTTCCCTGGTGGTCCAGTGGTTTAGAATCCACCTGTGAATGCAGGGGACACTGATTCCATCCGTGGTCTTGGAAGATTCCACATGCTGCTGGGCAGCTAAGCGTGTGCACCCTAACTGCTGGAGTCCAGGTGCTTAGTGCCTGTGCTCCACAAGAAGAGAAGGCTGCACACTGCAACTAGAGAGAAGCCCCCTTGATGCAACTGGAGAAAGCCCTTATGCAGCAACGAAGACCTAGCACAGCCAAATAAACTAAAAAAAGAAAGGAAAAAAAAAAAAAACCATGAAAGGAGTCTGAATAAACTTCCACACAATGACTGTCTAATATGTGAGAAGGATTCCTTTCGAACGAGCATGGCAATATCTTTCTAAATGAGCTGGATAAAATGAAAGCCAGACTAGTCCAAAGATACTAGAATCCCTAGATATTAAAAGACATAGACACTACTTGTGTTTCTTCTGTCGCCAACCTCCTCTAAGGGTACCATGAAGATACGTTCCCAGTCATTTTCCTAAGGAAATGTTACTGAAACTTTTAAAAATTACTATTTTTTTTATCACTATCACTATCCTAAGTGAGGTAAGAAGATTTTAGTGTAATTTTTCAGGAAGACAAAACAAGCTTTATATCCAGAAGCACAAAAGCTGGGAATTCATAGCCCGCCAGTTAAGCCTTGGAATATTCTTTTAAAAAGAAAGGAAAAGATGATGGTAAGGAAAAGATGAGTAAAAGGTTAAAAGTTCTATATGCTGCATGGAATTCGCTTGGGAGAAAAAGAAGTATCAGGCTGAAGAGGCATAAATGAAATAACCTTGAAGCCCATTTTGCCCTACAACTCTTGGTGTGTGTTCAGGGAGCATCAGATGTTTGGGTTTCATGTGTGTGTATGAGAGATGAGCAGAAACAAAAATAACCTCCCTCCCAGGAACAGTGAAAGACTTTAGCCACAAAGTAGGTCATAGCACCCGGCTACACCGCCCTCTGATGCACGCTGCCCACTGTAAACAGAGTCAAATGACAGGCTTTTTTGGGATCAAATGATGGCGCTTCCCTGCCCATCCCAGTAACAGATTCCTGTAGTGAATTGCTCCTGAATGAATCCTACAAACCCCTGAGTCCTCTTTAAACTTTAGTGAAAAGAAATAAAACCTTCTCATAGAAGGAGAAAGGAGACACCAACATTCAGACTCAGACTGATTTTTGTAGCAATGATCTTCATTACAAATTTAATTGCTGGGTATTAAATATTAGCACTGCTGGAGGCTAGAAGGATATACTTTTTCTTTTTTCTGTTTGTTTTGTTTTCTTTGGTTTGGTTTGCTTTTCTCTGACATCGATAGTGAGTTCTCACGTTTTCTGTCAAGATGTTGGCAATCAGAATGCAGTAGAAAGAGAACTAAAGAGAGATGCTCAGAGTCTCCTGGGTGAGAGAACCTTGCCCCTTCTCAATGCGCCCCCCACACTAGAGCTGAGGTGATCATCTTCCTAATATATCTCCCTGTGTAAATCGTTTTCTCCCTGCGTAAATCATTAAACAATATCTGAAAGATAAAGGTCCCTCGTGATCGGATGTCTTCCTACCCTGGGCCCTATCTGCCAACACACTTCAAAAGGCATCCTTTGCACCAGCCCCATATCAAACGACTTGTGGTCTCTAGAAAAAAAGCATAACATGTTGGCTGACACTTCTTTGCCTTTATATTGTTATCCCCTCTGCCTAAACTGTCCTTCCTTCTATCTCCTACTTAGCTTTTGGGAGTCTTTCCTAAATCCTCAATCTAAACACAGACCCCTTCTCCCCATACAAGCACAGCGAGGCCCTTGGCACCCTTTACTGCACCCACCGGTGACTATGCTCAGCTTCGTGAAGACACAATCCACTCTCATGCCACCATGCATTCCCTAAGGTCTCAGCACGTGCTTAAGTCTTCACCTGCTGAAGAATGTTGATATTTGTGTGTGTGTGGTAAAAATACTTAAGTTCTACTCTCATCCAAATTTCAATTATACAATGCAGTGTTATCTAGGATGTGCCTTTGTAATAAGCCTGCCCAGATGACTGATGGGGATCCTATAAGTCAAAAAGTTAG
This sequence comes from Bos javanicus, assembly GCF_032452875.1. Classification (NCBI taxonomy): domain Eukaryota; kingdom Metazoa; phylum Chordata; class Mammalia; order Artiodactyla; family Bovidae; genus Bos; species Bos javanicus. The sequence goes on along the minus strand of NC_083891.1, from coordinate 25,439,129 downwards.
TGGCAGAACTGGACTGAAATCCTGAGTGATGTTTTGCGATCTCCACACTGTCTGCTAAATTAGAAGATTAGATGTGAATATAAGACAGGGATTTTGATTCTGAGTGAAACTCTACAACCGAACTCTGTATGTTCAGTTCAGTTCAGTCGCTCAGTCGTGTCCGACTCTTTGCGACCCCATGAATTGCAGCACGCCAGGCCTCCCTGTCCATCACCAACTCCTGGAGTTCACTCAGACTCATGTCCATCAAGTCAGTGATGCCATCCAGCCATCTCATCCTCTGTCGTCCCCTTCTCCTCCTGCCCCCAATCCCTCCCAGCATCAGAGACTTTTCCAATGAGTCAACTCTTCCCATGAGGTGGCCAAGTACTGGAGTTTCAGCTTTAGCATCAGTCCTTCCAAAGAAATCCCAGGGCTGATCTCCTTCAGAATGGACTGGTTGGATCTCCTTGCAGTCCAAGGGACTCTCAACAGTCTTCTCCAACACCACAGTTCAAAAGCATCAATTCTTCAGCGCTCAGCCTTCTTCACAGTCCAACTCTCACATCCATACATGACAACAGGAAAAACCATAGCCTTGACTAGATGGACCTTTGTTGGAAAAGTAATGTCTCTGCTTTTCAATATGCTATCCAGGTTGGACATAACTTTCCTTCCAAGGAGTAAGCGTCTTTTAATTTCATGGCTGCAGTCACCATCTGCAGTGATTTTGGAGCCCCCCAAAATAAAGTTTGACACTGTTTCCACTGTTTCCCCATCTATTTCCCATGAAGTGATGGGACCGGATGCCATGATCTTCGTTTTCTGAATGTTGAGCTTTAAGCCAACTTTTTTACTCTCCACTTTCACTTTCATCAAGAGGCTTTTGAGTTCCTCTTCACTTTCTGCCATAAGGGTGGTGTCATCTGCATATCTGAGATATTGATATTTTGATATTGATATTATTGATATTGATATCAATATACTGATATTGATATTATTGATATTTCTCCCAGCAATCTTGATTCCAGCTTGTGTTTCTTCCAGTCCAGCATTTCTCGTGATGTACTCTGCATAGAAGTTAAATAAACAGGGTGACAATATACAGCCTTGACATACTCCTTTTCCTATTTGGAACCAGTCTGTTGTTCCATGTCCAGTTCTAACTGTTGCTTCCTGACCTGCATACAGATTTCTCAAGAAGCAGGTCAGGTGGTCTGGTATTCCCATCTCTTTCAGAATTTTCCACAGTTTATTGTGATCCACATAGTCAAAGGCTTTGACATAGTCAATAAAGCAGAAATAGATGTTTTTCTGGAACTCTCTTGCTTTTTCGATGATCCAGCGGATGTTGGCAATTTGATCTCTGGTTCCTCTGCCTTTTCTAAAACCAGCTTGAACATCAGGAAGTTCACGGTTCACGTATTGCTGAAGCCTGGCTTGGAGGATTTTGAGCATTACTTTACTAGCGTGTGAGATGAGTGCAATTGTGCAGTAGTTTGAGCATTCTTCGGCATTGCCTTCCTTTGGGATTGGAATGAAAACTGACCTTTTCCAGTCCTGTGGCCACTGCTGAGTTTTCCAAATTTGCTGGCATATTGAGTGCAGCACTTTCACAGCATCATCTTTCAGGATTTGAAATAGCTCCACTGGAATTCCATCACCTCCACTAGCTTTGTTCGTAGTGATGCTTTCTAAGGCCCACTTGACTTCACATTCCAGGATGTCTGGCTCTAGGTCAGTGATCACACCATCATGATTATCTGGGTCGTGAAGATCTTTTTTGTACAGTTCTTCTGTGTATTCTTGCCACCTCTTCTTGATATCTTCTGCTTCTGTTAGGTCCATACCATTTCTGTCCTTTATAGAGCCTATCTTTGCATGAAATGTTCCCTTGGTATCTCTAATTTTCTTGAAGAGATCTCTAGTCTTTCCCATTCTGTTGTTTTCCTCTATTTCTTTGCATTGATAGCTGAAGAAGGCTTTCTTATCTCTTCTTGCTCTTCTTTGGAACTCTGTATTCAGATGCTTATATCTTTCCTTTTCTCCTTTGCTTTTCACTTCTCTTCTTTTCACACCTATTTGTAAGGCCTCCCCAGACAGCCATTTTGCTTTTTTGCATTTCTTTTCCATGGGGATGGTCTTGATCCCTGTCTCCTGTACAACGTCACGAACCTCAGTCCATAGTTGATCAGGCACTCTTATCTATCAGATCTAGGCCCTTAAATCTATTTCTCACTTCCACTGTATAATCATAAGGGATTTGATTTAGGTCATACCTGAATGGTCTAGTGGTTTTCCCTACTTTCTTCAATTTAAGTCTGAAGTTGGTAATAAGGAGTTCATGATCTGAACCACAGTCAGCTCCTGGTCTTGTTTTTGTTGACTGTATAGAGCTTCTCCATCTTTGGCTGCAAAGAATATAATCAGTCTGATTTCAGTGTTGACCATCTGGTGATGTCCACGTGTAGAGTCTTCTCTTGTGTTGTTGGGAGAGTGTGTTTGCTATGACCAGTGCATTTTCTTGGCAAAACTCTATTAGTCTTTGCCCTGCTTCATTCAGTATTCCAAGGCCAATTTGCCTGTTACTCCAGTTTGACTTCTTACTTTTGCATTTCAGTATGGGGCACACCCAAAAGGCAAGTACCGCCTTCCCTGCCCCACTGGTTTCTGTATCTTATACAACATATTCCGGTTTTAATATCAATCTGATGAATTTTGAACATTTCTTGCTCTGATCAGCATATGAGTATCTTAAAAGCAGGCACTGTGTCTCATTCACCTTTATGACTCCCAGTGGGAAGGCCTGTCACATCATAGACCATCAATAATCTTTAGTGGGTAAATATTTGGATCAAAGTTTCCATTCTAAAGTTATTTCAAAAATGGAGAAAAAGTTAGAGTGCCAACAGTGCACTAACAGTATTTTTAATCAATATTGCATGACCATTTAATTACAGAAAATAACTTAATATCCTGCCAAAATGGAGCAAGTTGTCTAATCAAAGCAACTAAACTAATGTACCAAATAGAGTAGGTGGAGTTAACCAGTATGGCTTCAGCTTGGCAAGGATTTAATTAGAAATATGCTTTTAATGAATTCTAGTACTAAACAAAGTCAACAATGATGCAATGTTTTTTCTGAAGAACTAACACTCTATTTCAAGCCAGAACTTGAAAGGTTGTTGTTGAATCACGCGAATACACTGGGATTCTTGGCCCCCGGAGGAGAAGAATTCAATCTGGGGCCAGAGACGAGGCTTGATTGCTCAGAGCTTTTGTGTAATAGAGTTTTATTAAAGTATAAAGGAGATAGAGAAAGCTTCTGACCTAGGCATCAGAAGGGGGTAGAAAGAGTACCCGCTTGCTAGTGTTAACAATGAGGTTATATAATCCAAAGAATGTCTGGAGGTTGTAAAGACCTCATCAGACCTACTCCCATAATTTACATTTTAAGATAACACTGTCCTCAGGCAAGATACATCCTTGTAAAGACCAGGTCTACTCCCATAATTAACATTTTAAGATAACAGAAGGTTGAATCCAAAGACTGTCCTTAGGCAGGATACATTATTGGTATATAATCCTAAGGAATGTGGAGAAAGAAAAAAAAGTTTGTCCTTTCTTCCTTCTTGAGAATTCCAGACCCCTCTCTCCTTGGGGACCCCTAGACTCCTTATCAACCTGCCTAGGAAATGACTCTCTCAAACTCCAGATCCTCCTTCCTTACAATTGTCAATATTTGCATATTTAATAGAAGCCCTGTTTGGGAAACTGGCACCCTAGTGAACATGAAGGCATGTTTACTGTAATGGACGTGAAGGAGGATCTCTCCTAGAGATCCTGCTCTAAGAGAATGGGTTAATGGCATTTCAGGGACACATCCAGGACCTGTGGTAAAGGATCCGCCTGCCAATCCAGGAGACTGGGGTTCGATCCCTGGGTAAGATCCCCTGGAGAAGGAAATGGCAACCCACTCCAGTATCTTGCCTCAGAAATCCCATGGACAGAGGAGCCTGATGGGTTATAATCCATGGTGTCTTGGTGACTACAGACAGGACTTGGCGACTAAACAACAACAATGGTCATAACACAGGCCCCACAGAAATGACTCCTCCCCCTCCACAAAAAACAATGATAACGACTAGACTTAGAACAGAGAGGTAGCACAGACATGAGAAGACTGTAACCTTGAGCAGCCGTTCCTTGAGTAGTTATAGAAGCAGATAACCAGAATTTTGAAAAGAATATTGGAGAGAAGCAAAGACTTCTTGGTATAACTGAGATAAAGATTCAATTCCTAAAGTAGTAATAAATGTTGATATTTGCAGATGTCAAAGCAAAGAATTTTCTGCAAATACAAATCCACAATCTCTTCTTTGAGAACAGTTGTGTTTCAGACTTCAGAATGTTTCAAATTTTGAAAAGGAAGGCACCATAATAAGGAGCTCAAGCACCACAGTGAAGAGTAGCCCCCACTCAACTAGAGAAAGCCCTCACGCAGCAACAAAGACCCGGAGCAGCCAAAAATGAATAACTCTTAAAGGAGAGAGAGAGAGACCTGGTGCAGCCCAAGTAATAAATAAATTAAAAATTTTTAAAAATCAAAACACTTCAGTCACCTAGCTTTCTAATCAGCCTTTTCAACATCCTCGCGATTCTCAGTAACAAGACCTGAAGGAACTGTAGAGGTCCTTCCCATTCCTCTCTTGAAGTTGGCTTGGAGAGACATTTCTCCACATTGGGGATGAATCTCTTCTGGTCCTAACTCACACCGGAGCCACATTCTTATTCTTCAACCCCATGACTATTAAGCAGCCCCTGTTCAAATTATGGGGATCTCTATAATGAACTTCGAGAAGTTCCGAACCTATTCCCTTTTGTTTAGGCTCTTCCCCCACACCCTCAACCTCAGCAGTGCCAGGCAACATGTGGGATCTTAGTTCCCAGTTATTGTTCAGTCACTCAATTGTATCCAACTCTTTGCAACCCCATGATTGCAGCACGCCAGGCTTCCCTGTCCTTGACCACCCCCGGGAGCTTGCTCAAACTCGTGTTGAATCGGTGATGCCATTCAAGCATCTCATCCTCTGTCATCCCCTTCTTCTCCTGCCTTCAATCTTTCCCAGCATCAGGGTCTTTTTTAATGAATTGGCTCAATGCATCAGGTGGCCAAAGTATTGGAGTTTCAGCTTCAGCTTCAGCATTAGTCCTTCCAATGAGTTCCCAGACCAGGGATCAAACCCACATCAACTGCATTGGAAGTTCAGAGTCTTAACCACTGGACTGTCAGGAAGTCCCTGTTTGGGCTCTTTGAGAGATACACATCCCTTTCTCCTTAGTTCCTCTGCCCTATTTGTTAGGGCAAGACTTCTTACAGTAGGAGTTTGCTGGGATTCCTTTCTCCCAAAAATGGGAAAATAATTTTAGAACTTGGAAATAAGTGATCAAAGCAGTCAACCTAACTGTGATGTATTTTATTTGTTCCATCTCTAACAGTCTTAGTGCAAATCTGAAAATACCTATCATTTGTCCCTATTGAATCAGCTACCACCGTTTATGGGCAAAATCATCAGCTGATATTAGAAAACTTCACAGTACAACTCTCATCAAGATTCAATAGATCTATTGAAATCTCTTCCCAGAATGAATCAATATTCTGTAAGTAAAGAAGCCCTTCAAGGCATAAAGACTATAATAGAAGATTACAAGACTTAAGACCTCATGATCCCTTGTATTAGTCTGTGTAATTACTGGTGCGAAAACCTAGCGGGTGAGGGTGGCAGTTTATCTAGGGCCTCCCACAATAAACAGCCTTGTTATTGACACCCAGCTGCCCCTAGTTCTCATACATGACTAACATCCGTCCCCACTACTGTGGTTGATTTATGCTGTGTAGTCTTTAGTATTTCAGTTGATGAAGCTCGTCAATACTTCACTGCCTTCAGCTGGGGAGGAAAACAGTTCACTTGGACAGCAATGCTTCAGGGTTTTACTGAGAATCCTTTTTATATTTTTGCAAATCCTAAAAGCTAATCTGTTTGATATAAAGTTCCCAAGAGGGTTTCCTTGGTTGCAGTCAATAGTGGATGATTTGTTTCTTTGCTCTTTTACTCAGGCCTCATCACAAGAAGCTAGGACCCACTTGCTAAATAAAGCATTCAGCCTTAAAGGGATATAAGATTGCCAAGGAAAATTACAGTTTGCCCAAACCCAGGTTCACTATCTAGGGCATCTGCCATCAGGACAAGGACAGCATCTGGATCTAGCTAGGCTTCATGGTGTCCTGAGTTTCCCAAAACTAAGAAGCAACTGTGACATTTTTTCAGGCTAGTGGGTTATTGCTGAAGATCAATTCTGAATGTCTCTCTATGGTCAAACCACTGTTTTACTCAACAGTAACAACCCCAGACCCAAGTTCATGGGGAGAACCATGGGAAATTCAAGGCCTTAAAGGAGAGTTTGATGACTCCACCCTTGGACATCCCATTATTGATTCCCTTTTTCCTTTTTGTATACGAAAAGGAAGGGAATGCCCTTGGGGTGTAGCAGTAGTGCCTAGTTGCTAAGTCATGTCCAACTCTTTGCAACCCCATGGACGGTAGCCCACCAGGCTTCTCTGTCCACAGGAATTCTCCAGGCAAGAATACCAGAGTGGGTAGCCATGCCCTCCTCTAGCAGATCTCCCCATCCCAGGGATCAAAACCCAGGTCTCCCACAATGCTGGTGGATTCTTTACCATCTGAGCCACCAGGGAAGCCCTGGGGGTACTCACCCCCAAACATGGGGCCACCAATGACCCATAGGGTATTAGAGCCGGCAACTGGACCCTGGGCCTTGTGGGTAATACCTACCTTGTCTTAGAGCCATTACAGCCACTGCCTTTTTGGTTAAAGCCACCAGAAAAATCACTGTGGGATCCTCTTTAACCACTTCTGTACCTCGCACAATAGAAGCCCTCCTGAATTCTCATCACATTCAGTATTTTTCAGTCGGATGTCTCACCTCCTATGAAGTCTCTTGTTAAGTGCTTCTTCCATCACTCCTTTCCACTGTCACAACCTTAACCTGCCTACTCTTCTTCCCTCTGTCACTGACCAAGTCCCTCATGCCTGCTTAACACTGACCTGTCATCTGACTCCTTGCAAAGATCTGCAGGAAATTCTGCTGGGTAATGCTGACTTCTTATGGTTTACTGGTGGTTCTTACTTAAAAGTGACAATGGCCAGTGATGCACTGGATATGCTATTGCTACTCCTTTTGATATTGTTGAGGCAGCGTCTTTAGCAATGGCTACTTCAACCCAACATGCTGAATTATATGCTTTTACATGAGGGCAAGGGCAAAACTGCCAACACTTATAACTGGTAGTGAGTAGGCTTTTGAAATAGCTTATGATTTTGGAATGTAAAGTAAAAAAGTAATGTGACTTCCTTACTCCCAGTGGAAATAGAATTTTAAATGACCCCTATATCAGGAATTATTGGATATAACGGTTTGACCTGCTGTTTTAGGTGGAAATAGTGGCCGACTTTATTTTTCTGGGCTCCAAAATCACTGCAGATGGTGATTGCAGCAATGAATTTAAAAGACCCTTACTCCTTGGAAGGGAAGTTATGACCAACCTAGATAGCATATTCAAAAGCAGAGACATTACTTTGCCAACAAAGGTCCGTCTAGTCAAGGCTATGGTTTTTCCAGCAGTCATGTTTGGATGTGAGAGTTGGACTATAAAGAAAGCTGAGCACCGAAGAATTGATGCTTTTAAACTGTGGTGTTGGAGAAGACTCTTGAGAGTCCCTTGGACTGCAAGGAGATCCAACCAGTCCATTCTGAAGGAGATCAGCCCTGGGATTTCTTTGGAGGGAATGATGCTGAAGCTGAAACTCCAGTACTTTGGCCACCTCATGGGAAGAGTTGACTCATTGGAAAAGTCTCTGATGCTGGGAGAGATTGGGGGCAGGAGGAGAAGGGGACGACAGAGGATGAGATGGCTGGATGGCATCACTGACTTGATGGACTTGAGTCTGAGTGAACTCCGGGAGTTGGTGATGGACAGGGAGGCCTGGTGTGCCGCGATTCATGGGGTCTCAAAGAGTCGGACACTGAGCGACTGAACTGAACCGAACTGAACTGTGGTCCAGTGGCTAAGACTCTGCACTCCCAATGCAGGGGGCCTGGGTTCCATCCCTGGTCAGGGAACTAGATCCCACATGCTGCAATGAATATCCAAGACCCAGTGTGTCACAACCAAGACCCTGTACAGCAAAATAAATAAGTAGATTTTTAAAATGCTGCTCTTAAAGAAACCAATAGCAGCCAAGTCTCTGCCATTGTCCTAACAGATACTTCCCTAAATGATAATTTAGGAAAACTTGTTAGAAAAGTGTGACAACTGGCCTCAGAAAAGGGAAAACAAGATTGAAAATTTAGCAACTGTTGGCTTGTAAAAAAAAAAAAAAGAAACTCTGGTTTGTACCAAATAACAACCTGGTCCTACTGGAGATTCTAAAATTCCCACTCCTCTCCACTGTACATGGTTTAAACCATTGGTCTACTGAAAAAATTGTAGCATTCATGGATCAGTATCAGTGGGGAAACATCAGCAAGGCCACAAAAAGTGCCTACTTCACTTATTCCATTTGTTCAAAGTACGACCAAAGGAAGCCTGTTTGTATAGTTCCTGGGCATTTTAAACTGCCTGACGGACCATTTGAGGTTTGGCAAATGGATTTCATACAACATTCTCCATCTCATGGATACAAATATGGTTAAGTCATGGTCCATATATTTTCACCCTGGACTCAAGTCTTCCCATGTGGACAGGCAGCATAAGCCAAAATATACTTTGCAACTCTCAGCCCCATAGAATCATCAGTTGAGGGCTTGGTTGCTTCAAGTCTGGTCCCCTTTGTGGTCTCTATGCCAGTGTTAGACACAGATTCTACTTTCAGTCCTTCCAGACCTTCCAACAGGTCACTATCAATAGTAAATAGATCTCTTTCACACACATACACACACACACACACACACACACACACACACACACAATGCTCATGAGGACAAACACTGATTCACAGTATGCACCCATATGCTTTTTCATCTGGATGCTTGTTCTGTGTGCTTTTTCCTGCCTTGGGAGTGTATTCATAAGCAAAGCATCTAGTAATGAGCATTCTTAAATTCAGCTGTGTTTTTTTTAATTTTTCTGCTTTGGAGGGTGATGTCAAATCCTCATGCAATTTTTTGGGTCAGTTCGTAAGATGAAGAACACTGGATGGGCATCTATCAACCTCAGGTCCCCAAAGTGTGGGAAAGACCCTAATTTTCATCTTCCTGAAATGCAGCTCTTTCTGAAACCAACTTCCAAGTCCTTGTCATGAAGACTCGGAGCCCTGGGTCTAGGAAAATGGTCATTTTCCATCCTAGTCTGCAGTGCTCTTCTTGACTCTAAAAATATTTTCCTGTTTCCCACATCATCATTTCCCACTCTCAGTTACACCAATTTATCATCTTTTTATATTAGGTCTCTTTACTGTAGAGGTTGCTGTAGAGTTGCTTCCCTAGTGGCTCAGACAATAAAGGATCCACCTGCAATGCAAGAGACCTGGGTTTGACCCCTGTGTCAAGAAGGTCCCCTGGAGAAGGGAATGGCAACCCACTCCAGTATTCTTGCCAGGAAATCGCATGGAGAGAGTGCTTGGTAGGCTACAGTTCATGGATCACAAAGAGTTGGACATGACTATAGCGACTAACACTAACTGTAGGGGTAAATAGTCCATTACTCGTAACACCTGTTCACCTAAAACAAATAGACAACCTATTATATCTCTAGCAAAAAAAACAAAAAACAAAAAAAACCTGTTATTCAGGATCAACAAAGAATCACAATTCAGGGTCTGCAACCATGGCGAGCCACATGTAAGTTCCCTGCAGCAAGGAGAGAGGGGCGGTTTTAAAGAGGAGGAAGGAAGTTGGGGGGCTGTGGAAAACAAACTTGGAAGCACTGAGAGTTCAAAGTTTAGTGACTTTTCATTGACTGAGTTGTGACAGCTTCTTGTTGGCTGAATTCTTGTAAATGTCATTCTGTTTTTGAAAATTTAAGCTAAATTAGATGAATCTACTTGCCCACACTTGTGAGAGGTCTAATATACAACAGATTAGAACTTTTAATGGTCTCCAAGGGTTTCCTTGGAATAAAAGCTATGACAAACCTAGACAGCATATTAAAAAGCAGACATTACTTTGCTGACAAAGGTCCATATAGTCAAGCCATGTTTTTTTTTTTTTCCAGTTATCATGTATGGATATGAGAGTTGGCTGAGCCCTGAAGAATGAATGCTTTCAAACTATGGTGTTGGAGAAGACACTTGAGAGTCCCTTGGAGACTCTCCAAGGAGATCCAACCAGTCAATCCTAAAGGAAATCAATCCTGAATATTCATCGGAAGGACTGATGCTGAAGCTGTAATGATTTGGCTACCTTTCCAGTGGTCATGTATGGACGTGAGAGTTGGACTGTGAAGAAGGCTGAGCGCCGAAGAATTGATGCTTTTGAACTGTGGTGTTGGAAAAGACTCTTGAGAGTCCCTTGGACTGCAAGGAGATCCAACCAGTCCATTCTGAAGGAGATCAGCCCTGGGATTTCTTTGGAAGGAATGATGTTAAAGCTGAAACTCCAGTACTTTGGCCACCTCATTGGAAAAGACTCTGATGCTGGGAGGGATTGGGGGCAGGAGGAGAAGGGGAGAACAGAGGATGAGATGGCTGGATGGCATCACTGACTCAATGGACGTGAGTCTGAGTGAACTCCGGGAGTTGGTGATGGACAGGGAGGCCTGGCATGCTGCGATTCATGGGGTCGAAAAGAGTTGGACACGACTGAGGGACTGAACTGAACTGAACTGAACTGATTCGAAGAACCAAATCATTGGAAAAGACCCTGATGCTGGGAAAGATTGAAGGTAGGAGAAGGGGGCAACCAAGGATGAAATGGTTGGATGGCATTGCCGACTCAATGGACATGAATTTGAGCAAGCTCCACGAGATAGTGAAGGACAGGGAAGCCTGGTGTGCTTCAGTCCATGGGGTTGCAAAGAGTTGGACACGACTGAGTGACTAAACAACAATAACAAGGGTTTCTGCAAATTCCCCAGAGTTTATGTTTCCCTGAGCAATTCTGGCTTTGTGCTCCCAGAGGACTCATGAAACTCAGAGATCTGTCACCTCCTGTGTGCCAGCCTAGATGTCAGATCCAACTTCTTGTCCTTGGTTAACCACACATAGACTCATACGCTCACACAGAGTCAAAATGAGGCATTCACGCATATAACAGAATTTACTGACATTTGAGGTCGACAGAGGTATTCATGAGACAGCAATTCCAAATCCTAAAAATTAGATGAAGCCCGTTCTTAAACTGTTTTTCACGACCTCATCATGTTATTCAACTGCCCCCATTCCTCCAACACCATCCTCTTTTCAGAGATCCCCTTTCTCACACAGTCCGTAGAAACTTAACTCTCCTCACTTTATTAGTTAGAACAATTATATTGTCCCCTATGCTCTTTAATAGTATTGTTAGGGGAACCACCGACTTGAAACCACCTGCCCTGGCCAGGACCAATAGTAACCACTTGCATGAGTTATCCAAAACAGGAGGTCCTGGTAAGGAATGTGGAATTAACAAGTTACCACCAACCGAGAGAATTCAGCAGAGGTCTAAAGGAGAAAGGAGATGTCAGTCTGTATGTCCTACCAACCTCCCAGACTCCTCTCACTGGAATCAATCTTGGTTGAACTATATGCATCACCAGGAAGGACCCTGAGTCAGAAAGATTGACCAGAGACAACCTGGAAACTAACCCAACTACTATAAAACCCGAGACTAAAGCCGCAAGGCAGAGCAGTCCCGCTGACTCCCTCCCCCTGGCTCTCTGCCCAGGCGCCCCTTCCCAGGAAAGTCTCTTGCTTTGTCAGCATGTGTGTCTTCTCAGACAATACATTTCTGAGTTAGAAAAGAGCCCACTCTTGGGAAATATAGTCTCCAGACTGGAAAGTAAAAGAACTGTGTGTTCTGCATCTTTGTTTGGATCCTGAAAAGCATCATGACAGGCAATGGACTGTTTAAAGTTCAGCTGCATTCCCGCTTCTGCTCTCTGCCTGACCCCATGTCACCCTTTCAGGTTGAGGGGATTAATGAGCACCTCAGCTGGGGGAAGAAATTTTGTTATTCCAGTGATGAGCACCATAGACATATCTGCATCATCTGCTTCTGGACGGCAGTTCTTTCCTGTTGGGTAGACAGGACACCTGGCACCTGGGACCCAGCCCACACAGACTTTTTTTGTAACCACTGATAGAGTCGTGATATGAAACGAAACTATAATATTTCCTACTCTGAAAAACATTAGCTACTTATGTAATCATTCTTTCTCCCAGCTAGTTAATACCTTGATTTTCATTGCCTCTGTCTTTCTTCCCTTTGAACTTTACTGGTTCCCTTGACCCTAGAAAATTAATAATTGTAGGTAAAATCATGATCAAATTTGTCTAAGAAATTTTGTTCAACAATAAGCTCTTCTAAATTAATGACCAAAAGTTACATGAAAAGACAGTCTACATTATTTATCAGGGAAATACAACTTAAACCCCCCATGAGTTACTATCTCAAATCTACTAGAATGACTAAATGTAAAAGAACAACATCTCAAGTGTTGGGGAGGCTGTGAATGACCTGGACTGTTGGTGGCAATATAAAGTGATATAGCCACGTTGGAAAACATTTTGGTAGTTTCTGAGGTGGTTAAATGTACACCTATTCTGTAATCCAGACACTTCAGTCCTTGGCATTTTACCAAAAGAAATGCCAGTCCAGGTTTGATGCACGATACTGGATGCTTGGGGCTATTGCACTGGGACGACCCAGAGGGATGGTATGGGGAGGGAGGAGGGGGAGGGTTCAGGATGGGGAACACATGTATACCTGTGGCGGATTCATTTTGATATTTGGCAAAACTAATACAATTATGTAAAGTTTAAAAATAAAATAAAATTTTTTAAAAAATCAAAAAAAAAAAAAAAAGAAAGAAAGACTTTTACACAAATGTTCATAGCTGTTAACTAAAGTTCATTATGATAGCCAAAATCTGGATATGACCTAAATGTCCATCTACAGGTGAATGGATAACCAAACTAAAAGACTAGGTTCTTACAATTCAATTCATACATTAGGTTGGTGCAAATGTAATTGTGGTTTTTGACCATGAATTTTAAATCATTGTAACTAGGCTCAAACACATCTTTATAGAAACCATTGCAATCAACACATTTTTGCCAATGAGAAATAAGTTTGTTTATTCCTGTAGCATAAAAGTTTATGCTTTGGGATTCGACAAACTCTTGGAAAGCATTTTTTTCTGCCTCTTGCTAGTTGTGGAATTGTCTTCACTGCAAACATTTGTCAAGATGCTTGAAGAAGTGAGAGGTGGGGAGAGGGCAGATGAATATGGCAGATGAGGCAAAACTTTGTAGCCCAGTTTGTTCAGTTTTTGAAGCCTTGGTTGTGCAATGTGTAGTCAGGCATTATTGCAGAGAATTGGGCCCTTTCTGTTGACCAGTGCCGGCTGCAAGCATTGCAGTTTTTGGTGCATCTCATCAATTTGCTGAGCATGTGTCTCGGATATAATGGTTTCAACAGATTCAGAAAGCAGTAGTGGATCAGATGGGCAATAGACCACCACACAATGACCGTGACCTTTTTTTTGGTACAAGTTTGGCTTTGTAAAGGGTTTCCCTGGTGGCTCAGATGATAAAGAATCTGCCTGCAATGCAAGAGACCCAGGTTCGATGCCTGGGTCAGGAAGATCCCCTGGAGAAGGGAATGGCTACCCACTCCAGTATTCTTGCCTGGAGAATTCCATGGACAGAGGAGCCTGGTGAGTTACTGTCCATGGGGTCACAGAGTTGGACAGGACTGAGCAACCAACACTTTGGCTTTGGGAAGTGTTTTGGAGTTTCTTCTCTGTCCAACTACTGAGCTGGTCATCACCAGTTGTCATATAAAATCCGCTTTCCATTGCACATGAAATGATGAGAATCTGAGAAATGGTTTGTTGTTTTTGTGTAGAATAAGAGAAGAAACGTCAAAATGATGATTTTTTTGATTTGCAGTCAGCTCATAAGGCACCCACGTATCAAGCTTTTTCACCCTTTCAATTTGCTTCAAATGCTGAATAACCATAAAATGGTCAACACTGAGTTCTTGGGCAACTTCTTGTGTAGTTGTAAGAGGATCAGTTTCGATAATCCTCTCAATTGGTGTTGTCAACTTCTGAAGACTGGCCACTGAGCCTTCATCTTCAAGGCTCTTGTCTCCTTTGCAAAACTTCTTGAACCACCACTGCACTGTATGTTCACCTGGGCTAAATGAATTGTTGATGCTGTGAGCTGTCTCCACTGCTTTACAACCCATTTTGAACTCAAAAAGAAAATTGCTTAAATTTGCTTTTTGTCTAACATCATTTCCCTAGTTTAAAACAAATATAAAATGCACAGCAAGTAATCAGTGATTAGCAAAAAAAAATAAATAAATAAAGCAAGAAATGAACATTAAAATAATGTACATGATGTATAACATAAGCACATTTATTTAAGAACGTATTCCAGTGCCGTGCTGTGCATAGTCACTCAGTTGTGTCTGACTCTGCGATCCCATGGACTATAGCCTGCCAGGCTGCTCTGTCCATAGGGATTCTCCAGATAAGAATACTGGAGTGGGTTGCCATGCCCTCCTGCGGGCAAATTTCAACAATGCAAAAACCGCAATTACTTTTGCACCAACCTAATAAAATCATAAGAAATGCATACTAATGTGGAATAACAGAAAGCAGATCAGTGGGTTGCCTTGGGCATAGAGGAGTTGGTGAAGAACAAGGAGAAATGACAAAGGGGACTTGGGGAGTCTTGGTGGAGAGGTATATTCATTATACTCATTGTACGAATACATTCATTATCTTGATCACATTCCTTATCTTGATTCTGTTGGTAGTTTCACAGGTGTACCACTTGTCAAAACTTACCAAATGTA
Source organism: Bos javanicus (assembly GCF_032452875.1). Lineage (NCBI taxonomy): Eukaryota > Metazoa > Chordata > Mammalia > Artiodactyla > Bovidae > Bos > Bos javanicus. The sequence goes on along the minus strand of NC_083891.1, from coordinate 25,424,063 downwards.
CACACTCAAAACATGCACTGTTTATTATGTGCATGGCAACCCACTCCAGTGTTCTTGCCTGGAGAATCCCAGGGACGGGGGAGCCTGGTGGGCTGCTGTCTATGGGGTCGCACAGAGTCGGACATGACTGAAGCGACTTAGCAGCAGCAGTTACACATAAATAAAACTGTTAGACAAAGACTTTTTATAATTTTACTTGTTTATTTACTTTGGGCTATCCTGGGTCTTTGTTGCTGCTCAGGGTTTGTCTAGCTGTGGTGAGCCGGAGCTACTCTCTGGTTGCGGAGCTTGGGCTTCTCATTGCAGTGGCTTCTCTCATTGTGGAGCATGGGCTCTGGGTGCTTGGGCTTCAGTAGCTGCAGTACACAGGGTCAGTAGTTGTCACTCACAGGCTTAGTTGCTCCACAGCATTTGGAATCTTCCTGGACCAGAGATGGAACCAGTGCCCCCTACATTGGCAGGTGGATTGTCATCCACTGGACCACCAAGGAAGTTCCAGAATGTCACCTTATTTGGAGTCAGAGTCTTTACAAAGGTCATCAAGTTAAAATGATGCCACTAGGTGGGGCCCTAATCTGTTAGGATTGGTGTCCTTATAAAAGGGGAAAGTTTGGAATCATCGATGGCATCCCGCTCCAGTACTCTTGACTGGAAAATCCCATGGATGGAGGAGCCTGGTAGGCTGCAGTCCATGGGGTCACTAAGAGTCGGACACGATTGAGCGACTTCACTTTCACTTTTCACTTTCATACATTGAAGGAAGTGGCAACCCACTCCAGTGTTCTTGCCTGGAGCATCCCAAGGACGGGGGAGCCTGGTGGGCTGCTGTCTCTGGGGTCGCACAGAGTCGGACATGACTGAAGCAACTTAGCAGCAGCAGCAGCACACTTACAGACAGAATGCCACATGGACATGAAGATGGCTATCTACAAGTCAAGGAGAAAAGTCTAGAACAGATTCTGCTCTCACAGCCTCAGAAGAAGCCAATCTGCTGACACCTTAATTTCAGCCTTCCACCCTCCAGCACTGTGAGACAATGAAATTCAGTTATTTGAGCGAACTATTTGTGATACTCTGTTACAGCAGCCCTGGCAAACCAATGTAACACTCTTGTGTAGAAGAAAGACAATGTTCTCATCTGGAATTTATGACCAGGGATGGAATTTTTGAGAGAACCTGTGAGGAAAATATCACTTGGACCCCACTGGGTAAGAAGCTAATTGTGCCAAAAGATATATATTTGGATTAAGGAGATTAATAACTCCTTAACTAAATTACAAGGAAAACCTGTTGGTAAGCAATAACAGATTACATTTGGTTCCTGTTAGAAGTTTCTTGAGGGGCTACCAGGGAAAGAGGCTCTGGAAAATGAAAAGAGAAGGGCACCACCAATTTTGACTTATGAGGAAACGTACTTTTTAAACTTTCTATTATATTGGAATATAGCTGATTAACAATGTCGTGATAGTTTCAGGTGGACAGAAAGGGACTCAGCCATACATATACATGTATCCATTGTCCCTCCAGTACCTCTCCCATCTAAGCTGCTGCATAACATTGAGCAGAGTTTCTTGTGCTATATGGGTGGTGGTTTAGTCGCTAAGTCCTGTCTGACTCTTGTGATCCCAGGGACTGTAGCCTGCCAGGCTCTTCTGTCCATGGGATTCTGCAGGCGAGGATACTGGAGTAGGTTGCCATCTCCTTCTCCAGAGGATCTTCTGACCCAGGAATCAAACCCAGGTCTCCTGCAATGCAGGCAGATTCTTTATGACTGAGTTATGAGGGAAGTCCTGTGCTATACAGTAGGTCCTTGTTGGTTATCCATTTTAAATGTACCAGTGTGTACATTTCCATCCCAAACTCCCCATGTCTTCCCCCCACCCTTTCCCCAGGCAACCATAAATTCATTCTCTAAGTTTGTGAGTCTGTTTCTGTTTAATAAATAAGTTCATTTGTATCATTTCTTTTTTTAGACTCCACATAAAAGGGATATCATATGATATCTCTCTTTCTCTGTCTGACTTACTTCACTTGGTATGACAATCTCTAGGTCTATCCATGTAGCCGCAAATGACATTATTTCATTCTTTTTAATGGCTGAGTAATATTCCACTGTGTATATGTACCACATCTTCTTTATCCATTCCTCTGTCCGTGAATATTTAGGTTGCTGCCATGTCTTGGCTACTGTGAAACAATGCTGCAATGAACATTCAAATATACTTTCAAACCATGCTTTTCTCCAGATATATGCCCAGGAGTGGGATTGCAGGGTCATATGGTAGCTCCATTTTCACTTTTTTAGAGAAACTCCATACTGTTCTCCATAGTGGCTGTACCAATTTACAGTCCCACCAACAGTCTAGGAAGATTCCCGAGAAATGTATTTTTTAGGAAGTTATTTTTTAAGTATGTGAGTGTAAATATTAGATAACAGATACTACTAGACAACAGGCTTTAGTGTGATTTGTTTCCCTAGGCATTTTATATATCATTAAATTATTTGTTTGTAAGTATATTGTTTAACTTACCATATACTCAAGTAAAAAAAATCATAATTAAAAACTGATTATCAAAAGTCAGATTACATTATATTTATGACACAAGGAGAGTCAGAAATACAATGAAAATAAAGTCCAAGGTTACAAATATGGCATTTACACCCATGATTTTATTAATTTTTCTCATTAATGTTTAAAATAATTAGTGACCATAGATAAAATAGTTCAAATAGTAAAAACCCAACATGGGTGAGGATAATAAAAAACCTCATAAAAGGAGAACTTCACAGCAGCTAATTTTAAGGAAAATGTTCCCTTCTGTTTTTAACCCCGCTTTCAGAAGTGCCTGGGAGCTATGTGAATGCTAATCACAGCTCTTGTTGAAACAAGAAATTCAGCCTCACAGGAGAATCTATACCAAGAAATCTATCAGGTAGATCTAAACACTAGGCATTAAATTTATAAGACACTTAATGTAACTGCTCTCCAATACATTTCTAGGATCTCATGTTCTCTGTATTGTAGTCAATGACTTTTTTTTGAAAAGTACAGCAGAACATTTCAAAGTACCGTCTGCTTCTACCCACCCCCCAACCAGCTTCCTTCTGCTCTTGGAATATTGCTCTGAATGGGAAAAAATATGAAACCAAGAAACATTTAGACCTTCTCTCAATCTAAAGTGGCCACTTTAGTCACTCTCCACGCTCACTGGGATATCAACAAGGAAAAGAAAAGGGGAAGAGACGCAAGAAGAAAAGGAAAAGAAAGGAAATAAACAATTCTAACTTGCACTTGCTTTTCTGGTTCCTCGAGGCCAGTGAAGTTTGCGCCCCACCTGGATTTTCCAGGAAATCTGAATGCAATAGGATTTGATGAATGCCAGGAAAGAATCATACCCCAAATTCCTCCTACCTGAATCTGCTATTGACAAATGGATTTTCCACTACGAAAGAAAAATTATTTTTCTGAAAATGTTGTCCTTTTTAAAATGTAAAAAAAGCAAAAACAAGAAGACTAACACTAAGCAAATATCCAGATGTAATACCTTCGTTGATCAATGATAACTGACAGAAGATATTGATTGGATGGAAAGATACCCGTTTTGCTTTATATCTGGCTAGACCAGATGGCTCAAGTGGTAAAGATTCCACCTGCCAATGCAGGAGCCAAAGGTTTGATTCCTGAAGATCCTCCGGGGAATATCCCTTGGAGGAGAAAATGGCAACCCACAGCAGTATTCTTGCCTGGAGAATCCCATGGAGAGAGCAGTCTGGTGGGCTACAGTACATGGGGTCACAAAGAGTCAGACACGACTGAAGTGGCTGAGCACACATGCAGAGCAGGGTTTCTCCACTTCTGGACCTGGATAATACTTTGTAGTCAGGTAGAGGGAGGGAGCTCTCCTCACTGGACCCAACATTCAGCAGCGTCCTTGACCTCTAATCATTGCCAGTAACAACCCAGTCATGTGACAACGAAAAATGTCCCCAGGGAATTCCCTGGATGTCCACTGATTAGGACTTTGCGCGTACTCTGCTGGGACCCTAGTTCAATCCCTGGCCAGGGAACTAAGATCCCACCAGCCACACAGCACAGTCAAAAGAAAAAAAAATCTCCAGATAATGCTAACTGTCCTTGGAAGGGCAAAACTGCCCTTGATTGAGAGCCACTGGACTAGAGTTTTAAATGAAGTAAAGTTACTGATACATGCAACAACAGGAATGAACCTCAGAAACATTATGAGTGAAAAAAGCCTCACTCCAAAAGAACGTATATTGTATAATTTCATTTATATGAAGTTCTAGAACAGGCAAAATCCATGGTGGTAAAAAGTAAAACAGTGATTGCCAGTTGGGCCCAGGGATTAATGGAGTGAGACATGAGGACATGAGGGGACTTTCTGCAGTCAAGGTAATGTTCTACAGCTTGAACAGAATTTGGATTATACAAGTATATGCGTCTGTCAGAAGTCAGCAAATGTATGGGACTTCCCTGACGGTCTAGTGGCTAAGACTCCATGCTCCCCATGCAGGGAGACCAGGTTCGATCCCTGGTCAGGGAACTAGATCCACCTGCCGCAACTAGAGGTCCAGCATGCAGAAGCAAAGATCAAAGATCCCATGTGCCCCAGCTAAGACCAAATTGGATCAAATAAATAAATATTTTTAAAAATCCAAAAGGCTTAACAACGAAGTTTCCTTTCTTTAAAAAGTTCAGTTCAGTCCAGTCACTCAGTCATGTCCAACTCTTTGTGACCCCATGGACTGCAGCAGCCAGGCCTCTCTGTCCATTGACAACTCCCGGAGCCTGCTCAAACTCATGTCCATTGAGTCGGTGATGCCATCCAACCATCTTATCCCCTTCTCCCCCTGCCCTCAGTCTTTCCCGGCATCAGGGTCTTTTCAAATGTCAGTTTTTCGCATCAGGTGGCCAAAGTATAGGAGTTTCATCTTTAGCATCAGTCCTTCCAATGAATATTCAGGACTGATTCCCTTTAGGATGGACTGGTTGGATCTCCTTGCAGTCCAAGGGACTCTCAAGAGTCTTCTCCAACACCACAGTTCAAAAGCATCAATTCTTCAGCACTCAGCTTTCTTTATAGTCCAACTCTCACATCCATACATGACCACTGGAAAAACCATAGCCTTGACTAAACGGACCTTTGTTGGCAAAGTAATGTCTCTGCTTTTTAATATGCTGTCTAGGTTAGTCATAACTTTTCTTCCAAGGAGCAAAAAAAAAAAAACAAAAAAAACAATAGCAAACATGTACTTAAGATTTGTACATTTCATTTTACATGCAGGAAAAATAAACTAAAAAAATTAAACTAATGATATGTATGCTGAAGTATTTAGGGGAAAATATTCAAATGTCTTTAATTTACTGTCAATTGTATCAGGGAAAATAAAAAGATGACTTGATGGATGAATAGGAGATAGAGAGATGTGTGATAAAGCAAAATGTTTACTGTAGGATGTAGGTGGTGGTACATGGTGTTCAATGTAAAATTATTTAAGCTTTTCTAAATGTTTAACATTTTATTAGGGAAAAAATGACATGGCTGGTTAGTGGTATCAGATGACCTGAACCACCACTTCATAAATATTCATGCTAATAAAGCCAGTTCTTTGTTTGTCCCCTCACTTCATTCGGGTCTTCACTCAAATGTCACCTTAGACAGCAAAGCTGTCTCTTACCCCTTCTGTAAAAATAATGCCACAACCCCTGTCAAACCCTGATGCTATCTTCTGAATTATTTTTCATTTTAGTTCATATCATAACTTGACATATATTTATTTCCTAGTTGCTCATCTTCTGCTAGAACATTAGCTCCATGCAATCAGATTCACTGTCTGTTTTATACACTGCTGCTGCTGCTGCTAAGTCGTTTCAGTCGTGTCCGACTCTGTGCGATCCCATAGACGGCAGCCTACCAGGCTCCTCCGTCCCTGGGATTCTCCAGACAAGAACACTGGAGTGGGTTGCCATTACCTTCTCCAATGCATGAAAGTGAAAAATGAAAATGAAATCACTCAGTCGTGTCCGACTAGAACAATGTCTGACTCACAGTAGCAGCTCAATACATATGTGTTGGATGAAAAAAATGTTGAAAGAACCAAGATTTGTCATGTGTGATCACTGTGTGCAAGATGCTGGGCCAAACATAAAAAGCAAGAGTGGGTATCATTGCTGTTTTCAGTAGATAGACCTTTCGTCTAGTTGGATGTCACAGGATAGTAATAAATAAGATAATAGCAGCACACAGCGGCAAATGAAAAGTGCCGGAGGAAAGCAACAAAGCAATGAAGGGCCTCCTGGAGATGAGAGTTAAGCTTGGTCTCAAATGAACACTTGGTTTCCTTGGAAATTATATGTGTCACTATAAATACATTAGCATGCCACCTTTCAGGGCTGTGTGATGTATCTGGGTTCTGGGGAATTCACTCAGTGTAACAGATTTTGACATAATCAAGCTTTGGGGAATCACAAAGCTGGGAAAAGCTAATGAAAGAAAGAATTTGAAGACAGGAAATAACTGAGAGAAGCAGGTCTCAGAAGTGGGATCGCTCAGGTGGAGGGATTTACGTAGGACAGTATGCCTGCATTGAAATCCTAGTTGTGGTACTTAGTAGCTGTAGGGACCCTGAGCAAGTTCTACAATGTCTCTGTGCCTTGATTTCCTCATCTATAAAATGAGGCAAGAAGTAACAATAATAGTATCTACCATCCAGGGTTGTTAGGAGAATTAAATGTGCTTTGAGCAGTGACTGACACATTGTCAGTATATTATTATTTGGAAGCTTAGGTTTGTAAGAACTACGGTGAGAAAGCAGACCAAGAGGAGGGTAAAATGAAATTCCAATGATGCTTAAAACGAGGTTGCAGACTATGGGTTGATTGCTGTACTAAGGATGTTTAGGGAGGATAAACTGGGAGATTGGGATTGACATATATGCATTCAGATCAGATCAGATCAGATCGCTCAGTCGTGTCCGACTCTTTGCGACCCCATGAATCACAGCACGCCAGGCCTCCCTGTTCATTACCAACTCCTGGAGTTCACTCAGACTCACGTCCATCGAGTCAGTGATGCCATCCAGCCATCTCATCCTCTGTCGTCCCCTTCTCCTCCTGCCCCTAGTCCCTCCCAGCATCAGAGTCTTTTCCAATGAGTCAACTCTTCTCATGAGGTGGCCAAAGAACTGGAGTTTCAGCTTTAGCATCATTCCTTCCAAAGAAATCCCAGGACTGATCTCCTTCAGAATGGACTGGTTGGATCTCCTTGAAGTCCAAGGGACTCTCAAGAGTCTTCTCCAACACCACAGTTCAAAAGCATCAATTCTTTGGCACTCAGCCTTCTTCACAGTCCAACTCTCACATCCATACATGACCACAGGAAAAACCATAGCCTTGACTAGACGAACCTTTGTTGGCAAAGTAATGTCTCTGCTTTTGAATATGCTATCTAGGTTGGTCATAACTTTCCTTCCAAGGAGTAAGCGTCTTTCAATTTCATGGCTGCAGTCACCATCTGCAGTGATTTTGGAGCCCAGAAAAATAAAATCTGACACTGTTTGCACTGTTTCCCCATCTATTTGCCATGAAGTATGGGACTGGATGCCATGATCTTCGTTTTCTGAATGTTGAGCTTTAACCCAACTTTTTCACTCTCCACTTTCACTTTCATCAAGAGGCTTTTGAGTTCCTCTTCACTTCCTGCCATAAGGGTAGTGTCTTCTGCATATCTGAGGTTATTGATATTTCTCCCGGCAATCTTAATTCCAGCTTGTGTTTCTTCCAGTCCAGCGTTTCTCATGATGTACTCTGCACAGAAGTTAAATAAGCAGGGTGACAATATACAGGCTTGATGTACTCCTTTTCCTATTTGGAACCAGTCTGTTATTCCATGTCCAGTTCTAACTGTTGCTTCCGGACCTGCATACAGATTTCTCAAGAGGCAGATCAGGTGGTCTGGTATTCCCATCTCTTTCAGAATTTTCCACAGTTTATTGTGATTCACACAGTCAAAGGCTTTGGCATAGTCAATAAAGCAGAAATAGATGTTTTTCTGGAACTCTCTTGCTTTTTCCATGATCCAGCGGATGTTGGCAATTTGATCTCTGGTTCCTCTGCCTTTTCTAAAACCAGCTTGAACATCAGGAAGTTCATGGTTCACATATTTTTGAAGCCTGGCTTGGAGAATTTTGAGCGTTACTTTACTAGCATGTGAGATGAGTGCAATTGTGCGGTAGTTTGAGCATTCTTTGTCATTGCCTTTCTTTGGGATTGGAATGAAAATGGACCTTTTCCAGTCCTGTGGCCACCGTGGAATTTTCCAAATGTGCTGGCGTATTGAGTGCAGCACTTTCACAGCATCATCTTTCAGGATTTGGAATAGCTCAACTGGAATTCTATCACCTCCACTAGCTTTGTTCATAGTGATGCTTTCTAAGGCCCACTTGACTTCACATTCCAGGATGTCTGGTTCTAGGTCAGTGATCACACCATTGTGATCATCTGGGTCGTGAAGATCTTCTTTGTATAGTTCTTCTGTGTATTCTTGCCACCTTTTCTTAATATCTTCTGCTTCTGTTACGTCCATACCATTTCTGTCCTTTAACGAGCCCATCTTTGCATGAAATGTATCTCTTCACGGCTGCTCCAGCAAAGCACAGCCATTGCTCCTTACCTTGGACGAGGGGTATCTCCTCACCACCGCCCTTCCTGACCTTCAACGTGGGATAGCTCCTCTAGGTCCTCCTGCACCTGCGCAGCCACAGCTCCTTGGACGTGGGGTTGGGCCTACTACATATAATATGTATATGGCATCATCTACTCAATGTACATGAATTTGAGCAAACTCTGGGAGACAGTGAAGCCTCCCAAGACAGGGGAGCCTGGTGTACGATAGTCCATGGGGTCGCAAAGAGTCAAACATGACTTAGCACCCGAACAACAGCAAACATATAAAATAGATAACTAATAAGAACCTGCTGTATAGCACAGGGAATTCTACTCAATACTCTGTTCTAACCTATATGGGAACCGAATCTAAAAAAGAGTCGATATATGTATCTCTATAACTGATTCACTTTGCTATACAGCAGAAACGAACACAAAAGTGTAAATCAACTATGCTCCAATAAAAATTAATTAAAAATGAATAAACAAAGATGCTTAGATTTTCTCAAGAAGAGCTAAGCTACCTGATGCTGAAGAAGAGAAAGTGGACTTTAGGACATACCCCAGGTTGAGGGCCTCCAGAGTGAGCTGTATGGAACCACGAAGGATCTTCAAATTGAGACCAGTGGGGAGGGAACATCAATGGGTCGACCTGGTTGTAAAGATGTGAGCTCTGCTGCTGGGTCTTCCATTCGCTGGAGTCAGCCAGGGTGACAGCCTGAGGAATGGTGGGGGCAAGACTGGATTCTGGGGTGAGCATCCTCATGTGAAGGGAAGTCTCCCAATGCCTGGTCAGGGGTGACAAGGACTGTATGGGAAGGAGATGCAGTCACAGAAAGGTGTCACTGGGGAAGGTCATCGAGGGACAGAGGCTGGATTCTTTGGGCATCCAAACTTCGTGGTGTTCCTCGGGGGGTGGGGGAGAGGAGGGAGGGTGTTGTGAACAAAATTCACGTGGAAGCCCCATCACCACATGCAATTATATTTGTAGACAGAACCTTTAAAGAGGTAATTAGGATCATGAGGGTGGACCTGTAATTCAGTAAGATCATGTCCTTTACTTTTTTTTATTTTTAAATATTTATTTATTTGGCTGGAGTTGCAATACACGGGACCTTTGCAAGGTCGAGGCATGCAGGGTGTTTTAGTTGAAGGATTTTTCGTTGCAGCATGCAGGATCTAGTTCCCTGACCAGGGATCAAACCTGGGCCCCCTGCATTGGGAGAGCGGAGTCTTAGCCACTGGACCACGAGGGAAGTTCCTGATCAGTGTCTTTTATAAAAAGAGGAAGAGACGTCAGGGATGTGTACACAGAGAAAAGGCCTTGTGAGGACACAGTAGGAAGACAACCATCTGCAGGCAAGAGAGAGAGGCCTCAGGGGAACCAAACCTGCCCGCTCAGGCCCCAGAACTGTGAGAAAATAAAATTTCATCGTTTGAGCCACCCAGTCCATGGTACTTTGCTCTGGCAACCAGAACAGACTAATATAAGAAGTTGTGGCTCCAGATCTCATTTTTGTTTCTGCAAAAAAAAAATTTATTTTGTTTGTGTATACACTAGGTATACACACAAGGACTGATTCCTAGGTACCAAACTCAAAAAGAAGACTGTTTTATGGACCAGAAGAGTACTATACATTAACAAGCAAAATAAAGCCTGAAGGAGAACTGGAATACACACTAATACTACCAACACAGGCTTCCCTGGTGGCTCAGTAATAAAGAATCCACCTGCAATGCAGGAGACGAGAGTTCCATCCCTGGGTCAGGAAGATTCTCAGGAGAAGGAAATGGCAAATCACTCCAGTATTCTTGCCTGGAGAATCCCATGGACAGAGGAGCCTGGAGGGCTACAATCCAGGGGGTTGCAAAGAGTCAAACATGACTGAGCAACTAAACAACAATAACTATCAATGTATTCTCTCCCTGTTGGCAGATATTGGGGAAGCTAAATCACTATTTGAAGGTCAACAGCTGAGTGTGGCTTTAGGGGAAAGGGAGGTGGAGGGTGCTGAAAGACATTTCTGTGACTCCTGTTACCAGTGACATGGGCCTGTGATCTCAGAGCGGGCTTACATTTTTGTTTATTCAACTTATTTTGACTCAGACACCCACAGGCGTGCTTCCTCCAAAGTGCCTTCCTGGCTATTTGCAGGCACTTCCAAGGTCTCCAGGTTCCTTTTTAACCTGCAACCCTGATAAACCTTGTGAAATCGTCCCCTAGTGGGGTCAGCTGTCCTTCGTGACAACCAAACCGCTGCTTCCACTCGGTCTTCAGCTCAGAGATCATGTTGCCACTAACAGCTGAGACTGGATGGCGGCTTTTATTGATTTTTGGTAAAGAAGGAATACAAGAGAGCTTCCCAGGTGGCGCTAGGGGTAAATAACCCATCAGCCAATGCAGGAGACATAAGAAACTCGGGTTCAACCCTTGGGTTGGGAAGATTCCCTGGAGGAGGGCATGGCAATCTACTCAAGTATTCTTGCCTGGAGAAGCCCAGGGAAACAGAGGAGTCTGGTGGGCTACAGTTCATAGGATTTCAAAGAGTGTCCACAACTGAAGTGATACAGCATGCATGCACAGGCATACGGAAAATGATGCTGAGATGACCGTTATATCTACTACTGTGGGCAAGAATACCTTAGAAGAAATGGAGTAGCCCTCATAGTCAACAAAAGAGTCCAAAATGCAGTACTTGGGTACAATCTCAAAAATGACAGAATGATCTCTGTTTGTTCCCAAGGTAAACCATTCAATATCACGGTAATCCAAGTCTATGGCCCAACCAGTAATGCTGAAGAAGCTGAAGTTGAACAGTTCTACGAAGACCTACAAGACATTCTAGAACTAACACCAAAAAAAAGATGTCCTTTTCATCAAAGGGGACTGGAATGCAAAAGTAGAAAGTCAAGAGATACCTGGAGTAAAAGGCAAATTTGGCCTTGGAGTACAGAATGAAGCAGGGCAAAGGCTAACAGTTGTGCCAAGAGAATGCACTGGTCAAAGCAAATACCCTCTTCCAACAACACAAGAGAAGACTCTACACGTGGACATCACCAGATGGTCAATACCAAAATCAGACTGATTATATTCTTGCAGCCAAAGATGGAGAAGCTCTATACAGTCAGCACAAACAAGACTGGGAATTGTCTGTGGCTCAGATTATGAATGCCTTATTACCAAATTCAGCCTGAAATTGAAGAAAGTAGGAAAAACCACTGGAAAGTGAAGTAGCTCAATCATGTCCGACTCTTTGCGACCCCATGGACTGTAGCCCACCAGGCTCCTCCATCCATGAGATTCTCCAGGCAAGAGTACTGGAGTGGGTTACCATTTCCTTCTCCAAGACCATTCAAGTATGACCTAAATTAAATCCCTTATGATTATACAGTGGAAATGACAAATAGATTCTAGGGATTAGATCTGATAGATAGACTGCCTGATGAACTACGGACAGAGGTTTGTGACATTGTACAGGAGGCAGTGATCAAGACCATCCCCAAGAAAAAGAAGTGCAAAAAGGCAAAATGGTTGTCTGAGGAGGCCTTACAAATGGCTGTGAAAAGAAGAGAAGCGAAAAGCAAAGGAGAAAAGGAAAGACATACCCATTTGAATGCAGAGTTCCAAAGAATAGCAAGAAGAGATAAGAAAGCTTTCTTCAGCTATCAATGCAAAGAAATAGAGGAAAACAACAGAATGGGAAAGACTAGAGATCTCTTCAAGAAAATTAGAGATACCAAGGGAACATTTCATGTAAAGATGGGCTCGATAAAGGACAGAAATGGTATGGACCTAACAGAAGAAAACGATATTAAGAAGAGGTGGCAAGAATACACAGAAGAACTGTACAAAAAGATCTTCATGACCCAGATAATCATGATGGTGTGATCACTGACCTAGAGCCAGACATCCTAGAATGTGAAGTCAAGTGGGCCTTAGAAAGCATCACTATGAACAAAGCTAGTGGAGGTGATGGAATTCCAGTGGAGCTATTTCAAATCCTGAAAGATGATGCTGTGAAAGTGCTGCACTCAATATGCCAGCACATTTGGAAAACTCAGCAGTGGCCACAGGACTGGAAAAGGTCAGTTTTCATTCCAATCCCAAAGAAAGGCAATGCCAAAGAATGCTCAAACTACCACACAATTGCACTCATCTCACACACTAGTAAAGTAATGCTCAAAATTCTCCAAGCCAGGCTTCAGCAATACGTGAACCGTGAACTTCCAGATGTTCAAGCTGGTTTTAGAAAAGGCAGAGGAACCAGAGATCAAATTGCCAACATCCACTGGATCATGGAAAAAGCAAGAGAGTTCCAGAAAAACATCTATTTCTGCTTTATTGACTATGCCAAAGCCTTTGTCTGTGTGGATCACAATCAACTGTGGAAAATTCTGAAAGTGACGGGAATACCAAACCACCTGACCTGCCTCTTGAGAAATTTGTATGCAGGTCAGGAAGCAACAGTGAGAACTGGATATGGAACCACAGACTGGTTCCAAATAGGAAAAGGAGTACGTCAAGGCTGTATATTGTCACCCTGCTTATTTAACTTCTGTGCAGAGTACACCATGAGAAACGCTGGGCTGGAAGAAGCACAAGATGGAATCAAGATTGCCGGGAGAAATATCAATAACCTCAGATATGCAGATGACACCACCCTTATGGCAGAAAGTGAAGAGGAACTCAAAAGCCTCTTGATGAAAGTGAAAGTGGAGAGTGAAAAAGTTGGCTTAACAACTCAACATTCAGAAAACGAAGATCATGGCATCTGGTCCCATCACTTCATGGGAAATAGATGGGGAAATAGTGGAAACAGTGGCCGACTTTATTTTGGGGGGCTCCAAAATCACTGCAGATGGTGATTGCAGCCATGAAATTAAAAGACGCTTACTCCTTGGAAGGAAAGTTATGACCAACCTAGATAGCATAGTCAAAAGCAGAGACATTACTTTGCCAACTAAGGTCTGTCTAGTCAAGGTTATAGTTTTTCCAGTGGTCATGTATGGATGTGAGAGTTGGACTGTGAAGAGAGCTGAGAACCAAAGAACTGATGCTTTTGAACTGTGGTGTTGGAGAAGACTCTTGAGAGTCCCTTGGACTGCAAGGAGATCCAACCAGTCCATTCTGAAGGAGATCAGCCCTGGGATTTCTTTGGAGGACTGATGCTGAAGCTGAAACTCCAGTACTTTGGCCACCTCATGCAAAGAAAAGACTCATTGGAAAAGACTCTGATGCTGGGAGGGATTGGGGGCAGGAGGAGAAGGGGACGACAGAGGATGAGATGGCTGGATGGCATCACTGACTCGATGGACGTGAGTCTGAGTGAACTCTGGGAATTGGTGATGGACAGGGAGGCCTGGCGTGCTGCGATTCATGGGGTCGCAAAGAGTCGGACACGACAGAGCGACTGAACTGAACTGAACTGAACTATCATTTGTAGCTTCTGCCAGTCCCAGCAAATTGCCTTAGAATACTTCTGCTACATCTGTTGGGTTTTCCACTTTCTTTTCTTGTTGTACAGTCTCCAAGTCGTGTCTGACTCTGTAACCCCATGGACTGTAGCTTCCCAGGCTCCTGTGTCCTGCACTATCTCCCAGAGTTTGCTCAAACTCATGTCCATTGAGTCAGTGATACCATCCAACCATCTCATCCTCTATCACCCACTTCTCCTCCTGCCGTCAATCTTTCCCAACATCAGAGCAGACAGAACCAAGGAGGGTCTTGGAATGTAAGAACAGAAAAACCAGACCCTTATCGTCCTTGCCTCCCCCGTATTATAACTATTAATGGATTTCAGGTCCTCCTGAGCAGCATAACCTGTCTCCCCTCCTACCCCAAAGAGAGAAGGTATTTGCCTTACTCTTCCCCCAACCCAGTATACATGCCTCATCCAATCAGCAAATGACCTGCAAGACCCTTATCCCACTGCTTGTACCCTGGGTATAAAAGTGGACTAACGACTCCTGTTCAGTGTCACTTCTCCCTTGAGCTGGCCCATTGTTCTAACAGCATCTCCCATAATAAACTTTATTTCCCTCTCTCATTCTGCCTCATGTCTGGAAATTCTTTTCCAACCCACACCCAGACCACAACAGATAGTAGAAGGTATAGATATGGTTTCTAAAGCTGTCCAAATTCCTTGATTCTTGGCTAGCAATTCCAACAATTTCTTTCATTTTTGGGCCATGACACAAGGGTCATGAGCTCTTAGTTCCTCAACCAGGGATTGAACCCACACTCCCTGAATTAGAAGGGCAGGGTCTTAACCACTTATCAAAGCCAAAGTGTTAGTCCCTCAGTCGTGTCCAACTCTTTGTGACTCTATGGACTATAGCCTACCAGTCTCCTCTGTCCGTGGAATTTCCCAGGCAAGAATACTGGAGTGGGTTGCCAGGGAGTGGGTTGCCATTTCCTATTCCAGGGCATCTTCCCAAATCAGGGTTCAAACCCTGGTGTCCTGCACTGCAGGAGGACTTTTTACCAACTGAGGCACCCGGGAAGCCCATTACACGCTGAGGTATAAAATTTTCTCCAGTCTTATCATTACTCTGGAAAGTTCTTAATATTCAAGTAGTCTCAAGGGACAGAATACTGCTATCTCTTGGGAGACAGTTCTTCACGGGGCTCCCGCTTTTCTGCTTGTCTTGTGAGCTAAGCTTTGCTCTGGCCCTTGGTAGCAGACCACCCTTTCCAGGATGTTTGTGTAGTAAACAGTCTTGGAAGATCAGACTGGAGAAAATCTAGCTAATGACACCCTCTGCAATGAAGTGCAGGCAGGTTGGCTTTATAGCACTTTATAAAAAAGTATCTTACAAATGATTAAATAAAATTCGTGTTTTTTGGCAAGAAAAGAAAAATTCAACATAAAATTTTTCTCTGCCCAGATAGGCCTCCTCCCTCCCTTCCAGTGTGTCTGGTACATGTGTATTAAGCAGCCTGCCCACAGTTGCACTCATCTCACACGCTAGTAAAGTAATGCTCAAAATTTTCCAAGCTAGGCTTCAGCAATACGTGAACCGTGAACTTCCAGATGTTCAAGCTCATTTTAGAAAAGGCAGAGGAACCAGAGATCAAGTTGCCAACATCCGCTGGATCATTGAAAAAGCGAGAGAGTTCCAGGAAAACATCTATTTCTGCTTTATTGACTACGCCAAAGCCTTTGACTGTGTGGATCACAATAAACTGTGGAAAATTCTGAAAGAGATGGGAATACCAGACCACCTGACTTGCCTCTTGAGAAACCTATATGCAGGTCAGGAAGCAACAGTTAGAACTGAACATGGAACAAAAGACTGGTTCCAAATCAGGAAAAGGAGTACGTCAAGGCTGTATATTGTCACCCTGCTTATTTAACTTATATGCAGAGTACATCATAAGAAACGCTGGGCTGGAAGAAGCACAAGCTGGAATCAAGATTGCCGGGAGAAATATCAATAACATCAGATGTGCAGATGACACCACCCTTATGGCAGAAAGTGAAGAGGAACTAAAAAGCCTCTTGATGAAAGTGAAAGAGGAGAGTGAAAAAGTTGGGTTAAAGCTCAACATACAGAAAACGAAGATCATGGCATCTGGTCCCATCACTTCATGGGAAATAGATGCGGAAACAGTGGCTGACTTTATTTTTGGGGGGCTCCAAAATCACTGCAGATGGTGACTGCAGCCATGAAATTAAAAGACTCTTACTCCTTGGAAGGAAAGTTATGACCAACCTAGATAGCATATTCAAAAGAAGAGATATTACTTTGCCAACAAAGGTCTGTCTAGTCAAGGCTATAGTTTTTCCGGTGATCATGTATGGATGTGAGAGTTGGACTATAAAGAAAGCTGAGTGCAGAAGAATTGATGCTTTTGAACTGTGGTGTTGGAGAAGACTCTTGAGAGTCCCTTGGACTGCAAGGAGATCCAACCAGTCCATCCTAAGGGATATCAGTCCTGGGTGTTCATTGGAAGGACTGATGCTACAAGCTGAAACTCCAGTACTTTGTCCACCTCATGCAAAGAGTTGACTCATTGGAAAAGACCTTGATGCTGGGAGGGATTGGGGGCAGGAGGAGAAGGGGACGACAGAGGATGAGATGGCTGGATGTCATCACCGACTCAATGGACATGAGTTTGAGTGAACTCCGAGAGTTGGTGATGGACAGGGAGGCCTGGTGTGCTGCAATTCATGGGGTTGCAAAGAGTCGGACACGACTGAGTGACTGAACTGAACTGAACTGACCTTAGGAGATAAACGTCCTTCTTAAATCTCATAGGGCCTCACTGGTGGCTTAGTCGGTGAAGAATCCGCCTGCCATGCAGGAGACCCAGGTATGATTCCTGTGTTGGGAAGATCTCCTGGAGCAGGAAATGGCAACCCACTCCCGTACTCTTGCCTGGAAAATCCCATGGATGGAGAAGCCTGGTAGACTTCTGTGGGGTCACAAAGATTTGGACACAACTTCACTTTCACTTTCACATGGCAGCTAAAGATGTGGGGCTCTATTACATGAAAGGAGGAGAGAATGGGCATCATGAGACAATCAGCGATCAATCTGCACCCATAGCTTGTATAACACAATACAGTAGGCAGTGCCCTGTGAGCTACGGGAGCGACTTCAGGCTTCGGGGGGCTTCAGGGAAGAGAGCTAGCTGGAATCCTGAAGGACAGCTAGGCTTGTCCTGAAGGCAAGTGTGGGAGGGGACATTCCAGGCAGAGGGGTAGTTCATATAAAGACTCAGATGTGAGAGAAAGCACAAAGCACTGGAGAAGCCCATGGTCCTGTTGAAAGCTGAGCTCAGAGTGCAGGGTTGAGGCGGGTGGGAGATGAGTCTAAAATAAAATTCAGAATGAAGAGCTTGCTGGGAGTTTAGAATTTCTTTGGGGGAAAAAAAGGAGCCAATGGGGAAATGACTGAACAGCTTTGCATTTTACTCTTATTTTTATTTCCCCACAGGTTAAGATTAATTGATTTTTGCTTCTTACCGACTTCTGAGAGTCTATGATAATCGAGCTTTAGATCACAACAACTTTGATCAGGACTTGGCAAAATTCTGATCGATGACAGAACTTTCTTTGGATAATTTTTCTATTAGTTTCTTCTGGTTAAAATATATATATATATTTTAAATTGGAGTATAATTACAATGTTGTGTTAGTTTCTGCGTACAACACAGTGAATCAGCTACATGTATACACATGTCTCCTCCCTCTGGAGTCTCCCTCCCCTCCCCTACCCCATGTAGGTCAAGAGAGAGCACCAAGCTGAGCTCTCTGTGCTACACAGCTTCCCACTATTTTACACACTGTAGTGTATATATGTCAATGCTTAGATGGAAACTCTGACGGTAGTGTGGCAACTGGATTGGAGGGGAGGTCGCACAAGGGTTAGACCCATGAGATCATTTTTGTGGTAAACCAGACTAGCCATCAGAGCAGTCTGAAGTTCTGCAAGTATCAGGGCAAAAGGAGAAAGAAGACAAATTCACGTGGAGGAGACAGTGTCAAGAGGACGCAGCAGTTCATTGGATGTAGAGAATGAGGGAGAGGATGAGGTCGGGAACAAGTCTGTGTGTCACGGCTTGGGTGTGGCTGATGGTAATGCCATCTCTTGAGACAAGGAAGTTGATAGGGGCATCAGGTTGGGGAGGGTAGGGGAGCTTGGAACATGCTGAGGTCAAATGTCTGGGGCTAAGGCTCAGAGAGAAATTTTGGCTAAAGATACAAATCTGAGATTGATCAACATGTTCAAATGGTGGATCTAAGTTTACATTTTTAAGTTTTTTTTTAAGTGGACCATTTTTAAAGTCTTTTTTTGAATTTGTTACAATATGGTTTCTGTTTCTGTTTTGGCATGTGGAATCTTAGCTTCCCAACCAGGGATTGAAGCCACACCCCCTACCTTGAAGGCGAAGTCTAAACCACTGGACCGCCAGGAAAGTCCCTAGGCTTAAATTTTAAATGAATTATAACTGACAAATAAAGGTATATGTTTGTGAAAAGTACCCAATTCCAATTTCTGTCAGTTCAGTTAGTTCAGTCGCTCAGTCATGTCCGACTCTTTGCGATCCCAAGAATCGCAGCACGCCAGGCCTCCCTGTCCATCACCAACTCCCGGAGTTCACTCAGACTCACGTCCATCGAGTCAGTGATGCCATCCAGCCATCTCATCCTCTGTCATCCCCTTCTCCTCCTGCCCCCAATCCCTCCCAGCATCAGGGTCTTTTCCAATGAGTCAACTCTTCGCATGAGATGGCCAAAGTATTGGAGTTTCAGCTTCAGCATCAGTCCTTCCAATGAACACCCAGGACTGATCTCTTTTAGGATGGCCTGGTTGGACCTCCTTGCAGTCCAAGGAACTCTCAAGAGCCTTCTCCAACACCACAGTTTAAAAGCATCAATTCTTCGGCACTCAGCTCTCTTTACAGTCAAACTCTCACATCCATACATGACCACTGGAAAAACCATAGCCTTGACTAGACGGACCTTTGTTGGCAAAGTAATATCTTTGTTTTTGAATACGCTATCTAGGTTGGTCATAACTTTCCTTTCAAGGAGTAAGCATCTTTTAATTTCATGGCTACAATCACCATCTGCAGTGATTTTGGAGCCCCCCAAAATAAAGTCTGACACTGTATGGTAGACCTAAATTTACATTTTAAAATAATTGTAAATAGGCAGATGAGTGTTTGTGTAAAGCTGCCCCTTCCAAGTTCCTATATACAAAAATAAAGGAATTATTACGTTACATTAATTAGATTAATTATGGCATTAGCAATAATCATTTATTTCATAAATCATATCTGATTTGCAGTTACCCATTTTCTAATTGATTCAATACGAAACATGCAGCATAAAAAATTTAAATGCTAGGCAGATAGTCCCAATTTTTAATATATTAAACTTAACAAGTTTGGATCTCCCCAAACTGCAATTCATTTTAGATTAGCAGACATGCCCTAAATTTTAATTAACTGTCCTTGAGCCTATGATTCTGGTTTTCATAATAAAAGAATAACTTTCTAAAGAATACCATTTATTATATTAGAATATTCTAAAAATTCATTTTACCTCATTTCTCTGGAATTTTTTTCTATTATAAAGCTATTTCTCTGTTGTCCTTTTTATTAATTCATCTAGTCCATGAGCACTGTTAATTTTTAAATGCTTAATTTGGCACCCTAGAAATTCAGGAGGAAGGTCACTTTCCCTATGATTCCCTGAGCTTATTAACCCCCAATCTCAGAGAAGTATGGAAATAGAAATTAGGAGCAGAATCAAACGCCCCTTTTAGTGGAAACTTCACTCTGTGCCCCATGCAGCTCACTCTTTAAGAAACAACTAGGGACTTCCTTGGGGATGCAGTGGGTAAGAATTCGCCAATTCGGGGGACACGGGTTTGATCCCTGATCCAGGAAAATCCCAATGCCTCAGAGCAACCAAGCCCATGCTCCACAACTTCTGAGCCATTGCTCCAGAGCCCGGGAGCTGCAACTACTGAAGCCCAAGCGCCTAGAGCCCACACTCAGCAACAAGAGAAGCCACTGCAATAAGCCTGAGCACCACAACCAGAGTAGCCCCCACTCGCCGCAACTAGAGAAAGCCCGAGTACAGCAACGAAGATCCAGCACAGCCAAAATAAATAATTAAAAAACAAACAATTCGGGCTAACTGTTGGTGGTTGAAGAAAGGAAAATGAGCTTAAAAAGGAGACACAAAAGCAGCACCAGATGTATCTGAGGAAAACCGGAAGTGTGTTCTGTCATAAAAAGTCAAGGTGACAGTCTCCTGTTTGAGTCTGAACCTGAAGAAAAGCAGTAAAGGCAGGGCCGAGCAAGAAATTACACTGACAAGCCATTTCTGTGAGAAAAAATCTTGCCGTGAGGCGGAGTGGAGGCAAAATATCCAGCAGCAGTTTCTACAGCTATTAATCTTGGTTGGCTAAAAAGTAGCAAAGGTTAAATTATAGATGTATATGTATCTAAAAAACCTTCAATCATAAGACAAATTACTGGGATACAACATTATCAACTACATACAACCCTCTCTCCAAGGACCTCTTGCAAATAGGAACAATAAATCAAGGAACTCATTTCTTTTAAAGATGGGTTTAGAAACTGTACTAGAATATGGTATTATAAATGTATATTTGGGCTTCGCTGGTGGCTCAGTAGCTAAGGAATCTGCCTGCAATGCAGAGACCCGGGTTTGATCCCTGGGTCTGGAAGATTCTCTGGAGAAGGAAATGCCCACTCCAGTATTCTTGCCTGGGAAGTCCCATGGACCGGCTACAGTCCACGGGGTCACAAAAGAGTCAGACATGACTGCATGACTGAGTGACTAAACCACCACCACCATATATGTATATATATTTTATATATATGTATGTATGTGTGTATATATGTATATACATATATGTATATATATGTATATACATATATGTATGTATGTGTATATATATGGGCTTCCCTGGTGGCCCAGCTGGTAAAGAATCTGCCTGCAATGTGGGAGACATGGGTACGATCCTTGGGTTGGGAAGATCCCCTGGAGAAGGGAATGGCTACATACTCCAGTATTCTGGCCTGGAGAAGTCCATGGACTCTATAGTCCATGGGGTTGCAAAGTCAGACATGACTGAGTGACTTTCACAACAACAATATACAAATATATACATACACACATATATGTAATACTACAAGGAAAAAGGAAGAACGAGAGAAATTATCAGAGTAATGTTGACACAGAGCAGGCAGAATATGTAACCAAAGATACACCCATCAGATAAAAAAACAAACACTTAATGAACCAAACCCCTCTACATAAAAAGAGCACAAGATACAGAATCTCAAGGACAAGATGTTGAGAATGAGATTTAAATAGCTACCAAGACCAAAGTGCCCAGAGGACGTCAATGCCAGATTCCCACTGCCTCAGGGAGAGAGGACAAATTCTGGGAGATTTGGAGGCAGCCAGGCATATCAAGACAGAAGGGGAGAAGCGTACATTAGAAAAAGGGAGAAGTTTGCCACACTCCCCCCTGCCCAATTTAAGGCTTCCCAGCAGAAAACTAGAGCTTTAACATTATGACATTCAGAAGGCTGGCTGTTGAAGTGTTTTGAAATTTTAATGATGGAATTGAGGCTGTTAAGATTTAGAGTGACAGGAGGATGTTGAAAGAGTTACTGACATTTCAGTCAATATGCCTGGGTGGGTTGGGGGTATGTATTTGGGGTGGGTGGGGGGTGGAGAAGACTAGAAGTCTTTCTGTTTCACTCCTACAGAGTCCTGCTCTTTCCAAGCTGCACAAGACAGACGATTGCAGGCCTGGAGGCGGTCCAAATGGGAGACAGTGAGGTCTGGAAGCCAGATGATAAGATGGAAACTGGGGGAAGTAGGTCAGTGGGAACTGATGCCCAAGGATAAGGGTCATTGAAGGACTTCGACTTGGAAGGCTGGTTTCCATTTGCTATTGGGCTGGCTTCAAGATCAAAGTCTTCCAATGCCACGAAACTTCAAGTTCCTGTTACACAGAATTTGGGTCACTGATTCTTTAGAGAATGAAACTGAGCATTATGTGAGGAAACATGTTTTGCCCCATGAGTGATGTAAAATAATTCGTGAGAATCTCTGTGGGAACACGCCAGTTCTTTGTCATCAAGGGGAATGGATCCAAAAACATCATTTAGAGACAAAGAAAAACTAGACTATTATGAGTCTAGTTAATGTGAAAACTGTAGTAATTACCAGCAAAAACTGGTAAATATTGATGCTATGCATTCTTTCATGAGACAATTCTACATTCTATCATGACATTCATAACAACAAATTCTTAAGGAAACCTAAAAAGTTAACATTTTTGTTGTTAAATGTATAAATTCATGATTCCCTATTCAGAACTGCTTAATTAAAAGCTGGAAATTAGCTTTTAAGCTATTTGTTTGTAGTTATTTCAATTTTGAAAAGAAAGATATTTGCCTAGTTTGAAATACAGAGTGAAAAACAAGTTTCCTTTCCACTCTTGTCCCACTGTTATCAACTTTCCAGTCCAGAGGCAATCACCATGATTGGGTTCTTCTGTAACCTTCCAGAAACATAGTCTAAAAATCATGCATTTTTCAAAATCCGTATTTAAATAACAGCCACAATCATCAACTTTTGTGGGCTTGGAGGTTGTAATCTATTCACATTTTAGAAAGCATGTTTGTAAGCTAATTTTCTTAATAGGCAGTAATACTTGCAATGCTTTTGCTTGCTTGCTCAGTTGCTCAGTCACGTCCAACTCTTTGCGACCCCATGGACTGTAGCCCACCAGGCTCCTCTGTCCATGGGATTTTTCAGGCGAGAATACTGGAGTGGGTTGCCATTTTCCTCTTCCAGGGGGTCTTTCCAACCCAGGGATCAAACCCACATCTCCTGTCTCTCCTGCATTGCAGGCAGATTCTTTCCCTGCTGAGCCATCAGGGAAAGCCTATTAAGTCACATGCTAATTCATATATTACAACAAGGTTTACAACCTGTAGTGAAAATAAAGTGATTTTCCTTCTAAGAAAAAAGATACAAAGTGAGTCCTCAAATATCAAGAAAGGACAGGATTTACATAGCATAACAATTACAGTATGAACAGTAGATACCCACCATATTAAAAAAATTTTTAAGTAATATCTATTAGAGAAATGCTAATTAAGACAACTAAGAGGGGAATTCCCTGGTAGTCCGGTGGTTAAGACTCCACACTTCCATTGCAAGGGGCATGGGTTCAAGCCCTGGTCAGGGAACTAAGATACCACAAGCTATGTGGTGTGGCCAAAAAGAAAAAGAAAAAAAGAAAGAAAGAAACACTAAGAATTAATGTACCTATTATAATAGCTAAAATGTTTTGAAAATAAATACTAATTGCTGGCAAGAATGCAGAGAAACAAAAGTTCTCATTTATTGCTGGTGAGAATGCAACAGGTAGAGTCACCTTAGAAAAAATTTGGGAATTTCTCA
This sequence comes from Bos javanicus, assembly GCF_032452875.1. Taxonomy (NCBI): domain Eukaryota; kingdom Metazoa; phylum Chordata; class Mammalia; order Artiodactyla; family Bovidae; genus Bos; species Bos javanicus. Next base: position 25,400,404 of record NC_083891.1, on the reverse strand, counting down.
TCCAGTTAAACATACACTACCTGCGTATATGTGACACAGTAATTCCACTCCTAAGAACTGACCAGAAAAAAAGAAAAAATCAAAACTACGTTCATACAAAAACATGAATGTGCATGTTAATAGCAAGCTTACTTATGATCTCCAAAAACTAGTATTACCTCAAATATCCTGCAGCTGGTGAATGGATAAGCAAACTCGGTACATCCATTGAATGGAATACTCCTCAGCGATAAAAAGGAATATAAGCTACTGATACAGGCAACAATCTGTATGAACCTCTAATGTAGTATGCTAAATGAAAGAAGCCAGAGACAAGAATCTCTACTGTGTAATTCTACTTACATGACATTCTGAAAAAGGAGCAATTATGGACCTGAACACAGGTCGGTGGCTGCCAGGGATGACAGCTGGGGTAGTGGCTGGCTACTGTCATGAGTTGAATAGTGTCCCCACCCCAAGCCAATTCATATAAAGCCCTAATCCCCCAGTATCTCAAAATGTGATCTTATTGGAAATGGGGTCATTGCAGATGTAATAAGCCAAGATGAAGTCATACTGGAGTAGGGTGGGCCCTTCCTTCAAAATGACTGGTGTGTTTATAAAAAAAAAAGAGAGAGAAATTGGGACACAGCCATCCACACGGAGAGAACCCCAGGAGAAGACAAAGGCAGAGATAGGATGGTGATTCCACACACCGAAGACTGCCAGCAAATCAACCAAAGGGAGGGGAGAGGGGCCTAACAGGGCTCACAGCTCTCGGAATCAGCTCTACCAACTTTGATCATGGACTCTGGCCTCCAGAACCAACGTGAAATTAATTTCTGTTGTGTGATTCAGCCAGTTTGCGGTCTTTATTACAGCAGCCCTAGGAAACAACAGGGGCAGCATGAGGGGATATGGGGGGGTGATGAGCTCTTCTGTAAGTGACTCATGATGGCAGTCAAATGATTATATGTATTTGTCAAAACTCAAAAGCATACACCAAAAGGAATGCATTTACAGTATGTAAATAAAGTGAGCAAAAAATGTGAGGGTTGTGACTTGAAAACTGTAAACAAAAGATTTCATTGCTTGGTTTAGTAAATTCACATAGCAAAATATTTTCCTATAACTTTCAAAGATGAAATTCTGATTCTTCACAAATGTACTACTCACACAGTTGTTGTCTGAAGAGTGCCACATTTAAGGTAAAAAAATTAATGTATTTTTTAAAAAATGTATGTATCTATTTGGCTGGTTCCAAATTGAGAAAGGAGTACATCAAGGCTGTATATTGTCACCCTGCTTATTTAACTTCTAGGCAGAGTACATCACGGGAAATGCCAGGCTGGATGAAGCAAAAGCTGGAATCAAGATTGCCCAGAGAAATATCAAATAACTTCAGATATGCAGATGACACCACTCTTATGGCAGAAAGGGAAGAGGGACTAAAGAGCCTCTTGATGAAAGTGAAAAAGGAGAGTGAAAATGCTGGATTAAAACTCAACATTCAAAAAATAAAGATCATGGCATCTGGTCCCATCTCCTCCTGGCAAATAGATGGGGAAACAATGGAAACAGTGAGAGACTTAATTTTCATGGGCTCCAAAATCACTTGCAGATGGTGACTGTAGCCATGAAATTAAAAGATGCTTGCTTCTTGGAAGAAAAGCTATGACCAACCTACACAGCATATTAAAAAGCAGAGACATTACCTTGCCATTTGTCTAGTTAAAGCTGTGGTTTTTCCAGTGGTCATGTATGGATGTGAGGGTTGGACCATAAAGAAAGCTGAGTGCCGAAGAATTGATGCTTTTGAACTGTGGTGTTGGAGAAGACTCTTGAGAGTCCCTTGGACTGTAAGAAGATCCAACCAGTCCATTCTAAAGGAGATCAGTCCTGGGTGTTCTTTGGAACCACTGATGCTAAAGCTGAAACTCCAATACTTTGGCCACCTGATGCAAAGAACTGACTCACTGGAAAAGAGCGTGGGAAAGATTGAAGGCAGGAGGAGAAGGGGACAATAGACGATGAGATGGTTGGATGGCATCACCAACTCGATGGACGTGAGTTTGAGCAAGCTCTGGGAGCTGGTGATGGACAGGAAAGCCTGGCATGCTACAGTCCATGGGGTCGCAGAGTCGGACAGGACTGAGCGACTGACCTGACATCTATGTGGCTGCACCAGGTCTTAGCTGCTGTCTGTGGGATCCAGTTCCCCCACCGGGGACTGAACCCTGCCTGGGGCCCTGCATCGGGAGCATGGAGTCTTAGCCACTTAACCACCAGGGAAGTCCCCCAAAGTTAATATCTTTTAATTCAGTATTAGCTATTACTGCAGCCAATGCCTAGGATGGGGTTTCTAGCACCTAAAACAGGGCCAAGGCAAAACTACATTCATATCTGTTGAATGAATGATCCATTAGAACTCTATACTTGAAGTCACTTTTAGTGAAAATGTTAGCAAAACAGGCAAATACAGAAGAAAACGCAATGTTTCCACTTCCCTACAACTCTTAAATTTTGTCATGGATAAAAGACTAGTTATTGTTTTCTTCCATTTTCTTAACAGGAAAATGAATTCATATGAATCCAAGTATGTGAATTCAGTTTTAAAAGCTCATTTTTATCAAACTAAGTGCCAGAATTATGAATATTTCTCATCTATAAAGCATTGTAAAGGGCTTCCCTGGTGGCTCAGTGGTAAAGAATCTGCCTGTCAGTGTAAGAGACATGAGTTTGATCCATGATCTGGGAAGATCCCACGTGCCGTGGAGCAACTAAGCCTGTGCACCACAACTATCGAGGTTGTGTTCTAGAGCCTGGGAGCCACAGCTACCGAGCCCACGTAATACAACTACTGTAGCCCGTGCACCACAGAGACCGTGCTCTGCAACGAGAAGCTATTGCAAGGAGGAGCCTGCACACCACAGCTAGAGAGTAGCCCTCACTTGCCACAACTAGAGAAAAGCCCCCAGCACAGCCAAAAATAAACAAACATTTTTTTAAAAGGCATTATACATACGTTAAATACAGCCATTGAAGAACTGTTGCCCACTGGCACTGCTAATCACACAATGCATTCTACTTGTCACAGACAAAAGGTAATTTAACCAAGTCTTCGGTTCAATTCAACAAGAATTTCTAGCATATGTCCTGCACTGTTCTTAGTACTAAGGAAAGGATGATATGAAGGGAGCAAATCTTTTTGCTTCCTTCATGAGGCTCAAGTCGATGAGCATGAGGCCCAAGCCTATGATCAAAATAAAGCTTATAATCATGAACAAAATTGGAAACTTAAAATAGTGCAGTGGCTGCTATAGATAGAACTGATTGTGGGTTTATGGTTCATAGTCATTTGAAATGGCACCTATTAGAGGAACTTACAATGGGTATTCTCAAATGGGATTTAAGTAAATCATGTTTAAAAATAACAGATCATTGAGTGTTCACTACCAGTCAGTGAACTAATACATTTATGAAATTTTGTGATTTGATCACCACAATGACCCAGTGAGAGGGGAACTATTGTTGTCACACTGTATGAATGAGAAGACTAATGTGGGTGGTTAAGTTACTTTTACTTTCCCAAGATCTCATGTTTGAAGGAGCAATGCCTTGGTTTCCAATCCATGTAGACTTAGGAGTCATCTTTACTAGCTCTTCCAAGGTAGTCTTGTGTGCAGAGATTATGGTTCGTTATCCACAAGTAAACTCATATGCCCCAAATCATAGTCCCTTCCATTTCTGCTTAGAAAATATTACAGTTAGTTCAGTTCTGCAGCACGCCAGGCCTCCCTGTCCATCACCAACTCCTGGAGTTCACTCAGATTCATGTCCATCGAGTCAGTGATGCCATCCAACTTCCCTTTAAATATCTAAAATATTTAAGTATTATACTTGATATCTCAATTTTGGTGTTGATTTTCAAATCAATGTTTTAGTTTATAATACTGTAACTTCTATTTCAAAATTTGAAAGATTATGCATGCCAAGTTCTTCTTAGCCCCAGATTATGACTTTTAGGTAATTGTGAGATACTTTTAAAAAGTATCTGCTCAGGGATTTCCCTGGCGGTCCAGTGACTAAGACTCCGAGCTCCCCATGCAGGGGGCCCAAAGTTCAATTCCTGGTCAGGGAACTAGATCCCACATGCAGCAACTAAAGATCCTGCATGCCTCAACCTAAGACCTGCCACAATCAAATAAATACTTTTAAAAATAAAAATAAAATAAAAAACTGCCTAAATGATTGAATCAAGCTGGTAAGTTTTCTTGTTCTCCACATCGCCTGGGAGTTCCTCTGGTTTAAGTCATCTTGCCCTGTAATGTCATATCCTGCTGGGAGGAATTTTCCAGTAGCTCACCAATGCATGATTTGACTTAGTCAGCATGCACTGGATACCAACCAAGCTCTAAGAACTTTAAAAACTCATTATCTCACTTAAATATATTGTAAAATCCTGTGTTATAAGGAAACAAAGACATTAAGAGGTTTGTCCACAGCTAATAAACAGGGATGGAATTAGTCTCACCCACGTATTTTATCAGAGGTTTCATTAACAAAGTTCCATTTTAGCCTTCATTTTAGATTGTGCAATGACAAATTAAATGACTTTTGATCAATAAAACTATAGTGTCTTAAAATATTGTTTTAAGAAAACCCATCTATCTTGATTTTCTGAAATAAAGACTACTAAAGTCAGCAACAGCTTTAATTAGGAAGTATTTTCTGAATTAATATCGTAATTTTAGGTTGGTGAATTATCATTGTCTAATTCTCTACAGTAGAAGGAAAAAATGTTTGATGTGATACCCAGCTCTACCAAGTGCTATCTCATAAAATGCAAATTCCAACATTTTAAAGGCAAGCAGTAAGGATGGCACTGAGGCAAAATCGCGCGCCTGCTGCCCTCTAGTGGATAGTTGGTTTCAGGACCCACTTGCTATGTTTTAACAGGAAACGTGCCCTAGGAAAAGGACTTTCCTGGTGGCTCAGCAGTAAAGAACCTGCCTGCAATGCAGAAATGGTAGGAGACTGGGGTTCAATCCCTGGGTCCATCTGGAAGATCCCCTGGGGGATAGCATAGCAATACACTCCGGTACTCTTGCCTGGGGAATCCCATGGACAGAGGAACGTGGCTCCCTCAGGTAGGCCTTGGAGAAGGAAATGACAACCCACTCCAGTATTCTTGCCTGGAAAATCCCATGGACAGAGGAACCTGGTGGGTTACAGTCCATGGGGTTGCAAGAGCTGGGCACGACTGAGCGACTAAACAAGAACAACAAGGTAGTCCTCTCTCCTTTCTCCTCTAGCTTTGTCCAATCCCCAAGATACGCCAAGAGTATCCCTCAGTGTCAAAGCTAAAATAACTTTATTTACAGAAATAGGTGTGTATTTACAAAAATAGTCACATTCATTTACATTTTGTGTTTGACTGCTTTTGCACTACAATGGCAAGAACTGAGTAGTTGCAACAGACTGTATGACCCACAAAACCTAAACTACTATCTGCCACTTTGCAGAAAAAGTTTGCCAATCCCTAGTCTATGAGCATACCATTAGTTTCAAAAAAACGCTTTTGTTTAGTAAGGCCTGGTCCCTATGAATATGTTTGGGAAATTCCCCATAAATACACATGAGCAATAAAGATAACTTTTTAGTTTAATTCCGTATTTCCCTACTTTTTCACCTAATACCTATTAACACCCTATTCAGTGGAAGACAATTTGGGAAATTCAAGTTTATAATATTGTGCTTAAATTTAAGACTTAAATCTTATTACTCTTATCAACCTAAAAGGAAATTCTGTCTTGAACACTGTGCCTTGGGAATCAAATGTTATATTGAGTATAATTTACTTAAAAATATTTTACCAAAGACAGTGTGACAAATATGTATGTTAAATGGTTTTACTTACCTACAAGTAGATAAAAAACACTTCAAGTATCTAACTCGGGGATGGTTATCTAGCCTTTGAAAAATTGGTCAGTACACAAATCCAGAAGCAGCTACCAAAAGCCTTTCAAATGCCAGAGCTAATGTCAGCTCTCCCAGCAGACATTAGCACTGGAAACCAACATAAAGGAGATGTAAGTGGAGTTCAAGCTATGTGTCTTGGCTAAAAACATCGTAAAGCTCCTCCACCCCAGGGTTTAGGAATCTAGCTGGGCCTGTAACCTATTCTCATTATAGTGGCATTCTTGGCCCATTCAGTTCTTGTTCCAGGCACTAAGTCATCAGTTGATTCTACCACCTGTTTCCATCCAATCTGAAGGTTAGCTGAATCTTGTCACCCATCATCACATCTGAATTGAGCGTTTCCGCCAGTTGGAAGACTGGGTTCCAGTCCCATCTTAAGTGTGTGGTTTCACACCTACTCACTACATCTCCCTCTCACACTCAAATTTGCTTTTTTCTGCAGATCATGGCTCTTAACTTCCAAGAAGGAAATACATGTCCCCAGAGGTAACTTTCCTCTCCACCCTGCCACACACCTGCACCTAGAATTCAGGCAGGTGTGGCGGGGTAGACGAGATGCCCGCACGAGATGGTGGCATGGATCAGCAGCTTTGCTCTCAGGAGGCTTGGTCTTTCTGAACTTGGAAAATGTGGTTATTGATCTCTCCTCACTTCTGTGCAGCTCCTCCAGAGGGCTGCTGGAAAACAGACTGGGACAGACTGCTGTCTGGTGGCAGCAGGGTTGGGTCCACTTGCCCCAGTACAGCCACGCTGGCTCACCCATAGCCCTTCTCCTTCAAGGATGAAAGCTCCCTTCTAAACACCCTCCTCCTCTTCCTCTGCGCTTTGTGTTAAAATTCCCTATTGTTTGCCTCTTGCAGCCAAATGCCTCTTCTCTAGTTCAAAAAGTTATAAATTTATTTTTTTAATTGGTCTTTGGCTGTGCTTGATCGTTGCTGTGAGCAGGGGCTACTCTCCAGTTGTGACGCCTGGGCTTCTCCTGTTGTGGAGCATGGATTCTAGGGGGAGTGGGCTCAGTAGTTACGGCTCATGGGCTTAGTTGCCCCATGGCATGCGCAATGTTCCTGGATCAGGGATCACACCCATGTCCCCTGGCTTGGCAGGCAAATTCCTTACCACTGGACCACCAGGGAAGTCTCAAAAAGTTATTTTGAGAGCCAACTTTCTAAGCAAGATTGCTAAGTCTTACAAAGATTTCAGATGGTTTTATACACTACCTCCTGGTAGAATGTTCAGGTAACTAATGAACTATCCATTCACATGTGAAAAGGAACACTTGCTTTTTGCCTTTCACAAACATCCAATTATCAGATGTATCCTTTCCTGCCATCAAGTACAGAGTAATTAATTCAAGTAGGTAAGGAACTGAGGAGAACTGCTAACAAGTTTTAGAAAAGTTTATGTCAATCAGATTAAAAATCAAAACAAAAACATGGGGAGGAAGGCAAGGACAGATGGCACAGGACACTCAAATTTTATCCTGAGCTGAGAAACACCAAATAGGATTGACCCTAAGCAAAATCATGAAATAGATCAAGCTTTCTTTCTTTCAGCATCCTATCCCTTCCTCCTCCTCTCCCAAATTTCTGCTCCTCCCACCAGCTCGCCACACATCCTCCCTTCTAGACATGGTTCTGTGTCCAGTCTCACTGCCCTCTTATAGGATGGCTGAGAAATCTTACGTTTTAAAGACTGATGGCAGGGGGGTGGTTTCGGGGTCAGTTCAGTTCAGTCGCTCAGTTGTGTCTGACTCTTTGCGACCCCATGAATTGCAGCACGCCAGGCCTCCCTGTCCATCACCAACCCCCGGAGTTCACTCAGACTCACATCCATCGAATCAGTGATGCCATCCAGCCATCTCATCCTCTGTCGTCCCCTTCTCCTCCTGCCCCCAATCCCTCCCAGCATCAGAGTCTTTTCCAATGAATCAACTCTTCGCATGACTCAACACAATATTGTAAGGCAACTACCCTTCAATTAAAAAGTAAAATGCAAAATATTCAAAAAATGCAAATGCCTGTAGGTACCCCGAGAAGACTCTTGAGAGTCCCTGGCAAGCACTGGAGTTTCAGCTTCAGCATCATTCCTTCCAAAGAACACCCAGGACTGATCTCCTTTAGAATGGACTGGTTGGATCTCCTTGCAGTCCAAGGGACTCTCAAGAGTCTTCTCGGGATACCTACAGGCATTTGCGTTTTTTTAATATTTCACATTTTACTTAATTGAAGGGTAATTGCCTTACAATATTGTGCTGATTTTTGCCATACATCAACACGGATCAGAAATAGGTCCCCTTCTTCCTGAACCTCCCTCCCTATCCTATCCCAGCCCTCTAGGTTGTTTTAATGGAGTCTTCTGGAACTCAGGCCAAAGGGTCCAAATCTTTAATGGAACAATTTCACTTGATTTGAGCTGCACAAGCCTCAAAATACTCAACACTCTAATTCCTATCAGGAGGCACTTCCTTAGCCATGTGATGGACAGACCCTGTTCCCCCTCTGCTCCTACAATGCCCCACTGCAAAGCTTCAAGTGCCTTGCCTGTCACAAGAGCTCCGGTCTACCAGATGCCTCATACTTTTAACAGTCAGGATGACTTTCTCTTTGTTGAGTGATTTTGGCTCACTCTTAAGCCCAGTTCTCTTATCTCCCTTCCACAGTGTCCTTCCAGATTCCTGTCTTCCCCACATCCATCCATTCTATAAAGACTTGCCATAGATTCTCAAGACAGGCAGATTATGTGCAGATAGTCTGAAGTTAGTATTCTGTCTAGTTCTGCTAAAAGCACAAGGTACGCATGGTTTCAATTGCTCTTATTGATTTGTATACTTCATTTGGAGAATGAGTGCAAAGATTTAGATTTAGGTAGACACCATAGGGTTTCCTAGGTGGCTCGGTGGTTAAAATTCTGCCTGCCAATGCAGGAGTCACAAGAGACGCAGGTTTGATGGCTGGGTCGGGAAGATCCCCTGGAGGAGGAAATAGCAACCCACTTCAGTATTCTTGCCTGGAAAATCCCATGGACAGAGGCACCTGGTGGGATACAGTCCATGGGGTTGCAAAGAGTCAGACATGATGGAGCATATGTGCATGCAGGTACACACATACGTATGTACACACACACACACACACACACCATTATCCTCAGTCACCAGGAAGGAATTAAACTCTCTGGTTTTGTCTGAAAATATCTTTGTTTCACTTCCCGTGACAGGTAGCCTCGTCGTTTAGAATTCAGGCTTAGTATCTTCAAAGGACTGAAAGGAACTATCTTCTGGCTTTCACTATTTTTGTTCAGAAATCTGCTATCAGTTGAATTACTGCTACCATTTGCTCATGGTAGCAAATGGTAAGTTTTGTCTTCTGTACTCAGGACAGGTTCTCCTCGTCTTTAAATTCCAGAAGTTTCACTACAATGCATCTGGATACAGGTTCCTTTTTATTTATGTTGTCTGGGATTTACTGAACTACTTGAAGCCGTAACTTGTCCATCTCGGAAAATTCTCAAATCCTATACTGCTTCTGCCCTATCCTCTCCCCTTTCTCAGACTCCAAATAAATATATAAGACTTTCTTACAGAATCCAGTAGGTTTCTTATCTTCTGGGGGCCTACTTTCCATCCTTTTTCTCTCCTTCCTTCAGTTTCAAATAGTCCTCCTGACCTATACTTCTTGTCTTAAAGTCAGTCAACTGTAGGCTCCACTTCTCAGCTGCTTCTTCCTACGTGGTCAAACCTCCCAAGGCAAAGTAGGCCCAAGTCTCATCTCTCTAGACTTCTCTTGGATTCCGGTCTTCTAATAACAAACCATATTGACAACGCTTTGTTTTTAGCAGTAAAACATTTTCTTTGATTTCGTTCTGACGTTTTGCTTTTCTTCAGCAGGAGAGCTACATTAGCTAGTCCTCCATAACCAGCATCAGAGTCTGCACTGTGGTTATTGACACAACAGTGTCAATTAGCATTGATCTTCCTTTCTTCCAAGATATGACAGGATTATCAAAGTTGTAACTGGGTATCAGACATGACACATTTAAAGACAAAATGCATTTGCTCATTTATAACACAGCCAGCAAGGGCTGTAGGAACAAAGACTGTTCTTCACTTTTGGAAACAAAGGTAACACTTTCTCAGGAAACTGATCTGCTACCTGCTATAATAATATGGTTGGCATTGATTTTGAATAAAGAATATATTAAGTTCTCAGAATTTTTTTTAAAAGGCATCTAATAAATCTATACAGTGAATAGCATGTCTTTATTCTATTTACAGTACATTTGTTATAAATATAATACATTTTTGAAAAGCTTGTTTTTAATTAACTTGAGTAGATTTATATTTTAAACAGATCAACTCAATTGTTAAAGTTACATAATAAAGAATATGATAATTTAAATGACAAAAATCTCATATTGTGAAATAGTGCACTCTATGCTGAGATGAATGAGAGGGGGGGAAGTCAACTCCTTTCAAAACTATATTCAAAGCATCAGAAAAAAATTTTTTTCTTTTTACAAAGTTATGTATAAGCCATAGGAACGACCAGATACTGAAGTATGAAGACTCATAACCAAAGTTCAAAACTGATTTTAGAGAATTGTGTGAAGTAAGACAAGAAACCGTGTATTTGACACTCTATAGAACTTCACAGTAAAGCTGGAATTTATAGACTAATGGCTTAAAAGGAGTATTGCCAACAAGGCCTTTTCTTCCTTCAAATCCTCTCCTAATGTTCATATACCATCAGTAAGTTGTAACAGCAGACTTAGACACTGGTTTTAAGATGGGGCTTAATAAGGTGCATGGATATGCTGAATTCTGTATTATGAGCGTGTAAATTATTACCAGGGTTTAAAGAAATACAAAAAAAGAATTTAAGTATTCTCAGTCCAACGTGCTTTGCATCATCAACAAATAGACAAACCAAAAGTATTCTGCAGTGATCCGACACCAACCTCCCGAACAAGTTAGGCATTTCAAATACTGCTGTAAAACCCATCCAGTAAAATAAAACTGATTCTTGTGCATTTCAGTACAAATCTGTAAGGTGTCACACATTATTGATGATGATCAGGGCAGGCATGGAGCTCTGCTGACTTGTTTCAAACACCGTGACTTGGTCCGATAACTTGGCAAATACCCTAGGAGTTCCAAGGTTATAAACACCCGTGTGGACAAAGCATGCTTTCAGCTGCAAACTGTGAATCTCCTGGCTTTTAAGCTGAAGTTTATACTGTGTTTGTCCCAGCCATGTAAATGATCCATGGATTTCCAAAGCTTCTGGGCTAAGGGAGGAGGAAAATGGTAAGTTGGAGGATATTTTTTCTTCAGGAATTTTTTCCCAAAGCCCCAGTAACACATCCCTTTCATCCAGCAACTCTAATTCTAGAAATTATTTATGATGCCAACTGTTTATTAATAATAACATCAATAGTAATAACTAATATTACTATTTCTATAACTAACATTTATTAACAGTTACTATGTTCTAGTCTTAGTGCTAAGAGTGAATTATCTCATTTAACACTCACAACAGCAGCCAGTAAATAGGAAACCTGATTTCAAACCTGAGCTTTTAACCACCTGGTTCTCCATACATAAAAATAAATGTATATCTAAGAATGGTTATAATATTTAGACTGTTTATAATATTGAAACATGGAGACCAACCCAGTGTCTACCAATAAGACATTAGTTAATTAATTTATGATACACAAAATATGTTCAGATTTCAGAGAGCTGACCCAGATCCTGTTTGCAGTGTTATACTGTAATTAATAATCAGCATATGCTTCACATTGCTTTTCTAAAGATCCCAAATTTTCTGAATTCTGAAAAGCACATAGCTCTTAGGACTGTCAATATAGACCTGCATTATTTTTTTTTTTTTTTTTTGCTGTTGCTGGAGAAGGAAATGGCAACCCACTTCAGTGTTCTTGCCTGGAGAATCCCAGGGACGGAGGAGCCTAGTAGGCTGCAGTCCATGGGGTTGCACAGAATCGGACACGACTGCAGCGACTTAGCAGCAGCAGCAGCAGCATTATTTTATAAATCACAAAACAAGACCAAAAAAACTTCTATCATGAACTTACTGATTTTCAAGTTTAGAGTTCTTTATCACCAACAAGCTTTTATAAAAATTGTCACCTCTGGCCAGAATTGCTGCTTTTAGAAACCAGTTTTCATTTGCGACTACTGAAATGCTAAGACAGATCTCTGTAACTCTTCTCTAACACTTCTTTTTTTATTTGGCTGTGCCAAGTCTTAGTTGCAGCACACAGGATCTTCAATCTTAGCTGTGGCATGTGGGATCCAGTTGCCCGACCAGGGATCGAACCTGGGATGCCTGCCTTGGGAGCACAGAGTTGGCAAGTCCCTTTGCTAACACTTCTTAATACCAAACAAAAAACGGTATGCCTGAGTAAACTCTATCTATATTAGATAATTATTTGCATAATTTCAAAATATTAAACTACTTTCAACTCAATCTTTAACTATAAAATAAACCTTCCCTAAACAAATCTTTACCTTGTTGTTTTATGCCGAAGATCAACTATTACATCGACGTCGGCCTTGGAACAATTGGAAAGTAAAAGGGTCACTGGTACTAAACAAAGGCTGTGGAAAAGAAAAACCAAAAAAAGATTAGTGGGGTATTGAAAACAAAAACACTTTCTTGAACATAAAACTTACAGTTACCTAACAGCATAAGATCCTCAAAAATAATTATATTCAAGTAAGGAAAAAAACTGAGTTCTAAAATCACTCAAGCTAAATGAGTTACATAAATAAGAAGTAAAACATATTAATACAATGCTTGAATACTAAATATTAGAATATATACATTCACAAAACCATTTTTATTTCCTTTTATTAAAGCTAATCTTTAAAAATAACCAGAATGTTTCTAGGTTGTTATTTCCCAAAATGAAAAACAGAAGGAAACAACTGCAACTAAGAAAGACAAATGGAGGGGAAAAAATCGTGAAAAGGTGCCAATAACTAATGCTGTTCTTTGTGTTTCTCAAAAATTACTTAACTTTGACAACTTGGCCTAGATTGACATTTGCTATCCTATCAAATCTGCACAGAAGCCATCATGATTGGGAGACTATGAGAATTATTTCTGTATAGCCAGTTATGAGAAAAGCCCTTTCAAGTAGACATATTTGCTCAGTTAACCTAGTTTCTGATCTCACTTAGCACAGGAGAAAGGACAGGGAGTGAGAGAAGAGGACCTAAGAACAGACTGCTGCAGAGTTCATATTAAGAACATAATAAATGAACATACTCTATGCACAAATGAAGCCTGGTTACATAGTATTATTTAAAATACGTTACCCCATTAACATAAAGAACAACAGTAAAAAAATCTTATGAGCTCATACAATATTAAAATTCTGCTCAGATAATATATTTTATGCTCTCAAAAATGTTGTATCCCCTTACTAAGAAATGCTTCCAAAACACAGTGCAAATAACAGATTTCCCTAGACAAAAACTAGGTTAATTTCAAAAACTCATGCTACATCCTTACCTTCCCCACAAACTTCTCACAGGAATGGAGCACAACCTAAACTAATGAACAGTGGTCTAGTCTAGAGCCCCTCATTAAGTTAAATTCAAGTCATGTAACTTGTAACTCAAAGCAAAACCTCAGGAACTCTAGCAGTGTTGCCACTTGAGCCTCAAATCCTCCATGCTCTATCTAAATGCTTCCAGTGAAAGAAATAAGAACATCTGGATGCTTCCTAACCCCAAAGTCATTATCTTCATTCCTCTTCTTCCTCCATCGCTGTTTCAGTGAACAGCACTCTCATCTCCCCAGCAAAGCGTGGGCATCATCCCAAGTATTTTTTTTTTTTTTAAAGTGGGAATGGGGGCTACTGCCTCATTAGCCCCCCATTCCCAACTTTCTACTATTCGTCACAAATTCCTATCAATTCTGTTTCCCACACAGCTCTGGAGGCTGGTGACTTCATTCAAAATTCACATTCCTTACGAGCTCAAGTCACTGCATCTCTTGGTTTACTAATCACCTCTGAATTAGTGTTCTGACGTAAACCAATCTTCAACTGGGTGTTTCTCATACCTGATGTGTGATCCTCCCACTACACTGCACCACAGTCACAGGAGGGCTTGATAAAAGAGACTGCTGGGCTCCATCCCCAGAGTTTCTCATTCAGAAGGGCTGGGTGGGGCCCAAAATCTGCGTTTCTAATGAGTTCCCAACTGCTGCTGCTCTGGGACCACCTTTCAAAAATCACTGCTTCACAAAACAGCCTTTCTAAAATGCTCACGTGATGAGCCAAAAACAGTGCCTAAAGATCAAACTGCTAACAACCATTCCCCCACCACTAACATCTGGTATTATTAACAGCATGAGTTCTAGAGTCAGACTGCTAGGGTTCACATGTCAGCTCAACAATTCTGTTTCTCAGTTTCCTCAACTGTAACCTAGGAATAATAACTTTACCCATCTCTTGAGTTTCTTGTGGTGGCTGGTAAGATGAAATATGCTAAGCGCTGACAATAATGCCTAGCACAAGTTCAAAAGCTTCACAAACACTATTTAACACGCCTTCTTACTGTGAGGAGCGATGGCAGCTAACCCCAGTTTGACGCTTTGTTGTTTCTCGTATTCTCATTCCTCTGCTGCCCCGTGTCCCACTGCCATGACCAAGTCGCCTCCTGTCGCGCCCCTCCCCACTTCCCATGGCATTAAGAACACTCCTCCAGATCCTCAGTCTCTTGTCTTTATGTGCCACACCTCACTTTAACTGAAATCTGGCTGAGGACACAGCTGCCTCTACAGGCCTTGCCATAACAGATGCTGTTTATCTTCCAGCATCTTCCGCATCTCAGGCCAGAATGTCTCATTAATGTAGTTAACACCCCTTGTTGAGTTCTTCCTCCTCTCTCTCCTATAAAAACACCTCCACTTTTGTCATAAACTACTCCAAGGTTTTTGTTCTTTTTCTCTGCCCTCAAACTAACAAACTAAACTAGTGAACGTAACTCAGTGCAACAGAGATTCCTTGGGGCAGGTGAAGGGATAAGCATTTTGAAATATCTGGGGTAAAGATGAGGGAAGCATCTGCTTCACCCCACCCCACCCTTGATTCATCTACGATGTGGGTCAAGCAGAGGCCTGCCACCTAGACAGAAAGCACTGCACAGGCCTTCTCTTCCACATCATCTTACCGGTTTCATTCATTAAAAGCTTCTGCTTGAGTTTGCTTTTTTCTTTTCAATCCTGAATTTTGTCATCTTTTTGGTGAACTTCACTGTTTAGGTAGACAATTTATTCAGCTCCTTCTCAAACCCTTAATCTATCACCTCCATAACCACCAGGAGTATTCAAAACTCAGTCATCTGTCTTTCATGACTTAACCGTGAATTTTTTTTTAGTCCCCTAAAATAACTACCTCTGAAATACTCCTCAGCTTTTCCACTCACTGACCACGATCACCAGCTCTCTCATTTATGCTTCTGATCTTCAGTTTCACTGGAATGTCCAATCATTTGACCCTCTAATTCACCGATCCTCAACCCTGATTACTGTGGTAATGGTCATTATTGTTTAACAATTATTCACTCCCCTCACGTTCCAGCTGTGTGATGGGGGATCATCTTTGTTGACTGTGAAGGACAGGCTATTTGGCCAATGGAGTAATAATGACTGATGCAAGCAGAAGCTTTAAATGTGCTACTGCAACGTAGCTCACTTTCTGTACTTCAGAGATACGCCATGAGAAGAACAGCTAGTTGCTGCCCATTTGGACTGACCCCCAAAATACATGTGCACAGACATGAATCCAACCAACCCACAGACTGAAGGAGAATCGAAGTTGTCGATGCTCTGCACACCCATGAGCGTGGGAATAAATGCTCTGTAAGCTACTGAATTCTGGAGTGGTGTCTCACAAAGCATTATTGTGGCAATCTGAGGATTTATTTAAAATATACAGACACCTGGGTCCTATTCCCAGGTTCTGATTTAACTGGCCTGAACATCAAGATTTTAAAAATTCTCCAGGTGATTCTAATGTGCAGCCAAGTTGGAAGAAACTGCCGTATCTTATCCTTCTCAACCCTTCCTTGTTTTCACATACTTCCATGCACAGTTTGAATTCTGTGATGCTTTATTTTAGCTCACTGTTCTGCTTTAGTTTGATCAAATCTGTCCTGTTTTACATACTTCCCTGCACTGCCAAGTTTCTATGATGCTTTTCAACCCTAACAAAATCACACGGAGAAGTCCTTCATGTTCCAGCCTCTAACACACAGCCCAGGTTTTAACCACTAAGCAGCACCATGGAATCTAAGATGTTCAGGAAATACATGATGCAGGACAGGGTTTGATAAACAGGGACAAAGTAGAACCGTGAGGTACAATGAAATATTATGGAATCAAAACTGTCTATGCAAGTGTGTGAAATCAAGACAGGTTCAGTAGGGATAAAACATTTCTTTCCTCAGCTTTGGCTGCACATTAGAATCACCTGGAGAACTTCAGGAACTCTGGATGTCCTGCCTGAACCCTTGGCCAATCAAATGGGAATCTCTGGGAGTAGGATCAAAGCATCTTCCTTTTTTTTTTTTAATTTCCTCAAGTGATACCAGCATGCCTCTGTCAGTCAAAGGCACACAGACTGAGTACCGAGCAATTAAGACCTAGACAAAGATTTAAGACCAAAAGTATTTAAAAATAACTTAAATGGCTAAAATTTTTAGAAGTCTGACAACAGAAAGTGTTGGTGAAGGTATCAACAGAAGGAACTCCCACGTACTACTAGTGGGGATGTACTAATTAGTAAAACTAGTTTGAAAGAAACTGGGCATAAAAAGAATAAACTCTGTATAATACCACTTATACAATAAAGTTCAAAAACCCCACAAAAATCAAAATACGGAGATGTAAACTTGGTTGGAAAATTATAAAGAGGAGCAAAGAAATGACTGCTAATACTGGGGATGGACGGCAAGTACACAGGGGGCTTGAGACTGCTAGCAATTTTTTCTTCCCTAGAGATGATTTTTTGGGTATTAGTTTTATGGAAAAGAATCACTGTGGCCACACATTTTCAGTTTTGAGAACTTTTCTATGTGTTATACTTCCCTGGTGGCTCAGATGGTAAAGCGTCTGCCTAAAATGCGGGAGACCTGGATTCGATCCCTGGATGGGGAAGATCCCCTGGAGAAGGAAATGGCAACCCACTCCAGTATTCTTGCCTGGAAAATCCCATGGACGGAGGAGCCTGGTGGGCTACAGTCCATGGGGTTGCAAAGAGTCGGACACAACTGAGCAACTTCATTTTTTAATGTGTTATATTTCACAATAAAAAGGTTTAAAAATGGTTGGCACCATTCAAGTTACATTTTAGATACTTCTGATGCTCCTAAGTCTCTGTGAAGGTCTTCGTTTTGCCCAGCACTCTGTGTTCTCAGCCAGCTTCTCATTCCTCTCAGTAGTTATCCTCAAATTTCACTTTTAAAAATTCTCTACCCTTTCTCATTTCCTAGAGTACTTTGAGTACTTAACCTTGCTCCTACAAACTCTCTAAAAGGGAGGCATGTGCAGACTTGTTAAAATTTCTCCCTACTTTCATCTTTTTGTCCAAAGCTAATCCTGCCACTTTTTTCAGCGTTACCTTTTCATCTATTAAGGGTTTTGTTGCCCTTCTTGCGTCCCATCATTTCCTTCAAGACCATAAATACAATCTGTATCTTCTAAGTAAGAAAACAGTAATACTGAAGGGTATTCCCTGATCCCTGTTCACAGCCAGGCTTCTTGAAAGGCTGGTGGTCTACACCAGTATCCTTACTTCCTTCCCACCTCTATCTCTCCTCAAAACCTACTGTGTCATGCTTCCACCCCCCATACAGTTAAGAGTCTTCTCAAAATCAGGAGTGATTTATCGTCAGAACCAATGAAACGACTTTTTGCAGCCACTTTCTTCTCCTTGAACTGCTCTCACTCCACCTCTTTGATCCCACTTTCTACTCACTGGTCTTGTCTTCCTAATTCTTTGACTGCTACTTCTCAACCAGTATTCTTGATGGACTCCTTGTTCCTTAGCTCATCTCTCCAATACCACTGTTCTATGGGTCACCATTCTCTTTTGTTCTATCCCACCTCTTCCCTACCCCTACCCATGGTGCCTTCACCAAAACTTACACCTTCAATTCTAATTTACGGACTGGCTCTAACAGACTTCACTCCATCTTGTTTTATATCTGCAAACCAGCTCCTTTTTGAAGTATCACCTGACTTAGGACCTTTTATTTTAGAACCTCAAATTTATGTAATCAAACTATTTGTCAAAATTATAAATACATCACCCCCCAAAAGTTTAACACTTGGTAAACCTTAAGCCAATGATGCTGTCTAAACGTAAACTGATGAATCTATACCATAGTCATGTCTCAGGTTTATTCTGTATCTAAAACAAAAACAAAATGATTTACTATTTTTCTTTTTGACTTAATGATATATATGTTCATCAAAAGAAAACTTCTGACAACTAATTGGCTGAGGAAATATCCATCTATTAATTACAGTAGCAACATATAATAACCATAGTAACATGTAAATTACTTAGTGGCAATTTCTGTAGACTCAATATTAGTCTAGATTTCTTCTTCAATATTTGTGTGAATGCTATTAATAAACGTGTGGATGTGTGTGCATGCACATACAGGTGTGTATATTGCAGAAAAATTTTAACAAAAATACATCTCAAACCTTTTTTGATGAAAGGGATGATTAAATGATTCTGGATAGTGAAGACTCGTTTTAATAAGATTAGAAAGCTGCTCTGCTGATGGTCTTGAGGAAACTGTAGTGTTTTCTGGCCTGAAAAATTTTAATAGTTCCATTTCTGGTGGCTCCTGAGAAAAGAAAAAATACAACAATGAAAACACTGCCTTCTTAAAGTAAGGTTTAACAGATACAAACAAAAGAAGCTAAAACCAGTGGAAATAAAGTAAAGCATGTACAATACTTTTTCTGCTGTAAAAACTAATAAACTAACAGTAGGAATCATGTGCAATACAACCTAGTATAAAAAACTAGGATCTGTAATCATTTAT
This sequence comes from Bos javanicus, assembly GCF_032452875.1. Classification (NCBI taxonomy): domain Eukaryota; kingdom Metazoa; phylum Chordata; class Mammalia; order Artiodactyla; family Bovidae; genus Bos; species Bos javanicus. The sequence goes on along the minus strand of NC_083891.1, from coordinate 25,381,350 downwards.
TCATTCTCTATCATGTGCTAGTGTTAACTTGATATCCAACAACCTCACATAGTAGTTCTATAGTTATTTAATACTTCAAGACTTAATTTCCTCATACGTAAAAATGGGTTCACAATAATAATTTCAAAAGTTGCTGTGTTTCTCATCTAATAAAACTGCTTAGTACTTAGGCTATAGACATTCAATTGTATATCATCTGCTTCGAGAGTTTTTTAAAATATTCTCCTTATTTATTTATGGCTGCACTGGGTCTTCCTTGCTGTGGGTGTGCTTTCTCTAACCGCAGTGAGTGGGGGCTACTCTCTATAGAGTTGCAGTGCACAGGCTTCTCACTGGATGGGTTCTCTTGCTGTGGAGCACAGGCTCTAGGTGCATGGGCTTCACTAGTTGTGGCTCACCAGCCTAGCTGTCCCCAAGCATGTATCTTCCCAGACCGAGGATCAAACCCATGTCCTCTGCATTGATAGGCAGACTCCCAACCACTGGACCACCATGGAAGTCCTCTTCCTTGATTAATTTTTTCTCCATTTTCCTTTACCATCAGAAAATTTTGATTTTTTAATTTCCTGGTAGCGTAGTTGGAATCTGATCTACACCCAGGACTGGCGAACCACATCCCATGGGCCAAAGCCAGCCTGCTTCTGGTTTTTGTAAAGAGAGTTTTATGGAAACAGAGCCACATCCATTTGTTTACATACTGGCTATGGCTGCTTTGGGACTCTAAACAACAGAGATGAGTAATTCTGACAAAAACCTTCTGGCCAGCAAAGTCAGAAATGTTTATTATCCAGCTTTCCTCAGAAAAAGTTTGCTGACCCTTGATTTATACAGCTGCCAAAGCAATATTCAAATTTGTTTTTAACTTATGAGTGAGAGGAAAGTGACTGTAGAGGTTTACTCTGGAGGAGGAAAAACTTGTGCCTGGAAGCCAGAAGGAGCTGAACGTCTGAAGTTTCCCTTCTTAATCTGGGTCCTGCTTATACTGGAGTGTTCTTCAATTTGTGAAAACTCACTCTTTTGCATTTTTGTTAAACTTTAATAAAAAGTTCAAAAAATATCCTATTGTTTAACACAGTATAATCATCTAAGATAAACAAGCTGTTATTTGAGGCTTCTAAACTATACTGAATCTCTACATACCACCTACCAGGAGGCAAACACATGAACAACAGCCATAAAAGGCTACCAAAAACCTGAAGCTAATTTACTGAGGGAATACTGACAAAAGCGTCCCTCTCTGTCAGCTTAAAAGCAGCAACAATTTTCACAGTGAGTGCTGGACAATTTGTACAGTTGTTTTTTCCAATAAGGGTGACAGACAGTTATACTCCAAGATAGAGAGTTCCATCACAAGAGAGGCAAGATATACTCCCTGTTTTATAAGTAAGCTAAAGTTTATCAAGTTATGCAAGTAAATTGCACTAGGTCATCAATCTTAAAGTCTCTGAGCTCCATATATATTATCCTCAATATGATGAACATGCCATATCTCCCAACTCAGCTAATCATGTAAAATATTTCAAAGGTGAAATACAGAGAAATAAAAAGGATATGCCCTAGATAGTATTTTTGTAAAATGGGAATATAACATGAGTAAATTTTATAGAGAACACTTTGTTTCATTTTATAAATGAAAATCTTGCCTTGAGATGTTCCAAATTATCAAAATATGACAATTTATAAATAAAATGAGATTTTTAATTAATCAAATCAGTTTGAGGAAAAAAACTTTCTGAAAGTACAAAACAGATTTGGGGTTAAATATATCTTCATTAAACCTAACAGAAAATTACCATTAGTCATCACTAAAGTAAAAATCAATTCAAATTATATTACTACCAATGGAATGTAAAGCTAGTATACCTAACTTTGATGAGAAATCACATTTACATAGTCCCAAATTATCTCCCCACAATTACTTCTTCTTATAAATAAAAAGAAAAATAGTAATACTGTGGAGAAACATGGCAGGTAATATCTTAATCAAATGATCCATCACCTATAATGGCACAAATTAATATCAAGTGCCTTTTTATTTTAAGATTTTTTGACATGGATCATTTTTAAAGTCTCTATTGAATTTGTTACAATATTGATTTTGTTTTATGCTTTGGTTTTTTGGCGCTGAGGCGTGAGGGATCTTAGCTCCCCAACCAGGGATCGAACCAACCCCTTGCATTGAAAGGCAGAGTCTTAACTGCTGGACCATCAGGGGAGACTCTCATGTGCCTTCTGATGTAATACACTGACAGGGATATAACATCACTTAGGAAGTATTTCAGTTAAAAATGTGTAACTTTAATTTGATCATAAGAAATATTCAAAGTATTATTTTACATTAAAATAACTGGCCAAGGCTCTTCAAAAATGTCTACATGGTAACTGAAAAATAAAGGTTCAGAAAATGTTCCAGATTAAAAGAGACTGAAGAGACAAGTGAACACAGTGTTCGATCCTGGACTGAATTCTGAATGGGAAAAAGCAAACCAAGTCTTATAACTAAGACCGTCGATGACATCTGAATTTAGACTGTATATATGAGTACTGCATCAATGTTAAACTTCCTGAATTAGTAATGGTTTCTGTGATTACGGAGAAGATTGTCTTTGTCTTCAGGAATACTTAGTCAAGTATTTAGGGGGCAGATAGGCAGATGTCTGCAACTTACTTTGAATCACAAGACTAATATGCTTAAATTTTATTTATATATATGATGAGAACTTTTGATAAGATTAAACAGTATTTTAGGAGAAATGAGAAAACAAACAGTACAGCTGCTGTGCAACTCCAGAGGCCCTCCTTTACACTCTATGACCAGTCCCATTAAGTTTTGCAATGGTGTGGGCCTGCTGAACAATAAGCAAGGTAAGATAGAGGATATGGTTCCTTCCTCTCATACAAGTCAATTCTTTTTATAACTATGAGTTCTAGATTCAATAAAGAGTATATCTTAGGAAACTCCAGGATCACAAATGCATCTTAATGCTCTTATTAAGGGCTGCTGCTGCTAAGTCACTTCAGTCGTGTCTGACTCTGTGCGACCTCATAGACAGCACCCTACCAGGCTCCCCCGTCCCTGGGATTCTCTAGGCAAGAACACTGGAGTAGGTTGCCATTTCCTTCTCCAATGCATGAAAGTGAAAAGTGAAAGTGACCCCATAGACGGCAGCGTTCCAGGCTCCTCTGCCCATAGGATTTTCCAGGCAAGAGTACTGGAGTGGGGTGCCACTGCCTTCTCCATATTAAGGGCTAGCAAACTTCAAAATCAATTTGTTCATTTTTAATTTTAATCAGCTTTCTGCTACCAACCCCCAACTCAAATCTCAGTATAAAAGCTTGCAGAAATCAGACACCTTCAAAAACGCAAAACAACCAAACAAAACCCCCCCACAAGTTCACAGGAGGCCCCAAAGCATGTCATTACCTGTTTCTGAGGATATGAAAAAGCTTCTTTTCCTATAGTGCGAAGAACAACATGGTGCTGACCTTCCAAAATGAGCTGCTTACTGTCTTCCACTACATAAGCCTAAGAAGAACAAACCACAAAAACGTTACCCCTGCTTGGCAGTAACCTCAAAAGTAACCAAGGCAAAATCTGCTGGAAAGTTGAGGTATTATAGCTAATATCTATCAAATACCAATACTCATGACTGTGTCAGCATTTCTAACTTTTATTCATTCCTTCAATCAATAAAGTATCTGTCAAAATCTGCTCTGCCTCAATATAAAACAGTTGACCTGGATATTGGAGAAACAAATCTTGAAACCTTTCCTAATTCTCTCTAGAATGCTTAAGAAGCTGGCCCAAAAAGAACAGTGCTATACCGTAACACAAGCTTTTTTCTTTACTGGATTGACAATATACAGGCAAAAGGCTTTTTCTTATACTTGTGCTTCTAAGACATACCAGAGTTATCACATAGTAGAGCAAAATCAGTGAGTATAATTGTAAATCCTATAAGTGGAAATGCCAGGTCCTTGGAGATCTTAAATTTAAGTACGTAAGCTTAAAAAAAAAAAGGCTTTTTTTCTTCTTATACAATGGCCTAATTTAATCTATATTAAAACTTATTCCAGCATGTAATTCTTCTTCTTGAACTTCTATCCTGGAGAAAATAAAATCTCTAAATGGCTCTGATATACTTAACATCACATTATGCAACTACAGATAGTTAAATTCTTTTTTTTTTTTTTGACAAGCCCAATGTTTTTTAACTATTAGACTCAACAGATTCAAAATTACTGAGTCAAATGCTATAAACATTCCAAAAATGTTTATTTTCAATTTCTATACTTAACACGTGTGGCAATTTGCCATCCACTGATCACACTTGGAGAAGTGCTGCACTAAGGCCCAGGCAGGCCCAAGGCCTGCTTAGCATCCATCCACACACAACTGAGAAATGCAGGAGGAGTTAAATAAATACTTGATGAAGTGATCTTTAATCGAGAGGATGACAGCTGATAAAGTCCTGACAAAGGACACACATCTCTTTCAGTGGTCTTGTGAGATCAAAAAAAAATCATGCATAACCCTATAATGCAGTCTCTCCTGCACAAAGTCTTCGTTTTTCAAAACAAACCTTTATTTTTGGTTAAGAATAATTAGAAGCTGTATTACACCCCCTTGGGCTTTCCCTGGTGGCTCAGATGGTAAAGAATCTGCCTGCCATGCAGGAGACCCGGGTTCAATCCCTGGGTCAGGAAGATCGCCTGGAGAAGGGCATGGCAACCCACTCCAGTATTCTTGCCTGGAAAATCCCATAGGCAGAGGAGCCTGGGGGCTACAGTCCATGGGGTTGCACAGTTGGACACGACTGAGTGAGTAACACTTTCACACTTTCAATCATACCCCCTTACAACTAATCTTTTTTAAACAAAAATGTTGTCCAAGGTCTTAGTTTTCTTCTGAATCATATTTTATTAGAGTGCTATGTTCCCTAAGCATCCACTCCACAACTTATATGAATTGTCAAGTTTTCTTTCAGTCAAGGGGATACTTTGTGCATTATCCAGAGCCCTCACTAAGGAAAATCTACTAGTCACTTTCTCAAATGAGCTGAATCATAAACTTATCACATACCAGACAATATCCCATCCTTTAATCTATTCAAACTTCCATTTCCTAACTGTGGAGCATCACAGTCTTGGGTAGTTTTCTTCTTCTTCATGCGATCAGCAATAATAGTAGCTGATTTTCATTCAGGGTGATTTTTAAAATGATAACTCACCCCTCCAACCAAGGTTACTGTGGGCTCAACAATAAGTACAGACTACAGCACACATTACTCAAGATCCTGTCTCAGATATATTACAATTGTTACATTGCAGGCGTTTGTGGAGTGACAGCTACAAATGCATAAGGTCTATTATACACTTAATGGATGGTTGGTTTACATAAAGGGGCAATGCTATTGAGGCTAAAAATAGAATTTTGACTCAAAGCTTCAAGGACATTTGATTTCAAGGTAACAATGTATAATTTATCCTTTTAGCATTAAGCATCTTTACCTTCTATAATCAACAAGAGTCAATTTGCTTAAGTACTTTTATTGGAACTCATGTAAAGCCAGCTCGGTTTCAGGAAAGTTGATTTAAAAATGTACAGCTTGGTAAAAAGAACACGCTAGAACATCTGAATTAATTTAAAATGCACGTTCTGATCATCTACCATGAACATGTCCCAGTGTTAGGCCTCTGTACTGGACAATACAAAATAAAACCTCTTCACAGAGTTCAGGTGAATATCCCTAGGCAAGGTCCTAAATTTCAGTGTAGAATCATTTCTAAAGACACATACTTAAGATACAAAAGGGTATACTGTGAAAAATAAATCTCTGTATTGTAGTTCAAGTTAGCTTTGCGTGCGTGCTAAATCACTTCAGTCATGTCCGACTCTTTGCAACCACCAGGCTTCTCTGTCCGTAGGGATTCTCTAGGCAAGAACTCTGGAATGGGTTGCCATGCCCTCCTCCAGGGGAACTTCCCAACCCCGGGATGGAACCCTCAGTTAGGGGAGACCAATGCCTAAATTACCTCATTCTAGTCTGCCATGCAGAGAAGGCAACGGCACCCCACTCCAGTACCCTTGCCTGGAAAATCCCATGGACGGAGGAGCCTGGTGGGCTGCAGTCCATGGGGTTGCTGGGAGTCGGACATGACTGAGAGACTTCACTTTCACTTTTCACTTTCATGCATTGGAGAAGGAAATGGCAACCCACTCTTAGTGGTCTTGCCTGGAGAATCCCAGGGACAGGGGAGCCTGGTGGGCTGCCATCTAATGGGGTCACACAGAGTCGGACATGACTGAAGCGACTTAGCAGCAGCAGCAGCAGTCTGCCATGAGTATGTGTAGATGGCATTTCAATCTGTTTGTTTTCTTTTTAATTAAAATGGTATTTTCAAACAATCTGGAAAATTTCAGAGATCAACAATTAGGTAATTATAAATAATTTTTTTGTTAATTAGAGTGAGATAATCATATGGCAGGGTTATATTCAACAAGAAAGTCCTCATCTGCTAGAAAAGCAGTTTGCAAAATGCTTTTACAGATGAAATATTATGTCATTAAAAATATATAGTACAAAATAAAAACAAAGGAAGGTAAAAATAAAGTAAAGGAGCTAATGGAATACCGGTGGAAAATGAACAGCAGCAAATTAGTGGCTGCTGGAGCCTGAGTAATGGGTACCTAGAGGTATGTGGTATTATTTTTCCTTTTACAGAGTTTGAAAATGCTCACAATAAAGAGTTTAATAATAGCACTTTGCTTTCATGGAGCTTATGTTTTACAATATTCTCAGTACCTCTTGCAAGTAGTAAGTAACAGAATAAAGTCATTTAATTTGAATGAATATTTTTTCCTTTAGGCAAAAAAAAAAAAAAAAAGTCATCTGGAATTGTTAACAAAAAGTTATAAAACAGCTTTCAAACTCAAATTGGAAAATTTAAGCAGAAAAAATATACACAGTAGCTTACATTTACTGTTCAGCCTAAGAATCAAGTATAAATAAGGCTTGCTGAAATAATTTAACAACACATACCTTCCACAACACCACAATATTCAAATCCACCTCATTGCACTTCTGGATTAATTTCATAACATCCTCTACTGACTGTTTTCCTGTATGCACCGAAGACTGGGCTTGTGGTTTCTTCAATTCAGAGGATAAACTCCTATAGAAGAAGTCTGCACATGGGCTTGCTGAACTTACTATCTGTTAAAAGGAAATCACTTGTCTATATGTGTTTTCAATTAGATATACCCTGCCAAAATTTGTATTTCTATACAACTTATACATTTCTTATCAATTTGGTTGAATATAAGAAGGCCACCCTAATGCTTGAACACCTAAAATATTTGGTACAAATTACCCTGAATCTTAAATCTATACTGCCATGACATTAACTTGGACCTTCCAAGTATCCAGGGAAGACAAATGGGTATTAAAAGAAAATAGGAAGTTAACTGTTGAGAATCTGAAGAACATATATATAAATATGTATGTATAACTGAATCACTTTGCTGTGAACACTTGAAACTAATAAAATATTGGAAACAATTCTTCAGTTTTAAAAAAAGTAGATTGTTAAAAAGAAAAATTTTTAATTATTTTTTCCTATTTAAAAATTTGTTTTATTATTAAAAATAACAAGTATTTCCCAATCAAATACTTGGAAGACTAGGTGATACCCAATGAAACACAACTCAAATGAAATTATTGGCATTAACTTGGCTTTTACACTTGAAGGGAGAGAATAAGGGAAAAGACTTTTAAACAGACTCAGAACTACAGAATTTCCCCTAGTTAATAGAATACTGTGTTTCACTTTAGAATCTCGACACTTAATTTCCTGTATTATAAATTCTGTTAAGCAGATGTTAAGCTTCCAAGTTAATTATTAAATATTAATAAATATGTAAGATTTTCCCCCTCAGACATGAACTTTTTTCTGTTAAACCACTGTTCACATAGTTCGCTGGTTACAAAAATTACAAAAAATTTTCAGTTATCTCATTACCAAAAAAAAAAAAAATTACAAACAGCTTATTATTTGGGTCTCAGAACCATTTGATATTCCCAAATCCAGGGGATCATCATCTGTATGTTCCACTGTGATCACTTTTCCAAATAGGTAGGTTCTTTCCTATAATCCTGTTCCTTTTTTTAATGCCAAGAGCTAAATTTATCTCCTGAGTATCTTACAATCTAAAAGAAAGCTAATTTTAAATTACTAATTAAAATGGCATACTACATATAGCATTTTTATTTGATTTGGGACATGACAACAGTTGCAAAACTCAACAAAGCTGACATGTTCATCCACCAAAGAATTTAGAGATTACCAGAGTAACAGTTTTGCCAAAACAGTCAAGATACTCCAGAACTATAACTTTAAATATCAAATGCTATTAGGTTTACTTGCATACCTGTTCATTTCCAAAGATGATATCTGCAAAGGTGTATTTTTCTGAGACCTCCGTAACAACTAAAAAATGGAGGAGAACAAACTAATCATATCATTGGCACGAAACAGAAAATGACCATTTAAGAAAGTGTGACACTAAAATGAATTTACCTTCTTCTTCCTTACATTGTGTTGCCTTGAAACAAAACTTTCCCTTCTCCCTACTGGCAAGTTTGGCGTCTAGAAAAAGAAAAGAGTAAATTTCAAAGATATTTCTCCGTTTGTAAAATGGTAAACCTAGTTCAGTACTCAGACTTCTATAGCCAAACTGGAAAACATTTCATCATTAGAAATAATGTTTAATGGCATCTGGTCCTATCACTTCATGGCAAATGGAGAAACAATGGAAACACTGACAGACTTTATTTTCTTGGGCTCCAAAATCACTGCAAATGGTGACTGCAGCCATGAAATTAAAACACACTTGCTCCTTGGAATAAAACCTATGACCAACCGTTAGACAGCATATTAAAAAGCAGAGACATTACTTTGCCAACAAAGGTCTGAATAGTCAAAGCTATGGTTTTTCCAGTAGTCATGTATGGATGTGAGAGTTGGACTATAAAGAAAGCTGAGTGCTGAAGAACTGATGCTTTTGAACTGCGGTGCTAGAGAAGACTCTTGAGAGTCCCTTGGACTGCAAGGAGATCCAACCAGTCAAACCTAAAGGAAATCAGTCCTGAATATTCATTGGAAGGACTGATGCTGAAACTTAAACTCCAATACTTTGGCCACCTGATGCGAAGAACTGACTTACTGGAAAAGACCCCAATGCTGGGAAAGATTGAAGGCAAGAGAAGAAAAGGACGAGAGAGAATGAGATGGTTGGATGACATCACGTACTCGATGAACAAGAGTTTGAGCAAGCTCCGGGAGCTCTTGTCGGACAGGGAAGCCTGGAATGCTACAGTCCACGGGGTCGCGAAGAGTCAGACATGACTGAGGAACTGAACTGACTGAAAAACATCTTTGCTTTTCTCTCAGTGAAGCAAATCTCATTCAATTCTTTAAAAGGGTAAGATTAAATTTTCCTGAAATTCATGTTCATACAGATAAACAGAAATTTTGAAAACTTAGAATTTGGGAGCCAGGGAGCACACAACCCCACCATGCTATCATTTCATTTCCTATCAGTATTTTTCCATGTGGATAATTTGTATCAATATTATTATATGCACGTAGTTTGCTATGATGCATTTTCCCACTATATTACAGACACATTTTAAAAGCTTATATATTTTAATGACAACATGAGTTGTAGCTTAATTCACATTAAAGATAACATTCAATTTTTCCCTATTAAACATAACCCTGAAATAAACTGCTCTCAATATATGGATCTTCTTATATTTTGAATTAATTCCTTTGTATAAATTCCAAAAATAAGGATTACTGTGAGGCTAAGGGTTTAAAACATTTTTTTAATCTTTTAAAATACATGTATAATTCTTTCTAGAAAGAGTATCATTTTGCCAGCTTCAATCTATTCTGACAAGCACTAAGCACTCTCATATTACTGGCAAGATGATAAAATGATAGAAATATTTTGGAAAACAATTAGACAATACATATCACAAGTGTGCATGTTCTTTTAAGTGTTATATGGGTTTGGAAATACACAGAAAAGCCAATCAACATACAAGTATGATTATATACAGAAAAACAGCTTACCAACAGTAAAGGAAACAAAGAGAAACTAGTCTATATGCTTCTGTACTATTTGAAATTTTGACTGTGACCATATACTCAAGCACTAATTTTACAATCGAATTTTTATTTTTTTTTTGATAGATCATTTCTAAAAGTCACTATTGAATTTGTTACAGTACTGCTTCAGTTTTATGTTTTAGCTTTTTAGCCACGAGACATGTGGGATCTTAGCTCCCCAATCAGGGATCAAACCTGCACCCACTGCATTGGAAGGTGAAGTCTTAACCACTAGACCACTAGCGAAGTCCCACAACTGAATTTTTTTAAAAAAGAATATACAAATAGAAAAGATGTGCAATAAAAAGATGGGAAATCATTGATTAAGATGGGTAGTTTCATTAAAAATCATGCAATGTAATGAATGCACAATTTAATGCTTAAAAAAGTTAATTATAAGAAAAGCACCAATAATCTTATTATATTCTGGTACTGTTCTGAAGAAGAGTAAACTAATAAACTAGTAACTAATAAAGAGTAAACTAATAATCAGAATTTATTCTGAAGAGGGAAAAAGCACAAACCTTTGTTTTCAGAGAGATTTACAGACTTCTGTAACTTCCAGTGTTTACTACTACTTGATACTTGTACTATATGGAATTCCTTCACACCTGCTTCACTCTATCAAAAAGAAGTAAGAGAGTCATTTAGGATTTAGAGGCACTAACTTAGTATATTCTACTGAGAAGGACACTGCTATCAAAGTCACTATCAGTTAACATAAGATGCAATTTTTATTCTGAAATAACACTATATATTTCAGGAATGGCAATTATTTAAATTCCTTCACAAACATTCTTAAAACAGGTAAGTCATCACCTATCCAAGAAACAGATTTAATTATACTTCTGGTGGCAAATTTTTAAATACTGAAAGGCATTCAGTTATTAGAATCTATCATAGTGAGTTATTTATCAAAAATTATTTATCAATTTTTAATCAAAACCATAGCACTTTCATTTTTTTTTCGTCTATCACATTCTTATTAAGGCAAAAAAGCAACAAAGAACAGAATCCCAAAATACAATCAACTTGAAATAACCTTACAAATTTATGGAGTTGAAAGAAAAAGGACATTACAAAATTAATAACAATTCAAATCGGTATCTAAACTGAATCAATCTGAAGCTAAGATTCTATTTTAATAAGATCACATTCCCTTCCTTCAAGAATTTTCATTTTTATATTTAGAGTACATAAACAGGAATGGTAAATAAAATGTTTGAAATGCTTTATATAAAGGAAATGGTACTGTTGGAAATGTGTAAGTGAGGGGTTATCAAGTTACTACTGAATGTGAAATCCTAATAGAACTTTGTAAATTTAATCACATCAAAAGACGTTCTCAATGGTGAGACTAGAAAGCATTTTATAAGATCTCTTTTGGGTTGAATTAGTGGTATGTATGGCTATATACCATACGACTATGCAGCATATTAATACCACTAGATCCTTTTATTTGAAGCACTAAAGGATAAAGCCACAAAAGCAAATTGAGAAGTAGGATATTTTTATATTCTATTCCAAATGAACACTCCCTAAATTCCTAGCTTATGCTGTCTTGTGAAGGAAAAAAATTCATTAAAAACAAAGTTTATTTTTAAACCAACTTACAGTATTGGTATTTTCCACATCCACAAACACTAGCATATTGCCTCCTCTGCCCTCCTCATCTTCAAGAGAATTACTTCTGCAGACAGTGGCTCGCACATTCAAAGATCGGCTGGTACAAATGACTGCAGTATGTCTTAATATTCTGTGACTAAAGAAGTAAAAATTACAAATTTAATCTAAGAACCTCTCCCAGCACTATGATTCTCTAATTCCAAATAAAGTTTTTAAAACCTATTCACTCTCAGGACCATTTATACTATTAAAAAAACAAAGACAATAATGTAAGAGTATCTAGTTAGCCTAACTTTAGTTCAATTCTTTACTCCCAGTTCGGAAGAAAACTATTAGTCTCCCTTTTTCCCTGCTCAAACTCATTCAGAGCACAGACCTGAAAGTAATCATCATATAGTTACGTCTTGATTATGACTCTTCTGATAATAGTTCCAAAGTTACTGGATGCCTACCAAATACTGATAAATTACACACTTTCACCTGGCATTCAAGGCTCTCCACAAGAGAACTTTACAATTCAATCTTCATTCCCGTTTTACACATTTTACACTGTAGCCAAACTAACTATATTCAGTTTGTATCTCCTAACTTGTCAATATTTATCCATATATACAGCTACTTCCTGGAATACCCACTACTCTTTTGCCTATACCCTTTGACATTCAAATTCTGAAACCTTTACTTTCTTTGGAAGCTCATTTCACCACTACTACATTCCACAAAGCTTTAATGAATTGCTTTGGCCAGAGGACTCATCTTCTTAAGGGGAATTAACATTTACTGAGGACCTAACAACATACTTTTCCTTACAAGTATTGTATCTTTTTGTTCTCATAGTAAACCTTTTATGATATTTTAAATAGTCAAACAAATTTTAAAAAGTAGCACAATTATTCCAAGTTAATTCTGTAAAAATGACAATAGGATTAGCATGAAATACTCTGTCGTGCAAATATACAAGCTACAGCTCCTTGTGTTTTGATTTCTTCAGAGATATCCGTAATACCACCCAAATTACTTGCTCTGCAAACACAAATTTGGGGAGGCAGAGAAGGGCACTAGAGAAAAGGAAAAGTTAAAATAATTTTCTTTAAAAAGGATGACTGTAGGCAACCTGTCTTCATGTACTAATGACACTCTTAATTCATGGTACCTGTGAATTTCATTATTATGTGGTAGCTCTGACCACAGAGCTGTATCAAAAAGCCATGAAGTTTACAGAAAGAAGCATGAAAAAGATTAATGTAGCTTAATTTTTTTCCACTTCTGGCTACTCAGATTAGGGACAACCTCAGATAAAAACTTCTTGCATAATTTGGATAATGGTAATTTCTTAGTAAACAACAACATATGTTAACAAATAATAAAATGTTTATTTGAATGGGTATATACTTTCCTGGTGGCTCAGATGATAAAGAATCTGCCTGCAATGTAAGAGACCCAGGTTAGATCCCTGGGTCAGGAAGATCCACTGGAGAAGGGAATGGCTACCCACTCCAGTATTCACGCCTGGAGAATTCCATGGACAAAGGAGCCTGGCAGTCTACATACACTTAGTCTATGGGGTCGCAAAGAGTCGGTAACACTTTCACTTTTTTTCATATATACGTATCCTTAATGCAGAGGTTAAATCTAAAAAATTTTGTAATACTCACCGTATTTTAGGCTGCTTTTTAACACTTTCATAGTAAAACAAAAAGTTAATTTCATGGACACCTTCTTCATCTGGCCCACGTAACCACATTGGTAGCTGAACTGAAGCTCCAGGTAGAAGAACAGTGTCAGGAAGGGGAACAGAAATCACCTCTGGCTGACTTCCTATGCCGATGCCAAAGTCCACAGACGAAGCTGACGATACGAGTGCTGTACACACAGAGGTAGAATCTGTCACAACAGTCTTGTAAGCACTACAGTTCTCGGAAGCCGAGGGACTCAGCGGTGTTAGAACAGCTGTGTTACCACCAAAGGTAAAGAACTCTGGACGTTTAGAAACAACCTTCAATCCAGTAAGAGGACATTTGCTGACATTGACAAATTCTACATAGGCTTTTCGGATTTCTCCACAGAGGAGCCCTGTAGGAAAATGTATAAAGAACACCTGCATTGGAGGGAAAAAATATTATTATATTGTCTGTTAAAAATTCTGAACCTCTACTGAATAACACTTTAAGTTGCTGTTATTTCTTTACTACAAGGTTACAAGTATTTTATTCATTCTCTTTGATATCTCCCTGTGTATATGGTTATTAAGAACTCCATGAGTTCTTAGACAGAGACCAATGTTACTCAGTAGCAGATTTCAGAGTTACATATTAAAGGTACAATGTCAACAACTAGAGGGCCACCGGCAAAATTTTCACAACTGTGTAGATTATGGTTAAGACAAGCTATTAAGCCATTTAACATGATTACATGAACAGTTATCAGCTGAAGAGCCCTTAACACTCTCAACTTAAAAAGTAGCTCATCTATTTATTTATACATCATTAAAATGAAGCGATGCACAATAGCTCTGAAAAGAGGAGAACATACAGAAGCATGATTCCATATCCATAATTTTTAAACCTGGTTCTCTCTGAATATCCTCAGGGTTCCCATAACCCAATGTGTGAGGGAAACCTGATCTCACTAACAGATTCTTTATAGACTAAGTGGGAATTTAGTGCAATATTCATGTGGTTCATTCAAGCTATGTTAATGTGCTTGATAACTGGTGCTGCCACAAACCCAACAGGGGTCACAAAATGTGGAAGATAAAAACACACATGTATATGCGTGATTTCTAAATATTAAAAAAAAAAAAAAACTTTCAACACATGCCTGGCCTCAGGATTTCAGAGAGGGACTGTTGACCTTTACTAAAGAGCTAGAAATATGGACTAACAAAACCATCCAGTAAGTCATTTGCATTTAGAAGATCCACAAGCATAAATGTCAGAAGTATTCTGACAGAATCACAGAAAGGAGGAATAAGAGAGTAAGAGTGTGAGTAGTAAAGGTACCGCTGGCTGTCCCAAAGGAGTCATCAAAGTCCAGTGGGAATATCTGTGTCTTTCAATCTAAGTTTGAATAAGACTTCATTCTGGCCAAATTCTTAAGGCATCAGATAAAATCAGGGGAAATGAGAAGCTTCAGAAATGGACACGAGACAATAAGGGATTAATGCAGAAATCCAAAACACAGGTTAAAAAGTTAGGAAAAAACAAACTAAGCCTAACACTATACTGAAAACACAGATAATGTACTCATTAGCCAGTACCAAATAAGCTTAGTCAAATAAGCTAAAATTTGTGAAGGAATATCAATTTTGAGTTGTTACATCAAAAACAACCGCATGAGTAACCAGTGAAATAAGACTACTGTAAAGATGCACTAAAACACATAGACACCCAGACAGCATGGGTAAGGCAACAGCACTGGCAGAAGGGGAAGGGTGGTGGACTAGGACCAGTGAGAAACCATATATAGGATACTCTGTATGTATCTTCAGAATAAAGTTTTACTAAATATACTGTGTTGACTCTAAGGAGAACCAGTATATCTAGCCTTTACTTCAAATGCATTTCTGCTAAAAGTCCTCATAAAAAGTTTATGTTTTAGACAGCTTCAAACTTTAATGGAAAATAAGACCAAGAACCAGGACTTTCACTTCTACTAATTAATCCTCAAGATGTGTGATAGGCATATAAAGTAAAAATGATACACGTAAGGCTAGTCATTGTGATTTCATTTGTAACATCAAGTGATCTGACATGATAGGCAAGTCTGGTTGAATAAATGTCATATATACAACATACTGCCTACAGTGAGAACCTGAAGGGCCTGCTCTTCTATTTTTCTATGTACAACTTTTTTCTAATGAAATGTAAAAAAAATTAATAAGGGAAGAAAAAGTTTTGCAATGACACCGTTTTTTTCTCCAACAGAACTTAAAAACAAAATATTTCTAATCAGTAGATACAGCTCACAGCTGTATGCTTTCAGTATGCTACACACCTGACAGTTAACACACGACACTTTAATTTTCATCTTTTCTCAGCTTCGGTAATTTTCATGCTCAGTCTGTTTTGATTAAGAGACTATTTCATCAGATGTTGTAGATTGATTACTTCTTTCACTACTCCCTTAAACACTTCAAACATCTACAAAATATTTCTGACATAAGGAATGGGAATATTCTACGAATTTTTTTTACTAATATTAAGGTATATTTAATAGTAAGGTACTATTACTCATCCAAATATAATAGACGTTCTTTTAACTAAGTTAAAAATCTTAAATGATGAAAACCGCCAGATGAAAGATAAAGTATGTACAAGTATTTATTAACCAGAAATGAGCACTGACTTCAGCTGAAGGTCTTCTACTTGCCCTATACAACTCTTTATTTTTTATTATTATTACTAGTGTTTCCTGCATTGACAGGCGGATTCTTTACCATCAGGCCACCAGCGAATCCCCCGTACAGCTCTTTAAATGCAACATAATTATTGTTGCTGTTTAGTCACTAAGTCATGTCTGACTCTTCTGAGACCCCCATGGACTGCAGCCTGTCAGGCTCCTCTGTCCATGGGATTCTCCAGGCAAGAATACTGGAGTGGCCTGCCATTTCGTTCTCCAGGGCATCTTCCAAACCCAGGGATCAAACCCATGTTCTCATACTTGGGTGGTGGACTCTTTATCACTGAGCCACCTGGGAAGTCTGCAACATAACTAAGCAGGTGTAAAATCTGGGCAGAAAACATGCAGCTCAACAATACCTTTTGCTCAACACATACAGATATCACCATTTTCATGAGCATGTTACCGATCCCACCACTATAAGTATAGGATTAGTACCCATAAAATCATCCAATGAGAAAAAGGAAGTAACATCCAATTAAAGGGCATCATATGGACTTAAAGAAGAAAAAAAATCACATGGACAAAAAAAATGAAGACTAACCAACCTTATCAGTTATCAAAGAAACGTCATTTTTCACCAGCCTGATTTACAAAAGTTAAAAAAAAAAAACAAAAAAAACATAATAGTATCCAGTATGGCACTGACACAAGGCAATGGCACTCTCATTCTGAAGGGAAAGTGTCAATTCTGAGAGGCTTGCTAAAGGTAATTCTGTGGTACATTACACAATTGATCCAACAATTCCATTTCTAAAAGTCTATAGCCTAAACTAGAGCATGGACAAAATATATACATAATGTTTACTGCAGAACTGTAATGATGAAAAGCCAGATCCATACCCATCGATACATAAATGACTAAAATACAGTATAATGTATCTAAATAAAGGCATACCTTATGTAGCTGTGAAAGAATTTTTACTGAATGAGAACAAAGACCAGGTTTTGTTGAGAAAGGCAAAAAGCAAGTCACAGAATAAAATGTGCAGTATGATTACTAAAAATATATACAAATATACAAGGAAAGGTCTGAAAAGAGAAACATCAGTTTGGTATCACTGGCTGAAGGTGAATGACTAAGCTTCTAACCACCCCCTTCCAGGGCAATCTGAGGATGCAGGAGGAAGAACCTCCTTCCAGGGTTCACACTTATACTCCATGGCTGTGCCAGCGGCCTGCCTCTCAGGTAGCTGATTCAAGGTGGGCCACAGTTCTCTCCTAGACACTTGATATATCTTGTAATGAAGTGGCACAAAGACCAGAAGTTGTAAGACTAATAAAGTTGTATCAAAATAGGAGTTTGGGATGGACATGTACACACAGCTGTGTTTAAAATGGATAACCAACAAGGTCCTACTATACAGCACGTGGAACTCTGCTCAACGTTATGTAGTAGGCTGTGGGAGGGGAATTTGGAAGAGAATGGATACATGTATACGTACGGCTGAGTCTCTTTATTGACCACCTGAAACTATCAAATATTGTTAACTGGCTATACTCCAATATAAAATAAAAAGTTATTTAGAAAGTAATGCCTTCTAAAGGTTTTACAAATTTCCCACAGCTGCTGAGTCCTTATTCTTTCTTGAGCTTACTGTTCTATGATGGTTTATAGTTTCCATGAGGTTATTCCAAAATCCTTTGAACTAAATAATAGGTGTGGGGAGGGCGGTGGTGGCAGTGGGTTTAATACTACCTAGCATCAATTTCTATCTTTTGCAGCTAAAAGACTGCATGAAGGCATGACAGTGCGGGACACAAAGAAAGTGAAATGAATATTGCTTTTATTCATACACCTATCTATATTGCTTAAACATTTTATAAAAATTAACTGTTATTTTTATATCTTACCCAGAAAGAGTCACTGATTTTAATAACAATCAAAGTGTTCTTTTAGAAGCTTTTTCCCAACTTCTATTAATATTTTGAGGATTATATCTTATAACCTGGCTGTGACTTAATGCCAATTTGCATGATTATCTTGTCTTTGTGAATTACATCTATTTAACATTAGCTTACCAAGAATTTAAAACTGCACTTCAATATATCAACAATCTCAAAGTCTAAAATTAATCTATCCAAAATATCATCCTCACCTTAGAGATAAATTATTAAGCCCATGAATTTTTAAAAAGTGAAATACCTCCAATAGTGGCATTTCCTCAGTAATTATGGGATCTAGACGTCGATCAGGACCATATTTAATAGACGTTTTCTCTTCTTTGGTGTTGTTAAGTCGAGGACCTTGAATTTCTAAATCCTGTCTCCCTCGGACTGACATACTCAAGGAATGTTTTCCTGAAATAAAAAAACAATCAATGCCCTAAAATAATTTGGTAAGTTAACTGACATCAAGTTAGCCTGAATATATGAGTACTGTATGTTTCAGATTATTTCTAGAAGAACTCTAGACAATTACCAATTAACATGGTTAAGCAAAGAACTAAGCGTATTTTATGTTCAGGTTTAACCACATCTACTATTGCATGCTGCTTAATTTCTCATTTTCTTAGGACTTACTTTGCAGAAGGACTGTACATCATCAAATGGGAAGTTTCTGAAACCTATAATTAACCAAAAAGACCCATCTGACAGAATAGCTATTCATATTCAAATATATATACTAATTTGAATTATTTCTGGATTATAAATAACTATACTTTCTCAACACTTAACTGTACCTTCTCAACAGACTACACAAAGAAAATTATAACATACATAGCTTTCTCAAAATTAAACTCATTTAATACGCATGTGAGCTTTTCCCCAAAAACTTCCACACACTGCACGTAGGTGTGAAAATAGCAAAGGCAGACAACTGTATTTCCTGCAGGAATACTTAGAACCTATCGCTCAGTCGTGGCAAACTCTTTGTGACCCCATGGACTGTAGCCTACCAGGCTCTTCCGTCCATGAGATTTTCCAGGCAAGCATACTGGAGTGGGTTGCCATTTCCCTCTTAGCAGGAATACTTAGAACCTTTAATATGCTGAAGCTCACTGTGATATGCCCAGACTAGACATATAAGGTAACATTTCCATTACCTCATTTGACCCAGATCCCTATCAGCATTTTACACTAAAACTTCATTTAAATTCTACTATAAGGTACAATTTATTTTAATAGGTAATTCAGGGTCTTCGCCCACTAACATCATAAAAAATTTATAAATTATTTATTAATGCATGTATTTGGTAACTTGAATGAAGTAATTAGCTATAATTTATTGACAATCATAACTTTGTGGTACAAAATTAAAATCATAGGTTAGTGGGACAGGAAAGAAGCTTCAAAAAGTTTTTAACACTCAGCTAACTTACTTTAAATATTTAAAAATTAACAATATTATTTGTAGAAGAATCTCCTCTGGTGTTTGTCAACCAAGAATTATACATGTAGTACTAAACTGCAGAATACTATACTTTAGTGGCAATTTTTTTTTTTATAATTTTTGAATTCTTATGGATTCATTCCATTTCAGTATACGGTCCAAAAAAATGTTTTACTAAATTACCCTAGATATGCAAGCAAGGAGAAATTTCAAACTGAACTTTAAAAGAACCAACAAATTTTCCAAGTGGTCCCAAAAGATTTCTCAATATTAATAATAAGCTTTTATAAATGCTAAATTCAAGTCTGCTAACTATTAATTTGTTAAAAATAGGTATTAAAATGAAGAGACAGGAGAG
This sequence comes from Bos javanicus, assembly GCF_032452875.1. Taxonomy (NCBI): domain Eukaryota; kingdom Metazoa; phylum Chordata; class Mammalia; order Artiodactyla; family Bovidae; genus Bos; species Bos javanicus. Next base: position 25,361,455 of record NC_083891.1, on the reverse strand, counting down.
AGGAATTTTATAGTAAATTCTCTCTCTAGTCTTGTCAACTTAAACTCAAATAGCAACATATAATTATTACAAAATAATGAGAATGGTTTCCTGAAATTAAAGGAAAAAAAAAAAAAGACAAGCTGTGTTAAACATGTATCTGGTAGTTTTACTCTTCAAAAATTTGTAAAATTTATCAATTCTGGGGAACCAAGAATACCAGCTTAACTCTAAATCCTTCTCTTTTTACAAAACAGATGACAGAATTTTATGTCATTTCACATTCACTGATGTGGAAACACTGGTCCTTAGTTCACTCTATGTTTTTATAAATATTCAAAAAAAAAAAAGACTATCCTAAGTCAACCTTTGTACTGGCAGCAGACATCTCAACCAATGGTTCAGCTCAGTTCAGTTCAGTCGCTCAGTCGGGTCCGACTCTTTGCGACCCCATGAACTGCAGCATGCCAGGCCTCCCTGTCCATCACCAACTCCTGGAGTTCACTCAGACTCACGTCCATCGAGTCGGTGATGCCATCCAGCCATCTCATCCTCTGTCGGCCCCTTCTCCTCCTGCCCCCAATCCCTCCCAGCATCAGAGTCTTTTCCAATGAATCAACTCTTCGCATGAGGTGGCCAAAGTACTGGAGTTTCAGCTTTAGCATCATTCCTTCCAAAGAAATCCCAGGGCTGATCTCCTTCAGAATGGACTGGTTGGATCTCCTTGCAGTCCAAGGGACTCTAAAGAGTCTTCTCCAACACCACAGTTCAAAGGCATCAATTCTCCAGTGCTCAGCCTTCTTCACAGTCCAACTCTCACATTCATACATGACCACAGGAAAAACCATAGGCTTGACTAGCCGGAACTTGTTGGCAAAGTAACGTCTCTGCTTTTGAATATGCTATCTAGGTTGGTCATAACTTTCCTTCCAAGGAGTAAGCGTCTTTTAATTTAGAATACATTAATTTAGAATTTACTAAATGTGGATCAGTAACAAAGAAGAAAAATACATAGGGTAGAACCACAGAATTATCAAAAATACATCAGAAGGGAATAAAGTTGTTTTTTTTAAGCAACTGCAGAGTTGCTTTATTCATTCAATTATTCATCTTTCATCTGATTAAATGTCTTTATTAAAGGTACTTTAAACCTAATTTTAAAGTATCTCATTTCTCAATTTATTCTAAGGAGATTTACTTATTGGCTTCTAATTGTTCAGCAATGCTATAGCTTTACCTGTGTGACATCCAGGAAGAGCACCAATGCCATCTACTGCCACAGAGCCCTGAATGGTACCAAGGTTATACACAACTCCCAGAATATGCAGCTCCCCTATGTGATGGGGAAAGAGCTTTAGCCTTGCCTGTGGAGATATTTAAGTCACTCTTATTATCTGTTTTCACAGTATCTTAAATAGCGCAACACCTAAATTCTGTAATGTTACAGAAATAAAAACTCAGACCTAAATTTATTTAATTCTCAACTGATTTCTCCTACTGGAAAGCATTTTTTTCAAAAGAAACTTTCTAAACTCAATAATTATAGGCATCACAACTTTTAATAAAAACCAAGATATTCTGGCCAACCAAATATCATATGAAATTACAACATTCAACCCAAGAAGAAAGCAAAACCTTTTTTTACCAGGCTTCTTAGGAAATTAACAAACTAAAAACCACTGCAAACCTACTTTCCCAACCTATTTTCTTCTATGTAATTCCAGTTTCCTAAGATGATAAATTTTAATTTTTAAGAAAACTGGAAAACAAACTGAATAAACAGGCTTTTAAAATCTGTTGTTATTTTACTTTTAGAAAGGCGTGACAGAAAAGTAATAATTACCACTTTAGATTCTTCACTATTAATTAAGAATTCTGAAATAACTTCAGTTCCAATCATTTCAGGTTCACCTTTTACCTGAAAAGTAAATTATGTAAAATATACATTCGAATGAATCAAGTATCAGATTATTAACACTGCTACATATCAATACTTAGCAACAATGACAATAGCTATAGTTAGCATTTATTAGGTTTTATTATGTGCTAAGCAATATACAAAGTGAACAACATACAAAACAGAAACAGTTATAGATACAGAGAAGAAACAGATAGTTGTCAGAGGGGAGGCGCTAGGGGGAAGAAACAAATAGGTGAATACAAAAAAAAAAAAGGAAATAGATGAATGTGATTTAAGAGTACAAACTTCCCCTTACAAAGTAAAGGAGTCACAAGAAGTACAAAGTGGGGAATAGAAGTCAATAACTCTGTAACATCTTTGAATGGTGACAGACAACAACTAGACTTATGGTGATCCTTTTGAAATGCACAGAAATAGCGAATCACTGGGTTGTGTATCAGGAACTAATGTAGTGTTGTAAGTCAACTATACTTCAAAAACAGAACAAATGAACAACCTCATGGAAAAAGAGACTGATGTGTGGTTATCACAGGCAGGAAGTGGGGAGAGGGGCAACTGGATAAAAGCAATCAGAAGTTATAAACTTCCAGTTATAACATATAAGAAACAATGTAAAGCATAATAAATATAATTAATACTGCTACGTGTTATATAAGAAAGTTGTTGGGAGAAAATCTTAAGTGTTCTCATCACAAGGAAAAATTTTATGCTTTTAATTTTCAACAATAAGCATATTATCCGGAGAAGGCAATGGCACCCCACTCCAATACTCTTGCCTGGAAAATCCCATGAACGGAGGAGCCTGGTAGGCTGCAGTCCATGGGGTCGCTAAGAGTCGGACGCGACTGAGCGACTTCACTTTCACTTTTCACTTTCATGCACTGGAGAAGGAAATGGCAACCCACTCCAGTGTTCTTGCCTGGAGAATCCCAGGGACGGGGGAGCCTGGTGGGTTGCCATCTATGGGGTCACACAGAGTCAGACACGACTGAAGTGACTTAGCAGCAGCAAGCATATTATCATACATTTTGTAATGAGGGAAAATAAGCATAAGAAAAGAGTAAGTTCAGCTCCCTGAACAGAAACTGCTGAAATGTTATTACAGCATCTGTTAGACTATTACTGAAACATGCTTATTACAAATACCTTTTAACAACTTACTAGTTCTTTAACTTCTTCATTATCCTTTCCACTGACATATTTAGGTTGAAACTTCCAGAGCAATGACAAATCAGTCAACAAAAGTGGAACTTTCAAAGGATTTCTAAAAGCCACTTCCACTGTTATTGGTTCTGCAAAAGAAAGGCCTTAGTTAGTAATTTTAATAAACCCCACACATCACCATATGCTTCAATTCTATGAACACACCTTGCTTTCAAAGCTCTGCATTTCTGCCTAGACTGTCCTTTTTCTCTATGTAAATGTGCATTTATTCAGGATATGGTTTTGAAATTACCTTCCTTAGAAGATTTCCCCCATAATTTTTCTGTACTCTGTCATTGTCTCTTCTACATTCCAAAAGCACACTGAACATTCCTGTATTAAAGTCCCCACTGCCTGGTTTTATAAATGCAGCTCACTAGTACTCAATTTACTTTTGTATCCTCAGCCTCCCCTCATATTTGGCATGCAAAAAATTACCGTGAATACACTGTAAGCTAAACAAACAAGTAAAAAACCATGAATAAAAATTCAAGTGTATTACCTTCCACAACTGCAAGGGGAAACCTTGAGTTATCTGAATAACTGTTCAAACAATACTGTGTGGGATGGAAGTTGGATGGAAGGACTCCTCTGTTGACCACAGACACCACTTGTTCCTCAAGCTCTCGCCACTGCTGAGAGGATTCAGAGTCATATTCTTGATCAAGACTTACATGAGTAGCTGCTTGCTTTTCACCTTAAAAATAAAAAAGAAAAGTGCCACTACTAAATACACTTATTTATTAACACCTGCCCTCAAATGAAATATATTTTAAATAAAAATCTAAGGTATCCAAATACATACATATACCATTCTTGCCTTTTTCAATTTTAGCTGAGAGAAAAATATTCTGTTACTAATTCTAGCCTAATTGGAACTCAACTTGTAATACTGATGCTCTTTTCCTTCTGACTCTGACAGAATATCTTCTCTTAGTGTCCACAATTTTATATGAAATACTTCAAATATATGGACAAAACATGAAAAATAATATAACAAATACTTGTGTATCAAAATTTAAGAAATGTCAACTTTGTTATAAGAAACCAAATTTTATTAAAAAAAACACACAATAAATGTTACTGATGGAGCTGATTTCCTCTATCTCACCTTCCCTAATTCTCTCTCCTTCATCTCTTCCACTGGTACCAATTCTTCCCAGAGCTATTCCAAAGTTGAAGTATAGCATGCACATTCATAATTTTTGTTTTACTTTATCAAATATGAGTGTATATATAAACAACTCATAGAACTAGCGTGTATGTTTGAAATTTATGTTAATGGAATAACTTTTGATCCATCCTTCTGCAACTTTTTTCACTCAACTTTATGTTGTGGGTATCATCCACATTGAAATATAAAGAATTCATTCACTCACGTCCTACAGCATGAAACCAATATATGGAGGTACCAAAATCTATCGATTCATTCTGTTTCATTTTTTTTGCTACTAAAAACAATGCTGCTACAAGTACCCTAATAAATATTTTAAATAAAAGACTAAATTAGCTCTCAAAAAGAAACATACTAAGCTCCAATTAAAAAGACTTAAAATTACAAAGTTTAACATGCATAAAGACCTTTAATATATTTAAACTTTTGGCCCAGTATTGCCATTCTAAAGCTCAATGCTAAGGAAATAATCCTAAATTTTTAAAAAGTCTCACAACAAGAACAGCAATTATATTGGCAATTGTTCGCTGCACATTTGAAATTTTCCATAATAAAATGTTAAGACAAGATTCATCCACAAAGATGTCCATTACAACTTAGATTTCACATAATCAAAAAAGATGGACACCATATAGCAAATATTAAAATACTTTATATCCATTGAATGCATTACAACCATTAAAAATGTTTATCAAGATTATATAACCTTTATATTATGAGAATTTCTTTATATTATGTGAGAAAAGTCATTATATGTACAGCTATTTTGTTGTTATCGTTTTTAGATTTTAAAGCCGGAAGGAAAAGCACCGAAGTCATAGGTTCAAGTGGCAGGATGATAGATGATATGGTCGAGTTGTTTACTTTCAAATATTCTTTAACAATTACACATTATTTTTTAGTGGAAAAAGATGAAATAACTTCAAAGAAAAAGTCACTAGGTAACAAAGCCAAATTAAACTTTACTAACCATCTGCTGGTCGTCTGTCATGGCCAAAGAAAACTCGGGTTGCTGAACTGTTAATATATGGTAAAGGAAGCTGCGGTAAAGGGCCATCTGGTGAGAGTTGACTTACATTCTAAGAGAAATACAAAAGACGAAAAGAATTTTTGAGAGAACTCTTATCCGTCCTCATTTTTAATACATAAGGTATTAAAGGCGTGTTAAGAAAGAATATTAAGAATCACTAGTTTTACTTAACATACGAGTCATAAAATTTTACGATGAAGAACTTTAGATATATTTATTTTGGTCCAAGAGAATCTCCTTAAGGTTACTCAGCAAGTTAGTTCTCTCTGGACGCTAAAGCTCCAAATATTATTTTTATATGTGTTTTACTTTCTAGACTCATTATAGCATTCTATCTGCCAAAATTCTTACTCATATGATTTAAAATTACTAAAGTAAAAAAGGGTAATTATATTCTGCAGGACAGATAAAATATTTACTATTCATGGACCTTGAGGAAAAAATTACAACTTTCCATTTTGTCCACAAAATAATGCTTTAACTTTGCTATCCTGTCTCAGTGAAATGTTTTTTCTTCCTATTAATTTTTCTGCATTACATCAAAGTAATGTCTACCTCTCACAGATCCATATCTACTCATCTTTCATAGGAAACAGAGGAATGTACTTTTCCAAAGAATGGGACAATAACCCAAATGCTGTAAAACCAGTTATAATTCAAAAATACATAATGAAGAAAACAGTCCCAAAAGCTCATGGTATTTTTTTTAAGATTCCAAATACAGCCACAAATCAAATGCTTACTATAATATTAAAATTCTCTTTTATGAGAACTGTAGAAGGGCAATGTAACTCAGATTTATGACCAAAAGCCTAGTCTGTTGCACTTTATTATGAAAGATAGTTATATGTAGTCTAATAAAACCACTTATAAGATTCTTACTAGATAGTACTGAAAATGAGTTTTGCTGAAAATAATGACAAATATAATTTTAATATCCACTCCTGAAAATAAGTATTCACCTTGTAAACATAAAGATATTCTCTGAGGAAGGCCCCTTGTTGAGCAGCAGATTGTTTACTTTCATTGATTAAAATATGCCTGAAAGCAGACACAGCATTGTCCAGTTGCCTGAGAGTGTAGGACTGTCGCCCAATGGTGAAGTTAATATGATCCTCTGCAAGAGACCAGCCTTTTCCTTTGTAAACTTGCATGGCTTGACAATAGCAGCGTAAAGCATGTTTTTTCTGTAAGAAAATATATAAAGCAAAGTATTATAATCCAAATTTCTCTGGGACTGGACAAACACACACACAAATCAAGTAACTAGTAATGAGTTCTTCTAACAGAGACTCGGATGATGATGAAGAAAATGAAACTAAACTTTGCAACGATCACTAAAAACCAAGAGGTCCTGAAGCAGACAAGCAGCTGCTCTGTCCAAGGGTAAGAAGTCTGAGAGGTCAGGAATAATACTGACTTTGTGAAAAACCATCTGGGAATTTCCAGAGCAGCAGCAGGTGGAGTCATAGATCAGTGAGAGACTTGCTGTTAGCTTGTAGCTGAGAGCTATCGTGCGAAGTTTAAATTTGGTTAGTCACTATACCACTGCCCTGGACTGAAGAGTAAAGTGTGTTCTAATTCTGCATATATGAGTATGAAGGTATATGTGTCTACATGTATTTGTTGGTCTTTGATAGTGACAGAGTTTGGCATCCTTTTCTTCTGCCTAAGGCTGCATCCTACCACACCCTTGAGTATATGTTAGGCTTTAATTACATATTAATGCCACCCTCTGAACTCAGACAACCTCCATTCTAAACACGGGATTTGGTATTCCTGGCAGCTCAAGACCCCGCCTGCAATGCAGGAGACCTAGGTTCAATCCCTTGGTCACGAAGATCCCCTGGAGAAGAAAACGGCTACACACTCCAGTATTCTTGCCTGAAGAATCCCGTGGACAGAGGAGCCTGAAGGGCTACAGTCCACGGGGTCACAAAGAATCAGACCTGACAGAGCAACTAACTTTTTTTCACTTTTTAACCAAGAAAAAGGTTTCTCTCCACTAAACCTTTTCCTTCAGAGTAAAGTCTTATACCCACCCTCTTCCAAGGTAGATTAACAAAATCTGTATCATTTTCAACCAGAATTGGTCAATTTTTTTAGGAAATGTTAAAGGCACATCAAAATTATCTGCCACTTGATAGCATGCAGTGAGAACATAGTCTCTTCTTTGTGATACTCCTACAAATATACCCAATTTGAATCTCAGGATGAGGAAACATTCAACAAGCCTAAATGGAGGCACATCTCTACAAAATAATTGGCCTATAGTCGTCAGAAGTGTCAACATCATAAACATCAAAGTACCCTTCTGACAGGATCCTTCACTATACAGCCATCAAAACTTGAATAGGGTCTGAGGATTAGATAGTAATACTGTATTAAGTGCTAAGTTCTCAATTGGCATTGTTGTTTTACTGCTGTAGAGGAAAAAAGAAGTTTGTTTCTAAGAAAGAGGAAATATATCCTAAAGTATTAGGAGGGTACTGGGGCACCAGGTAGACAACTTAACTCCCAAATGGCTCAGGTAAACAAGTTTCTGAACTGTACTTGAAACTGTTTTATAGGTTTGAGATCATTTCAAAATAATTTTTTTTTAATTTTATTTTTAAACTTTACAATATTGTATTAGTTTTGCCAAATATCGAAATCAATCCACCACAGGTATACCTGTGTTCCCCATCCTGAACCCTCCTTCCTCCCCATACCCTCCCTCTGGGTTGTCCCAGTGCACCAGCCCCAAGCATCCAGTATGGTGCATCGAACCTGGACTGGTGACTCGTTTCATACATGATATTATACATGTTTCAATGCCATTCTCCCAAATCTCCCCACCCTCTCCCTCTCCCACAGAGTCCATGAGACTGATCTATACATCAGTGTCTCTTTTGCTGTCTCGTACACAGGGTTATTGTTACCATCTTTCTAAATTCCATATATATGCGTTAGTATACTGTATTGATGTTTTTCTTTCTGGCTTACTTCACTCTGTATAATAGGTTCCAGTTTCATCCATCTCAAAATAATTTTTGAGTGATGTTTCTTAAAAACAAAACAAAATAAAAATCCCAATCTCCATATTGCATTTAGTAAAGGAACACAAATACTGAATCTTAAAAACTGAGAGATACAGAGAACCAATAAAATGTGTCTAAATGTCAAGTTCAAGCACATTTTTTAGACTCTTGGAAAAGCATCTAAAGAGATTTAAGAGGTAACAAGGATTTAAAGTCTGCCTTTTAAAGTAATAGAAAGATCATCCAGGGTATACTGGGCATAATCAGAAACACCTTCAGACTTTAATTTTTTTTAATACTGATTATAGTGTTGTCTCTCTTTTTAAATACCTTTTACTTGTTAATACTCTTAATGGAAAAAACTGAACTATAAACAATTTCTGGGGACAAGATAAGCAATTCAGCATGAACTTGCAATCACAGAGGACTGAAAAATGACATCACTGTATACATATAATCTCCTCTATGCTCCGCACTCATCTCTGTCAATAGCCACATCTGGTTTTTTTTTGGAGCTTCTCAGAAACAACTTGGCCTGAGTCAGAATTATGTACACGATGAGCACCTTTATCTTCCAAGGAAGACGCTGTTCTTGACCAACTTCAATGGGACATATATTTGCTTTTCTAACAGGTCTGCATATTTCAGATTTCTACTATTTGAGAAAGCGATCCTCCGGGTTCAAGGTATATAGGTCACAAAACAGCAAACCAGCTACTTTGGAATCATTAACTCCACAAGATAACTACAGTTAAAGATGATTATTAGGCCAGAGAGCAAATGTATCTCAACCTACCAGAATGTAGCATTTTTAACCTGCCATGCACTTCCTAGAGGCAGTATGTCCTGTACCTTTAGAAGGTAAATACAAGATCCAATGACATCATAACCACAGACAAAATCATTCACAAAAGTGGACAAAGATGTGGAAAAATGACAGAACCATTTCTAGTGGGGCATGTAATTTTTCTTCTGCTTAACACATTTTGTAGATTTCTCTAATAGAACACTTTAAGCAAAGAGAAACAATGGGATAGTATATTTCAGATGCATTTGTACTAATTATGGAAAATGGACTGTGAAAAATCAGAGGTTTTTTTCTCCCCTCACTTCAGAACCTGAGAAATTCTAATCATAAAGTACATAAAATTATTATAAAGACTTAATTTCATAAATATTTTTACAATTCTGTATTTAATATAAAGCAAGTTCACGTATTTTCAAACTCCCCATTTTCCAAAAGTAGAGGAACTCAATCTTGAAAAGTTGATTTTTAAAAATCATGACATTCTTCCATGAAATTGAGAGTAATTTTGAACACCTTTCCTTCTTTGCACCTTTGAATTAACACTGGCATGTTTCTGTTATCACAAGACTTTGAAAAAGGAACATTCATAAAAATGCATATCAATTAAATTCAAAAAAATCCTCATACTCCCTGACTAGATTAAAAAATTCCTTAAGAGACAAGACCATGTTAGTTTAACAAGTGTAAGCTCAGCTCCTAGCAGAGTGCTTGGAATATACAGATGATTACTCAGCCCATATTTTTACATATACTTATAGTAAACCACCAGGGACAGAGAAGCCTGGCAGGGGTCACAGTCATGCAGTCCATGGGGCTGCAGAAAGTCAGACACAACTGAGCACACACAGACCCAAATGACCGCATCTCAGGTGCTATTACCATTCTCTGCCTCAAGAAGGCTCCCTGCAGCTAATGCTTAAAAGGACTACTGGGGACCAGAAAATCGCTCCAAATTAATAAAGATCTCTTCCAACCCAGCTGCTCCCAGGGAGAAGAGATAGATGACTTCAACCCATTAAATATTTAGCAAATACCATTAAGAGATACTCTGAGAGACAACAGAAGACCAGAGTTGAAGTAGGGAAGGTTCAATCATCTTTAAGAAGAATTAAAGTTACTTAAGTGCAGTATATCTGGCCTTCACATATATCATTTAGCCTCAAAGAAATCTGGGCAAATCGCAAATTTTATTAAAAAAAAAAAAAAAAGGCTCAAAGACATAACTTTAAAAGTTAAGTTGTGAGCACAAGGTCAAGATTTAAACCCAGATTTGTTTAAAACCAAATCTCATGTCCTAACCAATGTACATTACCTCAGAACAAAATTTAGTTTCATCTTAAAAATTTTAAATCAAAAAATTGACAAATTACATACATTTATAAAATAAACAAGTTACAACAAATAAAAATTAAAATAAATAAAAAATTATCTTCTTTTTAAAGCAAGCACACTCACCTGCCCTGCTTTACTGAACCGGTGGCCTGCCAATATCATATGAAACGCATATTTTCTAACCATGGGACTCTTCATGTTTATAAAGCAATGTGCCGCCTGTTCCAAAAGAAGTGCACTTCGAAGATCAGAATCCTATTGAATGTTTAAAGAAAAAGGTTAATTTCACAAAAATTATAGTTAATTAGTGAAAAAACATTTTCTTCCTTAAAATGATATACAGCGTATCCAATATAAATTAGAAGTATCTGAGGACAGAGATCAAGAGACAATCCAGTCTTGATGATTCTTTCTTCCAATAAGCACAAATTTTAAAAAAAGTTCAAATAAGTCTCTACCATGAAATATTTTCTTTCGCTTTAAATAAAGCCAAAAGTCTGATTGTGATATGCACCATGCAATAAATCTGTGAAGAAATGCAATCCCTTTTCAAATGGCAAAAAAAGATTATAAACTGAGAATTAATACAGGTATACTGACTTGAACCAGAAAACGGAGTACAGAAAAACAGATTCATATCTAATTTCTTCTGGAAACGGATCTGTGACATACAATAGCCTATTTCTATTCATCCAATAAAAGAGGAAAGCCAAAACAGAATGTGTGCAGATCATTAAATAATCAAATCTGTTACTTTATCCTCTATAAAGGTTTACTATACTTAAAAGGAATTCTCAGTTTTGCTCTAGTTTAAAACAGCCAAAGAAACTGCTTTTCATTAAAACATCCAGAAGGTTTCCCCTTCAAAGATTATCACCTACTATTAGTATATTAGTAAATGGTACAACTCAAATTAGTTTCCACTGCAACTGACTTATGACAGAGTCTACAAAAACCACGTTGTGCATTTATAGCCTCACCCATAGGGACAATCTTTCAACTAACAGAGCCATCATCACTTGACAAATAACTGAGAAAGTACTGAAGGTTGCTGATCAAGCATCAACAACATTTTCACCAAACTTTCTCTAGCTTTTCAGCTGTTCTCAAGCTGAACTTACCATGCCCTTCCATGTGTTCTGCTCCATTATTTTCCCCAGGGAAAGTTGAAAACAGAAAACATTGACTTTAAATGCAATAATTTCAACAAATTATAGTCACATCAAAAGTGTTCATAGACTACTGATTACTGCAACTACCTCCATAGCAATCATAAAATTATATCAGAGCGGAAACATCTGAGGAAAAGCATTCAGTAAATGGTAGATATTATCTATTTCAGACCCCCTCATAACAAAAACTAAATGATCAGATGATTTTCTTAGTTAATTAGATCCAAAAGCTAGTGAGTAGGAAAATTAGGAATGTATAGTTAACAAGCAGTTGTTAACCAAGGCATCAGAATTACTTGGGGAAGATAGGGCGCTTACTTCTCTATTTTTTTTAGGAAAATGCTTTCTTCTTAAAAAATTATTAAATATGGCCTCTTTTTTTTTTTCCCCTTTAAGAATGAATGTTTGAAGAAAAAAAGGAAGTATCTTTCTTCCCCACTTCATGCCTCATCTGACTCCGGGATAACTGCCATTACCCACCTGGCGCTGGTCCGTGTCACTTCTCTCTTTCTAAATAGGTATGTACTTATATGTTAAATGCCACAGCTTTTCTTATACAGAAATAGTATTACACAGAGTATTATCTCACTTTTTACCTTAGTATCAGACATCTTTCCAAAACATCTACATCTCTCATTTCTTTTAAAGCCATGCCGTATTCTATTATATAAATGCATAATTTATTAATATAGTCTCCACTTGATTGATTCAATATTGCCACACATTTTTACTACTACAAAAAAAAACTCTTCCATAAACATCTCTAAAAATATTTTTAATAACTGTACAAATATTTTTATTAGACAGTGTTTGGAAATAGAAGTGCTGAGTTAATGAAAGCTATGCATATACTTCAAATTCCAATCAATATATAATGTATATTGATACAAAAAAGGTCATATCAGTAAAAAAAACTCTTGGAGAGTAAGAGTTTATTTTCTACTCTACCCAGCCAAAAATAAATTTTAAGATTTTTGACCTTTTTCATAAAAGAAAAATAATACTTAGTTCCTCAACTTAGACTTCTTTAATAGTAAGGCTGTTCATCTACCATATGTTTAAGAGTCTTTGTACTTTTTCTGCAAACTGCCCGTTAAGCCCATGTGTGAATGGGTTTTTGTGATTATCTAGTTTGTAAGAACCCTTTGTACACTTAATCAATATTAAGCCTTTGTCATACATTTGCAAATAGTATTTCCCAATTTTGCTATAAAAGAGTCTATTCTTTAGTAGTCAAACATACTATTTTCAGTTTCATGGCTTCAAAATACTGCAAACTAAGAAAGAATGTTATCATTCCTAAATTAAAAAAAAACGCTCTTCCATATTTTCTTCTCTGTGTGTGCATGTGGATGTTCAGTCACTCAGTCATGTCCGACTCTTTGTGACCCTATGGACTGCAGCCCACCAGGCTCCACTGTTCATGGAATTTTCCAAGCAAAGAATGGTTGCCATTTCCTACTCCAGGGATCCTCCTGACCCAGGGACCAAACCCATGTCTCTTGCATTTCCTACAGTGGCAGGCAGATTCTTTACCACTGCACCACCTGGGAAGCTCCGTATTTTCTTTGAGGTTGTTTTGTTTTTTTCATATTTTAGCTTAATCAAGCTATAATTATATTATGCAATGAGTAAGATAGGAATCAGTTAATCAGGTGTCACAATACCATTCAGTGATTAATCTAACATTTCCCACTAATTTAGGTTTCTCAATGGAGTCAGTTTAACTCCAATAAATTTCTCAAGTTTATTCCCAGCAATGCACACACATCCATACACACACACATACATGCACACACAGAACATAAAAACATCTTAATTCTCTACAGAGCTTCATTATCCTGCAAAACTTGGTGGGCAGCAATCCTGGACATTCTGATTAAAATAAGGAATATTCACTAGACAATTCTGGTGGTGTGTAATGATTCTATTAAGATTGTACATCAGTTGAGAACCAGGACAGTAAATCCTCAACAGTCTCTAACTGGATTGACCAATTCAAGAAAGACATGGCAAGTCCACAGCATATATTAACTTAGCTGAAGCAAAATGTGCCCCTGCGTTCAGTAAAGCTGCTGAGAGTTGATCTGCAGGGCTAAACACTGCACTTATATCTCACTGCAGCTTTGTTTTTTGCTTAGTTCCTGTCTTACAGAGACACCTAAAGTAGGAAAACATTGCTTTGAAACCAAAAAATGGCCCCGAAAAGAATGCTAACTACCATCAGTGTTGATGGAAGAAAAATGGCAGAATGTCACAGAGGGACAGTTTTATCCAAAAAGCAGAGGCTTTGAATGTTTGAAGTACACAATTTTACTTCAGTGGCAATTCACAACCATGCTATGACAAGGCCATCATGCATGCTCTATGAGGAGCTGAGAAAAGAAAAAACCCATGGTGCCACTTCAGCAAGAACTCCAGTCTGTGAACTTTGCCCACAACCAGATATAAAATCATTTGGGGTAGAGGCTTCAGTAAAAACTTCCATAAAAACACAGCTGATAAGGACAACAAACTTCACTGAATCAGATCTCAAAGATGGCATGGCACTAAGATTTTTTTCCTTTGCATAACTGTGAAATTAATAGGAAAGGTGCTAACAGCTGACCAACGTACCACAGGAACAGAACAGTTCCTCCCAAGCTGGAGAAACTAATAAAAAACTGCTGCTATTACCATACCTCTAATAAGCTCATTTATTTGCATTTAAATGGAGTAACACACAAAAAGCATTACAGGACCAGAATAAATGTTCAACACAGAAATACAGACACAAGTAGAGGGAAAGCATCATGCTTTAAAGCACCAAATTTAGACATACTACCTATATGCTGATAAATGTGACATGTTTTATCATTAAGCTGCATTTGCTCTGCCATGCTGAAAAACCCAGAGCACGACCCAAGAATAAGATCCACTTGCCCACAAACTTACAGTGCAAACAACAAACTCAAAGCTCAACTCTTCATCCAGGCCTCACAGCTGTCAAGTGCTATAATGGTATTAACACAACACTAGGAAAAACAATTCCTGAGTGTCAAGACTATGTGACTCAGTTCTCGACCCTCAGGATAAATGCACTTGTCATTTTATACAGCTTTTCCAGTGAACAAGAGTACAATAAATATAATTATTAGCTAAAATTTAATAATCTTAGACACATTATGCCTAGCAGTCTCTACTTTCAAGTTACTTCAAAGAAATACCTGAAAAGCACAGTAGAAAAGGCCACTAAAAATCACAACTTCCAGGGAAATACACACATTCACCCCCATCTTTCACCCCAAAGCAGTAAAAGACAATAATAAATTTTCTAGAATTTTATGACAAAATAAATCATCCAGCTTTGAAAAAGGGTTTAAAAAAGAGTTGGAAAGAAAAAACAGTGAAAGAAAATAATGTTACAATGAGACACAAGAATCTGCTCTAATAAAAGAAATTTTATTCCAAGCTTCTAAACCATAAACTCCTTTTACAGTTACTGATAATTCCTAGGCTGAAAAACATGGCCAACATATTCAAACCTAAGTTAAGAGTATTTATTAAAAGACAGAACATCAACACACTCAACACACTCAGCTCTACCAAACAGGTTAATGTCTGACAACTGTTTGTATTGGTCAGTGTCCACATAGTATCAATTATAAAATATTTTTAATATCATCCCTTAGCCTACTTAGTAGTATCCTAAGAAACCTTTATAGAATAATTAATGGTTCAGCTCAACAAACATCTGTAAATCATATACTATGTGTCAAGCCCAGTGTTAGGCACTAGGGAAAAACAAAGTTGAAAGCAACAGTTTCCTATCTCCAAGAAGCTAACAGCTTAAACATAAATTTTCAGTATATGCTATGGTGGTCTCACAGCATGTAAGAGGGCAGGACAGATACACTGAAGAAACCTGGGTACTGTCTGAAGGATCTGACTGAGAGCGGAACCACTGAACTGAGGTGAAGAAAAGATGAAATGGGACAAAGTCCAGGAGAAGGACATTAAGGACATGAACCAGGGTAGTAGTAGGAGGGATTTTAAAAAGAGAAAGATAAGTGAAATATTTGAAGTTATAACAAGAACACATATTTAAGAAGTTAAAATATCCTGTGTCACTAACAGTATAGAACACTATAGGAGCATCTCAAATAGTTTCTGCCTTGAGCAAATTAGGAGCTGGGTGGCTGTAATTTAAGATCATGATCTACAAAGTATTAAGTTTAGTTATTGATATGTAGACTCAAAGGTGCACTGGAAACACTTGAATAGGTGAGTCTAAAAGACAGTTGGTCATTCAAATCTAAAGTTCCAGGCCAATCAAATCTAAAGCTCCAGGGCTGCAGAGATTTGAGACTGAAAATCATAACTGTAAACAGATGACAAAAAAGTAAAAAGGCACAATGGTCCAAGGGTTAAAACCCTAGGTTAAGTTAATATTTAAGGGGCAAACAAAGGTGTTTGTTTTTTCTGTTCTTGAGCACTCATCTAAAAAAACATGTCTTTAATCATACTACTGCCATTCTTTACAAGCCTATAGTCAATGCAACTTAATATTGTTGGAAACCTGAAATAGCAGCTATAAGCAGGTTTTTCATCCTTCTGAAATATTCATAATATAGAATTTTTAAAATGTTTAGGATGATTTAGCAAGTTCATATGAATAAAAACAAAATTAAAAATTCCCGAATATTTTTAAGTGTTGATTTTTACATCAGGAATGATGTATATGCATGTTGCTTTAAATACTGTTATCCATAAGCAAAACCTAATTCACAGAAGACATACAATGCATGGTTGTGGTTAATAATCATGTAGACTTAAAATGTATAAATAAAATAAATCCTGTTTACAAAACATTGCATTTAAAATTAATTCTACAAATTACTAAAGTAGCCAGGTTATAAATTCCAAAAAAGAGATCCCCCTTTCATTTCATTCTGCATACCCTTCTCAAGAAGAAAGAAAATACTTTTTAAAAAATATGAAGCAATACTAATTAAAACAAGTACTACACAGTTTTAGTACCTCACTGGTCAACCGTATTAGGAGAGCTGCAGCCTCTGAATATTTGCCTTGGCTTTTTAAGATTTCAGCACTAAGCAATACACATCTTTCAGCCAATACCATATTCCTAAAGAAAAATAGTCAAGAAAAATATAATTAGCACTATAATAATATTGTAGTACATCACAGTAACCATGAGTTCAACAAAAACTTCCAATTCTAAAAGAAATCTGTATCATATATCATATATATGCTAGAACATAACCAGAACCAGCAGTTAGTAAACAAAACCTGCTTTCAGACATAAAGGAAGGTACACATTTCACCCAGATTTCTCTTCTTTCCTTACTGTAAACTCTGGTTATGTGTATTTCATTTTACTGACTACTTTCAGGAATAATGAGACATTTTCTTTGTGGTAGTACTACTGGAGATATTGAGGAGCTAGTGCTGTCTAGCTGTTTCTGACCAAAATCTTCTTTTTGAAAATATTAAATCAGCTGATTTTTCTCATGGACTTCTACCATCAAAAATCTAGAATTGGATTATTTATTCTTGAATAAAAATAAATGAAAACTGAGAAATTTCAAGATGGAATCCTTTTGTTCAGAAATACAGCTGACCCTAGAACAAGTCAGGGGGTGGGGCTGCTGACCGCCCAGTGTAGTCAAAAATATGCGGTTGGCCCTCAGTACCCAAAGTTACATATCCATGGATTCAACCAACCTAGGATTGTGTAGTACTGTAGTACATATTTTGTGAAAAAATACACGTATAAGTTGGACCCGCAGAGTTCAAACCCATTTTGATCAAGGGTCAACTGAAGCAGCAAAGTTCTTCTCATTTTACATTCTAATCCTTATATGAAAATACCACTTGACCTTAAAATTACAACCAAAGATCACTAACTTGAAGGCCATTCTGAAGTTATACTTTTAAAATACAATTCATTGCTTCCAAAATTACTGTAGTGATCTGTGATAAACTTTCTACAAACCATGATATTTCTTAGAGGGTTGGTATTTATGACTATCTGAGAATGTTTTGGGCTCCCCAGGTGGCTCAGTGGTAAAGAATCCGCCCGCCAATACAGGAGACATGGGTTTGATCCCTGGGCTGGGAAGATCCCCTGGAGAAAGAAATGGCAACCCACTCAAGTATTCTTTCCCGGGAAATCCCATGGACAGAGGTGCCTGGTGGGCTACAGTCCACGGGGTCACAAAGAGTCGGACATGACTTAGCAACTAAACAACAACTTACATATACTACAACACGCTCAAAATGCTCAGTTCTTAAAGAATCTTTAGTAAACTTTGTAAATCTAACGCAATTGTTTTATTTTTGTCTTCACAAATTCCCCCATATGATCAGTTATGAAGTCACAAGCCTACCACAAGTCTAGGACTTTATTGTTTCTTTAAGCAACATTTTAAACTCATTGTGTCAAGCAGTGAAAGTGCTACAGATACAAGCGTTTCTAAAACAAAATCCCTATCTAAAAGCAAAAACTGACATAAAACAGATAATGATGAATAGAGTACAACTAATTTTTATTATGATATGAGAGATAAAGGAGGGAAGGGAAAGCTTCATAAGAAATTTATCCAGATAAATAGGACTGCATCAGTTAAAAAGTGGGACGTGGCATTCTAAGGGCACTGCTAAAGTATACTGTATTTTAAGAAAATTTATTTATATTTTAATATTTCTCAGATCTGGGAGATTCTTAAAATTGCTATGCATAACTAATGTAGTGTTTCTAATTTATCCCCAGATATCTATTACATTTATGATAAACCTTACCAATCATGGTAACTTAGAAGGAGGATTATACAGTAAATGTGTATTTAGTTAAGTCTGTATTTAGAAAAAGCATACAATCTGTTGTGAACAGGAGGACAAAACCAGATTGTCATATAGCTATCTGGGTCAATGGATATTTTCACTTTTGTCTTGCATCATTCCACATGAATCTCGCCAAAAGCTCTGGGCTTCATGAATAATTCTTCTCAGAGAAAGGACTTTACAGGACTTCATGAGAACTTGAGCCCTTTGTGGAGAAAGGACTTTAAAGGACTTCAGGCTTCCTTACTGCCTCCCTCTCACAGTTCTTCTACATTCTGAAACTCTTTTTCAGAATTCTTCAAAGGTTCCTCTTTGACAGAAGGCTGTTTCTTCTGCCAGAAACTTCCAATATATTCTCAAACAATTATAAAAAGGGCAGGGTTTGATACTGGCTCAACCATTTATCAACTGCATCCCCTTCAGTTCAGTTGCTCAGTCGTCTCTGACTCTTTGTGACCCCATGGACTGCAGCATGCCAGGCCTCCCTGTCCATCACCAACTCCCAGAGCGTATTCAAACTTACGTTCATTGAGTCAATGATGCCATCCAACCATCTCATCCTCTGTCGTCCCCTTCTCCCCCCACCTTCAATCTTTCCCAGCATCAGGGTCTTTTCAAATGAGTCAGTTCTTCACACCAGGTGGCCAAAGTACTGGAGTTTCAGCGTCAGCATCAGTCCTTCCAATGAACATTCAGGACTGATTTCCTTTAGGATTGACTGGTTGGATCTCCTTGCAGTCCAAGGGACTCTCAAGAGTCTTCTCCAACACCACAGTTCAAAAACATCAATTCTTTGGTGCTCAGCTTTCTTTATAGTCCAACTCTTCATATCCATACATGCTGCTGCTGCTGCTAAGTCATTTCAGTTATGTCCGACTCTGTGCGACCCCATAGACAGCAGCCCACCAGGCTCCCCAGTCCCTGGGATTCTCCAGGCAAGAACTCTGGAGTGGGTTGCCATTTTCCTTCTCTAATGCATGAAAGTGAAAGTGAAGTCGCTCAGTTGTGTCTGACTCTTAGTGACCCCATGGACTCCAGTCTACCAGGCTCCTCCTTCCATGGGATTTTCCAGGCAAGAGTACTGGAGTGGGTCTCCACTGCATTTTCCACATCCATACATGACTACTGGAAAAACCACAGCCTTGACTCCACAGACCTTTGTTGGCAAAGTAATGTCTCTGCTTTTGAATATACTGTCTAGGTTGCTCATAACTTTTCTTCCAAGGAGCAAGTGTCTTTTAATTTCATGGCTGCAGTCACCATCTGCAGTGATTTTGGAGCCCCCCAAAATAAAGACTCTCATTGTTTCCACTGTTTCCCCATCTATTTCCCATGAAGTGATGGGACCAGATGCCATGATCTTCGTTTTCTGAATGTTGAGCTCTAAGCCAACTTTTTCACTCTCCTCTTTCATCAAAAGGCTCTTAAGTTCTTCTTTGCTTTCTGCCATAAGGGTGGGGTCAATTGCATATCTGAAGTTATTGATATTTCTCCCGGCAATCTTGATTCCAGCCTGCGCTTCATCCAGCCCAGCGTTTCTCATCATTTACTCTGCATATAAGTTAAATAAGCAGGGTGACAATATACAGCCTTGATGTACTCCTTTCCCAATTTGGAACCAGTCTGTTGTTCCATGTCCAGTTCTAACTGCTGCTTCCTGACCTGCATACAGATTTCTCAAGAGGCAGATCAAGTGGTCTGGTATTCCCACCTTTTGAAGAATTTTCCAAAGTTTGTGGTGATTCACGCAGTCAAAAGCTTTGGAATAGTCTATAAAGCAGATGTTCTTCTGGAACTCTCTTGTGCAATTTCAATAATCCAATGGATGTTGGCAATTTGATCTCTGGTTCCTCTGCCTTTTCTAAAACCAGCTCGAACATCTGGAAGTTCATGGTCCACATACTGTTGAAGCCTGGAGAATTTTGGGCAATACTTTACTAGCATGTGAGATGAGTGCAACTGTGTGATAGTTTGAGCATTCTTTGGGAATGGAATGAAAAGTGACCTTTTCCAGTCCTGTGGCCACTGCTGAGTTTTCCAAATTTGCTGGCATATTGAGTGCAGCACTTACACAGCATCATCTTTTAGGATTTGAAATAACTCAACTGGAATTCCATCACCTCCACTAGCTTTGTTCATAGTGTTTCTTCCTAAGGCCCACTTGACTTCACATTCCAGGATGTCTGGATCTAGGTGAGTGATCATACCATCGTGATTATCTGGGGCATGAAGATCTTTTTTGTATAGTTCTTCTGTGTATTCTTGCCACCTCTTCTTAATATCTCCTGCTTCTCTTAGGTGCATACCATTTCTGTCCTTTATTGAGCTCATGTTTGCATGAAATGTTCCCTTGGTATCTCTAATTTTCTTGAAGAGATCTCTAGTCTTTCCCATTCTGTTGTTTTCCTCTATTTCTTTGCACTGATCACTTAGGAAGGCTTTCTTATCTCTCCTTGCTATTCTTTGGAACTCTACATTCAAGTGGGTATATCTTTCCTTTTTTCCTTTGCTTTTCGCTTCTCTTCTTTTCACAGCTGTTTTTAAGGCCTCGTCAGACAACTATTTGGCTTTTTTTGCATTTCTTTTTGTTGGAGATGGTCTTGATCCCTGTCTCCTGTACAATGTCACGAACCTCCATCCATAGTTCCTTAGGCACTCTATCAGATCTAATCCTTTGAATCTATTTCTCACTTCCACTGTATAATCATAAGGGATTTTATTTAGGTCATAACTGAATAGCCTAGTGGTTCTCCCTACTTTCTTCAATTTAAGTCTGAATTTGGCAATAAGGAGTTCATGATCTGAGCCACAGTCAGCTCCTGGTCTTGTTTGTGCTGACTGCCCAAAGCTTCTCCATCTTTGGCTGCAAAGAATATAATCAATCTGATTTCGGTGTTGACCATCTGGTGATGTCCATGTGTAGAGTCTTCTCTTGTGTTGTTGGAAGAGGGTGTTTGCTATGACCAGTGTGTTCACTTGGCAGAACTCTATTAGCCTTTGCCCTGCTTCATTCTGTACTCCAAGGTCAAATTTGCCTGTTACTCCAGGTGTTTCTTGACTTCCTACTTTTGCATTCCAGTCCCCTATAATGAAAAGGACATCTTTCTTTGGGTGTTAGTTCTAGAAGGTCTTGTAGATCTTCACAGAACCGTTCAACTTCAGCTTCTTCAGCATTACTGGTTGGGGCATAGACTTGGATTACCGTGATATTGCACGGTTTGCCTTGGAAACAAACAGATCATTCTGTCGTTTTTGAGATTGCATCCAAATACTGCATTTCAGACTCTTCTGCTGACTATGAAATTTACTCCATTTCTTCGAAGGGATTATTGCCCACAGTGGTAGACATAATGGTCATCTGAGTTAAATTCACCCATTCCAGCAAGTTAAACTCTTTTGTTTCAATCTCCTTGTGGGTAGAATGCAGTAATAATAGTATCCACCGTTTCATACGTTTGTTGTAAAGATTAAATGAGCATATAAATTACTTTGGCACAGTGGTAAACGCTGAGTGCTAAATCAGTGTTAATCTTTATTACTAGTGCTGTATTCTAAACACATTATTATGACTACTACTTCAACACTATAGCAGACAAAGCTACCTTTGTGTCCCCATCTTTTAATTTTTCCATTCTACATAGAAAAGGCTAGTATTAATCTTTCTGAAAAATAACCATGTCAAAGCTCTACTCAAATATTCAGTAACTCCCCATTTATTAAACATAAATCTTAACCACAGCTTAAAAATAGTAATAAATGAGAGTTAATGTTCTCCCACACTGATTTCTCTCAAAACACCTTTTCATATACACAAAACCCTCTAATCTAGCCCAGGCTCTCTTCCTTTTCTCCAGTAATGTTACATCCAAAATATTGTTCCTGCCAACCAAAATTCCTGAAATGGCTTTATGGTTCTCAAATCCCAACCACGTTTCTTTCAAGGTCTATTCCTCAAACATACCATAAAACCTGCTCTGGACCAACTTTCATAGTCTCCTTTACAGGTGGTGAGTTCTAACTTCCATGGAGTTTCAACAGAACTCACTACATGTACAAAACGTTTCTCATTTTCTTCCCGAGACCATTATCTACCTCTCTGTATTTGCCTATTTAACAAGGAAAAGTTCAAACTAGCCAATTCCTGGCTTAACAGTAATTAAAGTTAAAAATGTTCTCAAAACACAAATCTCCCTCAATGAAACAAGTAAGTTCAACATTACATATAACTAATTCCTAACTGTACATCTTTCCAGGAAAGGAAAATGTAGTAAAACACTGGTTTTAAATGATCACCTCATCTATATATTAACTTGATTTGGGAGCTTAAGATTAAAACATAAAAAAACAAAGAACCACTTATATCTAATTACAATATAAATGTCAAGTTTATCTCTAAAGGGATAGAACATAAATATTCTAGTCACCTACTTGCAGATATCCCTATATGTCTGAATTGCTGTATCCATATAATGTGCAGGGTATGGCCTGGGTGCTCCTGGCTGAAGAAAAGCTGACACAGCTGCCATTTCCTAGAGGGAAAGACATCACAGTATTTCAAAACGAGAAAGTTCTTGCCGTCAGTTTAGCATTCAGAGTCTAAAAACTGGAATGCAGTTCACTGAATTTTTTTATGTAGCCATATATATAAATTCGATAGCCTAATGCAGACTTGGAAATAATTACGTTTATATGCTTTCAGTTTTAAAGTTCTCCAATCACATTCCAAAGTCTGTCACTCACTATTTAAATGAGTGTTTTTCAAGAAGACCTAGTAAACACTTTTGGTCATGGTCTGTAACTATCAAGTAAGATTTCTGCTGCCACCTCCTCGTTACTGCCTATTCCTTAGAGACTAGAGAACAGACCAATGATAGAACCATAGAGAGAGAAACAGAGTGCATCTGTTTCCAATTTATTGGCTTCAATATTTGAAAACAGAGCTCATAACAACTTGTACTATATACCTTTCACCTCTTACAAACTCTATGGTTCATATGCTGTATCAGAAGGCACAAAAACCATTTCTGAAACCAATCTGTCAGCTTTTTAGGACTTCTTACTTCAAAGACCCATTCCATTGTTAATAATTCAAATAATACACAATGGTGCTAAAGGATTTAAAAATGAAGATAAGGGGCTTCCCTGGCAGTCCAATGCAGGGAGGCACGGGTTCCATCCCTAGTGGGGAACTAGGATCCTGCATGCCTCACTGTGAAGCCAAAAAAGAGAAAAGAAATGAAGATAAAAATGAAGGTTTTGGATTCTTAGTAAAATACTGTATTACATTCATACTTGTAGTCTCATATAGACCAACTTTTAATAAAAATTTAACTAGAAATAAATGAAACTTCCATAAATCGGAGGGAAATTTGCTAATGCCAACCTACTTTTAGGATGAATAAACACTTTACTGCAACAGTTTTTAAAATAGAGGAAAAAACACAAAAATAATTTATGTAAAAACTGGGATATGTTTAAAGCCTTTAACCCGATAGACTATTTAAGTTCCATGACAGTATGAACCCTGCCTATTTCAGAATATCTGTATCCTCAGCATCCAACGCAAAAATTTATTGAAGAAACTGAACGAAAATATGTGATCTCCATGTGACAAAATTTTCTACGGCTCTGAAACATCATGTTTTCTTAACTAGCTTATATTTTGATTAATAAATATAATGAATACACACAGGATTCTATATTACACAAAAAAACTAAAATACATTACATATGTAGCATGAAAGTGGAAATGTTGGTCACTCAGTCATGCCTGACTTTTTGAGATCCCATGGACTGTAGCCCACCAGACTTCTCTGTCCATGGAATTCTTGAGGCAAGAATACTGGAGTGGGTAGCCATTCCCTTCTCTAGGGGATCTTCCCAACCTTGAACCCACATCTCCTGCACTGCAGGCAGATTCTTAACCATCTGAGCCACCAGGGAAGCCCCATATATAACACTATATAAAAATACATTATATTTGCTACATATGCACTATATATACTACACACACACACACACACACACACACACACACACACATCAATAAAAGTATACTAAGGAAAAAATCCTGTAAGAAAAACAGGCTTTGAATTCTAAGTCACTTTCTAATTTAATTCTACAAGAAATCACAAATCAATATACATACAAGCTAACAATTTCTAAAGATACAATGAGAACATTCAGAATGATCACCCCAAGTAACTGCATGATCTTCAATAATCAACCATTAAATCATTTCTTACAGTATACAGTAACGGGTTAACACATTTTACAAAGACTTTCGTCAAGAACTGGAGTGACCTACTTAACCTTCAGCTAGTTATGACAAATTAAACTACAACATAAACTGTATTTCTCCAAAAATTTTTTTTTGGTTTTCTGTGATGTACCTTTTAACTTTATAGTTAAAATAATTAAGTATCTTAATTTTCATCAAAAATGGCAGGCAGTATAGTCTGTGATCAATTATCTACTATGCGAATGGTATATAGGAAGGTGGTATCAGTACAAACAATTTTTATTCATTCAAAAATAGTTTTGCTTAGACAAGGGGATCAAAAATAACAAATACAGAATTATAACCTTCAGCAAGAAAGGAAAAAGCTCCGAACTTAGCTGTTGCCCAAGCAGGAGCTTTTGTAATCTATGCTTTAAGAAAATAAAAAATGAATGCCTACTCTGTCTGTGTGCGTGTGACTGGGGGGCCGGGGGTGTCTCTCTAGAGAGGTATACTCCCAGCCTTGCACAGCTCTTGCTCAAGGCAGGCTGCAGTTCTTTCCCTGCTTACCTTCACAACAATTCCACTGGTTACGAGTTCTTTTCTCTACCCCAGGGTTCACAAACTGGTTTTGCATACTTTTTTTATTTCTTGGGATAACCTCCACCATGCTAAGCTGCCTCACACAACACCTTATGCTCTGGTTACAAAGATACATAGTTTTTATGAGGACTCTACCAGACCAATTTTTCTCTAAGGCTTATTATTTTTAGGGTAATTATAGACTACAATGATTTTTAGGTGTGCATATGTTATAGTAGCTATGCCTTTACTTTCCAGTGTTCAATTATTTTTCCTTCATATGCATCTACTAATATGCCCAATACGCCACTAATTTGACTCCATCTAAATGGTTTAAATGCAGTATTAGTCAGATTGTAGACAGAAATGAAAAAGCTTACATACCATAAAATCATACAAATTTTGTGCCATTTTTCCAAACGTTCAATTTGCAGACACATTATGCATAATTTTGTAATTATGAACTTACATTATAAAGTACTGATGAAATAATATTTAAGTCTTTGTGATTTTCTATTAGCTTATGTTAGTTAATCATAGACCAGAGGCTGTCTAGCCAAGAACAATTCATATACTTTTTCAAATACTTTTATTCATCAACATTTTCAGTTCCTGAAGGATTTTTAAAAGTTAGATGACTTTTTGCTATTTTAGCTTTACTTTTTAAAATTACTATCTTATTTTTATATATACAATATAGAATATTGTATATATATCTTTATATATAATCAACATAGAATACTGTATATATATCTTTATATATACAATAATTACTATCTTATTTTTATATATACAATCGTTTTTGAGATTGCATCCAAGTACTGCATTTCGGACTCTTTTGTTGACCATGATGGCTACTATATAACACCATCTTATTTTTATACATACAGTATTAAAACAAATGCAAAATAGATGGCAGTTATTAAACAGGTTATCTACATGGTAATTATCAATGAAGTAGAGTTCTTATGTATTTTTATTCTTCACACTGTTGTTTATAGCTTACATGTTTTTAAGAAGACATGCAGAGTGGGGAAGGGAGCACATGACCTGTGCCCTCTGCCTCCGCCACCACTGCCGCCACCTCCTTCTGCCACTCGCTCATATGCCCCTTTGGTGTGGACCTGATACCTCTTTTTTGAAGCAACAGCTGAGGAGATTCCTGCACATGCCATAGCCAATGAAAAGCCCAAGGGAGGAGTCACGACTGAGAATGATGATCCTAGTCATTTGAAGAGGGTTCTGTGGCGCAGTAGTAAACTAATGGAAGCCTACTGTGAACAACAGGCTTTGTCAACGAGGCAAACCAGATTCCCATCTGTCTGGATGCCAATCAATGAAACAGACACACCTGCACAGTTGGAAATGGAGGCTGAAGATACAGCTGATGTGTTCCAGTGGCAGACAAGAGGTTTCTACTAAAAACGGAACCTGCTACTTAACTCCAGAATTCTGTTCCTCCAGACCAAGAAGACATTTTCAGTTAGAAAGCTGCAATTTGGTTCCACCACATCCTGACTACTACAGTACAGTTTCTCTGTTCTTTCCTTTTCCCCTTCCCCATTCTTTAACTGAACATAAAGTAACTGGTGTATGTGCACAAGCACACTGCATTTTTTTTTAAACCAAATGGCCAATGGTACGCTTTGTTCAACATCGAATGGAGATGAGATGGAGAAAAATACTGGTTCTCTGAAAATATCCCTTTCCCTTTTCTCCATTAGTGGCATGCTCTTTCAGCTCTTATTTTTATATTCCAGCAACTCACTTTGTTCTAATAAAAAAAGAACATAAAAATCCTTGCATACCTTATCCAATTGGAAAATTTTAATGTTTTTCATTAATCATTTAAAACCAAGAACAATTTTATAACTTTTCTGTATGTAGCTGTTACATGCAGGGCAATCTGTCCTTATGTGGGAAAAATTACCCTAAAAGAAATGAATCCTAGTTTCCCTTTAAGTCATGTGTCCTGCTATTTAAATAAATAGACTATGTAGAAAGTAACAATGCTAGTTTACTCTTTTCTAAGCACAGAAAGTACATTACAAACATATTTATGACAACTTTTCAAATACAGTAGAAGTTTATAAGGCAACACGGAAAATTCTTTCTGAAACACCTAGGTTTTATATCAATTACAAAACTAACATTGCCAATGCCTACTGACAGCCTAGGTAGTGTGCCAGGTACTTTACAAACTTTGTATCTCATCTAACCACATTTAGGATTCCCATTCTGCAGATGAGAAAACTAAGGCTTAGAGATGTTCAGTAACTTGCCTAAGATGAAAGTTTGTCGCACACCAAAGTACATGTTCTTAACCAACAAACAGTCTTAGATCAGAAAAAAACATTTCGAACAATTTAAAAACATTTTTCAAGACATAAAAAAGAACCCTCTATAAAAGAGAAGTTCTTATACTGGGAATACAGTACAAACTATAATTCAAATTAAATACAAAGTATTAATCAAATCTAAGAAACCCTCATGTATGACCATGTTTGAAGATACTAATTTAACAGAAATCCATCAAGTTATCACCAATTAATTCAAAATCTATAAAGCATTATATGCTCTTTGAGTACAACTTTATCCCTAGGGAAAATTCTGCTTGCCATTTCATAAAGAAAGTCATTCATGGTAGCAGGAACAAGAAATTATAGTACTACAGAATACCAACCAAGGCACCAGCTGCATAAAGCATTGCTTGATCATTAAGAAAATCTTTCTTTGCAGTATGATAGCAACTGTACGCCAAATCATAGTGCTGCACCAAAAAGCACAGGTCAGCCATTTTCCTGATCTGAAGCTCTGGCGCTTCTGGTGGATACCTGCAGATACAAAATAAAAAGAGGAATTCAGAAGCTATGACCTCTAAGCCATTAAATATTACAAAATGTCAAAAAGATGCCCAACTGTCCAAAACATACGAAAACCTGATCCTGTCTTATAAAAATCCTACCTCCAAGGAGGTAGAATTTCTCAAAGATATTTGGAAACAGATTGTTACATCTGTATCTATATAATTTATATCTTTATATTGAGAACTTCTCAGCAGAAGGCAAGCACTTTCTCTATGGTCAAATTAGGAAGCAAATGATCAATTCCAAGTGATTCACCTTTATGTACAGTCAAAAAAAAATCTAAAATGAATTTTATTTTCCCTTAAAACCAGATTTTAGACAAAATTTCTAAATACATGCTATGTCTTAGAATTACCAGACCTCAGTACTTTAATAAAGAAGAGTTATCAATGAATACCTAATCCAACTCTTATCTTTTTAAGGAAAACAGACCCAATAATGTGACCTTCCTGTGATCTTGTTTATTTTTAGATATCAAATTACTTATAGTTTTTTTTTTAATTTAATATAACTTTTTTATGGTCGCTATTCTTATCTACTGGAGTTTTTTTTTTTTTAATTTTTATTTAATTTTTAAACTTTACATAATTGTATTAGTTTTGCCAAATATCAAAATGAATCCACCACAGGTATACATGTGTTCCCCATCCTGAACCCTCCTCCCTCCTCCCTCCCCATACCTCTACTGGAGTTTTGACCAAATTGAAACTAAGAAACTAGAGATACAGTCATTTTTTGCAGAACATCATTAAACACTAATCAGAGTTAAATACAGGAAAACTAAAAACAGTAATATTTTACTCACAGCAATCCAGATGTATTTTTTAGCTCATTAACACTCTTTTCTGGAACTTTACTGCCACTAAACCATTTTTTAGTTGCAGAAAATAGAGATCGACTCAAACCTTTTCTTGATATTAGCTAAGAAAACAAATGAAATGTTGACAAACATGAGTTTAGTTTTCTTTACATAGAAAAAAAAAATTCTAAATAACTAAAAAGTTTTAAGAGTAAGCAAATGTGCACTTTAGTAACAATGATTTAAAGAAAATTATCCAAAATCCCTAGTAAAAATAAATAAGCCTGTTCTAGGATTTACTCGGAGAAGGCAATGGCACCCCACTCCAGTACTCTTGCCTGGAAAATCCCATGGACGGAGGACCCTGGTGGGCCGCAGTCCATGGGGTCACTAAGAGTCGGACACAACTGAGCGACTTCAATTTCACTTTTCACTTTCATTCACTGGAGAAGGAAATGGCAACCCACTCCAGTATTCTTGCCTGAAGAATCCCAGGGACGGGGAGCCTGGTGGGCTGCCGTCTATGGGGTCACACAGAGTCGGACACGACTGAAGCAACTTAGCAGCAGCAGCAGGATTTACTAGAATTTCATCACTGATAATAAGTTAATAAATTCTAATACTGGACTATTTTGACAATAAAAACATAAACTCTTTAACTTATACTACTATATTCCCAAGTTTACTATTTCCTGAAATTTTAAAAAATACTAATGCAAATAATTAAATCTTACCTGATCATTTAATTGCCGAATTGTTTTCTCTATATGTGGCAAAAGGCCCCGAAATGTGAACTCTTGTATAAACTGTCGAATTCTATCATGATCAGTAAGGGTTAAACATGCACCATGAATAATTCCAGCATTTGCTTTCTTTGTTTCATGTAATGAAGTGGATTTTACATGATCTGGGCCATCAATGCTGTTAGAAGAGTCACTGGAGGGGTCCAACTGAAGTGGATGAGCTCTAAAGTTATTTGGTAAGCCATCTACTGAAAAACAAATCTTTCTTTTACTCAGAAATCAACAGAAAATTGCAGCATTACTACCATACTGCTAAAGAAAAGAAACAGTATTGGAACCCTTTCTCTTACTGTATGTCTTAGAAGTCTAAGACAACGGCATTCAAGTTTCCCCCTAAAATCAGGACTTGGGTTAATTACATGTAGAAAATTTTAAATTCATGTAAAAAAAATAGAAATATTAAAAATAGAAAATTTTTAATTCATGTAAATAAATGAAGAAAACAGTGTTAAAATACAAAAATTATTTTTAAATAGCACAACTAACCAATGAGAAAAATTATAACAAAAAATTTTAAAGCTGTCACTATCCAAACTATAATTTAAAATACAAAAACTCAAAATTACGTGAACAGGGGAATAATTAATGCTACATATCATACTGTCCCTTGCTCTGTACCAAAAAAAATTTTATGAAGTTTGACTTATTACTCTTATAAAGCAAATTTTTAAATATCAAAAAACATCAAACTAAAATAACTCAATAAAAATCTTCAAAGGAAAAGGTAATCTGACCATTACCTCTTTTCACTATGAAACTTTCCCCCATCTTTTACATATAAAGATTAGCATGCTTTAACAAGAGGGCTATTTTCAATCAAAAGACAAACTTAAGAGAAAGTATATCAAGACCTTTGACTTCGTTATCTAATCCATCCAATGAAAGCAAGTTACTATCAGAATTCTTATTTGAAGTTATAGTACAAGGGCCATCTTCATATGATTCCTATCAAAATAAAATATAAAAAGTATTAACGGTTATACTTAATCATGTTTAAGATATCACCAAATTTATCAACTATAGTAAACCTCATTGTTTTTTTGCTACAGCAAAAAATGTCTAATTCTCCAAATTCTTAACTTCCATGTATCATATTCTATCACTTAAATCCACACCTACTATATCCTTATATTGTTTCACATGCACACTACCCTAATTCTTCTGAATTCAAGTTACTTCTATCTGTTTATCTGTTTATATGTGATATGCACATGCCTATATGAATCCCTGTATGTGCAACTATGTAAGGAATAATGGCAAGACAGATGGACTACTGGAGGGGTAAAAAAGGATGGTATGGAATCCCCTGGCTCATGGATGCAGTATTAATAGCCTGGAGTGCATTCTGAATACACAGAAGTTTTGGGAAAATATCCAATGCAATGTTTACTTGTACAAAGGGTATTGGTTTCAGCCACCAAAACAACTTAAAAAATGTCCAGACTACTCCATGAGCCCACTAATATCATGAGGTTATTATTCTGAGTGCCAGACTTTGAGAAAAATATATAACCTAGAACTTAAGGGGAAGGTGATCAGGATAAGAAATTTACTAGAAACAACATTTAAGAAAGAGTTGAAAAAATGGTATATTAAAAGACATGAGAGTTCTGTTCTATATTCTGAAAATCATCTTAATGAAAAACTGACATGGTCCCTATAGGATTGAGTACAAGCTTGATCCTGAAGCTGCTTAAACATGGAGCAGGTCACCTAAAAAGACAGTGAGTACTTTCAATAGATGAGGTCACTCATAGATTTAAAGGAAATTAAAGCATCACAACAACGACTGGATCTGACAACCATTAAACTATCCTCCAATCCTGGACTTCTAGAATTCTAAGCTATAGGATATCTATAGCTCTGTCTTCTGTTAAAAGTTTTCCAACTGCACAATCTGACCTATTATGTTCCCTTTCCCAACCTTAGATGGTTAGATTCTAAACTGAGTATTTCAATACTATTCCTATTCTGAGTATGGTCCTGAAACACTATTTAAAGCTCTTCTACCTCCAACTGGTTCTTTTTCTCTCAGATATTTTCCCCCAGCATTATCTTAAAGAAGGTCAACAATCATCTCAATGTTAAAGTTGAATAAAATTGGATTTAAAATTTCATATATAAACAGATTATTAAACAATATTTCTATTAGAACATCAAAATCTACATACTTTCTAATTCATATTTCTTAAAATAGTATCACATAAAGTATTTAATGCAGCTTAGTTATACAAAATATAAATATATTTTCTATTCACTTTAGAAATCTTCCTTCTAAACAAAAAATAGTCAACTCTTGATTTTCTGAACTAAGTGTATAATTTGCCATTCGACTAGTACTAAGTGGCACAAAATTCTATCTTAAAAGTTGGAAAGAACGTGAAACTTTACACCCACCACACACCAGCCAACAGACAGCAATTAACATTAGTCTAGAAATCAACATTAGAAAAATTGATTAGGAAGAAACAAAACTTCCTTGAAATTCAAAAGAAAAGGAAATCAAAGGAAAGTTAGGGAAAAAAGCCCACCCACCTAAAAAAGTATGAGCTCCAAAAGGTGGCCATAAGAACAGCATGTTGAAAATGAAGGAAGGCAACCCCCAGAGCATGTGGATAATAAAGAATTGACTGTAAGCATTCATAATGAATTTAATGTGCAAGCCAAAAATTCTATTATCTACGTGTTTAGTCAATCTAATTCAATTCTTAATGTATAATTCACTTTTCATCTTTTTTTTTTTTTTGCCACACCATGCGCCTTGTGGGATCTTAGTTCCCCCCTCAGTGGAGGCGCAGAGTCTTAACCACTGGACTGTCAGGGAAGTCTCCACTTTTCTTTCATCTTTCAAGAAAACAATTAACACTGATATTTATATCTGAAAGGTATACACAGAAGGGATTACTGCGATTAAAAACAGCTTTTGAAACATTAAGAGCTCGCATACTAGTGGATCAAAACTAGCCAGATTCCATAAAATAACTATTAGTAATTCTACAAATTCTACAGTGCTGCCATTGGCCATAAAACTGAAATACAGCTTTTGTGGTTTGCTTCATTATTGTTTTTTACATATACCTGGTTTTGAATACTATTTTTCTGGAGATACTGACTCCAAGGATCTGGTATCTGTTCATCTGATGCTCGATTAGATGTTCGAGAATTAATTTTAAGTAGATAGCAACCCTGAGTTCCATATTTCTGTTTCATTTCTTCATAAATTGACTCAGCTCTAAAATAAAAAATGGAAAAGTTTGTAGCCAACGAAGAGAGGATCTTAGGCAATAATAGATATTAAAATAATACAAAAACCATGAAAAAAAAATAGTTCCCAAAAAAGACATTAGAAGTAGCATAATTTTAAAAATTAAAACAAAGTTCATGATTCTAACTGAAGTTTAGCTAGCTTGGTTATCACCTTAAAGTACAGTTACCAAAGTACGTCTTGTGGAATAAATTTTGCAAAAATACTCATGTTATTAAAAAAGAAAGTTTCAGTGGTCAAACTAGTTTGGGGAACTACAGTAATCAAGCCAACCAGTTTCTTTGCAGCAGATCACCCCTGAGTCTTCCATTGCTACTGTGTACAGTGAATTTCCAAAGAGTGGCTTCAAACTTATAAATCAGAAACTCAACTATGTGGACTAGCCTTCAGGAAATACAACTTTGTGAAATTCTGCCTTAGATAACAGATACTTATCAAAAAATGTAAGTGCTAAAATAGATAATTATAGCATCCCCCCAAAAAAATCATCTTTTACTGCTACAGTTTACCCTTCCCTAAGCAGTTTCCAAAGAAAACACAGTTTAGAAGAAGAAAACACACACACACACAAGAAAAGCAGTCAAAATACTTATATAAAATACAACTTTTTTGCTTGGTTTATTATCGGCTGGACCCATAAGCTAATCTCAGATGCAACAAAAAGCAGTTGATTTCCTTACTTTTAGTTAACTAGACTTGACAGTTGGTAAGAGATAAGGTAATTCAAATAAGTCAGCCTAAGAATCAAATAGTACATTCTAATGGAAATGAAATTTTGGTACATAGAGCTAACCTAGTTTTTCTCCCTAAACTCATCAGCTATCTGGTGTCAAAAAACATGTGGATATAGCCCATTCAAATGCAGATACTAATACTATACAAATAACAAAACTAACGAATAATTAAATCCTACTACACACTGTAAAATTAAGGCTGGTTAAATAAAACAGTTATAAATTTGTATAAACACAAAGTATATGTGTGTGTATATTTACTCACGTACAATAAACATCTACTTGCTTTACCAATGACACTGTTAAGCATAAGAACCACTGATCTAATAACTTTAATTACCACTTAAATATCTACATTATAACCATTTAATATGGAAGGTATCCATATTCAAACAACTGAAACTAATAAACACCAGTTCAAATTATTCCTATTTATATAATACACTTTATCCAAGAGGTTACAGATTATTTATGATGTCAAAAAAAAATTATAAAGGTTAGTAATCCTCAGAACAATTCTCTGGTTTTATCAAGAAAACTTTATTTTAAAATGATGGCGTGTGCTCAGAACAAGGACAAAAAACAATTATTTAACTGCATATTCTAAATAGCATCGACATAAGAGAATAACAGTTTGAAACAAAAGATTAATTTTGATCAATATCTTGAACCAAAAATCAAAATAAACTGCAAAGCAGCAAAAAGTCTTAATGCATTTATTTTTAAGCCTTTTTTGGACATTTAAGTTTCCCTCTTAACAAAAAAGTATTGGGTGTCCCATCTTCTCCCCAATCCCCACTGGCCAGAAAAAGCCACAAAAGCAAAACTGTTTTAATATTATCTTTTTCCAAGAACTCATCTTTAAAGATAAGCTATACTCTTATCCCAAACATAAAAGGACTATGGCAAATCACTAACAAAGAATATTAAAGGGGACATAAGAAATAAGTGTTTGGATGTTTTTTTGAGACTGTGAAAAACATCAAGTTTAAAAATATAGTTTAAAAATATAAAGTGTTAAGAGTGAAGAGTGAAAAAAGAAGTGCCTATAAACCAGGAAATGAAAAGTTACAGGAAAACTGGGAAAGGGACAAGAGAAAAAAATGAGCAATAATAATATACCAAGTAAGAAATACAGCTAAGATCTATAGATATAAAATGGCAAGCACTCATGAACAAAGATTAATAGACATACATTGAAGGAAAAGTTTGGATAAGCATATGAAATAAAATGATGTAGCTGCTGAATATAACATCAAATAAAAGATTGAGCTAATTTATTAATTTTTACTTTCTTAGATGAAAAATATATCAAAAACTTAAGCCATATCCAAATTAATGTTAACTCATTTGACAGGAAATATTTTACAATTAAAAAAATAAAACTTACCTCTGTTCATCTCCTGCACTTACATCATGTAAAAGTACATAATATTTAAGTGTATTTGGTATAAACCACTTGGGGTAGGAATAGTCATTATTGTGCTGAATTCGATGTTGTTCTTGTGACAATTTTGAAAACTGTTCCACAGGTTCAGCTTCACCAGAGGATGTCACCAACATACCTTGTAAACCACATTAAGGTAATTATCACTTATTACTTAATAGTAACTACTATCCTATTAAAACAAACTGCAAGCATGTGTACAAAGAAGGCAATGGCACCCCACTCCAGTCCTCTTGCCTGGAAAATCCCATGGACCAAGGAGCCTGGTGGGCTGCAGTCCATGGGGTCACTGAGGGTCGGACACGACTGAGCGACTTCACTTTCACTTTTCACTTTCCTGCATTGGAAAAGGAAATGGCAACCCACTCCAGTGTTCTTGCCTGGAGAATCCCAGGGACAGGGAAGCCTGGTGGACTCCTGTCTGTGGGGTTGCACAGAGTCAGACACGACTGAAGCGACTTAGCAGCAGCAGCAAGCATGTGTGCATACTCAGTCGTGTCCAATTCTTTGCAACCCGCCAGGTTCCTCTGTCCATGAGATTTCCCAGGCAAGAATACTGGAGTGGGATGCCATTTCCTTCTCCAGAGTAATCTTTCCGACTCAAAGGTCGAAACTGTGTCTCTTGCATCTCCTGAACTGGCAGGTGGATTCTTTATCACTGTGCCTTCTAGGAAGTCCAATAATTAATATTATTCTTTAAAAATAAACTTAGGGAGGTATTTTATGAGCTAAAACAAACAAAATCTGATTTTTACAGCTTTTCCTGCGAGCATAAAATAATTTCTTTGACATTTCTAAGTAATTCAAGGTTCTAAGTACTAAAGATATCTTGTTGACAGCTGTTTAGATCACTTATATATACAATAAGGCAATCCATGAAAATAAAAAGGGACAATATGAAAACTGTCCAACTATCAACATAATGAAAACTTCTGCTGAGTCTTGATCCTCTCCATTCCATTTCAGTGCAATTTCATACTCTGTCCCTTCTCAACTTTTCTCTGTAACCACGTTAAAAAAAATGAAAGTCATAACTGTGAAAGGAGGTTAATAGCCATAAAACATGTTACTAAAGGATGGAAAGCTGTTTCTAAATCTGAGCTTTTGCATAAGCAGTTAATTTTGAAAGTAAAAGGGTTAGTCACTCAGTTGTGTCCCACTCTTTTGAGACCCCATAGACTGTAGCTCGCCAGGCTCCTCTGGCCATGGAATTCTCCAGGCAAGAATACTGGAGAGGGTAGCTGTTCTCTTTTCCAGAGGATTTTCCTGATCCAGGGATCAAACCTGGGTGTCCTGCATTGCAGGCAGATTCTTTACTGTCTGAACCACCAGGGAATTTTGAGACAATCAGCATAAGCAGTTAACACTGACAGTTTACATTTTTTCTTTCTAAAATCACTTAAAACATATTAAGCATGAAATGTGCAAGTTGGATGACAGAAACTAAGCAGGCTCTTAGTATTCTTATTTTTTAATCAAAACTTAGCTCTACCAGTCTTGAAACTAGGATGCTATTTAACAAGGACAACAAGAAAACCTGAAGCATATCAATAAAAAATAATTTTTACATCCTCTCAACAATTTTGCGTTTATGTAACTCTTTCTGAGATTAGTAACTTCCAAATATTTTAAGAGAACATAAAAGTCAAAGGATACATGCTAAATAGTGATTCAGAAATTCATGATCTGACGCTGGCATCGACTGAAGAAAGGTCTCTCTGTAAGACTCAAACCATGGAGTAGTAGCTAAAATTAATAAAGAAAAAGTTAAAACTGTTCAGTAGAATCAGTTTACAACAGACCACATTTCAAGTTCATATTCCTGAAAGGTATAAAACATCATTTCTAGCAATAAACAAGCATTTTTCACGTGTGCTTTAATATATATATTGATATACATACATGAGCCATACAAATATATTCATACATGGCAGTACATGTACTTGCAAAAATAAAACTGACCTATTCCCAACCTACACAATGATACCACAGTTTATTTATTAATGATTTCAGTATTACCTATGTGAACAACCAGATTTTAGAACTACAGTTTTCCCTTCCACTAGTCACGCTGTTGTAAGTAGCTCTTTCTCATAAATGGCATTATTTCTGAACAGCGGTCCTCAACCAACAGCAATCATGACCCCCAGGAAACACCTGGCACTGTCTGGAGATACTGTGACTTGTCACAAATAGGAACAAGGAGGAGTGCTACTGGCATCTAGGGAAACAGGTCAGGAATGATGGAATAATGAGAACATCCTACACTGAGAAAAACGGGGTAACAATACCCCCCACACACCCCACTCCAACACCAGCAAAGAATTATCTCGCTCAAAACGTCAATAGTGGTGAGGCTGACAAACCTTACTTCATAATTTGATTACTCGAGTCAGACAGCAACTGAACCTCTCCAAATGGAATTTCAAAACATACTTACCTCACGATCAAATACAAAGATGTGTATTTTTACTTTTTGTATACATGTATGTGATGTGATTCTTAAAATGTCAAATCTCTCTCACTCCATGCTAAGCATTTTACATCACAACTATTCTAACTTGTTAAAAACTTGAATTTTGTTAAACTTGGTCATTTCATTAGGTTTAAGCAGATTATCTAAATCACAGTTTTACTAAAAGGACACTCTATTCTCTATTCCTAGTTACTTATGTTGACTATAAAACCTTACGTACTTTTTGTTTTATTCTTAGAATCACGGAAAGCATAGCAAGTATATTTTCTGTTTACACTGTAACACTACATTAAACTGGGACGGGTGAAATAATAAAGCTATTCATCTTAACCAAGTAGCATATCCAACCCAGTATCATATATACAAAAAAACTTTAATTCCAACAAATGGATTATGAGACTAACCCATATTGTTTAGAAGGATCAGTACTACAAAAATTTCATGTTTTCTTGCTACAGAAGAGGAAAGACATTCCCAGAAATAGTACTCTCTCTATATATATACACACACATACACACACATACACGAAAAGTGGCATAATTGGAGAATGACACAGACTAGTCTGTTACAACAGGAAACCAATTTTCTTACTAACCAGTAAACATCTTTCCCCTAAATCAGTCAAAATGAGTCTCTATCTTGAAAATTAGTTTTTATTTTCACTCAGTACCAATGAAGAGAAAATATATAAATAAATAATGAAAGATTTGGTTAGATAAGAAATCGCCACAGATGGTGGGAGAAATGGCCTTATCAACTTTATTTTTCTATTTTCCTTGTTGCTTCAACAATGCTTAGATTTAACAAGGAACAGGTAAGTTGTAGACATATGACAAGGGGTCTGTTTCACAGTGGGTCGGGGAGTTCTGAATAAACAAATTAGGTCTTCCAAAATAGCTATTCATTGCAACATTTCCTGTAATAAAGACTAGAAAATGCAAGTGTCCACCAGGAGGGGACTGGTTAAGTAAACTATGGTACACACACTGGATGTGCTATGGAGTTTTAAGAGAAAGGGGAAAATCGCCACATGATTACTATGAAGTGCCCCCAGGATATATTAAGTGAAAAAAGACAACAGCAGAAAAGTATGCAATTTTGTGAAACAAAGGGAAAAAGAAAGAGAGCCACACGTGATTTAGTTTACTCTGTCAAAGAGAAATGACAGGATGAATCTAAAAAATGGCACCATGTGTAAGACAAGGAAGAGATGAGAAAGGGGAAGGGCCTGGAGAGAAGCTAGGCCTCTGTGAATACACCTTCTTTTATAGTTTTGACTCTGCAACTGTATGTTCCAGATAACAAAACCTAACCAAAAAATAAATCAAAAAGAAAAAAAGCATGCATACACATGTAGGAGTTCTTAAACTGAAATAATACTTTCTAAATACTGGTACAGGAAAACACTGGGTACTCAACATAGAATACAGGAACAAAGGAAAATTCTCTAAATATATATGGCAGAAGTAGGTTTTATCCTTCAAGTCGGTCACATTCACGTTGATGAGATAACTTTTTCCTTCAGCCACATGCCTCCTTGAAGGGCTAATTGATTAGGGCATCGTTCTCTTTCTGCTTTTTCAAGCAACGTTTTTGCAGAACGTAGGGAAAAAAGGTAGGTTTGTTTTTTTTTTTTAATGTTAACCTAAAACTAACATTTAGTGACACTTCTCATCCCTTAAAAATTCTCTTGTACGTATTTTGGAATGAAATCAGTATTTTTCTCATATTTCTTTCCCTCTCTACATGTTCTGTTTGGAACTGAAACAGCAACCATGACATCCTACCAGTTAAAGTTTCTCTATGTAGAATATACACTTCCCCTGGTAAGAAAGGAAAGAAGGCAGCCAAGAAGTAAAAAAAAAAAAAAAAAGTAATGCTCTATCCTCCACTCTACAAAAGGCAGCCCTCTCTCTCTCTCCCCATTTCTTCTTTGTTCCCTTCTTAGTGCCAGTAACTTGGCAAACAGAGTTGTGTGTGCATGCTTAGTCGTGTCCAACTCTTTGCAACCCCATGGACTGTAGCCCACCAGGCTCTTCTGTCCACAGAATTTCCTAGGCAAGAATACTGAAATGAGTTGTCATTCCCTACTCCAGGGGATCTTCCGGATCCAGGAACTGAACCCGTGTCTCTTGTGTCTCATGCACTGGCAGGTGGATTCTTTACTAATGTGCCACCTGGGAAGCTGAAGTTATTAGTGTTCAAATACATATCTAACAAGGGCTGCAGGCAGTGAGACAGACCTACAGCAACTCTGGTCTTCTTTCTATTGAAACCAAATACTATCATCAGTGATCCCAAACCTGCAAGTGAAAAAGACTGGCTACCCTAAACATAAACATCACCCATAAATCACGTATTTTCCCTCTCTAATCATTCACAAACATTGAAAGTACCAGAAAACCACCATTCAGACGAAAGAAAAAGGCACTAAGAAATATTACAAATTCCACATAATGTTTGCACTTAAGACTTTAACTTTTGATAAACAGTAGTAGCAAAATAATATCTTTCCAAATGAAAATATTCAAGTAAGGGAAAGAAATATGATAATTAGATGTATAATTATTTAATTCAATAAGAGTCTCAAGTCAAAAATATTTGACACTTGTAACAGTGATTATCAGAATATATGGTTTAATTCAGAAGACCTCAGACTGTAAAAGCTACAAAAAACTAAAACCAGAACTTTTATATAAAATTTATGAGCATTTTGCAAATCAAATAATCTTAAATAATATGAAGAGCTAAGAAATACTAACCTTGTATTTTAACAACACCCTTGAGAACTATCCTTG
This sequence comes from Bos javanicus, assembly GCF_032452875.1. Taxonomy (NCBI): domain Eukaryota; kingdom Metazoa; phylum Chordata; class Mammalia; order Artiodactyla; family Bovidae; genus Bos; species Bos javanicus. Next base: position 25,320,982 of record NC_083891.1, on the reverse strand, counting down.
AAGAGACTATTTCTAATCAAGTGTTTTCTAAAAAAAAAAATCAGCAAAACTCAAAGTATTCTAAAGAGATGAAAGTCATGATTACTTATGTCCAACAATTAAATTTATCATACATCAGATTTTTTTTTAAAAAACAGATCAGTCTTTTTGAAACTATATTCCTTTTAACCCTCAGTATATCAAGAAAAATAGACATTGCATTTACTATCTGGATTTAACCGACGCTTGATATTTTATTGTATTTCTAATTCATTTTATAAATTATTCACAGAATTAAGAATAAAACCAAAACAAGCTTTTTATAAATTTTAATAAAGCAATCTCAAATTGTATTCCATCTATTCCCAGTTTCAAAGATATGTACCTCAATTAGGCAATGTTTTTTGAATGTCCATCAACTATTATGCACAAACCTAGAACACATTCACAGTGTAAATATTGATTCCAGATTTAAACACATGTCTAACAACTTCTAGTTTATCATTATTTCTGGTTTTTCTTGCACAGCCAAGGTGCAACATTTTGGAAAAACGTGATGGCTCAAAATTTTGCTGAAAACAAAAAGGTCATTTTATTTTGCTCCATCACTGTGAAGCATTTTCATTCTTTACATTTTTAAACAGCAAACACAATGATTAAGTTAATGAATTTTCATTTCTACATCATCTGATTCCTTCCAATTACCTTCATACACATACCTGACACTTAAAAATTTTATCAAGTAAATTGTTACACAAACATCATAAAAGATGAAAAAATATGGTCATATGTCCTTTAATAAAATGGAACGGTCTAGGTTAGCATTTCAAAATATTATATGAAGTCCTTCCTGTTAAATTAAGTCCTTCCTGTTAAACTGGGTGAAAATACTGTATTTTCTTTTTGTTTTTAGAAGTACATTGCTCACTCATCAACTCTTGAGTTTGAAGACAACTGTCCTAGATACTGTCATCTGAAGACTCAAAAGATTGGGATTTCTATATAGGATCAATTTCACCACTGTCATCAGAGTCCAATAAGGTAAGTAACCACTAGCCACATGTGGCTCTTGGGCACTTGAAATGTGGCTTGTCTGAATTGAGGTGTGCTCTAAGTATAAAATACACATAAAATTTTGAAGATAATACAAAAAAAAAATTCCATTTATTACATTTGAAATGGTAATATTTGGGTTAAAATTAAATATATCATTAAAATTAATTTCACTCATTTCTTTTTACATTCTTCTTCCCCCCTCTCAGCAATGCGACAAAGTTTGTGAGATCTAGTGCCCTGACCAAGGATTGAACTTGGGTTCCCTGATAGTGAAAGCACGGAGTCCTAACCACTGGATCACCAGGGAATTCCCTATTCTTACATTCTTCATTGTAGCTACAGAACACTGAAAACAACGTAAGTGGCTCATTTATTTCTACTAGATCGCATTAGTCTGAACTGCCATATGTCACTGCATTCATCTTCTAATTTGTCTAGTAACTGTGAAAAATTGTGTATTTCACTGTCAATTTTCTTTTCTTTGTCAATATGGACTACAAGTCCCCAAGTCTCAATTGTGTTCAATGGAGAAAAAAAAAAGATAAAGATGATGACTATGAAGATGTTGTCTCCAAACTTCTTTCATAACTTCCTGAAAGAAGATTTAGAACTGTGGGCAATACAAAATTTCAAACTGAAGGATGATATAACAGTGATTTTGTTCACTATTGCATTATCCTAGGGTATTTCATTATTTCTGGATTTTCTTATAGTTCAAAGTAACTGGTATTGATAAACAATTCCTGGGACGAAAAACAGAAAAATACTTCAAGATACTAGAAAAATAAGAGCAATGATTTCCTATTTTGCACTACCCACATTTTAAATAATAACCACTTTTTAAAAAGGTTCTTTATGCTTTTAAGTAAAAATCTTTGGAAAGACATTAAAGAATACTTAAACAGCCTCCTAAAACACTGTTTACAAATGACTATTCACTGAAGTCTCATGGTATCTTACAGAGTATTAGTAGTTAACATAAAGCCAATCAGAAAAAGTACACTACATACTGAAAAAGGGTGGAAAATATATTCTTCCTTCTTACCAAAACAAGGTGCAGCCCAATTTATACTTTTCAAGGTCAATGCCTGAGTTTAGCAGATAATACTGTAAATCAAGAGTAAATACAATAGGTAATAGGTAAGAGATAACAAAAGTTAACTCCATTTTAGAAAAATTAAACAGACATGTTAACTGAAACAAATACAAAAAAGTAGTACCTGAGTGGAAAAAAAAAGTAATAGACAAGGAGTAGACTGTGAACAATCTGGAAAACTGAGACCACCAGGGGAAATACCTGTATATAATGAGGATTCTTTCAATTCCATCCTTATGTCTCTACAATTACTACACCAAGGAACACTAGCTTTAATTGACCAATCTGATGAAGAAATGGCACTGTGAAAGCTAGGCTTATGAGGTAAGTATCTAACACCTATTTCATAAACAGAATGGGTGAAAAGTATGATGACTCACATTAATGGTAAAACTAGAGTATTTCTAGACAAAGAATTAATTTTACTTAAAATGAATAAAACCACTCAAATCTCCAAAGAGTATTACTCTAACAGAATTTTATTAAAATGAATTCAGTACTTCAGCATCTCACATTCTCAGTCTTCAAGACCAACATAACAATAAAGCTAAAGGGAAGTGCCTTAAGTAGCAGAGAAAGAAGCTAAAGAAACTTTTCTTCTGAAGCTTGTCCTAACCACTTGAGATTCTTTTTTACAGTCTGCCTAAAGAGAAGGAAATGGCAACCCACTCCAGTGTTCTTCTTGCCTGGAGAATCCCAGGGATGGGGGAGCCTGGTGGGCTGCTGTCTATGGGGTTGCACAGAGTCGGACACGACTGAAGCGACTTAGCAGCAGCAGCAAGGAGTTTCAGACATTCATTCCTCAAAAATTTCACCTTCCAAAACATAAATCTTTTTTAGGAAGACACTGGAGATGTCCTTTACCAAATCAATGAAATACACCTAAAGATATGAATGAGACGCTACAGAGAAGGGAAGGAAATCTCCAGGATGGCAGTTGTGGAGCAGGTCTTGGAATGCAGCCAAACCATGACAGAGTAGAACAGTGTTTGAAACTTCCATTTCATTATATTCCCTCTCCCCTCCATCCCCGCCTGGTGAGCTTTTTAAAATATTCTTCTAAATGTTCCTTCTCCCCACAGAATATTCTTACGTAATACCACAGATACACTATGTATCCATTAATGTACTGTGGTTCTTTGGAGAGTCACAAATCACTGTAGTATATATTTTTTGTCCCCCAACTACCAAATTTTCACCCCCTTGAGCAATGCTTATCATTTCCTACTGAGAATACGTGTGGAGTAGAAAGAAGACATTAGGAAGGAGATCTTAATAAATGGATTATCTCATAAATTAATCAAGGGGAAAATCTTACTGAAAGGCTATTGGAAGCTTGAGAAACTAGCAAAAAATACGAAGAACTCTGGGCAAGGTGTTTTTTAAAAGGTGATTAACTAAATCCTGAAAAAAAACAAAATGCTGTATAAAAACTAACTTAAAGCCCAATATTTGGCTCAGCAGTGAAGAAGTGAATACTTAGTACTGCCAACAGTGAGTATTAACCGAAAATTATAAAAAACCACATTAGGGAGATGGAAGAAGGGGCGTACTTAAGCTAAATCATATAATGAAAAATCAATAAATAAAAAATTTTAACTAAGCCATAAACAACCACATAAAAATATTACTTAGAAACACAAAATGAATACCAGAGAAAACCACTAAAAGTTGGTGGGGCAGGGGTACAGAGAGCAGATTACTGTTGCTTGTTTCTCTTAAGTCTTTTCAGCATTATCTCTGTTTGTACTGGGCTTCCCTGGTGGCTCAGACAGTAAAGATTCTGCCTGCAATGCACCAGACAAAAGAGATGAGAGTTCAATCCCTGGGTTGGGAAGATCCCCTGGAGAAAGAAATGGCAAGCCACTCCAGTATTCTCGCCTGGAAAATTTCACAGACAGAAGAGCCTGGCCTGCTACAGTCCATGGGGTCACACAGAGTCAAACAGGACTGACTGACTGACACTTTTGCTTTCTTTCTGTGCATGTATCATTTTAATAAATTTTTTTTTCCAACTCATTTTAATAAATTTTTTAAAAGTAAAAGGTATATGAGCTTTGGAGGTCAGGAATGTATCTGCACTATAAAAAAAGATAATTTTGAAAAAATATGATAATTAATTTCTCTCTGTGCCCCTCAGCACTCTGGCATATTAGATATGCTATATCTCTATTATAATATATTTTAAGATACTATAAATTAGAATGTCTCCTAATTATTGATCAGGTTATGAAGTTACATATAGCATCTTATCTCAGAGCAAAGCATAATAGTAAGAAATCAATAAATATTTGTTGCATGAGTAATAAAAATGTTAAAGTCCCTATAAAATAGAATCACAGGATTAAAGGTCTAGAAGAGGCCTTAAGAAGTAATCTAGTCAAATTCTCTCATCTTCAGAGAACAGAACTGATTCTGAGTAACTGATTCAGATTATCCAACTAACTATAACTAACCCTGGCAATGGTAATATAAAAACCTGGACACTCTGGCATTAGATTCAGTGCCTTTCCTTTCACACTTCAAATTTTCCACTGATGAGAGAAATAATTCAAATTCCATCACTTTCTCCCCAAAATACGCAAATCCTGCCTCATGAAAATAAGTTATGTCAGGAACTGCTTAAAGTACATATCCTGAAATGGATTCCTTTGATTTAAAGATAACCAAAATTTTCTTAACTTAATCTTATCAAGGTAACTTACCTTGTTGGAATTAAAATGACATAGAAAGAAGAAAAATTGTTAATTTTTAAACAATGTAAATCTACAAATATTTCTAACTATACAAGTGCAACCAAGTAACTTCACGATCTAAAACATACCTCTTAATTTCTCTTTGTATGTTTAGGAAAATCTTCAACTATGCAATTAGGATGCATTAATATAATAGATTATAAGTTATACTGATCTAAGATGATTATTAGGTAGCTAAAATAGCCTAATTAGATGACGTATGGCGCATGCAGAAGCTAAGTTCCCTGCCCAAGGATCAAACTCATGCCTCTCTGCAGTGGAAGCTTGGGAGTCCTAACCACTGGACCACCAGGAAATTCCTAGATGATGTACTTTTCATTTTTCCCCTCTAAAAATCTATCCCATGTCCCCCCATCAAGTCTTTTCTACACTAGCAAAGAGTCACACCAAATACTGCTAACTCACTTCACATATTATTATAGTTTCACCTACCAATTTTATTATGAAAACATTTACCAGTCACATCAGATTAGGATAAGTATTTATATACTATAAACATTTCCTCCATTTAACACTAAGCAAAATAAAAGATAAAATAAAATGAATGCTTTTACATAATCATTGTATTACTAATGTCACAAAAGAATAGCTTTTTTGTCTACTGTTGGTTCTTTCATTCAAGAAATATTATGCACATGTTCTAGGAATTAACTTTACAAGTAGAACTACAAAAAAATTATTCATTATGAAAATGTGGAATCACGTATTTCATCGTTATTTTAATGGCTGCCTGCTTACTTGATTGTAATCTCCTAAAAAGCAAGGACTTGTCCTCCACATTGTATTCTCAGGCTCACGCACTCAGCAAGTACTTAAGTGTGTATTGAATGATTTCCAAATTACAGAATTACCTTTTCTAACAAAAGAAATGTCATTTAAAAAATAATAATAAACCTTATTACATACCACTGAGGTTGAGGTCATAATCTCCTGCTGTTATCACATTAGCTACTAATCCTTCTGCAGGCTGACTGCCAGAAACCACATCATTCAAGAGTTTCCGAATGGCTCCAGGCTGAGGTGGCTGGGTGGTAATGTTGCTTACAGCTATCTTCAAGTTTTTAATTACGTGAAGCTGATTATTGGGATCTCTCATATGAACTAAAAAAAAGAAAACAAACTTGAAAGTAATTCTACACAAAGTATAACAAGCCAACAATTATAACAATTATTAAAAAGAAAAAAACTTGGGTTAATGATTTACAAACAATGCTCAATTTGGAACCCAGAAATTCCAAGTGTAACAGTCTTCCAAAATACAACTGACTTATAGTGTGCTACAGTCCACAGGGTCCCAAAGAGTTGGACAGGACTTAGCAACGGAACAACAACATTCCATTACACACCAAAGGGCTAGCTAGACAGTCTAACCTTCCTCTCCGGTACCGCAATGCTCACAGCTACTCTACCATAGGTCTTTTCCTTCTTCTTACCTTTGGAATTGACAGGGAGGGCGTCTCAGGTGGCTAGTGGTAAAGAATCCACTAGCAGGTAAAGAACTCCTGCCAATGCAGGAGACATAAAAGATGTGGGTTCAATCCTGGGTTGAGAATATCCCCTGGAGGAGGGAGGGCATGGCAACCCACTCCAGTATTCATGCCTGGAGAATCTCCAGAGAAGCCTGGCGGGCAACAGTCCATACGGTCACAGTTGGACATGACTGAAGCGACTGACCACGCAGCACGTAACCACCATCCATGTGGTGGTGGTGGTTCAGTCGCTAAGTTGTGTCCGACTTAGCCGGCCAGGCTCCTCCGTCCATGGGATTTTCCAGGCAAGAATACCGGCTGCTGCTGCTGCTAAGTCGCTTCAGTCATGTCCGACTCTGTGCAACCCCATAAACAGCAGCCCACCAGGCTCCTCTATGGGATTCTCCAGGCAAGAACACTGGAGTGGGTTGCCATTTCCTTCTCCAGGGGATCTTTCCAACCCAGGGATCAAACCCCCATCTCCTGCTTGGCAGGCAGATTCTGTACCACTAAGCCACCTGGGAAGCCCAACCACCATCCATACCAAATCTCTTGATTCTCACTTTACCCTAAGGCTGGTTCAAGGCAGTGTGAGATCTATGGTATCAAAACTGAAAATCAGGGAAGAAAAGGCATTAAATGCTCCACCAGGGTTCCTCTGGTTCCCTGACAGAGATGCCTGCATTCTCGGCCCCTGTTCTACTATCATAAAGATCAATGCCCACTCTAGTGTGGGATGCTGATAGTAGGTGATGCTGTACACATATCCTAACAGGAGGTATATGAGAACTCTGTATCTTCCGCTCAATTCTGCTGTGAATCTAATAGGGCTCTAAAAAACAGAGTCTAGTAAAAAGGAAGAAAACAAAAATCAGTGCCCATATTCCTTCTCCTAACCTAATAAATACCTCTGGTCTCCTCCCTACTACAGGCCTTGTCTCAGTCTAGATGATTTATAACCAGGGCTCAGAGCTTCAAGGCCAGACAAGAGGTTCTTAGGCAACTGTAGTAAGACAGGGCTCATGGTGCACAGTAGGAAATTTAAGTATATTTTTTTCTTATAATCAGACAAGATGATTGGCTTCCATGGTAGCACTAGAAGCAGTCCATTGTATAGACTAAGGACCCAAATCCTGGAGTCAGACTTTACCTGAAATACTAACCCACTACTTTTAACTGGGTTATCCTAAACAACTTTTAACCTTTTCCATGCTTCATTTTTTTCTTCACCTGTAACATATGAAGGAAATAACCTACTTCACAGGGTTATTTTAAGAATTTAAATGACATACTGTTAGAAAACAGTAAGTGTAAAGCACTCAGCAGAGGCCTAACACATGAGTAGGTAGTTAGGATGGCGGCGGCACATATAACACCCTGTTTCAAGTATGTTATGGATCATCATGTACCAACACAGGGCAATTCTTAGAAAACTGACTTTGCATACCTACCCACTAAAAAATGACATTTTCCTCTAATGGGAAATGCTTTATAATAAACTTTTAAGTTCAGGTCCGCCTAGGTTTTAAATAAAGTTACATCCATTAAAAACTGTCTTAATTTCCAGTGTGTTCTCTCTCAGCTGATGTCTATATTTTCAATTAAAAAATATAAGACAAAAAGCTTTTAAAAAATACTACAGATGACATGAATATGTGTATTTGTAAAACTAAATATATGTACAGAAAGTATACACACAAATTCCATTATAATGATTACCTATGGTAAAAGCAGGAAAGAAATGGGACTAAGGAAGGGTAAAAAGGTGAATTCAACTTTGTTTCTTAAAGCAAAGAAAAAGATACAAAGCAAGTATGACAAGATTCGCTGGCTCCAGGTAGTGGCGAGCTGGATGCTTCTTGCATTCTTCTGCATTCATCTGTAATTGCTCGTTTTCTAAATGATTTAAATAAACATACTCAAGTTCCCTAATTAAACTTCTCAGCTGGTCTATGAAAGAGAAACCAAAAAACATCAAAATACTATGATATATTTCTGATATTTTTAGGATACAAGCTGTTTCCTTGAAGTTAATCCATAACTGTCAAATAACATAAGCAACCATTATGTATATTAAATCTCTCTTAAAATTTTAAATTGACTCTGGTATTCTTAAGTGTTAACACAAAAAAGTTATTCTACTAAGAGTTGTGTCCTATATTCGGAATGGGTCGTTATTGGGTAATCTTATCAATAATCCAGAAATGAGTCAATATATGGCAGCCAGCCTCTGAAATAGTACCTGATGATCCCGATATTTCCCAGTATATGCTCTCCCACATCCCAGGATGGATATGTGTGACCAATGTTCTTGCTGTTTAGTTGCTAGGTCATGCCTGACTCTTTTGGGACCCCATGGACTATAGCCTACCAGACTCTGCAGTCCACAGGATTTTTCAGGCAAGAATACTGGAGTGGGTTGCCATTTCCTTCTCCAGAGGATCTTCCTGACCCAGGAATCGAATCCATGTTTCCTGCATTGTAGCTGGATATGTTACTAGAGCCACCTGGGAAGCCCATGTGTGACCAATGGAACACAGCAAAAACTACTGTGATAAGGTTATAAGAGATAAGGTTACTGAGATAAGATTTTAAGAGTATGGCTTCCATCTTGGGTTTTCTCTCTGATCACTCCCTCTAGGAGAAACTTACTGCCAGGTTATAGGGACACTCAAGGAACCTCTGGAGAGGCCCATATGGCAGAGAACTGGGGTCTCAGGCCAACACCCAGTGAAGAGGTGAAACAACAACTGTAGGAGTGAGCTTGCAAGTGGATCCTCCAGCCCTAGATGACCACAGCCCCTGCTGACAGCTCCAGGGCAACCTCAAGAGACAACAGTCCAGATAAGCCACTCTCAGACCCCTGAGAAAATGAGGGATACAAGATGCTTTGGGGGCTTCCCTGGTGGCTCAGTGGTAAAGAATCTGCCTGCCAGTTCAGGAGACACGGGTTTGATCCCTAATCCAGGAAGATCTCACGTGCCACAGAGTAGCTGGGCCAGTGTGCCACAACTGCTGAGTGTGTGCCCTAGAGCCCAGGAGCCGTGACTATTGAAGCCTGCGCTGTAACAGCAGTAGCCCCCTGCCACAACTAGAGAAAAGACCCGTCAGAGCCAAAAATAAGTAAATAAAATTAATTTTTAAAAACGCTTTTGTTTTAAGGTGCTAAGTTTCAGGGCAATTTATTACATAACAATTGATAAGTAATACACTGGAGTAGCACAAAATCAGCTTAATAAAGAGAAAAGCAAGAATTAAGAATGATTGACAAAAGCTCTTAAATCACACACACAAAAATCCCAGAGCTTCAAAATTAAATAATTATATTAAGGCTTTATTAAGATTATAACGTCACAAAAGGTGACTTTATATAGCAAATAACATCTCAATTTCAGGGTGAAATTCAGCTCCACCACTGCCTTACTTTTATAGACTGCCACATATAGCTCCTTGAAGCAACATTCACCAGTATGTGCTGCCCACAGATTATTGGCTGCTCAAGACCACTGTTTCTGAAAACTCAACTTCACGTTCAAATAAATCTGGTAAACTAGATTACACTTTTAAAACGTCTCTTGACAGTAGGTGTTCCCAGAGCTCTTAATACACTGCTGCTGCTGCTGCTAAGTCGCTTCAGTCGTGTTCGACTCTGTGCGACCCCAGAGACGGCAGCCCACCAGGCTCCCCCATCCCTGGGATTCTCCAGGCAAGAACACTGGATTGGGTTGCCATTTCCTTCTCCAATGCATGAAAGTGAAAAGTGAAAGTGAAGACGCTCAGTCGTGTCGGACTCTTAGCGACCCCATGGACTGCAGCCTACCAGACTCCCCCATCCCTGGGATTTTCCAGGCAATCGTACTGGAGTGGGGCGCCATTGCCTTCTCTGCTTAATACACTAAATGACACTAATTCTCCCAAATACACGATTTTTAAGCAAACTTACTCGACCACAAATTTTTTTCAGGAAACATACATAACTGGTGTTCTACAGAATTATTTTGAAAAATAATGACATCTTTTATCTTTACGTAACACATAAAACTTTCCTGTATTAAAAAAGAAAACCTCAGTTGCTTACAAACCACACAACTTCCCCCAAACTCCATGCCCTTGCTTAAGAAATCTTTTTTGACTATCACATATCCATGAGATAGGAAATCAAAAATTCCTTTCCCAGAATTCAAGATCCTTCCTCATCGAGGCCTTTTCCCTTACTATCCTGTACTGAAAAGGGAGTTTTCCCACTGTTCCCCGACCACTCAATTATCATTTCTACCTTAGTCCATATCATTCTAACATCATCTCTGTTCTCAAAAGGGAGTGCTCATCCTCTTCCGTTCCAACATCTACCTATTCAAGTCTATCTCATTATACTCCATCCCTAAATCTTTTGCAGTCTACACAAGGAAAAGAGTAAAGATTTCAGCCTCTATTCACTGCACTGTCCAATACAGGAGGCACCAGGCACAAGTGTCTACCGAGCACTTCAAATATATCTAGTCCAAACCTAGGTGTTGATATAAGTGTAAGATGCACACCAACTTTCAAAGACTTAGCAATAAAAAACAAATGCAAAATAGCTCATTAAGTTTTTTTATACTTACTACCTGTTGAAATGACGTTTGGAAATACTGGATTAAATAAATTATTATTTAATCTCCTTTACCAATTTCTTTTTATCTTTTTACAATGTGACTACAAAGTAACTTCAAGTTACGCATGTGAGTCACACTGTTACTACTGGAAGACACTGCTCCTGCCTGTGAACAATTGAGTCTAAACATTAACAGGAGATAAGATGATTTGACTAAGAATACCTTGTCTTGAATCACACTGCCTGTTTTTAAATCTTTCCCACCTGTATAGGACTGACCAAGTTAGTATCTCCATGCCTCAAATTTAAAACGTCCTCAAACTTAAAATGGTGTTAACAATACCTTTCTCACAGGACTCAAGACAAACTAAAAGAGAAACCCTAAGTATATACATCAGTTAGTGTTACTATTCTTTATTAACAGAGCAGGAAAGAGCACTCCAATCATAGGCAAACTTGCTCCTCTGTTTTGTTTTTTAAGAATTTAGAATGTAGAACACTTTGTCATTTTTGTTGAGTTAGTAAAAAATACTGCAGGAGATGAGATGGATGGCTAAGGTACAGGCTGAAGGAAATTCAAGAGTTCTCAACCTGTTTATTTTGGATAGCTCCCTGTCTCCTTTAAATACAGAAGTAAACTTATAATGGAGGTATTCTCCCAAAGAATACACACGTGTGGCCTGTAAATACATAAAACTTATGGCACAGCATTTGTGTGTGTGAAGAAGTCATCATAACCAAGTAAACATCATTGTTGTCTTGACAACCTTTATTACAGAACCTTTTAAAAGTCTAAAACAAAAATCTTACCCATATTTTTCAATGTTCTGTTTGCAAAGTACAGGTAAAGATATTGATTAAACCACACTAGGCTATTATTACGCTTACTTTTCCCTAATAAAGAATCTAAAGCTGGAAAAAACAGGCAACTCTTCAATAAAAGATATTTCTCCTGTTGATTAAACTTTTATCTGGAAAAAAAAAAAACACCCACAAACTTCAGGACTTTTCCATCCCTATAAATCTAGATAACTGCCACTAACTCGATTAAATTATTGTAACTACAACTTGTCCTTATTTCCTCATCCATCAGGCCAAAAAAAAAAAAAAAGCTGTTCCAAGTTTCACTATTATACCTTTTATTTGCTTGAGAGGTGAAGTAAAATTCTGGATACCTAGAGAAATGTTTTCAAAAGAAAGAAGTAAAATAAACCTAAGTCTTGAAAGGGATACGCCTCACTGCTAGAGAATATAATACTTAAGGCAACTTTGAAAACCCAGTTTAACTCCCAGGGGAAGACGATTTGTCTTCTTTACTAAGACATCATTGGTCTAACAGCGAGCATCTTCTTAGCCTGACCTCCTTGCAACTTCCTAATTCCCTCCCTACGGCCCTTGAGAACAGGCTCAATGCCCTTCTCTGCGGCTCACGTTTTTCTTTAATTACCCAACAGTGTTCTTGCCTGGAGAATCCCAGGGACGGGGGAACCTGGTGGGCTTCCGTCTCTGGGGTCGCACAGAGTCGGACACGACTGAAGCGACTTAGCAGCAGCAGCAGCAGCTCGTTTGTCCGGGAAGTGCCCGAAAAACTGGAGGTCAGAACCACGCTGCTGTCTTGACCATCTCTTTTACGGAACCTCCTCCAGCGGCCACTAAAGACACCGTGGGGCCCCAGCCCGACGCCACTCTCCCGGCTCCGAGATGTAAACACCGCCCTTCTATTCCCCGCCCGCCCCCAACTTCCCTCTCCCGGCCCCGGCTTTGCGGGAGCTCAGTGCAAAGGGGAGACCACATACCCTCGGAAGTGAGGCGAGAAAAGGGCTTAAGCAACTCCGCGAAGCTAAGGTGATTGAGACGAGTAAGCCGCTCGGCTTCGTCACTACACAGCGCGGCCACACAGGGGACGAAGGAGTCCGGGATGAGCTCCTGCACTGATTGTACACACTGGGCCATCACAGCGGCAGAGGCAGCGGCGGCGTCCGCCCTCCGGCCCACTCTCGGAGGCTGATCCTGCGGCTGCAGCAGCTACCGCCGCCGCCCGCCGGCCTGGCCCGGCCGGGCGGGGCCGGGCGCTGAAGCCTTGAGACCAATAGAACGAACAGACGCTGCCGCCTTGGCTCCCGGAGCACCCGCCACCGACCCCTCCCCGTCACCGCCGCTCCTCAGCGCTCGCCCCGGCGTCCTCGCATTCCACCCCGATAGGTGGAGACGCCGGCAGTCGCCAGTTAGTCGTCTCGACGGCAAAGCCTTGGTCACTGCCGGACTGGAACCGCCATATTGAGGCCGAACCCTGACCCACCGGCGTACTTATCCCGGCAGCCCCCGCGCTCGCCCCTCACGTGACAGTGTTAAAGTCGATAGGGGCGGGAAAAGAGAGCCTTGAAGAGGGAAGGAGGCTGGTCGGCCGGCTGATGCCGGAAGTGCGATGGGTGGACCTCCTGTTGGGCGGGTCTCGGGCGGGGCTACGAGCGTGGTGGGCGGAGCCAGGCGGGTAGGCACGCGACGTTTGGCCTGGTTCTGTCAGCGCGTAGAAGACCAGCGAGGTGTGACGAGGGAGTAGGTAGGATGACGCTCGTGGTCGGTGCTGTCACAGTGGGGAGGTGCCCATTCGCCTTCCACGCCGACTTGGTCCTCCCTGGAAACAGTGGACAAACCTTGTGTGGCTGTTCTCGCAGCTTCCGGCCGGCTCGCCCCGCCCTTCCCACACTTCTGGTGGAATGACTAGGGAAACCTGCTCACTGTAGAGAGCTAGCTGCCGGCCGGATTCTTGGAGGTTTCTCTGGAGCCGGCTTAAACCGTCCACGTACCTTTTGAACACAACCATGCTTTTAGAAAGGTGTACTACGAAGGTGGACTCTAAACCAGCGGGCATAAATATGTGCCGTTGTGGCACAAAAATATGTGGCAGTTAACCCAAGTGTAAGAGAAACTCCTGCGTTTTCGTTGGTCTCAGGGAAAGCCTTGGCCCCCGACCCCTTCATCCTCGGGCGCTTCCTTTTCACACTGTGCTGGAAAAATTACTTTCTAGGGATGAGGGTGTGGGAAGCCAGTAATCATGTACCGAATGAAGACCTGAATCGGCTTCTCTTCCTAGCTTTCATTTTTATAGACTTTTCTTCTCAAAGTGTAGAAGTTAATGAAAGGAATTTTACTAAAATATTCAACTGATTGGACTTAACTCTGAATTGTATGTCAAAAATACAAGACAGGGAAAAATGCAACGCCGTATCATGGCTTTATGGTCCTTGGTTTAAAGGACGCTTCTCCAAGCAAGGGGGCTTCCCTGATGGCTTAGTGGGTAAAGGAATACACCTGCAATGCAGGAGACACAGGAGATGGGTTGGACAGAGGATGCTGGCCGGCTACAGTCCATGGGGTCGCAAAGAGTCGGACATGACTGAGCGACTAAGCACATTCCCCAAAGAAGAGTGTCTCAAACTGTCAGATTGTTTGGCACCCTGAAGTTTCACCATGGTAAGAATTCATGAGAGGTGAGTATGCCTTTCTCCTATAAATTGAAAAATGGGAGGTAGGAAAGGGCAATAGGAACTTATGACATGGCAACTTAGCCACAGATCAGTCTAGAAACAATAACACATGCAAGTTGAGGATCTGGAAATTCATTTCCTTAGAACCGTCTGTGCTTGAGAACCTCTTGGAAAGTGGTCTTTTATCCCCTGGAGTATACATACTCCCTTTTGAATACCTTTGATATGTCCCTTACGCTTTATAATGTGAGAATCTTATGTAACCGCGGGTGACTCAAGTTAATACATTTTTTGTAACAGGGCGCCTCAGTGCAAGCATGCTACTTTAGTTCTCAACTCAGAAGTTAAAAAGGCAACTTGTTTTTTACATTGGAGGTAAACTAACTGTATTAGACTCTGGGAGAAGAACTCTCAAGTGTAATTTACTCTAAATGGATATTTGAAGATAGACTTAACATATCATAAAATTCACTCCTTTAAAGTGTACAGTTCAGTGGTTTTCACTGTATTCAGAAAGTTGCACAATCATTACTAGTAATCCTGGAACACTTTGATCACCCCCCCAAAGAAGCCTATTGCCCACTAGCAGTCACTCTGCACCCCAACACCCCTCTGAAGTGAAGTCGCTCAGTCCTGTGCAACTCTTTGTGACCCTGTGGACTGTAGTCCGCCAGGCGCTTCCAGCCGTGGGATTTTTCCAGGCAAGAGTACTGGAGTGGGTTGCCATTTCCTTCTACAGGGGATCTTCCCAACCCAGAAATTGAACCTGGGAGAATCCCAGGGATGGGGGAGCCTGGTGGGCTGCCATCTTTGGGGTCGCACAGAGTTGGACATGACTGAAGCGACTTAGCAGCAGCAGCAGCTCCCACATTGCAGGCTGACTGCTTACGATCTGAGCTACCAGAGAAGTCCCTAGAGCAGCCCTTTAGCCCCTGGCAATCTCTCATCTACTTTATGTCTCTATGGATTTACCTATTCTGAACATTTCACATAAATTGAATCATACAATACATGGCCTTTGGTGTGATTTCTTTCATTTGGAGTAATGTTCAAGGCTTATCCATATTGTAGCATGAATCAGTATGTCATTCCTCTTTATGTCTAAGCATAAATGGATTGTTAGCTTATGCATTGAATTTACTGTCTGACACCACATGCACACAGTTTCCAGTAAGTGCACTGTTAAAATCTATTTCCTAGTCTATCCTAAACTACCTCACATGTTCATCTTCTAAGGTATTTTCTTTCCCTATAGATTGAAGCTGAGTCACTGGCATATTTGCATTTCAGTCGACAGGAATGGGGAAAAGAGAATGGAAAAGTAAATGACTAACGGTTTCAGATCAAATTTTAAAATGGCATCCAGCAATTTCACTCTAATATCACTGGCTCTAGTGTCTCCAAAGGAGACTAGAAAGTACAGGCCTGAGAGTTCTGTTGCTAAATGAAGAGAATGAAAGTGGGATGACAGGGCAAGTTTCTCCTCCCCACTTTATTAGGAATGAGGTACCCCGCAGGATGTATTTGCCTGAATTCTAAGATATCACACTTCTCTCATTTCTCTGACTCCCCTGGACATTGACCCTTTTAACATCACTTGCCCTCTGAACCATTTACTTTCTGCAGAACCCTCAAGGCCACGAGGATAAGATCTATCACTAAAAGAGAGGAAGCTTGCTGGGCCAAATGATAACACAAACAACTAAGGATCTCTTTTCCAAGTATTGAAGATGAAACCCAACTTCTTAGACTCCCAACATGAAAGAATCCCATAAAACATATGCTATGCCAGTAGGCTTATATTTTGAAATACTGTGTTATCAAATGCCCATGAATTATTTTGCATGTAAAATAGTGCCAGTCTCTTCTGATATCTGCTGTGGTCAAAAACATGGACACTGAAATCAGAGAGTCCTGGACTCGAAAGTATCTCCACCACTTGTGCATAAAAGTCATATCACCATTGTCCATCACCATACATCAAGCAAGCATAGCACTTTAGGTATACTGACTACTACTTCTGCTGCTTACACAAACCCTGAGAAGCACATGTGTAGCCAGTTACCAGATATGGCACCTGAAGCACACAGAAGTTAATTAGCTTGTCCCAGGATAACACTGGTGCAGAACCAGCTCAGTTCTTAACCCTAGAGACTTGATCACTAGGATAAATTGCTTTTCCACATGTTTCCTTACTTTGAGAGCACCTACAGAAATTTTAACTTGCAATAGCTTGCAATACAGTTTTACCAATAAATCTGTGACTTTTAACAAGTTATGTGTCTTTTCTGAGCCTCACATTCTTTATCTGTGAGCTTATGAAGTTGGAACTAGATGATTTCTTGTATTCACTCCAATGTGAAGATCTTTTCACCATTATTAAATTTCACTGTGTTAACAGTAGATGGTGCTATTGAGTACTGGCTTCAAAAGCCAATTAAAAAACTGGTTCTAATTAGCCACTAAAACAATTCCTGAGTACATGGATCTCATATGGGAGGTAATTGGAGGTCCAGGGATGCTGAGAAAAGTGGTGCATTAAAAGTTTCCTAGGCTTAATGTAGAGTCTAAAAAAATGGATGTATATACAAAACAAAAACAGACTCAGACATAGAACCCAAACTTACGGCTATGAAAGTGGGGAGAAGGAGGGACATATTAGGAGTATGGGACTAACAGATACAAACTATGTAAAACATATAACAAGGATTTACTATATACATGTTATACCCAATATCTTGTAATAACTTATAATCTGCAAAATCCTGAATCACTGTGTTGTACACCTGAAACCAACACAGTATTAAAGATACTTTACTTTTTAAAAAAGTTTCTTAAAGAATTTTATGCTAGGATACTTTCAAACACTAAAAAAAGAAAGGTTTAAATATATAATCCACATATTGGCCCACACTTGTTATCTTATTTACTGTACTGGATGTTTTAAGTAGGCTTATTATCATTAAAATTCTGACTAAAACAGATGGCATCCACTTCCTGGTTATTTTAATGATGAATCATAGCCACAATATTGCTCATAATTCTATTTTATACTTATTATAGGTATTTAAGCCCCATATAAATCCTCCTCTAATTTAATCTGCAACAAGTAAAAATCTTTTATACATAGTTTCTCCTTTAGGCTTCTAAGATAAGGAATACTATTAGTACTTGGTTTTAAATCATGTGTAAATACTTCCAAAAACAACTGGATTTGGATAAGAAAAATATAGATGGGGGAAGCAGTGGGTGGGAATGTTGAAGATCTCAACTCCAAACAATTCTATAAACATTAATCCTCAAGATTTAGGCTAAAAATAATTTGCATGCTATGTTGTAGATTTGTTGCATAGACTCATGACTTTCCATTTAGGAAAAATCACAATATCATTTTAAATGTGAAGAAACAATCTTAGAGATATAATTTCCCCAAGGTCATATGCTTAGTTAAGCACAGAGCTGGAAAAAGCTTCCCAGTTTCCTGACTTTCAGTCTCAAACATGTTTCATTATACTTCCCCAGTTTATATATTAACTAAATGATTTTTACTTACTTCCCCTTCCTTATTTCAGAATTTATTTAATGCAACGTACATTGTTTTCATACATCTTTATAAGTACTTTTAATTTCAACACATTAAAGTGATTTTACATAAAAATGAATAGTTACAGCTGCTAAGCAGTCTTCAAAAGCCATGAATGAATACTTGTTAGCTAACTTGTAAAGTAATGCTCAAAATTCTCCAAGCCAGGCTTCAGCAATATGTGAAACGTGAACTTCTAGATGTTCAAGCTGGTTTTAGAAAAGGCAGAGGAACCAGAGATCAAATTGCCAATATCCACTGGATCATCGAAAAAGCAAGAGAGTTCCAGGAAAACATCTATTTCTGCTTTACTGACTATGCCAAAGCCTTTGACTGTGTGGATCACAATAAACTGTGGAAAATTCTTCAAGAGATGGGCATACCAGACCACCTGACCTGCCTCCTGAGAAACCTATAAGCAGATCAGGAAGCAACAGTTAGAACTGGACATGGAACAACAGACTGGTTCCAAATAGGAAAAGAAGTACATCAAGGCTGTATATTGTCACCCTGCTTATTCAACTTATATGCAGAATACATAGTGAGAAACACTGGGCGGGAGGAAGCACAAGCTGAAATCAAGATTGCCATGAGAACTATCAATAAACTCAGATATGCAGATGACACCACCCTTACGGCAGAAAGTGAAGAAGAGCTAAAGAGCCTCTTGATGAAAGTGAAAGAGCAGAGTGAAAAAGTTGGCTTAAAGCTCAGCATTCAGAAAACGAAGATCATGGCATTTGGTCCCACTACTTCATGGGAAATAGATGGGGAAACAGTGGAAATAGTGTCAGACTTTATTTTTTGGGGCTCCAAAATCACTGCAGATGGTGATTGCAGCCATGAAATTAAAAGACGCTTACTTCTTGGAAGGAAAGTTATGACCAACCTAGACAGCATATTGAAAAGCAGAGACATTACTTTGTCAACAAAGGGCTGTCTAGTCAAGGCTATGGTTTTTCCAGTGGTCATGTATGGATGTGAGAGTTGGACTATAAAGAAAGCTGAGCGCTGAAGAATTGATGCTTTTGAACTGTGGTGTTGGAGAAGACTGTTGAGAGTCCCTTGGACTGCAAGGAGATCCAACCAGTCCATCCTAAAGGAGATCACTCCTGGCTGTTCATTAGAAGGACTGATGTTGAAGGTGCCACTCCACTACTTTGGCCACCTGATGTGAAGAGCTGACTCATTTGAAAAGACTCTGATGCTGGGAAAGATTGAGGGCAGGAGGAGAAGGGGACAACAGAGGATGAGATGGTTGGATGGCTTCACCAACTCAATGAACACGGGTTTGGGTGGACTCTGGGAGTTGGTGATAGGGAAGCCTGGCATGCTGCGGTTCCTGGCATGCTGCAGTTCATGGGGTTGCAAAGAGTCAGACACAACTGAGCGACTGAACTGAACTGAACTTGCATGATAAAAAAAATATTTGCAGTTTGAAAGAAATAAAGACCTGAACACATGAAAGGACATGTTCATGGATCAAAAGACTTAGGATTGAGATGTCAACACTCCTTGAATTGTTCTGTAGATTCATATCAAATTACCAGCTGCCCTCTTTGTAGGAATTGGCAAGCTGATGGTAAAGTATGGCAAAATTCAAGGGAGCCAGAATAGCCAAAATAATCTTTAAAAAACAAAGTTGAAGGACTCAAACCAGATAATTACAAACCTAAAGCAAAGCTACAGTAACCAAGACTGTGTGATAATGGGCATAAGAATAGACATATAGATCAATGGAATAGAAATGAGAGTCCCAGGATAAGACCTCATGTTTTAAAGGCAGTTGATTTTCTTGAAGGGTACCAAGGCAATTAAAGGAAAATAAAATAGTCGTTTCAACAAATGGTCCTGGGTCAACTTTTTATCTACATGCAAAAGAATGATATTGGACCCCCAACTCACACCATATACATAAAAATTAACTCAAAGACCTAAATGTAAGATCTAAAACAATAAAACCCATAGAAGAAAACATAGGTGTGAAGCTTCAGAACCTGGAATTAGGCAATGGTTGCTTAGCTATAACAACAAAAGCAGAAGAAACAACTACAAAAAGAGACTAACTGAACATCACCAAATTTTAAAAACTGTGCTTCAAAGGACACTGTTAAGAAAGTGAAAAGACAACCAACAGTATGGGAGAAGTTTTTTGAAAATCACATATCTAAAATGATTTGGTGAAAATATGATAAATATAAATATGGCTAAAAATGGGATTTGGATGCCCAAAGTATAGAGATACAAGGGGAAAAAACTAGGGTATATAAAGAACTACTACAACTCAATAAAAAGGATAAATTATCCAATCAAAAATGTGCAACATCTAGGTAACATCTATCACCATAATATAGTTACAAAAATTGTTTCTTCCTGTGATGAGAACTTCTCACACGTCTTCTCTTAGCAACTTTTAAATGTATAGACATTTTTTAGACTTTTTGTGGTAACCATTTCACGATATATACTGAATCATTACCGTATACACCTGGAAGTAAGATACTATTCTATGTCAATTATAGCTAAATAAAAGGAAACTTAATCAGTTAAAGGTTATGTAACAAAGATTCATAATATTACACTTAATGGTTAAATGTAAGAATCATTCCCTTTAAAATCAGATTGAGACAAAAATTATCTTGTCTCATTATCACTGCTTCTATTCAATAATTTTCTAGCTTCCTTACAAAAGCAGCTGGAGAAGAAAAATTTTTAAGATTTCAAAAAGAACAGAACTACTTATTTAGAAATTCTATAGTGGGCTAAATATATAGAGCACTTTTATCATATCTGTGTAACTCTCCGTCTCTTCAGTTGCCCTCCCCAAATTAGGAGACAGAACTCATGTTTTCACCATCTCTTATAGCTAAGACATCATCGTTTGTTGTGGGTTTTGTCAGCTAGACATATATGTGCAAGAATCCTATCTGATAGTCAGTTATGTGAGGAAACACATTTTGGGGAGCTTTCAGTTATGCTCTCATTGGTAGTGACAGAGGCACCATAAACCTATCAATTCCATCAGAATCTAACCAGAGATCCGGTGCAGTTCCAATCAAAATAGCCACAGAGATTTTATGGAATTTGACAAAGTAAACCTAAAATTCATGCTTAAGAGCAGAGGTGTAAGAATAGTTGATAATTTTGAAGATGAATTAAAAGGTAGAGAAATTTGAACAGCAAGCAAGGTATGTTAACGTTTTTAAGAGTCAAGAGGAGACATAGGCCGATGGAATAGAATGGAGAGGTGTGGGACAGACTAACTTGAAACATAAACAAAAAAATGCAGAAAGGACAGGTTATTCAATAAACAGTGCTTCAAGAATTGGTTATCTATATGGAACAAAAGTCCAATCAGTTTTCTTCATCCCAACAAAATAAATCAGGTCAGGTGGAATAAAGATGGAAACAATAATAACACTGCTGCTATGTCGCTTCAGTCGTGTCCAACTTTGTGCGACCCCATAGACGGCAGCCCACCAGCCTCCGCCGTCCCTAGTAACACTACTTGATGTTTATTACGTGCTGGTACAATTTTAAGCATTTTACATATCCCAATTTATTTAGTCCTCATTACAACCCTGTGAAGTAAGTACTACTAATATCGTTTCCATTTTATAGATGAGGAAACTCAGGCAAAAGAGGTTAACTAAATTTCCCCAGGCCACAGTACCATAAAGGAGAAGAGCTATGATTTGTACTCTGGTAAACTGTGTCTTTTCTTTTCCATGGGGATGGTCTTGATCCCTGTCTCCTGTACAATGTCATGAACTCCGTCCACAGTTCATCAGGCACTCTATCTATCAGATCTAGTCCCTTAAATCTATTTCTCACTTCCGCTGTATAATCATAAGAAATTCGATGTAGGTCGTACCTGAATGGTCTAGTGGTTTTCCCTACTTTCTTCAATTTAAGTTTGAATTTGGCAATAAGGAGTTCATGATCTGAGCCACAGTAAGCTCCCAGCCTTGTTTTTGCTGACTATCTAGAGCTTCTCCATCTTTGGCTGCAAAGAACATAATCAATCTGATTTCGGTGTTGACCATCTGGTGATGTCCACGTGTAGAGTCTTCTCTTGTGTTGTTGGAAGAGGGTGTTTGCTATGACCAGTGCATTTTCTTGGCAAAACTCTATTAGTCTTTGCCCTGCTTCAGTCCGTATTCCAAGGCCAAATTTGCCTGTTACTCCAGGTGTTTCTTGACTTCCTACTTTTGCATTCCAGTCCCCTATAATGAAAAGGACATCTTTTTTGGGTGTTAGTTCTAAAAGGTCTTGTAGATCTTCATAGAACTGTTCAACTTTAGCTTCTTCAGCATTACTGGTTGGGGCATAGGCTTGGATTACTGTGTATTGAATGGTTTGCCTTGGAAATGAACGGAGATCATTCTGTCATTTTTGAGATAGCATCCAAGTACTGCATGGAAAAGAAATGCAAAAAAGCAAAATGGCTGTCTGGAGAGGCCTTACAAATAGCTGTGAAAAGAAGAGAAGCAAAAAGCAAATGAGGAAAGGAAAGATATAAGCATCTGAATGCAGAGTTCCAAAGAATAGCAAGGAGAAATAAGAAAGCCTTCCTCAGCGATCAATGCAAAGAAATAGAGGAAAACAACAGAATGGGAAAGATTAGAGATCTCTTCAAGAAAATTAAAGATATTAAGGGAACATTTCATGCAAAATGGGCTTGATAAAGGACAGAAATGGTATGGACCTAACAGAAGATATTAAGAAGAGGCAGCAAGAATACACAGAAGAATTGTACAGAAAACATCTTCACAACCCAGATAATCATGATGGTGTGATCACTCACCTAGAGCCAGACATCCTGGAATGTGAAGTCAAGTGGGCCTTAGAAAACATCACTACAAACAAAGCTAGTGGAGGTGATGGAATTCCAGTTGAGCTATTTCAAATCCTGAAAGATGATGCTGTGAAAGTGCTGCACTTAATATGCCAGCAAATTTGGAAAACTCAGCAGTGGCCACAGGACTGGAAAAGGTCAGTTTTCATTCCAATCCCAAAGACAGGCAATGCCAAAGAATGCTCAAACTACCACACAATTGCACTCGTCTGACACGCTAGTAAAGTAATGCTGAAAATCCTCCAAGCCAGGCTTCAGCAATATGTGAAACGTGAAATTCCAGATGTTCAAGCTGGTTTTAGAAAAGGCAGAGGAACCAGAGACCAAATTGCCAACATCCGCTGGATCATCGAAAAAGCAAGAGAGTTCCAGAAAAACATCTATTTCTGCTTTACTGACTATGCCAAAGCCTTTGACTGTGTGGATCACAATAAACTATGGAAAATTCTTCAAGAGATGGGCATACCAGACCACCTGACCTGCCTCCTGAGAAACCTATAAGCAGATCAGGAAGCAACAGTTAGAACTGGACATGGAACAACAGACTGGTTCCAAGTAGGAAAAGGAGTACGTCAAGGCTGTATATTGTCACCCTGCTTATTTAACTTATATGCAGAATACATCATGAGAAATACTGGGCTGGAAGAAGCACAAGCTGAAATCAAGATTGCCATGAGAACTATCAATAAACTCAGATATGCAGATGACACCACCCTTATGGCAGAAAGTGAAGAGGAACTAAAAAGCCTCTTGATGAAAGTGAAAGAGCAGAGTGAAAAAGTTGGCTTAAAGCCCAGCATTCAGAAAACGAAGGTCATGGCATTTGGTCCCATCACTTCATGGCAAATAGATGGGGCAACAGTGGAAACTGTGTCAGACTTTATTTTTGGGGCTCCAAAATCACTACAGGTGGTGACTGCAGCCATGAAATTAAAAGACGCTTACTTCTTGGAAGGAAAGTTATGACCAACCTAGACAGCATATTGAAAAGCAGAGACATTACTTTGCCAACAAAGGTCCGTCTAGTCAAAGCTATGATTTTTCCATTGGTCATGTATGGATGTGAGAATTGGACTGTGAAGAGAGCTGAGCAACGAAGAATTGATGCTTTTGAACTGTGGTGTTGGAGAAGACTCTTGAGAGTCCCTTGGACTGCAAGGAGATCCAACCAGTCCATTCTAAAGGAGATCAGTCCTGGGTGTTCTTTGGAAGGACTGATGCTAAAGCTGAAACTCCAGTACTTTGGCCACCTCATGTGAAGAGTTGACTCATTGGAAAAGACTGTGATTCTGGGAGGGATTGGGGGCAGGAGGAGAAGGGGACGACAGAGGATGAGATGGCTGGATGGCATCACCGACTCGATGGACATGGGGTTGAGTGAACTCCGGGAGTTGGTGACGGACAGGGAGGCCTGGTGTGCTGCAGTTCATGGGGTCTCAAAGAGTCGGACAAGACTGAGCAACTGAACTGACTAAAGTTGCGTCTTGAGTTTCCATTTTATTTACTTATTTATTTTTAATTAATTATTTGGCTGTGCCAGGTCTTAGTTGTAGCATGTGGGATCTGGTTTCCTGACCAGGGATCAAACCTGGACCCCCCTGTATTGGGAGGTGGGAGTCTTAGCCACTGGACTACAAGGGAAATCCTGAGTCTCCCTTTTACCCAGTACGCTACACTGCCTGCCTTTCATGAAGGATAATAGGACATATTTCTTAAACAAGATGCAAAAATTGCAAACCGTAACAGAAAAGATTGATAATTGAACAGAAAATATTAAATTTAAGGTTTTCTTTTATCAGGAGGTCACAAAGTAGTGAAAATTCAAGCTACAAATGTACAAAGAAACATATCTACCCTAAAGAGCTCCTATAGTTAATAAGGAAAAAGGCAATAATACAATTGATACTGTATAAGTGCCAGACTGCAACACAATACTATGCAAGTTACAGAAATTCACAAAAGAGGAAATTTGAATGACCAGTATACATTTACGTATTCTCAAAGGTTTAAAAAATGAGCAAAGGATATAGACGGTTCTCAAAAAAAAAAAAATAAATATATATATATGTATATATATACACAAATAGGCAGTAAGCACATGAAAAGGTGTTTGCCATTATTAACCAACATGGAAATGAAAATCAAAGCCATAATAAAATACCACTTCACACCCACTGAATGGCTATAATACAAAAGACAATGACAAATGTGACAAGAATGTAGAGAAATTTGAAGCTTCATGTGTCACTGGTGGGCATGTAAAGTGGTGCAGCTGGTTTGGAAGGCAAGCTGTTTTCCTATGTTTAACTATATGTTAAACATGGAGTTACCATATGATGCAGCAGTTTCACTCCTAAGAGAAATGAAAACGTGTCCACACAAAAATCTGCACCTGAATGTTCATAACAGGAGATTCATAATAGCCAAATGTAGAAGCAATCCAAATATTCATCAACTGATAAATAAGTGCTATAGGTGTGTAATGGACTTCCCTGGTGGCTCAGATGATAAAGTGTCTGCCTATAATGCGGGAGACCCAGGTTCAATTCCTGGGTCGGGAAGGTCTCCTGGAGAAGGAAATGGTGACCCACTCCAGTGTTCTTGCCTGGAAAATCCCATGGACAGAGGAGCCTGGTAGGTAGGCTTACAGTTCGTGGGGTCGCAAAGAGTTAGATGTGACTGAGTGTCTTCACTTTCACTTTATAGCTGTGCAATAGAATAGTATTTGGCAATAACAAAAAGTACTGATACATTCCACAATGTGAATAAACAATGAAAACATGCCAGGTGAAAGAAGCCAGTCACAAAGGACCATGTATGATTCCATTTGTATAAAAATATTAACAGTAGGTACATCATAGTGACAGAAAACAGATGAGTGCTTGCCTAGGCCTGGAGGTAAAGAATGAGACAGGAGGAATGGGAGAGTTGGAAGGTTATGGCTAAGCAATGCCAGGTTTCTTTTTGGAGTAATGAAGATATCCTAGTAATGATTGTGATGATGATGTATAGCTTGGTAAATGAGCTAAAAGCCATGAACTATATCATTTAAATATGTGAATAGTCTGTGAATTATATCAATTTGTTAGCAAAAAAAAGATACAAATGCAATGTTTTCAATTTTTAAAAAAATCAGAGATGAGGAAAACTATTACAATTTGTGTTGTAAGGTTTGATAACAAAACCATAAATGAAAGGGAATTCTAGTCATGGTTCTTCCACTGCCTACTTTTACGACCTTGGAACTAGTCATTTAAACTTTCTCAAGAATCATCACCTATAGAATATTGTGTGAATGCTAATAACTCAGGATTCTAAACAATGGTTCTTAATTTTCAGAATTAACAGATCTCCTTGCTGCTGCTAAGTCACTTCAGTCGTGTCCAACTCTGAGCGACCCCAAAGACGGCAGCCCACCAGGCTCCGCTGTCCTTGGGATTCTCCAGGCACAGATCTCTTTGAGAAGTTGATAAACATCAGAAGCACTCTGGTGAAAATCATAAATAAGGCATTGTTACTAATAATTGCTATTACTATTTCATACTAATGCTGAAATTTGGGGCTAATGAGATAAAAATAAGTATCTAAGTATTGGAAAAGAAAAGGAGATTACTATGTACTCAGGCCAAACAAATTTGCTGAAAAAAAATCATGAGAATTAATAAAAGTACTCAATAAAGAATTCTAAATTCATAAAGTCAGTATCAATGAACAAGAATAATTCAATTAGAAAATATTTTTAAACACATTCAAATCCATACTCCTGACTTAGTAGATTATCTCAACCCATGAAAATTTTAACAGCCACATGACAAAAGCAAAATCCCTTAGATCCTCCTGTAAAGATGCTACAATAAGTTAAATTCCTAATAAGCACTATTTTAAATGCATCCCACAAAACTTGATATGTTTGTTTTTCATTTTTGTTTGGTTCAAAATACTTTCCAAATTCCCTTTGCTATTTCTTTTTGTACCTACAGATTGTTTAGAAGCTTGTTATTCATTTCTCAAACATTGGGGATTTTTCAAATATGTTTCTGTTATTGATTTATAATTCCACTGTGATCAGAAGGTACTTGGTATGACTGGATTATTTTAAGTTTTTTGAGAGTTGGTTTAAGAATATGGTCTCTCTTGGTAAATGTTCTTTGCACATTTGAAAAAATAGTGATGGATTCTATTATACCAGGTATCGAACCTGCATCTCCTGCATTGGCAGGAGAATTCTTTACTGCTGAGGCATTGGTTTCTTAGGGCTGCTCTAACAAATTGGCGACAAGTTGAGGCGCTTAAAACAACAGAAATTTCTTTTGTTATCGTTTTGGATTCTAGAAGCCCCAAATCAAAATATCAGCGAAATATCAAACTATCTTCCTAAGAAGGCTGTAGGGAAGAATCCTCTTCCCGCTTCCACCTTGTGGTGGATACTGACAAATCTCGGCCTTCTTTGGCTTGTGGGAGCTCCAGTGTCTGCTTGTTGTTGTTTGGCTTGCTTCCCTATGTGTCTGTGTCTTCAAATCTCTCTCTTTGTCCTTAGAAGGACACCAGTCCTTGGATTTAGGGCCCACTCTAATCCTGTAGAATCTCATCTTACTTGATTACTTCTCCAAATGCCCTGTTTTCAAATAAGTTCACATTTATAGGGATTAGTAATTCAGCGTATCTTTTTTGAGGGGGACGACTCAACTACAGTACTGTTCTTTTTTTTCTTGTCCATGTCTTGCTTGGATCTTGTGGGACCTCAGATCCCTAACCTGGGATTGAACTCTCTCCAGGCCATGGTAGTGAAAGCCTGGAATCCTAGGGAACATCCCTACAATACCATTCTTGTATCTAGCTTTATATCCTTATATCCCTCCTCATAGAAGGATATCCCTCTATATCTTTAGATTAAAATTTTGACTAAAATTTTTAGTATACTACTATTAATTATTGAGAAAGAAGTATAGAAATACCTGGGGATTTGTCTTATCTCTCAGTTCAGCTCTTATCAATTTTTGCTTCATGTAATTTGAGGTTCCTCATTTAGTACATTAAATTTAGTATTGCTAAATTCTTTTGATGAATGAACTCTTTTACTTAAGAATGTCAATTACTCCTCTTATTCAGCGTCATACTGGAGTCCTAGATAACATAATAAGACAAGAAAAAAGATATGTATGGTTTGTTGATCAGAAAGAAAAACAAATCTCTTATTATTTACCATCTGAACCACCAGGGAAGTATGCAGAAGACAAAAGAGATGCAGATTTGATCCCTGGATTGAGAAGATGCCCTGAAGAGGGCATGGCAGCCCACTCCAGTATTCTTGCCTGGAGAATCCCGTGGACAGAGGAGCCTGGCCAGCTGCAGTCCACAAGGTCACAAAGAGTTGGACATGACTGAAGTGACTTAGCACAGCACATCAAGAGCTATGAAAATGTTTATAGTCCTACATGAATTTGATTTCACCATGGAAGATTCATTTCATTCAGTAAATACTTACTGACTACTTTTTATAGACTAGACAATACTCTAAACTCCGGGGTTTAGAACAAAGCCCACAAAGAGCTGTCAGAATCATATCAAGACTAAGAAAAGTTTGAACCATGTGGGCTGCTCTCCATGGTTCTGAATGATTCTTGCCCAACAAGACATAAGTTTAGTTCACTAATATCTCCTGTGTAAGCTTACACCAGAGTTGTGAAACAGAGTAGGGAAGACAGACTCTTTAGGAAGAAATGTAGAAGACAGAGGAATGGAGATCATTACAAAGGTATAGCCATTTTGAGAGTCTGGATCAACCACCAGGATCAGTAAGTGAATTTAGTAACGTCACTGCATATAAAATCAGTATATTTTTAAAAATCACTAGAAAAAATAGAGAATAAGAGTTAAAACAATATAGCTTATAACAGCATTGCTGCTACTGCTACTGCTAAGTCACTTCAGTTGTGTCCGACTCTGTGTGACCCCATAGACGGCAGCCACCAGGCTCCCCCATCCCTGGGATTCTCCAGGCAAGAACACTGGAGTGGGTTGCCATTTCCTTCTCCAATGCATGAAAGTGAAAAGTGAAAGTGAAGTCGCTTAGTTGTGTCCGACTCTTAGCAACCCTGTGGACTGCAGCCTACCAGGCTCCTCCATTCATGGGATTTTCCAGGCAAAGTACTGACTTGAAAGACATCAAATACCTAAGGAAAAAATTAATAAAAGATATGTAAGATCTGTACTCAGAAAGCAGCAATACATTACTGAGAAAAATTAGAGAAAACCCAAGTAAATCAAGGTGTATGCCATGTCCATGGATTTGAGGATTCAGTGGGGCTTTTTAAAATTTTGTATCTTTATTTTTGGCTGCACTTAGTCTTCATTGCTGTGCGACCTTTCTCTAGTTGCAGTGAGTGGAGGCTACTCTTTGTTGTGGTGCACAGACTTCTCATTGCAGTGGCTTCTGTTGTTTTGGAGTACAAGCTCATGGCAAATAGATGGGGAAACAATGGAAACAGTGACAGGCTTTATTTTCTTGGGCTCCAAAATCACTGCAGATGGTGATCATGAAATTACAAGATGCTTGCTCCTTGGAAGGACAGCCATGACCAACATAGACAGCATATTAAAAAGCAGAAACATTACTTTGCTGGCAAAGGTCCATATAGTCAAAGCTATGGTTTTTCCAGTAGTCATGTTTGGATGTGAGAGTTGGACCATAAAGAAAGCTGAGCACCAAAGATTTGATGCTTTTGAACTGTGGTGTTGGGGAAGACTCTTGAGAGTCCCTTGGACAGCATGGGAATCAAACCAGTCAATCCTAAGGGAAATCAACCCTAAGTGTCCATTGGAGGGACTGATGCTGAAGCTGCTTTAGCCCTGATGTGAAGAACTGACTTATTAAAAAAGCCCCTGGTGCTGGGATAGATTGAAGGCAGGAGGATAAGGGGGTGACAGAGGACGAGATATTTGGATGGCATCACTGACTTAAAGGACATGAATTTGAGCAAGCTCCAGGCGATGGTAAGGGACAGGGAAGCCTAGTGTGCTGCAATCCATTGGGTTGCAAAGATTTGGACACTGAATGACTGAACAACAATGAGCTTTAGGGTGCTTGGGCTCAATAATTGTGGCGCACGGGATTAGTTGCTCTGAGGCATGTGGAATCCTTCCGGACCAGAGATCAAACCTGTGGCATCCTCAACCAGTGGACCACCAGAGAAGTCTTGAGGATTCAGCATTTTAAAGATGATGAGTCTTCCCATATTGAAAAAACTTTTTTATGGAAATTGAGAATTTAGTGAAACTGATCTAAGATTTATGTCAAAATGTAAAGGAATAAGAATAACAAATTCAATATTGAAGAAAAAGGACAAAGCTGAGAATTTACACTGTTGTTGTTGTTTAGTCACTAGTCCTGTCCAACTCTTTTGTGACCCCATGAACTGTAGTCCACCAGGCTCCTCTGTCTAAGGGACTTCCTCAGTTGTCATTTCTTTCTCCTGGGGATCATCCCAACCTAGGGACCAAACCTGCATCTCCTGCTTGGCAGGTGGATTCTTTACCACTGAGACCAGGGAAGCCCGAGTTTTACACTATCAGATACCAAACCATTTCTAAATAAAGTACAAAAACAATGCGCTATTGATTCAAGTGCAGACAAATGGATCAGTGGAAAAGAATAAAAATTTCAAAAACAGACACCAAAATTCTATGCCAGATGCTCATAGACTTAAATGTGAAAGGAAAAAAAAAGAGAGAGACTTTAAAAATATAACATAGGAGAATATGTCAAAGACTTTAGAAAAAGTAAAGACTTTCTGAACATAACACAAGATACATAATGAAAGAGATTACTGAATTGGACTTGACTAAAATTTAAATTTCTATTTAACAAATATACTCTTAAGACAATGAAAAAGTCAGAGAATAAGATGATATTTGCAGTATACAAATATGATAAATTGTATCCAGAATATATTTGTAACTTCTACAAATCAATCAGAAAAAGACTGCAATTTTTAAATAGGCAAATGATGTATAGTAGTACTTCACAAAAGGAAACATCCAGATGCCTAATAAGCATATGTAAGTATGTTCCATATCATTTATCCCCCAACATAATGGCTAAATTTATGGCACTGCTGATACTTAGTGTTGGCAAAAGTGTGAAGCAGCTGGAATTCTCATACTCTGCTGGTGGAAGTTTAAAATGATTCACTCCAATTGGCTTCAGCTACTCTTTACACTAGAATTCTGGGAACTAAATAAATCCATTGCTGGCTTCCTTACCTACACCAAGACCCTCTCAGAAACACAAATGAGTCACATCTCAGTTATCTAATAAAGCCAAACAATCTTTTATGGACCCAGCAATTCCACTCAAATACACACTTAACACATATACTATATATGCCCCAAAAGCTTTGTACAAGAAGGTTCATAGCAGTTTATTGACAATAGCTCCAAACTAGAAAAACTCAAAATATGTATTGACAATAGAGTGGATAAATTAGAGTATATTCATAGCATACTATTCAAAGAGAGTAAACCAGTGCTACATGTGGAAAGAGATACTCTACAATTCCAAGTAGCAAAGTAAAGCAAGCAAGTAAATGTATAATGATATGTCAGGATAGTGTTAACTTTGGTGAAGGAATATTGACTGGAAAGGAGCTTGAAATAGACTTGTGGCACTGGTAACACTCTAGACGTTGATCTTGGGAGTGGTTGCATAGATGTATTCATTTATAAAGTTCAGTCATCTGTAAATTTTACATTTGTACACTTATATTAATATTTTATGCCTTAATTTTTAAAATTTGCCTCCCCTCAGAAAACCTCAAGGTGCCATAGATATTTTTCTGTTTTCCCTTTAAGTTTTATAGTTTTTAGCTTTAGGACTGAGATTTATTATCTGTTTCAAGTTAATTTTGTAAGTGATTTGAGACTGAGTTGACATTAATTTTTTTTTATACAGATATCAAGTTATCATAGCATCATTTGTTAAAAGAACTTTCACTCCCATTGAATTGCCTTGGCACCTTTTAGAAAATTTACCCCATAACTGAAGGTCTATATCTGTATTTTTTATTCTGCTCCAGTGATCTATGTCTATCCTTCTGCCAGCACTGCACCATCTTGATCACTATAGCTTTATGGTAGGTCTTGAAATCAGGTCAAGTCTTCTAAATTTGTTCTTGCTTTAAAATTATTTTGAATCATCTTATTTTTTTATATCAAATTATTTTATGTCATCTACCAATAAATATTTCTTGAATGAGCAACTTTTCAAATATTACTTGGCTACTCTAGGTCACATCTAAAATAAACTTTAGAATGAGCTCATCAATTTCTACAAAAATAACCCCACTAGAATGATCACTGGGATTGTGCTGCATCTATAAATCAATTTGGGGAGAACTGAGATATTAGCAATATTGAATGTTCTAACCCATGGACATAGTATATTTCACCATTTACTTAGTCCTTTAATTTCTCTCAACAATGTTTTGTACTTTTCGGAAAAGAAATTTAGCATGTATTTTGTTAAATTTATTCCTAGGTATTTAACATTTTGTGTAATATTGTAAATGGAATCTTTTTTATTTCCATTTGTTTGCCACCAGCATATAAAAATATAATTGACTTGTATATTAACCTTGTACCTTTTGATCTTGCTTAAATTCATTATTTTTAGCAGTTGGTTTCTAGCATTTTATAATCATTTCTGGCATTTTATTAGACTGCACTCTAATATTTTTATTTGCAGTCAGAAATGTATGCTGGGTTACATGATCAGAGGTCATATTAATAAAGTTTAGGCTCAAGGAGAAATCCTGCCTGGTTTCCTGGAAAGGGGGTTAAAACTCCCCTGGTGGCTCAGACAGTAATGCAATGCAGGAGACCTGGGTTTGATCCCTGGATTGGAAAGATTCCCCTGGAGGAGGACATGGCAACTCACTCCAGTATTCTTACCTAGAGAACCCAATGAACAGAGGAGCCTGGTGAGCTACAGTCCATGGGGTCGCAAAGAGTAGGACATGACTGAGTGACTAAGCATAGCACGCACAGCATTTTTAGACATTATCTGCAAATACATAGGATTGTTCCTTTTTTATTTTTATGCTTTGCATTTATTTTTCTTTTGTATTGCAATGACTATTTACAAGGTTGAATAAAAGTATTACCATGGGTATCCTTAAACAACAAGGACCTACTGTATAGCACAGGGAATATTCAATAGCTTATAATAACTTACAATGGAAAGTAATTTGAAATATATATATATATTTGTGTGTGTGTGTGTTTGTATAACTAAATCACTTTGCTATACACCTGAAACTAACACAGCATTTTAACTCAACTATACTTTTAAAAAATTGTTCGAGTATCTTTTACTTGGACCTGAACTTTAGAAGGAAAACATTGAACATTTCACCATTGATTATGCTCATGATTCAGGTGTTAACTGAATCATGAGTGGGTATAGAGATTTGTCTAACACTTTTTCTGCATCTATTAAAATGGCATGTTTCTTTTATTTTCTATTCAGTTATTATGGTGAATACTGATTGATTTTCAAATGTTTCATCAGCTTTGCATTCCAGGGTAAAATCCTACTTTATCATGATATATTCTCCATTTTACATATTGTTGGATTTTATTTACTAATATTTTATTAATTTTTGAGTCTATGCTCATGAGCCATACTAGTGTCTGTAATTTAAATTATTTGTATTTAATATATTTTTCTGGTTTGTAGCTATGTTGGTTACATAGCTGGCAGTTTTCTTGTCTCTATTTCTGAAAGAGTTTATGTAAGGTTGGTGCTATTTCTAACTAAAATATTTGATTATTTAGCATTGAAACTGGGTTTTTCTTGATCAAAATGTTTCTGATTTAAAAATCAGTTTCTGGGACTTCCCTGATGGTTTAGTGACTTCCCCTTCCAATGCAGGGGGTGCAGGTTTGATCTCTGGGGAGGGAACTAAGATCTCACATGCCTCACCATGCAGTCAAAAAACTCTTTAAAAATCAGTTTCTTAAATAGATACAGGGCTATTCAGATTTTGTTTCTTCTTTGCCAATTTTAATATGTTATATTTTTCTAGGAAGTTTTCTATTTCATGTAGTGTATCAAATTGGTAAATGTTTTAATAATATCTTTTATTATTTTATATTTCTAGGATTTGTGGTTTTAACTCCTTGGTAATATGTGGGGTTTTTTTCCCCCTTGATTAGTTTTTCTAAAGTTTGACTAATTGTGTTAATCTTTATAGCATAATTTATAAATAATATAAAAATCAGCTCTTACATTTATTAATTTTCTCTAGTGTTTGATGTTTTCTATTATGTTGATTTCTGCTCTTAGGTTTATTTCCTGGCTTCTACATGTAGAGGTTTTAAAGTTTTTGCTCATTTTTAAAGTTTATTAAGGTAGAATCTCTGATCACTGATCTTAAAACTTTCTTCTATTTAATTTATTAAGAATTTAAAGCTATAAATTTTTATCAGCACTGCCTTGGTTTCATCCATCATAAAATGGATATCTTGTATTTTTGTTGTCATTAGTTTGGAATATTTTTCCAATTTCCCCTGTTATTTCTCATTTGACCTATGGATACTTAGAAGTTTTTTGTTTAACTTCTAAATATTTGAAGTTTTCCACATGTTATGAACTGATTGTGCCCCATCAAAATTCATATGTTGAAGACCCTACATGCCAGTGTGCCTGTATTTGAAGTTGGAGTCTCTAAGGAAGTAATTAAGTTTAAATAAAATCATAGGAAATCAACCCTGAGTATTCACTGAAAGGACTGATGCTGAAGCTGAAGCTCCAATACTTTGGCCACCTGATACTAAGAACTGACTCATTGGAAAAGACTCTGATGCTGGGAGAGATTGAAGGCAGGAGGAGAAGGGGATGACAGAGGATGAGATGGTTGGATGGCATCACCGACTCAATGGACATGAATTTGAACCAACTCTGGGAGATAGTGAAGGTCAGGGAAGCCTGGCGTGCTGCAGTCTATGGGGTCTGCAGTAAAGAGTTCAGACACCACTTAGCGACTGAACAATAAATGGGGATTAGTGTAGACTTCCCTCATGGCTCAGACGGTAAAGCGTCTGCCTACAATGCTGGAGGCCTGGGTTCAATCCCTGGGTCGGGAGAAGGATATGGCAACCCACTTCAGTATTCTTGCCTGGAAAATTCCATGGACGGAGGAGCCTGGTAGGCTACAGTCCATGGGGTCGCAAAGAGTTGGACACGACTGAGAGACTTCAGTGTCAATGTCAGTGTCCTTATAAACGGTGACATCAGAGTTCGTTCTCTCTCTCTCTCTTCTCATGCGCCCACCATGAAAAGACCATGAGAAAACATGGTGACATGAAAGTGACTGTCTTCAAGCCACTAAGTAAGCACTCACGATAAACCACTTGATGCCTTGATCTTAGACTTCCAGCCTCCAGAACTGGGAAACAATTAATTTATGTTGCCTAAGCCACCTATGCTGTGTTGTTTTTTTTTAATTTATAGTAATGCTAGTTTTTATGATTGTTCATATGCTTTCCTCTACTAAATGTCTCTATTTCTTCATGCAGCTTTAACTTACTGTTTAGTTTCATTTCAACTTGAAGGACTTCTTGCATGACAGGTATAATGGTAATTAACTCCCTCAGTTTTTAGTTTTCTAAGAATATTTCAATTTCCCCCTTACTTTTGTAGGACAGTTTTTCCAGACAGTTTTTTCCCCTTCAGCACTTTTAGTGTATAGGCTATGGTATTTTGTTGTAGCAGCCTATTACACCAAGATGCCTCTTTCATGATTCCTAATTTAATCCTGTTGTAGTGAAATAACATATTCTACATGATTATGGCTTTTTTCATTAGATTTTTTAAAAGTAGTCCACATCTTTGAGTCGATATCCATTAGTCAACATAAATTTTAAAGGAAATTTGAAAATTTAAAAAGTACAATTGGGGGGCTTCCCTGGTGACTCAGTAGTAAAGAATCTGCCTGCCAATGCAGGAGACCCGGGTTCGATCCCTGATCTGGGAAGATCCCACATGCTGCAGAGCAACTAGGCCTGTGAACCACATTACTGAGCCTGTGCTCTAGAGCACGGAGCTGCAACTACTGCAGCCCATGCACACTAGAGCCTGCGCTCTGCAACAAGAGAAACCATGGCAACGAGAAGCCCACATACTTGCCCCAACTAGAGAAAACCCACACAGCAACAAAGACCCAGCACAGCCAAGAATAATTACTTAATTTTTAAAAGATACAGTTGGAGAGAAGAAATCTGTATTTATGAGGTGTTGTGTTCTGTCAATGTCAGTTAAGATAGTTGATGGCTTAGTTCACAACCTTGGTGACAAATGCTCTTTTTTTTAATTTTTTTATTGAAGGATAATTGCTTTACAGAATTTTGTTGTTTTCTGTCAAACTTCAATATGAATCAGCCATAGATATACATATATCCCCTCCCTTTTGAACCTCCCTCCCATCTCCCTCCCCATCCAACCCCTCTAGGTTGATACAGAGCCCCTGTTTGAGTTTCCTTAGCCATAAAGCAAATTCCTGTTGGCTATCTGTTTTACACATGGTAATGTAAGTTTCCATGTTACTTTTTCCATACATCTCACCCTCTCCTCCCCTCTCTCCATGTCCATAAGTCTATTCTCTATGTCTCTTTCTCCATTGCTGCCCTGTATACAAATTCTTCAGAACCATTTTTCTAGATTCCGTGTATTTGCGTTAGAATGATATTTATCTTTCTTTTTCTGACTCACTTCACTCTATATAATAGGTTCTAGGTTCATCCACCTCATCAGAACTGACTCAAATGTGTTCCTTTTTATGGCTGAGTAATATTCCATTGTGTATATATACCACAGCTTCTTTATCCATTCATCTGTTGATGGACATCTAGGTTGCTTCCATGTTCTAGCTATTGTATATAGTGCTGTAATGAACATTGGGATACATTGTCTTTTTCAACCCTGGTTTCCTCAGGGTATATGCCTAGGAGTGGGATTGCTGGGTCATATGGTGGTTTTATTCCTAGTTTTTTAAGGAATCTCCATACCATTTTCCATAGTGGCTGTATTAATTTACATTCCCACCAACAGTGCAAGAGCATTCCCTTTTCTCCACACCCTCTCCAGCATTTATTCTTTGTAGACTTTTTGATAATGGCCATTCTGACTGGTGTGAGTTGATAATCTGATTGTAGATTTCATTTGCATTTCTCTAATAATGAGTGATGTTGTACATCTTTTCATGTGTTTGTTAGCCATCTGTATGTCTTCTTTGGAGAAATGTCTGTTTAGGTCTTTTTCCCACTTTTTGATTGGGTTGTTTGTTTTCCTGGTATTGAGTTGTATGAGCTGCTTGTATATTTTGGAAATTAATCCTTTGTCAGTTGTTTCATTTGCTATTATTTTCTCCCATTCCAAGGGTTGTCTTTTTACCTTGCTTATAGTTTCCTTTGCTGTGCAAAGGCTTTTAAGTTTAATCAGGTCCCATTTGTTTACTTTTTTTTTTTTTTTTACTTCTGTTACTCTAGGAGGTGGGTCATAGAGGATCTTGCTTTGATTTATGTCATCAAGTGTTCTGCCTATGTTTTCCTGTAAGAGTTTTGTAGTTTCTGGTCTTACAGTTAGGTCTTTAATCCATTTTGAGTTTATCTTTGTGTATGGTGTTCAGAAGTATTCTAATTTCATTCTTTTACATGTAGCTGTCCAGTTTTCCCAGCACCATTTATTGAAGAGGCTGTCTTGCCTCCTTTTTCAAAAATCAAGTGCCCATAGGTGGATGGGTTTATTTCTGGGCTTTCTATCTGGTTCCATTGGTCTATATTTCTGTTTTTGTGCCAGTACCGTACTGTCTTGATGACTGTAGCTTTGTAGTATAATCTGAAGTCAGGAAGGTTGATTCTTCCAGCTCCATTATTCTTTCTCAAGACTGCTTTGGCTATTCGGGGTCTTTTCTGTTTCCATATGGATTGTGAAATTTTTTGCTCTAGTTCTGTGAAAAATGCCATTGGTAATTTGATAGGAATCGCATTGAATCTGTTGTGTTTGGTAGTATAGTCATTTTCACACTATTGATTCTTCCTAAACAGAAACATGGAATATCTCTCCATCTGTTTATATCATCTTTGATTTCTTTCATCAGTGTCTTATAATTTTATGTGTATAGTTCTTCTGTTTCCTTAGGTAAGTTTATTCCTAGATATTTAATTCTTTTTGTTGCAGTGGTGAATGGGATTGATTCCTTAATTTCTCTTTCTGATTTTTCTTTGTTAGTATGTAGAAATGCAAGTGATCTCTGTGTATTGACTTTGTATCCTGGAACTTTGCTAAATTCGCTGATTAGCTCTAGTAATTTTCTGATATTATCTTTAGGGTTTTCTATGAACAGTATCATGTCATCTGCAAAGAGTGAGAGCTTTACTTTTTCTTTTCTGATCTGGATGCCTTTTATTTCTTTTTCTTCTCTGATTGCTGTAGCTAGGACTTCCAGAACTATGTTGAATAACAGTGATGAACATGGACACCTCTGTCTTGTTCCTGATCCTAGGGGGAATGCTTTCAGTTTCTCATCATTGAGAATAATGTTTGCTGTAGGCTTATCATAAATGGCCTTTACTATGTTGAGGTAGGTTCCTTCTGTACCCATTTTTTGAAGAGTTTTCATCATAAATGGGTGCTGAATTTTGTCAAAGGCTTTTTCTGCATCTACTGAGATTGTCGTATGGTTTTTATCTTTTAGTTTGTTAATATAGTGTATCACATTGATTGCTTTGCGTATATTGAAGAATCCTTGCATTCCTGGAATAAACCCAACTTGATCATGGTGTATGAGCTTTTTGATGTGTTGCAGAATTCTGTTTGCTAAAATTTTGTTGAGGATTTTTGCATTTATGTTCATCAGTGATATTGGCCTGTAGTTTTTTTGTGTGTGTGTTGTCTTTGGTTTTGATATCAGGGTGATGGTGGCCTCATAGATTGAGTTTGGAAGTGTTCCTTCCTCTGCAGTTTTTTGAAAGACTTTTAGAAGGATAGGCATTAGCTCTTCTCTAAATGTTTGATAGAATTCTGTGAAGCTATCTGGTCCTGGGCTTTTGTTTTTTGGGAGATTTTTGATCACAGCTTCATTTTCAGTACTTATAATTGGGTTGCTCATAATTTCTATTTCTTCCTGGTTCAGTCTTGGAAGATTGAACTTTTCTAAGAATCTTTCCATTTCTTCTAGGTTATCCATTTTATTGCCATATAGTTGTTCATAATAGTCTTTTACAATCCTTTGTATTTCTGTATTGTCTGTTGTAACCTCTTCTTTTTCATTTCTAATTTTGTTGATTTGATTCTTTTCTCTTTTTTTTTCTTGATGAGTCTGGCTAAGGGCTTGTCAATTTTGTTTATCTTCTCAGAGAACCAGCTTTTAGTTTTATTAATCTTTATTATTGCTTCTTTCTTTTCTTTTTCATTTACTTCTGCTTGAATCTTTATGATTTATTTCCTTATACTAATTTTGTTTTTGTTGTTGTTCTTCTTCTTCTTTTTTCAGGTGTTTTAGGTGTAAAGTTAGGCTGTCTGTTCAATGTTTTTCTTGTTTCTTGAGGTAGGATTGTAGTGCTATAAACTTCCCTCTTAGGACTGCTTTTGCCACATCCCATAGGTTTTGAGTTGTTATGTTTTCATTGTCATTTGTTTCTAGAAATTGTTTGATTTCCCTTTTTATTTCTTCAGTAACCTGTTGGTTATTTAGAAATGTGCTGTTTAATCTCCATGTGTTTGTGTTTCTTACAGTTTTTTTCTTGTAATTGATATCTAGTCTCATAGCATTGTGGTCAGAGGAGATGCTTGATACAATTTCAGTTTTCTTAAATTTACTGAAGTTTGATTTGTGACCCAAGATGTGGTCTATCCACATGGAGAATATTCCATGTGCACTTGAGAAGACGGTGTATTCTTCGGCATTTGGATGGAATGTCCTGGAGATATCAATGAGATCCATCTCATCTAATGTATCATTTAATATTTGTGTTTCCTTATTAATTTTCTGTTTTGATGATCTGTCCATTGTTGTGAGTGGGATGTTAAAAGTCTCCTAATATTATTGTGTTACTGTCAGTTTCTCCTTTTATGTCTGTTAGTGTTTGTCTTATGTATTGAGCTGCTCGTATGTTGAGTGCATAGATATTTACAATTGTTATGTCTTCCTCTTGGATTGATCCCTTGATTATGCAGTATCCTTCCTTATCTCTTATAATCTTCTTTATTTTAAGGTCTATTTTGTCTGAAAAGAGGATTGCTACTCCAGCTTTCTTTTGCTTCCTTTTTGCATGGAATATATTTTTCCATCCTCTCACTTTCAGTCTATATGTGTCTTGAGGTCTAAAGTGGGTTTCTTGTAGACAGCATATATATGGGTCATGTTTTTGTATCCATTCAGCCAGTCTCTGTCTTTTGGTTGGAGCATTTAATCCATTTACATTTAAAGTAATTATTGATATATATGTTCCTATTGCCATTTTCTTAATTGTTTGGAGTTGCTTTTGTAGATCTTTTTTCTTCTCTTGTATTTCTTGACTATATACGTCTGTTTAATGTTTGTTGTAAAGCTGGTTTGGTGGTACTGAATACTCATAACTTTTGTTTGTCTGAAAAGCTTTTGATTTCTCCATCAATTCTGAATGAAATCCTTGCTGTGTACAGTAATCTTGGTTGTAGATTTTTCCCTTTCAGTACTTTAAATATATCCTGCCTTTCCCTTCTGGCCTGCAGAGTTTCTGCTGACAGTAAGATCAGCTGTTAAGTGTATGGGGTTTTCCTTGTATGTTACTTGTTGTTTCTCCCTTGCTGCTTTTAATGTTCTTTCTTTGTGTTTAGTCTTTGTTAGTTTGATTAGTATGTGTCTTGGCACGTTTCTCCTTGGGTTTATCCTGTATGGGACTCTTTGTGCCTCCTGGACTTAATTGACTATTTCCTTTTACATGTTGGGGAAATTTTCAACTATAATCTCTTCAAAAATTTTCTCATACACTTTCTTTTTCTCTTCTTCCGGGACCCCTATAATTCGAATGTTGGTGCATTTGATATTGTCCCAGAGGTCTCTGAGACTATCCTCAGTTCTTTTCATTCCTTTTACTTTATTCTACTCTTCAGAAGTTATTTCCACCATTTTATCTTCCAGCTCACTGATTCATTCTTCTGCTTCAGCTATTCTGCTATTGATTCCTTCTAGAGTATTTTTAATTTCAGTAATTGTGTTGTTTGTCTCTTCATATTTATTCTTTAATTCTTCTAGGTCTTTGTTAATTGATTCCTGCATTTTCCTATTTTGCTTTCAAGGTTTTTGATCATCTTTACTATCATTATTCTGAATTCTTTTTCAGGTAGTTTGCCTATTTCCTCTTCATTTATTTGGAGTTCTGTGTTTCTAGTTTGTTCCTTCATTTTTGTAGTATTTCTCTGCCTTTTCATTATTTTTTTTAACTTATTGTATCTGAGGTCTCCTTTTCCCAGACTTCAGGGTTGAATTCTTTCTTCCTTTTGGTTTCGGCCCTCCTAAGGTTGGTCCAGTGGTTTGTGTAAGCTTCTTATAGGGTGAGATTTGTGCTGAGTTTTTGTTTGCTTATTTGTTTTTCCTCTCATGGCCAAGGCTGAGTGAGGTGGTAATACTGTCTGCTGATGACTGGGTTTGTATTTTTGTTTTGTTTGTTGTTTAGATGAGGCGTCCTCCACAGGGTGCTATTGGTGGTTGGGTGATGCTGGGTCTTATATTACAGTGGTTTCCTTTGTGTGAGTTCTCACTATTTGATATGCCCTAGGGTTAGTTTTCTGGTAGTCTAGGGTCTTGGAGTCAGTGCTCCCACTCCAAAGGCTCAGGGCTTAATCTCTGGTCAGGAACGAAAATTCCACAGGTGGTTTAGTATGGCATTAAGTGAGATTAAAACAAATATCCAAAAACGAGAAACCAAAGATGAACCCCAGACAAATGGCAGTTACAAAATCAGGCAAATAATAATCAAAATAATAGAATATACACATATACATATGTACCCATGGACAAAGTCAAAACAGTCCAACAAAAATAAAGTACAATAGACTGACCGAGCAAACAAAGGAAATCAAAAGTTATGTTTACCAGTTAAGAACAAAACTCACTAAACCACAAACTAGAAAACAAAACTAAAGCAGGGTGCCAATTGGGGAATAAAACAATGAAAATAAAACTAACAAATATGTTGAGAGGAAAGAAAAGAAAAAAAGAATAGCTATGCAATGTTAAATAGAGGTAGATGAAGAAGATTTATATACACTGAAGATTAACCGCAAGGGGAAAAGAACAGTAGGAAAAGCAAACAAAGGAATAAATATAGAAAAAGTAATAATAGGTTTAAAAAATTTCAAAAAGAGGAAAAAAAAAAAAACTCCCCAGAACTGCAAAATCCCAATATAGAGGCAGAGGTTTATAACAATAAAATTATGACTGAGAATAAAAAAATCTCAAAAGTTTAGTTAGATTTCATAGTGCCAATAAAATCGACAACTACAATGGGGGAGAGGGGAGGGGAAAAAAAGGAAAAAAAGTCCAAAAGAATCTACAGAACAAGTCAAAACATAAGAATAATAAATGCTTTTCTTGAGTCACTGCTGTCAGAGCCCTTTCCCTTGCTGGGAGTCACAGTCCACTTCACATCCCTAGGATGCCCTCTAACACTGTGCTGACCTCTGGACTTGCTGTGAGGGCAGCTCAGATTCTAATCTGCTCCTACTCCTCTGTATTCTAGCCTCCAATGTCCACAGCTATCAGAACTAGTGCATTTTCTTTTGTAAGAGCTGTCAATGACCTTTTTTTTTTTTTTAATTTTAGCCAGTGTGATTTTATTTTTATTTTTATTTTTTTTCTAATTTTATTTTATTTTTAAACTTTACATAATTGTATTAGTTTTGCTAAATATCAAAATGAATCCGCCACAGGTATACATGTGTTCCCCATCCCGAACCCTCCTCCCTCCTCCCTCCCCATACCATCCCTCTGGGCCGTCCCAGTGCACCAGCCCCAAGCATCCAGCATCGTGCATCGAACCTGGACTGGCAACTCGTTTCCTACATGATATTTTACATGTTTCATTGCCATTCTCCCAAATCTTCCCACCCTCTCCCTCTCCCACAGAGTCCATAAGACTGTTCTATTCATCAGTGTCTCTTTTGCTGTCTCGTATACAGAGTTATTGTTACCATCTTTCTAAATTCCATATATATGCGTTAGTATACTGTATTTATGTTTTTCCTTCTGGCTTACTTCACTCTGTATAATAGGCTCCAGTTTCATCCACCTCATTAGAACTGACTCAGATGTATTCTTTTTAATGGCTGAGTAATACTCCATTGTGTATATGTACCACAGCTTTCTTTATCCATTCATCTGCTGATGGACATCTAGGTTGCTTCCATGTCTTGGCTATTATAAACAGTGCTGCGATGAACATTGGGGTACACGTGTCTCTTTCCCTTCTGGTTTCCTCAGTGTGTATGCCAAGCAATGGGATTGCTGGATCATAAGGCAGTTCTATTTCCAGTTTTTTAAGGAATCTCCACACTGTTCTCCATAGTGGCTGTACTAGTTTGCATTCCCACCAACAGTGTAAGAGGGTTCCCTTTTCTCCACACCCTCTCCAGCATTTATTATTTGTAGACTTTTGGATTGCAGCCATTCTGACTGGTGTGAAATGGTACCTCATAGTGGTTTTGATTTGCATTTCTCTGATAATGAGTGATGTTGAGCATCTTTTCATG
This sequence comes from Bos javanicus, assembly GCF_032452875.1. NCBI lineage: Eukaryota > Metazoa > Chordata > Mammalia > Artiodactyla > Bovidae > Bos > Bos javanicus. The sequence goes on along the minus strand of NC_083891.1, from coordinate 25,277,315 downwards.
TGTTTGTTAGCCATCTGTATGTCTTCTTTGGAGAAATGTCTATTTAGTTCTTTGGCCCATTTTTTGATTGGGTCGTTTATTTTTCTGGAGTTGAGCTGTAGGAGTTGCTTGTATATTTTTTAGATTATTTGTTTGTCGGTTGCTTCATTTGCTATTATTTTCTCCCATTCTGAAGGCTGTCTTTTCACCTTGCTAATAGTTTCCTTTGATGTGCAGAAGCTTTTAAGGTTAATTAGGTCCCATTTGTTTATTTTTGCTTTTATTTCCAATATTCTGGGAGGTGGGTCATAGAGGATCCTGCTGTGATTTATGTCGGAGAGTGTTTTGCCTATGTTCTCCTCTAGGAGTTTTATAGTTTCTGGTCTTACGTTTAGATCTTTAATCCATTTTGAGTTTATTTTTGTGTATGGTGTTAGAAAGTGGTCCAGTTTCATTCTTTTACAAGTGGTTGACCAGATTTCCCAGCACCACTTGTTAAAGAGATTGTCTTTAATCCATTGTATATTCTTGCCTCCTTTGTCAAAAGATAAGGTGTCCATATGTGCGTGGATTTATCTCTGGGCTTTCTATTTTATTCCATTGATCAATATTTCTGTCTTTGTGCCAGTACCATACTGTCTTGATAACTGTGGCTTTGTAGTAGAGCCTGAAGTCAAGTAGGTTGATTCCTCCAGTTCCATTCTTCTTTCTCAAGATCGCTTTGGCTATTCGAGGTTTTTTGTATTTCCATACAAATTGTGAAATTATTTGTTCTAGCTCTGTGAAGAATACTGTTGGTAGCTTGATAGGGATTGCGTTGAATCTATAAATTGCTTTGGGTAGTATACTCATTTTCACCATATTGATTCTTCCAATCCATGAGCATGGTATATTTCTCCATCTATTAGTGTCCTCTTTGATTTCTTTCACCAGTGTTTTATAGTTTTCTATATATAGGTCTTTAGTTTCTTTAGGTAGATATATTCCTAAGTATTTTATTCTTTCCATTGCAATGGTGGATGGAATTGTTTCCTTAATTTCTCTTTCTGTTTTCTCATTATTAGTGTATAGGAATGCAAGGGATTTCTGTGTGTTGATTTTATATCCTGCAACTTTACTATAGTCATTGATTATTTCTAGTAATTTTCTGGTGGAATGACCTTTTATATATTCCACAGACACAAAGTCTGCCTAATTGATCCTGTGGATTTAATCTGCAGCTTGTACAGCTGATGGGAGGATTTGGGGTGGTCTTCCTTAGTCACACTGCCCCTGGGCTTCAATTATGGTTTTATTTTCACCTCTGGATATGGGTCGTCCACTAGGGTTTGCTCCTGAGGCTGTCCTGGAGGACTTGGTTTTGCCCCTGTGAGGGCAGGTGTGGAAGTGGTGCAGCTGATTGTGTTGCAGGGGTTCTGGCAGCACCAGGTACTCAGGGGAGTTGGTGGCTAGGGCAGTAGGAAATAAGTGCTCTAGAAGGGTATAGAAACCAGTATTAGCCAATACGCTCCAGTATTCTTGACTGGAGAACCCCCCCTCCCTGACAGAGAAGCCTGGCAGGCCACAGTACACAGGTTCACAAAGAGTCGGACACTACCAAAGGGACCCTGTGTGCACTGACACAAGACTTTTCCTGTGGCAGCTCTGCCGCAGTGAGAGTTGAGTGTGAAGGTGGTGCAGCTGCTTGGCTTGTGGGGTCCCTGGTGACACCAAGTGTGCAGGGACACGGACTGCCTCCGCCACAGGAGTTATGGTCCTATCAGAATTTTTTTCCAAACCTCTTGTAGCTGGCGATCAGAAGGCCTCTTTGGCCAGTCTTTGTCCATAGCTCCGCTCTTTCAGGCACTTACAGGGCCCCCTTGTCTGAGGTCCTTCTCTATAGTTCAGTGCATCAGGCACATAGAGGGCCCCCCAACCTGACTGGGGTCCTGTTCTGTAGATCGGCACTTCAGGCACTTAAAGGGGCATGCTGGGTGGGGTCCTACACTGTAGTTCAGTGTGTCAGGCATTTGATGGGCCAACGTCTCTATTGTTCAGCTGCCAATGCTGGCGTGTGGGGAGAAAGAGGCTATGGTGATGGCTCCACCCACTCCATGTGACTCAATAGTATTGCCTTGCTTCCATGGCTGCCTGGCTTTCCTCCACAGGCATTTCCCACCACAATCTCCTCCCTCACATTCCCTCCATCCGTCTCCACAGTCAACAGCAGCCCTTGCCCTCGGATTGCTTCACAATCCCTAAACTCCAGCTCCCAGCCACTGTGCCATCTAGGGTATGTATGGCTGCAGCAAGGACTGTCTGATTCTCATTCCATTTAGACTGCCACACATCAGCTGTTTCCCTCTCAGCCTTCAATGTCTCTCTTCTGACTCAGACAGTTGCCGGGATGTGGGGATTGGACCCCTGCTTCAGTTCCCCCACCCGCCAAGGGCAGATCCAGTCCTACTAACATTCCCATTTTTCCCCCTAGTTCCTTCATCCCACCGAGTTTTGTGTGGGTCTACATATTCTTTTCTGCTGGGCAGGCACTCCTGTCCGCTCTCAGCTGGTGTTCTGCATGCACTTCTGTGTCTGAAGGTGTATTCCTGATGTATCCGTGGAGAGAGATGTATTCCTTGTACACCTACTCCTCTGCCATCTTCCAAAGTCTCTCAATACTCTTAAAAGGTTTCTATTATTTTTAGGTGGGGCTTCCCAGGTGGCTCAGTGGTAAAGAATCCACCTGCCAAGCAGGAGACTTGAGTTTGATCCTTGGTGTGGGAAGTTCCCCTGGAGAAGGAAGTAGCAACCCACTCGAGTATTCTTGCCTGGGAAATTCCATGGACAGAGAGCCTGGTGGATCACAAAAGAGTCAGTCACGATTTAGTGACTAAACAACATCAAATATTCTTAAGTGGTGACAAAAAGTACTTGATTTTGTTCTAGTTATTTCATGTGTATGTATAAGAACTGAGTTTTATATTGACTGGTGATTCTTGGGTTGACATTTTAGATTGAATCCAAGTCATACCCATTGGAAAATTGAATCCTCTCACATCTTAGGTCTGAGCATTTTTTCTCCTCCGAGACATGCATTTAGAAATCAATGTGCTAGCCTTTCTTTCTGCTGAGAGGCAGTAGTGACACTGCAAATACAGGTTTTGGCTGATAGCAGCTTAAAATAAACATCTTAATAATGACAGTTTTAAAACAAAATTTAAATAGAAGTTATTCTATAACAGTGAAATGACAGAAGCTAGGATTCCTTTTCTGAGGCAAAACACTTTCACAGCGCTTTCTGTCCTCTATTTTAAGGGTCAACACTGACTGTCCTTGGGTAGAAAATTGAGACCAATGTTTGGGTAATTTAGTTCTCCCCTCATCCACTTTTCCTACTAATCCCCCAGTTTCCAAAATGACACAAAATAAAACAAAGAACAACCAATTTAGTCATAGTTATTTGGAAAGTTTGGACCAAAGGGTGTCATTTGGTTTGAATTACATGGTTTGCTTTCCCCAGATAATCATTCTACCTTGCCTATGTATAGATACTGTCTTAAGGTTGCTGTTATGCAAAAGCAATTGAGTACATTTTGCAGAAGCTAAGATGACTCAACTCAAACTCACATTGGACTTTAACTCACCTTGCATTTAAAGCCGCATTTATAAACACACCAGTAGGCACAAAAGTGCTAATGGTATCTGTGATCCACAGTTGACTCGGGGTATTTATTTACTTTTGCTTGCAGATAATAGTTTATATGCTTAAGTAGTGCTTCAAAGATTATCAGAAGGCAGAATCCCTGGTACAGTCCTTGTCTTTCATGTCTTGGGCAAGTCCCTTAATGTACATACACCTATATTCTCTCATTTTTACACATACCTAAAATCTCTCACTTTTTAAAATGACATTATTTCACTCTAAATGTCTAAACATTATTATATTTACCCACTGATTTGAAATTCTGAAATATAGAAATTAAGTATAGTTTCTAAAAAGATCTAAAATTCTTTCAACATGCTTCAAAACATATGGTAAAGTTAAGGAAACTTTGGCTTGAATTCTTAAAATTCAAATAGAAATCCTTGAATGCTGATAGCTACCACTTGCAGAGAATTTTACCAAAGGCTCAGCCCTTTTCCCTGTTCAGAGTGTTCTAAATGTGTATTCATTGAAATTTCAGTTCTAGGAAGTATCTCCTATTATTATGTCCAGTGCACAACTGAAGATAACAAGGCACAGAGAAATGTACTGATTCACCCAAGAAATCTCATGTAATACATGGTAGAGTTAGAATCTAAACTCACAGTCAGACTCTGACTCCATACTCTTTTACCTATTGTATGTTCCATACTCCTATTGCCATGACTCTTTATAATGTCATAACTTATGTTTTGACTTTCTACTCGATAAATACATGGATCTGAATAGAATCCTTAATATTGTGTTTGAGAAATAATAGAGTTTGTTTTCTGAGAAAAACCACAAAGTATAAAGAATATGTTTGAAAAATAATACATAACATTTCTGCTTTAGTTTGAGGAACCACTGGCACAAGTCTTAAAACCATATGACTATAAGGTTTCTTAGAATAAACTGGAACAAACATAAATGCATCCTGGACCACTTGTTCATGCTTTCAAGCAATCAAGTCAGTGTCCTGGCCAAATTTCCTTCTGGACATTACTCTGCACCACAAAACTAGCGCTAACTTCCTAACTACACAGTGGGCCAGAATATGAAGTTGGAGACATAGTCTTTGTGTTATTGTTGTTGTTGTTTAGTCTTTCAGTCGTGTCTGACTCTTCTGTGACCCCTTGGACTGTAGCTTGCCAGGCTCCGCTGTCCATGGGATTCTCCAGGCAAGAATACTGGAGTGGCTTCTCCAGAGGATCTTCATCTTGCCCCGATCTAGGGATCGAACCTGTGTCTCTTGCATTGGCAGGCGGATTCCTTACCTCTGAGGCACCAGGAAAGCCCAGTCTCCATATTAGTCACTAAGAAAATAAAATGCTGAGATCATCACTGATACCCATTAAATTCACTAGCCTTACACAGACATTTGATACACTAAATTTGGCAGCCATTATGCAGGTTTGGGAGTCCAAAAATTTCAAGAATATTTTAAAGTTACTACAGTGCTACATTTGGCCCCATAAAATGTGGAAGAACTTTGAAAGATACAATATTCAAATATAAAGTAGGTTTTTTAAACCATCCTCAGAATCTGTAGGTGTCTCTATTCTTCAACACCAATGAATTAAAATCTGAATATGCATTTCTCCTTTCATCCATCTAAACGCCCTTCCGGAAAGGAATGACAACTCAATCTTTTCACAATCTCCTTGCAGACATCTGTGCATAATCTCAGCTGCTCTGCTGAAGGCTGTAAGCACTGCTTGCAGTGGCATTGCTAGTCCTTCTTCCCTGCTTCTGCGGAGCTCCACCCTTCCATCATGTCCCTGTCCCTACCCACTCCTCACCCAACACATACTCACTGACTCTGTCCGGTTACTCACACCCCCAGCGCCCGCTCGGAGCAGTGCGTCCATGACTGAAGCTTCATAGAGGCACTCTGCCCACACACAGGATGTGACGCCTACGGGGTGCGATTTTCATCCGACTTCTGAAAGTCAGAGAGTACTTTCCGGGATGTTCTTTGAAAACTGATAACAGGTTTTCTTCTAGAAAATTGCCAGGCAGGTTGAGCTCAATCTATTTCAAGACAATGCCCTTGAAGTTTCAATTTTTAAAAAGCTGAAAGGTTACATTTCTGGCACTGCAGGTTATACATCTCTTCCAATTATGTCCTTGAGGTCATAATATGAGATATTTTGTACGACTTGGAAATACACACCAGGAATATGAATGATGCCAAGCACACATTTGCAGTCAGTTTAGAGCTATGAGAAACATGGTTCCAAAGAAAATCTAGCTTCTGTATCAAATTGTACCAGGTAAACTTTTCGAATGTAACATAGAATTGTATGACATGGCCTAATTCCTTCAACAGATTTGAGGTTTCACACTAACTGAAGGGCAAGAAAATAAAAGTGAAGTCACTCAGTCGTGTCCGATTCTTTGCGACCCCATGGACTGTAGCTTATCAGGCTCCTCTGTCCATGGGATTTTCCAGGCAATAGTACTGGAATGGGTTGCCATTTCCTTCTCCAGCGGATCTTCCCGACCCAGGGATGGAACCCAGGTCTCCCGCATTGTAGACAGACGCTTTACCGTCTGAGCCCCCAGGGAAGAGCAAGAAGGAACATAAAAATCTTATATTCAAGAAAGAGTTAAAAGCTACAATATTCCAGCCAGGGGATAGTCTAGCCTCTGTTTGGTTGTCCCTGATGATCAAATACAAAATTCTAATCTATATCTTACGTGTGTGCCAAGTTGCTTCGGTCGTGTCCCACATTTGTGACCCTATGGACTGTGACCTGCCAGGCTCCGCTGTCCATGGGATTCTCCAGACAAGAATACTGGAGTGAGTAGCCATTCCCTTCTCTAGGAGATCTTCCTGATCGAACCTGGATCTCCCACATTGCAGGCAGATTCCTTACTGTCTGAGCCACCAGGCTAGCTATTATGTGCCCTTATAATCTACTCTCCTGTGGTCCCAAAATATACACCCTCTTTAGCAATTCCGTTTATTGATGATTTAAGTTCCCTCACTTCTCTGAGAATAGTTTCATTTGTCTATGTTTCTCTATAACAACAGAGTGCTTAGAGTTGAACACAGTGTCCCAGATGTGACTTGACCGGTACAAGGTACAATGCAACTATTATTTTCCATCATCAAGAAAGTATAGTTTTTTAAAGATCATATAACAAATAGGAATTTTAAGAAAGAAAAGTTTTACAGTGCTGGCCATGTATGCAGCAGGCATTCCAAAAGTATGTCTGAATGTTCTTAATGAAAAGCCAGCATGTTTTGCTTGGTTGGTTTTTTTCTTTGTTTTGTTTTGGTCTGGCTTTTTTGGCTGTGCCCCATGGCTTGTGGGATCTTGGTTCCCCGACCAGGCATTGAACTCAGGCTTTTCCTCAGCAGTGAAAGCACAGAGTCCTAACCACTGGACAACCAGGGAATTCCCTTCTTTGTTTCTGTTTTTTGTGTGTGTGTGTGTTTTTAAGAAAACTTACAGAATAGAATTGAAGGTTTGCATGCTTAATCGCTTCAGTCACAAAGAATGTCTGACTCTTCGCAACCCCATGGACTGTGGCCAGCTAAGCTTCTCTGTCCATTCGGATTCTCTGGGCAAGAATACTGGAGTAGGTCGCCTTGTCCTCCTCCAGGGGATCTTCCCTACTCAGGGATTGAGCCTGCATCTCTTTCATCTCTTGCATTGGCTGGCAGGTTATTTACTACTAATGCCACTTGGGAAGCTGTTGAAGGTTTATGAGACATATAGTTTTGTATCAACCTTCTCAGTATTTTTTATATTTAGGCATCACATGGACATTATACCCTTTTAAAGGAGAAGTTGCATTAGTATCAGTAACCACTTTTCTTTAACTCAATTTTAACTTTTTTGGGGAGGGCTGTGCCCTGTAGCATGGGGGTTCTTAGTTCCCTGACCAGGGATCGAACCTGTGTGCCCTGCAGTGGAAACTCTGAGTCTTAACCACTGGATAGCCAGGGAAGTCCTTAACTCATTTTTAAACCAGTGTATCTGCTGCTCAGAAAATGAGTCTTAACCTGAACAGAATTCCACTGGCTAGGACTTAGAGCATGAATGTAGCACTTGGTCAGCTGTTGCTGTCAGGTGGCAGCACTTACTCTTATCATGGTTCTTCAAGGGAACAAGGGGAGAGTTTTTTTGGGGAAACCTCCTAAACAGGAAACTGGCATGATCTATTTTCTAATATAAATATGAGTAGTGGATTTATTTGTTTGAGCAGAGTAGATGTTTCCATGAAATGAAAAAAAAAAAAAGTTTTCTTTAGTAATGGTGCAGTGATCAGGTAAAAGAATGCCCTCATCAAGGTGCCCCAAAAAAATCTAATAATTTTTTTTAATTTTCGGGGGCTCCAAAATCACTGCAGATGGTGACTGCAGCCATGAAATTAAAAGATGCTTGCTCCTTGAAAGACAAATTGTGACCAACCTAGACAGTGTATTAAAAAGCAGAGATATTACTTTGCCAACAAAGGTCCATCTAGTCAAAGCTATGGTTTTTCCAGTAGTCATGTATGGATGTGAGAGTTGGACTATAAAGAAAGATGAACGCCAAGAATTTATGCTTTTGAACAGTGGTGTTGGAGAAGACTCTTGAGAGTCCCTTGGACAACAAGGAGATCCAACCAGTCCATCCTAAAGGAAATCAGTCCTGAATATTCATTGGAAGGACTGATGCTGAAGCCGAAATTCCAATACCTTGGCCACCTGATGCGAAGAACTGACTCATTGGAAAAGACCCGGATGCTGGGAAAGATTGAAGGCAGGAGGAGAAGGGGATGACAGAGGATGAGATGGTTGGATGGCGTCACCAACTCGATGGACATGAGTTTGAGTAAGCTCCGGGAGTTGGTGGTAAACAGGGAAGCCTGGCGTGCTGCAGTCCATGGGGTTGCAAAGAGTCAGACATGACTGAGCAATTGAACTGAACTGAACTGATCAAGGTGCACTTGGGTTGAGGGCAGATTTAGGAAGCACTGTTTTGTCCAAGCAGGTGATTTTTGGGAACAGGATGTAAAAATTATTCACCATCATTTTCACTTTCATGTCTCTAGCCATTGATAACAATGTTTGGCAAAAAGCAGACCCTCCAAAACACTTTGAAAGTCAGTCAAAAAAGGAGGAAGAGGTGGAAAATGCTGGAAGGAAGAATTTTCAGGATTACTGTAAAGATCAAACACACCAGATTAAACCCCAAATATTGGTGCCGGATGGGATATCCAAAATTAGTGTCCAACCTTCTCATATTATATGTGGCACCCGGAGACACAGAAGAGTTAAAGTAGCTTGTCCAAGATTACAATATCTCAGTCCAGTTAGGTACTGAGTCACTCCTCAGTGGGACTCTTAACACTTAATGCAGAGCTCCTTATGTAATAGTAGTGGAGCTGCAGAGGAATTATCAAGGGAAGGCCCTGGCATCTCTAACTCTGGCCCCAGATTAGTTCCCTAAGAAGGCCTGGATTGCAGAAAGCTTAAGAAAAGGTCTTAGCCACACATGTGGAGGAAGTACTGGGATTTAAATGAGTAAGCAAAAGCAAGACATGATAGAGCAGTTTGATCCTGAGTACCAGACTGAGAGGCTTACCAGGTGGCTCAGTGATAAAGTATCTGCCTGCCAATGCAGGAGACTCGGGTTTAATCCCTGGGTGGGGAAGATCCCCTGGAGGAGGGCATGGCAACCCACTCCAGTATTCTTGCCTGGAGAATCCCATGGACAGAGGACCCTGGTGGGCTACAGTCCATGGTGTCTCAAAGAGTCAAACCTGACTGAGCAACTTAGCACACATGCACAGGTGGGGATATATTTCATACCAGAAACCAATAGACACAAACTTATAAATGTAAAACTGAAACAAATGTTATAAAGCAACACTTACCTTTCTCATATGCTGCATATTTTTTCTACTTTTCTTTCTAATGTATGCTGTATATTTAACCCAACTAAAGTGATTTCACAGTCTACCCACGGGTCACAGCCTGCAGTTGAAAGCAACACCGTTTTAGCAAATACTGGGATGTGATTTATAATTTCTCCTCCTCTGTACCCTTTAGTCTTCCTTTTACCTGTGAGCTGTGCAGTATTATTGACTGAACCTAAGATCTACTTCGGAGAAGGCAATGGCACCCCACTCCAGTACTCTTGCCTGGAAAATCCTGTGGATGGAGGAGCCTGGAGGGCTGCAGTCCATGGGGTCGCTAGGAGTCGGACACGACCGAGCGACTTCACTTTCACTTTTCCCTTTCATACCTTGGAGAAGGAAATGGCAACCCGCTCCAGTGTTCTTGCCTTGAGAATCCCAGGCACGGGGGAACCTGGTGGGCTGCCGTCTATGGGGTCGCACAGAGTTGGACACGACTGAAGCGACTTAGCAGCAAGATCTACTTGGGGCTTCCCAGGTGGCGCTAGTGGTAAAGAACACTCCTGCCAGTGAAGGAAACATAAGAGATGCGAGTTCCATCCCTGGTTAGAGGACAGAGGGCATGACAACCCACTCCAGTATTCTTGCCTGGAGAATCCCATGGACAGAGGAGCCTGGTGGGCTACAGTCCATGGGGTCACAAAGAGTCAAACATGACTTAAGTGACTTAGCATGCACGCAAGATCCACCTAGGATGAATCCAAATAATAAGGGTTAAATAATCCTCAGTTATTTCATTGCATTTATATTGGAGCATAATTTGAAGGCAGTGGGAAAAGTGGGAAAAGCCTGAAAATAACAATTATGGTCATCAAAGACATATCTGTATCTTTGCAAGACCCACATAGTGAAAGAAGGGGAATCACAGCTACATCATATTCTAACATAGTGGATATACTGTTAGTAAGAATGAGGTAGTGATTTGCAATAAGCATTGAGATGTTTTGTTTAGTAAATAAAGCAAGATGTACAATGGTGTATACAGTATTCTTTCATTTGTGTGCCCAAGGGGGTATGTATATATTTGTGGGTTTGGAATGCATAGAGTATCTCTGGAGGATAAAGTGGCCACCCGGGTGTGTCATTGGTTGGATGACTGTGGGAGGGACATTTTTTTCCACTGTATTTCCTTTTATATTTTTTTAATATGCATTACTCTTTCAAAAGATATATTATTAGATAGATAAATAAGCACACTTTATGAGAGGCAGGAAAATCTGAAAAATGAAAGGACTTCCAGTGTTTGCTTTTGTTAAGTCATTACTAGTGATGATACCTCTGAGAAATAAAAGGAAAGCTCTAGGTCCAAGTCTTGAAGTGAATGTGAATGTGCTATAGTGACTTAGACATTCCCCTTCATTTACTATACTCTTAACCTTATAACAACAATCACCTCTGTCTGGGGTGTGTTCTTCCACCTTTTCCCTGATATATGTTCTTTTTTTGTTTGTTTTTTGAATTTGTTTGGCTGTGTCTGGTCTTAGTTGTGGCATGCAGGATCCTTATTTGTGGCATCCAGGAGCTATTTGAACTTCCCAGGTGGCGCTAGTGGTAAAGAACCTGCCTGCTAATGCAGGAAACATAAGCCATGTGGGTTTGGTGCCTGGGTCACCTGGGAAATCCCATGGGCAGAGGAGCCTGGCAGGTTATAGTCTATAGGGTTGCAAAGAGTTGGACAGGACTGAAGTGACTTAGCATGCCTGGATCTATTTCCCTGACCACGGGTCAAACCCAGGTCCCCTACACTGGGAGCACAGTCTTAGCCACTGGACCACCAGAGAAGTCCTACCAGGGTTTTGTAAATACAGGAAGAGGAGTCCAAATATGCTTTCTCAGTATGTTGTAGGTTCTTCTGCTTTACCTGCAATGGGTTAGAAGTGCCAGAGACAGGAGAAAAAGGAGAAACTTAAAAAGAGACATGTCCTGAGGGGCAGGTCTTCAAGAGGAGAAAGCGAAGAGGGGCTGCTAGTACTTTGGGTAATTCAAGAAGGATAACAGCAGTAGTTTTCAAACTTTAATATCCACAATAATCATTAGGATGCTTATTAAAAATTAACCTCCCTTCTGGTACAGGGGGGTCTTGGGACTCTTGGAATAGATAAATTCTCTTTTCCGAAGCTTCTGGGAGAAGGCTTACATAAAGTGCATGCAAACATCCTCTGAGAAACAAACACAGGCACATAAAACAGGACACAACATAAATACAAAATGAGAGATTGGGACTTCCCTGGTGATCGGTGGTTAAGACTCCATCCTCCAGTGCAGGGGGCATGGGCTCCATCCCTGGTTGGGGAGCTACTATGCATATACTGACACAAGGATGACTTACATAAGAAAAAAGTCTGCTTTTAAGGGCTTTGCTTGTGGCTTAGATGGTAAAGAATCCGCCTGCAATGTGGGAGACCTGGGTTCAATCCCTGGGTTGGGAAGATCCCCTGGAGAAGAGAAAGGCTACCCACTCCAGTATTCTGGCCTGGAGAATTCCATGGACTGTATAGTCCGTGGGGTTGCAAAGAGTTGGACATGACAGTGACTTTCACTTTCCTTTAACCTCTAAGGCAGGTTTCCTTAAGAGAGTTATAGATACATGTAAAGAACAATACCTGGCACAGATTATGAGTTTGAAGTGTGAGCTATTATGATTTTTAGAAGATATATATAAAAGCAGTTGTTATATAGAAGAACCAACTCTCCAGGCGATTCAGGGACCTCATATTATGAGAAGTATTTCTCTATAACTTCGAGTTCTGGGTCTGAGAAGGTTAGTTCTCAAGACAATGAGTCAAGTAAATACTTAAGAGTCTACACAGTATGCAAACAGTGTTTGAAACTAATGATACAGTCCTGTTCCATTGGTTTAAAACTTGTATCTAGACTGTCATCAGTGGCATATTGCAAGCAACAACATTATTAAAAGCACAACATCACAAACATGTAAATGTACCTTTGACTCTTTTCCTTACTTCATCTCCCTAGATTGTTTTCAGTTTTATTTTGTTTTCCTTTGCAAAGTTGATGAATACCCAGGCACCAGTCCCAGCGTGGGTTTAAACTTTGTTCTAAATGCTTGAATAATGTCCCAGATTCTGTCTCCTTTTTTAAAGCAACAGCCTTTCAGCCTACCATGAGTCACTCCTCAAACAGATGTGAGTTTTCCTGTTAGCACAGCCTGTGAACCCCATCTACAATCCCAGTGTTAACACCTCCTTGGGAGTTTCCAAACCTGGGTAATCACGTAAATAGCGTCATGCCTTATCAAGTTCCCTCCACTCTCAAGAGAACAAGGTTCATTCAATAAATTTTCCATACTTGGTATTTTTAGAGGCCAGCAAAAAAAGAAGGTCTTTAGAATGTTCAGTGCCATTCAACAGGTCCAGCATCTTTCAGGGGTCCCTCCTTTTCTTGAGTCTGGGCCATAGATGCCTTGTTAAAACATACAGACATCTTCATCTTTACAGCAACACTTTCTAGAGGTTGTCTAGCATTGGCTGTGTTTAAAGCTAGTCAAGAACTCACTACCTGTCAAGGCAACCCATTTTATTTTTTAAAAATTTGATAATTAGAAGTCTTCTGCTTCTGTTTCTTCTAAATACACCCTTTGGTGTTTACCCAGACTCATGAGCCTTTTGAAAAAAGTGGAATGACTTAATCTTTCACGCAAGTGGCAGCTTTTTCAGCTTTATCAAAACTGCTGTGACAGTCTTTCCTGTTCTCTTGATCTTTTCTTTGGCTCCTAAAAGAAGTGGGAGGGAATTATGCACTGGGATTTACTATAAATGTGAATCTAGTTGTATTTAAGCTTCCTGTGTACATAGAGACTCAACAACCAAAAAAAAAAAAAAATCTCTAGACGACATTGGGAATTAGAATGCACTTACAGCATACCAGGGAATTTTCCTTGACAGAGGCAGGTGTGATTTGTTCTTTTTCAGTCAGTATACTTGGGTGGTGGATAATCTTAATGTGATTCTTTTGCTTTTCTCACAATGTATGTATATTCAGTTTTGAAATGAAATAAGACAGCAGGTAGGGGCTGAAAATTTGGGAGCAGATAAATTCCATGGAATACAGAATGTGCTGTTCTGGAGTTTCTTAAAGGGCAGGACTCTCTTATTCTTCTTGGTATCACCAGTGCCTAGTATAATACCATGCACAGAGCTGGCCTTATTAATACTTGTTGAGTTGAATTTACCTGAATTTCCAGAAGTGGAGAGATCACCAAAGAGGGATACGGACCAGTAAAAATAGGACTGACATTACTTCAAGGAAGATTTTTTAACTGGAGTTTTATAATCTTGTCCTTCTATTCCCAAAAATACCCTCAAGGAGATGAAATTATACTGATAACTCTTTGGTAAATGATGTCTAGAGACCGCCCCCCCTCACCACCTTAAAAAGTGTCTTTTGAAGTATCAGTATTCTAGTAACCCAAAGCAGTGACATCCTGTGTTTCATAATTGGCATTCTTTCCCTTCAAGTCAATGTGCATTTTTAACATGGCCTTCCAAGGAAAGTGCTTTTAATTAAGGGAGAAATTATAGTGATAGAAGTGTCTTGGGGAGTATTTTAGTGTCAAGTGGTGCCTAAAACTAGCAGTCAGAGAAATCCAAGTCTGTGACTTGGCAGAGAAACAGAGAGGGACCCCCCCAACCAGGAGGAAAGCTGGGGTGAAGGGAAGCGGCTTGGGAACCACAGCCAAGGTGACACTGTGGTCTGCTGTAACTCCCCAAAGCATCCTGACCCAATGACCTACTTAGGAGGGCTGGGAGTCCTGTAGATGCCAGCACAAGTGGAACTGGCAGAGGCCTGTCAGTGCAAAGCTCCCTGTGTCTGTGTGCCCCTACTTGAGGACTGTTCGTACTTTACCCAGATAATTAGATTAACAGCAGCAGTTGCCCAATCACAGGAAGCACGGCTCTTTTCTCAGAGTAAAATGGGCACTAATCTTGGGACTCAGCCAAACTCCCTTAGGAAGAGGGTTGGGAGGGTCTGACTCAGCTGACAACAGAAGTCCAGCCAAGAGGGCAAAGAACAGTGTCCTCTGGTTAAAGCAATCCATGTCTGGAAGATCTGTTGCTTCCTGGCAGCCTCCACTACCAACCTGCCTGTGTTACAGGGACAGGCTCTTGGTCCTCAAGGAGAGAACAAGAAAATGCAAGGCAAAGATCCAATACCAGGAGAAGGAGGGATAACCGACCTGGACAGTACTGAGTGATGCTGTTGTCTTGACAGAAAGTATAAATAGCATCCTCAGCAGGATCCTATTTAGGATAAACAATTAGATCACTCTTGGTATGGGATGCTTGGAATACCAGAAAAACAACTTTTGCACTAGGAACCAAGGCAGAAGCTATCTTTATAAACTGGGGCAAGAGGGGCTTGAAATAGGAACTGGGAGCCAGGCCACTTGGGGCAGGAGGACCATAGATAAGTTGTCCTTGCAGTTACTGGAAATCTCAGAGTCGTAAAGTACCAGCCCCATCCATATCAGAATAGCAATAAGTTTTCTCCAAAGAAGACATACAGATATCTAATAAACCATACATGAAAAGATGCTCAATACTGCTCATTAGAGAAATGCAAATCAAAACTTCAATGAGATATCACCTCACACTGATCAGAATGGCCATCATCAAAAAAATCTACAAACGATAAATGCTGGAGAGAGTGTGGAGAAAAGGGAACCCTCTTGCACTGTTGGTGGGAATGTAAATTGATACAGCCACTATGGAAGGCAGTATGGAGATTCCTTAAAAACTAGGAATAAAACCACCGTATGACCCAGCAATCCCACTCCTGGGCATATACCCTGAAGAAACCAAAGCTGAAAAAGACACATGTACCCCAATGTTCATTGCAGGACTATTTACAATAGCTAGAACATGGAAGCAACCTAGATGTCCATCAACAGATGAATGGGAAAATAAACTGTGGCACATATATGCAATAGAATAAATATCATTCAGCCATAAAAAGGAACTCATTTGAGTCAGTTCTAATGAAGTGGATGAGCCTAAAGCCTATTATTCAGAGTGAAGTCGGAAAGAGAAAAACAAATACTGTGTACTAACGCGTATATATGGAATCTAGAAAGATGATACTGATGAACTTATTTGCAGGGCAGCAATGGAGATAAAAACATAGAGAACAGACTTAAGGACTGGGGAGGCACAGGAAGGAGAGGGAGGGATGTATGGAGAAAGTAACATGGAAACATGTATTACCATATGTAAAATAAATAGCAAATAGAAATTTGCTGTATGACTCAGGGAACTCAAACCACGTCTCTGTAACAACCTTGAGGGGTGGAATTGGGAGGGAGGTGGGAGGGAGGTTCAGAAGAGAGGGGACATAGGTATACCTATGGCTGATTCATGTTGATGTTTGGCAGAAACCAACACAATACTGTAAAGCAGTTATCTTTCCATTAAAAATAAATTAATTATTAAAAAATAAAGAATAGCAATTAGAGACCATGTCCTTATTCACAGAAGTGCTTGCAATCCTTCCAAATGCAGGGGGGAAATAGTCTTCCTATGTCCTATTTCTGTTGTCAACCTGTTACTTGAGAAAACTGCTATTTACTGAGCATGTTAAAGTGGTGATAACTGCTTGGAGAAGAGAAAGCTCTGTACTCAATATTCTTTCCAAATACATGGGGAAGACACTGTGCTATATTAAGCAGAAACTGCAAGTTGCTTATCATCTGAATGGAAAGTTAAATAGTTATACATTTTAAATAGTAATCCAAGACAGCAACAGAAGAGTTATCACAACATAGGCCTGGTTAATAGTCAAACCAGTTGTGTTAGCTGTGATTTTTATGAGAGTTTAGAAAAACAGTAAGGACTTCAGTTTGGGAAGATGAAAGGAAATTCATAAGTCAGGTATACCTTCCAGTCTTGAAGGACTTCCCATTTATTAAGTACTTGTTACTTGTCAGAATTTTGCACATGCAGACTCTGATCTCTTAGAATAAACCTATCAAATGGTTATTTAGTATCCATGGTCCCTTAAGGAGGAGCCTGAGTTCCGAAGGTTTTAGCAGCTTGTTTTAAGTCCTCAACCACAAAATAGTAGAGAGAGCTTAAATTCAAACATGGATCTGTAAAGAAAAATACACACTCCCATTGTGGGTCTCCCCTGCTGTTAATACTCTATGACAATATACTGCATTTCTGACACAAGATGTGTGGGTTTCCTGTATATTAGTAAGTTCTGGGACACCAACTGGGTGTCCTACAATTTTACCCAATTCTGACAGTATCTACCTGGAAATAGCATCGGATCCCACAAGTTAAACTGTCAAAAGACAATTTAGTAATTAGTAGTATATCCTTTACTCAAGAGAAAGTAATACATGGATGAGAGTACAGTGTCTCACAAGTGGAAGAACAGTCTTCCCAAGAGAGGTTTGGGCCAGAGCAAGTTTTATAAGGTGTTAGAAGAGGCAACATGAAAACAGCACCTAATTGGGTTAGAACATGGGGATTTCCTCTGAAGGCTAACAGGTCAATCAGGGAATAAGGAAAAACTATCTGCCTTAAATTAATTGGCTGAGATTGCATATCTGACCTTATTTAGATTAATGAAGTTGGTACAGATTCTTGGCAGGTGGAGACTGGCTGGCTGGATCTCCTGCAGTTCTGATCAAGTGGAGAATTTACCGGTACACCAAAGTTAAAGTATTGGTTTGCTGATGGGGCAGGAGCAGCTCCATCTTGGACCTAGAAATTTATTTCAACAGGGCTCAGTCCCACAGGACTGCCCCACCCCCTTCATACATGCTTCAAGCACCAGTGGAGAGTCCAGTTGTCACCTGTGCTGCTGACTGACCGACTATGAATTGAGGATCCCTCAGCCCCCTCCTCAGCTTTGATTTATTTGCCAGAGAGGCTCACAAAACCCGGGAAAACAGTTCATTTACTAAATTACCAGTTTATTATATTAATAAAGGATGCAACTCAAAAACAGCCAGATGGAAGAGATGCATAAGGCAAAGTGTGTGGGAAGGGGCTCCATGTGTCCGTGCCCATTCTGGGAGTGTCACTCTTAGCCACCCCTCACGTTGACCAACCTGGAGGCTTTCTGAATCCCGTTGTTTGGGGGTTTTGTGGAGACCGTTCCATAGCCATGATTGATTAAATCATTGCTGACTGGTGACTGATTCAACCTCCAACCCCTCTCCCCTTCCAAAAGGTCGGGGGAATAAGACTCCAAGTTCCAACCCTCTATTCATGGCTGGTTCCCCTGGCAACCAGCCCCCATCTTGAGAGGCTCTCCAAAAGTAATACATTCAAGTGTGGTTGAAAGGTTATGAATAATAAGACATTTCTTTCACCTTTATGGCTCTGGAGCTATTTCAGGAACCAAAGATAAAAGACCAAATTCTATAACAAAAGATGCTCCCAGCGCTCTTATCACTTAGGAAATTCCAAGAGGTTTTGGAACTCTATGAAATACAGACAGGGGTAAAGGCCAAATATGTATTTCTTATTATAAATCATAGTGTCTTACTTCAAAGTTTCTATTTTTTTCCACCAGGAGGGTCACAAAATCCAATCAGAGGCCTCCAGTCAGGTTGAACAGTGTGATCTGTTTAACAACAGTGTGATCAGGGAGACCTAATGATGGAAGGTCTCTTTGAGTTCTGCAAGCAGCTGGATTTGAAAGGAGTGGAGATTTCAGGAAGTGGAAGGGCAGCATTCCACCAAAGAAATTAAGTAAGGAGGACTTGACCTTTAAAAAGTAAGGACTTTATAAAAGAGGCCTTAAGTCAAAGTCCAAAGAGTAGTGTAGAACTATTTAATTTGGGGCCTAGTCTTCCACACCAGCAACCTGAGATTAGGCATGGAGCTCAGGGTCCTGGATTGTCCATACAGGCTGCAAGGGCCACAGCAAGGTGTCTGCTATCAAAAAAGCAAACAAGAACTTCCCTGTGGTCCAGTGGTTAAGATTTCACCTTCTCATGCAGAGGGTGTGAGTTTGAGCCCTGGTCACGGAGCTAAGATCCCACATGCTTTGGGGCCAAAAAACCAAAACATACAACAGAAACAATATTGTAAGCAATTCAATAAAGACTTAAAAATTGATCCATGTCAAAAAAAAAAAAAAGAGAAAACAGTCTAAAACTAGAAGGGACAGGAAAGCTACAAACTAGAAAAGCAAACAAGTAATGCTAACATCATATAATACAAAAAACAAGAGCTTTGGAGTCAGTTGAGTTTAAATCTTGACTCTCCCACTCATTATATGCATGACCTTGGCTTAACTTCTCTCGGATTCAGTCTTCTGATTTGTGAAATGTACCTACTTAACTATAGACTTGGGCTTCCCAGGTGGCTCAGCGGTAAAGAACCCACCTGCTAATGCAGGAGACTCAGGCTTGAAGGAAATGGCAGCCCACTCCAGTATTCTTGCCTGGGAAATCTGATGAACAGAAAAACCTGGCAGGCTACAGTCCATGGAGTCACAAAGAGTTGAGCACAACTGAGCAACTGAGCACAATGCACAACCACAGACTTTGTGGTCAACTCCCCCAAGTTCCTTTTACTTCAACTGAGCCAGCCAAGCCAATCATGAGATCTCATTCTCCATGCAAATTATTAGGCCAGAATGGCTAGGGAAATATGAAGAAGGACACTATGGACTGAATTTTGTCCCCACAAAATTCATATAGTGAAGCCCTAACTCTGAGTGCTATGGTATTTGTATTTAGAGATGGGGCCTTTGGAAGGTAGTTAGGGTTAGATGAGATCATGAGGGTGGGGCCTCAAGATGGAATTAGTGCCTTCATTAGAAGAAACACCAGACAGCTAGCACTCTTGTGATCTCTTTCTCTCTCTGCAATGTGAGAACACAGAGAGAAGGCCACAGTCTATAAGCCAGGAAGAAAGTACTCACCAGGACCTGACTATAGCAGCACTCTGATCTTAGACTTCCAGCCTCCAGACTGTGAGAAAACAAATTTGTTTAAGCCATTCAGTCTAAGATATTTAGTTATGGCAGCCCACTATAATACAAAGGACTTAGTGGAGGATTCTGGGAAAGGTTTTCCTTTATCTGCTAGTGGAAGGACAGGAAATCTCTCTTTTTAAAAAAGAAATTGATTTATTCGTTTTTATTTTTGGCTGTGCTGGGTCTTTGTTGTGGCATGTGGACTTTCTCTAGTTGTGGTGCACAGACTCTTTAGTTACCTCAAGTCATGCGGGATCTTAGTTCCTGAACAGGGATTGAACCTGCATCCCCTGCAACGGAAGGCAGATTCTTAACCACTGGACCATCAGGGAAGTCTCAAGGAAATCTTTTGCTCACTGCATACATCAAAAAGCACACAAGGAACCCCCAAAAGCACATAAGGAACCCATTCCACACCACCAGGGAATCAGTTGATACATAGAATTGGACAGAATTGTAAGAAAATGAAGTCAGAATCCTGATGAAACCTTGCCTGGAAGCCAACATTTTGTTTGCTCTTCCTGTTCTATAAGCCAGTGCAAGTTCTTACTCTTTATGCAGTCTTGAGTCCAGTTTCTATTCCTTGCAGATTACTATAATGTAGGCTTATCAGAGGGCTTCCCAGGTGGTGCTAGTGGTAAAGAACCCACCTGCCAGTGCAGGTAGACCTAAAAGACATGGGCTCCATCCCTGGGTCTGGAAGATCCCCTGGAGGAGGGCATGGCAGCCCACTCCAGTATTCTTACCTGGAGAATCTCATGGACGGAGGAGCCTGGAGGGCTGCAGTCCATAGGGTTGCGTAGAGTCTGACACGCCTAAAACAACTTAGCACACATGCACACAGAGTTTCTGGAGGACAAAGTCAAATAATGGAAGTAAGGTGGCATATGTAAATGACAGCTATTATTATTTCAGGCAAGCAGCTGATTTGTGAGTCACTCAAAACAATCATCATGACTGGGTGATCTACCTGGATATAGAGGAATCTACTATCAGTGAGTAAGGATTATGATGAAGAGAACCAGTCTCTGAGAAAAGAGAGAAGGCTAGAATAAGAGGTACAGAATTGACCTGGGAAATCTGCCCCTGGCAAACCAGGTTTAGATTCTGGCTGACAGTGAAGAAACCAGCAGAAAAAACAGCAGAACTGACGTAAATGTTAGGAACTACAGTCTCCTTCCTAATTTCCATTTTTCAGCTACAAGTTATCAAACAGTTGGCTCTGCTTTAGGAACTTGCTTAGGTTCTTTCCTCACCCTCATTTGTGCTCCCATTATTAATTTCTCTGGAATGTGCTCTTACGTAAACTCTACTTCTCCTTTTTAAGTGCTTATACTACTTAGGTTAAAAAACAGTCAAATTAAAGGAGTTCATTTAGTTCTCATTTTATAGTACTCTTCTTTGGATTCAAATGACTTAGTTGCATATTTAAAGCAAAACAATAAAAATGTCTGAAAATTATTCCAAAACCACATTGTTTACTTGATGGTAAGCAGCTTCTAAACAAAACCAACATAGCCAGGAAGGCTGCTCTAAGCCACTGGACAGCTCTTCCTTGAATTGTTGTAGCTGGTAATTAAGTTGGTATACATGGTACGATTGTTAGAGTTTTCTATTTTTATCAGTAGTTCTTCTAAATTCTGAAAACTCTTCAGTCCTTGAACTACTTA
The DNA here is from genome assembly GCF_032452875.1 of Bos javanicus. Taxonomy (NCBI): domain Eukaryota; kingdom Metazoa; phylum Chordata; class Mammalia; order Artiodactyla; family Bovidae; genus Bos; species Bos javanicus. The sequence goes on along the minus strand of NC_083891.1, from coordinate 25,256,129 downwards.
TGAAGTCATTTCCTTGTTTTCGAGAAGCAGGCTTCCCAGGTGGCTCAGTGGTAAAGGATCCACCTGAGAATGCAGGAGACTTGGGTTCGATCCCTGGGTCAGGAAGACCCCCTGGAGGAGAAAATGGCAACCCACTCCAGTATTCTTGCCTGGAAAATGCCATGGACAGAGGAGCCTGGCAGGCTACAGTCTATGGGGTCGAAAAGGGTAGGACCCAACTGAGCAGCTGAGTACATAGGGCAAAATATCAAATTAGCTATTATGATCCTAAAACAAAAATCAAAGAAATGTGCAGGTTTTGACTACAAAGATGTTCATGACAGCATTATTTGTAATAATAAAAACCAAAATAACCAAAGTCCAATAATTGGGGATTGGTTTAATCAGTTATTTCACACACTAGTAAAGTAATACTCAAAATTCTCCAATCTTCAGCAATACGTGAACCATGAAATTCCAGATGTTCAAGCTGGTTTTAGAAAAGGCAGAGGAACCAGAGATCAAATTGCCAACATCTGCTGGATCGTCGAAAAAGCAAGAGAGTTCCAGAAAAACATCTATTTCTGCTTTATTGACTATGCCAAAGCCTTTAACTGTGTGGATCACAACAAACTGTGGAAAATTCTTCAAGAGATGGGAATACCAGACCACCTGACCTGCCTCTCGAGAAATCTGTATGCAGGTCAGGAAGCAACAGTTAGAACTGGACATGGAACAACAGACTAGTTCCAAATAGGAAAAAGAATACGTCAAGGCTATATATTGTCACCCTGCTTATTTAACTTGTATGCACAGTACATCATGAGAAACACTGGGCTGGATGAAGCACAAGCTGGAATCAAGGTTGCTGGGAGAAATATCAATAACCTCAGGTATGCAGATGACACCACCCTTCTGGCAGAAAGTGAAGAAGAACTAAAGAGCCTCTTGATAAAAGTTAAAGAGGACAGTGAAAAAGTTGGCTTAAAGCTCAACATTCAGAAAACTAAGATCATGGCATCCAGTCCCATCACTTCATGGCAAATAGATGGGGAAACAGTGGAAACAGTGTCAGACTTTATTTTTTCAGGCTCCGAAATCACTGCAGATGGTGACTGCAGCCATGAAATTAAAAGACACTTGCTCCTTGGAAGAAAAGTTATGACCAACCTAGACAGCATATTAAAAAGCAGAGACATTACTTTGTCAACGAAGGTCCATCTAGTCAAGGCTATGGTTTATCCAGTAGTCATGTATGGATTTGAGAGTTGGACTATAAAGAAAGCTGAGTGCCAAAGACTTGATGCTTTTGAACTGTGGTGTTGGTGAAGACTCTTGAGAGTCCCTTGGACTGCAAGGAGATCCAACCAGTCCATCCTAAAGGAAATCAGTCCTGAATGTTCATTGGAAGGACTGATGTTGAAGCTGAAACTCCAATACTTTGGCCACCTGATGCGAAGAGCTGACTCATTTGAAAAGACCCTGATACTGGAAAGATTGAAGGCAGGAGGAGAAGGGGATGACAGAGGATGAGATGGTTGGATAGCATCACTGACTCAATGGACATGAGTTTGAGTAAACTCTGGGAGTTGGTGATGGACAGGGAGGCTTGGCATGCTGCAGTCCATGGGGTTGCAAAGATTCGGACACGACTGAGCAACTGAACTGAACTGAACTTAATCAGCTATGGTACAATACATAAAATGCTGTTAAAATATATGGTAACATATAAATTTTTATGTATACCTATAAATAACAATATGAGTCAACAAAAATACTTGATATAATTTTATTTATTAATATGGGAAGATACTCAGAGACAGTGTTGCCTATCGAAATTGTAGGGGAGGGACTTCCCTGGTGGTCCAGTATCTAAGACTCTATGCTTCCAATTCAGGGGGTCAGGGTTTAATCCCTGGTCAAGGAACTAGATCCCACATGCCGCAACTAAAGATCCTGCATGCTGCAGCTAAGACCCAGCACAACCAAATAAATACGTAAATAAAAATAGTTTTTTAACTGTAGGGGAAGCAGGCAAATAACCCTGCATCAGGCAGAGAATCGAGGCACCCCTGCAAAGGTCTGCAGCAGCACCTGGGAAAGCATAATAGAATTTGATGAAGGTGTTACTGTAGAGCCATGGCAACGCCCAGTGGGAAAGGACTCTTTTGCAAGCATATGTGGGAAACCTCATGATAACTCCCAGAAATAGCTGTGGTTGAACTGGACGAAAGTAGAAGTCCTGCTTCAGTGACTGTGGCACAGAGAATCACTGACATGTAAATGATGCTTGCTATATTTCTGTGTATTCTGCACATGGACAAAGCCTTGGGAAAAGTGGCTCATTTTTTTCCCATAAAGAATAGTTTTCACTAAATAAATATAAATGACATATTTATACACCTTAAGCAAAGTGTTTTCAAGTACTTTAGAAGACTTTTCTTGCTTATAAAGTTATGTTGACATTAATAACAATAATTCAATTTCTTAAGAACTCCCTATATTCCTATATTTTATGCTAGGCATGCAGATAGATGAAAGAAGTAAAAGTTTCATTCCAAGCGGAGCTCATTTTGAAATTATCAGTAAATATGGAGTTACTGGGAATGACTAGTTACAAGGAATTTCACTTGGCATTTAACAAACTTTCATGATGTTCCTACCATGTTTAAGACCTCATATGGTAAGTCTGTAGGTTGAATGAGATCCCTAATTGGGGAGGCAGATAAGACAATTGATTACTGCATTTGTAGGTAACCCTTGACGTTATGATTTCAAAACCAGAACATCTAATGTAAATCAACAATGAGCCACCCTTATAAGAGCAATACAAGTAAGGTCAAATAATTTGCTTCTTGTTCTTCTCTGTTGCTGACACAACCCCCTGTTAAGTTGTTAACCTCCATTATATTCTAGAATAGATCATCCCCTTAGGCAATTCTTTAGGCTAAAAGTATAATTTGGGATTCTTGAGTGTGATTGGAGGAGATTCGCTTGCAAAATTTTCAAAATTTGTCAGTGCTTTATATATCTTGCCTACTCAACCAGTGGATCCAATTGAACTACTGACAGGGCAGTGAATGGATCACTCCCAAACATCAGTGACTTCATTTCCCATCGAGTAGCAGCCAAACGGATGAGAAACTGATGACAGCAATAGAGGTATTCCCCAACCTGATAAAGTCACCCCCTTCCCCAATTACTACTTCAGTATCCCAGACCTAAGTTATTGAAACCATTCTTGTTTTGAGAATGGGCATGACCTAATTCTGGCCAATAAGGGAAGTTTGTTCAGGACTTTTTGGAAATGTCCTCACTTTGAACATGTGATGACTATGCAATCCCCATGACCTGGAGAGCCTACCATCAGGAAATCGGTTGTGTAATATTAAATATAACCCTTAGGAGAGGATTCTGTGCTAATGCTCACCCCACATACAGCCAAAGAGGACATTGGATAAAAGTGATCATCCCAGAGGATGGAACCAGGGCTCAGTCAGGGCAAGAGAAAGGGTGCAGACTGCCAGTGTGGTTAGCCAAGTCCTCAACTCTCCACATGGCATTGAGAGCCCAGTGTTCCTGTGCAACAGGATGTGATGTGTGTTTGAAACTGCATGTTGTTGCCCAGCCTCTCATTTTCCAACCCTTTAATCAGTTTTCTTCTTCTCTGATTATACTGGGGTACTGGAGGTTAATTATCATCCAGACATAGGCCTCCTGGGGAGCTATAGCTAGAATTGATAAAGATGACAACATAATGCCCAGATTGCTGAACTTGGCATGACTCCTGAGTGAATGTATCCCATGAAAGGGGGTTGTGCATGAAGATGTATGTACTGGATGCTGCAGTGTACCACCCAGACTCCCCTCCATGACCAAGTTACTCTTCCCCGACCAGCTTCCCCAAGTGTTGTCTGTTAGTACCTCACGACCAAGTCCCACCCTAGGGATTGTCCTACCTCTGAATTAGACCTGTCCTTAAGGGGAGCCTACCTCCAACATTACTCACAGGGAGGCAGGGGTGTGGAATGAGGGATGGTACAAAGGCCTCAATGTACGACAACTCCCTGCCCACCTCACCCCACAAGCTCTGTTACAATGGTATCATAGTTCAGCTTCTCCCTCTGCCCAGTCCTAATATCACTCAGAGTGGTTGATCCCAAGAGTACTACCAAAAACCTTCCTGCACCAAAATTCCTATCTCAGACTCTTATTTCCTGGAAATTCAACCTAAGATAATAAATAATGATAATAACATTAGGAAATACTTAGAAGTGACTTATTACACGCACCAGCCACTCTTCAAAGCGTTTTGCATGTTGTAAACTCAATTCTCACAACCCACTGTGGTAGGTGCCATTACTAACTTTGTTTTACAGATGAAACAAAATGAAGCACAGAGAGATTAAGCAAGTTATCCAAGATCACACAGCTGTTAAGTGCCAAAGCTGAGGTCTTCCTATAGACCCCAGCGTTGGCACCTAGTGGTAGGTGCCATCACTAACTTTGTTTTACAGATAAAGCAAAATGAAGCACAGAGAGGTTAAGCAAGTTATCCAAGATCACACAGCTATTAAGTGCCAAAGCTGGGGCCTATGGAAGGCCTAAGGCCCCAGCTTAGGCCTTCCATTTTGAGAATTCTGTGCTGTAAACTGTGTTGCCTCTTACACACTTGGGATAGTGCTTACCATGTGCTGACCACTTCCACAGCCAGTACCACTGTGGATCAATTCAAGGCCAAGAAAAATATTGAGTTGTCACAAGAAGCAGCTGCAGTCCAGATAAGTTTGGTGGTGGGCTCACCCACTTTTGGCGATCTCTGGATCATCTCTAGCCGCACTGTCAGTCTCAGAAGGAGCAGTCATCAGCCATATCAAGGACACCAGAGAACAAAGGCTCCTCAGTGCAGACTAAAGACTCCATTGCCTTCTTTAAGCAAAGAATACGACAGCACCAGTGGCTGCTGAGGACAAGAAGAAGACTCAGAGGGAAGCCAAGAACCTGAAAAATCTCAGACAGCCTGGCTCCACATTCAGTGCTGTTCACACTTTACCCATTGTCTCTCAGCAAGGATGCTAGCAAGCCCAGAGAATGTATAGAGTAAACTCCATCATCCTCCTACTCTGCCCTGCAGTAGCAACCAGGTTCTTTCTTTTTGGTTTTTATTTTATATTGGAGTATAGTTGATTAACAATGATGGTTAGTTGCAAGTGTAAAGCAAAGTGATTCAGTTATACCCATACAAGCTTATAAATAAGTTTACTTGTATCATTTTAAAAATTCCACATGTAAGTGATAACATATGATATTTGTTTTTCTCTGTCTGACTTACTTAATTTAGTATGATAATCTCCAGGTCCATCTATGTTGCTGAATATGGCATTATTTCATTCTTTTTTATGGCTGAGAAATATTCCATTGTATATATGTACCACAGGCTTCCTTGGTGGTTCAGTGGTAAAGAATCCACCTGCCAATGCAGAAGATGTAGTTTCGAACCCTGAGTCAGGAATATTCCCTGGAGAAGGAAATGGCATCCCAGTCTAGTATTCTTGGCTGCGGAACCCCATGAACAGAGGGGCCTGGTGGGCTATGGTCCATGAGGTCCCAAAAGAGTCAGACACGATCCTAGTGACTAAACAACAACAACAACATATATGTCCCACATCTTTATCCTTTTATCTGTCAATGGACTTTTAGGTTGCTTCCATTTCCTGGCTATTGTAAAGAGTACTGCAATGAACACTGGGGTGCAGGTATAGTTTTGAATCATGATTTTCTCTGGATATATACCCAGGAATGGGATTGCTGGGTGGTATGCAATCATTTTCTTCAGGAAGGTAACTTTGATGAATCACCATCCTGCTTTCCATGTGCTAGTTCAAGAACTTGGGCCTCACCTCAGCATATAATATTGCCCTGGTCACAAGGGTTATAATAGCAAGAATTAACGTGAAATGTGTTAAGGACGTTAGGAAAGCTTCCTTCAACTCACAGGTGGTGATCTCACCACTTGCCTAAGTGGGAGGTGGGCATGGAACTGGCAAGATAAAAGGAAATAATGCTGATGGACTTGAATTAGGTCGGCCCAGAAGCCTGCGTTTCCACTGGGCTCGTAGCTACAGAAGCCAGTACGCCCTCCTTGCTGGTAGGTGTGAGTTAAACTGCCTTTGCCTGCAGCTGACAGCAGAGGCGTCTCCAGCCTTCACTCACACTGCCTCTTCTTCAGATCTATCAATGTTCTTATCAGATACATTATTGGGAAACTTTTATTTTTTTATTATTAGAAAAGCATTTATTTTTTATAAAGTATTCTTAATAGTTCAGACTCTTTTGGTTGCAAGTGACAAGAACAAACTTTAGCTATCTTATACAAAAGAAAGAACTTTCTGGACAATCAGGACATGTCCCAGAATCCAAGGACTGAGTCCCCACTGGAATAAATTAAAGCCTGAAGCACTGTAGAGAGTCCAAGTTCTTCCTCATTCTCCATCTCCAATGCTTTTGCCTTTTTCTTATCACTAAAGGCTCTCTATTTTGCAGTCCACGATGAAGAAAATAATGGCACGTAGCTTCAGAATTTTACAACTTACCGCCAATGCAGAGATAAATTGATTCGTTTTTCCTTCCCTCTCTCCCTCCTCCCTCCCTCCCTTCTGCTTCCCTTATCTATATTTTGAAATCTCTCTGCCCGAATTTCGAAATGTGTGCGAAATAGACTTCTCAGCCCAGCTTGGGTCAGGTAGCCATCCTGTACTAACAAACAGTGGCAGGTGGCTGGGAGCGAGGTGTTGAGTGCAAGGTCATTTCTAGGAAAGCGGTTATTCTTGCTAAATTGGAAGGATAGAGTAGGGGGAGGGAACAATAAACGGAAAAAGAAGTTCCCAGTAATATTCCTATGAATAATGAAAGGGAATACAAGGAAATGAAAGCAGTTTTACCAGGGTTATGGGATTATTTATGAAGTCATTCTTTTAAATTCTTTTCTTTAGAATAGAAAACAGAGCAGCAATTAAAACTGAAACTTCATTGTCATCCAGACCCGTGGCTACATTCCAGCTCTACCACTTACAAGCGTCATGGCTATATGCCAGTTATTTAACTTCAAATGGAGGTAATAATACTGGTTTAAGAGTTAAGGGTGAAATGAGTTAACCTGTGTAATGCACTTCACACTTTAACAGCACATGATAAGTGCCTTATTTTTGTTGTTATTCAGTCTCTGAGTTGTGTCCGACTCTTTGCAACCCGTGGACTGCAGTGCGCTGGGTTTCCTGTCCTTCACTATCTACCAGAGTTTGCTGAAGCTCATGTCCATTGAGTCAGTGATGCCATCCAACCATCTCATTCTCTGTTGCCCTCTTCTCCTCCTGCCCTCAATCTTTCCTAGCATCAGAGTCTTTTCAAATGAGTTGGCTCTTTGTATCAGGTGGCCAAAGTATTGAGCTTCAGTTTCAGCATCAGTCTTTCCAAATATTCAGGGTTGATTTCCTTTAGGATTGACTGATTTGGTATCCTTGCAGTTCAAGTGACTCTCAAGGGTCTTCTCCAGCACCATAATTCAAAAGCATCAGTTCTTCAGTTCTCAGCCTTCTTTATGATCCAACTCTTGCATCTGTACATGATTACTACAAAAACCATAGCTTTGACAATATGGGCCTTTGTCAGTAAAGTGATATCTCTGCTTTTCAATACATTATTATAGTTTTCCTGACAAGGAGCAAGCAGTCACCGTCCACAGTGATTTTGGAGCCCAAGAAGATAAAAATCTGTCGCTTATAAGTGCCCTATAAGTGGTATCTAATGTTATTTATGAATTCTCTGTAACTGATTAAAATACTGTTTCAACACAAAGGTGGAAAAGGGAGGAGATTTCTGTTGCTTGTCTGAAAACCAAGTCATAACTCACTGGCACTGGGAGAAACGGTCTTTGCTAGGACCTGTGGGTGAGATCACACCTCTACCTTGGAGGTCAGTGGTTGATAAGATATGAAGTCTGCAGCCTTGCCCTGCTGTATGGGAACATTTCCACAGGGGAGTTGACAATAGCAGAAGCATTAGCAGCATCTCCTTGAGAGCCATCTGGCATCGATTTTTCCACTGTTTCCTGAAGGAGGACTCTCAGAGCCTGAGCGTGAAGGAAACACAGATCCTTCTCTTGCCTTTGCAGCTGCTGACATGGAATCGTCTGACTTTTCTCTATTCACTCTGACACTAAGACAAGCTAGGAAGAAGCCACTGCCCTTCCATAAAGGTCATTATTTCTGAGTTAGGCCAGGGGCACCGTGTTTCAGTTTACAGTTTGTGTGTAGTTTTGATTCCTATAAGTTTTATGTTGAGGATAGAGTTAGCTCATAATTAATATTAATTTTATATAGTGTGTCTGTGTCTGACTCTTTGCGACCCCATGGACTGTACTGGCCAGGCCCCTCTGTCCATGGAATTCTGCAGGGAAGGATACTGGAGTGGGTTGCCATTCCCTTCTCCAGGGGATCTTCCCAACACTGGGATCGAACCCGGGTCTCCCGCATTGCAGGCAGATTCATTACCACCTGAGCTATGCCACCAGGAAAGCCCTAACCTAAAAATTTTCCATTTAAAGTTTACTTGCCTTTTGTGTCACTGCTACTCTACCATCACTGTTGGTAACTTCAGTTTTTGACTAACCTTTGGCTATTCATTCTCATTTGGCAATAGAGTTCCAGATGATTCTCTGAAGCCAATCTAATACAGCAGTATTTCCATTAAATCTTTTGAGTGTGCTAATGTATTATGGTTAACAGTTGTAAATACAAAGGGTAAATATAAGGCAAACTTAGAGTTGTTTTTTTGACTGGAATCATCTTTGATTAGACTGACATGTAAATTTAAAAATTAATCTAAAAAATCAACAAACCATATTGATGTGTTTCTTTTTAAAGTTAATTTTTATTGGAGTATAGTTAATTTACAATGTTGTGTTAGTTTCTGCTGTACAGCACAGTGAACCAGTTATACATGTATCCACTCTTTTTCAGATTCTATTCCCATACAGGTCAGTTCAGAGTGTTGAGTAGAGTTCTCTGTATAGTAGGTTTTTATTAGTTGTCTATTTTATATATAGTAGTGTGTATATGTCAATCTCAGTCTCCCAATTTATCCCTCCCTCCTCCTTCCCATCTTGGTAACCATAGGTTTGTTTTCTACATCTGTGACCTACTTCTGTTATATAAAAAGGTTCATTTGTACCATTTTTTAAAATTCCACATATAAGCGATATCATATGATTGATGTGTTTCTGATCACAAAATTACTTACTACAAAAAAAACTGCTTACAAGACCCTTGTTGACATTTTAATAGTAACTGGTTTAATATATTGGAAGGGAAGCCAATTTTATATTCAGACCAAGAAAAGAAGTAAATAGGCCAATACAATTCATTAGCGGTATATTTTATACCTACACTACAAAAAATGATGGCACGTACTTAACGTTCTCTTAGTATGATCTTTTATACAAATCTTGGATCTTGTGTTTTTAATAAACTTTCCTTTCCCAGTGAAGACATTATGTTGGTAGACTTCTACTGAAGTTGGAGAACTGCTGCACTGTCAGTAATCCCAACTGCAGTCTTAAAATTAATAAACATACTCCAGTGTCCACTGATCCACAGCATTTTTTTTTTCAACAGCCGCTGCTCATCATAAAGGGACACAGAGTGATTCCACCCAGCCAGCACCTCACCTAACTTGGTCGGGCACCAGCTGGGATAAAAGTTCTGTATATTTATTATGGCATCTGGAGAGTTACTTCACAGCGCGTTGTCACCCTGGCCCAAGGGCATGCACCTACTTCCCAGGTGGACTGTGTCTCTCCACACTGTCCCACTTTTCTTATTGCTTGTACAAAAGGTCAGAAGACCAAAAACAGAGGAGGGGAAAGAGGAACACAGACACCGAACACAACGTCTTTATTTCAGCGCTTTCTTATAGGCGGTGGTTGTTTACTTCAACACCTGAGGACACCATGGCTCTTTTGCATGTCGCAACTAACATGGATCTGGATATACTGTCAAAAAATGACACCACAACCCTCACTGCTATGCTATTTTTTAAATTTTATTTTATTTTTAAACTTTACAATATTGTATTAGTTTTGCCAAATATCGAAATGAATCCACCACAGGTAATGGGAACGCGGGTATGCTATTTTTTAAAAGGAGAAAGTGCCTGTTTTTTGGGGCACAGAGCAAGAGCTCTTTCCATTGATTTCCGCAGAAATTTCTGCATAAAATCCATATACTTGCTGTGGGTGCCACTCCAGACCACTGGAATTTAACCTCTCCCTTAATTTCTATGTGTGTATGTTTTTCAACTGACTTACCTTCCAAATTGTGACAGCATAACCCAGGAATGGGCTTTCTGAGTGGCTCAGTGGTAAAGAACCTGCCTGCCAACCCAGGAGACACAGGTTCCATCACTGGGTGGGGAAGATCCCCTGGAGAAGGGAATGGCAACCCACTCCAATATTCTTGCCTGGGAAATTCTATGGAAAGAGGAGCCTAGCAAGCTGCAGTCCATGGGATCACAAAGAGTTGGATGTGGCTTAGCGATTAAACAACAAAGCCTAGAAATAAGTGGTATTTTAGGCCTTTTTGTATGCTTGAGTTTTCCATTTGTATTGAATGAAATGGGAGTAATAAAGTGTACATATGCTTTATTCTAGGGACATCTTTAATACTATAAAATACTTTGAATAACCTATGTTATGCCTTCAAAAAATCAAGTCTACTTGTTTTCACCATATCCTGTATTATTTTCTGGATTTGGGAACTCAGAGTGCTAACCTTTTAACACATTAGAAGAAATAAGCAGCATAAACAGAACAGAGTCAGTCCTACCTATGTATCTGATGGTATAATGGGGAAAAATGGTACTGTGGACATATGTACTTGTACAGTGGCCAGAAACATAGATTTAGGAGGCTAAACTAGGTGGTGCCAAATTCTGGCTCTGCCACGTGGGGATTGTTCGACTTTGGGAAAATTGTCCTCTTAGTCTAAATTTGTAAAAGGGGATCCGAAAGAAATGTGTCATTGTAAACATTCAACAATACACACACGTGTGTATAAATGTATATGTATATATAGGAATATGGACTTCCCTGGGGGCCCAGTGGTAAAGAATCCGCCTGCCAATGCAGGAGACACAGCAGACCTTGGTATAATCCCTGAGTCAGGAAGATCCCTTGGAGAAGGAAATGGCAACCTATTCCAGTATTCTTGCCTGGAGAATCCCATGGACAGAGGAGCCTGATGAGCTGAAGTCAGTGGGGTTGCAAAAGAGTCACACACAACTTAAGGACTAAACAGCAATGTATATGAATATATACATGACTTTTTGTTTTAATACTAACACACACATTCTTATATGTATCAATGAAAGTGAAAGTCCATGGACTATACAGTCCATGGAATTCTCTAGGCCAAAATACTGGAGTGGGTAGCCTTTCCCTTCTCCAGGGGATCTTCCCAACCCAGAGATTGAACCCAGGTCTCCTGCTTTGCAGGCAGATTCTTTACCAGCTGAGCCACAAGGAAAGCCCAAGTATACTGAAATGGTTAGCCTATCCCTTCTCCAGCGGATCTTCCCAACCCAGGAATCGAACCGGGGTCTCCTGCATTGCAGGCAGATTCTTTACCAACTGAGCTATCAGGAAAGCTCATATCTATCAATACTTGGCATTAAACATTGTGCATGATCCACAGTAATCAATAAAATAGTATCTGTTGTTATTTTTATTATCTGCCAGCTTAAAGACTTCCATAGTGGAAGCACATTTATATATACTCATACATAACAGCAAACTATATTTTGCCTTCCCCAGATGAAAAGATATAATTTAGCTATAGTATTGTGTTGGTTAAAACGTTTGTTAGGGTTTTCTGTAACATCTTAAGGAAAAACCAAATGATCTTTTTGGCCAATCCAATATTTGCTTATACCGGAAGCACAGAAAGCAATGACAATTTTTGGAATTAAACCCTGAAGCATTGATATTGTGCTGTGATAAAAGATGGCTAGTTGTGTAGGTAGTAGAAGAACGTCCAACAGTAAACTATTTATATGATGGTTAGTGTTGCACAAAATCACAAAAAGATCTTGTATTTGTGTGCAATTAATCATAGACTACTTTCTTAATAGTGTTTCTATTTTTGTTTTAAACTACTATTTAAATCATTTATTGTCACTTATCTCTTCATCACGTGTGATCTTGCCTCCCAAAATAGATTATGTCACCTGTATTGGGTTGGCCAGTGCTTTCCAGGTACTTAATGACTTAATTTTTCCTTTAAATATGTCCATTTGAAATGCTGAAGAATGCAGTGTGACTGCTTTCACTGCAGTGGAAATCAGTTTACTAACCTGCAAAATGAGAGAACAGGGTCAGATAGCCTCTAGGGTCCTTTCCCACTCTAGGCATACCATGATTTCATGTTCATTGATGTAGAACACTTCAAATGTGGATTTGCTCCAACTGTTAGCCAGTTGTGCTGCCCACTGAAAATTATAGAAATATTTCACCAAGTTATTCCTGGAGTCAAACAGCATGTTTTGAGGATAGGCCGTAATGTGACTGTGATCACAGAAAATGGCCACGGTTAGAATGGCACGGGGACAGCTGCCCCTAACATGCTACTTGGGAAACCTAGCAACAAACAGCAATGTGATTGCTTAGCAGGAAAACGGAGGACAATATTCCCAGTATGAAAAACCTAATTATGCTGAAACCAGAGCCAAAGATTCGGGTCCTCACCTGGAGGGAACTCATAAGTCTTTCATTCAGCAGAGCTTCATTTTTAATAATGTTGTTCTCCCTTTAAAAGGGGAATAGTATCTATTTTATCATCAAATGACACCAGATTGTGGAGGTGTGCTAACACCATGCAGGATCGCATATCAGATGTTCATATTTCTGTTGAACACTAAGAATCTTTATTACTCTTGATAGGTTTATAGTTAGGAATTTGTAAACTGTCTTTGTAAATACAGAGATATGTATGTTTCGGTGCCAAGGTATTAACCAGTGTACTCTCATCCAGTATTGAGGAGGCACAGTCAAGGTGATGAACAGATTATATTAGGGATGCATATAAGTAACTCTCTCCTGGAAACTGACGCCTCTGTTGTTGTCACAGTAACCCGAAGGTTCTACTGCTTGCCCATTATGCGGAACCACATTTCACAAGGAATGAATGGTCCATCGAGCCCTGCATTAGAACCGTTGGGGGACTGTTAAAAACACAGCTTCCATAACTTACTCCTGGTTCCCTGACTTGAAATGTCTTGGAATGAGGCTATTTGAATAAACTCCTCAGGTAATTCTGATGATACATAAAGTTTGAGAACCCTTGACATGGACAGAGTGACTCGTCAAAATCATGGTATGGCCATGTCGCTGTTCTACCTAAATTCTTAATTGGCTCCACTAAGGCACAGAAGCAAATGGAAATTTTTTTCACCTGTCAAATACAGCTTTCATGATACCACCTTTGCGTAGGTCTCTGGGTTTTTCTCTCTTTAACATCTGCTGTGTGCTTAAAATTGCAGCAACAAAGGACAGAGCATGCCACTTCTCGCCTTCTTATCTGTGCCCACTAGATTGTCTATCTGGAATGTTCTGTCCATCTTTCTTTCATTTCAGATTCCCTCTATTTGGAATGCTCTTTTAAGTCATCACCAGTAATGCTCTTTCTCTGAATAGATTGGTCTTATATTGAATTATAAATGTAATGTTCTTTTTCTGTCCAACTTAACCTACTTGACCATGACATGCCTTCAGAACACAGGATGAATGTGTGAGTGAGTTTGGCTGCAAGCCACAAAACTCAACTCTGAATAAATGAGTCAAGTGAAAAAGGAAGCATTGGTAAGATGGCTAGGAGATAAAAGGGAGGTTTGTCCACTACACTTAGGAAGGACAGACACCAGAGAGGCTACAGATCCCAGTCACAGGAACTCCTGCTCAGGCCAAGAGAGGGCACTGAGGGCTGCAAAGTAGACACATGACTGGTGGCCCCACCAGAGTCACATGAGATGAAGAAAAGTCAGTTCCTCCAAAGGAAGAGGATGTGGTACTGTCACTGAACGAGGTGAGGAGATGCTTGACAGACAAAAACAGTAGCTCCCACTCCACTGAGTCTTGCTCCTGATTGTGTCCTCAGTGTCTCGTGAGGACCTAGACACATGGTAGACTCTCCTTGGATGTTTGCTGGATAAATGAAGCCGGAGACAACTAACATTTATTCACAGTTCCTTCCAGGCAATGAGCAAGAGTTTCAATGTCATTGAATTCCACCTCTCAGAACAGTTCTACAAGTAAACATTATCTGTGTTTTCCAGATGAGGAAACGAAAACCAAAGAAGTGACTTGCCAAGATCACTCAGTTAGCAAGAGAAAAATCTAGGATCTTGAACATGTCCTGTACTGCCTTCCCCTGCTGCTGCTGCTGCTGCTAAGTCACTTCAGTCATGTCTGACTCTGTGTGACCCCAGAGGCGGCAGCCCACCAGGCTCCCCAATCCCTGGGATTCTCCAGGCAAGAACACTGGAGTGGGTTGCCATTTCCTTCTCCAATGCATGAAAGTGAAAAGTGAAAGTGAAGTCGCTCAGTCGTGTCTGACTCCTAGCGACCCCATGGACTGCAGCCTACCAGGCTCCTCTGTCCATGTGATTTGCCAGGCAAGAGTACTAGAGTGGGTTGCCATTGCCTTCTCCACCTTCCCCTAGTGAGAAATATATAATGCTTTTTCTCCATAAGAAGTATTAAGGACCATGCCTTGTCCCAGTAATATCCTTGTGTAGTTAACAGTGTCTTAGAGATGCCTTCATGTTATCCTACGGAACGCCAGTATGGTATAGTGGTTAAGTTCATAGGTACTGAGAGTCAGATTTCCTGGATTGGACTCTATGCTCTGCTTTTTGCCATCAGTGTGATCTGATGCAAGTTTTTAGCCTTTTGTACCTCTGTTTCTGCAGAAAATCAGGATGATAAAATAAGTCACCTATGTTGTTGTGTTATTATGAAGATTAAATTAGGTAACATACACAAATCACTTAGATTAATACCTGATACATAGTTATAGGCTAAAAATTTTTGCTTTGTCTCCTTATTACTGCATTGCCTTCCACAGTATGTATGTATCATAATATTCCATCATTCCCCATGGAAATTTTGTGCCTGCATCTTTTGATATTATGGACAATGCTTCAGGGAACATTCCTGTTTGTGCTTTCTTGTGCACATTTGTCTACATGTTGGTTCAAGGATTTGAATTGTTGAGTTTAAGGATATTTGTATGTTAAAATGATTAATTTTTACCTATTGCAGTTCAATATATCAAAACAATAGATCATGCAGTAAAATTATCTCTTCCCACTCCAATTCCTCAGTAATTAGTTCCCTCTCTCAAGGCATCCACACTTATTCACTTCTTGTGTATATTTTTAAAAAATCGATATGTTTATATCAGTCCACATATGTGTGCATATGTATGTGTGTGTGTGTATGCCTAAAGACATTTGAAATAGATAAATGATAGTATTCAGTACATATAATGGTGCTCCTAAAGTCTTTTTCACACAGTAATACATGTTGGAGTGCTTCCTTTGAGGAGCGTTATAGAAGTGCTTTTCCTTCTATTTTTCTTTTCTTTTTTGGTCACAGCATGCTACTAGTAGGATCTTAGTTATCCAACCAAGGATTGGTCATCACAGTGAAAGCACCAAGTCCTAACCTCTGGACCACCAGGGAAGTCCTGTTGTTGTTCTTCAATGACTGCATAGTATTCCATTGTAAAATGTACGATAGTGTATTTACTCGTCATTTATTGGTGAACTTTCAAAATATTTCCTGTATTTTGCTATTACAAATAATACTGTAATAAACATCCATGTCATTTCACCTACATGCATTTTTTAAATTAAATACTGCAAGCAGGCCTAAAAATAGCTAGCTCCACATTTTTAAATGTTGTTTTATCTGTTTGTTAATTGTTAAGTAAATGTACCATACTTTCTGAAAATATTTTCCTATTATGGACATTTATGTTTCTAAGTTTTTGGTACTAACAACAAACTGCAAAGAATATATACATGTCACACACTGCTGTGTTTAAAGTGGATAACCAACAAGGACCTACCATATAGTACAGGGATCTTTGTTCAGTGTTACGTGGCAGCTTGGATCGGAGAGGAGTTTGGAAGAGAATGGATACATGTATATGTATGGTTGAGTCCCTTTGCTGTTCACCTAAAACTATCACAACAACATTGTTAATTGCCTATACTCCAATATCAAATAAATAAAATCTATAACAAAAATTTTACCAAAAAAATGAGTATAGACATGTCTTTCTCATATCAACACCACTTGAAATTGTAAGTTCATTTCTTTTCATCACTCCTACAAAAAAATAGATAAGTAAATCATGTATTTTTCCTGGCAATTGTATTCTCATTTTAGGTTTACTAAAAGATTCTCAGACTTCTTGATACCAGAGATGTTGATTATAGGGCTGTCAAATTTCTTTTTACTAATGTATGCTTCTGATCCCTTTCAGGGCCTAGAGTCTAGATTATAAATTTATTCTCTGCCTAATTCCATCATCATCATTACTGTCCATTTTATGTTTATTAAGAACCTTATAAATAGTATCAGCTGTTTAATTGTCATCTATCCTCCCAGGTCCCAGTTTCCTGCCTTAATTTATCTGATGTTTGTCTTATTCTTTTTCTAAGATTCTCAGTGTTTCTCATCTCTACATAAGTGCCTTAGTGAAAAGCACAAATAAAAGATCTAGGATTAAAATATTAATCTGCCACATAATTTCTGTGTACCCTTTGCTAAGTTAAATTCTAAGAGCCTATAAAATGGGAACAAATAATATCTACCTTGTGATATTAGTATTGAATTACAGTCACCAAACTAAGATGTGAGGTTTGAATTAGAGGGAGTTGAAAGTAATGTGTGTTGGTAGAAAGTGTTCAAACAGAGCAAAAAGTCATGTATAAAGTCCCTGAGATCAGAAACAGCTTTCTGACCATCCCAGTCAAGGAACGGAAAGAAGTACAGAAATTTAGGACCATACAGAATAAGGGAGAGAGTGAAAGGAGATGGGAGCCAAAATGGTTATTTTGGGAGGCCCTATTGTGGGCCGACCCAATTTCTTCATCTTCTTTCCTGATAAGGATCCCCTAACTGTATTGCTCAGATAACTGAAGTGCCAAGCCCTATGGAGTATATTATGAGTTTAAGCCAGTTAGAATACCCTCATGGTCCTCTGCTAGTGACTGGTTTAAGAATGGTCATGGGGCCCAGTTTGAACCAATAAGATATAAGGGGAAGTCTACAGAAGGCACCTGGGAAATGTTTTCTTCCCACTTAAAAGGAGAAGGAGCTAGAAGAAGGAAACTCTATCTTTCCTTTCTGTTTTTAGAGATTGTTGTGTGTAGATGCGGTTATTGGAGCACTTCCTGCCATCTTTCAGCATGAGGAAGACACTACTGACACGGGATGGCAAAGGGCTGAGACCTTGAAGACATCTTTCAACTGCTGAGCCAGCTCTGGAACTGCTTTTCTGTGGACTGATTTACATATTAGATAGTAAATATCTTTATTGATTAAGGCGCCTTCTGTTGAATTTCTATTCCCTGTTGCAGAGGTATTCTACTGATTATAGTTACTGAAGGAGTAAGATCATGAAGAGCTTTGAAGATCATGCTAAGGATTTGAAATGTAATCCTAAGGGTTATGGAGAGCCATATAAGTCTTTTGAGCATGGGGTGACGTA
The DNA here is from genome assembly GCF_032452875.1 of Bos javanicus. Taxonomy (NCBI): domain Eukaryota; kingdom Metazoa; phylum Chordata; class Mammalia; order Artiodactyla; family Bovidae; genus Bos; species Bos javanicus. The sequence continues at coordinate 25,238,319 of NC_083891.1, read as the reverse complement.
AGATACTTGCTTTCCAGAAGGTCACTTTAATTGCGATGTGGATAAGAGATTGGACAGTGGCAATAGGGGATGCAGGTGGATCCACTTCTCCAGGGGATCCCAGCCCAGGGATCGAACCCAAGTCTCTTGTATCACAGGCGGATTCTTTACCATCTGAGCCATCAGGGAAGCCCGGAACATATAGCGACTACTGCATCAGGTCACACAAGAGAATACAATGATTTAAAGTAGGTGGTGACTGGCCATGGGAATAGAGAAAAAAAGGAAAGAATTCAATAACTATTGAGAGATTTACTGGAAGCAGAATCATGATTGGGATTGATTCAATGTAAATGAAGAAGAGGAAGCAATTAAAGGTGGCTCCCAGGTATCTGGACTGAGCTACTAGGTAGATTGTGGTGCCATTTACTAAGAGAGGAATAAACAGCTGGAGGTGAGTGCGTTACTGTCCACATTGAGCTGAAGCTGTCTGAAGCAATGGGCTGATTATGTCGCATAAGCAGTTGGACATATAAGTGCCTAGAGTAAAGATAAAGACTTTGCCACCTAGATGGTAGCTGAATGGATGTGATTTTTTAGATTCTTTTTTTTTTTAATTTTATTTTATTTTTAAACTTTACATAATTATATTAGTTTTGCCAAATATGATCAGAAGGGGGAAGATCCCAAGACAGAATCCTACCATCTCCAGCACTTAGGTTTTCCATGGAGCAGGGGAGGCCAGAGAAGACTGAGAGAGAACAGCCAGAAAGAGAGAAGAAAGCCAAAACATGTTTCTCCAAGGAGGCGGAAGCCAACACTGACAAATATGGGTGAGAGGTGAAGCAAGAAAGGGACTAAAATGAGCCACATAAAGGCCACCCACTGGTGACCTTGGTAATGAAGTGGTTTTCAGACAGATGACGGTAGAGCGGCGGTCAGTTCAGAACCCAGGTTGAACTGCATTAGGAGGTAACTAAGAAACAAAGACATAAAAAAGCAGAGAATCTGGTCAACAAGACAGGACAGGAGCTGAGGGGCATGTGGGAATCAAAGGAGGGTTTTTTTCTTTTACAGAAAACAATAGTTATCTTTCCTTCACTCCTGTATCCATTTTCTCAGCAAGCCCTTTTAGGTTTCTGTCAAAATATATCCCAAACCTGTCCATCTCTCACCTACTACCCAGAGAAGCCCCTGGTTCTGCCACTATTATCCTCACTTGGACTCATTCAGTAGCCTCCTAACTGGTTTCTCTGCTTCCATTCTTATTTTGCTTTTGTCTTTTCCAAACCACACAGGAGTCAGAGTACTCAAACGTGGCACCTGGAATAAAACCCGGATTCTCGGTCCTGGCCTGAAAGATTGAATATGATTAGGCCTGACTCCCATCTCATCTCATCCTATTTACACTCCTAGCCCCCCATGCTCCAGCTCCACACCCTTGTTTCTGGGCGGGTTGTTGTTGTTCTTGCCTGGTTCACCATTCCCAGAGCTTAGCAAATTTCTCCCTAAATCTTGGAGTGTTTGACTCCTTTTCATTATTCATGACTCTACTCAAATATCACCGAAACCAAAAAGTCTTCCCTGACCTTATGCTCACTGCCCCAATCTTCATTCCCAGTTCTATCTTCCTCTTGACTCTTATTATCTGAAATGAACAAGTTCATTTATTTATTTGTTGATTCCTTATATCGTCTCATTAAAAGTAAAATATGGGCAAAACTGGATGAAGTGTATAAGATTATTGTTTATTATTGTATGTGTGTATTGCATATGCATACTATGTATTACTATGGATTCTCTTTTAATAATAAGAATATGAATCTATAATTGTTGCTGTTGCGTGGGTGCTTAGTTGTGTCCGACTCTTTGCAATCCTATGCACTGTAGCTCACCTGGCTTCTCTGTCCATGGGATTTTTCCAGGCAAGAATACTGGAGTGGGTTGCTATTTCCTACTCCAGGGGATCTTCCCGACCCAGGGATGGAACCCGGCATCTCTTGCCTCTCCTACATTGGCAGGAGGATTCTTTAGCAAATGCGCCACCTGGGAAGCCCTGAATCTATGATTATCTTCCCCCAGAATGTTTTTTAAGTAAGTTCTGTGAGAACTGGGATTTTTGTTTGCTTGTTGGAAACTGTGTCCCCATCACCAAAACGGAGTCTGTCACGCAGTGGGCACTGAATACGTTTTATTAAATGCGTGAATTAATAACTGATGTATTTGTTCATAAATATTCAAAAGAGGATGGAGAGGGAGTACAAACAACAGCAGGCGATCCTAAAGTGAGGAAACTGGGCGGGGAGCGGGCAGCAGAGGTTGGGGAGGAGGGGCGGTTGCGGTGTTGGGGGAGGGGACGCTCCTAGAATTTAGCGCTGGAATCCCTTTCCTAGAGTTGGGACTCAATTCAGCTCCAAGAACTCTTCCCACTACTGCTTGCTACCTCTCCATTTATGGAGTGTTGATTAGATGACGGAAGTAGTGATTAGCACTTTCTTAGGAGACGCTCGTAGATCCTCTCTGTGACTACAGCAGTAATCATCACATTACAAGACCGAGAGGACCATCACCTTACAAGTGGGTGTTCTCCGATTGCGTTCAGGCAAGACCACGCCCGCACTTTCATACACTCGCTCTAGTGGTTCGGAAGGAGGAGTCGTGCGATTGCCGCCGCTGTTCACCGCCAGCCCAGGTCCTCGGCTCTGCAGTTGAGGTGTCAGATTTCAATCCTCCAGGGCCGGGGGACGGCTGGCGTGCACCGTGCGCCCCGCCGCCGCCGCCTCCCAGCCTACACTCGGGCAGCGAGTGGAGGGAGGTTCACTCCGAACGCGGCCGCGCACTCGGCCTGCCCTAGACCCAGGCTGGGCGCCGCGACCGAGGCTGCTCCTCGGCTGCGCAGGCTGTGCGCGCGGGGAGGCGGCGATCGCAGCTGGGCCGGGACTTCCTTCCTCCACCGCAGGACAACAAAACAAGCCGGCCGCAGGCACCGAGCTCTTGGCGACCGTCTGGGGCAGGAGGCGCAGGGATGGGCTCCGTGCTGAGCAGCGATAGCGGGAAATCCGCGCCCGCCTCGGCCACCCCGCGGGCCTTGGAGCGCCGGGGGGACCCCGAGCTGCCCGTCACGTCTTTCGACTGTTCTGTGTGCCTGGAGGTGTTGCACCACCCTGTTCGGACCCGCTGTGGCCACGTGTAAGTGCCAGGGGAGCTGGGTTTGCGCGCCCACCCCGCCCTGGGTCGGGGGTGGCGGTGGGTGGGTGATGCTAGAGGAGCAGTGAGGATGGGGAATTGAGATGACAGCACTTGAAGGAGACTGATGCGAGGAGAGACCTGGACCCGTCGAGGGCGGACCACTGGGAAAGTGCCCAGTCGGAAAGTGACACAGGATTTCAGGGAGGGGAGGAACACCAACCGGCGGGTCTTGCAGCGCCCCCGAGAGACACCTCCTCCGGCAGCCCAGGTGCACAGCCCCCGGGATGCGGATCCAGGGCTGGCGAGCAGAGGAGGGTGCGCAGGGCTGGAGGAGCGGCACGCGCCGGGACCCCAGGCGGGGGCTCGGCTGATCGCAGTGGCCGCTGCCCTCGGTTAATCGTGCGGCGCTTCTGTCTCCGCCGGGAGCCGGGGTTGGTTTTGTTTTGCTCGCTCTGTGCACGTGTGGTCCAGAACGCCTGCCGAGGCTGGTCTGTTGAGCAGGCAAGGATCTGTGCAAAGTGTCAGGTCTCTCAAAGAACCGTCAGATTGGATCGTCCAAGTGACTTTCTGTGGCCTTTAGAGTTTAACCAGCCGCCAGGGTGGGGTCTGGGGCTTGAATATTACCCCCAAGCCTGTGAATGCAGCCTTTTAAAGCCCAGTCACTCGAGTGACGGAGGTTGCTGACTACCTGCGTTGCGCACCGCCCCTTCACACGGTAGGAAGTAGGGATAAAAATAACTGTCTTAAAAACCACATACACGCTTTGTAACGAAAACGCTCTGGGAGCGCACAGCTGTGGTCGTTTCTAGGAAGAGTTTAAAAACAAAATCCCTGTATAAAATTGGCACCTCCTTAACGTGTGCCCGAGTAACTAGTAGTTGGGGGTTGGGTCTGTGAGTTTGTGTTCTGTTCGTTTAAAAAGCTTTCTTCCGGTGGATGCATTGGGTTTGTGACTGGGCGTGTGGGTAAGATTGGCGGGGGGTGGGCGGGGCAGGAGATTTCATAGAGCCTGAGTGAAAACCCATTTAATGTCTTCTTTGGATCACCGACTAGTTTGATGAAGCTCCGAGGCAGTAAGTGCTTTTTTGGCTTACCGGGGAAAAAAGAAGTGTCATAAATTATGAATGCAAGTGCACAAAACGTCTTTAAAAGGACTTAGATGGTCCTTGACACCTATAGCCTAGCATCTGAGAAACAGTTTTCAACTCCGAAAAGCCCAGCAGAGAGCCAGGAGAAAAATCTGCCCTCCACACAGTGTTCAAAGCAAGAGTGCCCCTGGGCATTATTTTGTGGCTGTATTTTCAGGGCCTGTCGTTTCAGCTTTGTACTTTAAATTCAAGGCTAATTTACCTCCTGTCTGATACCTGATGTAGTTTCCTGGCCGTCCACATTGACATAATTCCCCCGAGGTCAAGATAGAAGCCAAGATGTTATTGTGTCCTGTATGAAATATATTGATTAGTTCAGAGCAGTAATAACCCTCAGGATAATTACATTTAGTCTGTATAGCTCAGCGGTAAAGAACCTGCCTGCCAATGCAGAAAACCTTAGAGACGCGGGTTCGATCCCTAGTCTGTACCAGAGTTAAAGCTTTTCGGTTGCTGGGAACACACACCGTGGACACCGAGTCTGGACGACTTTCTTTTGTAGGACTGAACGGGGCAGCATTGCTATTGGAGATTGTTATCTGATGGTTTCCCCTAGTTCGGATTTTTGAATGCTGCAGCTTAGTATGTGCAGTGTTTTGCTTCTGCTAAAGGGTAATAAAAACTTGTGAAATGTTAAATCCTGTATTTAATCTTTTTCTTTGTTAAAGTGAATAGGAAACCAGCAACTGGAAAAAAAAAAAGCCATGAAGTAGCACAAGGGCTGGACAAATCGCCTTCCCTCACTTTATTGTTCTTTGTTTTGACAAAGCTATGTCCATTGTTCTGGCTGTGGGCGCAATTTCCATATTCCTACTTGTGGCAAATGTACTTGGGCCTCTTCCACTTTGTCAGTGTTAACTAGAGTCCCTTCTGCTCTGGAGATGGTGAGTCCGCCTAACGCCATTTGTACTTCCTAAATGAATTACTCTCTTCCATTGAACTTAAATTGGAAAATGAGGAAATGAAATGAAACTGCTATATTATCCCAGACTTAAGCTAATTTCCAAACTTATTAAACTAGGTTGTTTATGCTAATTTCGGTTTATAAACCAGTTTCAAGTTGAGCAAATATAATATGGCAACAATGCCTTGAATGAATATGTATGTATCTACTGTGATGGAGTGAAAGAGTGAGCTTGATAGAAAGCAGAATTTGAAGTTCTATCTGCCAGTAAACAGCTGTGTAATCAGCACTCTGCTTAATCTTTTTGAATCTTAGTTTCTTCGTTTGTAAAATGAGATGAGTCATGAAATTTCTACAAGTATTAAAAATGTGAAAGTAGCCCGTAATACTCAAAACATAGTTGGTTTTTTTAATTGGAGTATAGTTGATTTACAATGTTGTGTTAGTTTCAGGTGTCAAAACATAGTTTCTGTTTCCCTCAAAGTCATTCCATAAAGCAAGCAAAAACCCAGTTATGGGTTTTCTCATCTCCGGATTTCTTTCGGAATCAAACTGGGCCACAAGAAGATAAATCTGTGACGTTTCCAAGATGTTCCAGATAGTCTTACTCTTAGCTTACTTCTTTCTTCCTTTGGTGGGCTTTAAGAAGTTCCATTTTAATGTTCTGACGCCATTTGTATGGCCCTATCAGTTGTAAAAATAGATTTGGAGGCTGAGACTTCCTACCTCTGCCTCATCTTCTGCTGTCAGTGAGCTGGGGAAAGAGATGAGTGGAAACTGTATATGTGAAACTAAAAGGGAATCTGATTTAACATTTAAAAGAAATATTCAGAGAAATTTGATATGGTAGATACAGAGGGAGACAAAAGTGGAAGATAGATGAAGGGGGCTCAGGAGGAAGTTAATGACCTCATGATTAGGCCTGTTGAATGTATAGTAGTCTCATAGGCAGACATCTAAAAAGTGTCCTGGGACTTCCCTGGTGGTCCAGTGGCTAAGACTCCGAGCTCCCAAAGCAAGGGATCCAAGTTCGATCCCTGGTAGGGGAACTAATACCCCAACTAAGAGTTTGCATGCTGTAAATTTAAGATTTTGTATGCTGTAACTAAGACCTGGTGCAGGCAAATAAGTAAATAAATACAAGATGCTTTTGAACTGTGGTGTTGGAGAATACTTGAGATTTCCTTGGACTGCAAGGAGATCAAACCAGTCCATCCTAAAGGAAATAAGTCCTCAATATCCTTTGGAAGGACTGATGCTGAATACTGAAGCTCCAATAGTTTGGCCACCTGATGTGAAGAACCGACTCATTGGAAAAGACCCTAATGCTGGGAAAGATTGAGGGCAGGGAGATAAGGGGGCGACAGAGGATGAGATGGTTGGATGGCATCAGCAACTCAATGGACATGAATTAGAGCAAACTATCCAGGAGATAGCGGAGGACAGAGGAGCCTGTCAACAATGGTGTCGAAAAGAGTCGGACATGACTGAGTGACTAAGCATAGCACGCAGCACAGCATAATTGATATGTAACATTAGTTTCAGGTATATAACATGATGATTTGATTTTTGTAAATACTGCAAATTGATCACCACACAAAGTCTAACATCTGTCAGAATATATGCTTAACAAAATTTGTCTTTCTCATGATGATTAACTTAAGATCTACTCTCTTGGTATCTTTCAGCAATCCAGCATCATTAACTATAGTCACCATATTCTATATTCTCTCCTATGACTTACTTATTTTGTAGCTCAAAGTTTGTACCTTTTAGACTTCCCTGATCATCCAGAGTTTAAGACTTGGCGCTTTCACTGCAGGAGGTACCCATTGGATCCCTGGTCGGATAACTAAGACCCCACATGCTGCAGAGCAACTAAAAGCCTGTCCAGGGCAACTCCTGAGCCTGTGCGCCCCAACTAGAGAATCCATGTGCCACGACAAAGATCCCACATGCCGGCAACTATGACTCCATGTGGCCAAAGAAATAAATATTTTTTTAAATCACTAAAAATTATTTTAGAAAAGAAGTATTTTTCAGGGAAGAGGGACCCACGTATTCCATGCTGCTTTAAAAGGCAAGTGCATGAAGGCTGGGAATTGACCACTGGGTTTACTAAATGTGGAGGCTATGGGTGGCCTTGTGAAGAGTAGTTTAAGTGGGATGTGGGCTCCAAAACTAATTGGAGTGGGTTCTCAAGGGATCAGAGAAGCAAGTGAGAGATGGGGAGTATCAAAAGCCCTTTCATGGAGTTGGGAGGCAAAGGGAGGAGAGGGATTGGAGCAATCACTGGAAAAAGATGGGGGATCAAGAACATCTTCTTTTAAAAAAAATAATGGAATGTTTTGTCTGCTGATGGAAATGAACCAATAGTGAGGGAAATTTTGATTCACAGTAGAGAAGAGAGAATTGCAGAGCTATGATTTTCAATGGGGGAGCTGGCTTTAGGTAGAGGAATGGACAGTTCATCAGTATAAGAGGATGTATTTATTTTTATTTTTAAATGGGCACAGATACAGGTGGTTAAATTGAAGTGCTGGGAGGTCGTGGAAGTTTTCCATGTGATTGCAGATTATCACTGATGTAATATTTGACCTGTGATTTGATTTTTTTTAATTGAACTGTAGTTGCTGTACAATATTCTGTGTTACAGATGTGTGATATAGTCATTCATAATTTTTAAAGGACACTTCATGGGAAATAGATGGGGAAACAGTGGAAACAGTGTCAGACTTTATTTTTGGGCTCCAAAATCACTGCAGATGGTGACTGCAGCCATGAAATTAAAAGACGCTTACTCTTTGGAAGAAAAGTTATGACCAACGTAGATAGCATATTGAAAAGCAGAGACTTTATTTTGCCAACAGAGGTCCGTCTAGTCAAGGCTATGGTTTTTCCAGTGGTCATGTATGGATATGAGAGTTGGACCGTGAAGAAGGCTGAGTGCTGAAGAATTGATGCTTTTGAACTGTGGTGTTGGAGAAGACTCTTGAGAGTCCCTTGGACTGCAAGGAGATCCAACCAGTCCATTCTGAAGGAGATCAGCCCTGGGATTTCTTTGGAAGGAATGATGCTAAAGCTGAAACTCCAGTACTTTGGCCACCTCATGTGAAGAGTTGACTCATTGGAAAAGTCTCTGATGCTGGGAGGGATTGGGGGCAGCAGGAGAAGGGGATGACAGAGGATGAGATGGCTGGATGGCATCACTGACTCGATGGACGTGAGTCTGAGTGAACTCTGGGAGTTGGTGATGGACAAGGAGGCCTGGCGTGCTGGGATTCATGGGGTCACAAAGAGTCGGACACGACTGAGCGACTGAACTGAACTGAACTGATACTCCATTTATAGTTATTATAAAATATTGGCTATATGCCCCATTTGTATAATACATCTTTGTAGCTTGTTTTATACCTAACAGTTTGTACCTCTTAATCCCCTAATCCTAAATTGCCCCTCCCCCTTCCTTCTCTCCAGTAGTAAGCAATAGTTTGTTTTCTGTATCTGTGAGTCTGCTTTTTTATTCTCTAGCTGTAACTTTTAGGTTCCAGGTGTAAGCTGTATCATACAGTATTTGTCTTCCTCTGACTGATTTCACTTAGCATAATGCCCTCTAAGTCCACCCATGGTGCTATAAATGTTCCTTTCTTTTTTATGGCTGAGTAGTATTTCATTCCTGAGAAGACAATGGCACCCCACTCCAGTACTCTTGCCTGGAAAATCCCATGGGTGGAGGAACCTGGTGGGCTGCAGTCCATGGGGTTGCACAGAGTCGGACACCACTGAAGCAACTTAGCAGTATTTCATTCATCTTCTACATCCATTCATCTATTGATGAACACTTAGTTTGCTTCCATATCTTGACTATTGTAGATAATGCTGATATGAACATTGGGGTTGTATGTATCTTTTTGAATTTGTGTTTTCATTTTTTTCAGATATATACCCAAGAGTGGAATTACTAGATCGTATGGTAACTCTATTTTTAATTTTTTGAGAAGCTTCCCTACTGTTTTCCACAGTGCCTGCACCAATCTACATTCCCACCAACAGTGTATGAGGCTTCCTTTTTCTCCACATCCTCACCAACATTTGTTATTTGTGCTTTTTGGTGATGCCATTGTGATAGGTGTGAGGTGATAGCATGATTTTCATCTGCATTTCCCTGATGTTCAAGCAATCTTGAGCATCCTTTCATGTGCTTCTTGACCTGTGATTTGATTTTAAGATGAAACTTTGCAGTTTAAACATGAGCCTTTTAAGGCCCCTGATGCTAAAACAAACGTGTATAGAATGCCTCCTCCTTCTAATGTACTTGGGTAAGTAAGCATCACTCAAAATATGATGATTGGGAATGCTCTGGCAACCAGTGGTTAAGACTCTGTGCTTCCAATGCAAAGGCCTTGGGTTTGATCCCTGGTTGGGGAACTAAGATCCCATATGCTGAGCAAAGTGACCAAAAAAAGTGAGGGTCGGGGGGGTAGAATTTGATGATTGGAGTCTTGTACCATCTAGACCCATAACTCTTGAGAGCCGTTGTTCTAATAAAGTAATGCCACTTTCTACATTGCCACTGCTTTAAGTTCCCAAGCTTAGCAAATGTTAAGTGTTTTGAATTAATGAGTGACTCTAAGACAAAATTCAAATACTTCTGTGAGCACCACTTTGGACAACCACTTCATAGTGCCAGCCAACTGATGCTATGGAGTTTGAGTCATAGATAGGAGTCCCATGATAGTTATTGAACTCCCTTGCTTTTATAGGTTTATTCGTTTATGCCTATATTACTGAGAATTTTAGAAAGATGTGATTAAGCTGGCCTGAAATTTACCTCATTTGATGGTTGGGCTGCACGGTGTTTACCTAGCAACATTAGTGTTGTCATAGGCATGATAAATATTAGTGATCTATTAAATTACACATTTTCCAACAAACAGAACTTAAATAATGATGCAGATTGAGTTTTTATGCTGCACGAGATTCTCCATAGAATGTGACCACTGGTCCTGGGTTTTGATCCCTGGGTCAGGAAGATTCCCTGGAGAAGGGAATGGCTACCCACTCCAGTATTCTTGCCTGGAGAATTCCATGGACAGTGGATCCTGGTGGGCTACAGTCCACGGGGTCACAAAGAGTCGGACACGACTGAGTGAATAACACTGGTCCTAGGACCGGCAGCACTACAGAATCTCAGCCCCCAGCTCAGGTCTGCTGAATCTCAATCTGCATTTTCACAAGAGGCCCACGTGATTTTTATCCATTTTCGAGTTTGAGAAGTTCAGCCCCAAATAATCCTATTTAACTGACAGTAAGATGCAACAAGTTGAGGACAGTGTTTGAGCATTATAGAGAGGCACCCCTCTAAGATTGTAGGTGAAAGGAAGTAAAATTTTCCTTAGGGGGGTTAAATATAAAAATCAACACATAATGGAGTGTAGATTCAATGTTCTGAAGGCAGTCAATTTTTGGAGGCTAAATGATTTCCAGGATGGAGTAACCTCATTGACTACATAAAAACATTGAAGGTAATTTCAAGGGACAGTGGCTGGGGGCCTGTGCTCTGAGAAGAACAGCACTTGGGCCTGTCCAGGCTGATCCATTCATCAGTGGTAGAAGGGAGACTGGTTGTGTGTGTGTTTATTGCCTTATATTGGAGTTGTTGTTTAGTTGCTAAGTCATGTCCAACTCTTTTGTGACCCCATGGACTATAGCCCACTGGGCTCCTCTGTCCATGGGATTTCCCAGGCAAGAATACTAGAGTGGGTTGCCATTTCCTTCTCCAGGGGATTTTCCTGATCTAGGGATCAACCCACATCTGCATTGGCAGGCAGATTGTTTTCCACTGAGCCACCAGGGAAGCCTTCATCCTCCCTTTGAATAACAATAGAAACTCCCCTTATTCTATTTATATGTTCCCCAAGGGACCGAAGATTTTTTGTTCAGCTTCATATTGGCCTTCCCACAGTGAAGCACCCCAGTGCTGAGAGCATAAAGAAAATGTTAGACCAACCACGTGTTGCCAAGGGCTTCTTCCAAAACTGCATTTGGGGATCACCTCTGGCCCCTTATTCTGCCTGTCTAGCCCTGGGCCCCATGGAGTCCCTAACGCATCCTTGCTTCTACTAAGGGTGCAGTTTTCGCTCCTAAGACAGTGGACATAACTTTAATTACCCAAGGTCCTCAGCAACCCTTTCCCCATTTTCCTCCGATACTTTGCCAACTTTTCTGTTGTTTGAGTTTTATTGCTAATCACTTAAATTAGAGAAACAGATTAGCAAAGGGGTTAATAAAATATATAATGGGGGTGGGTTGATTAAGTTTCCAGCTGGTTTTAAAGTTCTTAGAGTCATGATTGATGTCATCAGGAGCTGCAAGATCAACAGAGGGGAGGCAAGTGGTGTGAGTGAGAGAGGAGGGTGGACGCCTACAGGAACAGGCACCAACCCATGTGGCCACTTGGGAACCGAGTCCAGAGCTGCAGGAGACTTAGCTTTTCAAGAGAAGCCAGAACTTTGATTTCATGTGTGAAATCTGATTTTAAAGCAATGACAACTTGGGACTTCCCTGGCGGTCCAGTGGTTAAACTCCACGCTTCTGCTGCAGGAGGCACAGGTCCCATCCTTGGTCCAGGAACTAAGATCCCATGTGCCGCAAGGGGTGGCAAAAAAAAAGAGAGAGAGAGAGAGAGAGAAGCAATGACAACTCATTCAGAATTTTTGAAAACATTAACTCAACCTTTAAAAAAGGGCTGTTGACATCCATCCTCAGCTTTCACCTACATTCTCCTCATTCTGATCATGTCTGTCGTGAGTCATCATAGTCTTATGGAGGAGGAGGACAGACGTGGAAATTCCTTACTTCCTGGGGCTTGTGTTCATTTTCACTTCATGGGTTTTCCCAGAAGGGGTAAAATAGTTATTAGCGAGAACATTGGCCCCTTCCCTGAAAATTCTCCTTGGGTGCATTCCTCATAACCAATTCAGTTGTTTCAATCTGCTGACCATTTACTGAGTAGCTACTACTCAGTGCCTGGGGCTGTGTGGGAGGGACGCTTACAGGACTCTGAATGGTTCTATGCAGTGTGTATTTTTGTGGTTTTCATGCAGTGTTATTACTGAGGCATTTTTTGTTTTGTGGGGTTCTGTTTTTCAGCTTTATTGAGGTAATACAGCACATAATTGTATACAATTTTATAACCACCACGTCAAACAAGATCTAGGACAGTTAGTTCCTTTACCTTAAAACTTCCCTCGAACAGGTACACACTGCTATATATAAAATAGACAAACCACAAGGATCTACAGTATGACAAGGAACAGTATTCAGTATCTTGTAATATAATGGGAAAGAATCTGAAAAAGAATATATATTAATATATAAATATATAGGTATGACTGAATCACTTTGCTGTACACCTGAAGCTAACACAGCAATGTAAATCAACTATATTTCAATTACAAAAAAAAAAAGACTAAGTGAAAAGACCGAACAACATCAGAAAAAAAAAAACCCTTCGAATCTTTTGCAGTCAATCCACGCCCCGCGTAACACCATCTGCTTTCTGTCACTGAGTTCTGGAATCATACAGTAAATAGTCTTTTGTATTTGACTTCTCTCACTTAGTAACGGGGCATATATTTATTGTCATTTGGTCAATCCTAAACCCTTTGCCTCTGCTTTCCAAATCGATCCTAAATCTGTCTATCCGCTTACACTGTCTACTTTGCTGGTCTGAGCCACACCCTCTCTCTTTTTTAAATAATTGTGTTTATTTATTTTTGGCTCTGCTGGAGTCTTTGTTGCTGTGTGGACTTTTCTCTAGTTGTGATGAACAGGTGCAAGTCTCTAGTTGCGGTGCTCGGGCTTCTCATTGCAGTGGCTTCTCTTGTTGCACAGCACAGGCTCTAGGGCGCACGGACGTTAGTAGTTGCGGCACACAGGCTCAATAGTTGCAGCTCCCAGGCTCTTAAGCACAGTCTCAGTGGTTGTGGCACTTCGGCCTTAGTTGCTCTGCGGCATATGGACTCTTCCTGGATCCGGGACTGAACCCGTGTCTCCTGCACTGGCAGGTAGATTCTTTACCACTGAGCCACCAGGAAAGCCCCACCACTCTCTCTTGAACCAACTCTTATGGTGGACTTAATGCTGAACTCTGAGCTATGGCTCTCATACCTCTAATCCATTCTTCATAGAGGAACCCCAGTGATCTCTGTAATGTAGATCAGGTCATATCACTCCCACTTAAAACCCTCCAATGCCTGCCTATCACTCTTAGCTCTGGCTTTATGGTCTCTATCCTACACAGGTAGACCCTGGGCCCCCTGCATTGCAGCCACACTGGCTTTCTGTATCTCAGCAAAACGGTCCCTATTTTTTGTACCTTCTGTGTTCAGCTTGGAAAACCATTCCCGGGTCTTCTGAAGTCTGGTGTCTTCAAATGTCATCCCAGGGACCACCCATCTTACTGCTCCCTCTGCCCCACCCGCTCTATTTTTATTGCCAACTGTTTTCTTCTTCTCAGAGCATTCATCCTTTGCCCGTCCTTTTGTTTACCTGCTTATTTCCTCTCTCTTCATCCTGTAACTCTGAGAGCAGGGACCTCAGGCACTGCCATGGTTTCACTCCTGGCATGTCAAACACTGTCTGGCAATCATAAGCTGTTATTAAAAATTTCGTTAGTGAGTCTGTGCTTATGTGGTTGAGTCTGGGGAGATTTTTGCAGGCTTTGTAAAGTCTTCATTATAAACCATAGAATAACTGTTCTTGCTGAAAGCCATACAAATTCTTTTTTTTTTTTTTACAGTTTGTATTTTCTCACTTTAGCCTTTTATTATCTTTCCAATTGTTCCTGCTCTTTAAATTTTTGAATAATCATAAATGCAAGCTAATATTTTCCTCACTCTGAATTTCAGTGCTTTTAAAAAATATTTTTCTCTTCAAATCACATTCTGTTAAAAAAAATTCAAAAAAAAATTCAGACCTCTCATCCTCTGAACATTTCCCTTCTTAATTTTCCAACTAAATTTTCTCAGAAGTAAAAAAAATTTAAATAAGTAATTTAAGTAAATCATCATAGTAAGATGATTAATTTCCCCTAACATTTTATTATGAAAAATGTCAAGCATACAGCTAATTTGAAAGAATTGTACAGTGACTATCCATAGATCCACTATCTGTATTCAGTTGTTCATTTTGCCATGTTTGCACTTATCTTTTTATCTTTCTATCACATACTTATCCATCAATCCATCTGATTTTTTTTAATGCATTTCAGAATGGGTTACAGACATTAGCACACTCTACCCCTTCTCATATGAGCATGCATTATATTAATCATGGGATTTTTTAAAGTAAATTACACATAGTGAAATGCATCCATTCTAGGTATAACATTTGCCCTTAAACCTATGTTTAGCCCAAACCTCTATTAAAATATAAAATAGTCTCATTGCCCCCATATAGTTCTCTCCTGCCCCTGCCCAGCCATTCCTGTCCTTGTACCCTTGTAGACAGTCATTGTTGAAACATTTTTTTTTCTATCATAGATCAGTTTTACCTGTTTAAGAACTTCATCTAAAGTGAAATATGGTCACTAGTGTCTGGTTTCCTCACTCAGTGTGTCTTTGAATTTCAACCATATTATTGCTTGTATGAGAAATTTGTTCTTTTTGTATTGCTGTGTAGAATTTCATTGTATGATTGTGCCACAGGTTGTTTATTCACTTTTTTATTGATATATACCTGGGTTATTTCCAGTTTGGGGCTATTATGAAAACATTCCTTCTGAATATTCTTGTACAAATGGACATTTAAAAAAATTCCTTTTGAGGGAATACATGGGCTTGGTATTGCAGAGTCAAGGGGTACCTGCAAGTTTCAAGTTATCAGACATTACCAGACCATTGATCCCAAGCGGTTGCAGATGATTTACTTTTTAAAAGAATTGTTTGTTAATGTTGGTAATAAGTTGATGTGGTTCACACTTAAAATTTGACAATGAAAATACCCTTCTTCTACCACACACCTTTTCTTTCCAGTTGCCATCTTTTCAACGGGTAAATAAATGTCCTTATTTTCCTTACCCCAGATGTTCTTATACACCTACAAGCCTGCAGGAAGCTTTCACTGTGTGTATACAGTTCTACACTTCACTTTCTGAGACATTTTAGTTTTGAGTTATCTTGTCTTTATTCCCTGGTGGCTCAGATGGTAAAGAGTCTGCCTGCAATGAGAAAGATCCAGGGTTGATCCCTGGGTCAGGAAGATCGCCTGGAGAAGGAAATGGCAACCCACTCCAGTATTCTTGCTTGGAAAATCCTATGGATAAAGGAGCCTGGCAAGTCCATGGGGTCGCAAAGAGTGGGACACGACTGAGTGACTAACACTTTCTGTCTGTATTTCCTGTTATGTAGTATATATTACATAAAGCTGAATAACCCTCTGTGGTTTCTGATTAGGCCCTTCAGAAAACGTTTGATCATTGTATACATTTTGCAAGCATTTCTATATTTGGCTTGGTTGGGTCTTTGTTGCAGTATGAGGGACATTTGTTGTGTCGTGTGGGATCTTTTGTTGCAAGCACGGACACTAGTTGTGACTCGCAGGCTCTGTAGTATGGGCTTTGTTGTTCTGTGGCATGTGGGATCTTAGTTCCCCAAGCAGGGGTTGAACCTCTGTCCTTTGCATTGGTCGGCAGATTCTTAACCACTGGACCAGCAGGGAAGTCCCAATCACTTGTATACTTTTCATGCCAAGATACCAGGGTAGGGATGGTAGAAACTCCAGCACTCATGAATTGAATTTGATAGCTACACCTTTAAGGAGAGAATGTTCCCCTCAGATTTTTTGAACTCAGCAGTTCTGCAGTCTTGCTTCTGCAGCCCAGAAAGTGAGACTTGAGCTGCAGCAGCATCCAGCGCATTTGCATGGTGACAATGTTGTGGTTTTTATGTACTCATAATCAGTAAATTCAATCTGTTCTAAAACACCTTGATCTTGATGTGTTTTCTCCACTTGATAAACACTTCTATTAAAAGGAGTACAGTTAATTGACTCATCTACCAGATTTGCTGCTAATATCCTCATATAATGCAACAGCATCTGTATCAGGCTCATGTGAGAGTTTCATGCCACAAGTAACACCACTGTACAGACTTGAATGGGTTATAGGGAGAGACTTGGTTTTAAACATACCTCAAATGTGCTCCTTTTCATGAATGTCTACTAGGAATTTCCATTATTGTGGTTATTGATTATAGTTACAAAAACATGTACTAAGTATTTACAAAATAACAGCAGAAATATACTCTAGGTAATGTGAGGAGAAATATCAATAACCTCAGATATGCAGATGACACCACCCTTATGGCAGAAAGTGAAAAGGAACTAAAAAGCCTCTTGATGAAAGTGAAAGAGGAGAGTGAAAAAGTTGGCTTAAAGCTCAACATTCAGAAAACGAAGATCATGGCATCTGGTCCCATCACTTCATGGCAAATAGATGAGGAAACAGTGGAAACAGTGTCAGACTTTATTTTTCTGGGCTCCAAAATCACTGCAGATGGTGACTGCAGCCATGAAATTAAAAGATGCTTACTCCTTGGAAGGAAAGTTATGACCAACCTAGATAACATATTAAAAAGCAGAGACATTACTTTGCCAAAAAAGGTCCATTTAGTCAAGGCTATGGTTTTTCCTGTGGTCATGTATGGATGTGAGAGTTGGACTGTGAAGAAGGCTGAGCACCGAAGAATTGATGCTTTTGAACTGTGGTGTTGGAGAAGACTCCTGAGAGTCCCTTGGACTGCAAGGAGATCCAGCCAGTCCACTCTGAAGGAGATCAGCCCTGGGATTTCTTTGGAAGGAATGATACTAAAGCTGAAACTCCAGTACTCTGGCCACCTCATGCAAAGAGTTGAGTCATTGGAAAAGCCTCTGATGCTGGGAGGGATTGGGGGCAGGAGGAGAAGGGGACGACAGAGGATGAGATGGCTGAATGGCACCACTGACTCGATGGACGTGAGTCTGAGTGAACTCCTGGAGTTGATAATAGACAGGGAGGCCTGGCGTGCTGCAATTCATGGGGTCGCAAAGAGTCGGACACGACTGAGCAACTGAACTTAACTGAACTGAACGCCCACCCGGCTTATGCAGGTACAGCAATCAGTGATCTCATAGCTTTGCTGCTTCTACTTGTCACGCGTGCTAAGTCGCTTCAGTCGTGTCTGACTGGACTGTAACCCACCAGGCTCCTCTGTCCATGGGATTCTCCAGGTCAGAATACTGGAGTGAGTTGCCATTTCCTTCTCCAGGGGATGACCCAAGGATTGAACCCACATCTCTTATATCTCCTGCGGTGGCAGGCGGGTTCTTTACCACTAGTGCCACCTGGGAAGCCCAAGGGTCTTTAAAAAGACTACAAACTTTGAGCCTCTCCCAAAACTGCTTGAGGATAAAAAGCATTACTATCTTAGGAATTCCCTGGCGGTTTGGTGGTTAGGACTCTGCCTTTTCACTGCCAGGGGCTCTGGTTCAATCCCGGGTCAGGGAACTAAGATCCCACAAGCTGTGAGCTACTGGCAAAAGACACCCAAAAAACAACTCACTACTGTCTTCACAGCTGTGTGACCTCAGCAAGTTGTTAACACCTCT
The DNA here is from genome assembly GCF_032452875.1 of Bos javanicus. Taxonomy (NCBI): domain Eukaryota; kingdom Metazoa; phylum Chordata; class Mammalia; order Artiodactyla; family Bovidae; genus Bos; species Bos javanicus. The sequence continues at coordinate 25,220,451 of NC_083891.1, read as the reverse complement.
CTGAACCTCAATTTGCCATCAGTCAGGGTAGAGAGAAAGAGGAGCATTTAGCATTACTCCAAGAGTGAAGTGAGGTAATGTGACCAGTGCCCACCATGGAGCTTGGCACCAGTATTCATCTTCTGTTTGTATTCTGTTTGTGCAAAACTCAAATCAGTGTGAGCAAAGAGGGGATGACTTTTAGTTGACAAGAAACACAGTGTTACCTGTTTGCTCCTAAATCATGTAGACAAAGAATTCCTGCCAGAACCTTAAGTGTTCATTAGAAATGTTAATTATGAGTTGAGCATTTGAACTGTTGTTTGTAATACTCTTACACTTTGAGAACCAATCCTTAGGGACACAAGGAAAAGCTAAGAACATTGTGCCATAGAACTTACAGTTAATCACCTGAGGCAGACAGAAGTAAAAGACAGCAGAGGACTTAGATCTTTTGATTACGAAAGTATTGCTCTTTCCAAGAAGGGCAGCTGTGGCTGTGCAAAGACAGGTTACTGAATTTTTGAGTCAGAAAACCAAGGAAGATACCTACAAAAAATAAAACCAAAACTATCGAGAAAATGGTAATAGGATCATACAAATCAGTAATTACCTTAAAGGTAAATTAATTAAATGCACCAACCAAAAGACATAGACTGGCAGTGTGGATGAAAACTTGTGCATGTATGCACTTCACTTACCACATCATTCTACTTCCCAAATTGTATGTAATTATTTTATATTGTTAAGTTAACCATGTTTCCCTTATGGCTCCCAATTGTAATGATCTTTTATTTTTTTTGTCTGAGTGTTGGTTGTGAAAACTGATAAACACCTAAACATCTTTTACTGTTGTGATTCAGTTCAGTCGCTCAGTCGTGTCCGACTCTTTGCAACCCCATGAATCACAGCATGCCAGGCCTCCCTGTCCATCACCAACTCCCAGAGTTCACCAAGTCCGGGAGACTCACGTACATCGAGTCAGTGATTCCATCCAGCCATCTCATCCTCTGTCGTCCCCTTCTCCTCCTGCCCCCAATCCCTCCCAGCATCAGAGGCTTTTCAATGACTCAACTCTTTGCATGAGGTGGCCAGAGTACTGGAGTTTCAGCTTTAGCATCATTCCTTCCAAAGAAATCCCAGGGCTGATCTCCTTCAGAATGGACTGGTTGGATCTCCTTGCAGTCCAAGGGACTCTCAAGAGTCTTCTCCAACACCACAGTTCAAAAGCATCAATTCTTTGGCGCTCAGCCTTCTTCACAGTCCAACTCTCACATCCATATATGACCACTGGAAAAACCATAGCTTTGACTAGATGGACCTTTGTTGGCAAAGTAATGTCTCTGCTTTTGAATATGCTATCTAGGTTGGTCCTAACTTTCCTTCCAAGGAGTAAGCGTCTTTTAATTTCATGGCTGCAGTCACCATCTGCAGTGATTTTGGAGCCCCCCCAAACTAAAGTCTGACACTGTTTCCACTGTTTCCCCATCTATTTGCCATGAAGTGATGGGACCAGATGCCATGATCTTCGTTTTCTGAATGTTGAGCTTTAAGCCAACTTTTTCACTCTCCACTTTAACTTTCATCAAGAGGCTTTTTCATTCCTCTTCACTTTCTGCCATAAGGGTGGTGTCATCTGCATATCTGAAGTTATTGATATTTCTCCCGGCAATCTTGATTCCAGCTTGTGCTTCTTCCAGCCCAGCGTTTCTCATGATGTACTCTGCTGTGATTATGTAACTATTATTCATTTAATACCATCATACCACGATTGGTCAACAGAAAATAATAAAATTCTATAGCACTGAACACTGCCACTTAATAGAAAAAAGAAAAAGAAAACCCAGCTTAAGACTAACCAAGTTCAGGCACTTTCTGTAGCTGTGACTTTATAGAAGTAACAACCAGTATGTACCACAGTTTGCTCATCTGTAAACGAAATAATGATCTTTCTTAGGGGGTTGTTAAGGTTAAATGAGTTAAGGTCTGTTATAAACTTTGTAAATAAAAAGCAGTGTATCAAATTTGAAATTATGGGGACTTCCTTGGCAGTCCAGTGGTTAATACTCCATGCTCCCAATGCGGGAGTCACCAGTTCAATCCCTGGTTGGGGAACTAACAGCTTGCATGCCTCAGGGCACAGCGTTTAAAAAAAATTTTGTTTGAAATTATATCAAAACATAAAGTTTCCAAACAACATTAGTAACAAAAAGAAGAAAAGGGTAGGAGCCCAGGCAGATCCAGGGTTGTATATAAAGAACAGGGCAGTCCCATCAAGTTATTGCTGAATCAGCTCGTGTGTCACTGTTTAGCACGCGTCTCCCAGGGAGACGGTTTACTCACTTAGTCTGGTCGACATCAGGTGCTCTGCCTTCAGCAAGGGATTGTGGGCACCTGGATTGGGGTCCCACCAGTTTGTATCTCATATAAGAGGGGTGGGTCCTGCAGAGCAAAATCAGGATGCTGTGGTAAGAGTAAGGGGAAATGGGTGCTGGGCAGGCGTAGTTCAGTTCAGTTCACTTCAGTCGCTCAGTCATGTCCGACTCTTTGTGACCCCGTGGACTGCAGCACACCAGGCCTCCCTGTCCATCACCAACCCCCGGAGTCCACCCAAACCCATGTCCATCGAGTTGGTGATGCCATCCAACCATCTCATACTCTGTCGTCCCCTTCCTCTCCTGCCCCCAATCCCTCCCAGCATCAGAGTCTTTTCCAGTGAGTCAACTCTTCCCATGAGGTGGCTAAACTATTGGAGTTTCACCTTCAACTCAGTCCTTCCAAAGAACACCCAGGACTGATCTCCTTCAGAATGGACTGGCTGGATCTCCTTGCAGTCCAAGGGACTCTCAGGACTCTTCTCCAACACCACAGTTCAATGGCATCAATTCTTTGGCCCTCAGCTTTCTTTATAGTCCAACTCTCACATCCATACATGACCACTGGAAAAGCATCAAGCAAATGCCTTGGGAACAGTGCAGACATAAGTATCCTCTGCGTGTATGTTAGGGTTTTATCACAGAGGGAGAAGAGAATACTTTCAAGAATCAGTAATGGCTAATCACAATGACTAATAATGGGACTTCCCAGGTGGCACAGAATCCACCTGCCAATACAGGAGATGTGGGTTTGCTCTCTGGATCAGGAAGATCTCCTGGAGAAGGAAATGGCAGCCAACTCCAGCATCCTTGCCTGGGAAATCCCATGGACAGAGGAACTTTGTGGGCTACAGTCCATGGGGTCGCAGAGTGGGACACGACTAAACACATGCACACAATGGCTAATATATTTGCGAATTTTGTTTGTGAAATTTCCTTGAATTGTGTACCTATGATACATGAACTTTTCAGTATGTATAGTTTACGTAAACCTTGAAGAGCTTAACTTCTGCCGTATATTAATATTCCCAAGTAGATATTACACACTGAGTTAAGAGCTATCAAATCATGCTAATGTGTATAACCTATTGAAATGCTCACTTTTACTCTGTGTGCACTTAATCGTCAACAGTTCCCATAAATAGGTCAAGATTATGTGTGAATTCTGTTCATTATGTTAATATTTTGTCAAGATTATCTTTGAGAAAACCAGAGAATGTATTTCTTGACATGGAGGACATTCCTAATAGTGGTAATTTTGATTAGGTAATTGTCTATATCTGAGGATGAGTTTAAAATTATGAACACTTATAATGTGTCTGGTATTTTTACCATTTCAACTTGTTAGTTCCTTATCTAATACACAAAAACCCACAAAACAAAGATCTATTACCCCTCTCCCCCGACACACAAATTTTAAGGTAAAATAAGATTAAAGAACGGAGAAGGCAATGGCACCCCACTCCAGCACTCTTGACTGGAAAATCCCATGGATGAAGGAGCCTGGTGGGCTGCAGTCCATGGGGTCTCTAAGAGTCGGACAGGACTGAGCGACTTCACTTTCACTTTTCACTTTCATGCATTGAAGAAGGAAATGGCAACCCACTCCAGTGTTCTTGCCTGGAGAATCCCAGGGACGGGGCAGCCTCATGGGCTGCCGTCTATGGGGTCACACAGAGTCGGACACGACTGAAGCGACTTAGCAAGATTAAAGAAAAGAAAATGATGTTAGATATCCTTTGAGTTATAGGGTTTTTTTTTTTTAATGTAGTTGATTTATAATGTTGTGTTAGTTTCAGTGGGCTTCCCTTGTGGCTCCACTGGTAAAGAATCCACCTGCAATGCAGGAGACCTGGATTCGATCCTGAGTTGGGAAGATCCCCTGGAGAAGGGAAAGGCTACTCACTCCAGTATTCTGGTTTCGAGAATTCCATGGACTGTATAGTCCATGGGGTCGCAAAGAGTTGGACACGACTGAGCAACTTTCACTTCTGAAGAAGGAAATGGCAGGTGTAGGCAAAGTGTAGGCAAGTGTAGGCAAAGTGATTCATTTGTACATAGATACATACAGATATATAGATTCTTTTTCAGATTATTTTCTATTATATCAATAGGTAATTATAAGATATTGAATATAATTCCCTGTGCTATACAATAGATCCTTGTTGCTTATCTATTTTGTGTGTAGTAGTTTTTATCTGTTAATCCCAAGCTCCTAATTTGCCCCTCCCTCTCCCTTTCCCCTTTGGTAACCACAAATTTGTTTTCTATGTCTGTGAGTCTGCTTTGTAAATGAGTTATCTGTATCATTTTTTTTAGATTCCACATATAAATGGTATCATATGATATTTGTCTTTCTCTGTCTGACTTAGTAGGATTACCTCTAGATCTATCCATGTTGCTGCAGATGGCATTATTTCATTCTTTTTTGTGGCTGAGTGATATTTGAGTTATAGTTTGAATTCTGTTTATAAGAAGGCTGTCTGACCACCTTGCCTGTCACCTGTTGTGTGTCTAGCACATGTGGTGAGAACCTGTGACCCACAGGGAAGATAAAGAGACTCTCCAGCAAGTGTAGGATGCAAATGGAGCTCTCTCTTTTTTTTTTCTAATAATTAATTTTTATTAGAGTATAGTTGATTGACAATGTTATGTTAGTTTCTGCTATACAGCAGAGTGAATCAGCTATCTGTATGCATGTATCCCCTCTTTTTTGGATTTCTTTCCCATTTAGGTCACTACAGAGTGCTGAGTAGAGTTCCCAGAGCTGTTCAATAGGTTCTCATCTGTTATCTATTTTATAATAGTGTAGATGGAGCTTCCACTTGGCAGAACTGCTCTTAGTATCGGAGGTGTCATTAAAATACAGTTTCCACACATGAACTCCCAGTGGCAGCTCCTTAATTCCTGTCAAGGAGAGTGACGTGTTCTTGGTTTGTGTCCTGTAGATTCTGCCGTTCTTGCATCGCTACCAGTCTAAAGAACAATAAGTGGACCTGTCCTTACTGCCGGGCCTATCTTCCTTCCGAAGGAGTTCCAGCAGCTGATGTCGCCAAGAGAATGAAATCCGAGTTCCGGAATTGCACCGAATGTGACACTCTGGTATGTCACCCTGCCTTTGCTCATAGTTACCAGCTTAGACCGCTGAGAAAATTGTTAGACAGCTAGTCATTTCACCTCTGCCTTTGACCTCATCCTACTCAGATTTCAGAGTGTATTGTCTCAGTCTCTCCTCTTCCTGTCCTCCAGTTTCATAAGTATGGACTGCAGGAGAGCCGTCACCTGATGCCCACCATCACCTAATTTCTCAAATGCTTTCATCGACCACCTCCATTTCCTCCCTTCCCATTACTCCCCTCACCCCTTATTATGTGGCCTCTATTATGTTACTGTAGCCCGCCCAGTGCATAGCTTTATTTTCAAGCCCAGTGGCGTAATTCCATCTCCGCTGCTCTGGGCTTTGCAGTAGTTATCTCTGTTGGCTGCTACCTCCCTGTTACTGTTTTGCTCTGTTGATACTATACTAGTCTGGTTAGATCATGTGAGGTCTTAGAAGCTGTGTCAAAGGTTCTAGATTTTATCTTAAATGCCATAGGGTGTCATAGAAAAAGTGTAAGCTTTTGATCAGGTTTATATTTTTAAGCTCTGACTCAGGCATGTGCATGGAGAATGGTTTGGAGGGGGCAAAAGCAGAATTGGTGGAGTCAGTTTAGTGGCCTTTAGGATAAGTGGTTAGGAAGCTGGGTTAGCGTAAAAGCATTAGGTATGGAATAAGAGGTTGTTTCAGGGTGTACTTAAGAGAGGGATTGAAGAAAATTGGTAAGAAGCTGGATGTGGGGGGTGCATAAGAGTGAGGTGTCAAAGATGCCTCCCAAGTTTCTGAGATGAGTAGGTGAAAATGCTAATATGGGGAGTAAATTTAGAGAAGAATCTACAGAGTTAAGTTTTAAGTTTTACATACATTACATTTGAACTGCTAAGGGGACTATATCTAGATATTACCTGTCTAGAGATCAAAAGGGCGATCATATACTGAAGATCTCAATTTCTTAGAGAACCTTTCTTGCTTGTTCATCTAAGTTATAATCTCTTAAACACTTTCTCTTAGCACTCTGTGCTTTCCCTTTATAGCACTTATCACCATTTGTAATTGTGCTTTTGTGACTTAAGTTTAATGTCCATTATCCATTATCCCCACCAGATTTCATGAGGGTAAGGATTGTGTCTGTTTTATTGGGTTGTGTATCAAGAGCTTTGAATAGTGGCTGGAACATAGTAAATGCTCAAGTGCATTTTTTGAATATTTATGTAAGACCTAAATCTGTTCATGGCTGTGTGACTACGGAATCTATGCATGGTCTTTGGAGTCAGACATCTTAGGGTTGAGCACTAATTCTCTCACTTACTGTTTGTGATTTGGGGCAAACTATTAATCTGTTTTTGTTTGAGTCTTTGTAAATTGAGGGAAAAGATAACGTTCGTGTTACAGGGTGGTTGTAAAGATTAAAGACAAACCACAAGTGGCTTTTAGCACTGTATGCTCAGTCGTGTCGGACTCTTGCAACCCCATCGACGGTAGCCCACCAGGCTCCTCTGTCCATGGGATTTTACAGGCAAGAATAGTGGAGTGGGGTGCCATTCCCTTCTCCAGGGAATCTTTCTGACCCAGGGATTGAATTGCATCCCTTTCATCTCCTGCATTGGCAGGCAGGTTCTTTACCACTAGCGTTACTGGATGGGATTCATTTTAGCACTGTGGAAATGAATGCTAAAATCAATAGCTCAAAATCAATAGCTTTTCACATTCTTAGTAATCAGTATTGCTTATTTTTATTTTGATATTTTGCCATTGTTTAAAATTCAACATGCAAAAAATCAAACTCAGCATATTATTCTGTTACCCAGTTCTTTGGTATCTGTCAGAAACAAGAGCATTCTCTCTATTATCCTGGGTCAGAATCTGCTTCCTTTTTTCACTCCCTATTTCTGATTATTCACAAGTATTTTGATCTTTCCTTTGGGAGATTTCTTTGTATCTGTCTCTTCTTGCTGGAATATTAGGCATTCTCAACTCTGCTTCCTGTAAGTCCTGGCCAGATGTCCATTCCATGAGTATCCCAGTCCCCAATATTGAATGGTTTCCTATCTACTTGTCTTCACATCCTTTGTTCGTTTGTTTTTCCTCTATTAGAATATAAACACCTTTAATGCAAGCACAGTGGCTTATACTCCTGCCACCACTGACAACCGATTTCAGTTTTGTGTCTGGGGTAGACACCCTATGAATTTATCAATTCGCTTGTCAGGAAACAGTCCCCACATTTATATGAGGAATGTTGATCAAGGACTATAAAGAAGAAAGAGACTTAACGAAAGTCACAGGGAGAGGAGAGAGCACTGATGTGCAAAGTTGGATGTTAAATGTTGTAAAGCAGTCTGTTTTAAGACAGCTGCCTACATCGGTCCTAGCTTTTACATCTTTTTAGATGGATAAAGCAAGGATTTGTTGTTAACGTTTCCATTTGCTTTTATTTTTGTCTTTTGTGAAGCAGTTACGACTGCTTCCTTGAGATGGTAGATTTCATGTTTGAGGTTGAACTTCCGTAGCTTGGGCAAAATGAAGCAGGGTGGGTCGGCCACCTTACCACAACCCTAACAAAGCTTCCTTTAGCACAAGATCTTATCAGAGTTTCTAATGACACATTTAGTAGAATATGTGCTATGCAGCAACAGATCCCTCATGGTTAGGATCTCTGAATGTATATCTGGAAGGACAAGGGTTCTTTATTCTGCCTTCATAAAAATGGACTGCAAGAGCTGTCCTTTATATTTGCTCTTAATGGGGCCATTAAGTATACTGTGTATTGTGAATTCATGTAATGCTACTGGATGTATTATAAAGCCATGGTATTTATATCTTTCCCTGAAGCACAGGATTTCTTTTTACTTACTCCGGATATCTGTAAAATCCATCTATTTATTCTTTTTATCTCTCTCTGTTTTTTTTTTCTCTCTCTTTTTACTTTTTTCCCCCTTTCCTTCCTTTTGCTCTTTTTCTTTCTTCCTTCTTCCCATCACTAATTTAGGTAATAGTATCCAAAAAAAGTAAATTTGATGTAATATACATTTTTTCACTTTGAAAAACATATGCTTTCTAAAAGAACCAAATTCAAGAACTCAGCTCCCGGATCTTCTGACTATAAAGAAATTTTAAATTAGTGTTATTCTTGATAATGCCTTAAATTGATTGAACTATTACCTTGACTGCATCCTTTTAATCAACTGACCCCACATTATGACCTTATTTGAAATAAGAAAGCAGTGAAGTTGGGTCACAAAAGACTTCATTGACTGAAGTGAGCCTCTTTTCAACAGTGAGCTTATTTTGATCTGCTTTCATATAGGTTTGCCTCAGTGAAATGAGGGCACACACAAGAACATGCCAGAAGTACATAGATAAGTACGGGCCACTGCAAGAGCTTGGAGAGACGACAACGAGGTTTGCTTCTATACACTTTGGTTTAATGCTAAATTTGACATGCTTGTAAAGAATTTAACGGGCTGGAAAGCATAACACTTTTATTATGAAAATATGTATATGGTTGTTTTGGCTCCTAATCATAATACCTCTTATTAGTAATCATTTGTTTTCAATGACTAATAGCAGTAATTGCAAAAGAATTTTTGCTCTGTCTGCTTTAAAAACTTTGGGGAGAACCAACTGGACACTGGAGAGATTGGGGAAGCTTCCTCAGACAAGTTTATATGGAGGAAGATCCAGAAATAGAAAGCAGAACTGTTCAGTTTCTGCTAGGCTCTGTGTTGTGACTAAGAGTCCTGAAGCAGATGATGGTTATGAGATTATTGTCTTTAGTTTTCCATCACCACTACTCAGTCTCCCAGCTCGTTCCCTCTCATTTTCCTGCTTGCTCTTTAGAAGGGACAAAGTGACATCTCAGTATATATTCTAACATGAAAGAACACGCGTGGGGCAGGCATTCTGAATCCTACAACCTGTTTGCTGGGTAATCTTATATGGGGCTGGAGGAAGGATGGAGACAGCGAGTAGGTGTAATGGAGGATATTGATATTTTTTCTTAAAAAAAAAAAAGAAGGAAACAAATCTAGGTCATTAAAACTCCAGGAGATAGTGGAGGATGGGGGAGCCTGGCGTGCTGCAGTTCAGAGGGTTGCAAAGAGTTGGACATAACTTAGCAACTGAACAACAACTATTCTGAATGGCAGAGGAATTACAAAGTTTGACGTTTGCCTCTGCCGAAGAAATAGAGAAATGCTTTGTGTACTACTGAATGGAGATAATGGCTTTGAAACCATTAAGTCTTCCTATGAATTCAGCTATCTAGTAGAGGTATTCAGTATAATTTCTTTTCCTCTCCTGAAGATAATGTTAATTATGCTTATTTTAAGAAATTATATGTATCAGTTCAGTTCAGTCACTCAGTCATGTCCGACTCTTTGCAACCCCATGAATTGCAACACGCCAGGCCTCCCTGTCCATCACCAATTCCCAGAGTTCACTCAAACTCATGTCCATCGAGACAGTGATGCCATCCAGCCATCTCATCCTCTGTCATCCCCTTCTGCCCCCAATCCCTCCCAGCATCAGGGTCTTTTCCACTGAGTCAACTTTTTGCATGAGGTAGCCAAAGTATTGGAGTTTCAGCTTTAGCATCAGTCCTTTCAATGAACACCCAGGACTGATCTCCTTCAGGGTGGACTGGTTGGATCTCCTTGCAGTTCAAGGGACTCTCAAGAGTCTTCTCCAGCACCACAGGTCAAAAGCATCAGTTCTTCAGCGCTCAGCTTTCTTCACAGTCCAACTCTCACATCCATACATGACCACAGGAAAAACCATAGTCTTGACTAGACGGACCTCTGCTTTTTAATATGCTATCTAGGTTGGTCATAACTTTCCTTCCAAGGAGTAAGCGTCTTTTAATTTCATGGCTGCAGTCACCATCTGCAGTGATTTTGGAGCCCAAAAAATAAAGTCCGACACTGTTTCCACTGTTTCCCCATCTATTTCCCATGAAGTGATGGGACCAGATGCCATGATCTTCGTTTTCTGAATGTTGAGCTTTAAGCCAACTTTTTCACTCTCCTCTTTCACTTTCATCAAGAGGCTTTTTAGTTCCTCTTCACTTGAGCACAGAACAAAATGCTTAATATTTTGTAATAATCTATCAAGGAAAAGAATCTGAAAAAGAATGTATATACATGTATATACAACTGAATTATTGTGCTATATGCCTGAAACTAACATGACAGTGTAAATCAACTCTACTTCAATAAAAAACATTTTTTTTAAAGATAAAAAAGGGGAATGCCCTAGCACTCTAGTGGTTAGGACTCTACACTTTCACTGCCAAGGGCTCAGGTTTGATCCCTGGCTGGGGAACTAAAATCCTATAAGCTGTGCGATGCAGCCAAAAATTTTTTTAAAAAGAAATACTACTCAAATATATCTTAAATTTCCTAGTCCAGAAGTCTAGATGTTTTTCTAGAGATTACTTTGCAAACGCACCATTTATTATAGGATTATATTTATTCCATACTCCTATAAATTGTGAGAAGAGTTTGGATTCTGTTAGACTGGCCCCAGGGATCAGTAGGAAGGAAGGCTAACAAACGAGTTGAAGAACCATGTGGTTTGATTGGAAAGTTGATATGAAAATTTTAAAGCATATGAATACTAATTTATCCTGCTAGTTAGAATTAAATAACAAAGAGTTAAAATAACCAAAATGAGAAGGGTTGTTGATTAATCAGTCTTACAAGATATATTAATCTTTGCATTTAATATAGAAATCTTTGCTTTATAGAACTTATAACATGATTCAAATTTTTTAAGTTCTTATGCAAGGAAACTATCCAGAATACATGTCTTGGGGAACAAGAAGTTATATCTATAATGGAAAATGAGTGAAAAATTCCAAGCCTCCGTATAGTCCCTAAGAATTTAAGGCAGCACTATGCAGTGGAAATATAATACAGAACACATGTAATTTAAAATTCTCTAGAAGCAATATTCAAAAAGTAAAAACAAATGAAATTAATTTTTCATGTATGTTATTCAACTGGTTAAAAATATTCTCCTTTGAACATGTAATCAATATATAAATTATTGAGACGTTTTATATATAAAGCCTGCAAACTTCAGAGTGTATTTTAAACTTCTAGCATATCTCAGTTTGGACTGACTGTGTTTCAAGTGCCCGGTAGACACATACCTAATAGCTGCTCCACTGGACAACACAGATGCGTAGGACAGGTACTCCTAGGTGCACAGAAAGATGTAACAAGGTAGTGTGAGTTGTTTTTCATTCTTCACTGGATGCTAAAACTGTGAGTTGACATCTGTGGTTATATTTGCCAGTGTCGTCAGATATTCTGGTTGGAGAACAAGTAACACCCAATTCAGATGTTACCTGAATTAGAAAAAGAAGTAAAAGAGACAGAAAAAGTGACACAGATACAGCTGGGTGGTATGATCCTCTGTGTCTCGTTAATGGAGTGCTCAGAGTATACTTTTCTTCCAAAGAAAATAAAGTGCTTCAGGCACACTATAACTGTGTCTCTGTCCTGCCCCTGTGAGGTTACACATTTGCATTGCTCATGAGAAAAAATTTAGGCACCAAGATTATTATCAGGATAGGAAAATGAATATGAAATCGAAAGAATGAGCACTAGAAACTAGATCCACCTACATTCTGTTTTTTATCTCTAGCTAAGTGACTGCTGTCTAATTATCAGTAATTTCAGGAATATCTGTGTTCTGTGCAATTTCCAGGTGTGTATGTCCTTTTTGTCAGAAGGAATTGGATGAAGACGGTTTGCTGGATCATTGCATTAATCATCACAGATCAGAAAGGAGACCTGTGGTGAGAAATTATGTTACTATATATTTCTGCAGTATCTAAATTTGATACACATTAGAAAATCCATTTATGGGCTTCTATTTATGGATATATCATAAAGGATAATTTGTGTCAAGGTTACAGTGATTCTATGACTATGAACACCATGTGAAAGTGTCTAGTTGAAACTGACAAGAATTACCAGTGTGCAATTACTCTTTCATTTATGAAATTAGACAACATTGTCTCTTACAGATAATCATGGGCATAATCAACTAAGCAGATCTAAAATGCATAGTTAAGATTTAATGTTACTATGCTAACTGTGCTCACATCCTAAGTGAGAAACATTTTTTAATAATGCAAATATGGTTATCAAGGCAATAATACACTAGACATGAAAAGTAGAAAGTCATTCACCTTTATTAATCAGTTCATTATTTTATTTCAGAGTCTGAATATTCATCAATAGGCTCACAGATTAAAATGCATATTGCTTATCATTTCCTTGATCTATTGTGAATGCTGCCTTTTTTCTTTTCAACCTGGCACTTTAGTTCTGCTTTGCAATGTGGCTCTTATAATTTTCATTTTTGTATAGTTGAGAGGTAAGGCAGGGTAGTGATGGATCATCATCATTTACTTGGCCATTTTACTAGTTTTTAACATTTGAATTGCTGCCAGTTTTTAGGATTTGCATTCACATTCTTGTACGTTTAAACTTCTCTTTCTCTGTCATTTTTTTCTTAAGAGGAAATTCCATAGATTGATATTTTTAGGCCCAAGAGTGCAAGCTTTAATTAACACTCAAAACGTATTCTAAAAAGTTAGAGTCAGTTTATATTTGTGTCAGCAATTGATGAGTAAACTGCTTTCACCTTAACCTGGCCAAAATTGGGTTACATTTATTTTTAAATTAACAGATGTAAAATGATACCTTGAAGATTATTTCGGATTTTATTTTGGTTCTAAACAGAACTAAAATATGTATATGTGTGTGTGTGTGTGTGTGTTTCATATATGTAAAAGTTTGGGGTTTTTTTAATTTGAGTTTTAAAGGTTTTTTTTTTTTTTCATAAAATCCTTTTGGAAGGTGGATGAGGTTAAATGTAAGTTTATTAGATGATTGATACATAGCACTTACAACAATACTATGAGATAGAGATGATTATTATTTCCATTTTACCAACGGTAAACTCAGACTCAGAGAGGTTAAGTCTTACAAGGTAAGTCTTACAGCTGGTAAGTAAGCAGAGCTACAGTTTGAAGCCCAGTGTCTAGCTCTGGGGCATAAACACCTGTCCTATACTAGCAAGTTCAAGAGAAAAGCCCCATAGCACAGTCAAAGGTCTTTTTTTATTCACCCTAATAGTCCAGAGGTTTGATTCTTGGAATGGCTAGCTAGGAGCTTGATATGTGTTGGGGGAACAGGGGAGATTGTCATGGGCTTTTCCTGTTTAAGTTGCCCTTGGATGAACTGAGCTAAGGAGGTGTTTTACGATTGGTCCCTGGGGTACCTTCCTAGACGAAGCTTGAAGAAAGCACTGGGGGACTTCCCTGGTGGTCCAGTGGCTAAGACTCCGAGCTCCCAATGTAGGGGGCCTGCATTCAATCCCTAGTCAGGGAACTAGGTCCCACATGCCACAACTAAGAGCTGGTACAGCCAAATAAATAAGTAAATATTTAAAAAAGAAGAAAGAAAACATTAAGATGGCATAATAATGACTACCACATACTGCGTTTTCTTGGTTTGTCTTTTGGTTTGTTTTGGTCACGTGCACAGCTTAGGGATCTTAGTTCTCCAACCAGGGAACAAACCCGGGCCCCTGCAGTGAAAGTGCCAAGTCATAACCACTGGACTGCAGGGGAATTCCCGATATACTGAATTCTGGGTGCCTCTTGAACTCAGTGAAATTTAACTCAGATGATCATTATATCTACTACTGTGGGCAAGAATCTCTTAGAAAAAATAGCCCTTATAGTGAACAAAAGAGTCCAAAATGCAGTAATTGTATGCAAGCTCAAAAACGACAAAATGATCTGTTTGTTTCCAAGGCAAACCATTCAATATCACAGTAGTCCAAGTCTATGCCCCAACTAGTAATGCTGAAGAAGCTGAAGTTGAACGGTTCTATGAACTAACACCCAAAAAAGATGTCCTTTTCATTATAGGGGACTGGAATGCAAAAGTAGGAAGTCAAGAGATACCTGGAGTAACAGGCAAATTTGGCCTTGGAGCACAAAATGAAGCAGGGAAAAGGCTAACAGGGTTTTGCTAAGAGAATGCACTGGTCATAGCAAACACACTCTCCATCAACACAAGAGAAGACTCTACACATGGACATCACCAGATGGTCAATACCAGAATCAGATTGATTGTCTTCTTTGCAGCTGAAGATGGAGAAGCTCTGTACAGTCAAAAAAAAAAAAAAAAAACAAGACCAGGAGCTGACTGTGGCTCAGATCATTAACTCCTTATTGTAAAATTCAGACTGAAATTGAAGAAAGTAGGGAAAACCACTAGACCCTTCAAGTATGACCTAAATCAAATCCCTTATGATTATACAGTGCAAGTGACAGTAGATTCACAGGATTAGATCTGATAGACACAGCACCTGAAGAACTGTGGATGGAAGTTCGTGACATTGTACAGAAGGCAGTGATCAAGACCATCCCCAAGGAAAAAAAATGCAAAAAGGCAAAATGGTTGTCTCAGGAGGCCTTACAGAAAGCTGAGAAAGGAAGAGAAGTGAAAGGCAAGGGAGAAAAGGAAAGATATACCCATATGAATGCAGAGTTCCAAAGAACAGCAAGGAGAGATAAGAAAACCTTCCTCAGTGATCAATGCAGAGAAATAGAGGAAAACAATAGAATGGGAAAGACTCTTCAAGAAAATTGGACATACCAAGGGAATATTGCATTCAAAGATGAGCACGATAAAGGACAGAAAAGGTATGAACCTACCAGAAGCAGAAGATATTAAGAAGAGGTGGCAAGAATACACAGAAGAACTATACAAAAAAAGATCTTCATGACCCAGATAACCATGATGGTATGATCACTCACCTGAAGCCAGACATCCTGGAATGTGAAGTCAAGTGGGTCTTAGGAAGCATCACTATGAACAAAGCTTGTGGAGGTGATGGAATTCCAGTTAAGCTATTTCAAATCTTAAAACATGATACTATGAAAATGCTGCACTCAGTGTGCCAGCAAATTTGGAAAACTCAGCAGTGGCCACAGGACCGGAAAAGGTCAGTTTTCATTCCAATCCCAAAAAAAGGCAATGCCAAAGAATGCTCAAACTACCACACAATTGTACTCATCTCACACACTAGCAAAGTAATGCTCAAAATTCTCCAAGGCAGTACATGAACCGTGAACTTCCAAATGTTCAAGCTGGCTTTAGAAAAGGCAGAGGAGCCAGAGGTCAAATTGCCAACATCCACTGGATCATCAAGAAAAGCAAGAGAGTTCCAGAAAAACATCTACTTCTGCTTTATTCACTACACCAAAGCCTTTGACTGTATGGATCACAACAAACTGTGGAAAATTCTTCAAGAGGTGGGAATAGCAGACCACCTTACCTGCCTCCTGAGAAATCTGTATGCAGGTCAAGAAGCAACAGTTAGAACTGGACATGGAACTACAGACTGGTTCCAAATTGGGCAAGGAGTACGTCAAGGCTGTATATTGTCACCCTGGTTATTTAACTTATATGCAGAGTATATTATGTGAAATGCCGAGCTGGAAGAAGCACAAGCTGGAATCATGATTGCTGGGAGAAATATAAATAACCTCAGATACTCAGATGACACCACCCTTATGGCAGAAAGCGAAGAGGAACTAAAGAAAGTGAAAGAGGTGAATGAAAACGTTGGCTTAAAACTCAACATTCAGAAAATGAAGATCATGGCATCCGGTCCCATCACTTCATGGCAAATGGATGGGGAAACAATGGAAACAGTGGTAGTCTTTATTTTAGGGGGCTCCAAAATCACTGCAGATGTTGACTGAAGCCATGAAATTAAAAGACACTTGCTCCTTGGAAGAAAAGCTGTGACCAACCTAGACAGTATATTAAAAAGCAGAGACATTACTTTGCCAACAAAGGTCCGTCTAGTCAAGACTATGGTTTTTCCGGTAGTCCTGTATGGATGTGAGAGTTGGACTATAAAGAAAGCTGAGACCAAACAATTGATGCTTTTGAACTGTGGTGTTGGAGAAGACTCTTGAGAGTCCCTTGGCCTGCAAGGAGATCCAACCAGTCCATTCTAAAGGAAATCAGTTCTGAATATTCATTGGAAGGACTGATGTTGAAGCTGAAGCTTCAATACTTTGGCTATCTGATGTGAAGAACTGTCTCATTGGTAAGACCCTGATGCTGGGAAGGATTGAAGGCAGGAGGAGAAGGGGACGACAGCAGATGAGATGGTTGGATGGCATCACCGACTCGATGGACATGAATACGCTCTGGGAGTTGGTGAAGGACAAGGAAGCCTGGCATTCTGCAGTCCTTGGGGTCACAAAGAGTCAGACATGACTGAGCAACTGAACAGAACTGACTGAGTGCCTCTTTAACTTCCCCCAGCAACCCTATGAAGGAGATATCATCAACGCAGCCTGAGCCATGACTAGTAGTGCCCAGGTGCTGGTGTGACTGGAGGAACGCTAGGCATTCTTGACCGTGGGCAGCACTATAGCATCCATTCGGGGCAGGCACCTTACTTGTCTATCCATTGGTACTGTATACCTACTCCAGCAGAAATCCCGTCCATGTGCTGCTCAGTTTGGCCATCAGATTGAAGGTGGCCCGTGGAAGCTGGGTCTTCTATTATTTAGAGGTCATAGAAGTCACTGAAGAAAACTGCCGTAAGGACAGAAATAATCAGGAATCATGGGATCAGATTGCCTGTGGAATTTAGTAGTTAAAAAGCCTAAGTGAAAGTCGCTCAATCATGTCTAACTCCTTGTGGACCCCATGGACTATACAGTCCATGAAATTCTCCAGGCCAGAATACTGGAGTGAGTAGCCGTTCCTTCTCCAGGGGATCTTCCCAACCCAGGGACTGAACCCAGGTATCTCGCACTGCAGGGTAGTAAAAGAATCAGGTGGTGATGCTTGGGTACTGGGTGATGTTTGCAGCCATATCAAATCAAGGCTAGAGCAGATTTCCTAGAGGAAGCTGCGTACTCTCACAGTTGGGGAACCCAAGCTGGGAAGGATGCTGCCTTGGCTTAAGGCAGGAGCAGATTGTTCAGAAAAGTCATGGTTCTGTAAAACACTAGGGCTGTGTAAAAGTGGTTACTGGAACAGAAGATCTTCAGGTTTCCTCTGTTAGTGTTTCATGCTTGAGTGTACAAGGTTAAGATAAGCCCCAATCCCCAGTGGCTCAGACAGTAAAGAATCTGCTTGCAGTTGGGACATGAAGGTTCTATTGCTGGATCGGCAAAATCCCCTGGAGAATGGAATGGCAACCAACTCAGGTATTCTTGCTTGGAGGAGCATGGTGGGTTATGGTACATGGGGTCACAAAGAGTCGGACACAACTGAGTGACTTTCACTTTGCCATTAGAAGTCAGATTAAACCTGTGGTTATGAAAAGGCTGGAGGCAGATCCTGTGGCAGCACTGAGGCAGCACTAATGGGGACACATATGTGAAAATACCCCAAGGAAGTCCTTGGACAAGGAGGGTTGAGTCCAAGACTGCCTCTGGATTGGCATGGAGTGTAGCATTTAAGGAGGAATTACTGCTTTAAAGGACTGAATTGCTAGGTTTGCCTGCAGATAAGGTCAGTGATGTCATCTGACTTAGCAGATATAAGTAGTCTCAAGATAGTTAGAGATTTGGGCAAAGGATTCTGCCTTCCAGATAGAATTAGATAATTCAAAAATCAAGCCACAAGCAACTAATCCTTTGTTTCTGAGTTGCTCAAGCAAACTAGGGTAGTAGGTTAAGAACATCAAGAAGTTTCAACAAGTCCTTTTCATGATACAGTAATTAACTATATTCTGCTGCATTTTTTTGAAAGTATATCTATGGAATATTAGACTTAAAAGAGGCAAATGATACAGCATGCTTCAGATTGAATTATGAGACCCCTCGAGAGAAATTTAGTATTTTATCATATTAAGGGATGATATTTCAGCAAGAACCCCACTTTCTGGCTATCCTCTTTGTCCAGTGTTTTCTTTCAGTGGTTGGTTCTTATTTATCCTTCAGAACTCACCTTAAATCTCAGTTCTCTGACACCAAAATTATTTTCAGCTCTTGCTTTTTTTCTCATTTATCACAATTGTATGTTGTGCGTTTATTTTGTGTCTGTCTCTCCCTCCAAATTAATAGCTTCATGAAGCCATAGAATTTATTAATAATTTCTTTGTTCAACATTGCATGTCCAGCTCTTGGTGGAGAACCTAGCTATAGTAGGATATAGAGATATGAAAAACAGGATATTGTAAAAATCATAGTTCCATCCGCCCAGGTTCAAAGGTAGTTTTATTTTCTGCCTTGATCCTGAGATTCATTCCTTGTGAGAAGGGACAGGACTTCATTTGGTTTGAAATTAAAAACTACATTGACAAAAGCTGAGCCCTAATCCCCACAGCAATTTACTACTGTGGGCATTCAGAATATCTGTAGCTTGATGGAGCAGTGGGAACGTACATGCATAAATGTTTTGGAAGGAAGAAAATCTTCATTAGATTTGCTTCCAAACTCCTATTATTAGGTGTTCAATCTTGTACCTTAATTTTGGTTGAAGATTTGCCCATAATTATTTTCATTGCATGACTCTTTTCTTTTGGTGTTGGATTCAGTTATCTTTAACTTCTTCCCCAAATGGTATTTACCATTATATAAAAAGTGTTCTTCAATTGACTGAGCTGCTGTGGGGATTAATCTGAACCACAGACAGAGCTGGATATCCATTGTAACAGATGTTCCAAAGGACTGAAGTTGGTGGTAGCTTCTAATATGGTGGCTGTTATTTACCCATTGCGTTCACCATCAGATCAAGTCCATACTGAGATGAGGCCAACATCTGTTTTTTTTTTTTTTTAATTCAAGTATAGTTGGTGTACAATGTTATATAAGTTACAATTATAGGTATACAATATAGTGATTCACAACTTGTAAAGGTTATACCCATTTATAGTTATTATAAAATATTAGCTATATTCCCTGTGTTATACAATATATCCTTGTAGCTTATTTGATACATAATAGTTTGTATCTCTTAATCCCCTACCTCTATGTTGCTCCTCCCCACTTCCTTCTCCCCACTAGTAACCAGTAAGTTTTTCTCTATGAATCTGTTTTTTTGAGGCCAGTATCTTTTGATGTATGCTGTAAAATTGTTGGTTATTAATAGTGGTATGGTCTGGGAGCATATCTGAGTAAAGAGAGATAGTAAAGGATGACCTGACATTAGGAAATTGGCAATGGTTGTCTGACGAGGCCTTACAAGTAGCCTCCTCTCTTGTAAGGAGGCCTTACAAGAGAAAAGAAGAGAAGTGAAAGGCAAGAGAGAAAAGGAAAGATATACCCATATGAATGCAGAGTTCCGAAGAATAGCAAGGAGAGATAAGAAAGCCTTCCTCAGCAATCAATGCAAAGAAATAGAGGAAAACAATAGATTGGAAAGACTAGAGATCTCTTCAAGAAAATTAGAGATACCCAGGGAATATTTCATGCAAAGATGGGCACAGTAAAGGACAGAAATGGTATGGACCTACCAGAAGCAGAAGATATTAAGAAGAGGTGGCAAGAATACACAGAAGAACTATACAAAGAAGATCTTCATGACCCAGATAACCATGATGGTGTAATCACTCACCTAGAGCCAGACATGCTGGAATGCGAAGTCAAGTGGGCCTTAGGAAGCATCACTACAAACAAAGCTAGTGGAGGTGATTGTATTCAGCTGAGCTATTTCAAATCCCAAAAGATCATGCTGTGGAAGTGCTGCAATCAGTATGCCAGCAAATTTGGAAAACTCAGCAGTGGCCACAGTTTTCATTCCAATCCCAAAGAAAGGCAATGTCAAAGAATGCTCAAACTACCACACAATTGTATTCACTTAATATGCTAGCAAAGTAATGCTCAAAATTCTCCAAGGCAGTACATGAACCATGACCTTCCAGATGTTCAAGCTGGATTTAGAAAAGGCAGAGGAACCAGAGATCAAATTGCCAACATCCACTGGACCATCGGAAAAGCAAAAGAGTTCCAGAAAAACATCTACTTCTGCTTTATTCACTACACCAAAGCCTTTGACTGTATGGATCACAACAAACTGTGGAAAATTCTTCAAGAGGTGGGAATAGCAGACCACCTTACCTGCCTCCTGAGAAATCTGTATGCAGGTCAAGAAGCAACAGTTAGAACTGGACATGGAACTACAGACTGGTTCCAAATTGGGCAAGGAGTACGTCAAGGCTGTATATTGTCACCCTGGTTACTTAACTTATATGCAGAGTACATTATGAGAAATCTGAGACTGGATGAAGCACAAGCTGGAATCAAGATTGCCGGAAGAAATATCAATCATCTCAGATATGCATATGACCACCCTTATGGCAGAAAGCGAAGAGGAACTAAAGAGCCTCTTGATGAAAGTGAAAGAAGAGAGTGAAAACGTTGGCTTAAAACTCAACATTCAGAAAAATGAAGATCATGGCATCCAGTTCTATCACTTCATGGTAAATAGATGGGGAAACAGTGATAGACTCTATTTTCTTGGGCTCCAAAATCACTGTAGATGGTGACTGCGGCCATCAAATTAAGAGATGTTTGCTCCTTGGAAGACAAACTGACAAATCTAGATAGCATATTAAACAGCAGAGAGATTGCTTTGCCAACAAAGGCCTGTACAGTCAAAGCTATGGTTTTTCCAGCAGTCATGTATGGATGTGAGAGTTGGTCCATAAAGAAGGCTGAGCAACGAAGGATGGATGCTTTTGAACTGTGGTGTTGGAGAAGACTCTTGAGAGTCCCTTGGACTGCAAGGAGATCCAACCAGTCCATTCTAAAGAATATCAGTTCTGAATATTCATTGGAAGGACTGATGCTGAAGCTGGAGCTCCAATACTTGGATTACCTGATGCGAAGAGCTGACTCATTAGAAGAGACTCTGATGCTGGGAAAGATTGAAGGCAGAAGGAGAAGGGGATGACAGAAGATGAGATGGTTGGATGGTATCACCAACTCAATGGACGTGAGTTTGAGCAAGCTCCAAGTGATGGTGAAGGACAGGGAAGCCTGGAGTGCTGCAGTCCATGGGGTTGCAAAGAGTCAGATACAAGCGAGCAACTAAACAAGAACAACCTTAGGGAGAGTGTAGGTGAACACTTAGGTACTTAGGTCATGATCATCAGTCTCTCACTTTACCATTTCTTTCCCTTTCCTATTCTTACCCTCTCCTTCCTTGTGTCAAATTCCCCAATTCAAGAAACAGAAGAAATTTTTGAAGTAGTATAGACTGTCACCCATTGTTTTGTAGTGTCTTTCTGGTGAAAGTCTCTTCAGTCACACAACTAAATTGTCTGTACACCTGAAGTCTGATGCCTCCACTAGTTCTCTTTTAACATCAGACTGAAGACAAAAACTACTTTACTTGAAATTCCAGGTTTTCTGTAGATTTCCCGTCCACTGGGCTCAAAGCTCCTTAATCATGGGACCAAGGCTTAGTCATCTCTGTTCCTCTGACTCGATATGGGGCAAATAGAAATCACATGAGCTGCTCAGAAGAGTGTATGTTGATTAGTACTGGTTTCAACTTACTGTTCCAAACTCTCCTCCCGCGGCTGCCCACAACATGCCCTGTCTCCAGCTTCACTGAGCATTTTCCCGTTGCCTAAGCAGGCCCGGTCCTTTTAGGGTTTCCTGCCTTTTTCCACTTTGCTTTCCCTGCCTGTGGTGCTTCTCCTCTGCTATGGCTGACTCGTTCTTTAAGACTGTCACCAGCTGCATGCAACTTGGCTGAATCCTTTCCTGACTTCTCAGAAAAAAAAGTAATGATTCCCTTATCAGTCTTTAACAGTTGTCTGTTCAGATCTTGATTATAGCACTTGCTATGCTGTATTGCAAGTATCTGCTTAGGTGATAAGAGTAGTATCCATTTGTGGGACTTTTCTAGGGGTCCAGTGGTTAAGACTCAGCTTACTGCAAAGGGTGCACTCTGGATACTGGTAGAGAGCTAAGACCCCTGCATGCCAGGCAGTGAGGCAAAGAGAAAAAAAAAAGGCCGATCTAGAGAACAAATCCATGGTTGCCAGGGTTCAGGAGAGAAGAAGTTAAGGGACAGTACAAGGGAGTTTTTTGTAGTGAGAGAGCAGTTCTGTTTCTTGATTGTGTTGGTAGTTATATGACTATATGTGTGATAAAATTTCATAGAATATATATACACACCCCAGAAAATGAATTCATGCAAAAACTGGTGAAATCTAAGTCGGATGTTGTCTAGTTAATTGCCAGTTTCCTGGTTTTGACAATGTGCCATAGTTATGTAAGAAGTAACGTTTTGGGGAACCTGGGTGATGGTGACACGGTACTTCTCTGCATTATTTTCCTGTTTCTTTTGAGCTTTATAAATATTTCAAAATGAGAAGGTTTTGTAGATGGCCATTCGTGGCTATTAAATTAGGAAAATATGTGTAAATACTAATATCTGATGCTGGTGTATTAGAATCTATATTGCTGGTGGAAATATAAAACTATAAGCATGTATCATATATAGTATATATTATGAACCATGAATGTTCATAACTTTGGCCTTCTAAGCTCCATTTATAGTCATTTATCTTAATAAAATAATCCCCTCAAAAATGTAATTTGATATATAATTATAGATAATATAATTTGTGATAACAATAGCAATGTAGATAATGTAATTTGTAATAGCAACATATCCACATACCTAAGAATTTTAGTATTGCAAGAGGTAGGTAACTAAATTATGGCACACCTCCTGACTGTAATATTATTTAAATAATAAAGTGGTAAGTATAAAACAAATAATTATACTCTTTATATACAAGAAATGTATATGAAGAAAGAAGTGCAATTTTATTTGTTTATATTGCTTTAATATTTATATAATTCTAAAACATAAAACCAGGGTATGGCCAATAGATTCATAAAATTAAAATGAACTTTGTTGAATGGTTATTTAGTTTTTTATCTCTGACATTAAATAATCATTTTAAATGATTATTTAAAATTCTTTCTTGAACTCTTGATATTGTTTATTTCCAGTTCTGTCCGCTTTGCCGTTTAGTACCTAATGAGAATCGAAGCAGCTTCAATGGCAGCTTAATAAGACATTTGCAAGTCAGTCACACTTTGTTTTATGATGATTTCTTAGTAAGTATATTTTCTTACTTCTACGTTATATTTTTATGCTGTATTAAGCTTACCTTTCTTAATATAAGAAGTCTTACTATAAGATTATAGAGGAAAAATGCATATATAGCTGCAGTGTTAAGTATTAGTATTAAGGAGGAAACATAAAAACAGTGTTTTATAAGCATATATATTATAAATGTGTATATTTTATATAACTACTTTAAGAGTAGTTACCTGCTTTAGACAAAATCATTTTCTTTTTGATATAAATAATCAGCCATTGTATAAAGACCCAGATTTCACTTTCCAGTTAATTTCTACTTTAATGCCTCCCACTAAATAGTTATAATTTTTATGAAGTTAAAAACATTAACTGAGAGAAGATCATATCAGTAATGAAATGGCTCAGAGAATTTGCACTCATTTTATAATACATTGAATGGCCAATAACAGATACAATATCAATGTAGTGAGACACACGGGCTCTATTTTTAATTTAAATTTTATAAAATACAAAACTCATGTTTATTTAATGTTTTCAACTTAAATTATTATGAACAAATTTTAGATATATACAGAAGTAGACAGAATTATATAATGAACCTCTGTGTACTGATCAGCTACCTATCAATAATGGCCAACTCATAGCCATTCTCATTATAGTCAGAATTTTTCTTAAGATGAAAGAAAATTTGATACAGTATGAATAGTTCTGATACTTATGACTCAATTTCCCATTATCAGAAATGATAAAACAAGCTAAAGGTTCAGTTCAGTTCACACAGTCGTGTCCGACTCTGCGACCCCATGAATCGCAGCACCCCAGGCCTCCCTGTCCATCACCAACTCCCGGAGTTCACTGAGACTCACGTCCATCGAGTCGGTGATGCCATCCAGCCATCTCATCCTCTGTCGTCCCCTTCTCCTCCTGCCCCCAATCCCTCCCAGCATCCCAGTCTTTTCCAATGAGTCAACCCTTTGCATGAGCTGGCCAAAGTACTGGAGTTTCAGCTTTAGCATCATTCCTTCCAAAGAAATCCCAGGGCTGATCTCCTTCAGAATGGACTGGTTGGATCTCCTTGCAGTCCAAGGGACTCTCAAGAGTCTTCTCCAACACCACAGTTCAAAAGCATCAATTCTTCGGCGCTCAGCCTTCTTCACAGTCCAACTCTCACATCCATACATGACCACAGGAAAAACCATAGCCTTGACTAGACGAACCTTTGTTGGCAAAGTACTGTCTCTGCTTTTGAACATGCTATCTAGGTTGGTCATAACTTTCCTTCCAAGGAGTAAGCGTCTTTTAATTTCATGGCTGCAGTCACCATCTGCAATGATTTTGGAGCCCCCCAAATAAAGTCTGACACTGTTACCCCATCTATTTCCCATGAACTGATGGGACCAGATGCCATGATCTTTGTTTTCTGAATGTTGAGCTTTAAGCCAACTTTTTCACTCTCCTCTTTCACTTTCATTAAGAGGCTTTTGAGTTCCTCTTCACTTTCTGCCATAAGGATGGTGTCATCTGCATATCTAAGGTTATTGATACTTCTTCCGGCAATCTTGATTCCAGCTTGTGCTTCTTCCAGCCCAGCATTTCTCATGATATACTCTGCATATAAGTTAAATAAGCAGGGTGACAATATACAGCCTTGACGTATTCCTTTTCCTATTTGGAACCAGTCTGTTGTTCCATGTCCAGTTCTAACTGTTGCTTCCTGACCTGCATATAGGTTTCTCAAGAGGCAGGTCAGGTGGTCTGGTATTCCCATCTCTTTCAGAATTTTCCACAGTTTATTGTGATCCACACAGTCAGAGGCTTTGGCATAGTCAATAAAGCAGAAATAGATGTTTTTCTGGAACTCTCTTGCTTTTTCAATGATCCAGTGGATGTTGGCAATTTGATCTCTGGTTCCTCTGCCTTTTCTAAAACCAGCTTGAACATCTGGAAGTTCGCAGTTCACATATTGCTGAAGCCTGGCTTGGAGGATTTTGAGCATTACTTTACTAGTGTGTGAGATGAGTGCAATTGTGCAGTAGTTTGAGCATTCTTTGACATTGCCTTTCTTTGGGATTGGAATGAAAACTGACCTTTTCCAGTCCTGTGGCCACTGCTGAGTTTTCCAAATTTGCTGGCATATTGAGTGCAACACTTTCACAGCATCATCTTTCAGGATTTGAAAAAGCTCCACTGGAATTCCATCACCTCCACAAGCTTTGTTCGTAGTGATGCTTTCTAAGGCCCACTTGACTTCACATTCCAGATGTCTGGCTCTAGGTCAGTGATCACACCATCATGATTATCTGGGTTGTGAAGATCTTTTTTGTACAGTTCTTCTGTGTGTTCTTGCCACCTCTTCTTAATATTTTCTGCTTCTGTTAGGTCCATACCATTTCTGTCCTTTATTGTGCCCATCTTTGCATGAAATGTTCCCTTGGTATCTCAATTTTCTTGAAGAGATCTCTAGTCTTTCCCATTCTGTTGTTTTCCTCTATTTCTTTGCATTGATCACTTAGGAAAGCTTTCTTATCTCTCCTTGTTATTCTTTGGAACACTGAATTCAGATGCTTATGTCTTTCCTTTTCTCCTTTGCTTTTTGCATCTCTTCTTTTCACAGCTATTTGTAAGGCCTCCCCAGACAGCCATTTTGCTTTTTTGCATTTAGCATAGCTATTGTTCTGCTTTGGTCCATGCATTTTCCTGTGAGAGTGATCCATTGTCCCATGAGTCCCTTTCAGCAAAGGGGATTGCTTATCATGGGGACATTCATAGCCATGTTCTTAAATGGTACATTTTATTGTTACGTCTATCTAAATACCTGAAATGTTAAGAGTTAAATTTGAATTTATATATAATTTTCACATGATTTTAACTATTTTCTTTTTATGCAATTTAAATGGAATTGAATAATTGTTGAAGGGTATCATTTGGAAATTGTCTCCATGCATTCTGGTGTGCCCCGGATGATAATCCAGATTCAACACAAGGAATCTGGGTTTCAGTAACAGTCCTGTCACAACTTGTGACCTTGGGCAAGGTATTTAACTTTGGAGCCTCTGTTTGTTCATTTGTTAAAGTGAGGACTAAGCAAAGTACATACTGTTTCCAAGTGCTCTCGTGGGGATTAAATGAGATGATGCATGTCAAGAGATTTACTCAGGTTGGGCGTGGATGTTAGGCAAACTAGAGATGGGGAGAGACTAAATGGAAATATTAGGACCACTTGAAGAATGAACAGACCACACCACAGAGGCTTCATAATCTCTCCTCCATCTCTCAAATAATGTCTTTTCTGGCCACGAAGTCACACAAGCCCTCAAGAGAGCCACGTGTCGTCATTTTTCATAACGCGTAGGGGTTCCTCTATTTATCGTAGCTCCATGAGATATTCTAAAAGCCAGGTTGATTCCGTACCTGTTCTGACTCTTCATTGTTCAGTCCATTCTCTTCAAGATCATTCACAGTATGACCTGG
Source organism: Bos javanicus (assembly GCF_032452875.1). Lineage (NCBI taxonomy): Eukaryota > Metazoa > Chordata > Mammalia > Artiodactyla > Bovidae > Bos > Bos javanicus. The sequence goes on along the minus strand of NC_083891.1, from coordinate 25,193,395 downwards.
GGCTGGCCAGGAAGAGGTCACTTTGGTGAGAATACTCTCCACCCCCTCAAAATCACATTCTTAGATGTGGAAGTGAAGTCAAAACAGTGTTCTTTGTTTTGATTTTTTTGTTTCCTCAACTACCAAGTACTGTGCTAGGCATTTTATGCAAGTTGTCTCATTTCGTTCCTGGTAGCAACTTCTGTGAAATGCATATTGTATGATTATCCTTACTTAGCTATGAAGTATCTGATGCTCAAAGGTTAATAAATTGACTTAGAACAACCTGGCATTGAAAAAGACCCTGATGCTGGGAAAGATGGAAGGCAGGAGGAGAAAGGGCGACAGAGGATGAAATGGTTGGATGGCATCACCAACTCAATGGACATGAGTTTGAGCAGACTCCAGGAGATAGTGAAGGACAGGAAAGCCGGGCATGCTGTCGTCCATGGGGTTGCAAAGAGTCAGACATGACTTACCTGCTGAACAGCAACCTGGCATTAAGTCCAAATATTGTGCTCTGCTCTGTTTTATGACTGTCTTGTGGGTTTTATTTATTTGCTTTTATGTTTTAGAGTGAACGTCCAATAAAGATTTTATTTTCTTAGTTTATTGGTGAAGAGGAGACGGGTTGCAGGAGATAGGGCTCTTAGTTTTTGTTTTATTTACAGAATGTGCTGACCTAAAGTTTTGAATTCAGTTTTGACCATAAGGAAGCAAGGAGAAAGAGTGTTTTGTTTCCAACGTTTTTTTTTTCAGAACTAGATATTCAGTAGTACTACTGGGAATGGTGAATCCTATGGGAGTGTCTTAACTTCACTCCATATTACATGTTTATGTAGAGCATAGCACTCTGACCCGGATTTGTAATAACTGGCTAAAAACTATTATAGTTAGATCAGATAAAAAACTTTAAATTCCAGATCAAGACTTTTATTAATAATGATAGCTAGTTAATTGATAGTGAAAATGAAATAGAAAATGCACAAGCCCCAAAGCAAAAGTCCTGGGTTCTATGAGTTTTTTGTGTGTGTGTATGGAAACTTGGGGATTGAATTCAGGGCTTTACTTGGCAAAGTGAGGCATTGTCTTTTTTTTTTTTTTTTTTTTGAGGCATTGTCTTAACATTCATCCTCGAGTTGCTGAAAACTGTCATGTCTGACTGTATGTTTCTAATTTTTTTTCTTTACTGTAGGATTTCAATATAATTGAGGAAGCTCTTATCCAAAGGGTCTTAGACCGGTCACTTCTGGAATACGTGAATCACTCGAATACTGCATAACTGTATTAAAAGAAAAGAGAAGGAGACTGTACAATTGCACCATTTTTTTTTAAGATGCTGCTTGAAAAATCGTAGGAAAGCTGTCAATGTCTGATGGGCATAAAAATGTACAACACATTATATGTTCGTCCATGTCTATTGTTGTATCGCATTTTAAAACTGCTTTCACTGATGACTTAGGTCTGTTTTACGTTCTTGAGTTTCTTAGACACTTAACAGCAAAAAATTCTCCATCTGCCATTAATACATGAAAGAGAATATAAGGCTGAGTATGTGGGTGAAGGATCTTTATTTGCAAATTGGATGACGTTGTGTGTAATGTTACATACTAATAACTACTCTTATGATTGGACAAGATAACTAATCTTTGTTCTATGGAGAGTGAAACAAAGTGTGGATACTCAAGGAAATGTGAGATCTGTTCCAGTGCTCATGTTCTAACAACTAATAGAATCACACCAATAACCTTGTATGGGAGTAGGAAAGGAAAATTTTGCAAGTCAACAACGATCATTTAACCAAATGTATAACATAATAGTGTAACAATACTGTAATTTCATGTTAGGAATGTATACTTAGTGCTTTGACTTTTTATAACTATGCACATATTAGAATTTAATATTATATTTTTCAAATATTTGTAGCTTATTATTTAGAAAAATTTCTATAATATAGGCAACTTCTTAAGAACCATCAGCTGAGATTTACAGTAGAAGTATTCCCATCCATAATTTTTAGTGGAAAATCCTAAGGGCTTTGATTTTTTTTTGTTATGTTTTATTTTATCTTTTAGAAAAATTAAACAAATACTGAAAACCAAATAGAAGATGTATAGCTTATTTCATTATTGTAAAGAAACAGTCTTTTGGAACTCTGCCAGTCACTTTGGATGTCCTCTGTGTGTCCTGTCAAAGTTAACAACTCTCTTCCCCAGCCCCACAGAAGTAACCACTACATTGATTTTAACAGTACTCACTTCCTTGTATTTCTTAGTTTATCCCCAAGTCTGTATCTCAATACTAGCTTTTAATCTTACTCACTTAAAATTGCTTTGTTAGCTATATCTCTTAATGTCTCTTTTTAATCTATGGGTTCCCCCTTCTTTCTTTCCCTTAAAATTTATCTGTTGAAGAACCTGGTCTTATACATACCCAACTATCTGTATTTTGTTAATAGCATACTCATGGCTCAATTCAGCATGTTCTTCTGTCATCTGGATATGATACATGGATCCAGAGGTTTGACCAGACTCAGGTTCAACCTTTGACCAGACTATATAGATCATGGTGTATTATTTCAACAGAGGGCAGAGAATGTCTGGTTCGCTCTTTTTCTGATGTCAGCTGAAATGGATATGCCTAGATCCACTGATTTGTTGTGGGTTAGAGTTTCTGTCGTTTCTTTTTCATTTATTAGTTGGAACATTTTTATATATAAAGAGATGTTCCCCCTGTCTACTGTTTGGTTAACCAGTGGTCAAGTTCATAGAGGAAAAGAAAAATACTTGAATCTTTTCCTTGATTTATCAATTTTCAGGCTTATAAACTTGTTTTCTATCATCTTCTGTACATCACTTTTTTCAGTGTAGTGAACTCATGGATTCAAACATACTTGATGGACTTTAATCCATTTTGACTATTGCCCTATTAAAGCTCAAATTGTCCTGTTTTTCGTCATTGGGAGCCTTATCAAGTTGACTCTGAGTCCTTTCAACACTACTCTAGCAGTCTTTAATGACTTCCTTGTAGTCTCCTGTGACAAGATATTCCAGGTTCAACTTGTATGTTTTCTGCACCAGATCTGGAATCAGCCATTTCTCTTAAGAAGCCTGGTTCCTTTCAGTGAGAAATCGTGCTTCACAACCATATTTGGGACTGTCAGATTTGTTGTGGCTAGATTGGTTATTGCTTCTAGGAGAGAGCTAAGAATACCTTTTTTCTCTAAGATAGAACACTTGATGAGTTATTTTGATATTTCCAAATCAAATTAAGTACTGCAAGGTTTTTGCCTAATCCTTTCTATTACAGTTGTGTCTTTTATTTTTCTGTACTGGGAGTCCAGATTTTCAAGGACATAGGAATATCCCACAATTATTTGTTTTCTTCAACCGCCTTACAAATGCAGCAGTCTCAGAATAACAGCACTAATAAACCACCACCATTATGATAGCTGGAACAATTAAAAATGTTTTTCATTTGTTCTCCCCAATCGCCTAGTTTTTAAAGTTGTACTAAAAAATAAATAAATAAAGTTGTACGATATCAGCGTTTTCAGGCAGTTCCCTGGTGGTCCAGTGCTTAGGATTCTGTGCTTCCACTGCCAGGAACCCTTGTTCAATTCCTGTTTGGGAAACTCAAATCCCATAAGCCACATGGCACAGCCAAAAAAAAACAAAATTCAGAATATATTGGTGTAATTTACAATACTGTCTCCCTTCTACCCTCCACCTAGTCTTTAGTTCTTCAAGTAACTGTATGCTTAGTGCTTGCCACCACTCCTTTGCTGGTTCCATTTTTCATATTTGGCTCTTTAACAAGTCTGGATATGGAATATTTCCATCCAAGCAAAGAAGTTATAAAGACTAGTGATTTCAACTCCTAAGGATAAAACATTATTTTATTATAGTTAGTTTCTTTATTGTAATTGTTTATAAACTTCTTTGTTCCTTATGTATAAATGTAGTCATAGTCATGTTCCCCTAAATTTTCTGTGGTAAATTTTCCATTACTTCCTCAAAACCTTGTTTACTGTTCTGCCATCCACAACAAGATGATGAGAAAAGCATAAACCTGGATGAAATCTACAGGCCTTGTTTCCTCCCTGTTGCTCTTTTTCTTTTAACTTATTTGGCTGTACTGGGTCTTAGGGGCAGCACGCAGACTCTCTAGTTGCAACATTTGAACTCTTAGTAGCAGAATATGGGATCTAGTTCCCTGACCAAGGATCAAACCTGGGCCCTCTGCATTGAGAGCACAGAGTCTTAGCCACCGCCAGGGAAGTCACTCCCTCCTGTTTTAGATACTGGCTTCAAGCTTGCTTTTCACAGCTGCTAACAACTGACAACAGATTTGAGGTTTCACGACCTCTCTTCCTGCAGTTTGGACGGGTCATCCAATAAAGCAAAACCTATTGGGCAACAAAGACAAAAGGAGAGGAACTTCCCAGAGATGATCATTAGACTGAAAAATCTCGTCCCTGAAAAATAAAAGAATATATTTCTGAGTATTAGTACTTACTAACCAGAAAATAAATTTTGGTTAATTCTGAGCAATACAAAGGTATCCTTAAATCTGTAAAACATGAAAAAACTTCCAAACTTAAAAACTGTATTGTGAGTAAAGCTTTAAGTCACCTGCCACTGTTAAACCTCAGTACATCAATTCTGCCTCCTGTCTCTTGGTTCCTCTTACGATAAATTTACCCCCTTGTTCAGCCGCTGGGTTAGGTCTGACTCTGACACCCGGTGGAGTGCAGCTCTCCAGGCTTCCCTGTCCTTCACTATCTTCCGAAGTTTGCCCCCTACAGGACAAATGAGGTGCTGGCCGCCGAAATTATTTTGTCTTTTGCATTATTTCGAGTTCTAAAATAGTGAAGTGCAACTCTTAGTCATTGTTTCACTGTGCCTTTAACCTTTTATTAAAAAAAATTTATAATACATTGTTTTAAAAAATGAAAACCAGTATTTGAAGCTTTTGATTAATAACAAAAATCTTGTTCTTTTTTTTTTTAATAGCACCTCAAGATGCCAATGTTTCAAGGCCTTTTGAGGGAAAAACTGATTCACATATGATTCTTAAAAAAGCTATGGAGATTTTCCTTTAACGTTTTTTTTCTCCCAAGTTTCTAAAATGTATGTTGAGAAATTGGACTGTGCATCTATGATGAAGATACTTCTAAGTCAGATCTCTTAAAAGGTCTTAGCTCAAATGATAATGCTTTATTACTTTTACTGGGTGCTAAATGTCTTGTGTTTTCAAGTGAGCTTAACAACGGTTATTAAACGTGTTTAACATATAATTAGTACCTTCGATTAGCATTGAAGTTACTTTTAAAGGTCACTAAGAGAGTCATCCTTTTATTCAACTGCAAAAAATCTGTATAATGATCAGAATTTAAAACGTACAATTCTTTTTCTTCTGTAAATATGTATTATTGTGAGAAATAAAGAATGGCAGGACCATTGCTTTCATTAAAATATCTACAGTGTATGTTTTCTTTTTTTGGTTATGCTGGGTCTTCATTTGCTTCAAGGACTTTTCTCTAGTTATGGGGAGCCAAGCTACTCTATGAGCTTCTCTGATAGCTCAGTTGGTAAAGAGTCTCCTGCAGGGCAAGAGACCTGGATTGGGAAGATTCTCTGGAGAAGGAAATGGCAACCTACTCCAGTGTTCTTGCCTGGAAAATCTCATGGACAGAAGAGGCTGGTGGGCTACAGTCCATGGGTCTGGTTGCAGTGCACAGGCTGCTTCTCATTGTGGTGGCTTCCTTTAGCGCACGGGCTCTAGAGCACAAGCTTAATAGTTGCGCACGAGTTTTGTTGTTCCACTGTTTGTGGGATCTTCCTTGATCAGGGATTGAACCTATGTCTCCTGCATGGGCAAGCAGATTCTTTACCACTGAGCCACCAGGAAAGCCCTCTACTGTGTCTGTTCTTGAAAGGAATCTTGATAATGTTTTACATTTAATACCCTTTTCATGCTTTTAAACCTGATATTTTTAAATTGTCATCATTCAACAATATCTATCACAGAAATACACCTTCGTTTAGGCCAGTAGTTCCTGGTCAGAGGCAATTGTGCCTCTCAGAACATTTGACAACGTCTAAAGGCATTTGGCGTTGTCATAACGGGGATGTGCTATTGCCCAGAATGTGGGTCAAGACCACGGATGCTACTCAGAGTTCCACGATACACAGGACAATCCCTCACAACAAGAATTTCCCTGCCCAAAATGTCAGTAGTAGTGAGGTTGAGAAACCCTGGTTTAAGTCAAAGTAATGCTAAGCACCATGGGAATTTATTATTGGTTCTGCTTCCAAGGGGCTCCACTGAAATTTAAAAAGCCAGATGAAGATGAATGTTGTGTATCCTCCTCCCTGCTAAATACACATTAAGCTTTGGGTGGCCATAGCTCCAGTTCAGAATATGCTAAAACATAGGAAAGTTTTTTGGATTCTTCACAAGAGGCACAGGCCAGAACACAGGTCTTAAGGGCATGACCTCTGTCTTCTGAGTGACATCCTGAAAGATATTGGGAACCCAGAATGGTTTGGGAAGACTTAACCTTTATCACTTAGGTTATAGTTATTGAAGTAAATAAGGTAAAATAGAGGTGTTAATGTGAAAATATCGGCTTTGTCTGTACACTGAAGCTGAATAAAAAATATGGCAACAGAGTTTAGAGGAAATAGAATGGCTTCAATCCTCAGCCAGCCTGAGGGGAAAACAGCAGGCTAGTGCCTCAGGAACTTGCCCTCCCCCACTCCCCCATCTCCAATCCCCTGCTAGGGGAACCAAGAGACTTTATATAACTTGGGTCTCATAGTCTTAGGGCTCAGAGTAATAAAGATCTTGCATTCTTCTTGCTTTGTTTCAGAACAGGCATAGTTAGCGTCAGGTAGCCTGGTAATTGGGCCTGGCAGTCCGGTAGCCCAGTCATTGAGTCCATTTGTCCTGGTTTATTGTACCATGGCCTTTTTTTCCGAAATGGAAAAAGAAAACTACAAAGGGTGGTCTGTGGTAAAGGTGAGCACCAGGTACAGTATGTAATTAGCATAGAGTTAATAATAGGCACAGAATGTAGCTCACGCAGAGTTAGGGAGTGATAGGTGCAGGATGTAATTTACATAGTAGGTTAATTTTGAGCAAAGCAAATTTAGTTACAGATTATACAGATTAGGAACAGTTAAAGTAAAAACTAGGAGTGACCAAGTCTGCTCACTGTTCTCCTTATCTTTTTTGTTCTCGGGAAAGAAAAGAAAGTAAAACTCATTCCTCTTTTTTCCTTTTCACTGTGACAGAGGGACACACCTATGTCTGAGATCCCAAACCTAAGAAATATTAAGTTTTTACCTTATGTTTAGAACATCTGATATCTTAATTCTGCAGGCTTCAGAGAAGGCCATGCATGGGTCTTGATGAGGGAAAATTATTGTCCCAAAGCAGCCATTTAAAATGCGGACTTCCCTGGCAGTTCAGTGGTTAAGACTTCTGTTTCCACTGCAGAGGACATGGATTTGATCCCTGGTTAGGGAACTAAGATCCTGCATGGTGCAGTCAAAAAGAAAGGCACAATGAAGTTGAAATAGAAATTGGTCAAGATAGATTAGGTCATGCTTCCATGCTTTGATTACAAAGAACCCCCAGTCTCAGTCTTCACCCAAAGTCTACTGACCTTGGCAGTTGAATCTTGGCAGTTCTTGACCTTGGCAAGAACTGAATCTTGGCAGTTCTCCAGCCTCAGAATTCAGCTTGCTTTGATCTCATGGTACTTGTATATCACCATGTGCCTCCCCAGCCACCCCTCCCCACAAGGGACGGGACAGTGTATTACACAGGTCATTTCCACTCATCTCATTCGCTCCAGCAAGTCATGGCCACCCCCTTGGACAGCAAGGAGATCAAACTAGTCAATCCTAAAGGAAATCAACCCTGAAAATTCACTGGAGAGACTGATGCTGAAGCTCCAATACTTTGGCCACCTGATGAGTCAACTCATTGGATAAGACCCTGATGCTGGACAAGATTGGAGGCAAAAGGAGAAGAGGGCAGTAGAGGATGAGATGGTTAGACAGCGCCACCAACTCAATAGACATGAATCTGAGCAAACTCTTGAAGACAGTGAAGGACACAAGAGGCTGGCGCGCTGCAGTCCACAGGGTTGCAAAGAGTCAGACAGGCCTTAGCAACTGAACAACGACAACAATTTCAAGACATTGGAAAGGGGGGATTTCAAGTAGAAAAGAACTGGATTTTAGTATATAATAACGCCAACCACGGAGGTACTAGCCAAGAAAAGTTGATAAGAGAAGCTGCGGTCTACAGGGCAAAGATTTTTAAAATATCTGAAAAAGAGGGGATGGCAAGTCAAAATGAGACTGGTCTTTTAGAAACATGAAGTGATATTCATTTTTGCCATTGCAGTTTTTTTCATTAACTTTCCTCAAAATTTGGAATCAGTTTACCAAATGAAAAGTCTGTTCATTTCTCAAACATAAGACAATAATTAATTTTGTAAAAAATCATTTTTCTTGTTCATTGAAAGAAACACCAAGTGTATTCTCAGTCCTTTACACTGTATTTTCCCAGTATACTTCTGGTAAACATTCATCAGAACCACCTGGGTTACTCAGTATAATAGCACTTTTCTCGGCTCTCCCCAGATGTACAGAATTAGAAAGTCTGAAATTCTGATGGATTCATCAGCAAGTCATCAAAATGTATTCAAATCTATCCATTTCTCACCATCTCTATGATTATTACAATTGTAGTCTAAACTATTATATCTTTCCTGGATCCCTGTAGTAAATAATTAGCTTCTCTCCACTTACATGGTTGGACCATTATCCAAAGAACAGACAGATCTTCAAAAACATAAATCTAATCACGCCCCTCTCTCTACCCACAGCTAAAAATGCTCCAAGGGCTTCTCACTGTTACTTGAATAAAATCTAAATGGCTTTCCATTCCCTTTCCAAAGTCCCTCATGGTCTGGTCCCTGCCTATTTCTCCAATTTCATCTATACTCACTTCCTTAATCCCTACATTTCAGCTACGCTGGTCTTCGAGTTAATTAAGCAAACCAGGATTAGTGGTTCCTGCACCTCAGCACTTCCTATTCCTTCTCTTTGAAAAGCCCTTTCCAGGATTTGACATGGCTGCCTTCTAGTCATTAAACTCCCAGCTCAATTGTCATCTTCTCAAAAAGGATTTTCCTCATAATTCTAGCCAAAGTCATTTCCCTCTTTTGTCTATATCCTATTACAGTGTGGTAGCCATGTGTTCCGGGAAACAAACTCACTCAGAACAATGCAGATAGTGGAGTGCAGTTTATTACACCAGCGGGCCCAAGGCAGGGTCTCCTCTTAGCCAAGGACCCCGAGCAGTTTTTTGTGAAAACCTTATATACCCTAAGTGTATAAGTTTCCCTGAAACTAGTCTGAACAAAGGAAAAGAAAGATACAATCAAAGTTAACCTGTGATTCATATGCCTTAAGCCTAGGTAGTTAATAGTGGACAATTATCAATAGGCCTGTGGTCATACCCCAATAAGCATAGTAGAATGTATGATTCTATTCGGTTACACAGATAATTAGGGTATTCTTTTAGGCAACGGAGAGCCCTGGGGCTCTTCCTTCCAGGGGCCTGGTTTTCCAGTTGGTTTGTCGTTTCCATAGATACTGGGCATACAGCTCAAAGTCCACAGTCCGGCCCAAGACGGAGTCCTGCTTCCAAGATAAGAGCCTGTTCTGTCCTTGATAGAGCCTGTCCTTCAATAGTTTCTTCTTAACTGCTGTTAGAATTTGAAATTGGTGTATATGTTTATTTTCTTTCTTTCTTTTTTCTTTTTTTGAGTGTGTTCCTTCTCCAGAATATAAATTATTTGAGTGCAGGTACACTGCACTAACTTACCAACATCTTAACGTACATCTTAAGACAACATCCAAAACAGTGGCTCATGGTAAGTACTCGGTAGATATTTCTGCTGTCTATACTATCATAGTTATTGATAATAAAAAGACATGTAAAAACATAATGTTTTTATCACATAAAGTTCATAAGAGTGATAAAAACATTAAAACCCTGTAATCTGGCTAAGTCTTTATGAAACTAAGCAGAAGTATAAGTTAGTTTGTAAAAATACCTCAGTAGATAAGTGTCTTGGTCAGCTTAACTGACTATCAGAAAATACCATAGGCTGTTAAAAAAAGAATGAAAGAATGCCATTTGCAGCAACATGGATGAACCTAGAGATTATCGTACTAAATGAAGTAAATCAGAGAAAAAGAAAAATGATATCACTTATATGTGATATCACTTATACCATATGATTATCACTTATGTGAAATCTAAAACACGATACAAAAGAACTTATTTAGAAAACAGACTCACAGATGTAGAAAACAAACAAGTTTGCCAAAGGGGAGATGAGGTGGGGGAAGCATATTTGGAGTTTGGGACCAACAAACTATTACATATAAAATACAAAAACAACAAGGTCCGACTGTATAGCACAGGGAACTATATTCAATATCCTATAATAGACCATAATGGAAAAAATATGTGTGTGTGTGTGTGTGTGTGCGCGTGCTAAGTCACTTTAGTTGTGTCTGACTCTTTTGAGACCCCGTGGACTGTAGCCCATCAGGTATGTGTGCGTGCGTGTGTGTGTGTGTGTGTGCTAAGTCACTTTAGTTGTGTCTGACTCTTGAGACCCCATGGGTTGTGTAGCCCATCAGGTATATGTGTATGTGTGTGTGCGCGTGTGCGTGTGTGCTAAGTCACTTTAGTTGTGTCTGACTCTTTTAAGACCCCGTGGACTGTAGCCCATCAGGTGTGTGTGTGTGTGTGTGTGTGTGTGCGTGTGTGTGCGCGCTAAGTCACTTTAGTTGTGTCTGACTCTTTTGAGACCCCGTGGACTGTAGCCCATCAGGTGTGTGTGTGTGTGCGCGTGTGCGTGTGCGCTAAGTCACTTTAGTTGTGTCTGACTCTTGAGACCCCATGGATTGTGTAGCCCATCAGGTATATGTGTATGTGTGTGTGTGTGTGTGTGTGTGTGCGTGTGCGCTAAGTCACTTTAGTTGTGTCTGACTCTTTTGAGACCCCACGGACTGTAGCCCATCAGGATTCTCTGCCCATGGAATTCTCCAGGCAAGAATACCAGAGTGGGTTGCCATTTCCTTCTCCAGGGGATCTTCCCGACCCAGGGATCGAACCCAAGCCTCCTACATTACAGGCTGATTTTTTACCATCTGAGCCACCAGGGAAGCCACTAACCATATAGGCTGGGTGGCTTAAATAACAGACATCTATTTCTTACAGTTCTGGAGGCTGGGAAGATCAAGTACCATCACATGCAGGGTTAGGACTGCAACACGAATTTGGGGAGTGCAGACTAAAAAAATAGTCACAACCTAGAAGTTGAGTGTTGTTTTATTTGGTGGGAATTTTTAGGACTTCAAACCCCAGAGATAGGATCTCAAGTGACCCTGAGAGAACTGTTGGGGGTGGGGGAGTCAGGTTACATAGAAGTTTGCAACATGGGGCAGGTGGTCTGAATATCAAAAGGTTACAGTTAATTAAGGAAAACCAGATATTTCAAGTTAAGGAATTTAGCATTTTTCTGTGTATAGAAAGATCCAAGAGTCTGGTCTTACTGAAATCATTCCTTTTATATGCATCTCAGCAATCTGGGGCCAGTGCTAACCGTGGGGAGTGGCTGATGGCTGCCAGATAGCAGACATTGTTTTTCCTGGACTACTTCAGGCTCAGAAATTCACATTTGGAATCGCTGGTGGCTGTGACATCCTTGTTTATTGATATGGCAGGAAATACTCCTTTTCACTGGGGCCACAAACATTCAGCCCATAACAATAAGTACGCAACAACAGAAATATGGACAGGGAGGCCTGGCGTGCTGCAGTCCTTGGGGTCACAAAGAGTCAGACTTGACTGAGAGACTGAACTGAACTGAACTAAGAATCAAGAGAAATAAATCATAAAGCCCAGATATAAAACATGTGCAAATATAGTCATTAAAAACATTCATTTGAACTCTATAATGATGTTTTCCATCCTAACGCAATGTCTGATACAATGTAAGCTCTCAGTAAATATTTTGTGAATCGGTCTATTAAAATTTCTCAACTGATGGTCCCCCATGCAGAGAAGATGTGGAGGAACTGGCGCATTGTGGTGGTGGTGGCATAATGTACACACTCCAGAGCAACCTGGTAGTGGCACCTTACCTCCACTTGTAATAAATTTCGTAATTTCTCTGAGAAGACGTCTTCTTTGAGCCATCCAAGCAGAGTCGATCACACCACCCTTTATATCACTAGACCACACTATCTCTAGACCACACCTCCAATTGCTACAGCTACCATATTGTATTCCTTTGTTTATATTTCTGATACTCATGAGATTGGGAGTTCCTTAAGGGTGAGGGTTACAGTCACAGGGCCTTACTATAAGCTCAGTAGTCCTTGTTCAGTCGCTCAGTCATGTCTGACTCTTTGCAACCCCATGGCCTGCAGCACACCAGGCTTCCCTGTCCTTCACCATTTCCCAGAGATTTCTCAAACTCATGTCCATCGAGTCGGTGATGCCATCCAACCGTCTCGTCCTCTGTCGTCCCCTTCTCCTCCTGCCTTCAATCTTTCCCATCATCAGGGTCTTTTCTGATGTGTCAGTTCTTCGAATCAGTGTCCACAGTATTAGAGCCTCAGCATCAGTCCTTCAGCTTAATACACATGTGTTAATTTGCTAGGGCTGTCACATCATAACACCATACACTGTGCGGCTTAAGCAGAAATTCATTTTCTCACAATTCTGGAGACAGAAATTCTATCATCAAGGATCTTTAGAGTTTAGTTTCTGGTAAGGGCTCTCTTCCTGGCTTACAGACAGTCACATTCCCACTGTGCCCTCACATGGCATAGAGAGGGAGCAAGTGATCGAGCATTCTGGTGTGTCTTATAAGGGTACTAATCCCATCATTAGGGTACCTCATCTTACCCTCATTACCTCCTAAAGACCCTGTCTCCAAACCATTACCTTGGAGCTTAGGGGTTTCAACATAGGCATTTGAGGGAGCACAAAATCAGACCGTAACAGCTTGTTTGTTGAGTGGAAAAATGAGTGGCTGACAAATGATCAGAATACTCTTGTTAGCTCCTCAGTATATATTTTTTTCTCTAGTAAAGTCTTTGTGGCAGGGAGAGGGGGCAAAATTACGATAAAAAGAGCAACTTTATGTTGAATTTACTCATTACTATTTCCCCAGAACTTAGTACAGTGCCATGGATCTATAGGCACTTAATACATATCTGATGAGGGGCTTCCCTGGTGGCTCAGATGGTAAAGAATCTGCCTGCAGTGTGGGGGACCCAGGTTCGATCCATGAATTGGGAAGAACCCCTGGAGAAGGGAATGGCTATCCACTCCAGTATTCTTGCCTGAAGAATTTCATGGGCAGGGGAGCCTGGTGGGCTGCAGTCAATGACATCACGTAGAGTCAGAAACGAGAGAGCAACTAACACTTTTCAAATATCTGATGATAAATTAGTGAACAAATTATAGTTTGAGAAGCATAAGCAAGATGTTCTTAATGAAGAAGGTCTTCAGGCCAGATGCAGCTCTTCTCTTTAGAGATACATTTGTCAATTGGGCCAAACCACTAGACCGCTTTTCTTCTAGAGAGAATTCTAAAGCAGCCATTCAGTCCAGAAATACTGCTCCTGAACGACAAGCAGTATTATGTCACCTTCATTCATATCTTGCTAATTCTGAAGGACAACTGTACATTATATATTATAGTTGCTGAGTTTAACTTGCTCCCGATTACACAATATATTAATTTGCTGTAAAGTTAACCTAGGTGACTAAACAAAACCTAGGTAATCAGATAAAACAAAGGAAATACTTAGATCTAATATCTACTATATTTTCATATGCCTCTAAGTGTATTACACCTTGTCCCCTTGACACATTCTTAATAACACATGCAAGAAGATCAAAGTCTTATTGTGAAACCATACTATCCTTTGACAGTATTTCAAGAGTGTGTTTTCCAGAAAATTCAGTCTTGAGGTGTTTTGGTTTTAAAATTACCTTAGTGGAGACTTCCCTAATGGTTCAGTGGCTAAGGCTCCTCATTCCCAACACAGGGGGCCAGGTTCAATCCCTGGTCAGTGAAGTAGTTCCCACATACCACAGCTAAGAGTTTGCATGCCTCAGTGAAGATCAGAGATCCCACGTGCCGCAACTAAGACCCAACACAGCCGTATAAATACATAAATATTAAAACAAAAGCAAAAACTACTTTAGGGGAATTCTCTGGTGGTCCAGTAGTTAGGACTCCTCCCTTCCCCTGCAGGGGGCATGAGTTTGATCCCTGATTGAGGAACTAAGATCCTGCAAGCTGCACAATGCAGCCAAAAATTTGTAATAAAGATTTTTTTTAATTATTATTTTATTTATAGTCAAACTCTTAGAAAATAGGATGGTGGTTGTCAGGGGGCAGAGAAAAGGGGAAAATAGGAGTTGTTCAATGGATATAAAATTTCAGTTTTGCAAGATGAAAAAGTTCTGGAGACCTGTTGCATAACAAGGTACATAGAGTTACCATTACTGCACCACACAGTTAAAAATGGTTAAAATGGAAAATTTTATGTTACATTTTTTTTTACCACAATAAACAAACAAACAAAATTGGTATGTGGGTAAACCAAATACCAATTTATATACCAAATATATAGTTTTATGACACCCAGTTTGGGAAATTATAATCATTGCTGAAATTTAGGAAAGAACTGTCATGTCACTGGTGAAGCCCTTGAGCATCCAAAATAAAAGGTTTAAATATAGAGACTGAACAATGCTCCTCCCTGTTACTATTTTTTTCACCCACAGATCTCTCTCCAGACTTAAGGTGAAACTTAGAGTACACAGCTTTGTTTACTTGTTTTTTCCCCATTTGCATCGGGTGTATGTTCTCTTAGATTTACTGATTTGAGTCGCCAGTCTTAAGTTAATATCACTTCTTTATAGGATTTTTGATGGGATGTTTGGGAAAAGAAGGCAGTTCTTGTTTTCATTATGGGTACTATTCAAACTGGTGTGAGCTTCCCAGGTGGCTCAGTGGTAAAGAATCCGCCTGCCAGTGCAGGAGAAGCAGGTTGGGTTCCTGGATTCCTGGGTCAGGAAGATCCCATAGAAAAGAAAATAGCAACCCACTCCAGTATTCTGACCTGGAAAATCCCATGGGCAGAGGAGCCTGGTGGGCTACAGTCCATGGGGTAGCAAAGAGTCGGACATGACTGAGCTGCTGAAACTGAGCTGGATCCTATGGCCCTCCCAGGTACAGTCTTTCTGTATCCCCTCATTTCTTGTTCGTAAGAAAAAGGCTTCAGCTTCTTAGACCTTCTTTGAGTCCCAAAGGGCAGGCTCAGACAGTCACCCATCAAGGAAATGAGGGAATACAGAAACAAAGGAAAGGCCAAGTGATGAGGCAGGGTGTGCAGAGCAATCTGATACACTTCTCAGAAACTAAGACCCACCCCCGCCCCCCTTGCCCCAACTTAGTGTGGAGGATGGTAACTTCAGTTTGGATAAAAGCAGGTGGACCCCGAATCCTGCCGACTCTTTTGTAACCCCAGGGACTATATATAGCCCATGCTCCTCTGTCCATGGAATTTCCCAAGCAAGAATACTGGGGTGCATTGCCATTTCCTCCTCCAGGGGATCTTCCCCACCCACAGGTTGAACCCGAATCTCCTGCTTTGCAGATTCTTCACCACTGAGCCACCAGGGAAGCCCCCAGAATGATTGGAGCCAGGCAAATAAATAAATAAAAAATTTTAAAAGGAAGAAGAAAGGAATCATTTGCTAGACTGAAGTGAAGAAGTCAAGTTCCCTGATTCACTTCCCTTTCTCTGTATAAGACTAAAATGTTGACTGAGAAAGTGTGAGATCTTGGCCACTGGGGAGGGATTAATGGCAGATCTGGGGTACCTGACTCCCTGGGCTACACCACAGGGCCCCACTCTGGCTCCCCTCCTGACAAACAGGATGTGGGGAGGGGCGTGGCAAAGTACACTGGACTGGAATTCAGTGTGGGGGCAGGGTGATGTTCTAGAACAGCGGTCCCCAACCTTTTTGGCAATTTTTTCGTGGTGGGGCTGGAGATGGTTCAGGCAGTAATGGGAGCAATGGGGAGCGATGGGGAATGGCAGATGAAGCTTCAATTGTTTGCTCACTGCTCACTTCCTGCTCTGCATCCATTTCTAACAGGCTGAGGACCTCAGTTCTAAAAGATAGAGAAAAAAAAAATTTTTTTTTAAATAAATAAATAAAAGATAGAGGAGAGTTTTCTGTGAGCCCAGTCTGTTTTTTCATTCACTCTGAGACAGTTTGTCAAACAGTGCCCTGTATATGTGTTATCCTCAGAGTTGCTGCTAACAAATAGGAAATCTATGAGGCCACCCAGACTTGTCTCTAATTTAGCAGCCTGTGACCTGACACATTTTTTTGGTGTTTACTTTCAGGAAGTTCCCCGAAAATGAAACTGATAAACAGAAGACTAAAGTTTTATCCGAAATGAAACTGATAAACAGAAGACTAAAGTTTTATCAGAACTGTAGCACCAGCAGAAACTTACCTAACCTGTATAACAGGCCTGTGGTTCATTAAAATCAATGGGGCAAAATTTATGAAAATTCATCAAAGATGATCAAAGTAGATGCATTTTATTGTATTTAAATAATACCTCAATAAAGTTGATTTTTAAAAATAAATAAATAAAATCAACCGGGCAGAATATCCTAATTCCTAGGTCTCAAGAAGGGTCTTATATTTTTTTTTTAACTTAAAATTATTTGGCTGTGCAAAGTCTTAGTTGCAGCATACAGGATCCATGCTCCCCAACCAGGGATTGAACCCAGGCCCCCTGCTTTGGGAGCTTAGAGTCCAGGCCATTGTACTACCAGGGAATCCCCTTAACTTTTTATTTTGTATTGGAGTATAGTCAATTAACAATGTTGTGACAGTTTCAAGTGGACAGCAAAGGGACTCAGCCATACCTAGACATGTATCCATTCTCCCCCAAACTTCCCTCCCCTCCAGGATGCCAGATAACATTGAGAAGAGTTCCCTGTGCTATACAGTAGGTCCTTGTTGGTTATGCATTTTACATACAGCAGTGTGCACATGTCAATCCCAAACTCCCGAACTATCCCTTCGTCTCATCAAGAAGAGTCTCATTTTTACATCCAATACTTTTGACAAAATGTAATTGCAAATGAAATAGACCCCTCCCTTCTCATACAGGAGAGTCTACTCTAAGGTCCTTTAAGGTGTTCCCCTGACAACAGTAATGATCTCAGCCAGCAGTATCAGAGAGTCCAATTCATTGACAATAGGATTCTCACCACTGTCAAGTCAACCAAACGATGCTCACCGGACTCAGTGGTTCCCTGCTTTGCTTCATGAACTCTGTACAACAGCAGACACTGCATAGTCTATGGTTTCTTCTCCTCTCTCCACGTTCTAAATGGAAGTTCTTGTTGTAGTCGTATTTGTTCTGCATTGTGGTACTTAAGGGGTGGTGGATAGGGATTACATTTATGACTTAGTCTAAGACTGCAGGTTGAGGATTTCCTTGGTGGTCCAGTGGTTAAGTCTCCACTTTCCAGTGCAGGGGGCGCAGGTTGGATCCCTGGTGTGGGACCTAAGATTCCCACATGCTGTGGAGTGTGGTCAAAAATTAAAAAAAAAAAAAACTTGTTTTTAAAAAAGACAGCAGGATGATGAGATATGAAAACTGACCCAGGGGGATTCCCTGGCAGTCCAGTGGTTGGGGCTCTGTGCTCTCATTGCCAAGGACACGGGTTCAATCCTTGGTCAGGGAACTAAGATCCCACAAGCCACAGGATGTAGCCAGCCAAACAAACAAAAAACTGGACTAGATTAAAACTCAACTAAAGGAAGAAGTAAGAGATATTGCACTGGAGAAAGAGTAGACTTATGACATTGCCTCTAGAAGCCTACCTGGAAGGGGCTTTGGATTGTATCCTTTAGTGCGTGTGCTCTGATGCTCAGTCATGACCTACTCTTTGCAACCCCAAGGACTGTATTGTAGCCCGCCAGGCTCCTCTGTTCATGGGATTTTCCAGGCAAGAATACTGGAGTGGGTTGCTATTTCCTACTCCCAGGATCTCCTTTTGAGGAAGTACAAATATATGTGTGTGAAGGGGAAATGACTGGAATCATTAACTTTATGAACAGAGAGTATTTATGTTCTGGAGGTTTCTTCTATACCTTAAAAATTAGCCTTTGTTTGCTTTTAAAATCTGTTGTCAAGCTTTTGACTTCAATTTTATACTGGAACTAGTCTTTTTGTAAAAGTTGCCTTTGTCCTGGCTGTGAGCCCAGGACAGAACAATGCCCTGCTGCTGCTAAATCACTTCAGTCGTGTCCGACTCTGTGCAATCCCATAGACGGCAGCCACCAGGCTCCTCCGTCCCTGGAATTCTCCAGGCAAGAACACTGGAGTGGGTTGCCATTTCCTTCTCCAATGCATGAAAGTGAAAAGTGAAAGTGGAGTCGCTCATTCGTGTCCGACTCTTAGCGACCCCATGGACTGCAGCCTACCAGGCTCCTCCATCCATGGGATTTTCCAGGCAAAGTACTGGAGTGGGGTGCCATTGCCTTCTCCAGAACAATGCCCAGAAGATAAATGCGTGAAGCAAACGAAAGAGGAGGAAGGGAGAAGGTGGTTTAGAAGGAAGGACAGGGACAGGTATCTTTTTCTCCAAATTTGTATCTTTTTCTCAAACATCAGTAAAACAACATCAAAGAAAATTTGGAATGTGAGTTGATTTGTTGACATTTATTGCCATTTCTGGTTTAATCTATGGCTCTGCCTCTGAGGACAGCATAGCTTATCCAGTGGGACAAATGAGCTGCATTCAGAATGTCTGTTTTGCTGCCTCTTTGCCCTCTGTGGATTGGCTTCCTCTGCTTGGGGAAGGAAGGAGGTGGCTGGTTGTTAGTTCCTGTTAACATACCTTCCAAGTTAATGTAAGCAGATAAATAAGGGAGTCCCCAGAGAAAGAGAACCAGGAATGGCTTTCTTGACTTAAGAGAAGCCATTTTGGCCTAAGATATTTTATAATCTGGGTCTGGCCACAATGATTGCCCTTGGACAGGTCTCAGTAATGATCTTAAGGGAACAACGGAATGCAGGAACAGAGAAAAGTACAGTGATAAAGTGGAGTCCTAGTTACTCCTCATGGGATATACATAAAGATGTATCTTTCAGTGTGACAATAATCAAGGCCCCCAACCAAGTGCAGGATGGAAATGTAAGGCTGACTTTCCTGACTTCAATCAACTAAATCTTGGACTCTGTCAACCTTTGCCTGAATTCTAGGCTGAACTCTCCTCTGCTCAAGCCCCTTCATGAATATGAATGTACCCTTAGCTTAAATCTTCCCCAGTTTGGCTGTTTAGAGGGCCACTAGGATGGGAAAGATCCCCTGTGTTCTCCCTACTTGCTGACACTAATAAACTCTTTCTCCTCCCCATCTTTGGCTTGATTGTGTCTTTTGGCTCAATACCCACCAAGAGATGAACTCAGTTTTCAGATAACATGAATGCACTTAATGGAGAGTGACTAGAATATAGGGATCTCAATTCCGTATTCTTGAAAGTGTGACAGTCACAAGTTGGGACTATACATACCTCTATGTTAATCAGTTGCAGCATGGAGCCTTTATTTCACAATATATATAGGCCCAATGGGGCTACTAATAGGACTGTTATTTAAAATGACAGCTCTACAGCCTTCACATTGCAATTGATTGTATGTATAGTCCCAACTTGTGACTGTCACCCTTCAAGAATATGGAATTGAGATCCCTATATTCTTGTCACTCTCCATTAAGTGCATTCATGTTATCTGAAAACTGAGTTCACCTCTTGGTGGGTACTGAGCCAATAGACACAACCAAGCCAAAGATAGGGAAGAAAGAGTTTATTATTTGCTCCAAGTAGGGAGAACACAGGGGATCTTTCCCACAGTAGTGTCCCTCTAAACAGCTAAACTGGGGATGTTTTAAGGTAAGGATTCAGGCATATTCATGAAGGGGCTTGAGGTATATGGGCTTCCTGGTGACTAAGATGGTAAAGAATCTGCCTGCAATGTGAGAAACCTGGGTTGGGAAGATCCCTTGGAGAAGGGAGTGGCTATCCACTCCGTATTCTTGCCTGGACAATCCCTATGGACAGAGGGGCCTGGCGGGCTACAGTCCATTCGCAAACAGTCAGACACAACTGGGTGACTAAGTACACACACACACAATAGTGTATAGAAACACTGCTGATATGAAGTTAAATTCAGGTAAATAGCATCGAAATGCATATTTATAATGGCATTTATGAGGACTTGAAATTTAACTGTTCCAAACTGTGGTAGACTAAACAGGTAAATTCGGAGGACCTATGCTAGGGGGCACCTTCCAGGACTGCTGCTGCCAGTACCCCTGACTCTCATACCCCAGCCTGAGGCATCCTTCTGTGTGTGTGTGTGTGTGTATGTGTGTGTGTGTCTGTGTGTGTGTGCGCGTGTGCGCATGAGTGCACATGTGTGCGCAAATATTGCAGTGAAGTGGGAAAAAGAAGTAATAAGTATTAATTCAATGCAGTCACTCAGTTGTGTCCGACTCTTTGTGATCCCGTGGACTGCAGCATGCCAGGCTTCCCTGTCCATCACCAACTCCTAAAGCTTGCTCAGACTCGTGTCCATCGAGTTGGTGATGCCATCCAACCATCTCATCCTCTGACGGCCCCTTCTCCTCCTGCCTTCAATCTTTCGCAGCATCACGGTCTTACCCAATGAGTCAGTTCTTTGCATCAGGTGGCCAAAGTATTGGAATTTCAGCTTCAGCATCAGTCCTTCCAATGAATACTCAGGACTGATTTCCTTTAGGTTTAACTGGTTAGATCTTCTTTCAGTCCAAGGGACTCTCAAGAGTCTTTTCCAACACCACAGTTCAAAAGCATCAATTCTTTGGCACTCAGCTTTCTTCACAGTCCAACTCTTACATCCATACATGACTTCTGGAAAAACCATAGCTTTGAATAAACTGACCTTTGTCGGCAAAGTAACGTCTCTTCTTTTTAATATACTGTCTAGGTTGCTCATAGCTTTTCTTCCAAGGAGCAAGCATCTTTTAATTTCATGGCTGCAGTCACCATCTGCAGGGATTTTGGAGCCAAAAAAAAAATAGTCTCTCACTGTTTCCATTGTTTCCCCATTTATTTGCCATGAAGTGATAGGACCGGATACCATGATCTTCATTTTCTGAATGTTGAGTTTTAAGCCAACTTTTTCACTCTCCTCTTCCACTTTCATCAAGAGGCCTTTTAGTTCTTTGCCTTCTGCCATAAGGGTGGTGTCATCTGCATATCTGAGGTTATTCATATTTCTTCCAGAAATCTTGCTTCCAGCTTGTGCTTCATCCAGTCTGGCATTTCGAGTGATGTACTTTGCATATACGCTAAATAAGCAGGGTGACAATATACAGCCTTGATGTACTCCTTTCCCAATTTGGAACCAGTCTGTTCCATGCCCAGTTCTAACTGTTGCTTCTTGAGCTGCATACAGATTTCTCAGGGGGCAGGTAAGGTGGTATTTCTGTCTCTTGAAGAATTTTCCACAGTTTGTTGTGATCCACAGTCAAAGGCTTTGGTGTAGTGAATAAAGCAGAAGTAGATGTTTTTCTGGAACTCTCTTGCTTTTGTGATGATCTAGTGGGCGTTGGTAATTTGATCTCTGGTTCCCCTGTGTTTTCTAAATCCAGCTTGAACATCTGGAAGTTCACGGTTCACGTATTGCTGAAGCTTGGCTTGGAGAATTTTGAGCATTACTTTGCTAAAGTGTGAGATGAGTGCAGTTGTGTGGTAGTTTGAGCACTCTTTGGCATTGCCTTTCTTTGGGATTGGAATGAAAACTAACCTTTTCCAGTCGTGTAGCCACTGCTGATTAGTATTAATTCAACAGGAATGAAAAGAACTTTACTTAAAAAAAAAAGCTTAAAAATATTATATGCCTTCAGTGAATAGGTTATTTATGTACATCGTCAGGAGTAATATTGAAAATATTTAACAACTGGAATCAAATGGCCCTTCAGGACAGACTAGTGACCAGTCAGAATGGGCCAGGCTGGAAAGGACTTGCAGAGCTGCGCTGGTGCCAATCAGCTGAACATCATGACTCCACATGATACCAATTTAAATAGATACTAAAGGGTAGATAGCGAAAAGTGAGCCTCCCTCCTATTCCATCTCCCAGCTTCCCCACTCACCTCTTCCAAGGCAATTACTTTTACCACAAAACGAGCTTTGAAGATTTTGTAATAAGACAAAGCTAGGCTTTATCAAGAGAGAAATTAATTTTCTAAATATATTTGTTTCCCCCTTTAGTATGTTAATTACCTGGCCTAGTAGACTTGACTGAAGAGCTTTACATATGGGAGTACCCCAGTCAGCCCATCAGCCATAAATGGCAGGGGAAATGTCCTTTCTTTCCAGTCCAGGGGATTGTGAAATATAATTCATATTTTTTGGCAATACAAAAATTTAAACATAAAAAAGTTTTCTTTGCCCTTTGGCCTCCTCTCTCCTCCCACTGTGCATTGTGTATTTGCATCATGCATCAACAAAAGTTTCCCCATTAGCAGGAAACACCTGTTCAACCATAAAAAGCAACATTCTCTTAGCATCATCAAGACAACTCTTTAAAAGATAACATTCCTCCTTGATCTTGTAAGGGCTCACATGACCCACCACGAGGATGCTTAGATCTGGGTTATGTAAAATGTTAATATCACATCCTTTGATGTACTGCCCTCTGTCTCAGAAAACTCACATAACTGTGCCTTAATTTCTAACAGGTGGAACAGTTCTCAGAGCTTTCTTTATTTTATTTACTAATTTGTTTATTGAGGTATAATTGCTTTACAATGTCACACTAGTTTCTGCTGTACAACAAAGTGAATTAGCTATATGCATATGTATATCTCCTCCCTCTCCCACCTCCGGCCTCTCCATTCCACCCCCGTAGGTGATCACAGAGCACGGAGCTGAGCTCCCTGTGTGATATGGCAAGTTCCCACTAGCTAGCTATTCTACACCTGGTAGTGTACTCGCTGGGTTTCCCTGATGGCTCAGACAGTAAAGAATCTGCCTGCTTTGCAGGAGACCTGGGTTTGATCCCTGAGTTGAGAAGATTCCCTTGAAGGAGGGCATGACAACCCACTCTATTATTCTTGCTTGGAGAATCCCCATGGACAGAGGAACCTAGCGGGCTGCAGTCCATGGGGTTGCAAAGAGTCAGACATGACTGAATGATTCAGCACAGCACGGCACAGTGTATCCGTGTGTGCCCTCAGTTGCTCAGTCACGTCTGACTCTTTGCAATCCTATAGACTGTAACCCAGAAGGCTCCTCTGTCCATTGAATTTTCTTGGCAAGAATACTGGAGTGGGTTTCCATTTCCTCTTCCAGGGGATCTTCTGGACCTAGGGATCCAACCTGTGTCTACTGCATTGGCAGGTGGATTCTTTACCACTGAGCCACCTGGGAAGCCCATGGTAGTGCATTTAAGTCCAATCTAATCTCCCAATTCATCCCGCCCTCCCCCTACCTCCCCTGCCATGTCCACATATTGGTTCTCTGTGTCTGTATCTCGATTCCTGCCCTGGAACGATGTTCATCATTATCATTTTTCTAAATTCCACATACATGAATTAATATACAAAATTTGCTTTTCTTTTTCTGACTTACTTCACTCTGTGTGACAGACTCCAGGTCCATCCACATCTCTACAAATGACCCAATTTTTGTTCCTTGTTTATGGCTGAGTAATAGTCAATTGTATATCTCAGGGCTTATTGAGAAGCTGTTCCCAGGTTATAATTCTCAAATTTAGCTTGAATAAAAATTTCCATTTCTTTCTTAGATTGATTGATTTTCACTGACAGACTTCTAGTTTGAAAAGAGAGAAGAAAGATGTGTTAGATAGGTTGAGAGGACAGCTGAGGGCTGGGGAGCTGAAAGCACATTGCCTCATAGGCTGGGCAGAACCAACCTATGGGTCAGCACTTCAGGCAAATCCAATGACATACAATGAGTCTTCCTCCCAGAGACAGAGGGGAGGGACCCCGGAGATGCAGTGGAGTATAGTTGTCTTGAGAACATGAGGGACCTGCTGCATTGAGGATCAAGAAACCAGAAGATGACAGTGGCAGAGATCTAGAAGGTTCTACAGCATTGGTGAGATGAAATCAACCAGGGCACAGGACCGGGCCATGACCCAGCTAGGACAGGCCAGAGTAGCCCTCACCAGCATGTTACCAGCAACAGAACGCCCAAGACTTGCATCTCAGAGAACAGTCAAAATGATCCTCTTCTGTAGAAAAGTCCAGCGAGAATTTAAGGAGACTTTGTAGCTCTTAGGACCAAGACTCCAGAGTAGTGTCTCAAGTTCATGCCAACTACCCTTTGTCTTTCTTTTTATCTTCCCACATGTCATTTTGAGGATAGCTGACTGAGAGAGAGGGGCTGAGGAAATGTTTAAATTATTTCAACGGACTAAGTTTATAAATTGGTCTAACATTTAGAGTTTTCCCCCTACTGTTCCCCAAACCTGAGGACATTTTATTTACACAGCTGAATGGATCTTGAGTAAATCTGTGACATTGCCATAAAAATATCAAGTAGCTTTTCATATAAAAAGCTGCCAAGACAGAAGGTTATGTATTTTGGCATTTATGGTTTATTTTTCTAAGCTTAACTCTCAAAAGATGACTACAGTTTTCTTATACCCACACTCTTGATGGATTTCCACATATGGCCAACTATACACATACATGTAAGCCAAATGACTTACCTGAGTCAGAGAGTATATGAAAAGCAATACAAATGTGTTTGGATTAGTGCATTGAGGAAGGCTGCCATTACTGAGAAAGAATGAAATAAAAGTCACAAAATTAATGTTCTAATTAACAATTCTCATTGAGTAAAGGGAAACATTTACTAAGTAGAAAAAGCATTTTACTTCCTAAAGTGATCAAAATAAGTAAAATATGATTGGGAATACAGTATCAAAAATGTGAAATTTGGAACCCAAGAACCATTTTATGAGAGAATTTAAAAAGCACTTGGGGACTATTGTTATTAGATATCTCTCCCATCAGGTGCTTTTCCTCCTCCGAAGAAATCTGAAGATAAAATTAGCCTGTCTGCTTCCACTTCTACTGTTTTTGCTATGGATGAAAGGAAGAAAATAATGCCAAACACTGTAGATTGGTGGTGGAGGGAATTCGCTGCTTACTGGACACATAATTCAGTATTATTCTAGGAATTGTTGTTTAAAGATGTACATTAAGACCCATTTCAAGTCTGTACAAATCCAATTATTCATCTTCTGCATCATAGTCACTGTTAATGAAAAATTTAAGATTGATACTTTGGCAAATATTTTTTTGTTCTATCATTTTGATAGACAACCAAAAGTATAAATGAATTGAGAGCAAAGGTCATGATACCTATAACTTCCCCAGTGGTCCAGTGGCTAAGACTGGACCACCTGGACTCATTGCAAGGAGGCGAAGTTTGATCCCTGATCAGTGGGTTGCCATGCCTTCCTCTAGGGGATCTTCCTGACCCAGGGATCCAACGCATGTCTCTTATGTCTCCTGCACTGGGAGGCAAGTTCTTTACCACTAATACCATCTGGGAAGCCCCAGGGAACTAGATCCCATATGCTGCAACTAAAGATCCCCCATGCCCAGATGATAACCACTCTAATGGCAGAAAGTGAAGAAGAACTAAAGAACCTCTTGATAACCATGCTGACAAAGGTCCATATAGTCATGGCTATGGTCTTCCAGCAGTCATTTATGGCTGTGAGAGCTGGTCTGTAAAGAAGGCAGAATGCTGAGAATTGATGGTTTTAAACTGTGGTGCTAGAGAAGACTCTTGAGAGTTTCTTGGACAGCAAGGAGATCTAACCAGTCAACCCTGAATGTTCATTGGAAGGACTCATGCTGAAACTGAAGCTCCAATACTTTGGTCATCTGACGCAAATACCCGACTCATTGGAAAAGACCCTGATGCTGGGAAAGACTGAAGGCAGGAGACAAGGGTGTCAGAGGATATGTCTGGATGGTGTCATTGATGCAATGGACATGAACTTGGGCAAATTCCGGGAGATGGTGAGGCACAGGGAGGCCTGGCTTGCTCCGTGCAGTCCACAGTGCTGCGAAGAGTTGGACACAACTGGCCGACTGAACAACATGCCCAACATCCAAAACCTCAAGTGCCACAACTAAGGCCCAGGACAAATAAATATTTTTAAAAAGCTGATGACACCTGCATGACATTTATCACAGTGCCAAGAACAATGTAGACAATAAATGATAAAATTGAATTAACTAAGCCTTTCAATGGCTCCTAGTAATGATTCATTTAGCCCATAGTGGAAAGCTTTAACAAAGCATGGTAATGAAACTTTTTCTTTCCTCAAGTGAATTGAGGATGCTTTATGATGTTCTATATTTATTTAGCTCTGTTCATGTAATTGTGACCTCATCTTATTCACTTACCAATTGTGTGGATATATCTGGGAATTAACGGCTCATTAAAAAAAAATTTAGTTGATTACGGTAAAATGCCTAGATCCATGCTTCTACCTCATTTTTCTTCGAACCTATCAAACAACAAAACAATGGTGTTGGTGGAAAACTGTATTTGTGACTGTAACTCACTGTGTTAAGGTCTAAAGATGAAGTCTAAAGCCTCTCAAGGAGGCTTATCTATAATTTTTTTTCTCCAAAGGTTTAAAATCCCATAACGGATTATTACAGAACACATCTTGGCAAGATCAAAACATTCTGACAAGGACTAACTCTTTAACACTATTAGGCAAGGCTATTCTTTTTTTAATGGAAAAATTCCTGCAAACACCAATATATTTGATAGGAGTTCCGAGAGACGGGATCCTTGCTGGAGGGAGGCTGGGGTAAAGGTGATCACCCAGCTGGTGATGTCACAAGCTGCTGCGGGCTACAAGCGCCGGTTGCTGTGGAGGCCACATTCCCGCCTCTCCTACACCCCAGGCTCGCCGCTCGCTCGGGCAGAGCGATGACCCGGGAGAGCAGCTGGAGAGGGCGGCGGGATCCCAGTGCACCATGAGCCTCGGGCCCGGCCCCGTTTCGGGCCGATGTGCACCACGTATTCCGCCCGCCTCTCCCCTCCCGGCCTCGCCTGCGAAGGCGGCAACGGCTGGACAAGAAGCCCGACTACGGCGCCGGGCTTCTCTACGAACACTCGCCCGGGAAGTGGGTTCACTAGCCTCGGGGCTCTGGGGCTCTTAAGTGAGAGTCTATGCTACCTGAGTGCGAGGGGCGGGGCGTGAGGCGGGTACAGGGAGGTGTGGGGCGGGGAGCCGAGGTACTGGGTAGGTTGCCGCCCGGAGACCGACGGCCGCGCGGGTGGGAGGGGGGATTTCGGGGAGCGAGTGGAGAAAGGAGCCTAAAAGCCCGGGGAAAGGGAGGCTAGACGCGCCGCAGAGGGTTGAGGGCGGAGCCCTGCGGAGCCAGGTGAGGGTGTGGCCCTGGGCGGGGGAAGGGCTAGGAACGCCCTTCCCAGGTGAGAGGGGAGGCTCCTGGCTCGAGCGGAAGCGACAGTGAAGCCAATCGTCGGGCTCTCGGCCACCGCCTCCCGCTAGGCACCGCCTTCCAGTCCTGCCCCTATGGGAGCAGCGCCCCAGGGCACGAGCCTAGCCCGGCGAGTGCGGCCGCTGTAGCGTCTCCGCGCTCGGCCCCGCCCCTCCTGGGCCCCGCCCCCGGGGCCCCGCCTCCTTCCTGGCGCGAGCAGCTTCCTGACGCGATTCCCCGCCCCCTTCGGGTTCGCGCAGGGAGTCGGGCCCCTGGCCGCCACCGCCACCCCGGCCGCCGCCGCCGCCATCGCCTTCATCCTTCGTCCCCCACCATGGCCGAGGAGCTCTCCGCGGCCACGTCCTACACCGAAGATGATTTCTACTGCCCCGTCTGTCAGGAGGTGCTCAAAACGCCCGTGCGGACTGCGGCCTGTCAGCACGTGTGAGTAGACGCCCCCTCCCCCGCGCGGAGCCGGCTGGTTTTAGGCCCCGCACCCCGCCCTGGACCCTGGGACGCAGCCTGGTGGGAGCCGAGCCCCCCGCGGCCTCCCCTCTCCGCAGCTCGGCGCTGAGGGCCCATTCCCGGTCAATCGGAGGCCGGGCCGCCCTGCCTCCGATCACTGCGCCCGTCCCCCTGAGCCCGAGCCGTCTGGCCCCGGGGCTCCCTCGTCGTCGCGCCCCCGGGGCAGTGCCCAGGCCAGTCCCCATGGCGTCCTCTCTCCTCGAGGCCCCTGCCCTCTACTGAGGGCCGGGGAGGAACTGCAGAGAACGTGGAGCCTTTTTTGTTGCCTAGCAACCCGAGTGAAGGCTGGGGTGTCGAGTGTCAAAACCGGCCTGAGGTGCCCGCTCGCCGCGACCCCACCCCCCACCCCGGCTCTCAGGTCTCCCTTTTCCTTTCAGGATCTTGGCCGCCCATCGTTCCAGATTTAGAGCTCTTATCTAACTTAGCCTTTCAGTCCCTCTTCACAGACCACCCTTGAGAGTGTTTTAATCGGTTCAAAATTCAGTGCAGGTTGGAATGCTCTAGAATGGATCGGCTTCCCTCATATGTTAGAACTGACAGGATTTCCGGGTATTGAAGTGATAGTTTCCCTTTGTTTTACCATTCTGCTTATTACTTGATTGCTACAACGATGGAAATGAGAAAGACCGCCCTTGTGAGGAATGAACTGAAATGAAGGCTGTAACCGTAGGGAGGGTGATGGAGCACAGCGAGGGGTTGGCTGGTTGAGGTGGCTTGGTGCTGTTCGATTTAGCATATTTAAAGGAAGCACTTCGATAATTAATAGAGGCTACTAGGATGTCAGTAAGAATTAGAAGGAGCCCTTCTTGTAAAGGTATATAGCACTTCTGACAAACCTGACTGCCGATCGGGGTCTCTGGGGGAACATTTTAAATAAACACACCAATTCCCAGGCTCCATTCCAAACTTAGAAAAGAATTTCTGGCAGGTGAGGCTTGGAAATCTCGTTTTGAAAAAAATACACCCAGACTTGAAAGTTCTGTGTGCTTGTAAATTGCTGAAAGGAATCGAACCATTTTCTAAATCGATTTCTCTTTCCACTGGGTTCTATAATTTTGTGAAGAATGGGTTGTTGAATTTGGGGTTAGTCTCAAATTTCCTTACAGCTGTTTCTTGATACCCACTCTTCTCACTCTGATTCCAAATCTGTTGTCTTCCTTACTCTTCTGTAGTGCTTGTATGAGCCCAAGAATATGTGACTTTTCTTGATAGAAGTTACACCAGTTACAGTTTTTCCGCTTATGGGAGATGAATGACAGTCTTTATTCCTTTATTATTTGGTGCAACAAATGCAGGTAGTTAAAAGAATATCTTGAAATGTTTAGGGCACAGTGTATGCCTTTTGGCTTTTAATCTACAAGTGTTTAACTTGGTTGCTTGCCTGCGCTTGGGCTGGCAGTGGATAGAAGAAAGGGAGGGAAGGAGGGCAAAGTAAGGCAGTAGGTCTTTTTTGGACAGAATCATTTCTAGTATCCATTGGGTCACTGACCTCGTGGAGCTCATGGTAATCTCTGCTGCTGCTGCTGTCGCTTCAGTCGTGTCCCACTCTGTGCGACCCCCAGCCCACCAGGCTCCCCAGTTCCTGGGATTCTCCAGGCAAGAACACTGGAGTGGGTTGCCATTTCCTTCTCCAATGCATGAAAGTGAAAAGTCAAAGTGAAGTCACTCAGTCGTGTGCAACTCTTAGCGACCCCATGGACTGCAGCCCACCAGGCTCCTGCGTCCATGGGATTTCCCAGGCAAGAGTACTGGAGTGCGGTGCCATTGCCTTCTCCATTCCCCTCAAAATTCCATGCAGTTTGCTCTGGTTCACTTCCCTGTGAGACATTTTGTTAAATCAGACTGTAGTTTGGCTTGACCTCAAGGCTGTGGAAATGAGTGTGGAGATGATTGTTGAGGGTTTTTCTCAAATCATCTTCTTTGGGCTGGGATGTGGAAATAAAATAGGGACTAGATTTTGGTAAGAGAAATGGACACGTTCTACTTATCCTCCATCCTCTCCTTTACCCACACTGTCCTCCATCAGACACATACACAGTTGCCCTAAGGTTCTGACTAAACAATAAATTAAGGTGGAAGGAGAAAACATTTTCTTTGGAAAGGGTGATAATGGTAGAACAGGGTATTATTAGAAGGAGTTTAGTGGGGAAATAAAATTATATTGTAAAAACCTAGTTTAGAATGTCATTTGCTCTTCCCCTTTCACAGAGAACAAACCTGGGCCTCAAACAAATTTATATTTAGCTACAAAAGGAATTTTTTGTTCATGAGTAGTGAGAGATGCAGAGAAGGCAATGGCACCCCACTCCAGTACGCTTGCTTGGAAAATCCCATGGATGGAGGAGCCTGGTAGGCTGCAGTCCATGAGGTCGCTAAGAGTCGGACACGACTGAGCGACTTCACTTTGACTTTTCACTTTCATGCATTGGAGAAGGAAATGGCAATCCACTCCAGTATTCTTGCCTGGAGAATCCCAGGGACAGGGGAACCTGGTAGGCTGCTGTCTGTGGGATCACACAGAGTCAGACATGACTGAAGTGACTTCACAGCAGCAGCAGCAGCAGTGAGAGATGAGGTGATGAGAGCTTTGGGCCCCTATGCCATTTCAACGGCAGTGAAGGATTTGCCTATTCTGGTAAAAGGAGCAGATTCATTATCACTGGAATAACTTTACCAAAAAAATAGATTCCCATTTAATCCTCATTCATCCCCTGGTGGCTCAGATGGTAAAGAATCCGCCTGCAATGCAGGAGACCGGGGTTCCATCCTTGGGTTGGGAAGATCCCCTGGAGAAGGGAGTGGCTACCCACTCCAGTATTCTTGCCTGGAGAATTCATGAACAGAGGAGCCTGGCAAGCTACAGTCCATGGGGGTCTCAAAAGAGTCAGACATGACCGAGTGACTAACGCAAGAGTAACATTCCTTCAAACAGCTGTTGTTGGATGCCTTCTGGGTGTCAGGTACAGAGAATACAAAGTGCTGTTTCTCTGGAGAATGTTCACAGTTTAATGGAGAAGATCTGTATCTGAATATGAATGGTATGGAATTGAGGAAATTTTATGTGAGCTTTGAAAGCAGGTATCTAAATTAACCTATGAGTAGAGGAGAGAGTTCCTGCATTAAGTAATAGTTTAGGTCAGAATTGGTATTCAAGGTTTGTTGGGGAATACCCTGATTAGGTGTACAGCAAGGGGAGGGGTTACCAGAGATGACTGTTTCCAGGTTATAAAGTTTGGTTGGAGCCAAAGATGAGAGTAGTGAGATGGAGCTTAGAGATGTTGGCAGGAATTTACAGTGTAAGCCAATTTGAATTTCTTGCTGAAAACCATAAAGATCTACTGAATAATTTTGTCAGGGGAGCAGTATGGTCACATTTAAATTTTAGAATACTTATAGTTACTAGCCTGGTCTAGCTTGGTACTGGTGGAATTAGTGAAGAGATCATCATTGCTCTGTCAGAGAAATGATTAGAACTTGAACCAAGGTAACAGTAGAGGGACTGGAGAGAAAAGGTTCCTGACATTTTAAGGAGATTGTGTAAGATTTGATGATTGTCCAGTAGTTAAGTGTATGTACAAAGATCTGGAATGCATGGAACTAAAGCTATGACTATGGATGAAGCCACTGGGGGATGTATATAAATTGAAAGATAGCAGAGATTGAGATGGAACAAAGTGCTGGAGAACACATGTTTAAATGTGGAGTTGAGAAAAAGTGCAGCCTAAGGAGGATTAGACAGAATAGGAAGAAAAATGAGGATAGAGTGTGACAAGCAACCAAGAAGAATTTTAAAGAAAAGGTAGTCAGGAGTGTCAGATGCCTTAGAGTGGTCAGATATTTTGAAAAACACACAAAGATGAATTAACAGTATTAAAATTGAGCAGATATGTTTCAGAAAGTACAGACTGGCATAATGGTAAAGTATTTATCTCTCTTGGTTTCATCCTTTGTAATCTTCAAAGGCTCTTTGAACCAAACCTCCCTTTTTTTCCCCATTCATTCAAAAATCTTTATTTAATACTTACTATGTACCAGGCAGAAACAAAACAAAATTTTTCTCTTTGCTGAACTTACATTCTAGTTGGGGAGGTAGGCAATAGACAACATGACAAATAAGTCATACAGTTTGTTAGAAAGTGTTAAGTACTATGAGCAGGGCTTTACAGAACATTGTAAGAACTTTGGCTTTTACTGAGTGATTTTTTTTTTTTTTAGTGTAGGAATTCAGGTGTTTTTTGTTTTTTATTGGGGTATAGTGGCCTTCCAATGTTGTGCTGATTTTTGCTGTACAGCAAAGGGAAAGCAACTGTATGTGCACATTTCCTCTCCCTCTTGGAACCTGCCCCCCCCTCCCCACACCGCCCCCCACAGTCTCCGCACACACCTATCCCACCCATCTAGGTCACCACAGAGCACCAAGCTAAGCTCCCTGTGCGGTACAGTAGTGAACCAAACCTTTGTCTATTTTGAATGGTTAAGGAAATAACTTTGTATGCTGTTAGATCTAAGCTCTATAACTGTGAAAATTACATATGACAAGTTAATGCCTTGCCAGACTCTTAAAAATGGAAGTCTAATCCATTTGCTTTGGTGCATATATGTAAGAAGCATTCTTTTATTTATTTATTTTTGTGGCACCAGGCTGCATGCAGGACCTTAGTTCCCTGGCCAAGAATCCAACCTGCGCTCCCTTAAACTGGGAGCATAGAGTCTTAACCACTGGGTGATCAGGGAAGTCCCAGGAAGCATCTTTTAAAATGAGCTGATATAGATCAGCTTCCACTTCTCATTAAGCACAGATTTGTATGATTTTTGTGTGTGTGTTTATGATTCTTTGTTGACCTGCTTTGGATTATCCAGTCCCTGAATTTTCACTTAATGTTTCTTATAATTTGAGCAACTTTATAGGTATCCTGTTTGGGCATTCATGCTCGTATTACATATTTTTAAATTTCTTCTTTTCTGTATACTAATTATAATTCTGAAAGCCAGGCTCATATGGTTTCTTGCTGATTTAATAAATGCTGCTCTAGGCCATCTTTTTCTTAAAGTTTTTGAGACTTTATCTAAATGTTTTTGAAAAATATTTATAAAGTGGTATCATTAAAAAACTATGCTATTTAATTATATAACAGAAGATTGATTTGATTTAGTCTTGAAGACTACCTTGAAATATCTGATTTTTGAAAGTTTTAAGTTATTTTGGGAAATGATTTTGATTATACACTAGGAAGAGAAAAGATACACAATTTAAAATTAATAGTGAAGCAGGAGCTTGATGGATGGGAAAGTTGCTTTTCTCTTCCAGTGTCTGATCAACCTGTTGTTTGGAGAATGGATAAGGAAAATTCATCTGGCATTTGCTTAAAGGTAGGAGAAATTTAAAGATAACCTTTTAAATTGTTTCACTATCCTAAAGATGCAGGCTCCTTTGATATATCAACATAGTTCTAGTAATCTTGACTTGTACCTTTTTTCCGTCTCATTCTAGTTTGTTTTGAAATAAACTTTGTCTAGCAAATTCAGATAGTCTAGTGAAAGGGAGATGAGGAATAAGCAGTTTTGTATCTGAAGAAATGTGCATGGTGGTACAGAGGCAGAAACAGTAGGATGGAGATAAAAGACCTGAATAACTTCCTTTGTGTACCACCTATCACAGTTTATAATCATAATATTTTTGGAGTCAGTTGATTTGATGGATGCCATTTTCTCCAGTTAGACTGGAAGCTCTTAAAAGGCAGCAACCCAGGTCTACTTTTACATACTGAATAATTATATGAATGGATTTGTGTTTGGAGCCCACAGCTTACTAGCTGTATCACTTGGTCAAGTGATTTATCTCCTTTTAGTCTGTTTTCCTCTCCATAAAACAGGGGTAAAAGCAGCCTGTTTCTCAGTGTTATTGCACGGACCAAATGAGGTAATGTTTGTGAATGATAGTAATAATCTTGTA
Organism: Bos javanicus; assembly: GCF_032452875.1. Taxonomy (NCBI): domain Eukaryota; kingdom Metazoa; phylum Chordata; class Mammalia; order Artiodactyla; family Bovidae; genus Bos; species Bos javanicus. Next base: position 25,159,216 of record NC_083891.1, on the reverse strand, counting down.
TGTATATTTTATAGTTTTCAAAACCCATCAAAATATAAAAATATTTTTAATTTAGTACCTATAGCATCTAACATGAAAAGCTAGATTATTTTTGTAAACAAGAAGGAATCTTATTTCTAGTGTGTTGGTCCATATGTTTAATACCGAAGGTATTATTGTGAATGGAGAATATTGTAATTCACAATTTTAAAGGTACAAAAGGAAATAATATGATTGTCTCCCACAGTCACTGTTACCTTATATATTCTTCCAGAGTGCATACTATATGCACTCTTTTGTACATTGCTATTTTCATGTTTTGGTGTATCGGAGGTTATTCTATATCAGTACATAAAGGGTCTTCTTTTTTTCTCTTTTTTTTCTGGTTGTAGAGTTTTCATTAATTCATTCAGCCAACACTGAGTGTCCATGATGTGCTGACAGTACTATTGTATATTCTAGGGCTCTAGGGGTTCAACAAACCAGACAGAAATTCCTGACCCCAGTGGAACATACTGAGTGTTCTAGTATTCCGTTTTTGATGTATCATTATTTATTTAGCTAATCTCTTACCTGATGGACACGTAGGTTGTTTCCAGTCTTTTTGCTGTTACAGATAGTGCCACAGTGATTAAACTTGTATGAATACCATTTCACATGTGAGAGTTTTTCCTGTAAGATAATTCTCACAAGTGGAGTTGCTGGGTCAGAGGGTAAATACAAGGGAATTTGTCAGCTGTGTCACACAAGAATGATTATAGCTATATTGAAGTATTTTGTACATGAAAGCTGCTCATGGTTTTGATTTGAGGACTGTGGATTGTATTTTGGGTTAAGTAAATTTTTGGATTAGGTTAAGGTAGGTTAGCATTCAATGCCTACTAGATTGAAGGCAAAAGGAGAAGTGGGTGGCAGAGAATGAGATGGTTACATAGTATCACTGATTCAATGGACATGAATTTGAGCAAACTCTGGGAGATAGTGGAGGACAAAGGAACCTGGCGTGCTGCATGCAGTCCATGGGGTCACAAAGAGTCAGACATGACTTATGACTGAGCAACAACTACGTGCCCAGCTCTGTGTTACAGTGCTGGTCATACAGTGGTGTACAGTTAGATATGATCCCTGCCCTCAGAATTGGCATTGATGAGACACATTTTAGTTCAAATAAACACTCAGATAAATGTGTAGTTACAAACCTACAGGTTGAAAGAGCAAGCATAAGAAAGGGAGCAGATCTAGGTGGGTTGGTGAGTGGATGGTTCAGTAGTCAAAGACCTTTCTTGAGGAAGTGAAATTGTTGCTGAGGTTTAAGTGACATGTAGGTGTTAATTTGTGGAGGACTGTGTTTGTATATAGAGTATTTTGGGGTGAGGGAAAATTCAGGGCCTTGTTTTTCAATGAAGAAACACCTTGCCTTAGTCTCTTACAGGTTTATTTATAAAGGTATTTATTTGTTTGGCTGCGCTGGGTCCTCATTGCAACATGTGGGATCTTTTTGTTGTGGCATGCAAACTGTTAGTTGTGGCAAGTGGGATCTAGTTCCCTGACCAGGGCTTGAACCGGGCCTCTGCCTTGGGAGCTCAGTCTTAGCCATTGAACCACCAGGGAAGCCCTGTTTACTTATTTTTTGTAAAGTCTTCGTTTCCTTATCTGTAAAATAAAGGAACTTTTAAACGTTTATTTATTATTAAGAACTTAAGATAATGTATGTTAAGATAAAGTTTCTGGAACCCTGCCTAGCACATGTTAAATGCTCAAAAAATAGTTTCTGCTGTTTGTATAGATGTCATGTTGCTTTCTACAAACCTGGGCTTACACAATGCCATTAATACTATTAAAGTATATCTGTATTTTGCCAGCTTTTTTTGTAAACCAGTATTTTGTTAGTTTAATACAGTTCATAATGGTGTCTAGAAGTCACTTTAAAATTTATTTTTTTAGTTGCTAGCAAGCTATATGCATTTTTCCATATTAAATATTTATATCCTAATTTATAATTTTATTGTTCAGAATGTGCTTTATGTACATTTGTGGTCATTTCTATGACTGATTCAGTAATAACCCATTGTAATTTATTACTTATTTTACATTATTTTCCTGCCTTTTGTTTGTTTTGGTAGATTACTGTATCTTATTATACATTCAGATTTGAGATACTTGATTCCTTTTATCTAAGTTATAATGCTGTCCATTTTTTTGTTTGTTGAATCTTCTAAAGAAAATTGTCCATTTTCAGACTTACTTGGAATCTACTAAGATAATATGGGTTTTTTTGTTTAAACTTTTAGAAATTTTATTTATTTATTTTTATTTTTACTTTACAATATTGTATTGGTTTTGCCATACAGCAGCATGCATCCGCCACAGGTATACACATGTTCCCCATCCTGAACCCCCCTCGCACCTCCCTCCCCATACCATCCCTCTGGGTCATCCCAGTGCACCAGCCCTAAGCTTCCTGTATCCTGCATCAAACCTGGACTGGCGATTCGTTTCTTATGTGATATTATACATGTTTTAATGCCATTCTCCCAGATACATGGTTTTGAATCATTATTAATTTGCCTATCTTATTTAGTTGACCTTAGTATTTCTTAGAGGGTATTCCTTTTCTATTTTTGGTAAAATCTCTTTAGTATATTTGAATTCTTCTAATTTGATTCTTTGGGGATTTTTCACTTTCATTAGTAACTTTTGCTAATTTTTAGCACAGTATCATATGACTTGTTAACTGTTTTGAGACATAGTATATACACACACACACACTTGGTGCCAGTACCTATGCTGGAAGTCCCATCAAGGTAGGGATTTTCATCACTTTTGTTCCCTGATGTGTCCCTAGTGTCTGTTATGTAGTAAGTACTTAAAGCATATTATTAGGTGAATATTCATTATAATATATGGATAAGTTATTTATTTTGAGATTATTGTAGATTCACATGTAGTTGTAAGAAATAATATACAAACTGTGTACCCTGACCCAGTTTCCCTTAATCATAATGTCTTGTAAATAAAACCAGGATATCTCATTGATAAAGATAAAAACCATTTCCATCACCACAAAGATTTTTCCTGTATTTCTTGTACAGTCACACCCACTTTCCTCTTGATTCCACTCTGTCCCTCCTTCACCCTTGGCAAGCACTAATGTTCTCATGCTCTCTGTTTCCATAATTTTGTCATTTCAAGAATCTTAAATATTGTGCAACTCTGTAAAATACAATAAAAAAATAAAAGCTCACTGAAATGTACGCTTTAAATGGGTGAATGGTGTATGGTATGTGAGTTTTATCCAATAGTTGCTGTTGTTCAGTCGCCCGGTTGTGTCTGACTCTTTGTGACCCCATGGACTGCAGCACACCAGGCCTCCCTATCCTTTATCATCTCCCCAAGTTTGCTCAAGTTCATGTCCATTGCATTGGTGATGCCATATCCAGCCATCTCATCCTCATATTTCAATAGAGCTATTACCAGAGAATGTTATGTAATGTTATATAAATGGAATCAAACAATTTATAACTTTTTGGGATTTCTTTTTTCCCCTCAGCACAATTCTCTAGAGATTCAGGTTTTTGTGTGTTACCATTATTTCCTCTTATTGGTGAATATGCATGCATACATGGTATGGATGTACTGCATTTTGATTAAACATTGATCCACTGAAGGCAATCTGGAATAGTCAGTTTTTGAGTATTTCAAATAGAGCTGCTATAAATAATCATGTACAGATTTTTGTGTGAACATAAACTTTCATTCCTCTAGGATAAATGCCCAAGAACACAATTAGTGGATCATATGGTGGTTGCATGTTTTACCTTTTAAGAAAATGCCAGATCATTTCCTACGGTATCTGTACCATTTAACATTTCCACCAGCAATGTATGAGTGATCCAGTTTCTTTGTATCCTCACCAGCATTTCATGTTGTCAATTTTTAAAAATTTAAGCCATTTCAATGTGTGCAGTGATATCTGATGACTTTAATTTACATTTTACTAATGGCTAATGATGTTAAACATCTTTTCATGTGCTTGTTTAGTATCTGTATCTTCTCAGGTAAAATTAGCATCATGTCTGTTCAGTTTCTTTTGCCTATGTTTTTAAATTAGATTATTTGCTTTTTCCTTTTCAGCTTTGAGACTTCTTTATGTATTCTAGATACTACTCCTTTGTTAGATACATGATTTACAATTTTTTCCCCCCAGTCTTTGGATTCTCTTTTTGTCTTTTTAACAGTCTTTGCACAGCAAACATTTAGGATTTCTATAATGTCCACTTTATCAATTTTTCCTCTTGTGAAATGTGTTTTCAACATTAAGTCTAAGAACTCTGTCTAGCTCTGTATTCTAAATATTTTCTACCTTTTTCTGAAAGGTTTATGTTTTACATTTTGCTCTGTGAATTGGTCTCCTAGGACTGCTATGACAAATTACTACAAACTTGGTGACTTTAAAACAGAAATGAATTTTTTCACAGTTCTGTAGGATAGAAGTTTGAAATCAATTTGAGTTGGCCAAAGTCAAGGTGTTGGCAGGGCCTTGAGAAGCTGGGGGCCACATCACTCCAGTCTTGGCCTCCATCTCAGTATGGCTTTTCTTCTGTGTGTTTGTGTCAGATCTCCTTCTGCCTCTTTTACAAAGACTTGTAGCATTTGGGACCCACTTGGATAATCTCAGCTAATTTCTTCATCCCCAAGCCTTAACGGTAATCAGATCTCTTATAATATAAGGTGATACTATCTTCTCCTGGGAATTAGGAAGTGACTATATCTTTGGATGGCCATAACCCACTTTACTACAGTCTGTGATCTATTTTGAATTAACTTTATATAAAGGGGCAGTTTGAGTGGAGTTTATTTTTTTGGTCTATGGATTTCTAGTTGCTCTAGCATCATTTATTAAAAAGTCTATCTTTCCTTCATTAAGCTGTTTTTGCACCTTTGTAAATCAGTTTTGCTTTCTAAGATATATTTTTACCGGTCTTTAAGAAGTAGTTTTAGTGTCTATTTAAAGGATAGCTGTGCATAGTTACTAAGATTTGACTTAGGGTTTTTTATTTTGGGCCAAGCCACACAGTTTGCATGATCTCAGTTTCTTGACCAGGAATTGAACCCAGGCCACAGAAATGAAGGCTTGAAATCCCAACCACTAGGCCAGCAGAGAACTTCCCCAAATCTTATTCCTATTGTCACTTGTTGTATCCACCTCTGCCCCACAGTTCCCCAGTATATATCACTATTTCTTTGGTATCTTTTCAGAAGTTTTACATATACATAAGCAAATCTGAACATATATTCTTTCCCTTCCCGTAGCATAGTGTACATAAAAATTGTATTCATACTTGCTTACAGCATTTCCCTTAGGGAATATAAAATATAAATAAAGCTAAAATACTCTTTCATGGTTATTGTAATGAGTAGTGTGTACTTTTTTCAGACTAAATTAAAACTTTACATAGAGTATTCTTTCAGATGTTCACATTTGAGTTTTGCCCCAGTCCCATTTTTCCCATAAACTCTTTGATTTTTACTGGATGACTTTGCATAGTGCAGTCATTTCTAGGAATGCATGTGTAATTTTACCAGAACTGAGTCTTTCAGAGAGTAAAAGTGCTAACTTTTCTGAGTGTATTTGTGTGTAATCCCAAAGAATGCTGGTATAGAAATATTAATATCAGACAGTACAATTCAGATAGCATGATAAGAAAGAAGGTCATTTCAGTTGGAAAAAAGAAATAATCATGAACTTTTTTGCAGCCACCAACATAATTGTAGATGAGAGCTGACAATTGTTGGGAAGAATTGACAGACCTCGAATTTTTCATCCTTTTAAATGGAACCAGTTTTCACTGGGCCTTAGGAAGTCAAGTGGGCCTTAGGAAGCATCACTATGAACAAAGCTAGTGGAGGTGAAGGAATTCCAGTTGAGCTATTTGAAATCCTAAAAGATGATGCTGTGAAAGTGCTGCACTCAATATGCCAGCACATATGGAAAACTCAGCAGTGGCCACAGGATTGGAAAAGGTCAGTTTTTATTCCAATCCCAAAGAAAGGCAATGCCAAAGAGTGTTCAAACTAACACACAATTGTACTCATCTCACACGCTAGCAGAGTAATGCTCAAAATTCTCCTAGCCAGGCTTCAACAATACATGAACCATGAACTGTCAGATGTTCAAGCTGGATTTAGAAAAGGCAGAGGAACCAGAGGTCAAATTGCCAGTATCCGTTGGATCATAAAATAAGCAAGTGAGTTCCAGAAAAACGTCTCCTTTATTGACTATGCCAAAGCTTTTGATTGTGTGGATCACAACAAACTGTGGAAAATTCTGAAAGAGATGGGAATACCAGACCACCTTACCTGCCTCCTTAGAAATCTATATGCAGGTCAAGAAGCAACAGTTAGAACCAGACATGGAACATCAGACTGATTCCAGATTGGGAAAGGGGTACATCAAGGCTGTGTATTGTTACCCTGCTTATTTAACTTATATCTAGAGTACATTATGCGAAATGCCGAGCTGGATGAAGCACAAGCTGGAATCAAAATTGCTGGGAGAAATATCAATAACCTCAGATATGCAGATGACACCACCCTTATGGCAGAAAGTGAAGAGGAACTAAAAAACCTCTTGATGAAAACGAAGGAGGAGAGTAAAAGAGTTGGCTTAAAGCTCAACATTCAAAAAACTAATATCATGACATCCAGTCCCATCAGTTCATGCGAAATAGATGGGGAAACAATGGAAACAGTGATAGACTTTATTTTTTTGGTCTCCAAAATCACTGCAGATGGTGACTGCAGCCATGAAATGATAAGATGTATGCTCCTTGGAAGAAAAGCTATGACCAACCTACACAGCATATTAAAAATCAGATATTACTTAGCTGACAAAGGTCTGTATGGTCAAATCTATGGTTTTTCCAGTAGCCATGTGCGGATGGACCCTGGTGGTCTGCAGTCCAGGGGGTTGCTAAGAGTCGGACACGACTGAGCGACTTCACTTTCACTTTTATGCATTGGAGAAGGAAATGGCAACCCACTCCAGTGTTCTTGCCTGGAGAATCTCAGGGACGGGGGAGCCTGGTGGGCTGCCGTCTATGGGGTTGCACAGAGTTGGGCATGACTGAAGTGACTTAGCAGCAGTAGCAGCATGTATGGATGTGACAGTTGAACTATAAAGAAAGCCGAGCACCAAAGAATTGATGCTTTTGACTTGTGGTGTTGGAGAAGACTCTTGAGAGTCCCTTGGACTGCAAGGAGATCAAAGTAGTCCATCTTAAAGGAAGTCAGTCCTGAATATTCATTGGAAGGACTGATGTTGAAGCTGAAACTCTACTACTTTGGCCACTTCATGCAAAGAACTGACTCATTGGAAAAGACCCTGGTACTGGGAGAAATTGAAGGAGGAGGAGAAGGGGACGACAGAGAATGAGATGGTTGGATGGCATCACCAACTCGATGGACATGAGTTTGAGCAAGCTCTGGGTGATGGTGATGGACAAGGAGGCTTGGCGTGCTGCAGTCCATGGTGTCACAAAGAGTCAGACATGACTGAGGATAATTACCTTACAGTATTGTGGTTTTTGCCACATATTGACATGAATCAGCCACGGGTGCACATTTGACCCCCCGCTATCTGGAATCCCCCTTCTACTTCCTCTCCACCACATTCCTCTAGGTTGCCCCAGAGCACCGGCTTTGAGTACCCTGCTTCATGCATTGAACTTGCCTTGGTCATCTCTTTTACATATGGTAATATGCATGTTTCAGTAATATTCTCTCAAATCATTCCACCCTTGCCTATCCCAAAGTCCAAAAGTCTGTTCGTTACATCTGTGTCTCTTTTGCTGCCTTGTATATAGGATCGTTGTTACCATCTTTCTAAATTCCATATATATGCATTAATATGCTGTATTGGTATTTCTCTTTCTGACTTACTTCACTCTGTACAATAGGATCCAGTTTCATCCACTTTATTAAAACTGATTCAAATGCATTCCTTTTTATAGCTGAGTAATATTCCATTGTGTATATGTACCCGCTTAGCCATTCATCTGCCCATGGATATCTAGGTTGCTTCCATGTCTTAGCTGTTGTAAACGGCTCAATGAACTGTTTATAAGTGCTCAATGAACATTGGGGTACATTTGTGTTTTGGTTCTGGTTTCCTCGGTGTGTATGCCCAGCAGTGGGATTGCTGGGTTGTATGGAAGTTCTATTTACAGTTTTTTAAGGAATCTCCACACTGTTCTCCATAGTGGCTATACCAGTTTGCGTTCCCAACAGCAGTGTAAGAGGGTTGCCGTCTCTCCAGCATTTATTGTTCGTAGACTTTTGATGGCGGCCTTTCTGACTGTTGTGAGATGATACCTCATTGTGGTTTTCATTTGCATTTCTCTAATAATGATTGATGTTAAGCATCTTTTCATGTGTTTATTAGCCATCTGTATGTCTTCTTTGGAGAAATGTCTTTAGTTCTTTGGCCCACTTTTTTGATGGGGTTCGTTTTTCTGGTGTTGAGCTGCATGAGCTGCTTGTATACTTTGGAGATTAATTCTTTGTTGGGTGTTTCATTTGCTATTATTTTCTCCCATTTGGAATGCTGCATTTTCACCTTGCTAATAGTTTCCTTTGCCGTGCAAAAGCTCTTAAGATTAATTAGGTCGGGAATGGCAAACCACTTCAGTATTCTTGCCTTGAGAACCCCATGAACAGTATGAAAAGGCAAAATGATAGGATACTGAAAGAGAAACTCCCCAGGTCAGTAGGTGCCCAATATGCTACTGGAGATCAGTGGAGAAATAACTCCAGAAAGAATGAAGGGATGGAGCCAAAGCAAAAACAATACCCAGCTGTGGATGTGACTGGTAATAGAAGCAAGGTCTGATGCTGTAAAGAGCAATATTGCATAGGAACCTGGAATGTCAGGGCCATGAATCAAGGCAAATTGGAAGTGGTCAAACAAGAGATGGCAAGAGTGAATGTCGACATTCTAGGAATCAGCGAACTGAAATGGACTGGAATGGGTGAATTTAACTCAGATGACCATTATATCTCCTACTGCGGGCAGGAATCCCTCAGAAGAAATGGAGTGGCCATCATGGTCAACAAAAGAGTCCGAAATGCAGTACTTGGATGCAATCTCAAAAACGACAGAATGATCTCTGTTCGTTTCCAAGGCAAACCATTCAATATCAGAGTAATCCAAGTCTATGTCTCAACCAGTAATGCTGAAGAAGCTGAAGTTGAACGGTTCTATGAAGACCTACAAGACCTTTTAGAACTAATACCCAAAAAAGATGTCCTTTTCATTATAGGGGACTGGAATGCAAAAGTAGGAAGTCAAGAAACACCTGGAGTAACAGGCACATTTGGCCTTGAAATACGGAATGAAGCAGGGCAAATACTAATAGAGTTTTGCCAAGAAAATGCACTGATCATAACAAACACCCTCTTCCAAAAACACAAGAGAAGACTCTATACATGGACATCACCAGATGGTCAACACTGAAATCAGACTGATTATATTCTGTGCAGCCAAAGATGGAGAAGCTCTATACAGTCAGCAAAAACAAGACCGGGAGCTGAGTGGCTCAAATCATGAACTCCTTATTGCCAAATTCAGACTGAAATTGAAGAAAGTAGGGAAAACCACTAGACCATTCAGGTATGACCTAAATCAAATCCCTTATGATTATACAGTGGAAGTGAGAAATAGATTTAAGGGCCTAGATCTGATAGATAGAGTGCCTGATGAACTATGGAATGAGGTTTGTGACATTGTACAGGAGACAGGGATCAAGACCATCCCCATGGAAAAGAAATGCAAAAAAGCAAAATGGCTGTCTGGGGAGGCCTTACAAATAGCTGTGAAAAGAAGAGAAGTGAAAAGCAAAGGAGAAAAGGAAAGATATAAACATCTGAATGCAGAGTTCCAAAGAATAGCAAGAAGAGATAAGAAAGCCTTCTTCAGTGACCAATGCAAAGAAATAGAGGAAAACAACAGAATGGGAAAGACTAGGGATCTCTTCAAGAAAATCAGACATACCAAAGGAACATTTAATGCAAAGATGAGCTCGATAAAGGACAGAAATGGTATGGACCTAACAGAAGCAGAAGATATTAAGAAGAGATGGCAAGAATACACAGAAGAACTGTACAAAAAAGATCTTCACGACCCAGATAATCACGGTGGTGTGATCACTGGCCTAGAGCCAGACATCCTGGAATGTGAAGTCAAGTGGGCCTTAGAAAGCATCACTACGAACAAAGCTAGTGGAGGTGATGGAATTCCAGTTGAGCTATTCCAAATCCTGAAAGATGATGCTGTGAAAGTGCTGCACTCAATATGCCAGCAAATTTGGAAAACTCCGCAGTGGCCACAGGACTGGAAAAGGTCAGTTTTGATTCCAGTCCCAAAGAAAGGCAATGCCAAAGAATGCTCAAACTACCACACAATTGCGCTCATCTCACACGCTAGTAAAGTAATGCTCAAAATTCTCCAAGCCACGCTTCAGCAATACCTGAACCGTGAACTTCCTGATGTTCAAGCTGGTTTTAGAAAAGGCAGAGGAACCAGAGATCAAATTGTCAACCTCTGCTGGATCATGGAAAAAGCAAGAGAGTTCCGGAAAAAACATCTATTTCTGCTTTATTGACTATGCCAAAGCCTTTGGCTGTATGGATCACAAGAAACTGTGGAAAATTCTGAAAGAGATGGGAATTCCAGACCACCTGATCTGCCTCTTGAGAAATTTGTATGCAGGTCAGGAAGCAACAATTAGAACTGGACGTGGAACAACAGACTGGTTCCAAATAGGAAAATGAGTTGGTCATGGCTGTATATTGTCACCCTGTTTATTTAACTTATATGCCGAGTACAAAATGAGAAACACTGGACTGGAAGAAACACAAGCTGGAATCAAGATTGCCAGGAGAAATATCAATAACGTCAGATATGCAGATGACACCACCCTTATGGCAGAAAGTGAAGAGCAACTAAAAAGCCTCTTGATGAAAGTGAAAGTGGAAAGTGAAAAAGTTGGCTTAAAGCTCAACATACAGAAAACGAAGATCATGGCATCCTGTCCCATCAGTTCATGGGAAATAGATGGGGAAACAGTGGAAACAGTGTCAGACTATTTTTCTGGGCTCCAAAATCACTATAGGTGGTGACTGCAGCCATGAAATTAAAAGACGCTTACTCCTTGGAAGGAAAGTTATGACCAACCTAGATAGCATATTCAAAAGCAGAGACATTACTTTGCCAACAAAGATTCGTTTGGTCAAGGCTATGGTTTTTCCTGTGGTCATGTATGGATGTGAGAGTTGGACTGTGAAGTAAGCTGAGCACCAAAGAATTGATGCTTTTGAACTGTGGTGTTGGAGAAGACTCTTGAGAGTCCCTTGGACTGCAAGGAGATCCAACCAGTCCATTCTGAAGGAGATCAGCCCTGGGATTTCTTTGGAAGGAATGATGCTAAAGCTGAAACTCCAGTACTTGGGCCACCTCATGCGAAGAGTTGACTCATTGGAAAAGTCTCTGATGCTGGGAGTGATTGGGGGCAAGAGGAGAAGGGAACGACAGAGGATGAGATGGCTGGATGGCATCACTGACTCGATGGACGTGAGTCTCAGTGAACTCTGGGAGTTGGTGATGGACAGGGAGGCCTGGCGTGCTGCGATTCATGGGGTCGCAAAGAGTCGGACACGACTGAGTGACTGATATCTGATCTGATCTGATCTGATATAGAGGTTTTTTGTTTCTTTAGGTAGATTTATTCATAAATATTTTATTCTTTTCATTGCAATTGTAAATGGGATTGTTTTCTTAATATCTCTTTTTTTATTGTTAGTGTATAGGAATGTGAGGCATTTCTGTGTATTAATTTTATATCCTGTAATTTTAGTATATTTATTGATTAGCTCTAGTAATTTTTTGGTGGTATCTTTAAGGTTTTCTCTGTAGAGGATCATGTCCTCTGCAAACACTGAGAGTTTTGCTGCTTCTATTCCACTCTGGATTCCTTTTATTTCTTTTTCTTCTCCGATTGCTGTGGCTAGGACTTCTAAAACTATGTTGAATAGTAGTGGTGAGCGTGGGCTCCCTTGTCTTGTTCCTAAATTTAGAGAAAATGCTTTCAATTTTTTGCCATTGAGGATAATGTTTGCTCTGGGTTTTATTATATTGAGGTGGAGGCTTCCCTCATAGCTCAGTTGGTAAAGAATCTGCCTGCAGTGCAGGAGACCTGGGTTTCATTCCTGGGTTGGGAAGATCATGTGGAGGAGAGAATGGCGACCCATTCCAGTATTCTTGCCTGGAGAACCCCATGGACAGAGGAGCCTGGCAGGCTACAGTCCATGGGATCACAAGAGTTGGACACGACTTAATGAGTAAACCACCACCATGTTCCTTCTATGCCTGCCTTCTGGAGAGTTTTTATTATAAATGGGTGTTGAATTTTGTCAAAGGCTTTCTCTGCATCTATTGAGTTAATCATATGGTTTTCATTTTTCAATTTGTTAATACGTTGTATCACATTGATTGATTTGTGAATATTGAAGAATTCTTGCATCCCTGGAATAAGGCCCTCTTGGTCATGATGTATGATCTTTTTAATATGTTGCTGGATTCTGTTTGCTAGAATTTTGTTGAGGATTTTTGCATCTTTGTTCATCAATGATAATGGCCTGTAGTTTTCTTTTTTCGTGGCATTCGTTACAAATATTTGTCTGGTTTTGGTATCAAGATGATGGTGGCCTCATAGAATGAGTTTGGGAGTTTGCCTTTCTCTGCAGTTTTCTGGAAGAGTTTGATTAGAATAGGTGTTAGCGTTTCTCTAAATTTTTGATAGAATTCACTTGTAATCCCATTTGGTCCTGGACGTTTGTTTGTTGGAAGATTTTTGATTACAGTTTTGATGTCTGTGCTTGTGATTGGTCTGTTTAGATTTTCTGTTTCTTTCTGGCTCAGTTTTGGAAGGTTATAGTTTTATAAGAATTTGTCCATTTTTTCCAAGTTGCCCATTTTTTGGCATATAGTTGCTCATAATAGTCTCTTATGATCTTTTGTGTTTGTGTTGTCTGTTGTGATTTCTCCATTTTTATTTCTAACTTTATTGATTTGATTCTTCTCCTTTTTTTTCCTGATGAGTCTGGCTAACAGTTTGTCTATTTTATGTATCTTCTCAAGAGTCAGCTTTTAGTTTTGTTGATCTTTGCTATAGTCTCTTTTGTTTCTTTTTCATTTACTTCTGCTCTTATTTTTATGATTTCTTTCCATTAACTTTGGGGTTCTTCTTTTCTTCCTTTTCTAGTTGCTTTACATTTGAAGTTAGGTTGCTTATTTGATGTTTCTCTTGTTTCCTGAGGTAAGCTTGTATTGCTGTGAACTTCCCTTTTAGCACTGCTTTTACTGAATCCCATAGGTGGTGTTGTGTGTTTTCGTTTTCATTTTGTTTCTGTGCATATTTTGATTTCCTTTTTGATTTCTTCTGTGATCAGTCGGTTATTCAGGAGCGTATTGTTTAGCCTCCATATGTTTGTGTTTTTTGTAGTTTTTTTTTTCCTTTCTGTAGTTGATATCTAATCTTACAACGTTGTGATCAGGAAAGATGCTTGAAATCATTTCATTTTTAAAATTTACCGTGGCTAGATTTGTGGCGCAGGATGTAATCTCTCCTGGAGAATGATCTGTGTTCACTTGAGAGAAAGGTGAAATCCACTGTTTTTGGATGAAATGCCCTGTAGATATCAACTAGATCTAATTGGTCCATTGTATCATTTAGAGCTTGTGTTTCCTTGCTAATTTTCTGTTGGTTGTTTTATCCATAGGTGTAAGTGGAGTATTAAAGTCCCCCACTATTACTATGCTACTGTTAATTTCCCCTTTCATACTTGTTAGCATTTGCCTTACATATTGAGGTGCTCCTATGTTGGGTGCATATATGTTTATAATTATTATATTATATTCTTGGGTTGATTCCTTGATCATTGTGTAGTGTCCTTCTTTGTCTCTTGTCATAGTCTTTAAAGTCTACTTTATCTGAGTATTGCTGTTCCTACTTTTTTTTGGTCTCCAATATCTTTTTCCAGCCCCTCATTTTGTCTGTATGTGTCCCTAGGTTTGAGGTGGGTCTCTTGTAGACAGCATATTGTTTTTGTATCCATTTGTTTCCCTGGTGGCTCAGTGGTAAATCATCTGCTTGCAATGCAGGAGACCTGGGTTCGATCCCTGGTTGGAAAGATAGATATGCTCAGTTGAGTATACAGTAGAGAGCCCAGATAGGCTTTTGGTTTGTTTTATTTTAGGTCCTGTTAGAAGATAATTTAGTTATTTTTATAAGTTTAAACATATTTACCCGTGTTTTTACTCCTAATTGAGAAAATTTAATTCCAGCTCAGTGAATTTTTTTCATACAGAGCACATCTGTGTATTCAACACCCATGTCAAACAACTAAACTCCAGGACTCCATCACCAGCACTTTAGAAACTCCTCACTTCTCTGAGCTGTATATCCCATTTCTTCAGGACACAGTGGTTTTGACTTTTAACAGTAGTCTTACCTGCTCTTTGATCTTTATAAGAGTAGAATCATGCACTTTGTAGTCTTTCATATCTGGCTTCCAAAGCTCAACATTGTTCATCTGAATTCATTCTCATTGCAGTATATTAGAGTTTCCATTTTGTGGATATGCTATAATGCTTATGCATTATTTTGTTGATGGACATTTATGTTGTTGGCTGTTACATATAGTGTGGCAGTGAACTTCCCAGGACATTTCTTCTGATCATATATGCAAGTCAGTTGGGTATATACTTTGGAGTGAAATTACTGGTCTGTAATTGTGTGTGCTAAGTTGATTCAGTCGTGTCTGACTCTTTGCAATCCTATGGACTGCCCACCGGGCTTCTCTGTCCATGAGATTCTCCAGGCAAGAATACTGGAGTAGGTTGCCATCCCCTTCTCCAGGGGATCTTCCTGATGTAGGGATTAAACTCTAATCTCTTGAGGTTCCTGCATGGCAGGCAGATTCTTTACTGTTGAGCCATGGGGGGAAGCCCACTGGTCTATATTAGATTCTGCCAAATGGTTGTATTAATCTTCAAAATATTCATATCAGTTTATACTTTTATAACATCGAATGCAAATTTAGGTTGGTTTCACATCATCCTCAACACTTGGTATTTTCCACTTTTTTCATTTTGGTCACTCTGGTGGGTATGTAGTGTCATCAGATTGATACTATTTTAGATATTGAATAAGTGTACTTTGAAATTGTGCTTTATTTTATTTACTCCCCCCATACAACTTTTGTTTGTACATCAGGTTTCAAAAAATCTTTTAATATTCTGTGTTTATATTTTATTTGTAGTTAATTGTTAAGTTAGCCAGCATATTGACTAATTTACTTGCTGATAGTTATTCTAACCTGCTTCATTTTGTTCACTCATGCTCCATCAATTTTATGCATGGTTATCTTTTTTGTAATGAATTTTGTTGATACGAACTTAGTTTCAATTTTTCAAAACAATAATTTTTTATGTGTATCTATTGATGGCTGTATTGGGGCTTTGTTGCTGTGAGGGCACTTTTTTCCTAATTGTGGTGAGTGGGAGCTACTCTCCAGTTGCGGTGTGCAGGCTTCTCATTGCTGTGGCTTCTCTGGTGAAGCGTGAGAAGCCATGCCTGTTCTTTGGTAGTTGCTGCACATTGACTCTTTAGTTGCGGCACATGGGCTCAGTAGTTGTGGCTCCTGGGCTCCAGAACACAGGCTTAGTAGTTGTGGCACATGGGCTTAGTTGCTCTGTGGCAGGTGGGATCTTCTTGGATCAGGATGGAACCTGTGTCTCCCACATTGGCAGGTGGATTCTTTAGCACTGAGCCACTAGGGAAGCCTGGCAGTTTCAATTTTTATTTAAAGAGAAATGTTAAGCTTAATAGTTTGGTGATGGCTTTACCTTTATCTCTTTAATTACTATTTCTTTTTGTTAGTTTACTAGACTCAGCTTCTATAACATTATTTACTCTTAGTTCTTCTGGTTCTTTGAACCTTCCTTTAAATGTTTTTATTTCTCTAGATTGTTTCTTTAGTGTTTGTCTCATCTTGTCTGCTCTCCAAATATTCCCCCTAATTTTCATATCCATCTTTCTACTTGTTTACTGGATATTGTGCATTGAGGTTTTTGTAGGTGTTTTAAATTTGTACTTTTCCGTCAAACCAACTTTTCCAGTATTTCTCAACTTGGTTAATACTGTCACCTTTTACTCACTCTTCTCTTCCAGTGTTTCTTAACTTGGTTAATACAGTTACTTTTTACTCAGTCTTCAAAATCAGAAATGCTTTTCTTTCTCATTCTCCCACAAGTAATTGTCAAAAAGTCATATTTTATTTTTTAACTTAGGACATTCCCTTCATACAGGATCATAGACACTGATAACTGTGTTTCTAAAATAGTGATCCTCTATTCCTCCTTCCTACCTCTCCCTTAATGTAGGCTGTATCATGGTCTAGACTATTGTTCCAGTTAGTCTTATGAGCTTTTTTTTGTCTGACTCTTCCTCTCCTTTTTTCTTTTTAACCGTCCCTCTGATTAAAGAATGCAACCATTGAAATAAAGAATTAAAATATGTTGTACTAAAAATTTACCAAAAAATGTAAAATTTAAGTTTTTAATTTAAACAATTAAACTTAAAGATGATGGTTTTTAAAGCTGAAAATGTCATTAAGAGTTTTGGAACACCTTCAGTAAGGATTTTGTTATTTATTGACAAGTTGCAGTTTAGAAATACAGAGCACTTATAAATTTTTCTCTCCTTTATGTCTGCGTATTATTATTATTTTTAAAAACTAGTGTTTTGACAACTGAAAAAAAAATCTCCCATCTAGTTTGTTTTGCATTTCTTTGACTCTTGTTTATGATGAGTATTTTTAATGTTTTAATGTATTGTGATCTCTTCTGTGCTACCTTAGTGATGTTACCTTATATTTATTGAGCACTTTCCTGTCAAAAATACTGTAGTAAGTGTTTTTATACATGTAATAAGACTACATGACCTGTCTTAATCCTCTGAACAAGCCTGCCAAGTATACATAGAAACATTATTGTATGTGTGAGGAAACTGATTTTAAAGAAGAGTCACTTGTTCAATGCTACATAGTTGAGAAACTCAGAGTGATATGTTATCATACTTTTATCTCTCAACTTTTGATAGTATAGATGTGAAAGATTTGTATTTGTATTTATAGGGGTTTGGATTAAATGATTCTGGACCCCAGATAGAGATGGCTGTGATTTTTATCTGTTTTTTCTAAAAGCAAGAGGTTCAGCTTTGGTATTTGTTTAGGTTAGGGGAGAAGATTTTGGTGAATTTGGTTGCAATTAGAATGTTGGTTTTATATATTTAGAACTGGATGGATTCTCAAGTATTTCTCAAATCATGTTCCATTGCATATTGTGGGAATTTTCATATATCCTGACCACAGAAGTTTGGGCATCATTTGGTTTCTGTAGCAGAGAAACCTTAATAGCTTTGAATACTTCAGTTTCTGAAAAAGTTTCTGTAGGAGACATATTCATATCTTGAAGTATATCAGTTTGAGACAAAAGCTCATGTGTGGTCCATTCTCTTATTTTGTTAGGGAAGGAAATGGAGACCCATTGTGATTAAGTGTGTCGCCTAAAAATCACACAGCTGCTAAGCAACACAGGATAGGATTCAGTCATTCTTTTGTACCATGCTTTCTCTGATTTTTCCTGTATTATGTTAAAAGTTAAAAGACTTATGTGTAGTTTCTTTTATATTCCCATCTAGTCCAGACACTAGTTTTATACTGAGAAAACTATATATATTAATATATAGTTTTAAAAATTCTAGGTTTATTCACATACAAATACCCTAGCATTATTACGTATTCATAACTGCTGTCTTTAATCATCAAAATGAAAAGAGTACTTTTTCCTATAGTAACGTGTCACATATGTTTGGTTTAGTTTTTGTAGAAAGTGTTTCCTGACTGCAATGAGAGAAAGCGGAATACATTGTCCCCTCTGTCGTGGAAATGTGACTAGAAGAGAGAGAGCATGTCCTGAACGGGCCTTAGACCTTGAAAATATCATGAGGAAATTTTCTGGTAGCTGCAGATGCTGTGCAAAACAGGTAGAGTAAATGTGATGTAGTTCTTTGAAAGTCAAACTTCTGTTTTGAGATTTCTGATTGAATTATCTTGGTGTGTACTGTTTTGAAGAAAAATTATTTAGGTTGGGAATAGGGTAAAAAAGGCCAGAAAAGTTATGGCTGTAGATCTTTCTAGATAATAAACTTACTGAGAACAGAGACCAGAAGATAAGTCCTTGAATTTGCCATAATGTTTAGCATGGCATTTTTTCAAAATAATCACTCTTGATTTACCTACTAAATGAACTGAATGAACAAACTGCCATTTAACTCCCTTAAACCCCGTTTCTGGTACACTTTGAGCTCTTAAGTAGTTTTTCTGGTAGCATTATTACTGTCATTTTGCCTGTAGAAATGGGCCAAATGGATTATGTAGTCAAGGGGAACTCTCTAACTACCCACTCTCCTTGGATATTTATGTGTTTATCTAAAAAAATCACTAAGTATTTGGCAGAAAACTCCTTACTTTTTAAGGAACAGATGGGAAAAATCAGGTATTGGCAAATAACCGACATTAATTCTCCAATCTGGATTTTATTTTGTCTTTTGGAGACGGAGTGAAATGGTGAGAGGTAGTTAGGCTTTGAGTATATTGGTTTATTTATAGATTTATCACAGCCACTTTCTCAAACAGCAAATAAAGTCTTTGAGCAAAACCAGTTGCTGTTTTATGCATTCACACAAGACATACCTGATTTTCCATCTCTTTGAGGGAGGTGTTAACTGACAAGGCAATGAAGTGAAGTTGGAAAATATACTTGAGATTTCTGGCTCTGCTCCTTAGAGAGAAACTGAAAAATGTTCCAAGTGTTAATTTGGGAACTTGGTTTTTTAAAGCATTTTCTAACTCTGCCAGGTTACAGTAGTTAAAGAAAGAAAAATATGCCTAGTGCCATGAGGCAACTTCTTAATACTTTTAATATTATTTTGTGTCTATTAATAGTATTTTTTCAAGTATAAAATTATTTATTAATTTTGTTTATGGACTGTTGGACTCATCTCCATTTTCTCTGCATCTAATGGACAGAAACTTATTTTTAGAGTTAATTTACTTAAAAAAAATCTCTTTAAATGGATTATTTACTTACCTGTTTTTGTCTTATTTTTTTCCTCTTGTTGGCAGTGTCTCAAATCTTAATGAATTCTCTTTTAAACTAAAAGTCACAATACGTTAAAGATTTTTAAATTTTTTTTTAATATGGTGAAAATGCATAATGTAAAATAGCCTTTTCTTAGTTTTTTTTTAATAAGTGAAAGATCATGGTAAACCTTATTTTTTATATAATAAACATCTACATATACTTCCATTTGCTAAGAAAACATGATATGTATATGATATATATGTATTATATATATGTACACACATATATACACAATTTAATGAGGCATCAAGTGAACAATTAGTGCAGTATTATGAATGGTAATGTAGAAAACACACCATTTTTAAGTGTACAATACAGTGGTATTAAGTACATTCACTGCATTGTGTAACAGTCACCAGTATCTATTTCCAAAATTTTTTCATCATCCCAAACAGAAAATCTGTACCTGTTAACTTGTAACTTGCTGTTCCCCTGCCCTTCCATCTTCCCCACCCCATCTAGTAACCTATGTTCTACATTATATCTCTGAATTCTCTTCTGCCATATATAAATGGCATCATATAATGTTTGTTCTTTTGAAAGTCACATTGCTTTTTTAATCAATAATTTACAGATTAAATTCTATCGCATGAGACATCATTACAAATCTTGTAAGAAGTATCAAGATGAATATGGTGTTTCTTCTATCATTCCAAACTTTCAGATCTCTCAAGATTCAGTAGGCAACAGGTAAGCAATATTTATTTTTATAGTTAAAATGAAAATTTGGGGGAGGCTATATAAGATATTTTTTGTTTTATTTATGTGTGTTTATGTTTTTAAATTGCCTGTCTTCATAAGTTTGACACATGTTAAATTGAATCTGGGAAATTGACTTTGTGCTCATCTTAAGCTTAAGTAAAAATTATTTTAAGAAAATTTACATGTCTGAGTGAAAAACAGATTTGTGAATTGAAGGTGTTTTCTTTTGCAGCTAAAATTACTTGAAAACTAGAGGAAATCCCTTTTCAGTAAGGTGTTTGCAAACTAGAATCTTTTTATTAGTTGTTTGAAATCTTTATTTTGGTAAAACATGTCATGTAAAAGTGAGACTTGGTACTATTATTAGTTCTATGTTAGTCTCAATTCTTTTAAAGCTAGGTTTTGGTTTGATATGTATCTTATTGTATGAGGTTTATGTATATTAAACATTTTTATGAAATGTATTTTATGCATAAGAATGGCCAGAATGCACATGTGTGGTTTAAAAGTTAGTTGCAAAGCAAATCCCTGGTTATTCACTAACCCAAATCAAAAATTATATAGCATTTTCCAGCCCCTTAGAGTCTCCTTGAACTCATTTGAACTCATTTGAACCCCATACTCCCAGAGATAACCACTATCCTCTTTTTCGGGTTATTCATTCTTTTGTTTTCTTTATGGTATTATCACCCATGCGTGTATCTCTAAATGAGATGTTTAATTTTTTAAAAAATCAACAGCAAGCACACACAATTGTGTAAAGAAAGGCAGTATTGGCAGTTTTATAGAAAGACTCCCAGGAGACGATATGTTAAGCAAAGTCTTTAAGATTTTATTTTAGTAGCATTTCATTTTACATGTTGCTAATTTTCAGTAATTTAACCACTCTTAAGCACTCATAGTATAATAAAGCTTCTTCTCAACTCCTTAGTTAAAACTGTTCTGGTAAAGGTTTTTAATAATTTTTTGGTTATTTGTTTTTTAGATTACTAGTCTTTTCATTTTACTTGGCTCAGTGTCATTGGATGAAATTGGTCACTCCTATTTTGTGATTTTTTTTTCTTTTTATCCCCTTAGGTTCATTCCTTCTGATTTTTTTTTTTTTAAGTTATACTTCTGCTGTATTGGAATTACTCAACAATTTTTTATTAACTCAGTAGATTATTCTTAAGTGCAGGGATTATCTTTGTCTTGTTCAACAATCATGTCTCTGTCTCTTAGCAAAGTTCCTAGTGTATGATTTGGGCAGTCATTACTTGTTAAATAACTCAGTTTTCTTCTCATGAGACTTGCCTTCTTCCCTCTTATTCCCCAGATCCTGCTGGTCATAGGTAATAGCAGTATTCTTTATCTGTATTCTTCTTCTACCCTACTGTCTCTTCCCCATCAAGTCTCCATCATCTCTCACTTGAACAACAGAGTATTCTTTTACTTGGTGGTCCTCCACTAGTCTGTTCTGCATGCTGTTGTCAAAGTGTATTTCAGAAGTGTAGCTCTGACCTTTTTCTCTTTGTAGCTTCCCTCTGTACCTTGTCAATGACTTCCCATGCCCCATAGCAGTGTTCCTCATCCTGAATTCCATGAACTACCTAAACTGCCATTGTGTGTGTATGTACTATGTGTGCATTTTTCTGGAGAGAGAATATCAAAATTCTCAAGGAGTTCAATGATCTAATTCAGCAACTAGCTTAATAAGACAAAATCCTTTATTCTAAAGCCCTTTCTTATTTGCACTCACATTTCTTTTTTAGTCTTTGTCCTTCTTGGTTACTCATTACTGCATCATATGCCTTAGCTATGTTGAATTATTCCCACCATATCCTTTCCATTCTTGAGAAACAGAATAACTTAGTTGTTAAATATGAAGGCTTGGAACCAGACTGCCTGGGTACCAGACTCTTTCCTTTACTAATTGTATGAGTTTGGCAAGAAAGTATACCTCAGTTTTCTCATTTGGTTGAAAGAGAAAGGGGTAGTGATGATACTACTAAACACCTTATTGGATTGGGAGTCAATAAATAGGTCAATACAAGTAAAACAATGAATGTTAAGCTTTTTTTTTTTCTTTCTTGTTTGCTGTTTTGGTCACACCATGCAGCTTGTGGAATCTTAGTTCCTTGACCAGGGATTGAACCTGCAGTCTCAGCAGTGAAAGTCCCAGAGTCCTAACCACTAGTTTTGAAAGTTTCTCAGTCGTGTCTGACGCTCTGCGACCCCATGGGCTTAGTCCCTGGAATTCTCCAGGCCAGAATACTGGAGTGGGTATCCTTTCCCTTCTCCAGGGGATCTTCCCAATCCAGGAATCAAACCCAGGTTTCCCACATTGCAGACAGATTCTTTACCAACTGAGCCACAAGGGAAGCCCCCTAACCACTGGACCTCCAGAGAGTTTCCTAAATATTAGTTTTAAATTATCATCATCATCATAATCATCGTCATTGCCTCACCTCCACACTTTCGCCACCATTCTAACCCATACACTTTGTCAGCTAGTGGACTTTTTCTTCTCTTAGAAAACTTAGACCAAGTGTTAGTTACTCTGAAGTCTTTCTTGTTTACTTGTCTGTCTTTTTTTAATCTAGTATTAATAGAATGGGCTTCCTAGTCTTATTCATGATGTTTATATCCTGTGCATTTGTTTTGGATGTATAATGTGAGGTAGGAAAAGTTTTCCCCAGGTGATAACCATTTGTCCTAGTACCATTCATTGAGGAGTCCATTGTTTCCCACTGATTTCTTTCTTTTTTTTTTTTCACTGTGTGTCTGCTAGGTACCACATATTTTATTTATTTATTTATTTTATTTTATTTTATTTTTAAACTTTACAATATTGTATTAGTTTTGCCAAATATCGAAATGAATCTACCACAGGTATACCTGTGTTCCCCATCCTGAACCCTCCTCCCTCCTCCCTCCTCATACCCTCCCTCTGGCTCGTCCCAGTGCACCATCCCCAAGCATCCAGTATCGTGCATCGAACCTGGACTGGCAACTCGTTTCATACATGATATTATACATGTTTCATTGCTATTCTCCCAAATCTCCCCACCCTCTCCCTCTCCCACAGAGTCCATAAGACTGATCTATACATCAGTGTCTTATACTTAACTGGCAGGGGAGATACCATGATCACGAAGGTGGTTTTCCCAGGGCGAGGCTTACCCATTGCACTCCCACTGATTTCTGATGCCATTTTGGTCCTATACATCTCTATTCTGTTGTGTTGCTTCATTTATTCCTCAAGAACCATGTTACATTAATTATTGTGGCTTCAACAATAGGTTTTAATATCAGATCAGGTAGGGAAAGTTCTCCTTATTGTACTTATTAAATTGTTTCTCTTATTTTTAGCTCTTTGCTATTCCACATGAATTTTAGGATCAGACTTTTGAGCTTCCAAAAAATCTCTGTAGAGATTTTAATTGGCAGCATTGTTTGAATTTACTGAAATTGTATATTAATTTGGAGAGAACTGGCATCATATGATACTTATTTTTCCCACCGTTTCCCATCTGTTTGTCTCTCCATTAAAAAAAATGCACTAAAAGAAGTCCATTTAGAGCACACATGAATATGTTCTAGTATATCGTTTCCTGGCTTCCCAGGTCGTGCTAGTGGTAAAGAACCTGCCTGCCAGTGCAGGAGACTCAAGAGACATGGGTTCAATGCCTGTGTTGGGAAGACCCCCTGGAGAAGGAAATGTCAACCCACTCCAGTGTTCTTTCCTGGAGAATCCCATGGACAGAGGAGCCTGGTGGGCTAGAGTCCTTGAGGGATGGCAAAGAGTTAGACACAACTGAGCGCACACACACACACATCTTTTCCTAGTAGTAGTGACAGTGAAAATGTTAGTTGCTAGGAAAGCCTTTAGTTTTTGTTGCTGTACAAATAGATCTTTTTTTCTTGTTTTGTAATCTAAATGGCTATTACTAGTGAATAGGAATATTAAGGATTTTTATGTAATTTTGTATTTAGAAACCTTGGTGACTAGTTGTAATAGTTCTAAATAATTTTCCTGTGTATTCTTTTGGATTTATTACATAGAAACTTATTTAGTTTGTCAGTGCAATTTTGTTTCTTACTGCTTTATTTCATACTTGATTTATTGCATTAAATAGGATCTTTATCAGTATTAAATAACAGGTACCTTTTAAAAATTCTTGATTTTAGTGGTAATGTGTCTAAAATTTTATTATTAAGTATAGTTTACTACTTAATGAACTACTATAGTTTTTTAACATAGATATTCTTCATCTGTTCTGTGGTTTCTGTCATCCTGAATTTTAAGATTTCTCCATTGAATAGTTCTTACTCAAATTAGAATCTTTAATGTGATTATAAAAGTATATGTGTCTGGCTCCATTCCCAGATAGTCTGCTATTTAAGTTTAGGCATTGTATTTTTAAAAGCATTGTGGGTGATCAGAGGGTTTTTTGCTTTTGTTTCCATTTATGGAGGTTGAATTTTATTGAATGGTTTTTCTGTATCAGATAAAATGATTGTTTTTTAAAAATTGATATATGGTTTCCAGTAATAGATATTCTGTTGTTGAGCTCATTCGTACGTTTCTAGAATATATGAGTAGGCAACCAGTAGTAGTGTAGGCATGATATAGTCAGGAAGGGCTAGAACGATGATGATAACTAAGTAATAATGGAAAGTAGAGAAACTGTAAGAGGAGGTAGAGGGGAAAAGCATTTTAAAAGGGCATTAACTTTGATATTAAAGTGCTTCAAATTGGAAGTTTTGTGATGCGTATCCTACCAGTGAAAAAAATTGAGAATATACTCCCAGTATATGTGTGTTTAAGGTTAAGCATGTATTTTATAGTACTGATTGATACTTTATTTTATAAAACATGCAAATGCTTAAGATGAAAAAGGTACTTTAAAGAGAAGTTTGCACAGCAGAAACCATCACAAAATTTTTAAGCAATTTTCCACCAATTAAAAAATAAGTTTGCTTTGTTTAATGGTATAAAATATTTTCATTCTTAAAGTTTTAATACTGTTTTTATTGAAAACAATATTGCTGACTCTGATTTCTAAAATTTCTTAAAATCTTGATTTAATACAGTGACAATAATTTAAAGATTTGGATTTAGATCCAAATCTTTAGATTATTGATACTTGGTCTTGATGACTATCATGGCTGAAAAAGATAGCTACAACACACAAAATAACAGATCCAAATGGAAGAAATATGTCATAGGTTGAGATTCCTATATTTTTAAATCCTGTTTGATAAATCTCAGAAGGGCTTTTGTTGAAATTTTTATCTTTTTTGATGTTATAGTTCTTATAAACCATTTGGAAGTTTTTATAATGTTTTATAAGGGTATGTTCAAAACCCAATGATTATATTTATTTGGAAGATTTGAAAACAGTTTAAAAATCTGTTACCAAGTATAGATATGAGACTTAAAAAAACAAGTGACATCCTGTTTTTGCTAAAGTCATAACATCCTTTTAATGAATGTAATCTCCATAGTTTAAATTTATTTTATTTATTTTTTTATTTTAAAAGCAGTTTTTAGTTTCTACCTTTAGCTGCAGAAACAGATTAATAACTGCTAAAAAGATATAAAATAATGGTTAGTAGTCTTCTAAAAAGCTTCTGAAATCAGGGAAGCTTCCTTGTGGAGAATATGTGTGGAGACACAACAACAGTATTTTCCCAGAAGGGAAATGACTGTCACTGGAGAACATCTGTTAGGTAGATGATACAGTAACAGTATTGCTTGTCATTCTGTTAAAAGAAAAATGAATAATCAGTTTTCTAAGCTTTACAACTCTTTAACTCATACTCAGATGTAAGCAAAGCTCTTGTGTGGTACAGTTTTTTGGTCCACTGCCTATCTCATTTTTATTTTAATGTTTCTGCTATTGAAAGGTCTTGTTTTTATAAAATTGACTACATTGATGAAATTCTGTAATGCATAGGTGACAATCCCCATAGCATGCCCACCTTTCTCAGGATTTTCTCTAATACTGCAAGTGACACACGACACTGGCATGGGGTCTGAGTGAGGACATCAAGTTATTCTCTATGTTAAATGTCAGAAGGCCTAGTTCCTTTTTGGAAAATATAAACAGTGAACATTCAAATATTTTCTTAACCTGCTCCATTTTGGATGCTGCAACCCTAAGCTATGTGCTAGTTACAAGCCAGAAAGTTCACAAATTCTTGATCCTGCCCCAGCATTCAAAAACTTACTAGTCCAGGTAGAGGTAGAGTCTCTTAATTTGAAAGTCTAAAGGACCTGGGGAAATATTCATGCTGTGGATTTAATATAATTCTGCAGAATTCTGTATTCTCTATACTTTTGTAACTATATCTAATTTAAGTTTTAGAGGATATGATAAGGACATCATAAGCAGTCTTCTTACCAGAATTTATTTAAAAAATAATTAATGCCATAATTATATCATAGTTCAGAACTATTTGAAGTTCAGGCTTTTCAAACAAATTCAGACTAGTTGTCTTCATTAGCACGTAATGAATCTGTATCGTGCTTTATTACTTGAGGTATTAACTTCTCTTCCCTCCCCCACCCCCCACCAATTATTCTTTAGTAACAGGAGTGAAACATCTGCATCTGATAACATAGAAACTTACCAAGAGAATACAGGGTAAGCTTTGGAAATTTCTATTACTTTAGTAAATAATACCTATCACTTTGTACTGATGGATTTTTATTTTTTTAATTTATTTTTATTTTAATTAAAAAAATTATTTATTTTAGTTGGAGGCTAATTACTCTACAACACTGTGGTGGTTTTTGCCATACATTCACATGAATCACATGTGTCCCCCATCCTGAACCCCCCTCCCACCTCCCTCCCCATTCTGTCCCTCAGGGTCATCCCAGTGCACCAGCCCCGAGCACCCTGTTTCATGCGTCAAACCTAGACTGGCAATCTGTTTCACATATGATAATATACATGTTTAAATGCTATTCTCTCAAATCATCCCACCCTTGCCTTCTCCCACAGAGTCCAAAAATCTCTTTATATCTGTGTCTCTTTTGCTGTCTCGCATATAGGATCATCGTTACCATCTTTCTAAATTCCATATATATGCGTTAATATACTGTATTGGTGTTTCGCTCTGTATAATAGGCTCCAGTTTCATCGACCTCATTAGAACTGATTCAAATGCATTCTTTTTAATAGCTGAGTAATATTCTACTGTATATATGTACCACAGCTTTCTTACCTGTTTGTCGAAATCAATTCCCCTAAAGTCAGGAACAAGACAAGGATGCCCACTCTCACCACTACTATTCAACATAGTTTTGGAAGTTTTAGCCACAGCAATCAGAGAAGAAAAAGAAATAAAAGGAATCCAGATAGGAAAAGAAGTAAAACTCTCACTGTTTGCAGATGACATGATCCTCTACGTAGAAAACCCTAAAGACTCCACCAGAAAATTACTAGAGCTAATCAATGAATGTAGTAAAGTTGCAGGATACAAAATTAACACAGAAACCCGTTGCATTCCTATACACTAACAATGAGAAAACAGAAAGAGAAATTAAGGAAACAATTCCATTCACCATTGCACCAAAAAGAATAAAATACTTAGAAGTAAAGCTACCTAAAGAAACAAAAGACCTATGTATAGAAAACTATTAAACACTGATGAAAGAAATCAAAGATGACACAAATAGATGGAGAAATCTACCATGTTCATGAATTGAAAGAATCAATATACTGAAAATGAGTATACTACCCAAAGCAATCTATAGACTCAATGCAGTCCCTATCAAGCTACCAATGGTATTTTTCAGAGAACTAGGACAAATAATTTCACACTTTGTGTGGAAATACAAAAAAACCTCGAATAGCCAAAGCAGTCTTGAGGAAGAAGAATGGAACTGGAGAAATCAACCTGCCTGACTTCAGGCTATACTACAAAGCTACAGCCATCAAGACCAGTATGGTACTGGCACAAAGACAGAAATATAGATCAGTGGAACAAAATAGAAAGCCCAGAAATAAATCCACACATCTATGGACACCTTATATTTGACAAAGGAAGCAAGAATATACAATGGAGAAAAGACAGTCTCTTTAACAAGTGGTACTGGGAAAACTGGTCAACCACTTATAAAAGAATGAAACTAGAATACTTTCTAACACCATATACAAAAATAAACTCAAAATGGATTGAAGATCAAAATGTAAGACCAGAAACCATAAAACTCCTAGAGGAAAACATAGGCAAAACACTCTGACGTAAACCATAACAGGATCCTCTATGACCCACCTCCCAGAGTAATGTAAATAAAAGCAAAAATAAACAAATGGGACCTAATTTAAGCTTTTGCACTATGAAGGAAACTATAGGCAAGGTGAAAAGACAGCCTTCAGAATGGGAGAAAATAATAGCAAATGAAGAAACTGACAAAGAATTAATCTCAAAAATATAAAAGCAACTCCTGCAGCTCAATTCCAGAAAAATAAATGACCCAATCAAAAAATGGGCCAAAGAACTAAATAGACATTTCTCCAATGATGGATTTTTAAATTAAAATTTTTAAATTGTTAAGTCTTCAGACATAATGCTGGTATTTAGCAGTTTAGAAAGGCATCAGTTGCTTTACGGATCCAGTTAAATTGGAAGTAGTTAGCTTTTCTGTGTCACTGTGGTCAGGTTTCTTCCATGCATAATTTATGCAAAGTTGTCGATATTGAACTGTCCCTTGCTGAAATTAAGGGATTAAAAGGTATTGATGTATGATCCTCAAAATATTTTGAAATGTTGATCATTCTGATAATTGATGTTTTCATTTTTCTGTGAATTTTGTGTGTATATTCTTAGAAACTAGGATAAATTAAAGTTATATACCATATTTATGGAAGTCTTTAAAAAATTTTAATTTCCTAGATATGGTGTTTCCATACTGGGACACCATGGAATATTTAAAATTTTCAAGGGATATACAGTGATATATACTGGTTACATTAATGACTGAATTAAGTTGTTCAGATCTCCTTAATAAATGGGACAACTGGGTTTGTTTTTCTTTTTGTTAAGGCCTATTTTAGAGGCACCATGAAAAAGTTTCCTAGACAATAAGAGAACTGTAAACTGAGATTGTTTGGGAATATCTCTTGTAGGTTATTTATTGAAAACATAGTTTTCAAAAAATGAGAGAATCTTTGATTTGATCAAAGATTTAGTTTAATAATTGTAACTTTTAAAGAAAGAAATAATAATTGATCAAAAAATAGGAGTACATCATTCTTACATTACAATTTCAAATTCAGTATGCTTACTTTAAAATTGTTTTTTAGTTCTTCTGGGCATCCTACTTTTAAGTGTCCCTTGTGTCAAGAATCAAATTTTACCAGACAGCGTTTACTGGATCATTGTAACAGTAATCACCTATTTCAGATAGTTCCTGTGGTAAGTATGTGTGTTTACGACAGTCTTCTGTTTAAGGAATGCTGTTCTATTTATTTCCCTTCATGTGTACAAGGGACAGTGGTTAATTTAAATTTGGATGGGACATTATCAGTAAGGTATATTTTGTCATCAAAAGATTGATAACTATGAAGCAAAATGAGATACTTAAAATTCTAGTAACTAGAAACTTCCCTGGCAGTCCAGTGGTTAAGACTCACCTTCCAGTGTGAGGTGGGTAGGGGTTCGATCCCTGGTCTGGGGTCTCTGAGATCCCACATACCTTATGGCCAAGAAACCAAAACATAAAACAGAAGCATATTGTAATAAATTCAGTAAAGACTAAAAATTGTCCACATCAAAACAAAAAAATCTTATTTAAAAAAAATCCCAGTAACTAACTTATAAGAAGAGAGAGGCTTATTGTGAGGGTAAAGTAAGAGAAGAGCAAAGTAAGGAAAAGAGCAAAGTAAGGAAAGGTGAACTGAGGACTCATTACCGAGGGGTAGCTTTGTAAATTGTATCTTTGCAGAATGGTGGTTCTAGTGGTAAAGAACCCGCCTACCAATGCAGGAGACATTAGAGACGTGGGTTTGATCCCTAGGTCAGGAAGATTCCCCTGGAGAAGGAAATAGCAGCCTACTCCAGTATTCTTGCCTAGAGAGTCCCATGGGTAGAGGAGCCTGGCAGGATACAGTCCATAGGGTCACTTTAGGTGAGTGACCATTCCATAATGGTTATCCAGATCATTAAGATCTTTTTTGTACAATTCTGAGTATTCTTGCCACGTCTTCTTAATCTCTTCTGCTTCTGTTAGGTCCTTGCCTTTTCTGTCCTTGATTGTGCCCATCTTTGTATGAAATGTTACCTTGGTATCTCTCATTTTCTTGAAGAAATCTCTAGTCTTTCCCATTCTATTGTTTTCCTCTGTTTCTTTGCATTGTTCACCTAAGAAAGTTTTCTTACGTCTGTTTGTTGTTCCTTGGAACTCTTCATTCAGTTGGGTATATTTTTCCCTTTCTCCATTGCTTTTTGCTTTTCTTCTTTTCTCAGCTGTTTGTAAGGCCTCCTTAGATAACCATTTTGCCTTTTTGCATTTCTTAAACCACAATCACAGAAAGCTAACCAAAATGATCACATGGATCACAGCCTTGTGTAACTCAATGAAATCATGAGCCATGCGGTACAGGGCCACCCAAGACAGATTGGTCATGGTGGTGAGTTCTGACAAAATGTGGTCCATGGTGGGAATGGCAAACTACTTAAGTGTTCTTGCTTTGAGAGCCCCTTGAACAGAGATTACATACTGATTAATGATAATTGTCATTACAGTTGGTTAAGGCTGGATGTGGTGTTTTTGTTAAAAAGTAGAATAATCAGATTTAAGTAATAGAATATATAATATCTCTCTTTTTATTGTGTTGTGTCAGATTAGTATAATTTATCTAAGGTAATTTGGTCTAGAAATAATCTAGTCATGAAATTTGGCCCTTAGAAGTGCTTCATATAAAATTTTTTGGTAACGTTGTTTTAATACTTTGAATAATAATGTTGAGTTATTTTCATTATTTTTTATTTGAAATATTCTGTTTCTTATAGACGTGTCCTATTTGTGTGTCTCTTCCTTGGGGAGATCCTAGCCAGGTTACTAGAAATTTTGTTAGTCATCTAAATCAAAGACATCAGTTTGATTATGGAGAATTTGTGGTAAGTGAATTTTTCAATATTAAGAAAATACTTTTTAAATATTGAAGTCACATTAACCTTTCAGTCTGGATGAGTTTTGAGGTGAAATACTGTATCATGTTGGATTGATAAAGAGCAAGTTCTGTTGATTTTATAATAACATAGGTGAACTTTGGTTTGTTTAAGTGGTGAATTTATTGTCCACCTCCTATACTAGAGAGGTTATTAATAGAGGATGAGCAAACCCCTGGATTAACAAGATGCTGATTTATATGAATATTATCTAGATTTAAGAAAAATTATACCTGCTAGAAAAGTAAAGTTGGTATGACAGCTAGAGGATGTATTTCTTGTGTAGTGTAAGTAGCTTATAAACTCATAATATCTACATGTGAAAGACATTCTTTTTAAAAATGCAGAGC
Organism: Bos javanicus; assembly: GCF_032452875.1. NCBI lineage: Eukaryota > Metazoa > Chordata > Mammalia > Artiodactyla > Bovidae > Bos > Bos javanicus. The sequence continues at coordinate 25,127,692 of NC_083891.1, read as the reverse complement.
TTATTTATTAAGTAATGAAAGTGAGAGTGTTAGTCACTCAGTTGTGTCCGACTCTGCAACCCCATGGACTGTAGCCCACCAGACTCCTCTGTCCATGCAATTGTCCAGGCAAGAATAGTGAAGTGGGTCCCTTCTCTAGGGGATCTTCCTGACCCAGGGTAAAGCCAGGCTGAATAGCAGATTCTGGCCTCAGTTCACTGCTTTAACAGAATACGTGAGGGAAGTTATATAAAAATGGATCTCCAGAGCAAAGAATGAATTTAATTTTTTACTTCCAAAATGTGTCTTGATAGTTTAAAAAAATTAGATGACTTTTATTAATTATGAATTTGCATTTTATTCATCTTCAGTGAATTAAAAGTCTTATTAAGATTCAGCCTGATAAGAAATGGTACATACTTGTTTTCATGTTTAGGTGAGCACAGGCATGGGCAATTCTGAGATTGGCAGGAACAGAATTTACATTTCCTCTGCCCCTCCAGTGTTGAAATTACATTATTCTTGATATATATTTTTATTTTGTGTAATTTGTACTTTTTAGCGATACTGTATAAAAATAGTCAACTATATGTAGAATTCAGGTGTAGTCTGATAATTTTAGCATTTTTATGGTGTAATTATAGATTATTCTGAATTCTCAATGTAAGAAAGGTTACTGCATCTGGAGAATTACGTCTGGAAAAACAAAAATATATTTTGTGAACCACTTTTGATCTGATTGTCAGATTGTTTTACCTTTGCCACAGAAGAACATTTAATTTTAATTATTTGAGATTATAAAAGAGGAGGCCTATTTTAAAGCATCCATGGACCATAATTGAAAGGAAATAGAATTGTTTAAGTTAAGAAGTAATAGTATAATCAGATTGAGTGGACTTTAGTTGTAATCTTTATATTATGATTAAGATGCTGTTAATTCAGGTTAGCATCAGGCATTGTAACTCTCAAATTTCATTCTGTGCTGATCCTCTCTTGTTTATTAGTTATTTATAAATAGTTATAACTGAATTTTTAAATTTTAGTTCTTATTTTTAAAGTTTATGTTATAATATAAACGGTTTCAAGTATATGTAATGTGTATCAAGATGTGTAATGTATTGGGCAAAGTATTGAGTAATTGAATATGTTTTTCCTATTGACATGTTAATGTTACATTTTTAGAATCTTCAGCTAGATGAGGAAACCCAGTATCAAACTGCGGTTGAAGAATCTTTTCAAGTAAACATTTGAAGGCTGTAGACACCTCTGCATCTTTGTACCTGCAAGTGCCATCTTTAAGGAGAAAACTACAGGAAGTCACCATTTCAATAACTTGATGTGTATATTAATAAAAGTAATTCAGTCTATTGTTTTAGTTTTTTAATTGAAAAATAAAGGTGGGCCATGTAAAAACTTAATTCTTTTGATAAGTTAAAAGATAAAGCTTAGGACATTATCTTTATAAACATTAAAAGGATTATACTTCATTAATGGTGAAAAGAGAATCCCTAATGTACTTACCTTTTTTGCATTACATATTCTTGAATTTTCCCTTGCTTTTGAAATTTGGTGCAGTTCCTCCCATTGACATTATTGTACACAGGTAACACCGTACCAAATTCTGAATGATGTGATTAATATAAACTAACAAAACTGAGCCAGTTACTTGAGTTGCAAATGGAGACTTGAAGTGCTAAATGAAACAATCCAAAGGAAACTTTTTTAAATACAGATTCTAGCTGAAGAATTCAACTATAAGGAAATTGTATTTATATAATGTTTAGTATTTTTGAAGACTAGTGAGATTTCTTTAATAATTTTAACTCTTTAAAAAGCAAAAGCTCATTGTATAGGTATTTCCTTTTTGCTGTTAGAAGGAAATATCAAGAGAAAAATTGATTTCTTTGGTGGACAAGTTGGTAATGTCAAATCTTGTTTGTTTGGCTGACTAATATGTAAGCCTAAAGTACAGTAAGCTGAATTACAGCTCTTTGGCCTCAGAATTTTCAGTAACAGAATTGCTGGTTAGCTACGATGAAACTTGTATTAGAAACTTGCAGTTGGTGATATTACATTCTCTCTATATATTTAAATGAGAGGTTTGACTTCATCTCAGTTTAGAAATTTGTTCAAAGCTAAAGATGTGTATGTATATATACATGCACTTTTGTATGTGTATATACACATATAAGCATGCAATTTGTCTGGTTATACGCAGAATTTCTATTAAGATTTTTAAAAGAAACTAGTAATATGGGGTTGATGTGTTCATCTGAGTTGATTAAAATTTTGTATGTTACCAAATTTTTAAAGTAACAGTCAAATGCTAAGTTGTCTACTTGGCTACTATGACACCTTAAAAATTGAGTTTACACACCTACACAATTACATGTTTATATGGTGCTCATTTGTTATCTGAAAGATAATGCGGGACTATAGTAGTGAGATGGATCCTACCAGCCACTCTGTTTCACTACATTTTAGTCAAAATTGAGTTCATTCTTCGTATTCATTAATAAAAATCATAAAATAACTTGTACTAGAAGGCCCAAATCACAGAATAAAGCTGAAGAGTGGATTAGCTGACATTCCATACTAATATAATTGTTTATGCTTTCTTTAAAATAAATAACTAAAAGAACATAAAATCTCAGAAGTAGTTTGCTGCTAATATATACATATGTTGTATAAAAAGGTATATTTTGGTTTTGTTAAAACCCTTGTTGACTTTTCTACAGTGAATGTTTTTTTAACTTGATTTAATAAAAATGTTAATTTTGAAACGGAGTTTTGTAAAAACCTTTTTCAAACAGTAATGACTTTATTTATGGGTAGTAATAGCAATCACCAAAAAAACCATACATCTTAACATACGCCTTGTTTCTGTCACCCTAAAGAGTGATGTTTACTATGTGGTTGAACGTTTCTCCGCAGTTACATGAGTGTAATTATAAGAATAGCTGTTTAATGAACCCTTTTTAAAAGACTTTTGACCATAGATTTTTCCAGTTTAAAGCAATAACTTTAGTACTTTGTTTCAGAATTTAGTACTTCCAGTATGTCAAGTAAAACCATTCTGAGATTTGAGAACTTCTTTAAAGGAAAATTGTAGAGATCATCTTGATGAAACTGTGTTTTGAAGTTTGTGGACTAGTTAAATATCATTTTATTGTTTTGGTGTCTTTCATAAAAGTTTTTTCATAAGGAAAATACCAACTTTTACTTGCTGTTACCTGGGAACTCCTCAATATGGAAATACTTGTTGAAAACCTCCCGTCCTTTGATCAGTGGTTTAGGAATAGGGAGGAAACTGTTGATGCTTTACACCTAAATTTCACAGTACCACTTAACAGGCCTCAAAAGTTTATGTTGTTAAGCAGAGTCTTATTTGAGATACATTGCTTTATTTTTCAATTAAACATGGTTTTCTCCTACTTGTGTGTCTAATTAAAATTTTGTCTAGAGGCAAACATGAAAGCATTTAAATCTCATAACTGACCCAGGAAGACACGTAGGAGATAACCCATTATTTTGCATTTAAAAACGTGGATAGGAGAAAGCTACCACATGCTGATGCTGTATGTTGGGAATAACTTTACAAACCTATTTTATCTTTATTTCAAATGTTAATCAACTTATAAAACTATTTTATCAACTGTTCACACAGCAGGGTTTTCAAGCCCTGCAATTTAATAGCAACCAGGCAGAAAGCTAGTTAACTGGTTAACAGACATTTTTAAATGGAAAAGTTACCCTTAAATAAGGTATCAGGGTTATAAGAATGTATTGCCAAGCACAATGTCATATACCTGTTGCATGCTTAGTGAGTATTACAATCTTCAGTGAATCATAACTTGATAGGAACCCCTTTAGGGCTGCTACTCAAAGAATAAACCCTCTCTGGAGGTGGTGATATTTGTAGAAAAGGTGTGGCCTAGAATACATGTGAATACATATAGTATAAAATTAATAGAAATATGAATTAAAAACTCATTCTGTGATACCACTTAGTTTACAATGTAATTTTCTAGTTAGGCAGTATAGTTCTGAAGAAGATGGGGAATAGAAATGAGTTTTATCAAGAGATTAAAAGGATACAGAGAATCCCATAAGTCCTCTTGTTTGATTGCCAACTCAACACTAAAATCACAAATTGTTTTCCCTGTTTTTATACTCTTACAGGTGGAAGCACTCAGTAAAGATTATATCTTTTTGATTAATAGTTATTAACTTTTGTTCAATAGTGTTTTGAAATTTGTAGATCAGTTTTTAGTCTGCAGCTGTCTATAATAACTTGTCTCTTTTCCAAAACAGTAAAGCTAAAAAGTTGCTTCTAAAGCTGCTTTTAAATATTTGTGTGTGAAAATTAAGTGAATTACAAGTGGTTCTTTTTTCATGTATGTTGACTCCTAGTGGTTCCGAGTCTAGATAAAACCTGAAAACTGACTGGAATTCCTCTTGTAATAACTGGAAAACAGGTGAAGAGTATAACTAAATGGTTCTTCACTGAAACCAGGTAAGAAACTGACCTTTCTCATACTGTTTTCAAGGGCATTTTGTTAGGAACAAGATTTTAATAAATATGTCAGGACTGTATTTTCCGGCAGTAGTGTGTAACACTACCAGTAGAAGCTTAAAAAGGGCTGCTGCAGTTGATACAGAAGAAGGGAGTAAATGTATCTTCATGGGGTACTAAAAGCTCTTAAAACAACCAAGCCTAGCTTCTTGGACTACATAGCCTGGTTTTGATGGTTCTGCAAGTTGATACCCTTCCTGTGGTTTGGAACAAATTGTGTAGCCTCTGACCTATGCACTGTGGAGATGAGGAGTTAATATGCAGAGTTTTTGAAGTAGAGCCTGTTGTCTTTACTGTGTATTCAGTACAAATTTAACAGTTATGTTTACATCTGGAAGATCTCTTCAATTTCTATACAATTTTGTTTGGAAAATCTTGATTTATTTTTTTTTTTTACAATTTTTTAAAGATTTATTTATTTTTTAATTGAAGGATAATTGCTTTACAGAATTTTGTTGTTTTCTGTCAAACCTCAACATGAATCAGCCATAGGTATATATATATATCCCCTCCCTTTTGAACTTTCCTCCCATCTCCGTCCTCATCCCACCCCTTTAGGTTGATACAGAGCCCCTGTTTTGAGTTTCCTTAGCCATATAGAAAATTCCTGTTGGCTATCTATCTTACCTATGGTAATGTGAGTTTCCATGGTACTCTCCCCATGCATCTCACCCTCTCCTCCCCTCTCCCCACGTCCACAAGTCTATTCTCTGTTTCTCCACTGCTGCCCTGTAAGTAAATTCTTCAGTACCGTTTTTCTAAATTCCGTATATATGCATTAGAATACAATATTTATTTTTCTCTTTCTGACTCACTTCACTCTGTGTAATAGGTTCTAGGTTCATCCACCTCATTAGAACTGACTCAAAGGCGTCCCTTTTTATGGCTGAGTAATATTCCATTATGTGTATGTACCACAACTTCTTTATCCATTCATCTGTTGACAGACATGTAGGTTGCTTCCATGTTCTAGCTATCATAAATAGTGCTGCAGTGAACAATGGGATATGTGTGTCTTTTCCAATTTTGGTTTCCTCAGGGTATATGCCTAGGAGTGGGATTGGTGGGTCATATGATGGTTTTATTTCTAGTTTTTTAAGGAATCTCCATACCATTTTCCATAGTGGCTGTATCAATTTACATTCCCACCAACAGTGCAAGAGCATTCCCTTTTCTCCACACCCTCTCCAGCACTTATTCTTTGTAGACTTTTTGATGATGACCATTCTGACTGGTGTGAGGTGGTATCTCATTGTAGTTTTGATTTGCATTTCTCTAATGAGCTGGATCATCGAAAAAGCAAGAGAGTTCCAGAAAAACATCTATTTCTGCTTTATTGACTATGCCAAAGCCTTTGACTGTGTGGATCACAATAAATTGTGGAAAATTCTGAAAGAAATGAGAATACCAGACCACCTGACCTGCCTCTTGAGAAACCTATATGCAGGTCAGGAAACAACAGAACTGGACATGGAACAACAGACTGGTTCCAAATAGGAAAAGGAGTACGTCAAGGCTGTATGTTGTCACCCTGCTTATTTAACTTCTATGCAGAGTACATCATGAGAAACACTGGGCTGGAAGAAGCACAAGCTGGAATCAAGATTGCTGGGAGAAATATCAATAACCTCAGATATGCAGATGACACCACCCTTATGGCAGAAAGTTAAGAGGAATTAAAAAGCCTCTTGATGAAAGTGAAAGAGGAGAGTGAAAAAGCTAACTTAAAGCTCAACATTCAGAAAATTAAGATCATGGCATCTGGTCCCATCAGTTCATGGGAAATAGATGGGGAAACAGTGGAAACAGTGTCAGACTTTATTTTTTTGGGCTCCAAAATCACTGCAGATGGTGACTGCAGCCATGAAATTAAAAGACGCTTACTCCTTTGAAGGAAAGTTATGACCAACCTAGATAGCATATTCAAAAGCAGAGACATTACTTTGCCAACAAAGGTCCATCTAGTCAAGGCTATGGTTTTTCCAGTGGTCATGTATGGATGTGAGAGTTGGACTGTGAAGGCTGATCGCCGAAGAATTGATGCTTTTGAACTGTGGTGTTGGAGAAGACTCTTGAGAGTCCCTTGGACTGCAAGGAGATCCAACCAGTCCATTCTAAAGGAGATCAGTCCTGGGTGTTCATTGGAAGGAATGATGCTAAAGCTGAAACTCCAGTACTTTGGCCACCTCATGTGAACAGTTGACTCACTGGAAAAGACTCTGATGCTGGGAGGGATTGGGGGCAGGAGGAAAAGGGGACGACAGAGGATGAGATGGCTGGATGGCATCACTGACTCGGACGTGAGTTTGTATGAAGTCTAGGAGTTGGTGATGGATGGGGAGGCCTGGCGTGCTGCGATTCATGGGGTCGCAAAAATCGGATACGACTGAGCGGCTGAATTGAACTGAATGACCTATGTTGAGCATCTTTTCATGTGTTTGTTAGTCATTTGTATGTCTTTGGAGAAAGGTCTGTTTAGGTTCTTTTCCCCACTTTTTGATTGGGTTGTTTGTTTTTCTAGTATTGAGTTGTATCAGCTGCTTATATATTTTGGAAATTAATCCTCTGTCAGTTAATGTCATTTGCTATTATTTTCTCCCGTTCTGAGGGTTGTCTTTGTCTCCAAGAATTACAAATTATCCAGAAAAAGAAATTTTATATAAAAAATATCTTTAAAAATAATCTTTATAAAGAATAATCAGCTGATTGTCATCCTGTTGAGAAGAAAAAAGTACAATATTTGTAATATTAGCAGATGAATAGCTTTTATATGATTGCCTAGGTTATTCGGTTGTCTCTTTAAGACCCCACCCCCTCTTGTTTTTGGTAAGTTTTTTTGATGTGGACCATTTTTTAAGTCTTTATTGAATTTGTTGCAGTATTGCTCCTGTTTTATGTTTTGGTTTTTTCGCCACGAGGCATCTTAGGCTCCCTGACCAGGGATCCCATAACCCCTGCATTGAAAGGTGATGTCTTAGTCACTGGACTGCCAAGGAAATCCCTAACCTTTAAGGTTTTAAATTGTTTTTCTGACCTTTTTGAAAAGTTCATGAATGTTTGTTTAGCATTACTTTACACCAACAGTTTTCTGTTTCCAGATAGAATATTAAGCTCATTACATTAATGTTAATATTTTTAGTGGAAAATAACTTAAGAAATGTTTCATTGAGAGGAGTGGCATTGTTTGGCATCTTTACAGATCTCTCTTAATATCTTACGTAATCAAAGACTCTGCACTTGGTGTTAGTAGCTCAGTCATGTCTGACTCTTTGTGACCCCATGGACTGTAGCCAATTAGGCAACTCTGTCCTTGAGAATCTCCAGGCAAGAATATTGGAATGGGTAGCCATTCCCTTCTGCAGGGGCTCTTCCATACCTAGGGATCAAACCTGGGTCTGCTGCATTGCAGGCAGATTCTTTACTATCTGAGCCACCAGGGAAGTCCATGTAATCCCATCATGAACACATGATGTAAAAACTAGTGCGTTTGGTGCCACTGCCTTGATTCATATAAGGCACTAACACTGCGAACAACACACTAAGGCAATTAAAAATGTCAGTGTTTTTATGAAAATATTTTTGATCTTATAGACCCTTGGAGGTGTTCATGTTCAGAAACCATTTCCCCTTCCCAGGGGTTCATGTACCACCCTTTTGATAGAGAACATGTTTTGTTTTGTAAGTTAAAATTGTTTTAGCACATTCTTTACATTTTCTTAATGGTGTGAAGTAAAAAATTTTGAATTTTGGTGAGTTCAATTTGATCGTTTTTTTCTTCCTTTCATGGTTCTGTGTCTTTGGTGTCTTATATAAGAAATCTTTGCCTAACCCAGGGTGTCAGATTTTTTATTTAATGTTTTCTTTTTAAGTTTTATTGTTTTTGCTCTTCCATTTAAGTCTGTGATCTCTTTAAAGTTGATTATTGTATGGCGTGAAGTATGGTTCTTGCATGTAGATAGCCAGTACATGACTTTGCTTTTCACCAACAAATTCTCTTGGCACCTTTGATAACAATCTGTTGACCATAGTAACAGGATTTATTTTAGGACTGTGCGTTCTTTGCTGTACATCTATATCTGCCGTTATGCCAGTACTACACTGTCTTGATAATTGTTAACTTTATGGTGAGTATTGGAGTCCATAAGAAAGTCCTCCAACTTTGTTCTTTGTCAAAACTGTTTTGTTCATTACAGGTCTTTTGCATTTCCACGTACATTTTAGTATCTATTTGTTGGTGTCTGCAAGAAGTATGGTACATTCTTTTTATATTTATTGAGGTAAGATTGGTATATGACACCATATAAGTTCCAGATATACAACGTTTTGTAAATTGATATTTGTATATGCTACAAAACTAATCACCATAAGTCTGATTATCATTCATCACCATGCACTTGATCTCATTCACCCATTTCACCCTCTCTGCCATTTCCCTTGCCTTCTGGTGAGCACCAGTCTGTTCTCTGCCAATGATTTGTATATGTTTTGTTTCACATGATTTTTTTAGATTCCACATATAAATGAAATCATAGGGTATTTGTGTTTCACTTCACAAAATACCCTCAAAGTCCACCTGTGTTTTAGATGTCATGTCTTTTGGACATATAGTATTCCATTGCTACAATATTGCATTGAAATCTTTTGTACATTGTGTATATGTAACTCATCTTCTTTATCTGTTTACTTCTTGATGGACACTTGGATATCTTGGGTTAAATAAATAAAGCTTCCATGGATATAGGAGTGCATATATCTTTTCTAGTTTGTTTTCATATTCTTCAGATAAATACCCAGAAGTGGAATAACTGGATTATATGGCAGTGTTACTTTTTGAGGAGCCTCCAAACTGTCTTCCATGGTGGCTGCACCAATTTAACATTACCACCAGTAGTCTATGGGGATATCCTTTTCTCCACCTTCTCTCCAACACTTGTTGTTTCTTGTCTTTTTGATTATAGCCAGTCTTAACAATTTTGAGATGATACCTCATTATGACTTTTAATTTTCATTTTCCTGATAGTGATGTTGAACATCCTTTAATGTACCTCTTGGCCATCTGTTTATCTTTCTTTGGAAATATCTATTCAGATTCTCTACCTATTTTTTATATACTTGCTTTGTATTTGTTGTTGTAGTATAAGTTATTTGTATATTTTCGATATTAACCTCTTATCATATATCAGTTGTTATTATCTTCTCTCATTCCATAGATTACCTTGTCATTTTGTTGTTAGTTTCCCTGTGAAGAAGCCTTTAGTTGGATGTAGTCTTATTTATTTTGCTTGTTTCCTTTGCCTTTGGAGTCAGATCTAAAAAAAAAAAATTTGCTAAAACATGCCAAGGAGGTTACTGCCTCTGTTTCTTTTAGGAATTTTATGGTTTCAGGTCTTATCTTCAAATCTTTAATTCGATTTGTGTGAAATTTTTTTGTATGGTGTAAGATTAGTGGTCTAGTTTCATTCTTTTGCATATGGCTGCCCAGTTTTTCAATACCATTTATTGAACAGACTGACCTCTCTCCCATTGTATGTTCTTGGCTTCTTTGTCATAAATCAGTTGTCCATATATGTATGGGTTTATTTCTGTACTTTGTTCACTTCCATTGATTAGCGTGTCTGTTTTTATACTCATCCCATATTGTCTTGATTACTGTAGTTTTATAGTATAGTTTGAAATCAAGAATCATGATCCTTCCAGCTCTGTTCTACTTTCTCAAGATTGCTTTGGCTATTCAGGGTCTCTGTGGTTCCATACAAATTTTAGAATTTGTTCTAATTCTATTAAAAATTCACTGAAATTTTTAAAAGAATTGCATTGAATCTGTAAACTGTCTTAGGTAGTCTGGACACTTTAACAATATTCTTCCAACCCATGACCTCAGAATATCTTTCCATTTCTGTCTTCTTTAATTTCTTTAATCATGTCTTACACTTTTTTGGGGAGGGGTGGCATACTGCACAAGCATGACATGACGTGAGGGATCTTAGTTCTCCAACTAGGGATTAAACCCACACCCCCTGCAGTGGAAGTACAGAGTCTTAACCATTGGACTGCCAGGGAAGTCTCGTCATACAGTGTTCAATGTGCAAGTCTTTTACCTTCTTGGTTAACCTTATTCCCAAGTATTTTGTTCGTTTCTATACAATTGTAAATGGGATTTTCCTTAATTTCTCTTTCTGATACTTTGTCACTAATATATATAAATATCACATGTTTCTATATATTAATTTTGTATCCTTCGAGTTTACTGATTTTGTGTATTTCCAACAGGTTTTTGGTAGTTTTTAGGGTTTTCTGTAAGTAATATTGTGTCGTGCAAATTGTGACAGTTTTACTTCTTTGTTTACAACTTGAATACCTTTTCTCTTTCTTGCTTAAGTGCTGTGCTAGAACTTCTAACACTATATTGTTTCTTTTTGGCTGCACTGTGCAGCTTGCCCCTGACCAGGGATTGAACCTGTGTCCTTAGCAGTGAAAGTACAGAGTCCTAAACCACTGCACTGCCAGAGAATTCCCTCCAATTCTGTGTTGAATACGAGTGGGAAGAGTGGGTATTCTTGGCTTGTTCCTAATTGTAGAGGAAAAGCTTTCAGCTTTTCACTGTTGAATATGTTAGCTGTGAGTTTGTGATAAATGTCTTTGATTTTGTTAAGGTATGTTCCCTCTATACCCACTTTGTTGAGAGTTTTTATCATTAATGGGTACTGAATTTTGTCAAATGCTTCTCTGCATTTAATTGAGATGATAATACTACTTTTACCCTTCAAAAATGTGGTACATTCTTAAATGTAGAAACTCCCTTAAAAATCAATCTTAACATTTAATGAACCCATATTGAATGTAGTATGGTGTAAAAAAATTTTTTGTCATAGTATATAATCTTGAATATAAGAAAACACTAGTTTTCTGAATATTTACATAGTTGGATTTTATTAACAAAAATATTCATAGAAAGTACTGTTGGAGAACTGACACTTTCTACTTATGATTGCTTGTTGCTTATCTGGAGTATAAGTAAGATACTGTACTGTTTCCTAACATAAATTTATTCCTTAAAACTACCATCCTACAAAGATAACATCCTTAAGCAACATCATATGCAATTTCTTTTAAAAACTTGTATATTTGAAGTAGAAGGCTTTCTGTTGGTTGTTCATCCATAAGTGTATCAGTCCTCTGTCTACCGACTTGTTTGTTGTTGGAAACTACATTTTTGTGTGCTAGCTGGTGGTTTTTAAAAATTTACTTCAAAAAGTTGCTTTCAGGATTCTTCAAAAAAGCAAGTATTTTATTCAGCATTAGTCAGATTTAAGTTTGCAGTAAATCCATTTTTTGCTTGTGTTGGCATAATGTTTTGCCTTGAAAATGTAATATTTTTACAACATTTGAACATTGTTATGTTAATCAATATTCAAATGCTTTTTAAAAATAGCTCACTTTTAGCTCATTCCTTCTTGGTAAAATAAAGATTTCCTGAAGATTTCCAAGTTAATTCACTTGGTGGGATGAACATCTGAGTGAACCCCCCCACCCTCAGTCTTGTGGTGTGCATTTGCACCAGTACAGGTTTGAATTTTGCATTTTTAATCAATTCTATTTTCTTAACCTGATTCCTCATATTTTTTTTCTCATTTTTAATATCACTAAGTAATTATGCCCCATTTGTGCCTATTTTTAAAAATATATATACATCTTATATTAATTTGAGTATGATTTCTTATAAATCTATGGTCTAATCTACTATTGATCATTTGCTCATTAATTTACCTTTTGTAGTTTTCACTCCAAAGGATAAGATGTTCATCTACTTCCCCCAAATACTAAATAAATTAATAATAATTCAGTTTAAAGGAAAACTTGATTGACTTTCTGTGCTCAATAATTATTTCTTCTAGTTTTATTTCCTCTTTAATGAATGACTTTGCCTTGCTTTACAACCCAGTTAACTTCCCAGAGATCTTCCATCTTCCTCTAAAAGATTTACCTTTAGAGCCTGAAGTGTGCTTCAGAAAATCTTTCTCATGATCCCTTTAAACAGAAGAAGCCAGTCTAATAGTGAATGAATGACCTAGAAGCCTATGCTCTTGAGAAAACCTTGGGTTTGAAATTAAGTCCCATCATATATTAACTGTCACCTTGGGTAAGTCATTTAATCTGTATAATACAATCTCAGTTTCCTATCTGTGAAATAACAGTGCCCTGCCTCAGAGAGTCATGGTGAAGATTAAGACAATGCTTGATATGTAGTAAGCACTCCATTTCAGCCCTTTTTAATCTACTTTTATTTCTTTTCTCCTGAGAAGTTGAAAAGCTTTGGCCCAATATTTCAGCTTTTATAAATACCTTTACCTATTATTCATTTTTGTGGTATAGTTATGAAAATATCTAAAAACAAAATAAAATACAACTTAAAATGTACCCTGTGTCCATGATAATGACCACTTGTTTCTAAATGGTTAAGAACGCATGGATCCACCATGGGGAAAATTGCCTTTATAAAGAATAGTAACTGGGACAACTGGTGAACTCTGTATATTGACCATGTATTCGGTAATATAATATTTTAACATTTCCTGAGTTTGGTGTTGTATTGTGGATGTGTATACATAGTTTTATGAGAAACTGCCAAGTTCAGCTATACCTTTTTACCAACCATGTATGAGGGATTCAGTTTCTATACATCATCACCAGCATTTGGTATTTTGAATATATATTTTTTTTAATTTTAGGCATTCAAATAGGTATATGATGATATCTCATTGTGGTTTTAATTCATGTTTTCCTAATGCCTAATGATGTTGCATCTTTTAATGTGTTTATTTGCCATCTGTATGTCCTCTTTAGTGAAACCTCTGTTTATATCTTTTGCCCATTTTCCAACTGGATTATTTGTTTCTCTACTATTGAGTTTAAAAAATTCTTTATATATTCTATGTCCAAGTCTTTTGTCACATATAAGGTTTGCAGATATTTTATCCCAGTCTTGGCTTCTCTTTCTTTCTTCTTAAAAAGGTTTAAAGTTCTACATTTTTTCGTTGTTGTTTAGTTGCTAAGTCGTGTTTGACTCTTTGCCACCCCCATGAACTGTAGCCTGCCTGGCTCCTCTTTCCATGGAATTTCCCAGGCAAAAAGACTGGAGTGGGTTGCCATTTCCCTCTCCAGGGGATCTTCCTGACCCAGGGATCAGACCCATGTCTCCAGGTTGGTAGATGGATTCTTTACCACTGAGCCAGCAGGGAAGACCCTTTAAATTTTGATGAAGTACAATTTATTGATTTTTCTTATATGAATTATTCTACACACATAAGAACTCTTTACTAGCCCTATGTCCTACAAATTTTTTTCCTGTGTTTTCTTCTGATAGTTTTATAGTTTTCTGTTTTACCTTTAAACCTATAATCCATTAATTGTTGTGTAAAGTATGAGGTTTAAGCTGGGGTTCCTTTTTATTTATTTGTAATTTGCTTATGGATGTCCAGTTGCTTCAGCACCATTTGTTGAAAAGACTGCAGTCCTGCATGGAGTTTGCTTTTTCATCGTTTTTTGGAAAAAACAAAAATCACTTGAGTGTGGATCTTTTTGGGGGTTCTCTGTTCTGTTCCGTTGGTCTCTGTGTTTATCCCTTCACCAATATGTAAAGTAGATATGTAAGAGACTGTCTTTGTTCTTAAAAGATACATCAGAACTATTAGGTCATCATAGTTGCAATTTGCTCTTGAATGGTTAGGCTAAAAGGAAAGACACATAGATAAATGTGACAAAATATTAACACCTAACAGAGGAGCCTGGCAGGCTACAGTCCATGGGATCACAAGAGTCAGACATGACTTACTGACTAAACCACCACATTAACACCTAAAGACAATAGAAGAAAGGTATATGAGAACTTACTGTAATAGTCTTGTAAATTTTCTGTATGTTTGAACTTTTTTCAAAATAAACCAAAGTGTATTCTTTTTTTTAAACAAAGTTTTTATTTTAACTTTTTTTTTTAACTTTATAATATTGTACTGGTTTTGCCATATATCAACATAAATCCACCACAGGTATACACGTGTTCCCCATCCTGAACCCTCCTCCCTCCTCCCTTCCCGTACCATCGTCTGGGTCGTCCCAGTGCACCAGCCCCAAGCATCCAGTATCGTGCATCAAACCTGGATTGGCGACTCATTTCATACATGATATTATACATGTTTCAATGCCATTCTCCCAAATCATCCACCCTCTCCTTCTCCCACAGAGTCCAAAAGACTGTTCTATATATCAGTGTCTCTTTTGCAGTCTCGTATACAGGGTTATTGTTACCATCTTTCTAAATTCCATATATATGTGTTAGTATACTGTGTTGGTGTTTTTCTTTCTGGCTTACTTCACTCTGTATAATAGGCTCCAGTTTCATCCACCTCATTAGAACTGATTCCAATGTATTCTTTTTAATGGCTGAGTAATAATCCATTGTGTATATATTTTAACTTATTTATGTTGTGGTATAGCTGATTAACAGTGTTAGGACATTTTTAGGTGAATAGCGAAGGAACTCTGCCATACATATGCATACAGTCATTCTACCCCAAACTCCCCTCCCGTCCAGGCTGCCACATAACATTTAGCAGAGTTCCATGTGCTATACAGTTGGTCCTTGTTGGTTATTCATTTTAAATGCAGCAGTTAATGTTTTTTAGTGGGAAGAAAAACATAATTTGTGACTTGACAAGCTGCAGAACTCCAGCAGTTTACAGAGATTAAGCTGAGCAGAGATGATGGCTTAGCAAGAAGTGATTAAGTCTGTGATTCTAGTATCATGGAGCTGAGAGGTATGCTTTCCAAGGTACTGAGCTTTTCCAGAATATTTTCAGACTGTTAGGCATGATGGTATCCCATTGAAGTTATCTTCCATAAGATAGCTTCATCATTCTGTACTTTAGTCTGATCAAAAATAAAAAAGTTAATGCTTTCAATTGTTGGTTCTCTGATCACAATACAGTGCTTTAAAATTTCTTCTGATCATTGCAGGATAATTTGGTACCACTATGTACATTGTTTTAGAAACCACATTTTTATCAAAATTGCCGAGGTGTGCATGAGCATTGATGGCAGTCTTTGTCAATTATAACCTATAAAATATTTTTTATAATTTAGGACCTTATATTTATGACTATTGGATTTTACCTTTTTAGTTTTGCCCCTTTTGCCACTTACATGTTTTGAATTTTGATTTTGGCATTCATATTAATCATCCCGAGATTAATTTGCAAATTTGGTAAGCAGACTTTGGCCTTACTATTTAGGACCAAGGCTAACTCAGGAGCAAACTACTAAAGACTGCTTTAGACAGGCTCCAACTAATAAACAATAATCTTTGAGTATGGTTATTAAACTACTTACAAATATGCCTAAACATCCTAGTCTCCAGCTCTTGCATTTTGTTCATGAGGCTAACAACTCTTTTATTTATTTTTTAATTGAAGGATAATTGCTTTACAGAATTTTGTTGTTTTATGTCAAACCTCTACATGAATCAGCCATAGGTATACATATATCCTCTCCCTCTTGAACCTCCCTCCCATCACCCTCCCTATCCCACCTCTCTAGGTTGATACAGAGCCTCTATTTGAGTTTCCTTAGCCATACAGCAAATTCCTGTTGGCTATCTATTTTACATATGGTAATGTAAGTTTCCATAGTCTATTAAATGCATTAAAATATGAAATATTTTTAGTTCGGTGTGACTTATTGAATATACAATACATCCTCTAATTACTATTTTCTAATTACTTACAAGCCAGCAGTTCTAGAATTTTGTCAAGTAACATTCTCATTAGTAATTTCCAAAGTACACTTTTTATGTCCTTGGAACGTAAGTTCTCTTAGGGGTGCTTAATGGGGGACTATATGTGAGATGTTGTATTGTCTTCACTGGCGAAAGGTGTGATTGTTTCAGTCAAGTTAGAAGTTTTTTCTTCCTCCATTGTTTGTTTGCTGCTGCTGCTAAGTCGCTTCAGTTGTGTCCGAGTCTGTGCGACCCCATAGACAGCAGCCCACCAGGCTCTGCCATCCCTGGGATTCTCCAGGCAAGAACACTGGAGTGGGTTGCCATTTCCTTCTCCATTGTGTGAAAGTGAAAAGTGAAAGTGAAGTCACTCTGTTGCGACCGACTCGTAGCGACCCCATGGAATGCAGCCCACCAGGCTGCTCCATCCATGGGATTTTCTAGGCAAGAGTACTGGAGTGGCTTGCCATTGCCTTCTCTGCCATTGTTTGTTTAGGCCATGGATATTGGAGAGGACATTCTGGTTCTAAACAAATGTTTCTTGTACCAAAAATCAGGAGTTGATCCAGATAAAGGTCTATGATATCGTGAGTATGAGGTTCTTCAATACAAACATGTCTATTAATAAATAGAAGTGGAAATTCTGTTTTCCGGCTCTGCTGCTTATTATGTGATGTCGGAAAATAGGGTAATAAAGAGGCAAGTAGATCTGAAGTTTGTGAAAATTATAATACTGGAAAGGGCGTCGTGTTAATTGTATAACAAATTTTGAGTTGGTTTGAGCCATTACATCATTTAATCCAAAGATGGAAATGTACACATGAAGCCACTGTAGACTATGTCCTTTTTATTCTAAACCTGGGACTTCCTGGTTTACTTGTCTCTTGTCTTGCCTTTTTTAAATTAATCTTTATTTTTTAAAATTAATTTTTATTGGAGTATAGTTGATTCTCAGTGTTGGTTTCTGCTATACAGCAAAGTGAATCAGTTACACATATATCTACTCTTTAACCCTTATCATTACTTGAAGATTATTTATAACATCAAAAAATGTAAAGGGATTATTGTCATAATTATCAGAGATTGATACTCAGCCCACCTTGAGAACATGACAAGGCTGGGTCCTCCTGGTCTGTATGTCCTGAGTTATCTGTGAGTCTGGGCCCCAAAATCAGAATCCTGAGGTAAAACTATAGGTCAGTTAATGAGTGACCGGTTCAAAATCACTAGGCCAAGAAGGAAGAGAGAAACTGTAGTGACCAGCAGGAAGAGAAGAGGTCAGATAAGAGTATTCTAGGGTGTGTGTTGGGTTCAGGCAATCCCCAGTAGAAGTAGATCCATGGAAGATAGGTGTCCTTTATGTTATTTTCGTGTTAACCTGCAGATTGAATATGAAGTTTTAATGTGGAAGGTGCTCAGCAAACAGCTGTCATTATCACCATTGTCATGGAGTTGTCTCACTCTTTATCATTCTGGGATGTTATTAATCTAGACCTAAAGGTGTGAATTCATCTGAAGCAGCTGTTTACTCTTATTCATGTATATTGAGCTTTAATCTCTCCTATTGTTTCTACCACTCTTCCTAATAGTTTCCTCAGTAGAAAATATGGATGTCACTAGAACCTTAGTGCTGAGAAGTCCCTTATTTCCTTGATGGAAGTCTCATAGCTAGTTAGTACTTGTTTTATCTTACTGTATTGAGATATTTGTTTTTCTAGGCATATATATATATGGCACTCTACTTTCCTGGTTCTCCTTAGATTACACTCCTTGTGGGTTGATCGTCTTTGACCAGGCATTTGAATAGAATTTTTCAGGGCTCAGTCCTAACCATTCCTCTTTCTCACAGTGTTCTTTGTCCCTGATCAAGGATTTTCATCCTTCATTGTACATTGGTGATCACATTCATACAGGTTTCAAATACCATCTTCATGTAAACCAATCTCAAGTTTTCATCTGCATCTGTCCTCTGGTACCAGAGCTGTGTATCCAGCTATTTCCTTAGCATCTCTGATGGTCTCCCAGGCATCTCAAATTCGTGATAGATCACAATTACCTTCTCCTCATTCCTAGTTCTCTGTGCTCTAAAACTCAGAATCATAGTAGCTTCCAGTACTTCTTTAGGCTAAAAAAGCCTAGGAGTCGTTCTTGGCACTTCTCTTTCCTTACCTTACATAGCCAAGTCTTATCAAATCCTGTTTTATTTCCTAAAAAGCAGAGATATCACTTTGCCAACAAAGGTCTGTATAGTCAAAGCTATGATTTTTCCAGTAGTCACGTACACATGTGAAAGTTGGACCATAAAGAAGCTGAGCACCAAACGATGCTTTTGAACTGTGGTGCTGATGAATTCTCTTGAGAGTCCCTTGGATAGCAAGGAGATCAAACCAGTCAGTCCTAAAGGAAATCAACACTGAATACTCATTGGAAGGACTGATACTGCAGCTCCAGTACTTTGGCTACCTGATGCAAAGAACCGACTCATTGGAAAACACCCTGATCAAAAGATTAAGGGGGAAAAGGGAATGGAGTGACAAAGAATGAGATGGTTGGATGGCATCACTAAATCGATGGACATGAGTTTGAGTAAACTCTGGGAGATAGTGAAGGACAGGAAAGCCTGGTGTGCTGTAGTCCATGGGGTCGCAAAGAGTGGAACACGACTTAGTGACTGAACAATGACAGCAAAATATCTCTAAAATGTCTTTACATTTCTTCCTATTCACTGTCATCCCAATACCCAAAGATTTCACCCCTACTTGAGGGGTGCTACCAGACTTCCTGCATCTGCTTTTGTTCCCCTTAGTGTATATCCTCGAACTTAGTGTATATTCTCATCATTTTCTGGTTCAGTTCAGTTCAGTTGCTCAGTTGTGTCCAACTCTTTGTGACCCCATGAACCGCAGCACACTAGGCCTCCCTGTCCATCACCAACTCCTGGAGTCCACCCAAACCAATGTCCATCAAGTCGGTGATGCCATCCAGCCATCTCATCCTCTGTCGTCCCCTTCTCCTCCTGCCCTCAATCTTTCCTGGCATCAGGGTCTTTTCCAATGAGTCAGCTCTTCGCATCAGGTGGCCAAAGTATTGGAGTTTCAGCTTCAAAATCAGTCCTTCCAATGAACAACCAGGACTGATCTCCTTTAAAATGCACTGGTTGGATCTCCTTGCAGTCCAAGGGACTCTCAAGAGTCTTCTCCAACACCACAGTTCAAAACCATCAATTCTTCAGCACTCAGCTTTCTTTATAGTCTAACTCTCACATCCATACATGACCACTGGAAAAACCATAGCCTTGACTAGATGGACCTTTGTTGGCAAAGTAATGTCTCTGCTTTTTAATATGCTATCTAGGTTGGTTATAACTTTCCTTCCAAGGAGTAAGTGTATTAATTTCATGGCTGCAATCACCATCTGCAGTGATTTTGGAGCCCAAAAAAGTAAAGTCAGCCACTGTTTCCACTGTTTCCCCATCTATTTGCCATGAAGTGATGGGACTGGATACCATGATCTTAGTTTTCTGAATGTTGAGCTTTAAGTCAGTTTTTTCACTCTCCTCTTTCACTTTCATCAAGAGGCTCTTTAGTTTTTCTTCACTTTCTGCCATAAGGGTGGTGTCCTCTGCATATCTGAGGTTATTGATATTTCTCCCAGCAATCTTGATTCCAGCTTGTGCTTCCTGCAGCCCAGGGTTTCTCATGATGTACTCTGCATATAAGTTAAATAAGCAGGGTGACAATATGCAGCCTTGACGTACTCCTTTTCCTATTTGGAACCTGTCTGTTGTTCCATGTCCAGTTCTAACTGTTGCTTCCTGACGTGCATACAGGTTTCTCAAGAGGCAGGTCAGGTGGTCTGGTATTCCCATCTCTTTGTTGTTAAAATCATCCAATAACTTCCATTGTTCTCACACAAGAAGGAAACAGAGTGTAAGTTTTTAGTTGGCCTACAATCCTACATGGTTTCCTTCTTGCTTAGCCTTCCCAGCTGCACCTACACTACTGTCCTTACTAGAGACCAGGGCATTGTAGTCATAGATTCCGTTCCTTCAAAGTTGCCAAACACATTCCCACTGAAACCATGTGACTCAGATTGGGACTTGAACCCATGGTGTTCTGAGATCCCACATCCGGTTTCAGGACTTAATGAAGCTCAGTTTCTGAATGTCTCATTGCAGGAAGAATTCAGTGAAAGGCAAAGTGATAGATAAGTGGATTTAGAGACAAACACTCCACAGACAGAGTGTAGACCATCTCAGAAGGAGGGAGCGACCTTGAAATACAGCATGGTTGGTTTTATGGGCTAATTTCATAGGCAAATAAGTGGGAGAATTATTCCAACTATTTTGGGGATTTTCAGGAATTAGGCCACCTCCCACTTTTTGGCCTTTGATGGTTGGTCTCAGAACTGTCACGGCACTGGTGGATGTGTCATTTAGCTTGCTGGATCATTATGATGAGCATCTACTGAGGCTCAGGTTCTAGTGGAAGGTGACTGTTCTGCCATCTTGGGCTTATTTGATTCTAATCAGTTTATATCATGTCCTCAGGCTATGTCATTCTTTTAAAGTTTGATCCCTGCCTCCTTCCCTCCAGTTTTATCACCATAGAGTCTTCATACTTACTGTCTTCTCAACAGAGGGCACCCCTACCCTCATCTAGATATGTGCCCTTCCCCATCTAGATATGTGTGATCTATTCATCTGACAGTTCACTTCTCACCTTATTTGTTCAAGGCAGTCCTGGGGATCCCATACTGGCCAGGTTTTGCTAAAAGCTCCTATGAGGTGCCTGACTGGAGGCATAGGCATCATTTGGGAATCTGTTAGAAAAAAATTCATAGGCCGTGCCCCAGACCTTTGGTCCAGAACTCTGCAAATGGGGTCAGCAATCTGTCGGCCTCAGGTATCAAACCCTGTTCTCCTGCATTGCAGGCAGATTCTTTACTGTCTGAGCCACCACGGAAGCCCAATTCTCATGTACCCAAAGTTTAAGAACCACTGGAATAAGTTGTACATTCTCCCCCAAATAAAATCTCTGTTTTTTCCCTCTTTTTAAAAACATATCTCAAAAAAAATTTTTTTTAATCTTCAGAATTTTTCATGAGTTATAGATATCCTGTGCACTAACCTTAAAATGATCCTTGACAGGTTTAGGCCATCACTGCTATTTATTCTGTATATAAAGGCATTTAAAGGAAAGCAGTTACTAACCTGGACTTTCCAGGTGGCTCAGTGGTAAAGAACCCGCCTGCCAATGCAGGAGACACAGGAGATGCAGGTTTGATCACTGGGTTGGGAAGAGCCCCTGGAGGAGAAAATGGCAGCACACTCCAGTATTTTTGCCTGGAGAATCCCAGGGACAGAGGAGCCTGGCAGGCTACAGGCTGTGGAATCTCAAAGAGTTGGACATGACTTAGAGAGTTGAGCATGCACACATGCACACACATCCCATTTACAAGACTGATTCCATTAAAAAATTTTGGTGTCTTTCTAACATGCAGTTTGATTTTAAGTATTTCTACCTTCCCTTCCTCATTGGGATCAGTTTATATTTACATTATTATTAATAGAATACTCTTTCCAGGAACCACCATTTTCTTTTTAAAGTCTCTGGCCTGGGGATCACACTACCTTCCTTTAAACTTGTTGAAATTTGAATTTTTTCTCCACTAATTCATGAGTCTTCCTCCAAAGACAAATTTTCCTTTAAAGAAATTCTTTCCAATCTGTTAAAGACATTCAATTCAGAATTCTTACTACTACTAATTATTATTAATAATTTGATGATCTGCTTTAAGAGATATTTATTCCCAATGTTATATATTCTTACCATCTTCTAATATTAAATCTCCAACCGAATCTTTCTTTGTATCTTGTGTTTCTGTAGTAAAATACAGGCAAGCTATCAGTCTTGCTTCTTTGGTCCAACTCTTAACTGAGTTTTGAACACAAGGTGATTAACCTTATCATCTTTCTTCCACTATAAAAATGAATGCAGGTATCTTTTTTATAGGAATGCTGATTTATAAATAGAAATGTTTGATAACCTTAGAAACTGAGGGTTATTTTTGAAAATTACAAATTTAGTAGTGTTTTGCTCTCATTTACTGATTTCTGCCCATGATAGAACAACTTCCTTAGTCCAAAGATCAGTACAGTTTTCCACTAGTGTCCATTTTGTAATCTACAACCTAAATTTAGTCAACTGAAATTCTTTCCACTTACTCTACACTTATTCACATGTCTCTTAGTATTTCTACTTTGAATACCTTTCCCATACCTTATCTATTTATTCATTCATTGAAAATTCATTGAAATTCTATTTTATTCTATTTATTCATTTTTAGTTCAACAATATGAGTTGATTTGCTATGTTACATATTTTCTAGTGCTTGAGATCTTTGTTGTTGTTAGTGATTCAGTTGTGTCTGACTCTGTGATCACATGGACTGCAGCCCGCCAGGCTCCTCTGTCCATGGAATTCTCCAGCAAGAATACTGGAGGGGGTTGCCATTCCCTTTTCCAGGGGATCTTCCTAATCCAGGGATTGAACCCAGATCTCTTGCATTGCAGACAGATTCTTTACCATCTGAGTCACCAAGGAAGCAGATGTATCAATAAACAAAGATCTCTGCCTTCATGAAGCTTATATTCTACTTATTCCCTGAGCAGCATTTATTACGTCAATAGAGATTTGTTTTCAGAACATTGTGTTAATTTGTATAAGACTCTTTCCCAACTAGACCAGTGGTTTTCAACACTGTCTGACCAACAGAATGACTGGGAAACTGGAAAAACAACTATGCCCTTATTCCATCATACTGAGATTTTGATTTGTTTGGTTTGGGATGAGGCCCACCTGCTTGGCTGTCCATAGGGTCACACAGAGTTGGACATGACAGTACTCGTGTGCGCATGCACACACACACACACAGAGTTTCTTGATTGCTTTTCCCTTGTTTCTGCATTTCCTCACTCTACTAGTTAGTAACTGAATCTGCCCTTTGGAACTCAGGGATGGTCTCAAGAGGCTGCAGCGTTTTCCCTACAAAATCAAACAGGACACACAAAGACTTTTGTATCTGGGAGGGCCCCACAGGGTCCAGCTTGGTGTTGGTTCTCCTAAGAATGTTTAAACGGGTCTCTTTAAAAGCTAGATCCTAGCGTGCTGCCTGGGCTCGTGAAACTGGGAATCGAGTCCCAGGACAGTGTTGTGTGTGCTTTCCCACCTGACGGTGCTGCTCTCCCCTCTCCCTGGCATGTTCGACCTCGCCTTCATCCCCCTGACTTTGGCCCCTTGACCTCTGACTTAAGCCTCAGCCTAAAGTCTTCTGTGAAGACATCACTGACTCCTTCAGGGGGGACTTGAGTGCTCTTTCCAGGCCCCCAGTGGACCAAAATCCTCAGGGTAAGAAGATTGCAACACAGCAGTTGTCTGTCGTGTCTCCCTCCTTACAAGGCTGGGGGCTCCTTCACACAGTGGCTAATAGGCGCTCAGTAAATGCTCATGAAAGGAATTTGTTGTTGCTTGTGGGATACTGGGGTTTTAAAATAAAGATTACATGTAATTTGGGAGAAAACCATAATGATGTCTAGACTGTAATGTGCCTGGTAGGCTGCAGTCCATGGGGTCGCTAAGAGTCGGACACGACTGAGTGACTTCACTTTCACTTTTCACTTTCATGCATTGGAGAAGGAAATGGCAACCCACTCCAGTGTTCTTGCCTGGAAAATCCCAGGGTCGGGGGAGCCTGGTGGGTGGCCATCTATGGGGTCGCATAGAGTTGGACACGACTCGAGTGATTTAGCAGCGGCAGCAGCAGACTGTAATGTACCACCCTGCCAAGATTTTATTATAATTTATTATTTTAGTAAGTTCTTGGGACACTTATTATCCTGAAAGATGTAAAAGATTGTAATTTATTTTCATAAGAAAGCACATAATTCTACTCTTCATCTGTCGACACCAGGTGGAGTCAGTGGTGATGAAAATGCAGAAGCTGTTAGGAATGGCATCAAATTACAAGCGGCACAGCAAGAGGCTGGTTAAAACACATGTGTGTAACAGCCACGAGGTGGCAGCCTAGAACCACTACATTACGGTTAGATCATTGAAAGACCAGTAGCTTGGAATACAGTCGAAGTGGAGAATTGTCCCGTACTGGGGCAATCGGAACCTGGAAAAGAGAAAGACAGTGATTTGTAGTGCTTACTGCACACATCTTTATGATTTCCCTTTTCCTCGAAAAAAGGACAGGCACACACGTACACACTCATACACAGCAAATTCTCATCTCGTACACACTTAGCGTCACCCTCAGGCTGCCCCACAGTGAGTTTGAGGTGTTTCAAGCATGCGTTGGCTGTTCCTCAGGGGGCCCTCATTCCTCTGTACCCCTTAATGTAGGGTTTATAAACTGTTTAAGCACCTCCCAAGGGTAATTTTCTATGGGTTTTACCTGACATGTTTACTTTTGAGCCTAATCCTCTTGATAAATTTTTACTCTACTTTGATTATAAAAACATATAAATTTATATATGTTCTATATAATATAAATTATATAAAGCATATATATTATGTTATATAAAGCATATGCCGGTAAGGCGGGGAGCCAGCACTTTCCATCATGCTTTGAATACAGTAGGTGTTCAATATATGTTTGCTGAACTGAACTGAAGGGAAACAGAGAAAAAATGTTCAGGAAAAGGAAAGGGTGGACTCAGCAGCAGTCAGCACAGTGTAGATGGTCATAGTATAGAGGCCATCTACTATGGAGGCCTATGTATGTGGAGGGTCCTAGAGACACACGGTGTAGACAGGCAGAAGGCAACAAGAGGGGAAGAGAATGCCTATTTCAGTTTTCTCAGCACAAACCTTTCTCCAGGGCCATAGGCTTCCCTGGTGGTGCAAGGGGCAAAGAATCTGCCTGCCAATGCAGGAGATGCAAAAGATGTGGGTTTGATCCCTGGGCTGGGAAGATATCCTGGAGAAGGAAAGGGCAAACCACTCCAGGATTTCTTGCCTGGAAAATTCCATGGGCAGAGGAGCCTGGAGGGCAACAGTCCATGGGATTGCAAAGAATTGGACACGACTGAGCACGCATATGCTATGCTATGCTGCAGAGCAAATCTGCCACATCCAGGCGTCTGTGAAACTTGGAGTTCACACCCCAGTTTCCATTCAGACTGTCAACATGTCCGCTTGTCCTAAAGATTTGAACACCAGTTCCTCTAGTATGATTGTGATTATTTAGGAAAAATAAGATTATTATGAAAGTGATTGCTAGAAGGGAGATTTTCTGAGGGCAAGTATGCTGTTTGAACTCTCATATTTCCAGTTCCTTACACAGACTAGTTGTTCAATCACTAAGTCACGTCCAACTCTTTGTGACCCCATGGACTGCAATACGCCAGGCTTCCCTGTCCTTCATTATCTCCCGGAATTTGCTCAAACTCATATCTGTTGAATTGGTGATACTATGCAGGTGATACTATACTATACTATCTCATCCTCTTCTGCCCCCTTTTCTTTTTGTCCTCAGTTTTTCTCAGCTTCAGAGTCTTTTCCAATGAGTCACCTCTTCAGGTGGTCAAAGTATTGGAGCTTCAGCGTCGGTATACCTCTTAAGACATAGTTTTTATGTATCTAACAGATGGAAAATCATCTTTCCTCAGACTCACACTAGGCTCAAAACTATGGATATAGGGCAAAGGGTACTATATCACCCTGCCTTCAAGGAATTTATGTAATAACTTTGTGGGAAAAGACATGTCCGTAAAAACATCTCCAATGAGTATGACAATTTCTGTAGAATCTCAGAGGAGGGAGAGATCACTTTGTTGATGTCAAGGAAGAGGAAACCGACCTTGACTTGGACTTTGGAAGGTGAGTCATACCTAGATAAGAATAGGAGGGGCAGAGTGCCAGCAATAGATTGGAAGATGTGTTTAGGAGAAGACGAGGGAAGCAATGTGGATAGAGCAGTTCCTGGAGGGTGTGGTGGGAGATAAGTCAGACTGATGGGCAGAGCACGAGGACTCCTGGGAGCCAAGCTCAAAAGCTCTGTTCTTTTTTTTTTTTTATTGTTAAATTGGAGTATAGTTGATTTATAGTGCTGTGTTTCAGGTGTACATCAAAGTAAATCAGTTATAGCCACTGTTGTTTTTTTTTTTTAATATTCTTTTTCTCTATAAGCCTTTACAGAGTATGAAGTGGAGTTCTCTGTACTATACAGCAGGTTCTTATTAGTTATTTTATATATGTATGTATATGTCAATCCCAATCCCCCAATTTATCCCCCACCTGGTAACCATAAATTTGTTTTCTACATCTATGACTCTACTTCTGTTTTTGTAAATATGTTCATTTGTATCCCCTTTTTTTAGATTCCACATATAAGTGTTATCATATGATATTTGTCTTTCTATGTTTGACTTAACTTTACTCAGTAAGACAATCTATAGGCCCATCCATGTTTCTACAAATGGCATTATTTTGTTCTTTTTTATGGCTGAGTAAATATTCCATTGTCTATATGTACCACATCTTCTTTATCCATTCCTCTGTTGATGGACCTTTAGGTTGCTTCCATGTCCTGGCTATTGTAAACAGTGCTGCAATGAACATTGGGTTACATGTGTGTCTTTTTGAATTCTGGTTTTCTCTGGGTATATGCCCAGCAAATGGTCTGTTCTTTACCCCAGGGGCACACAAGGTCTTTGAGGAGGGTAATAACTGGTGGAGGCTGAACTTTTGAAAGATTATGCAGTGTATATTGGTTTGGCTCTAGTGAGAGATTTCAATGGTGTTTTATTTTGTGTTGTTTTTTTAAAAAAATCATCTAAATACCATAAAATACAACCCATAGCCTCTATGAATATATAAATGTTCAGACATTATAGCCAGTAGATTTATCACACAGTTGCTATTGGATGACAAATGCATTTTTGTGTTTGTATTGGGGCCAAGTTGATAGACTCCAGGCTTTAGTTGATTGAAGTCAGGAGGATCAGAAAAGGACAGCATCATCATGCCTTAAGTTCTAGTTGATCTGGTGGTTGAGGGCCCAAGAGGGGTTTCAATTCTGCAAAACAACTCAAGAAAGTTCTTCAGGCTAATCTTTACTGTTGAAACAGAATTGGGAATCTTTAAACTGATTCATTTTCTTTGCTATTGTTATTTCTCTTGCCTGATAACAGTTCATTTTTTTGTTCCTTTAAGGTCATCATTATTGAGACCTGGTCAAGGACAAGCATTGTGGCCAGGCTTAGATCACGAAATGGCTTAGGCCAAAATGGCTTCTCTTTTGTCAAGAAAGCCATGCCTATTTTTCTTCCTCCAGGGAATCCCCTTCTCCTGCCTCATCTGCTTACTAAATGGCTCAGGCATGAGTCTGAGGGAAAGGAAGAGATTCAGAAAACAAGTATCCTGGTTGATGTTCCCTGGAGAAGGAAGGAGCCATTCGCTGTGATGAGCTTGGAAGAGATGGAGTTGTCCTGAGAGGAATAAAGTGAGTTGAGTTCTAGACCTGTTGATTTTGAGAACTGTCCCGCAGGAGAGGGATTTTAAATCTGAAAATTAGAGATACCAAGGGAACATTTCATGCAAAGATGGGCTCGATAAAGGACAGAAATGGTATGGACCTAACAGAAGCAGAAGATATTAAGAAGAGGTGGCAAGAATACACAGAAGAACTGTACAAAAAACATCTTCATGACCCAGATAATCATGATGGTGTGATCACTCACCTAGAGCCAGACATCCTGATGTGAAGTCAAGTGGGCCTTAGAAAGCATCACTACGAACAAAGCTAGTGGAGGTGATGGAATTCCAGTGGAGCTATTTCAAATCCTGAAAGATGATGCTGTGAAAGTGCTGCACTCAATATGCCAGCAAATTTGGAAAACTCAGCAGTGGCCACAGGACTGGAAAAGGTCAGTTTTCATTCCAATCCCAAAGAAAGGCAGTGCCAAAGAATGCTCAAACTACTGCACAATTGCACTTATCTCACATGCTAGTAAAGTAATGCTCAAAATTCTCCAAGCCAGGCTTCAGCAATACGTGAACTGTGAACTTCCAGATGTTCAAGCTGGTTTTAGAAAAGGCAGAGGAACCAGAGATCAAATTGCCAACATCCGCTGGATCATCGAAAAAGCGAGAGAGTTCCAGAAAAACATCTATTTCTGCTTTATTGACTATGCCAAAGCCTTTGACTGTGTGGATCACAATAAACTGTGGAAAATTCTGAAAGAAATGGGCATACCAGACCACCTGACCTGCCTCTTGAGAAACCTATATGCAGGTCAGGAAGCAACAGTTAGAATTGGACCTGGAACAACAGACTGGTTCCAAATAGGAAAAGGAGTACATCAAGGCTGTATATTGTCACCCTGCTTATTTAACTTCTATGCAGAGTACATCATGAGAAATGCTGGGCTGGAAGAAGCAGAAGCTGGAATCAAGATTTCCAGGAGAAATATCAATAACCTCAGATATGTCGATGACATCACCCTTATGGCAGAAAGTGAAGAGGAACAAAAAAGCCTCTTGAAAGAGGAGAGTGAAAAAGTTGGGTTAAAGCTCAACATTCAGAAAACGAAGATCGTGGCATCTGGTCCCATCACTTCATGGCAAATAGATGGGGAAACAGTGGAAACAGTGTCAGACTTTAGTTTTTGGGCCCCAAAATCACTGGAGATGGTGATTGCAGCCATGAAATTAAAAGACGCTTACTCCTTGGATGGAAAGTTATGACCAACCTAGATAGCATATTCAAAAGCAGAGACATTACTTTGCCAACAAAAGTCCGTCTAGTCAAGGCTATGGTTTTTCCAGTAGTCACGTATGGATGTGAGAGTTGGACTGTGAAGAAAGCTGAGCGTCAAAGAATTGATGCTTTTGAACTGTGGTGTTGGAGAAGACTCTTGAGAGTCCCTTGGACTGCAAGGTGATCCAACCAGTCCATTCTAAAGGAGATCAGTCCTGGGTGTTCATTGGAAGGAATGATGCTAAAGCTGAAACTCCAGTACTTTGGCCAGCTCATGCAAAGGGTTGACTCATTGGAAAAGACTCTGATGCTGGGAGGGATTGGGGGCAGGAGGAGAAAGGGACGACAGAGGATGAGATGGCTGGATGGCATCAGTGACTCGATGGACATGAGTTTGAGTGAACTCTGGGAGTTGGTGATGGACAGGGAGGCCTGGTGTGCTGCAATTCATGGGGTTGCAAAGAGTCGGACATGACTGAGTGACTGAATTGAACTAAACTGAAGGATAAGAGGTTGTGGTTTCAATACCACAAGAATAGATGAGATCACTGAGACTTATATGTAGTACTATTTTAATATTTAACATTTATCACACTCTCTTATGGGCTTCCCTGGTGGCTCAGATGGTAAAGATCTGCCTGCAATGCAGGAGACCTGGGTTTGATCCTTGGGTCAGGAAGATCCCCTGCAGAAGGGAGTCGCAACCCACTCCAGTATTCTTGCCTGGGGAATTCCATGGACAGAAGAGCCTGGTGGGCTATAGTCCATTGGGTTGCAAAGTGTCAGACATGACTGAGTGACTAAGCATACACACACACACACACCCTCTTATGTGTTCATTTGTATTAGCTTCTTTTAATACTCCAAACAAATCTATACAGTTGATACTTTTACTCCATTTATATAGAAAGAGAGATTAGGAATAATCATAAGAGGACTTCCACAACCTCCTCCTCACCCACTTCTGCCCACCTGCCTCAGGTACTGGTCTACTCACCTCACATGCTTGGTCTGCTGCAGAGACCGAGTTCACTTACTCAGAGAGCAGTCCCACCACTTGTGTACTAGGGGTCATCCTTGCTTATCTACTGAAGGATGTTGCTCTAGCAATTATTCCTCTCTCTGTCCAGCATAAAAATTTCCCATTGACTCACTCTTAAGTGGCTATCAATGCACTATTATTTCTCCTAGTTCAAACAAAATGAAAACCCAAACTCTCTTGACCCCATTCTGCCTCTTGCTCATGTTCCATTTTTGTTCTTCCTCTCACACCTCTAAAGAATTGTCTATACTCATCATCGCTAACTTCTGCATTCCATTCTTACTTGACTTACTCCAGAGTGGTTGT
Organism: Bos javanicus; assembly: GCF_032452875.1. Lineage (NCBI taxonomy): Eukaryota > Metazoa > Chordata > Mammalia > Artiodactyla > Bovidae > Bos > Bos javanicus. The sequence goes on along the minus strand of NC_083891.1, from coordinate 25,097,251 downwards.
TATTGATTCAGGTCTCCCCAAACTATATAACAAGGTGGCCAAAGATGACATTTTGCTAAATCATTGATCTACCCTCAGTCCTAATCCTTCTTGACTCATCTGCAAATTGACTAATCACCCCCTCCGTCTTTTTGTCTCTTGCTCGGTGGCAACCATGTTCTCTCGGTTCTTCTGTGACCCTCTCTGTGACTTCCTCTTAGTTTGTTTTGCTTATTCCCCCTTGCGTCCCTGTGCTTTCAGTGGGCAGGTCCTCAGGGTCTAGTCCTTGCAGCTTATTTTGTGCCTTGGTGGTCTCATCCAATTCCATGGTGTTAAATCCTCTTTGCTGTTAATCCCAACTTTATAACTTTAACCTCTGTGGAGCTGTGCTCAGACACTCAGATGTGTCTGACTCTTTGCAACCCCCATGGACTGTAGCCCACCAGGCCCCTCTGTCCATGAAATTTTCCAGGCAAGGATACTGGAGTGGGTTGCCCTGCCCTCCTCCAGGGTATCTTCCTGACCCAGGGATCCTGACACATGTCTCTTGTATCTCCTGCATTGGCAGGTGGATTCTTTACCACTAGTGCCTTCAACCTGTACTTACCCTCTAAACTTCCAGTTCATAGATCTGCCATCTTCAATTTGATTTAAAGGAAAACTCTAGCTTAATTTGTTCAAACTGAACCCTGATCACCCGTTCCCATCCAAGCTTGGTTGTCCTTCAATTTTTCCACTTTTCATTGATAGCAACTCTGTTGTTCTAGTTGCTCAGCCCCCAAACCTGGACTCATCTTTGATTACTCTGTTTCTCCCATGTCCCATATCCAGTCCCACTTCTATTGATTCTATCTTCGAAACATGTTCAGGAATCCAGCCTCTTAGCATCACCCACCTTGCTGCTTCCCTGATGCAGGCTGTCATCAGCTTTCCTGTGGATTTTTGCAGCAACCTTACCATCTGCATTTGTTGACCTTTCAGTCTGTTCCTGAGATAGCAGCCAGAATGAAACCGATGAGACTTGTTTGGTGTTGTTATTCCCCTGCTCAGAATCATCCAGTGGATGCTTATCCTGCACAGAGTAGAAGCCAAGTTTTTGGCAAAATCCTACATGCCTTCCCCCCAGGACACACACACACACACACACACACACACACAAATACACACACACAAATACACACACCTGGCCGTTACCCTTTTGACTTCACTGTAGATACTCTCTCTCTCATGTACTCACTCCACTCACGCGTCACCCCTGTAGTTCTTTTAACATGTGAAGTATGCCTCCAACTTGGGGTCTTTCATTTATTGTCCCCTCTGCCTGGAACTTCCTTCTCGTAAAAATCCCCAAAGTTTTACTCCTTCACTTCCTTCAATTTATTATTCAAATGTCACTTTATTAGTAAGTCCTTGTGAAATAGGACATCAGGTGGGACTCAGACCCACAATCTTCCAACTGAAACCACACAACTCATCTCAGGACTTAAGGAAACTTAGGTTCTTTATGTGTCAGTGCAGAAGGAATTCAAGCAAGAGGCAAACTGAAAGGTAAGAAGTAGGTTTATTAATGCTTGTGAAGGATACCAGTGGGCAGGCAGAGGGCTCTACCCTGAGAACTACGTGGGCTACATTTTCATAATCAAAGGAAGAGTTGGGAGGGAGAGAAGACCACCTTCTTCCTCCTTTGTAAAGATGTTGCAGGAAAATGGAGTGTGAGAGGATGGTCAGGTCCCAGATCTCAGGCAAGTTCCTGGAACAGGGCCTCAAAGGGAGAGTCCTCGGCTTTGCACAGGAAAGAATTCAAGAGTGAGCCACAGTAAAGTGAAAGCAGGTTTACTGAGAGATACATATTCCATAGATAGAATGTGATCCATCTCCGAAGGTTAGAGTGGTCCTAAAGTATGGGGTGGTTGGTTTTGATGGGCTGGGTAACTTCTTGGGCTAATAAGAGGGAGGATTATTTCAACTATTTTGGGAAAGGGGCAAGGATTTCCAGGAATTGGGTCACTGCCCATTTTTTGGCCTTTTATGGTCAACCTTGGAACTGTCATGGCACCTGTGGGTGTGTCATTTCAGTTCAGTTCAGTCGCTCAGTCATGTCCAACTCTGTGATCCCATGAACCACAGCACGCCAGGCCTCCCTGTCCATTACCAACTCCTGGAGTCCACCCAAACCCATGTCCATTTCATCCTCTGTCGTTCCCTTCTCCTCCTGCCCCCAGTCCCTCCCAGCATCAGGGTGTTTTCCAATGAGTCAGCTCTTCACATCAAATGGCCAAAGTATTGGAGTTTCAGCTTCAACATCAGTCCTTCCAGTGAACACCCAGGACTGATCTCCTTTAGGATGGACCAGTTGGATCTCCTTGCAGTCCATGTGTCATTTAGCATATGCTAATATATTACAGTGAGCATATAACGAGGATCAAGTTCTATTGAAAGTTGAAGAATCATCTGCCACCTTAGGCCTAATCAGTTCTAGCCAGTTTATGTTGTATTCTCAGCAGCTATGTCATTCTTTTAAAGGTTATGCCCTGCCCCTTTCCTGTCTCACTTCCATGAAAATCATATTGAAAATTGCTACCAATACTCCTTATTCCCTTTTCTAATCATGGTGGATTTATATTGTCAACTTAGCTGAGCTGGAACTTCATTCCTCAGGTTCTCTTTCCTACAGAGTTCCAGGTCATATGGGTCAAAGAAACATTTTGCACGACATTTGGAAGATAGACGTGAAGGCACAGCCATATTGTTTTTACACTCAGAGGACTGACATAGTTACAAGGTCTACTGGTGTAGTCACATCTGGTGTCATTTACCTGCTGCCTCACCTGGCTGGCTCAGCTGGTTGGGTCACCCGGTTGGCAAGGGGAAGTGGCTGAACCCACACTCTCTAGGTCTAACTGGATCCTCCTTTAGTTTTTGAGACTCTGAGATCAGAGATGTGTTTAGCTCCATGAAGATGGGCACCAGCTTCTTCTGTAAAACCTCCCTAACCTACTCTCCCCATCACTGAAGTTTGAGGCTTAGAGATGATGGGAGAGCGATGAGAGTTCTAGTCTGTCCTCCTGGTTTCTAGCTCAGCTGTGCAGGTTCCACCTTGTTTGGATTACCTCATATCTATCTCCCCTTCCTGGCTACCTGCCCCTCAGGCACCAGCCCCAGACACAGAAGAAATAGCCCCATATTGACTGTTCAACCAGCCCTCATGTTGTATAAAGTCAAATCTCAATAAATCTGTGGGCGTGTGTGTGTTTTTCTGGGAAATGTTGAACAACTAGCTTTCCAGAAAAAGAGAAGTCCTGATTCATACATAGCACTTGCCAATTTCCCTGATAGAACATTCCTACCTTGGCAATTTTATTATGTATTTATTTATGTATTTTGGCTGTGCTGGGTCCTCGTTGCTTTGCGTGGACTTTCTCTCATTGCAGCAAGCAGGGGGGCTCCTCTCTAGTTGCGGTGCAAGGACTTCTTATTCTGGTGGCTTCTCTTGCTGCGGAGCCCAGGCTCTAGGCACTTGGGCTTTAGTTGTTGCAACTCTTGGGCTTGCAGCAAACAGGCTCAGTAGTTGTGGCTCACCAGCCCTAGAGCATGCGGGCTTCAGAAGTTATGGCACATGGGCTTTAGCTGCTCCAAGGCAATTTTAAACTAATGTGACATCACTGGGATTTCCAGGTTGCACTAGTGGTAAAGAACTCGCCTGCCAAAGCAGGAGACCTAAGAGGCGTAGGTTCATTCCCTGGGTCGAGAAGATCCCCTGGAAGAGGGCAAGGCAACCTACTCCAATATTCTTGCTTAGAGAATCCCAGGGACAGAAAACTGGCAGGCTACAGTCCATGGGGTGGCAAAGAGTTGGACACGACTGAAGAGACTTAGTGTGCACGCTCATGTGACATCACAAATGGAGAAGTGGTGGGAGAGAGATGTTAACAATTTGATCTCTCAGGCCAATACTTACCAACTCCTGCACATCACTGGGAGTATCCTTTAGAGGTCTTGCTTCTCTGACTGTACCCTAACAGACCAGTTTTTTTCCATAGCTCTAAGTATCTTGTATGATGCTACAGATTTTAGTCATGTCTCCTGTCTTGGGATGTTAACCCCAACCAGGGCATGGATTTTTGCCTGTTTTATTCCCTGCTATGTCACTGGCTGTCAGAACAGGTCCTGGCACTTAGAGCTGTCACAAATGTGTTTATTGAATGAAGGAATATAGTGTAGGAGGAGGGCTGGGGCAAGACAGAAATACAACTCTGGGTGTGGCAGAGGAAGAACCTGAATGAGAGTTTACCAAGGTGTCACCTGGTTTGGTTCAATTTGGCAAATACTTGTGGAGTACCTCTTGTCTGCCAGATAGTATTCTAGCTGCTGGGGCACATAAAAAGAATAAGATATGGTAAGGCAATAAGGAAAGTGCTAGTCACTCAGTCATGTCTGACTCTGTGACCCCATGGACTGCAGCCCACCAGGCTCCTCTGTCCAGGGGAGGAGCAAGAATACTGGAGTGGGTTGCCATTCACTTCTTCAGGGAATCTTCCTGACTCAGGGATCAAACCCAGGTCTCCTACACTGCAGGCAGATTCTTTACCATCTGAGCCACCAGAGAACCCCATAAGGAAAGGTACAGGGCTTTCTCTGAGAAGCTCTTGGTTTCTTCTTTCTCTGGGTGTTATATTCCCAAAGCGCCTTGGCCACATTCTTTTGTAGCCATGCAATGTGACTAGTTATAAGTAGTTTGCAGTGGAATCTCAGAGGACAGGGCTGTGGCTCAAAATCTTGACCCGTGGTGCTCAGGCCAGTGTTTAGCATTTGTGGGTGTAGAGCACATGTTTGATGAATAATTAAATTACAAGGAGATTTTAAAATATTTTAGACATCTCAGCTGTTTGTCTCAGGCTTTTCTAAGTGTCATTTTCTCTTAGCATTTTCCATGCTAACTTAAGAGAAATTGGATTATTATAATACTAATTTTATCCTTCAGTTCTCCAAAAGTTAACCCTGTTTGGTGGATCAAAAATAAGTATTAAATAGCATTTTAGATCCCATTTGGGATTAATAGAGAGTTGATCTGCAGCCCAAGTTTTTATTGGGAAATGCCACTGTTTGTATAATAGTAACTGGTGAGGCCACTGGTTTTTTCTGACTGTGCAGTGAAGCTTACTGGATCTTACTTCCCCCACCAGGGATTGAACTGGCACCCTCATCAGTGAAAGTGCAGAGTCCTAACCACTGGACTGCCAGGGAAGTCCCCAGGTTACTTTTGTTTATTCATTTTCTTAAAAGGTGTTATTTTGCAGAATTCCCAAGCCTGAAACTTCATACCTACCATTCACTAAATTCTGTCCTTCTGGTCTAACAAAATGTCATCTGATGCGAGATCTACCCACCCTCGCCACCGGCTGCCAACTACCTCCTGTAAATAGTGCCCTCAGTTACTCTGGACCTCCTTAGCTAGAATTGCATTCCTTCAGAGCACGTATCACTTCCACAAGTGCTGTTTTAAGTAACAGATTTGAGAGTTGTCTTCTATTCCATGAGAACATAAGCTCCATGAGGGCAGGATTTCATCTGTTTGGTTCACTGCCTTATTCCAAACATTGAGAATAAGATCAGCATAGAATAGGATGGAAATCTGTTGACTGAATGGTTATGAGTCTTTTAGAGCAATATGTGGATTTGTCTTTTAAAAACAAAGTGATGCATAGGGAATTCCCTGGTGGTCCTGTGGTTAAGACTTGGGGCTTTCACTGCTGTGGAACCAGGTACAATTCCTGGTTGGGGAACTAAGATCCCACAAGCCACCCTGCATGGCCAAAAAGAAAAATGATACATAACTGGATGGCCAAAAAGAAAACTGATGCATAATTGGCATGTGATATTTTGTAAGATTCAGGTGTACAGTGTGTTGACCTGATACAATGTGATTTTATATATTGCAATGTGATTATCTAACACCTCTATCAAGTTCCATACTATTTCTTTTTTTTTTTTTCTTGTGATGGGGGGAATAATTAAGATCCAGTCTCTTAGCAAGTTTGAGGTTTCTAGTATGGTTTTTGTTGTCTACAATCTCTATATAGTGGTTTAGCTCTCCAGGACTTATTTATGTACTAGTTGCAAGAAGCACATTTTCTTTTCAGAAAGTTTTCAGAAACTGATAAAGGTGGGATCATGGGGGCTGATAATAAAACTGCGTGGTCCACACCATCTGCCTCCTCTTTTTCTATAGAAATGGGGAGGTGGCTCCTCCACGGTCCTCTGCCAGGACTTCCCCTGTGACCTTCCTCCACCCCACCCCCCATCCCCACCCCCAATCTTTCCTGACTCTGGCTTTGATGCCAACACACCAAGCCTCTTCCTATCTCTATTAGAACCTGTTAGAACCTTCCTTAAGTTACTATCATCCTGCCTTTCTTCTCTCTCTCACCGCCCAGATGTGATTCTCAAGCCAAGGACAGTGTTGACAATACCTGTCTCTTGCTCATCTCATCTGTTCCTTTTTTAGAATCTGGCTCATATTCCTAAGCATTTCTGCAACCTTCTTTTTATGCACCTAAATCCTAAATGGTCTTTCTTAATCTTCTTGAATCTATCCTTTAATCAGCAGAGTAATCTACCTAAAATGAAAATCTGATCATGACAACTTCCTGCTTGAAAACTTCCTTGTCTTCCCATTGCTTTTAGGATCAAGTTCAAGTCTGCTTAGCATAGCATCCCAGGGCCAATGTGGCTGGGTTCCTGACTTCTCTTCCTCAGTCAGCTCTTACCATTTTCTGACAGGTATTTGGCTTTCCATTTAGAACCTCTGTTTTATCCTTGCTTGCACTATATTCCTTTCTTCTCTGTGATGGCTTTGGTCTGTCTACCTTCTGTCTAAAATGTCCCAGCTTCTTCCCCACCCCCATTCAGCTAATTCCACCTGATACTTTTAGTCCTCAAATTTTAAAAAAACAACTATGTATCTAGTTTTCTCAACATCATTAATTATAACCCATCATTTGTCTACTGTTTTTAAATATCAGCTCTACTGCTGCTGCTGCTGCTGCTAGGTTGCTTCAGTCATGTCCAACTCTGTGCGACCCCATAGACGGCAGCCTACCAGGCTCCCCAGTCCCTGGGATTCTCCAGGCAAGAACACTGGAGTGGGTTTCCATTGCCTTCTCCAATGCATGAAAGTGAAAAGTGAAAGTGAAGTCGCTCAGTTGTTTCCAACTCTTCACAACCCCATGGACTGCAGCCCACCAGGCTCCTCTGTCCATGGGATTTTCCAGGCAAGAGTACTGAAGTGGGTTACCATTGTCTTCTCCAAATATCAGCTCTAGCATATAATAGATCTTTACGTTGGCTCTGGTTTGGGGCTTTATGTCATTTTATTAATCTATTTCTGATTGTTACTGTTTTTATTGTTATGAATTCCAAATGCCTTCTAATACCTAGCAATAGGCCAGACAAATCTCTGTACTTTTCTTCTTACATAAACACTTATGCCCACTCCTTCTCTCAATTTTCTCAAAATTTTCTTGATTATTTTAAATATTTATTTTTTCAGGTGAGCTCTGGAATCTTGCCCCTCCCCACCCAGGTTTATCCCTCTTCAGAAGAAAGAATTTGGATTGAAATTGTATAGTTTATAAAGAATTTTAGAAACTATTATAATACTTTGTTACTATAAGGTCAGAAATAAGACAGTAGATCAGATCAGATCAGTCGCTCAGTCATGTCCGACTCTTTGCGACCCCATGAATTGCAGCAGGCCAGGCCTCCCTGTCCATCACCAACTCCCGGAGTTCACTCAGACTCACGTCCATCGAGTCAGTGATGCCAGTAGAGGAGCCAGCAATTGTTCAACTGTAATTTTCATGATCCCTATTCACCATTAATTTATTGTATGCTTTTGTTTTTGATACAGTATGTTTGTTGATCTACTCTGGTGGCTCAGATGGTAAAGCATCTGCCTGTAATGCAGGAGACTGGGGTTTGATCCCTGAGTTGGGAAGACCCCCTGGAGAAGTCAATGGCACCCCACTCCAGTACTCTTGCCTGGCAAATCCCATGGACAGAGGAGCCTGTTAGGCTGCAGTCCATGGGGTCGCTAAGAGTCAGACATGACTGAGTGACTTCACTTTCACTTTTCACTTTCATGAATTGGAGAAGGAAATGGCAACCCACTCCAGTGTTCTTGCCTGGAGAATCCCAGGGACAGGGGAGCCTGGTGGGCTGCCATCTATGGGGTCGCACAGAGTCGGACACGACTGAAGTGACTTAGCAACAGCAGCAGAGCAACTAACACTTTCACTTTCACAATTGTTGATAAAATGGTTTATTGTCAGGAAAATTGTCCAAAACTAGAAGCTGGCTAAGGAGATTATTGGGTTGTCCTTCAGTGGAGTGCTATGCACTGCCAAGAGGACAATGTCTGTTTTGGGGGGTTTTTTTGGACATACCACATGGTATGTGGGATCTTAGTTCCCCTATCAGGGCTCAAATCCATAGCCCCTGCATTGGAAGGGCAGAGCCTTAACCACCAGGTTGCCAGGAAAGTCCCAACACTGATTTCAATTGTTCCCTATTGACTAGGGCAAAATCGAAGTTGCAGAACACTGGTAGTCATGCAAATGACCTTTATCAACAGACATGCAAATGCTGTTGTCCAGTAGAGATATTATACAATGATTGTTGCCCTGTAAAAAGATAACCTCATTATGACATTCCATTTTCCTATATAATATTAGTCAGTTTTGCAACTATTAGCACATTTATTTCAATATTCCTGATTGCCTAAATATGAGTGTCCTTTAAATTCTTCTTGAAACTGGTTCTTACATCTCATTTTGTTGTTGTTGTTGTCAACTAATTAAATAAAAGCTTTGGTATGTGTAAATTTAAAGTTTTCATGAGAGTCATAATTCTACTTTTTTGAAAATATTACTTTACCAATATGGTGCCTTAACAGACTATGTGGGAAATGTTATTAAAGCAAAACTCCTTTGCCTACAACCTATACAAGTAATATATGCTTGTAAAGTAATTCAGTTGTACAGAAGCCAGCAGAATTAGAGATCTTTAACCCTGGAAAGATCATGGCACCCAACACCTTTACTTTCAAATAGAACAATAGTAATGTTAAAGAAAGCTTTCAGACAGTTTAGTCATGAGCAGATATCAAAGTTTTATGACATTCTCACAACCAAGAGAAAGGCCTTATAGAAGCTAATTTAAAGGTTTATTCTCAGTAGAGATTTTTAAAAATATATAAAAATATTGACAAATATCTTTTTTATTGAAGTATTTACCTATAAGACTATGCTAGTTCCAGGTATACAACATAGTAATTCAGTCTTTCTGTATATGACCAAATGATCACCATAAGCTGGAGTTACCACCTGTCACTATACAAAGTTATTACAGTATTATTGACTATATTTCCCGACTCTGTACGTTTCATCCCCATGACTCATCTATTATGGAGCTGGAATTTTACACCTCTATTTCCCTCCCATATTTCGCATATTTCCCCACACTCCTCCCCTCTGGCAAACACATATTCTTTCTCAGTGTCTTTGAGTCTGTGGTGGTTTTATGTTTGCTCATTTGTTTTGTGTTTTAGAGTCCACATATAAGCAAAATCATATTGTACTTGTCTTTCTCTGTATGTTCACTTTGTATATAAGTATGTTCACTTTGGATAATACTCTCCAGGTCCATCCATGTTGTCCCAGATGGCAAAATCTCATTCTTCTTTATGGCCGAGTAATACCTCATTGTAAGTATGTATACCACATCTTCTTTATTTGTTCCTCTGCTGATGGACACAGGCTGTTTCCATATCTTGACTATTGTATATTATGTTGCAGTGAACATAGGGGTGTGTATATCTTTTTGAATTAGTGTTTTTGTTTTCTTCAAGAACTGCCTTATGATCCAGCAATCCCACTGCTGGGCATACACACTGAGGAAACCAGAAGGGAAAGAGACACGTGTACCCCGCTGTTCATCGCAGCACTGTTTATAATAGCCAGGACATGGAAGCAACCTAGATGTCCATCAGCAGATGAATGGATAAGAAAGCTATGGTACATATACACAATGGAGTATTACTCAGCCATTAAAAAGAATACATTTGAATCAGTTCTAATGAGGTGGATGAAACTGGAGCCTATTATACAGAGTGAAGTAAGCCAGAAGGAAAAACACCAATACAGTATACTAACGCATATATATGGAATTTAGGAAGATGGTAACAATAACCCAGTGTACGAGACAGCAAAAGAGACACTGATGAATAGAACAGTCTTATGGACTCTGTGGGAGAGGGAGAGGGTGGAAAGATTTGGGAGAATGACATTGAAACATGTAAAATATCATGTAAGAAACGAGTTGCCAATCCAGGTTTGATGCACGATACTGGATGCTTGGGGCTAGTGCACTGGGATGACCCAGAGGGTTGGTATGGTGGGGGAGGAGGGAGGAGGGTTCAGGATGGGGAACACATGTATACCTGTGGTGGATTCATTTTGATATTTGGCAAAACTAATACAATTATGTAAAGTTTAAAAATAAAATAAAATTATAAAAAAAAAAATACCCAAGAATGGAGTTGCTGGATCATGTGGTAGTTCTATTTTTAATTTTTTGAGGAATCTCCATACTGTTTTCCATAGTGGCTGCACCAGTGTACATTTCTACCAACAGTGTACTAGGGTCCTTTTTTCTCCACATGCTTGTGAACACTTGTTATTTCTTGTCTTTTTGACAGTTGCCATCCTGACAGGTGTGAGGTGATAGCTCATTGTGGTTTTGATTTGTATTTCACTGATGATTAGTGATGTTGAGCATCTTTTCGTGTGCCTGTTGGCCATCTGTCGGTCTTCTGCCCATTTTTTAGTCGAATTGTCTGTTTTGATGTTGAGTTGTATAAGTTCTTTGTATATTTTGAATGTTAACCTCTTATCAGATATATCATTTGCAAATATCATCTCCCATTCAGTAGGCTGCGTTTTTGCTTCATTGATGGTTCCCTTTGCTGTGCAAAGCTTTTTAGTTTATGTAGTCCCATTTGTTTATTTTTGCTTTTGTTTCCCTTGTCTGAGGTAACATGTCCAAAAAATACATTGCTAAGGCCAGTGTCAAAGAGCACACTATGTTTTATTCTAGAATTTTTATGGTTTAGGTCTTACATTTAAGTCTTTAATCTGTTTTGAGTTTATTTTTGTATATGGTGTGAGAAAGTAGTCCAGTTTGTTTCTTTTCCATGTAGTTGTCTAGTTTTCCCAATACCATTTGTTGAAGAGGCTGTCTTTTTCCCCATTGTATATTCTTGCCTCCTTTGCCATAGATTAATTGACAGTATATGTGTGGGTTCATTTCCGGGCTCTCTATTCTGCCCATTGATCTGTATATCTGTTTGTGTGACAGTACCATACTGTTATGTTTATTGTAGTATAGTTTATAGTATAGTTTGAAAGCAGGGATGATACTACCTCTAGCTTTGTTCTTTCTTGAAATCACTGTTGGTATTTGGGGGTCTTTGTGTTTTCATATAAATTTCAGGATTATTTTTTCTAGTTCTGTGAAAAATGCCATAGGTATTTTTTTTTTATTTTGTTTTTTAATTTATTTATGGCTGTGCTAAGTCTTTGTTGCTACACACGGGCTTTCTCTAGTTGTGGCGAGTTGGGGACACTCTTTACTTGTAGGGACTGTGGGCCTCTCATTGTGCTGGTTTCTCTTGTTTTCGAACATGGGCGCTAGGGTGTGTGGCCTTCAGCAGTTGGGACATGTGGGCTCTAGAACACAGACTCAGTAGTTGAGGTGCAATTACTTAGTGTCCCCACAGCATGTGGGGTCTTCCCAAACCAGGGATCAAACCCATGTCTCCTGCATTGGCAGATGGACTTTTTACCACCTAGCTACCAGGGAAGCCCAGTAGGTGGATTCTTCACCACTGGACCACCAGGGAAGTCCACCATAGGTATTTTGAAATGGATTGCTTTGAATCTGTAGATTGCCTTGGGTAGTATGGCCATTTTTACAATATTAATTCTTCCAATTTGGAGTATAGTGTATCTTTCTACTTGTTTGTGTCATCTTCAGTTTCTTCTATAGTTTTCCAAGAAAAGATTTTTCACCTCCTTGGATAGATTTATTCCTAGGTATTTTATTCTTTTGATGCAATTATAAATGGGATTGTTTTCTTAATTTCTTTTTCTGATAGTTCATTATTAGTGCATAGAAACACAGCAGATTTCAGAATATTAATTGTATTTCCTCAAACTTTACTGAATTCATTAATTGGTTCTAATAGTTTTTTGGTGGCATTTTTAGGATTTTCTATATATAGTTTGATGTTATCTGTAAACCAGTGTCAGTTTTACTTCCTCTTCCCAATTTAGATTTCTTTATTTTTCTTGTCTGATTTTCACAGCTATGACTTCCTAAACTATGTTGAATAAAAGTGGTAGGAGTGGGCATCCTTGTCTTGTTCTTGATCTAAAAAGGAACGCTTTTAGCTTTTGACTGTTGATTATGATATTAGCTATAGGCTTGCCATATAAATCCTTTATTATGTTGAGAAATGTTCCCTTACACTCACTTTGTTAAGAAATTTTTAAAATCACTAATTTTGTCAAAAATGTTTTTCTGTGTCTCTTGAGATAGTCATATGATTTTTATTCTTCAATTTGTTAATGTGGTGTATCACATTGATTGATTTGCAGATTTGAACATAGTGAATTATAGTTTTAATGCATTGTTGAATTTGGTTTTGTTAATATTTTAGTGTAGGACGGAGGAGCCTGGCATGCTGCAGTGCATGGAGTTTCAAAGAGTCAAGCATGACTTAGTGATTAAACAACAACAATTTTTTTTGAGGATTTTTGTATTTTGTATTATCATCAGTGATAGTGGCCTTTAGTTTTCTTTTTGTGTGTGTGATGTTTTTGGTTTTGATATCCAGGTCATTTCTGGCCTTGTAGAATAAGTTCAGAAGCATTCATCTTTCTTCAATTTTTGGAATAATTTGAGGAGAATAGATGTTAATTCATCTTTAAATACTTGGTAGAATTCACCCTTGAAGCCATGTGGTCCTGAATTTTATTGTTGGAAGGTTTTTTTTTTCCTTTGGCTTCACTGTGGCAACATGTAGGATCTTAGTCCCCCTACCAGGATCTTAGTCCCCCTATCAGGGATCCAACCCATGTCCCTGTTTTGGAAGTATGGAGTCTTCACTACTGGGCCATTAAGAATGGCCTGGGAATCTTATTTTTTTTACTAATTTGATTTTTAAAAAATATGAACAGATGGTTTGTTCATGTTTTCTGTTTCTTCCTGTTTTAATCTTAGGAGATTGTCATTTCTAGGAATTTATCCTAGAATTTATCTTCTAGGTTGTCTGTTTTATTAGTGTATAATTGTTGGTAGTAATCTTTTATGATCCTTTGGATTTCTGAGGTGTCAGTAGTAATTTCTCTTTCATTTCTGATTTCATTTATTTGGCTCTTTCTTTTTTTTTTCCTTTTCCTTTTTATGGTTGAGGAGTCTAGCTAGGGACTAGACTTTATTTCATTAACAGTTTTGTTTATCTTTTCAAAGAACCAGCTCTTAACTTCATTGATTTTTTTTCTTTCTTTTTTTTTTTTTTTGGTTTCTGTTTCATTTATTTACACTCTGATCTTTATTATTTCTTTCCTTCCTTCTAATAACTTTGGGTTTTGTTTGTTCTTCTCTTCCTAGTTCCTTTGGGTGTAAGGTTAAATGGTCTATTCAAGATTTTTCTTGTTTCCTAAGATAGGATTTTATTGCTATACACCCCCTCATAACTGCTTTTGCTGTGTCCCATAGATTTTGGTTCATTGTGTAATTTTCACTCATCTCCAGGTATTTTTAAAATTTCATCTTTGATTTACTCAGCGACTCCTTGGTTGTTTAATATCATACTGTTTATTCCCATGGTGGTGGTTTAGTCACTAAGTCATGTCTGACTGTTGCGACCCCATGGACTATAGTTCTCCAGTTTCCTCTGTCCATGGGATTCTCCAGGCACGAATACTAGAGTGGGTTGCCATTTCCTTTTACAGGGGATCTTCCCAACCCAGGAATCAAACCTGGGTCTCCTGCGTCATAGGCAGATTCTTTATCAACTGAGCTACAAGGGAAGCCACTTATCCCTATGTATTTGTACTTTTTGCAGCTTTTTCCTTGTTGTTGATTTGTAGCCTCATACATCACTTCCTGGGAAATAGATGGGGAAACAGTGGAAACAGTGTCAGACTTTATTTTTTAGGGCTCCAAAATCACTGCAGATGGTGATTGCAGCCATGAAATTAAAAGACGCTTACTCCTTGGAAGAAAAGTTATGACCAACCTAGATAGCATATTCAAAAGCAGAGACATTACTTTGCCAACAAAGGTCCATCTAGTTAAGGCTATGGTTTTTTCAGTGGTCATGTATGGATGTGAGAGTTGGACTGTGAAGAAAGCTGAGCACTGAAGAATTGTTGCTTTTGAACTGTGGTGTTGGAAAAGAGTCCTGAGAGTCCCTTAGACTGCAAGGAGATCCAACCAGTCCATTCTAAAGGACATTAGCCCTGGGTGTTGTTTGGAAGAAATGATGCTAAAGCTGAAACTCCAATACTTTGGCTACCTCATGCAAAGAGTTGACTCATTGGAAAAGACTCTGATGCTGGGAGGGATTGGGGGCAGGAGGAGAAGGGGACGATGGAGGATGAGATGGCTGGATGGCATCACCGGCTCGATGTACATGAATTTGAGTGAACTCCTGGAGTTGGTGATGGACAGGGAGGCCTGGCATGCTGTGATTCATGGGGTCCAAAAGAGTTGGACATGACTGAGCGACTGAACTGAACTGAACTGAACTGACCTGTTGTGGTTATTAAAGATACTTGCTATGATTTCAGTCTTGCTGAGGTTTGTTTTGTGGCCTACTATGTGATCTATCCTGGAGTGCAATGGAAAAGAATCTGTGTTTGGCTTGGGTGGGATGCTAACTGTGTTTTCCTCTGTCCACATCTGTAGGCCTCTAAGGGAGGGTGCCTGGCCCTCTAGTGTCAGAATTCTATCATGCTCTTGCTTGGCTTTTCTTCTCTATACCAGGAATGCTGTGTCTGGTTTCCTCAAAGACCTTCAGACAAGTCCACCTTCATCACCGAAGGAACATTAATTCTGAGACTCAGAAAGTGAAGTGATAGGGGCAGGGAAGTGAGGCTGAAAGTGAGGGCTGAGGGAGGGTGGTGAGGGGATTGAGAAGCTGGTGAGAGAGAAGGGGGGATGCCATGATTGGGAATCTTCCCAGAGCATAAACTCTGAACTTTCTAGGATTCAAGAGGACAAGCTACAACTTCAGGTCAGTGCAGTTTTAAGACTTCTGAAGGCCTGTGTCTTCTCCCTTAATTGAGGTCCCACTTTATATCTCTTCAAACATACTAAAAGATCCTAAAAAGTACTAACATTCCACATTATGCAAATATAGTTTCCCCATAAAATATTGGGTGTAGCTTTGTTTTTGAACATATTTGTTCATAACCTTTAATTTTTTATCACCTTAAAATTTTTTTAATTTTATATTGGATTATGGAAGATGATGCTGTGAAAGTACTGCACTCAATATGCCAGCACATTTGGAAAACTCAGCAGTGGTCACAGGACTGGAAAAGGTCAGTTTTCATTCCAATCCCAAAGAAAGGTAATGCCAAAGAATGTTCAAACTACCACACAATTACACTCATCTCACACACTAGTAAAGTAATGCTCAAAATTCTTCAAGCCAGGCTTCAGCAATACGTGAACTGTGAACTTCCAGATATTCAATCTGGTTTTAGAAAAGGCAGAGGAACCAGAGATCAAATTCCAAACATCTGCTGGATCATGGAAAAAGCAAGAGAGTCCCAGAAAAACATCTATTTCTGCTTTACTGACTATGTCAAAGCCCTTGACTGTGTGGATCACAATAAACTGTGGAAAATTCTTCAAGAGATGGGAATACCAGACCACCTGACCTGCCTCTTGAGAAACCTATATGCAAGTCAGGAAGCAACAGTTAGAATTGGACGTGGAACAACAGACTGGTTCCAAATAGGAAAAGGAGTACGTCAAGGCTGTATATTGTCACCCTGCTTATTTAACTTCTATGCAGAGTACATCATGAGAAACGCTGGACTGGAAGAAGCAGAAGCTGGAATCAAGATTTCCAGGAGAAATATCAATAACCTCAGATATGCAGATGACACCACTCTTCTGGCAGAAAGTGAAGAGGAACTAAAAAGCCTCTTGATGAAAGTGAAAGAGGAGAGTGAAAAAGTTGGCTTAAAGCTCTACATTCAGAAAACGAAGATCATGGCATCTGGTCCCATCAGTTCATGGGAAATAGATGGGGAAACAGTGGAAACAGTGTTAGACTTTAGTTTTTGGGGCTCCAAAATCACTGCAGGTAGTGATATCAGCCATGAAATTAAAAGACGTGTACTCCTTGGAAGGAAAGTTATGACCAACCTAGAGAGCATATTCAAAAACAGAGACATTACTTTGCCAACAAAGGTCCATCTAGTCAAAGCTATGGTTTTTCCAGTGGTCATGTATGGATGTGAAAGTTGGGCTGTGAAGAAAGCTGAGCACCAAAGAATTGATGCTTTTGAACTGTGGTGTTGGAGAAGACTCCTGAGAGTCCCTTAGACTGCAAGGAGATCCAACCAGTCCATTCTAAAGGACATTAGCCCTGGGTGTTCTTTGGAAGGAATGATGCTAAAGCTGAAACTCCAATACTTTGGCTACCTAATGCGAAGAGTTGACTCATTGGAAAAGACTCTGATGCTGGGAGGGATTGGGGGCAGGAGGAGAAGGGGACAACAGAGGATGAGATGGCTGGATGGCATCACCGACTTGACAGACATGAATTTGGGTGAACTCCGGGAGTTGGTGATGGACAGGGAGGCCTGGCGTGCTGTATTTCATGGGGTCGCAAAGAGTCGGACACAACTGAGCAACTGAACTGAAATGATAGATGGTTTACAATGTTGTATCAGTTTCAGGTATACAGCAAAATGATTCATTTATACATATAATCATTCCTTTTCAAATTCTTTTCCCATTTAGGTTATTAAAGAATATTGAGCTTGAGCAGCGCTTGCTGTGCTATTCAGTAGGTCTTTATTGGTTATCTATTTTAAATATAGTATTGTGTGTATGTTAATCCCAAACTCCCTATTTATCCCTTGCAACCCATTGCCTTTCTTAATAATCATTTTTTTTTTGAGTCTTTACAAAGTGAGAAAGTCTTGTCTGTAAATTTTTTTCAAATGCAAAAATAGTTATGAATATTAAATGAGATGACAAATGAGTTTGACACAGGAGATTTGGTACAACATTTAACCTGACATTTATTAATTTCACATCTATAGCTTTGTTGTTAGCTGAGAGGAAATTTTTTCACCCTAGATCTGTCTCAAGCATTTGTGTGGACAGCTCATTGTTCAAGCTCATTGGCTCTAGGCCCTGTTTCTATGGTGCCTAGTGGGTAAAACAGCTTGCTTACAGTCCTCTGAGTTGATGGTTTGGGCCGCTTCCTGGAACTGTCATGAAAAAACTGCCTATTCTTTCAAGAGAATTCAGTGCGGTGTCCATCCTGGGGGAGATGGGCCACTGTGGAAGGAAGCAGCTTCCATCCTAACATTTTTGGGCCACAAACCCCTTTGTTAGTCTGATAAAGCCAGATCCCTTCTCAGAATAAAGTTTCAAATGCATGAAATAAAATATGTAAAATTACAAAGAAAATCAATTATATTAAGATACAGTTATCAAAACAAATACATTTGTGACAATAATACTAATGTTTATTAATGTATTAAATGTCAAGATCTAGCTGCAGTCCTCGTAACTACCATAATTCACATCAGCAATGAGTATAAAGAATATTTTGAGATATCAACACACTGATCTGATATGAAAATATTGGGTTTTTTTGTCTTTAAAATTAAACTTTATTTTGGGATAACTAGAGTCATATGAAATGTAAGAAATAATACAGAGATAGTCCACATACTCTTTATCCAGTGTCCTCGCTGGTAATGCCTTGCAAAACTAAAGAACAGTATGACAATCAGAATATTGACATTGATATAATGGAAATGCAGACATTACTATTAGCATGTATCACCCTTTTATAGCCACATCCACTTTACTCCTGCCCCATACCTCTTTGAAAATATTTGTTATTTTTATTGATGACAAAGTTACAGTTACCACTAGGATTTGTAGCCTATTTTTGTGATGGAGGGAAATGTTACATTTTAACTAGAAGTGAATGATATTAAGATGTAATTATTTCCTCTGTTTAATTCAATTCGAACCCCTGAATTCTCTTGGTGGCTATGGATCTCAAGTTAAGCTCAATGGATGGTGAGGGATACCCTCCCGTCATGAATTATTATGTGGGAGGATTATAGACACCAAATAACTCTCAAACCTGAGAGATTCTGAGACTGTCTCTGATCTCTGTACTGTGCTGTCTTTAGTGGCCCAGACATGTCCAGCTCTTTGTAACCCCATGGACGGTAGCCCGCCAGGCTCCTCTGTCCATGGGGATTCTCCAGGGAAGAATATTGGGAGTGGGTTGCCATGCCCTCCTCCAGGGGATCTTCCTAACCTAGGGATCAAACCCAGGTCTCCTACAATGCAGGCAGATTCTTTACTGTCTGAGCCATTAGAGAAGCCCAAGAATACTGCAGTGGTTAGCCTATCCTTTCACCAGGGGAACTTCCAGACCCAGGAATCGAACTGGAGTCTCCTGCATTTCAGGCAGATTCTTTACCGTTTAGGTCACTAAGTCATGTCTGAATCTTTTGCAACTCCATGGATTGTAGCCTTCCAGGCTTCTCTGTTCATGGGATTTCCCAGGCAAGCGTACTGGAGTCGGTTGCTGTTTCCTTCTCCAGGGGATCTTCCTGACACAGGGATCGAACTCACGTCTCTTGCATTGGCAGCTGGATTCTTTACCACTGAGACCTGGGAAGCCCTGGGCATAGAACAGCTGAGCATTATTTGTGGCTGCAGGTTCCCATGATGTGTGTATGAGGATCAACTGCTTCTGCTTCTCACTGCCGTGGTGGGGGCCTGAAAGTCACAACAAAAGTGACTCTCTTCCCCATCTGAGGGCAGAATTTGTAGTTCAGGATGATGGGGCTCCCGCTCTCCTTCTTAGCTTACCGGGCACTTTGGTGACCTGTAAACCTCGTCAAAGTCAGGCTGTCTGTATTCTTCTCCCCTAGTATTGGCTCAGGAGCCCATCTCTCCTTTTAAACTGATTTTCTAAATCCAGATATAGACTCCAAGCAAGTATTTCACTGCTTGACCTTGGCACTTGGAGCATACCTGCTTTTTTTGTTTTAAATGACACTCATCAGATTGAGTTCTTACAGCTGATTTAAATGTCCCTGTAAACTGTTTCAGAGCAGGGCTCATGTCATTTGTTTCTACATCTCCGTCATCTAGCACAGTGTCTGGCTGTGGCTCTCTATAAATATTTTGGAACAAATGCATGAATGTTTTTTGAACTTTATATTTGTATTGGGGTATAGCTGATTGACGTTGCTGTGATCGTTTCAGGTGAACAGCCAAGGGACTCAGCCATTCATATACATGGATCAATTCTCCCCTGAAACCTGCTCCCCTCCAGGCTGCTGCATAACATTGAGCAGAGTTCCATGAGCTTGGTGTCCACTTTAAATACAGCAGTGTGTATATGTCCATCCCAAACTCCCTAACTATCCCTTCCCCTCATCCTTCCCCCTGGCAACCATAAGTTTGTTCTCTAAGTCTGTAAGTCTTTTTCTGTTTTATAAATTCATTTGTAGCATTTCTTTTCAAATTCCATGTATAAGGGATGTCTTATGATACTTCTCCTTCTCTGTCTGACTTCCTTCAGTAACGAATGCATGAATATATTAATTAAAGAATAGTTTAGTTTTTTAAAAAAATAATTTATCTGGCTGTGCCAGGTCTTAGTTGCAGCACGTGGGATCTCCGATCTTTGTAGCAGCATTCGAGGTCTTTAGTTGTGGCATGCAGACTCTTGGTTGCAGCATGTGGGATCTAGTTCCCTGACCAGGGATGGAACTCAGGCCCCCTGCATTGGGAGCTCAGAGTCTTAACCACTGGGTCACCAGAAAAATCCCTAAAGATACAGATTAGTTTCTGGTTATTTCCTTTGTTCATGAGCTCATTTACAAGAGTTCCTTTTTATGAACTCCTTTACCAGAGTTTTATGAATCTCTGGTTCGTATCCTGCTGCTGCTGCTGCTTAGTCACTTCAGTCATGTCCGACTCTGTGCGACCCCATAGATGGCAGCCCATCAGGCTCCCCTGTCCCTGGGATTCTCCAGGCAAGAACACTGGAGTGGGTTGCCATTTCCTTCTCCAATGCATGAAAGTGAAAAGTGAAATTGAAGTCTCTCAGTCATGTCTGACTCTTAGCGACCCCATGAACTGCAGCCCACCAGGCTCCTCCATCCATGGGATTTGCCAGGCAAGAGTACTGGAGTCGGGTGCCATTGCCTTCTCCAGGTTCATATCCTAGTTTGATCTATATTCCAGGCACTGCGTGTGTGCATGCTTCAGTCATGTCTGACTCTTTGTGACTCTATGGGCTGTAGCCCACCAGGTTCCTCTGTCTGTGGGATTCTGCAGCCAAGAATACCGGAGTAGGTTGCCATGCCCTCCTCCAGGGGATCTTCCCAACTCAGGGATCAAACCTACATCTCTTATGTCTCCTGTGTTGGCAGGTGAGTTCTTTACCACTAGCACCCACTGGGATTCCAGGCACTAACTTTATGTGTATAACTTTAAAAGCATACTGAACATGCCCATTTGTTTTATTATTTCTATTTCATACATAAAAAATGTTGAGACTCAGAGAGTTTCTTTCCCATGCTCAGGTAGCTAATAAATAGGTGAAGCTCTTAGCTAAAGGCTTAAACCCCAGTCATTTTGAGTCTGGTTCTATTTTCCCCTCGCTATAAGGCAACAGCTCTCAAAATATGGTCCACAGACCCCTGAGTGTCCCTGAGACCCTATTAGGGCTCCACAGGCCAAACTACTTTTATGAAATACTGAACTTTTGACCTGGGATTTTTCTGGTGACCCGGTGGTTAAGACTCTGAGCTCCCAATGCAGGGGCCTGAGTTCCATCCCTGGTCAGGGAACTAGATCCCACATGCCCTGGAGTCTCCAGTGCCCAGCTTCAGTGGTTGTGGTTAGGTGCTCCACAGGCTTAGTTGCTCCATGGCATGTGGGATCTTCCCGGACCAGATATTGAACTCATGTCGCCTGCTTTGGCAGGCAGATTTCTTTACCACTGAGCCATAAGGGAAGCCCCTTAAATTGTTATTTTAAAATAAATTATGCTCATTTAAAATTTTTCTCAGTTTTTAATTTTTATTAAGGTCAGTACTGTGTGATAACTCAGAACAATAAAATTTCTTTGGGATTTCCTCAGTCATTTTTCAGAATGAAAATGGGTTTCAAGAGAAAATGTTGGGGATGGATACCAAAGGGGAAGAGATGGGGTGGGAGGAATTGGGAGATTGGGACTGACACCTTATACACTATTGATAACACGTATAAAATGGACAATTGATGTGAACATCCTGTGTAGCACAGAGAACCCTACTTAATGCACTGTAGTGTCCTAAATGGGAAGAAAGTCCAAAAGAGGGGCTAGATGGCTTATTCACTTTGCTATGCAGTAGAAGCTGACACGACAGTGTAAAGCAACCACACTGCAATAAAAATTAATTAATGAAAAAAAAGAGAAAAGGTTGGTGGACAGCTGTAGAGGACTGCACACATGATAAGAAGGACCAGGAGACAGACACATGGCTGAGTGCTTCAGGGATCTCTTCTATTCACAGCTGACGACAATGAAGTGAATCATACAATCAAGCTTTTCTTTCTCAGTAGTTTTTGTGGTTTAAGTGGCTCAGGCTGAATGTTACTTCGTGTTCAAAGCTGGAGCCCAGAAAACAGAAGGAAGAAAGAGAACTAACCTCTCAAATTTCCTTTGCTTCTGTCCAGCAAGTTTTCTCCCTCCAGAGGGAGTGAAGGCCTGAGCAGTGCCACTGATGCTTAGACCCAACGCAGCCGAGTCCAGTTCCTCCCCGACGGCACCAGTCCAGGCTTGCGCGCTGCATGCGACCCTGTTTACCTCCTGCTCTCTTTCTGTTGTCCCTTGGCAGACAGTGTCATGTATGTATTCTTTGCAAAGTAGTTGTCATTTTAGCACATGTCTGGGTGGCTTACCTTCGCAGGACACTGAAACAAAATGAACCAAAAGCCAATTCAGGGAAAAACAAGCTGGATGACGCATGGGCACATGGAAGGTGTCACCTGCTCATTGTTAAATCAGATAAATTGCACTTTAGTGATTGTATCTAAGGGCTTAAGAGTGTCACCTTAGCTGAGCCAAATAGCCAATGAGCCATGCGCTCAAGATACATGGTTTTGAGGAAAAATACTTATATGTTTTTTGAGATATTAACTAAACTAGCTGCTTTTCTCATTACATAAAAAACCCATATTTACTTAAAGAACAACTGACAAACTATGGTAATTGGGTATTTGGCAGAAATTTCCTCAAAAATAAATGGAGTGAGCTTACACTGAATACTGCCATATTGATGAATAGCTTTTTACACCATGTTCGTGTTGGACACACAACCCCACCCCTGGGAAGGACTCTTACGTCACTTTGCACGTAAGTCTGATTTGGCCCAAGGAAACTGTGAAAACTTGATCTGTGCACAGGCAACCCAGAACAATAGGTCATAACAAAGCTTACTTTTCTTCCCAGTGGGAAATGTTAATTCTTATTGGACAAAAACATACAGGACAAAAGCATGTGGTTTTATTGGCTTCTGTGCCCATGAAAAACATGTCACATGCCTAGTGCCACTGGGGTAGATCTATAACAAGAGAAATTCCCAGATACTGATTTTTCAATAGTTCATTCTCATTTCTTCCAATAAGTGTTTACCAAACACCTATTAAGTGCCAAGCACTGGCAGTTACAAATTTCAGTGAGTGGTTTATATATAGTATATATAAATCTCAGTTCAGTCACTGAGTTGTGTCCAAGTCTTTGTGACCCCATGAACCGCAGCACACCAGGCCTCCCTGTCCATCACCAACTCCTGGAGTCCACCCAAACCCATGTCCATAGAGTCGGTGATGCCATCCAACCATCTCATCCTCTGTCATCCGCTTCTCCTCCTGACCTCAATCTTTCCCAGCATCAGGGTCTTTTCCAATGAGTCAGCTCTTCGCATCAGGTGGCCAAAGTATTGGAGTTTCAGCTTCATCATCAGTCCTACCAATGAACACCCAGGACTGATCTTCTTTAGGATGGACTGGTTGGATCTCCTTGCAGTCCAAGGGACTCTCAACAGTCTTCTCCAACACCACAGTTCAAAAGCATCAATTCTTTGGCGCTCAGCTTTCTTCACAGTCCAACTCTCATAACCATACATGACCACTGGAAAAACCATACCCTTGACTAGACGGACCTTTGTTGACAAAGTAATGTCTCTGCTTTTTAATATGCTGTCTAGGTTGGTCATAACTTTCCTTCCAAGGACTAAGCATCTTTTAATTTCATAGCTGCAATCACCATCTGCAGTGATTTTGGAGCCCAGAAAAATAAAGTCAGCCACTGTTTCCACTGTTTCCCCACCTATCTGCCATGAAGTGATGGGACCAGGTACCATGATCTTAGTTTTCTGAATGTTGAGCTTTAAGCCAACTTTTTCACTCTCCTCTTTCACTTTCATCAAGAGGCTTTTTAGTTCTTCTTCTCTTTCTGCCATAGGGTGGTGTCATCTGCATATCTGAGGTTATTGATATTTCTCCTGGCAATCTTCATTCCAGCTTGTGCTTCTTCCAGCCCAGCGTTTCTCATGATGTACTCTGCATATAAGTTAAATAAGTAGGGTGACAATATACAGCCTTGACTATATAATATATATAATAACTATAACTTTGGGTAATGACTGTCATACATAAGTGCAGCCAGAAAGAAGAGTGATTAATTCCTTCTTCCAAGTCTTTGCAGGCCTGAGATACAGGAGTAGAAAACTGGATTGGAGTTTGAGGACATAAAAACTCTTTTTTTGGGCTGTACCATGTGACTTGTGAGATCTTACTTCCCCATCCAGAGACTGAATCTGTGCCCCCTGCATTGGAAGGCTGAGTGTTTTTTTTAAACATTTTTTTTTTAGCTTTTTATTTAATATTGGAGTATAGCTGATTACCAATGTGATAGTCTCGGGTTCAGAGCAGAGCAACTCAGTCATAATATATGTGTATCCATTCTTCCCCAAACTCCCTTCCCATCCAGGTTGCCACATAACATTGAGCAGAGTTCCCTGTTGGGAACTTGCAGGTCCTTGTTGGTTATCTACTGTAAATATAGCAGTGTGTACATGTCCATCTCAAACTCCCTAATTATCCTTTCCCCCTGCCCTTCTCCCTGGTAGGCAGAGTTCTTAACCACTGGATATCCAGGGAAGTCCCTGAGGCCATTAAACCTCTTGAAAAGTCCCAGAAAGTAGATGTACAGGTATTAGCTTAGGAGCCCTCTCAGCTGGGACCATTTCCATCACAGAGGCAATGGATGCCTCCTGTGGACTTGTTCGAGCTTGGGGTGAATTCTTAATGACACCAAGCCAACTGAACTAGACTAGGGTTGGAGAACTTTGCAAGCCACCTGGCGGCCCTCTTGTAGTGGTGGGAGGAAGCTGTTTATCTCACCGTGCCACAGCAATTTCCACCCTCCCCACCCGCTCTTTCTTTATGGGCTGCCTCTTAGTATGAAACAAGCACAGAGATTTGAAGTAGGATCATTTGGTATAAGAACAGAATTGTTCCTCAGGGTCTCAGCCTACTGGCTTCTTGAAATCTGAAAGATTACTCTTTGTCCTTTGATATTTCTCTAGCATCAAAGGTGTGACTGTATTGTCCTTGGTGCTCCTCATGAACTGTAATAAATAACATCTGTGTCTTCAGCCAGGGTTATAGCTGACAGTCTAGACACTTGTATTAAGTGGCAACAGTAGTCACCTCTAGTGTGACAAGTAGCCATCCATAAACAGGTGATCATCAAGAGTCCAGGAAATAAAAGAAGAGCAGCAAAACTGTGATGGTTCATTTCATGTGTCAACCTGGCTAGGCCACAGTGTCCAGATATTTGTCAAACACAGATATAAATGTCCCTGTGAAAGTATTTTAGGTGATACTAACATTTATATTAGTAGACTTTGAGTAGCAGATGACTTGCTCCTCCTGTGGGTGGGCCTCATCTAATCCATTGAAGGATTAAAGCAATGAGAGACAGAGGTCCCCAGAAGAAGAGGAAATTCTGCCTGCAGACTGCCTTTGAACTTTTTTTTCCTTTTTTAAGTCTGCAACATCAACTTTTCTCTAGGTCTTCAACATGCTGGCTCACTCTGCAGATTTTGGACTGGCAAGCCTCTGCAATGACATGAGCCAATTCCTTAAAATAAATTTCTCTATCTATATATATATCCTATCAGTTCTGCTTCTCTGGAAAATCCTGAATAATACAGAAACATACCATGATTTTAGAAAATGGAATAAGAGATGGTGATTTTGGGGAGGGGCTTAGAAGATCTGTGTGAAGAATGTTATTTTGTCTGCTCGACACATGGGGATGCAGATGTCTTAGGAGCTCTTCTGCCCTTCACTTGGCTGGGACACTATTGAATTTGTGTCCCCCTAGCTGCCCAGGGACTTCTACAATCACCACACTCCCCATTCTTTTACTTTTTCATAGATCCATTTAGTTAAATTTAAATTTGTGTACTTCCCCAATACATTATACAAGTGTTTATAAGATTTCATAAGTCTAATATTGGGAAACTAATAAAATAACTTACAAAACTTTTTTTCACCCAGTTTTATTGAGATATAATTGACATACAGGACTGTGTAAAGTTAAGGTGACTTGATGACATATATAATAATTTGACTTACCTACATCATGAAACGATGATCACAATAAGTTTACTGAGCATCCATCATCTCATGTAAATACAAAATTAAAGAAGTAGAAAAAAAAGTAGTTTCCTTGTGATGAGAACTCTTAGAATTTACTCTTATATATATACTTTCATATATAACATACAGCAGTGTTAATTATATTTACCATTTGTACGTTATATCTGTAGTACTTATTATCTCTTTTTAAGTGAAAGTTTATCTAGAGAGATACATATTTCATGGACAGGATGTGGACCGTCTCAGAAAGTGAGTGGATCTTATTTATCTTATGACTAGAAGTCTGAGGCTTGTTCCCGTATTCATCCAATTCCCCTCCCCCACTCCTATCTCTAGGAACTGAACATCTGATCTTGTTTTCTATGAATGTGTTTGTTTTTGAAGCGTACATGACCTGCAACACTGTGTTAGTTCCTGTTGTACAACATACTGACTCAGTATTTCTATGCATTTCGAAATGTTCACCACTACATGTCTAGTCACCATCTGTCACCAGACGAAGATACGCCATGGTTACTGACTGTATTCCCTGAACTGCACACTTCATACAAATGACTCATTTGTTTTGCAAGTGGAAGTCTGTGTCTCTTAATCTCTCTCCTCTGTCTCTTTACTCCCCTCACCCTGTCTCCTCTGGTAACCATGTGTTTATTCTCTGTATCTATGAGTCTGTTTTGAAAAAAATATTTTTTATTTCTGGAAAGAGAATCAAGTGAAGGAAACAGGTATTACAAGAAGAAAGATACAAAGGCTTTTGGATCTCTGTTGCAATCTCTCTGCTATTTCTTGTTAGAAAGTTCTTTACTCATGGCCTGCTACTCTCAGGTCTAGAATGAACTCATATTCCCTGAGGATCCATAGAACTACATTCCTAAGGGAAATATGATTTCCTGATGGTTTAAGATGCTTTCAGAACAATTCATAAGGCAAAGAATCTCAAGCCCTGGGTTTCCTGTTTATGAATCCCTGTTCCTTTTATACTACCTGGAAGAAAGGAAGGCCAGGGGAGGACCAAGAACCAGAGATAGAGATGTTTTCCCGGGATCCAACATCAGGTTCCGAGATGAGCTTGAAAAATTTTCCTAGGGGGCGGGATAAAACCAGAGGTGTGTTAGACCAGCTCAAGTATAATTTCTGCATTAAAGAGTGTCACTGACAACCCCAGAAAGAAGGAAATGTAAAAGCCATCCATTAATTGTTGTCAAAACACATTATAGTTGGATTTCAGCTGTGCCTCCACGACTCTGAGATTCGTAGCGAGGCTGTGCCCGTTTGTTGTATTAATAATTAGGGTTCAAAACAGACTCCATCAGTCCTAGGATGCTGCCTCCTCTCTTCCTGCTTCCAGTTCCCCAACTTCAAATGTGAACTGCTTGTCCTGACACATATGGAATGCAGTCAGGAGTCTCAGCTTCACATCTCAGCTCACAAAACAGACATGTGTAATAAATACCTTTAGTGTTTTGTAACCAACATTATCATTTTGGGTCCCTATCCACACAAGTGGAGACATTTAATTGTAGCAAATTCAAGATTTCTTTTACCCCTAGGCTTGTGCCTAAACTTAACAGCCGAGGCCCCATCTGCTCCCGATGTCATCTGTCTTCACAAGCATCCTCCAAAACTTCCATCCCTCTGTCTGGGCTGGCTGTCATTCTGTGCAGTCTGCTGTGGAGACATTCCTATCCACATGGCCCGTCAGGCCTGGTCCTTTTCTTTGTTACTTCTGGGCACTCTCGGCCTCGGAGAATTTATTCTCCTCCACTGGCAGCTCAGACAGTATGGAGTCTGCCCACAATGCAGGAGACCCGAAGTCTATCCCTGGGTCGAGAAGATCTCCTGGAGAAGGGAATGGCAACCCCTCCAGTATTCTTGCCTGGAGAATTTCAAGGACAGAGGAGCCTGGCAGGCTATGGTCCATGGGATTGTAAAGAGCTGGACACGACTGAGAGACTAACAGACACACACACTGAAGACATGACTTCTTTTGTAGAGCATGTTGTTCCCTTGGATCTCTTACCAGGAAATAGGTGTGTTTGATTTTGGATCCCACAAACTATCTGCATGTTCACCAGGAACAAGTGAGAAATTGATCATCCCTACCATCTTTAACTTTCTCTTTTAACTCTTTTCCTATTCTCAGAGGGTGGGCTGAGTTGCTTATATTCGCAAAGAATCCTCCCTTCACAAAGTAGGTCTTTTGTCTGTGCATCATGTCTTTTCAGATCCTTTATTTATTTATGGCTGTGCTAGGTCTTCGCTGCTGATGGGCTTTTCTCTAGTTGCAGCGAGGGAGGCTTCTCTCTAGTTGCGATGCAAGGGCTTCTCATGTGGTAGCCTCTCTTGTTGCAGAGCACAGGCTCTAGGGCCTGGGACTCAGTAGTTGTGGTACATGGGCTTAGTTGCCCAGTGGCACATGGAATCTTCCTGGACTAGGGATTGAACCCGTGTCTCCTGCATTGGTAGGTGGATTCTTTACCACTAAGCCACCAGGGAAGTCCTCTGATCTTTTTTTATTAGTGCAGAATGAGCACTGGTCTTGACTGAAGGAAATACTGAGGGGAAAAAAAAATTCACATTTCAAAAGTATTATCCTACATCACACTTAAGTTGAGAGTGAAACTCTGGGAAATAAGAAAGCAGATTGTCTCTAAAGAGAAATTACCCCAAGAAGAAGAAGTGAGCAAGAACTGAGAGATGGGTTGGGAACACTGGTTTTTCAGTGTTCTCTTGACTTTGCTTGATGGGAATACTCAGGAGGGACATGTGTTCCTGTTTTGCTACTTTACTTGTGAATGTCAAGTATGCCCAATTTCTAGGACATTAATGGATTTTGTATTATAAATCAATACATTTTTATTAAATGAATGAACAACAAACAGTGATGGCCGTAACTAGATATATTAAAGCAGCTCAGGGCTAGAAGAGCAGAAAGAACTTCACAAATGTTTACATTTGAAAGATTGAGATTAGAAATTAACTTGATATTATTGTTCTCAAGTGGCACTTAATAATCTTGGGGCCCAGTATTACACATTAGAGAACTTATTTCGTTAACAGTTCTCAGTCAGGCGCTTGGCTATTGAATGTTGACACAGGGGAAATAAAAACCTACAAAAAACAACCAGTGAGCTCTGCAGAGCTGTGCTAAGGATATTGGACTTTAACTTTTTGATTGGAGGTATTACTACTGCAGTCCGCTGACCTGCCAGAGGGATCATTAAGATCAAAGGCTATACGTTATGATGTTTGCCTTTTAAGAAGTAAATGCTGCTCTGAATTTCATAGTTCACAGCTTTCAGCTGGAAGTGACAGCATGACTTCTTGGTATCTGCCTTGGTTTCTGTGCTCTGCTGCCCTCCTCTTGGTTTCTGGCATGGTAAGGAAACAATGTAGGGGGAAAAATTAGAAAAATTGGGGATAGTTGATAGTGATTACTAAAGAACAACCTGTTTGTTTTTTGCTTTTAAAGGAATTTCAAAATGTTAATGAAATTAAATTTTTTTTTTTTTTTTTTGGTGAGCAGGGGCAGGCAGAGTACTGGGAGTGAGAAGAAGGTGCACCAGAGGAAAAGTCAGGGACATGAGATAAAATTGTTTTCTCTGCAGTTTCATTGTTGTGTAACAAGTTTTCTTACAATAAGATGGAAACTTGAAAATCATTCCGTTTTTACTAAGGAATGTGATATGTATTGCTGTTATAGGAATGTGAGACATGACAGAGTGAATAATGAATGTCATGGGCACAGCCAGTGCTTAAGTCTTGTAGCATGGAATCTCTTTTCTTCATCAGGCTAGACCAATCTTTCTACAATGACAGGTAGCTGGTACCACAAACCAACTTGAGGTTTTATTTATTATTTTTCTTGGAGTGTAGTTGATTTACAATGTTGTGTTAGTTTCAGGTATGCAGCAAAGTTAATCAGTTATACATATAATCCACTCTTTTCCTTTCTTTTTTTTAAAGATTCTTTTTCCATGTAGGCCATTACAAAGTACTGAGTAGAGTTCCCTGTGCTATACAGTAGGTCCTTATTAGTTACCTATTTTATGTAAGTGGTTTGTATATGTCAATCCCACTCTCCCAACTTATCTCTCCCTCCAACATCCCCTGGTAACCATAACTGAGGTTTGAAATGAAGTTTCAAATGCCTGGGGAGAATCTTTAGTTGTGATTTTTAAATAACAATTATTATGTTGAACTAATATTCTGTGAACAGAACTACAGCAGTGAGAACAAGAGATACCATGGGAGACTCATTAAAACTGTAATTATGAATGAATGCTTGATAATGGTTTTCGGGAGGTGTGTTGGCATTCCTCTGTGAGGTGTGCCTGTGTGTGGCCAAGGTGTGAGACAATCAAGACACTGCTGCTGCTGCTGCTAACTCGCTCAGTCGTGTCCGATTCTGTGCGACCCCATAGACGGCAGCTCATGAGGCTTCCCCGTCCCTGGGATTCTCCAGGCAAGAACACTGGAGTGGGTTGCCATTTCCTTCTCCAATGCATGAAAGTGAAAAGTGAAAGTGAAGTCGCTCAGTCGTGTTTGACTCCTAGCGACCCCATGGACTGCAGCCTACCAGTCTCCTCCATCCATGGGATTTTCCAGGCAAGAGTACTGGAGTGGGGTGCCATTGCCTTCTCCGAATCAAGACACTAGTTAATATAAAAAAGGATGGTCACCATCCAACCAATTTATCCTCACTGCTTGCCAGATACCCCAGTTGATTCTAGCATGGAGATTCTAGAACCTACAGGTAATCTGTATTTAAATAAAATTGTCCCTTACATTTGTATGACATTTTATTATAGTTTGCCACATTCTTTCACATTATATCATATAACTGTCAGAATACCCAGAAAGCCAGCACTGACCACATTGTACAGATACTCCGAGTATCCGAGTACCAGGAAGGTAAACTGACTTGCTGGTAATTGGTAGAAGCAGGAATAAAACCCAGACCTACTGTCTACAAGTCCATGAGCTTTTAAAACTAGACTTCATTAAGAAATCTCAGATTTACTTAGTTTTTTCTGCTGGGTATGTGGTCTGGGTTTCATTTGGTCTGCTGCTGCCTACTTGCTTCAGTTGTGTCTGACTCTTTGTGACCCCATGGACTGTAGCCCACCAGGTTCCTCTGTCCATGGAATTTTCCAGGCAAGAATACTGGAGTGGGTTGTCATTTCCTTCTCCAGGAATCTTCCCGACCCAGGCATTAAACTCGCGTCTCCTGTGTCTCCTGCCTTTGTAGGTGAATTCTTTACCATTGAGCCACTGAGGAGCCCTTCATTTGGTCACCTGTAGAGAATCTATTTTCAGTTTGTTTATTTCATTTGCAAAGTATAGCCATAGTTTTTTTTTTTCTGAAGTATTTGGTATTGACTTTGAAGACAGAGTCTTGAGTAAAATGTGAAATTAAACCATGGTTAATGAGATCTTCAATAAAATTTTCTGTTTAAAGCGTCATTATAAATTATAATATTTTAATGCCAAGAATAAGTTATTAGATTTTTCAAATGAAGCTCCATGAATTCTTTAGAAAATCCTGTTTAATGTGAACACTTATTGGAGGGCAGGACTCATGTTCTGCCTTCTTTTGAATTTGAGAACTTGGCTTCTTGCTTCAGCCCTTCAAATTCATACAACAGACTGTTTCATTTTTTATATGAAATGAGAAGACCCTTGGGTCAAAAAGTTATCTTAGATTCTGATTTAGTTCTCTTCAATACATGCCAGAAACTAATCCATAATATTAAGGAAAAAACAAAACCCCACAGATGGCTAGATGGAAATTGGAATCAATAAGACTATGTCACAGACATCATAATAATATCATTTTCTTATGTGTTTGTTTCCCAGCCAACTCCAGAAATCTTTGGTGAGTCTACTTTGAGTTTTGCCCTATGTAACTGAGCATGGCACAGCACACACAGCAAAAGGTCGTGTGAAGAATAGAGCAACAGCACAGGAGAACTTAGGACACATTTAATGATAAGCACAATGCATACTTGCACTGAACTTTGATCAAGCACTGGCTTCTTTTGATTTACTGAAGAATGTTTTATTGTTTCTGCTCAGGGGTTCCACATACTCAGCAAAAAAAAAAAAAAAAGATGATGGTATAAGAAAGTCCAAACACAGTGACTGACATATTGGCATCCCATAAATGTCTACTATTGTTATTTTTGCTGTCTTTGTGCCAAATCAGATGGACCTGATGTTCTTCCTATTCAGTTGTACACTTAGAGGTTTGGCCATATTATCTACCTTTTGAAACTTAAGAATAATTCAAATGCAGATTAGGAATTTTGCTTGAGAGTTCCAAGGTACATTATTAGCAAGGAATATACATATATGGGTTGCTTGAACTGATTTTACCTTGTGTAAACATTTGCTTCCTATCTAGTCATCTAATCTAGTCTTTCAAATTAATATTATATGGAGTGACAAATTCCTTATTCCTGAAGTTATCTGTCATTCAAGGGACATGGGTAAAACAAGAGGATATGTATGCAAAACACCATAGCCCCAAGCCTGACTCAAGGGAGGTTCTCAATCAATCGATCAATCAATCAATGTATATTGAGTCAGAGCATGGTACTCTCTTATATGAGACAAAAGAAACTTGCTCACTTCTAATCAGTGGTTGATAAAGATTTTCTTCTTTCATAAACACAACATTCAATGTGTTTTATTATTTTTGTTAAAGATGTAGATAATGGACTTGACCGGGATATATTTGATATCAATGAAGGTTTGTGGATTTTTAATTTTACATTCTTTATTAAGTGGGGAGTTTGAATCCAATTTGCTAACAAAAATTGTTATCTTCCTTCTTAGATCTGGGACTGGATCTTTTTGAGGGAGACATCATACTTGATGAGGTGAGTTGAAACAATGCAAGGAAGAACTTTCAATTAATCACTGCAAGCTGAAATCAAGTACCTGACAATGACGGGACAGTGTGGGCTTTGTTAAACCCAACTGTCTCTAAGCACGTAGGATCATAGTTGACACATTTAGTCAATGAATACATTATATGCTAAGGGATTCACATAATGGTATCTTCATCATTCATTACTCAGATTTCTTTGTGGTTAAAGACTGTCACTCATCTTGCATGCTTTGCTCTTACTGATCTAATTGATTTTCATTATTGCAATGCTTCCCTGGTAGCTCAGCTGGTAAAGAGTCCACCTGCAATGTGGGAGACCCTGGTTCGATTCATGGGTCAGGAAGATCCCCTAGAGAAGGAATAGGCTACCCACTCCAGTATTCATGAACTTCCCTGGTGGCTCAGATGGTAAAGAAACTGCCCACAATGTGGGAGACCTGGATTCGATCCCTGGGTTGGGAAGACACCCTGGAAGAGGGCATGGCAACCCACTGCAGTATTCTTGCCTGGGAAATCCCATGGACAGAGGAGCCTAGTGGGCTATAGTCCATGGAGTCACAAAGAGTCGGACATGACTGAGTGACTAAGGACACATGAGATATTTATTTTTAAATAGAACTTCATTGATTAAAGCTAGTTGAAGCAAAATTAACTTGAATTGGTAAATTTAATGAATCTGGCTTTTTATCATAAGAGAGAGATTTTGTGACTTGTACTCTGATAGCTGAGAATAGTGTTGCCACGTAAAGATCCTCCTAAGATATTCATAAAGAGTACTGGTTCTTACCTCGCCATCACAGCACACGGATGAACACAGGTATCATGTTTAAACGTCCCTCAACCCCCATGTGAACTTCAACTCAAGAATCAGAGCTACAGAGTATCTGAGGTTTAGTCCTTGGTCTGCTCTTCTCCCCTTCTTGATCCAATCCTGTATCAGGGGTTTAAATGTCACCTCTATGCTGATGACTCCAAATATATAACTCTGGTTCATTCCTTCCCCCAAGTTCCCTAGTGGTCTATCCTGATGCTAATCCATCAGTTCCTCTGGAATATTTATGAGATACCTCAAGCATAATGAGTCCTCAGTTCAACTCTGATTTCCCGCACATGCTGTCCCTCTCTAGCTTTCCCTCTTAGTAAATTCATCACCACTCTCTCTCCCCACTCCACTGAATAATAAGTACAAAATCCAGGAGTCACCTTTGCTTCTTCCCTTTTCTTCACCTTGCCGTCCTCTCCATCATTAAGTTCTAACATTTCTACCTCCACAGTGCGTCTATACTCCTAAGAATGCACTCTTCTTTTTATCTACTTCAAATGCTGATATCCTAGAATCTTTTGCACTCTGTCCCTGTCACCTGTCCTCCACAGCAAAGTGATCTTTTAAATGAGCAATGCCACCTTTTTACTTCCCGCCTTGAAACTCTTCAATGGCTTCCTCTTGTATTTAGAATAATATCCAGATTGGCCCACAGCCTTGCACGATTTAACTCTACTGCTAGCGTGTGAGATGGGTGCAATTGTGCCGTAGTTTGAGCATTCTTAGGCATTGCCTTTCTTTGGGATTGGAATGAAGACTGACCTTTTCCAGTCCTGTGGCCACTGCTGAGTTTTCCAAATTTGCTGGCATATTGAGTACAGCATTTTCACAGCATCATCTTTTAGGACTTGAAATAGCTCAGCTGGAATTCCATCACCTCCATGAGCTTTGTTTGTCATGATGCTCCTAAGGCTCACTTGACTTCACATTCCAGGATGTCTGGCTCTAGGTGAGTGATCACACCATCATGATTATCTGCATCGTGAAGATCTTTTTTGTAGAGTTCTTCTGTGTGTTCTTGCCACTTCTTCTTAGTATCTTCTGCTTCTGTTAGGTCCATACCATTTCTGTCCTTTATTATGCCCA
Organism: Bos javanicus; assembly: GCF_032452875.1. Classification (NCBI taxonomy): domain Eukaryota; kingdom Metazoa; phylum Chordata; class Mammalia; order Artiodactyla; family Bovidae; genus Bos; species Bos javanicus. The sequence continues at coordinate 25,062,392 of NC_083891.1, read as the reverse complement.
TCTTTGCATGAAAAGTTCCCTTGGTATCTCTAATTTTCTTGAAGAGATCTTTGGTCTTTCCCATTCTATTGTTTTCCTCTATTTCTTTGCACTGATCACTGAGGAAGGCTTTCTTATCTCTCCTCGCATTCTTTGGAACTCTACATTCAAATGGGTATATCTTTCCTTTTCTCCTTTGCCTTTCACTTCTCTTCTTTTCAAAGCTGTTTGTAAGGCCTCCTCAGATAACCATTTTGCCTTCTTGCATTTCTCTTTCTTGGGGATGGTCTTGATCCCTGCCTCCTGTACAATGTCACTAACCTCTCTCCATAGTTCTTCAGGTGATGTCCAAGGAACCTTTCAAGCCTGGCTCTTTCTTGTCACTCTCATTTCACCTTCAATGTCATCCTTTCAAAGAGTTCTGTCCTGACCACTTTATCTAATGCACTCCCCCCAATTCCTTTATTCTTATTCACATATCCCTTTTTATTTCCTCTGCTACTATTAAATAGATCCTGTTTAAACTTTTTTCTTACATGCTGTTTGTCTCCTCCACTAGAGCCTGAGAAATGTAGAGGCATTGGTAATTTTGTTACCAATGGATCTCTTTTCTCTTGAACAGTGTTCATTTCATTGGCTGGATGAATACGTTAATGAAATATTATGTTTTCTATTCCAAAAATTTCAATATTTTAAAACTTTTTGAAAACTTTGGCATAGCTCATGTGGAACTTTTTTTCATATTGCAAGATCAAGATGATTGAAGTTTTGCTATCACTTTCTTCTTATATGTTTTTAAATCTTAATATAGGAAACTAGTCTATGAATCTACCATATTTATAGTCCAGTTTTACAAGTCATTATTTACATGATTTTGCATGGTTCCGTCTTCAACTTTATTAACAAAGTTAATGATAGTAATTAATGATTTTCCATCAGACAATCAGAATTGTATATGAACTGATCACATATCTTGTGCCTCCCTCTTACTCATCTGGCCTTTACAAATGCTTTGCCAAAACCCTTCAGGGAGTTAGGGGTTTTGAGGGGCCAGAGCCACCCATCTCCTTGCATGGCCCTGCAATAAACCTTTCTCTGCTCCAAACTCTGAGGTTTTGGGCATATAAAGTTGCACTAACACTTAAAAGGATATGTAAAAATATGAATAATTGAAGTGAAATAAGATTAAAGGAAATATTAATGCTTGCCATTCTCCTTATTAAAAAAGAGAAGCTAATGATTTCCTCCTAAAACTTTTGTTGTGATAAGAGTAGATGTACATACACACGTATATGTGCATGCTGCTGCTGCTGCTGCTAAGTCGCTTCACACAGAAAATTTGTTTAGGTTGCCTTGATGTTATTTAGTTCCTAAGTCCTGTCAAGATTCTTTTGCAACCTCATGACTGTAGCCCGCCAGCCTCCTCTGTCCATGGAATTCTCCAGGCAAGAATACTGGAGTGGGTAGCCATTCCCTTCTCTAGGACATCTTCCCGACTCAGGGATTGAACCTGAGTCTCCTGCATTGACAGGTGGATTCTTTGCCACTGAGCTACAAGGAAGCCCTCAGGTTGCTTGGGAAAGCTTAAAACTTCTTTTATTTCTGGGTTAACTATTGCTTGTTTCATAATTTTTGACTGATACCTTTCCCACTTATTTTTGACAGATACAAGAAAGAAATGCCATCATTGGAGAAAGATATAGGTGGCCTCATACTATTCCATATGTTCTAGATGATAGCTTGGGTTAGTATGAAATTTGGAGTGTCCACAAATAACGTGTGTTCCTAACAGAATAGGATGACGGTATTTTCAAGGGAAGATTCACATGGCCATTAAGGGTTTTGTTTGTTGCTTTGTGTGGCTAAGTGTGTGTGTGTGTGTGTGTGCATTATCAGTTGTGTCTCTTTGTGACCCCATGGATTGTAGCCTGCCTAAATATACTTATGTTAAAAAAATAAGCAAAATGAAGAATGAACAGAACCAAATGATTTTCTATGAAATATTTGCTGAGTTTTGACCAGTAAAGGACTTCCCTTGTGGCTCAGCTGGTAAAGAATCAGCCTTCAATGCGGGAGACCTCGGTTTGATCCCTGGGTTGGGAAGATCCCCTGGAGAAAGTATTCTGGCCTGGAGAATTCCATGGACTGTATAATCCATAGGGTCACAAAGAGTCAGATGTGACTGAGCAGTGATTAGTCTTTGACTAATAAAGTAAAGGGATTAATTTGACCAGTAAAGGGATTAATTCAGCCAAGATTTACAGAAAGCCTACTCTGTATTGGACAGTTGGAACATAAAGATTGAGAAGCTAGTCTTTATTTTAAAGCAGAGGCTTCATCTATGTTTAGACTTAACACATGACTGAAAAACAAGCACCAAACAAACAAAACTCTAGGAACTGTCATTATTTTACTAACATTTTATTTTGCCAAGTCAGGAATTTAACAAGAACCCACTTTCTTTTTATCATCCTCTTTTTATAAAATAAATAATGTTTTAATACTAAAAAGTCAGAAGAATCTAATCCAAAAGAAAGGGCAAGTTTTCTGTATTGGAAATTTATTGTCATGGAAAACACTAAACAAAATTCTCATTTTACCCATGGATTAGTAAAAATGATATCACTGACCAGCATCAGTTTAGGAACTGCCATTTGGGAAATTTTCGCTTAAGTATCATTTATTTGGGCTTCTCCAGTGGCTTAGCAGTAAAGAATGTACCTGTATACAGGAGATGCCAGAGACATGGGTTGGATCCTTGGGTCTAGAAGATCCCCTGGAGGAAGAAATGGCAACCCACTCCAGTATTCTTGCTGGGAAAATCCTATGGACAGAGGATCCTGGTGGGCTATACAGTCCATGGGGTCACAATGAGTTGGACATTGACTGAGCGACTAACATCATATATTTCAGTGTGTGTGCTCAGTCATGTCCAACTCTTTGGGACCCCAAGGACTGTATCCCACAGGCTCCTCTGTCCATGGAATTCTCAAGGCAAGATACTGGAGTGGGTTGCTCTTTCCCACTCCAGGGAATCTTTCTGCCCCAGAGACTGAACTCATGTCTTTTGTGTCTCTTGCATTGGCAGGCAGATTCTTTTTCACTAACACAACTTAGGAAGCCTCATTTCAGTAGAGATAATTATAAATCAAAAGCTAATTATATAGAATGGAATAAATATTATGATTGATGATATGTTCAAAGAGCTATGGGAGCCCATTGGAGGACATTTAACTCAAACTAGATATAAAGGCATATATAATAGGGGGCAAGTGACCCTGTGCAGTAGGGCTGCTGTGAAGCTTGTGCAAGTTGTACTCCACACAAAGGTGCCTGGGGAGGGGGGAAAATGGGACTGAAATTAAGTTTGCATCATATTCATCAAGAGGCATTCATCTCTTGAATGAAGTACTATTCATCCACCTACCAAGACAGTACTGGCAGTATCTGCTCAGATTTGGTGCCCGTTTCTTCCTTCCCTCTTTCCATTCTCCCTTCCTTCCTTTCTTAATTAAAGTATGTTTGATTTATAATATTGTGTTGATTTCTGGTGTACAGCAAGGTGCTTCTTTCTAAGGGACTGTGTGGGCTAGTGCAGCCTCTGACAGCAAGGGAAGGATGCTCTAAACAGACGGATCACTATGTGCAAAGGCATGAGGAAAGGAGGAAACCACTGGTTAGAATTAGGTTGAGAGTGGGGAGATAATGAAATTGAACAGGGAGGCAGAATCCAGCCTTGAGTCTTTCCTGTGTTAAAGAACTTGGTATGTATACCAAGGGTCATGTGGAACCACCAAAGGTTTTAGTGCAGAAATGAGATGATTATCACTCTGGTTGCAGTCCAGAAGATGTATTATCAGTGGGGCAGAAAAAGAGTAGGGAGATCAGTTAGACTGTTGAAGAAATTCAGAGGAGGATTAAAGCGTTTCTAAACCAAGACTCTCTCAGCCATGATAGACAAGAGTGAATCATTCTAAGAGAGGCTTAGGAAGCAATGAGATTCGGTGATTGACTGTGAGAGATCAAGAAGAAGGTGGGTCTAGGGAAAGAAGGGCTAGTGCCCAGGATTCATTCTTAGGTGACTGGGTGGATGGCAATGACTTTAACAAGAATAGGGAATATGTCTTGAAGAGGGTGAGATGGAGAAGTGTGGTGGAAATTGCTTTTTGGCATGCAGCATTTGAAATGCTTCAGGCTCACTGTGGTGGATCGTATGATGTCTTGGTGTCTGGTCTGGTCATTCAAGATAGAGAAATCTAACAGGGAATTACTAAGGGTATGGGAGATGGTTGAAGCCATGGGTATGGATGAGTTTTTCATAGGTACCTTGCATATCACACATATGCCATAGATAATGGATCTTTCTGGATGACCCAGGAAGATTGGATTGAGGTCGATGGCACAGAGTGGAATTCAGCCTGGGAGAGCAACTTTTTGGAATTGATATAGATGGAAGATCTGATAAAAGTTTTTGAGAAGGCAAGATTGGCCATAAACAAATGAAAAACCAAGAGTAGGGTAGAAAAAGCCAAAGCAACAGTAATTCATAGAATTAGAAACTAAAGAGTTGTGTAACATGAGGAGAAAATGATGTCCATTGACTTTCGGAATGAGGGGGATTTGAAATACTTTATTAAAATACAATTTTTTTCAGCTTTATTGAGGTATAATTGACATAAAATTGTTAGATACTTGGTATATATTGTGGTGATTTGACATGTGTATACACTGTGAAAGGATTCCCCCGTTAAGTTAGCTGACACATCCATCACCTCACATATTTTTCTTGTGTGTGAAAACATTTATGTTCTACTCTCTTGGCAAATTTCAATTGTGCAATACAGTGCTATCAACTATAACACCACATTTTACATTTGATCCTTGGGCCTTATTTATCTGATAGCTGAAAGTTTGTACTTTTACTAACCTCTCCTTATTTAAATATTTATTTTTGGTTTTAACCTTTTGATTAAAAGTTTAAAAATATTTTTGTTTCAAAATCATATATATATATATATATATATACATATGCATGATTAAAACTATATATATAAAACTGTATTCTCCTGTGTTCCATGAAAGACCAGTGAGCTTTTTTTTTTTCTTTTTTAATTTGGCTGCACCAGGTCTCAGTTTCAGCACATGGGATCTTCTGTCTTCACAGGGGCATGCGGGATCTTTTTTTAAGTTGCAGCATGCAAATTCTTAGTTGTGGCATGTGGGGTCTAGTTCCCTGACCAAAGATTGAACCTGAGCCTCCTGCATTGGTAGCATGGAGTCTTAGCCACTGAACCACCAGGGAAGTCCCCAGTGAGCTTTAATCTGACTATACATCTTAGGTTATTTTTGCCATGCATTTTACCTAAGGCTATCCTAATCTTATAAGCTTTACGTACCTGTTTCTTTTCTTTTCTTTTTAATTTTTGCTTTTTAATTGAAGTGCAGTTGATGTTTAATATTACGTAAGTTGTACAGGACACAGGGATCAAGATCATCCCCATGGAAAAGAAATGCACAAAAGCAAAATGGCTGTCTGAGGAGGCCTTACAAATAGCTGTGAAAAGAAGAGAAGCAAAAAGCAAAGGAGAAAAGGAAGGATATAAGCATCTGAATGCAGAGTTCCAAAGAATAGCAAGAAGAGATAAGAAAGCCTTCCTCAGTGACCAGTGCAAAGAAATAGAGGACAACAACAGAATGGGAAAGACCAAAGATCTCTTCAAGAAAATTAGAGATATCAAGGGAACATTTCATGCAAAGATGGGCTCGATAAAGGACAGAAATGGTATGGACCTAACAGAAGCAGAAGATACTAAGAAGAGGTGGCAAGAATACACAGAAGAACTGTACAAAAAAGATCTTCATGACCAAGATAATCATGATGGTGTGATCAATGACCTAGAGCCAGACATCCTGAAATGTGAAGTCAAGTGGGCCTTAGAAAGCATCACTATGAACAAAGCTAGTGGAGGTGATGGCATTCCAGTTGAGCTATTTCAAATCCTGAAAGATGATGCTGTTAAAGTGCTGCACTCAATATGCCAGCAAATTTGGAAAACTCCGCAGTGGCCACAGGACTGGAAAAGGTCAGTTTTCACTCCAATCCCAAAGAAAGGCAATGCCAAAGAATGCTCAAACTACCACACAATTGCACTCATCTCACACGCTATTAAAGTAATGCTCAAAATTCTCCAAGCCAGGCTTCAGCAATACATGAACTGTGAACTTCCAGATGGTTTTAGAAAAGGCAGAGGAACCAGAGATCAAATTGCCAACATCCGCTGGATCATCAAAAAAGCGAGAGAGTTCCAGAAAAACATCTATTTCTGCTTTACTGACTATGCCAAAGCCTTTGACTGTGTGGATCACAATAAACTGTGGAAAATTCTGAAAGAGATGGGAATTCCAGACCACCTGACCTGCCTCTTGAGAAACCTATATGCAGGTCAGGAAGCAACAGTTAGAACTGGACATGGAACAACAGACTGGTTCCAAATAGGAAAAGGAGTACGTCAAGGCTGTATATTGTCACCCTGCTTATTTAATTTATATGCAGAGTACATCATGAGAAATGCTGGGCTGGAAGAAGCACAAGCTGGAATCAAGATTTCCAGGAGAAATATCAATCACCTCAGATATGCAGATGACACCACCCTTATGGCAGAAAGTGAAGAGGAACTCAAAAGTCTCTTGATGAAAGTGAAAGAGGAGAGTGAAAAAGTTGGCTTAAAGCTCAACATTCAGAAAACTAAGATCATGGCACCTGGTCCCATCAGTTCATGGGAAATAGATGGGGAAACAGTGGAAACAGTGTCAGACTTTATTTTCTGGGGCTCCAAAATCACTGCAGATGGTGATTGCAGCCATGAAATTAAAAGACGCTTACTCCTTGGAAGGAAAGTTATGACCAACCCTGACAGCATATTCAAAAGCAGAGACATTACTTTGCCAACAAAGGTCCGTCTAGTCAAAGTTATGGTTTTTCCAGTAGTCATGTATGGATGTGAGAGTTGGACTGTGAAGAAAGCTGAGTGTCAAAGAATTGATGCTTTTGAACTGTGGCGTTGGAGAAGACTGTTGAGTCCCTTGGACTGCAAGGAGATCCAACCAGTCCATTCTAAAGGAGATCAGTCTGGGTGTTCTTTGGAAGGAATGATGCTAAAGCTGAAACTCCAGTACTTTGGCCACCTCATGAGAAGAGTTGACTCATTGGAAAAGACTCTGATGCTGGGAGGGATTGGGGACAGGAGGAGATAGGGGACGACAGAGGATGAGATGGCTGGATGACATCACTGACTCGATGGACATTAGTTTGAGTGAACTCGGGGAGTTGGTGATGGACAGGGAGGCCTGGCGTGCTGCGATTCATGGGGTCACAAAGAGTCGGGCACGACTGAGCGACTGAACCGAAGTGAATGGAACTGAAGTTACAAGTATACAATATAGTGATTTAAAATTTTTACAGGTTATACTACATTTTTGCTCATTATAAAATATTGGCTATATTCCCCATTTGTACAGTATATCCTTATAGCTTATTTTATACCTAATAAGTTGTACCTCTTAATCCCCTACCCTTATATTACCCCAGGCCCTTCCATCTCTCCACTGGTAACCACCAGTTTGTTCTCTACATCTGTGAGTCTGCTTCTTTTTTGTTATATTAACTAGTTTGTTGTACTTTAAAAATTCCACATATAAGTGATATCTACAGTATTTATTGGAGAAGGCAATAGCAACCCACTCCAGTACTCTTGCCTGGAAAATCCCATGGACGGAGGAGCCTGGTAGGCTGCAGTCCATGGGGTCGCTAAGAGTTGGACATGACTGAGCGACTTCACTTTCACTTTTCACTTTCATGCATTGGAGAAGGCAATGGCAACCCACTGCAGTATTCTTGCCTGGAGAATCCCAGGGACGGGGGAGCCTGGTGGGCTGACATCTATGGGGTCGCACAGAGTCGGACACGACTGAATCGACTTAGCAGCAGCAGCAGCATGGTATTTACCTTTCTCTGACTTATTTCACTTGTGTAATTGCCTCCAATTCCATTCATGTTTCTGCAAAGGCAAAAATTTGTTCTTTTTCATGACTGAATAATACTCTATCATGTACTTAATCTTCTTAATCCATTTATCTGCATTCTTTTTTTATTTTACAAAGGTTCTTTTTTAAAAAGAAATATTTATTTATTTATTTGGCCTTCCTGGGTCTCGGCTGCAGTGTCCTAGATCTTTAGTTACAGGATGCAAACTCTTAGCTGTGGCATGTGGGGTCTAGTTCCCTGACCAAGGATTGAACCTGGGCCTCCTGCATTTGGAGCATGGAGTCTTAGCTACTGGACCACCAGGGAGGTCCCTCCATTCTTCTCTTGATGGACAGTTAGGTTGCTTTCATATCCTGGCAATTGTTAATAGTGCTGCTATAAACATTTGGGGGGGCTGTGTCTTTTCAGATGGTGGTATGTTTTTGTTTTTTTCAGGTATATACACAAGAGTGATCATATGGCAGTTCTATTTTGTTTTTTTGAGAAAGCGCCATACTTTTTTCCATATGAAATTCTTCTAGTAGGGCTTTAGTCTTTTAGCTTAAGCCTTGGGTATCATCTGGCTTAGTGGCAACTTACCTGAATGGGATAACAAAGCAACCGTGTGTAGCTTCCCATGAGTGAGTTACAGTTGCAAGCCCGAGTGCCAGATTTGAGGTGAGTTTTAGGAAGTAAGAAGTGGATAAAAGGGTTAAAGTTGGGGCTAGAAATGAAGATCAAGGTCCAGGAGCAGGAGGGGGCTTAACAAGGGGAAAATAATTCTAAGAAACTGTTTACTTAGCTCCTAGGGTTTAGATAGCAGGATCTCTTGTGGAGCTTTTCTGAATCTGTGATGCAAAGTTAATTAAAGCTGTGGTAAATAAAGGTACAGGGTACATAAGGGTCTTGGTAGAAAGCTATACTTTTTACAAAACTTCCACATTTATTCCCTTATTTGAGTCTCCAAACAATTTGCAGGATAGACACTATCCTTATTAAGCTTTGATAAAAGGCCCAGACAAGCAAGCTCCTTAGACCTTCAATTCAGAAATAGTCATGTGGTGGTCGGTGTCATCATCCCTTATTTTAAGGATGTGTTAGATATGAAATAATGATACAAATGTGATATTTACAATACAGAAAATGTAGAAACAGTTTAAATATTTGATAACACGAAATTACTTATATTTTATAGTCATATAAGGTGGCTATTAAAATGATAAAAATAGTATTTCATGAAGAAGCAAGGCTTAAGATGTATTACTTAGTGAAATGGAGGAGGAAATGGCTACCCACTCCAGTACTCTTGCCTGAGAAATTCCATGGACAGAGAAGCCAGGCAGGTTACAGTCCATGGGGTTGCAAAGAATCGGATATGACTTTGTGACTAAGCATTTAGTGAAAAAATAGTTTATAAAATATTATGAAGGCTGTAACTTTATTGTTTATAAAAAATATGAATATCACACATGTATGTATTCATAAGAAAAGTATGATTAACGTGCTTGGTTATTTCTGTGTAAGATTTTATCATTTCTTTCTTTTTGTTTATAATTTCTAACTTATTTATAATAACCATGTATTATTTTTTCATAGCTACTTTTACAAAACTTATTATTTAAAAAAATTATTATTTTTAAATATTTAGCTGCATTGGGTCTTAGTTGCAGAGTGTGAGCTTAGCTGCCTGTTGGTGTGTGGGATCTTAGTCCCCAGCGGGGACTGAACCCAAATCCTCTGCATTGGAAGGTGAATTCTCAGCCACTGGACCACGAGGGACGTCCCTGAGCATGTATCATTTGTGTGGTATTGTAAATGGTTGAATTCTGAGTGCCTGTTAGAGATTCATGGATTTTAGGTCCTATGTCTGTCCTGTTCTTTGCCTTCACCTAGACTGAGGCATTCTGAAGAATGTCTTAAAATTGTCTGTGAAACGGACATGTAAGAAGGTAGCAGAAAATAAACATTTGATACACTCTCATTTTATAGTAGTGCCCCCTTATCCGTGGGGGATATGTTCCAAGACTTCCAGTGAATGACTGAAACTGTGGGTAGTACCAAACCCTATAGGTTTTTTCCTAATGTATGTACATATGATAAACTAGGCACAATAAGAGATAGTAACTAATAAGAAAATAGAACAATTATAATAACCTATAATAAGAGTTTTGTGAATGTGGTCTCTCCTGATATTTTATTGAACTGTGTTATCCTTCTTTGGATGATGGGAGGTGATGAAATGCCTACTTAATGAAATGAAATGAGGTGAATGCCGTAGGTGTTGTGATGTATCGTTAGGCTACTACTGACGTTCTGATGACACATCAGAAGGAGGACTATCTGCTTTGGGTGATGCTGGGTCATTGAGCCTTGACGAGGTCGATGAGTGGATATTGAGAGCAGATGATGGACATCCAAGATTGGGGAATCCCTGGTGGGATGGAGAAGCATGGCCCAAGATTCCCTCAGGCTGCTCAGAGCGGCATGCAGTTTCATGGTCATCAACTCTTATGTCTGCAGTTTTCCATTTAATATTTTTGGACTTTGGTTGATGGCAGGTAACCAAAGCCACAGAAAGTGAAACCACAGATCCATGGGGACTATTGTGCTTGGAACTTCACCTCTTTTTTCTGTGCTAATCTTGCAATATTCCTGCAAAGTCGATTTTATTTCCCCACTTAGCTGGTCTTGTGATAATACCCAAACTCCAAAGGTGAATTAAACTGGCAAAGATTATGCATCAAAAGTAAATGGATAGAAAGCTAGTGGGAAGTTGTTATATAACACAAGGGGCTCATCCTCGTGGTGTGATGACCTAGAGGGGTGGGATGAGGGGTGGTGGGAAGGAGGCTCTAGATGGAGGGGACATAGGTATACTGATGGCTGATTCACGTTGTTGTATGGCAGGAACCAACACGATATTGTAAAGCAATATACAATTTAAAAAAACAGGAAGGACTAGAATAGGAATGGGGCTTCCCTGGTGGTTCAGACTGTAAAGAATCTGCCTGCTGTTCGGGAGACCCGGGTTCAGTCCCTGGGTTGGGAAGATCCCCTGGAGAAGGGAATGGCAACCCACTCCAGTAGTCTTGCCTTGAGAATTCCACGGACAGAGGAACTTGGTAGGGTACAGTCCATGGGGTTGCAAAGAGTCAGGCACGATTAAGCGACTAACACTTTTCACTTTTCACAGAATAGGAAAATCCATACAGAGAGAATGCAATGATTTAATGGGTACAAAGTGTCCTCTTGGGGTGATGAAGGTGTTTTGGAACTAGACAGACAAGGTGTTGAAGAACATTACGCATGTACGAAATTGCCCCTGCAATGTTCACTTTTGAATGGTTAATTGTTTTTATAATTGTTAAATTTCTAACTTAACAGTTGTTCATTGTTTTAATTGTATAAAAAGCATAAAGTTAGCTGCTCAGTCACGTCTGACTCTGGTTTAGAAAAAAAGTAAGTAGTGAGGATAGGAGAGAACCTAGGTGTGTCTGGTTGGAACCAGTCAATGCACCATCTTCTCTGCCATCCGGTCACCCACCGCTGGCAGCCACCACGCTTCACTTCACCAGTAGTTGCTCTGATTTGTGACTATCTCTTCATATGCACCTGATACGGCCCCTTCCCCCAGATTGCCCTCTGAGCTTCTTTTCCTGCATACCTTGGTTGGTTTCTTGCCCCTGGCTTCTTTGAGCACTCTTCTATCTAAACTGTTAGCATCAGTCAACTTGGAAGCAATGGTTCTTATTCGTATTTTAGACTCTGAACTCATTTGAGAATCTTATGAACGTTTTCCCCAGAAACTGCACTTTGCTGAGATAGATATGAGTAGAGGTCTAGACATAATTCTTTGAACACTATCTCAACATATTCATGGTCCCTCTCATCTCAAGGTCCTCAGATTAAAAACTCTGCTGTGAGGCTTTAAATATATATTATAGCTTCTTAGATGAAGCCTGTGACAGTGATGGTTCATTTTGGTTGCCTGTGAACGAGTGTATGTGTTCTCAAAGGTAAGGAAACACCCCCTCCCTTTTTTTTTTTTTTTTTGCTATCTGCACTATACTGGCTCCAGAGAAATATACATGGGGCAAAATTAGATAATCTGAAGAACAACCAAATACTTACATGTGATGCTTAATTGATACTGTATACTAAGCTTTGTAAAAATAAAATGCTAAATTTTCATAGAGGGACTAATTCATGATAAACAATATATTGCAGGCCCTGTTTCCATGGTGAATTGTTCAATGGTGATAATTTTAATACGTTTATTTTTGTTTGTTTTCTTCCTTCAGAGATGAATGCCAGGGGGGTTATCCTCAAGGCATTTGAACGCTATCGCCTAAAATCATGCATTGACTTCAAGCCTTGGTCTGGAGAACCCAACTATATATCAGTGTTCAAGGGCAATGGGTAAATTGAAGAGTTTGTCTTCCAAGTGTTCTGAGGAGAACTGTTGTGGCGGGGACATTGCATCACAGTGATTGCCCTGGACCCTAACCTTGAGGGAGGCTGGGGCTTCCACTGCTATTTGCTGGATGTAGTTTCCCTCTGGCCGTAAAACCAGACTGCACTGTCTCAGCCTTGTAAAGACAAGGAGGGTGGAGTCACATGCCATCCACCCTGAGACGCTGACCTTCAGCCTGTTTGTAGTTTCTGCACTCCTTATTTCTTTTGGTTTAGCAGTGTTGGGTCTTTGTTGCTGCATGGGCTTTTCTTTAGTTGTGGTGAGCAGGGGCTACTCTCTAGTTTTGGTGTGTGGGTTTCTCATTGCGGTGGCTTCTCTTGTTGCAGAGCTTGGGCTCTCGGGCACTCAGGCATCGGTAGTATGGCTCATGGGCTCTAGAGCACAGGCTCAATCGCTGCGGTGCACGCGCCTAGTTGCTCCGTGGTACTGTGGGGTCTTCCCAGTCCAGGGATCAAACCCATGTCTTCTGCACTGGCAGGCAGATTCTTTACCACTAAGACACCAAGGAAGCCCCCCCGCCCTTTTTTTTTTTTTTTTTTTTAGTATTTACTTATTTAGCTACAACAGGTCTTAGCTGGGGCATGTGGGATCTAGTTCCCTGACCAGGGATTGAATTCAGGCCCCTTGCATTGGAAGCTTGGAATCTTAGCCACTAGATCACCAGGGAAGTTCCAATATGCTCCTTACTTCTGCCTTCAATTAAAACCCATCTGTACGCCTGCGAGCATGTGTATTTAAATTTATTTTAACCCAAGAACTCTCGTTGTTGTTGTTCAGTCTCTCGGTCATGTCCGACTCTTTGTGACCCCATGGACTGCAGCACACTGGGCCCCCCTGTCCCTCACCATCTCCCAGAGTTTGCCCAAGTTCATGTCCATTGAATTTGTGATACCATCCAACCATCCTCTGTCGCCCTCTTCTCCTTCTGTCTCCAATCTTTCCCAGCATTAGGGTCTTTTCCAGTGAGTCAGCTCTTTGCCTCAGGTGGCCAAAGTATTGGAACTTCAGTTTCAGCATCAGTTCTTTCAATTAATATTCAGGGTTGATTTCCTTTAGGGTTGACTGGTTTGATCTCCTTGCTGTCCGAGAACTCTTACTACTTTGCTTAAGAAGATGATAGTTATTTGGCTCAAGATCAGCAGTTCTGAGTGGTTGCTCTACCTGTATAAAACCCTTATTCGAGGACCATCTGAAAATTTTGGGGATATTCAGAAAAACTCAGGCCAGGCTGAGTGGAGGGTGAATTACTCCTTAACATTTGGTGTCAGCCCAAGTTCTCCAAAGATCATCTAGTCTGGAAGGCTTTTCATACCTCACTGGGTTTTGGGAGAAATGCACGGTGTTTAGACACAAGTGAAAGATTCTAGTATCTTAGGTAACCAGGTAGATTAGGCATTAGGGATTTAGCGCTAAGACCTTAACCTGCATCAATATAAAAGCCTCTCCTCCTTGTACTGTAAACTACCCTGTCAGCTGCTGGTCTTCAGTGGGGAAGCAACTTACTGGGATTCAAGAACTGTCAATCGGAGAGGGCTGCGACAAAATAGCAACGGTTCAACATGAGTTTCTCCATGCGCTTGGATTCTGGCATGAACAGTCACGGTCCGATCGAAATGACTATGTCAGCATAATTTGGAACAGAATTATTTCAGGTACGTTTATCTTGTTGTTTTACGTTGTTTTAAACTTAAATGCTGAATTTCTAAACACGTGCTTTCTTCTGCCATTGGTGTTGTCTATTAATAATGGGAAAACGCTGATGCTTTGATCTTAACTTCATTTGGCTCTGGGCTTCCCAAGTGGCGGTAGTGGTAAAGAATCTGCCTGCCAATGCAGGAGATGCAAGAGACACAGATTTGATCCCTGGGTTGGAAAGATCCCCTGGAGAAGGGAATGGCTACTCACTCTAGTATTCTTGCCTGGAGAATCCCATGGACAAGGAGCCTGGTGGGCTATAGTCCATAGGGTCGCCAAGAGTTGGACATGGCTGAGCACATTTGGCTCTAATTCAGTAAGAGATGAAGTGCCTGAAGGCGATTGGGAAACAGTTTTCCAGAACCCCAGTTTGAGCTGGATGTGATGTTAGGAACCAGTGTTTCCTAAAGAGTATTTTATGGAGCACTGTTCCACAATTTTTTCGCAAGTGTTTTGTAGAAAGGAATCTGTGGTCAAATTAATTTGGGAAATCCTAGGTTAAAAGAAATTAAACTTAGCTATTTACACTATTGTACTGTTCAGAGTCTTTGCTCGACTAACATGAATTGCAAATCTCCAGCAGGAGCGTTTTCCAAAGTGACTTGATTATGGTTTTTTTTTTTTTTTGGAGTATTTGGTTGTATAATCCTTTGGAGCCCATATTGGGAAATGCTGCAGTAGTTGAACAGCTGTAACTTTTTGTGACTTTGTGCTCAAAGTCAGAGAAAGATTTTTTCCCCCAAAAACGTATTTATTTGGCTGCATTGGGTCTTAGTTGTGCCACACGGGTCTTTGTTGCAGTATGTGGGATCTATTTCCCAGACCAGGGATCAAACCTGGGCCTCCTGCATTGGGAACATGGAGTCTTAGCCACTGGATCTCCAGGGAAATCTCCAGAAAGGTTTTAATAGCCATGTCTGACTAGAACTCATGTTTTCTGCAGTGACATTTTGTTTCCCCTTCTGTCTTGCCTCCAGAGGGTATGGTGAGGGGGATGGGGAGGCAGAGAAGTGAGAGGGGAGGGAAGACATGGCTATCCAACGAGGCCAGTGAGGGCTGCTCTGTGCTGAGGGCCCTGGCACCACAATCCCAACATCACATTAGCTGCCCCTGCCTTTGCCCCCACCCATAGTCTGGGGGAAGACATTAGAGCCAAGTCTAAAAGATTTCTAGAGCAAGAGAAGTGCTTAGCTTCAACCCATGGCCTCGTTCTTCTGGGTTTCCAATGTTTTATTTTTGTTAGAAACTTCTGCCTTGATTTGATAATGCATCTTTATACATTGACAATCAGACCCATTTGTAGCGATGCTAAGTGGTCAGGAATCTTCTCTAAATGTATTTATTTACATACATCTATACGGCAATGGCACCCCACTCCAATACTCTTGCCTAGAAAATCCTATGGACGGAAGAACCTGATAGGCTGCAATCCATGGGGTCACGAAGAGTCGGATACGACTGAGTGACTTCACTTCACTATACATATTCCAGTAACTGAGAAATCACTGATGATATCAATCCTTCCTGCATTATCATCCCTATCCCATCCCTCCACACCTCCCAATGTCCTCTTGTTTTCATCTCCGTCCAGTGAAAATACCTACATCTCGTCATTGCAGTCAATGACACTGAGTGTTTCAATAATACCTTTTAGACCCTTTCTACCCATTGTTGTTGTTATTTAGTTGCTAAGCCGTGTCTGACTCTTTGCGACCCTATGGACTGCAGCATGCCAGGCTTCCCTGTCTTGATTTCCTTTGACTGGTTTGATCTCCTTGCAGTCCAAGGGACTCTCAAGAGTCTTCTCCAGTACCACAGTTGGAAAGCATCAGTTCTTCAGCGCTCAGCCTTTTTTATGGTCCAATTCTCACATCCACTCGTGACTACTGGAAAAGCCATAGCTTTCCATTAGCAGTTCTTAGAACCTTAGGCCAAATGCTCAAGTCCAACTTTGGGCCGCAGTGAAACCTTAGACAAGTTCAGCATGACAGGTGGTATCAGAATTCTAAGTTTGAATAGTCTATTCCAATACAGGAATATTTGAAGCACTCTTGAAATACCATCAAGTGTTAGTAGTAACCAAGGTTGCACAATGTTTATTATCGTCTTTATTTCTAAGTTAACAGTCTTTGGAGTAAGATAAACTAAATTTTGTAATTAAAATTTTTATTTATCATTTAGGCAAAGAGAGAAATTTTGACTTCTATGATGATCAAGTAATAGACTCCATGAACGTTCCCTATGATTACAGCTCAGTGATGCACTACGGTAAAACTGCATTCGGAAATGGATCAGAACCTACAATTATAACAAGGGTCCCGGACTTCATGGATGTGATTGGCCAGCGAATGGATTTCAGTGACTCTGATGTCCTAAAGTTGAATCAACTGTATAACTGCTGTATGTGACAGATTCTTTGACATGATCTGTCTTCCTCTCTGCTCTGTAGGAAAACATTTTACTCTGTGCTGGGTTTTCTGAAATTATAGTTAGTTAATTATAGGTTGATAGTTGAAGTTTGATGTTCAGAAAGGAAAGAAAAAATCAAAAAGATTAGCACCCAGATCCCAAATGACAACATGGAAGTAGCATTTTTCTCCTCATGTGTTCTGGGCTTCAGTTTAAAAACCAACTGAGTCCTGTCTCAGCATGCCCCCTTCAAGTTTCTGAAGCTGTTGCTAACTCAAATGTATAGACCAACTATATTCAAAACTCTTTTCAGTCCAAATGAAGTATACAGTCATAATATAAATGAGTTCAAATAACTTGAGTTGAGGTTTATTCATCTGAATAACTAGAGGAGTGTAGACTCATATTTCTTTCTTTTTAAAATATTAATTTGGTTGCTCTAGGTTTTAGTTGTAGCACTTGAAATCTTTGATCTTCATCGCAGCATGCAGGATCTTTTTAGTTGTGGCATGCAAAAAAACTCTTTAGTTGCAGCATGTAAGCTCTTAGTTGCGGCATGCAAGCTCAGTTGCGGCATGTGAGATCTGGTCCTTTGGCTAAGGACGGAACCTGGGCCCTCTGCATTGAGGGCACAGAGTCTTAGCCACTGGACCACCAGGGAAGTGGCTCGATTCAGGTTTCGAACAGTTAGTTAATCTGATAAATAAGACTCAGGGAGACAGCTTATACAGAACTCACAGTTGGTTGATTGTCTTGGTTTTGCAGATATCAAGAGATCTTCAAGCCACCATCACCCTGACTCAGCGACGAGTCCCCTTTAATATCACCCTAGAATTCCTAGTTCTTCTGGATGAGCTGTTTTTACTACTTAGCTTATTGTGTTAGATCTGCATGTCAGTAATTGTTTCTGTTGCTTTGGCAGCCTCCTCCTTGAGCTTTATGGAGTCGTGCGATTTTGAGCTGGGAAATGTGTGTGGGATGATTCAGAGTTCAGCAGACAGTGCTGACTGGCAGCGGCTCTCCGAGGTCTCTGAGGGGCCGGAGAGCGATCACTCCAACATGGGCCGGTGCAGAGGTAACAGGAGTGAGATTCTTCTGGGTTTTATTCTCAGTGCTTTTAGCCCTTTTCTTCCTTTCTTCTTTTTAAATTTAGTTTTAATTGGAGGATAATGGCTTTACAATACTTTGCTAGTTTCTGCCATACATCAACATGAATCAGCTATAGGTACACACATGTCCCCTCCCTCTTGAACCCCCCTCCCGCCTGCCACCCTTTCCCACTCGTCTAGGTCATCACTTGGCACAGGGCTGAGCTCCCTGTTTTATCCTGCAACTTGCAGCTTCCCACTAGCTCCCTATTTTACATACGGTAATGTACATGTCTCCATACTGCTCTCCCAGTTTGTCCACCCTTTTCCTCCCCTGCTGTGTGCAAAGTCTGTTCTCTATGTCTGTGTCTCCGTTGCCGCCCTGCAAATAAGTTCATTAGTTACATTTGTCTAGATTTCATAGATGTGCATTAATATACAGTATTTATTTTTCTCTGACTTGCTTCACTCTGTATAACAGGCTCTAGGTAGCCTTTTCTTTGCTGTGAAATACTGCGATTTGAATTCTTATTTGTATTAGAATTACTAATGATAGCCCACTAGTGCTACTCAAGAATTGGTTCTGTATGTTATAAGGATATGGTTAATTTCTTTGCTTTTACTGCCTGAGTTTGCTTTTTTCCCCATGGGTCAGCCCTGGGCTCTGTGAAGCCTCTACCCACAGTGTATGCCCACTGCAAGGGGGCGCTGCCACTCTCCGGAAGGACTCTTACCTCTGGAGCAGTGGGGTTTTGTTTCCTCGAAGCTTTCAGATTCCAAGAGATCTTCCAGTGAACAGCACCAGACTGGGAATTAATCCATTTTAGAACTTCAGCTGGTTGAGGTTACTCATTCCTGTTGCAAACATACTTAAAATGAAGGTAGAAAGTACAATGTATTTAATTTTACTAAGATGAGTAAAAAATTTCTACTGAAATTTTGTTTTGAATCAAATAATCATTTTTTAGCTACAGGTACCACATTTTTATTTATTTGCTAATTTCTGGCAGCAGATAGGTAAAACTAGACTTCAGAACCCAGGACTGTTGATTGACAACTCAGATGGTCTGGGCAACGCTTGGCATCTCTAAGAGCATGAAGGTGCTTTTCTTTGTTCTTTTATGGGGGTTGGTGAGGACAGAACAGATATTGTTTAAAGGTACAAACTTGTAACAAATAGTAAATTAGCCCTAGAGATGGAATGTACAGCATCATGAATATAGGCAACTATATTGTATTATAATCATCAAATCTGTTAAGAGACTAGACTTGACTATTCCCAGCACCAAAAAAATGATGCTATGTATCAAATAGAAGTACTTAATTATTGCTATGATGGCAATCAGAAGCCAATATATAAATGTGTCGAATGAACATGCATTACCTTAAATTTACACAATGGTTCAGTTCAGTCTCTCAGTCATGTCCAACTCTTTGTGACCCCATACACTGCAGCACGCCAAGCCTCCCTGTCCATCACCAACTCCCGGAGTCCACCCGAACCCATGTCCATAGAGTCGGTGATGCCATCCAATCATCTCATCCTCTGTTGTCCCCTTCTCCTCCTGCCCTCAATCTTTCCCAGCATCAGGGTCTTTTCAAATGAGTCAGCTCTTCGCATCAGGTAGCCAAAGTATTGGAATTTCAGCTTCAACATCAGTCCTTCCAATGAACACCCAGAACTGATTTCCTTTAGGATGGACTCGTTGGATCTCCTTGCAGTCCAAGGACTCTCAAGAGTCTTCTCTAATACCACAGTTCAAAAGCATCAATTCTTCGGCGCTCAGCCTTCTTCACAGTCCAACTCTCACATCCATACATGACGACTGGAAAAACCATAGCCTTGACTAGACAGACCTGTGTTGACAAAGTAATGTCTCTGCTTTTTAATGTGCTATCTAGGTTGGTCATAACTTTCCTTCCAAGGAGTAAGCATCTTTTAATTTCATGGCTGCAATCACCATCTGCTTGTCACATATTTTCAATAAAAAATATTTTAAAATGTAGATTTGAATAGTGGATAGTGGCCCTCCATAGATACTACTGTAGGAGGGAGGGAGGGATGGAGAAAGAGAGAGAGAGGCTAGACTAAGCAGGAAACACTTTTTTCCATTTTTTAAAAGATTTTTTTGATGTGGACCATTTTAAAAGTCTCTGTTGAATTTGTTACAATACTGCTTCTGTTTTATGTTTTAGTTTTTTGGCCCGAGACATATGGGATCTTAACTCCCTGAACAGATTTTGGACCTGCACCTCCTGCATTGGAAGGTGAAGTCTCAACCATTGGACCCAGGGAAGTCCCCCCTTTTTTCATTTCTGAAAACTAACGACTGTAGTAAAAAAAAAAAAAAAAAAAGGCGATCTAATGTTGCCATTTTCATAGTCTGCCTGCTCCAAGATCTGCATTTCAGTGCTCAAACAGTGCCCTGCATACAGCGGGAACTAAGTGGTCACAGAGTGCCCATAAGATATGCATCCCTGTATCCAGTACCTGTTTTCTCAGTTCTACTCTTATCCTCTTAACAGGTTCTGGCTTCTTCATGCATTTCAACAGTAGCTCTGTAAACGAGGGGGCCACAGCAATACTGGAAAGTAGAATACTTTACCCTAAACGAGGATTTCAGTGCTTGCAATTTTTTTTGTACAACAGTGGAAGTGAAGATGACCAACTGAACATCTATATCAGGGAGTATTCTACGGCTCATCTGAGCAGGACTCTAACCCTTGTGGAACAAATAAAAGGTACAGTATCAACATTTTTATTCTTACATTCAAAGTGATGCAACCTTTTTATTTTTTAATTTTTTATCTTGTATTGGGGTTTGGCTGATTAACAATGTTGTAATAGTATAGTTTCAGGTGAATAGGGAAGGGACTCAGCCATACCTATGCATGTAGCCATTCTTCCCCAAACTCCCCTCCCATCCAGGCTGCCACGTAACATTGAGCAGAGCTCCCTGTGCTATACCAACCAAGTAGGTCCTTGTTGGTTATCCATTTTAAATATAGCAGTGTGTACAAGTCCAACCCAAACAGAGCCAGACAATCTTAACGTTTTATTTAATGCAACCACTTACAACAGGGAAGGGGTTATGAACCTAGAACCTAGAACCTGATCCTCCTTGTTTTATGCTGTGGTTAGGAAGCTAAAACGAAAGTGCTTTCTGTGCTATAGAATATGTGACACTCACTTAACAAACTGTAGATTGGTCTCTGGTGTTGGCGAAGTTAGTTCTTGGCAAATAATAAAATAGAATGGAAACTAGCTTAGGCAAAACGGGAAGAGTTACCGGCTCAACATAACTAAATTATAGGATGGAGAAGAGAGAAAGCAGCTGCAGGCAGGATGAAACCTGTCCCTGAACACGGCTGGGGACCTTTCCTGTTATCTCAGAGGGGCTTTGTCCAGAAAACTGGTGCTTTGGCTGTTGCACTTCCCAGTTTGCATTTTTATATTTTACGTTTACATTAAAAACGTGCCATCAGACTAGAGAAGGATCTCTTCCTCTAATTTGTAGCCTAAAAAAAATAAATTCCAATGCAGGATTCTAATTGTTATGATTTGGGTTAAATGTATCTTCTGGAGCAATTTGGAGTGGAGAGAGGGTGACAACGATGGGGTGGCCACCCTTCCTTCCAATCGTGTGTCTGGGAGGTGGGTCACATTGACTACCTATTAGATGGTTTAGAAGGTTCCCTGAGGGAGGGAGGGAGGGCTTGTAGGCTGGTGACTATATTACTGTTTGCTTCACATATTGTCTTCTTGTTTTGAATGAATTGACTAAAACCTATTATAAAAATTGATCCATGTTATGCCATATATCATGCCATTTCCCCCCTGTTTAACAAGGAGAAACAATCTGAAACATAGATGATATTTCCCTTCAAGACCACTTTAAACTGAGGTTCTTAATCTCATATTATATATACATGTATATATACCATACATTATACATGTATATAATATGTATCTAATGCATATGTAAAAGGTTATAAATAAAATTATTGCATGCATACATGACTATGCTGGAGAAGGCAGTGGTACCCCACTCTAGTACTCTTGCCTGGAAAATCCTGTGGACGGAGGAGCCTGGTAGGCTGCAGTCCATGGGGTCGCTGAGGGTCGGACACGACTGAGTGACTTCACTTTCACTTTTCACTTTCATGCATTGGAGAAGGAAATGGCAACCCACTCCAGTGTTCTTGCCTGGAGAATCCCAGGGATGGGGGAGCCTGGTGGGCTGCCGTCTATGGGGTCGCACAGAGTCGGACACGACTGAGTGACTTAGCAGCAGCAGCAACATGGCTATGCATATATAATCCTTTGTATTAGCACTCTGTGGGTGTTATTACTGATAGATAATAGTACAAAGTGTACTTAAAGAAACCTGCCTAGAAGTCCAGAATTTAAGCTGAAGGTACTGATAAAAATCAAGGGGAAGCTCTCATGAAAGATTTTTATTCAATCCAGGGTCTTTCCATGGACAACAGCGTTTCCTGTAATTTGGACCTTTCTAACTGATTTTCGAGCAACGTGTTTCTCATTAAGTGCTAATACATGTAAATTTTAAGGCACTGTGTTAACTACTCTTTGACATGAATTCCTGAGCTATTCTTTCCCTGGGTGGGGGGAGCTCCTGAAAACTGTTTAATGTACTGCTTCTTATTAGTGTATGATATAAGAAAATAACACAAGATATCCTATGGTGCACTATTCTCCAGGGTAGGGAGTAATAGTGGAGGGGGATGTGCAGTTTGGGAAGAAAGGAGACGGTACCAGGTATCAGATAAATACTTACGACTTTGTGTGCTCAGTCGCTCAGTCGTGTCTGACTCTTTGTAACCTCATAGACTGTAGCCCACCAGGCCAGACTCCCTTGTCCATAGAATTCTCCAGGCAAGGATACTGGAGTGGTTTGCCATTTCCCACGCCAGGGGATCTTCCCAACCCAGGGATCAAATCTGTGTCTCCTGCATTGACAGGTGGATTCTTTCCCACTGTGGCACCTGGGAAGCTTATATCACTGAGTCCCTGGTAAATGATGTAAGGAGCCAATTGTAGGTTGTGGGCCTTCTAGGGTCTGATGAATTCCTGTCTAATACTGCCAAAAACTGATTGAAAATTTTACACATGAAGGAAATATTCCAATCAAAGTTTACATAGATTAAAGGAGGCTTTGGCTGAGGACCACAGGAATCTGGGGTACAAATGTAAAGTCTTGGGCTTGCTTATCTGTTTAACCGACTGAGGGGAGGTGACTTATAAGTTGGGTATGGAGTACTCATGAGTTAGATGCTATTGTTTGCTCACCTGTGTCTGGAAAATGGTGATCTATGTAAGAATAAAAATGAGCTAGATAAGCATTCAAATATTCCAGAGAGCCACTCGGCCCTACAAAAGTGCCTTGGAGTAACTGGACCTGAGCTGGAGGAAAAAGAAAGCCATACCTTATACCTGCAGGAGGCAGCAGCTCTAGAAAGATCCTTTGGCCATGAAGATTAGGACTCTAATGTCAATTTGTATAGTCCTTTATCCTCTCTGAAATAATAATACCTCTTTTGCAGATATACCCTCTGGGAGCTGGCAACTTTACCACGTAACACTGAATGCGACCAATAAATTTCGAGTGGTGTTTGAAGGGGTCAGAGGCGCTGGTGCCTCATTGGGTGGCCTGTCTATTGATGACATCAATCTCTCAGAAACACGGTGCCCTCATCATGTCTGGCATATAAGGAATTTCACACAGCTCATTGGCAGCCCCAATGGGTCTTTCTACAGCCCTCCATTTTATTCTTCTAAGGGATATGCCTTTCAGATTTACTTGAATCTAGATAGTTTGCCTAAAATAGGAATGTATTTCCACCTGATCTCTGGAGCCAATGATGATCAGTTAGAGTGGCCGTGTCCTTGGCAACAAGTCACCATAACAATCTTGGATCAAACTCCTGACATTCGACAGCGTATGTCCAAACAGCAGAGTCTAACGACAGACCCATTTCTGACCATTGGTTCGTGGCTCATCTTCTTTATTATTAATACACAATCATTGCTTTAGGAGGGATGGATGATTTGGGAATGAGAGAATGCACAACCAGACACCCAGGGGATTTTTGAGCCCCAGATCTTAGGATCAGAAGATATGTGGGGGAAGTCTGATAGTCTCTCAGTACTGTCTGACTCTTTGCGACCCCATGGACAGGCTTCTTCGTCCATGGAATTCTCCAGGAAAGAATACTGGATTGGGTTGCCATTTCCTTCTTCAATGTAGGGGAAGGGCTTCAGCAATTCTGGACAGAGTCTCCCAGGCAGGAAACTGTCAGGAATATCAGCAGAGATGCCAACAAATTGAGAAGATATTGGCTGTATTCTTGGAATTTGATGACAACGCCTAAATTCTCAATGTTGCACGAGGAGTGTGTGCGTGCTAAGTCACTTCAATCAAGACCAATTCTTTGTGATCCTATGGACCATAGCCTGCCAGGCTCCTCTGTCCATGGGATTCTCCAGGCAAAGTTACTGGAGTGGGTTGCCACTTCCTCCTCTAGGGGATCTTCTCGACCCAGAGATCGCGCCTGTCCCTTATGTCTCCTGCACTGGCAGGCGGGTTTTAGTTTTTACCACTAGCACCACGTGGGACGAGGTGTGTTGTTGGTTTTAGAGTCTGACAAGCCTAGGTTCAAATCCAAGGTTTGCTTCTCATTAGCGTTGTGAATTTGCACTGATAATCTCTTGAAACCAAAGTGTCCTCAGCAGTAAAACCAGGACAGTAATAATAACCCCACAATTCTATTAACAGTGTCTCTACAGTTCAAGGAGGGAAGCTTGTGGAAGGGCCTGGCAGGGAGAGAGTCTCAGACGCTGAGTTCTCCTAACCCATGCTGTCCTTGTCTTTTCACTGATATTGTCAAAAACAGCTCAGCTTTTGAAATGAGGGTGGTTTTTGATCAGAAAGAAGATGTTAAGTAGATGTTCTTAGTGTTGGGAACGGTGTGGGAGTGGATTGTAACTTCTTACTGAAGGGTTCTGGGGGACTTGCCAATGGTGACATCATTCCCCATCTTTCGAGACTGAAAGATGCAGTGCCCAGAAAGCAATGCCCAGAAAAAGAAGCAGTACCCAGAAAGCATTGATCACATTTCTAACTGTAATAATCCTTTGCCCTCTGGGAACCTAACAAAGTAAAACATGGAATTATGACAAGGTCAATATTATTGTCAAATCTGAATTCTGTATATGAAAAGAATGGACCTAAGTGATCTGGGGAAGAAAAATCTAATCTGATAGGGAAAAAAAAATAGTATTCACAAAGAGGTGTGGGAATTTGATGTTCACAATTTCTTTACCTTTTTTCAAAATGTTTTTCCCTGAATGATGTTGAAAATGGCTCAAGGTTGGATGGGTCATTGCCTGTTTTTTCAGAAACAGTGCTTCTCACTGTCTTCTACTCCTGAAGCACTTTGCTATGTTAGGCGAATAATTTAGTTAATAAGATGAATTGTTCTGTGCTAAAATTAATAACTGTCAGTAATGCA
This sequence comes from Bos javanicus, assembly GCF_032452875.1. NCBI lineage: Eukaryota > Metazoa > Chordata > Mammalia > Artiodactyla > Bovidae > Bos > Bos javanicus. Next base: position 25,037,191 of record NC_083891.1, on the reverse strand, counting down.
TTGATTTAACTCGGTTTAAAGGGCTGTCTGTAACTCAGAAGGCCACTACAGAGTGATTCTAATGGGTAGCCGAATTTCTACACTCATCAGTCAGTAAAAGTGTAGAACTTGACTACCCACGCCTCCTAGCCAGGAAACTTTCGGTAACCCTGAGTGTGGTCCTCCCTGCTGTGCCATCTCGTTTCCATCAGGATAATATAAATGAAAAACTCCAGTGATTTGCCGGGGACTGCAGCACAGGTCAATAGCATCATTTAATTATTTTGAGCTCCATCTTAATTGTGCTTCACATTGCCTGCATTTTCCTGCCACCAAAAGCTATGATGATGCTAAACATAATCCATTAATATAAATTGCTTTTTCAGATAATGGAAACTATTTTTGGGACAGGCCTTCCAAAGTGGGAGCACAAGTTATTTTCCCTAATGGAACTCAGTTTCAAAGAGGTAGGGGCCGTGGATTCCCTAACTTTATGAGCCAAGAAATGCTGAAAAGCAGAGATTTTATCAAAGGAGATGATGTTTATATCCTACTGACAGTGGAAGGTATGTCAATAAAAATAGTTTTCTCTAAGCTATTCTTTTTTTTTTCTTGTGGTCATTGATTATTTACTGTGTTCTTCTGGGTTCCATTTTCAGATATATTAATTAGATAGAGATGTGGGAAGAAGTGGGCATGAGTGGGATTTTTTTTTGTATGAATCATTAATAATATAAAAATAATTTAGATGGAAACAGGAATAGTGCCTGGACAAAGTAATTACCACTGCATGGAACAACAGTGGAAAGCTTTAGTCCAGAAAATTTCTTTAGAAATAAGCTAAAGTATATCCATTATACCCTAGAATTTAATTCTTGGATTCTAGAAGTAAAAACGTCACACAAAACATAAAATGAAAGTATAAATGGACTTTGTTGTCTCTTTTAAATATGTATACACATGTGTGCACACACACATATATCTTGTCAGTAACAGCATTAATCTCTTGTCTTCTAAAGTTTCTTAGTCGTGGCAGCCAACAATAACATTTTCCAGGAATAACTGGTGGTTTCCTTGTTTTATGTGATAGGATTTTAACTCATTTACTATTAAAGACCCATTTGCATCTCAGTAAGTCAGAATTATTTTTTGTGACAAAAGCTGGTGTGACTAAAACTGAAAATTTGATTTCAGTGTCAGTTAGAGTAAACCTAGATGATACTTCAGGGGAAAAACTATTCAGAAATAACTTTCATTGAGGGAGAAAACATTTTAGGTAGCAGAAACAAATTCATATGTTCATCATGTCTGTTGGACCCTGTTTGGACCAGAAAACACCAAAAAGAACAGATTCTTGGTTGTCAGGGGACCTGGTATCTTGTGCTGAATATCTATCTACTTGCTCTGCCAAGCACGAGACCTGTGATCTTGGGCAAGGCCCTCTGCATTTCTTTGCATTTCCGAGCTTTCGTTTCCTTGTCGGTCCCTTGCAGTTGGGAACACAGGCTCCCCTTGGAGCTCAGGTGAGCCCAGACCCAGGCAAACACATGTTCAGCTGTAGCCCCACAGGCTGGCCCAGCGTCCCTTTGTGGCTAGCTCTCAACCCGCCTGTTTGTTTTTTTCACTCCTGTGAATGTTACTGGACAGTGCTTCAGGATTACCTGAATGTATTACAAACTGAGCATTTGATTTTGAACTTAAAGATCAAATGCTCATTAAACCCCAACTGACTTCCCTCCCTGCTCTCCTCCCATCCTCCTTAGACATCTCCCACCTTAATACACAAAATGACCCACTTCCAACCTTGAACGTCAATGACCTCTGCACCAGTTTCAGGTGTGAGAATGATGGGATCTGCATTCTCCAGAATGGCAAAGCTGAGTGCAGGTAAGGGTGCCATCTCCCCATCCTTTTGCTAGCTATTTGTTTCATTTCACAATGTACGATTCTGTGATATTTCATATGAGTGAAATCAGTTGATTCTCATCTCAAAACTGTTCATAGGGTATTTATTGTTTGCTCTCCATTTGGGAGTTTGGGTTGCCAGTAGAACAGTGAAATTATTAATGTAAAGTGAGTACCTTATATATTTTTAAATTTTGTTTATTTATGGCTCTGTTGGGTCTTTGTTGCTATGTGGCATGGGTGCGTGCTTAGTCACTTCAGCTGTGTCCGACTCTCTTCGACCCCATGGACCATGGCCCACCAGACTCCTCTGTCCATGGGATTCTCCAGGCAAGAATACTGGAGTGGGTTGCTATTTCCTTCTCCAGTGATAAAGTATGAAGTGAGTGAAATGAAGTCACTCAGTCATGTCCAGCTCTTTGCAACTCCATGGACTGTAGCTGATCAGGCTCCTCTGTCCATGGGATTTTCCAGGCAAGAGTACTAGAGTGGGTTGCCATTGCCTTCTCCTTGCTCTGTGGGTTTTTCTGTAACTGCAGAGAGTGGACACTTCTCTCTGGTTGTGGTGCTTGGGCTTCTCACTGTGGTGGCTTCTCTTGTTAGGGCGCACGGGCTCTAGGGTGCATGGGCTTCAGTAGTTGTGGCTCCTGGGCTCTAGAGCACAGGCTCACAGCTTTAGTTGCTCTGAAGCAGGTGGGATCCTCCCTGATCAGGGATGGAACCCACGTTTCCTGCTTTGGCACATTGATTCTTTGCCACTGAGCCACCAGGGAAGCCCGCACGTTCTTTCCTAATTGCCTGAAACAGTCCTCATGAGTTATAAATCCTCACAGCAGTCTGGTGTGGTCAGCGTGACTGTCCGTATTCCGCAGATGGAGACACCTAAATTCTGGGAAGAACCTGGCCGTAGTCACAGCTGGGATGTTCCAGACTGGGACACTGAGAACTAAATTTTCTCCACTACCTGTCTTGCCTTTCTTCCCCAGCTGGGAGCTGCTGTTTTAAATCCCAGATTAGGAATAATTTCATTGCTCCTTGCTGTTGGCCCTGCCTGGCTTCCTGGGCTAGTTTAACCCGTCCTTTCAGTCCGAGTGGGTGACCAATGGTTGCATCTGTCAATGACCTGAGTGTTGACCCACACCTTCAGTGGTGAAGATCTTCAGACTTAAATGTCAGCTCATGACTCAGTCACGTTTCAAACGTGTAGGTGTCGGTCGGGGGATGACTGGTGGTACATGGGAGAAAGGTGTGAAAAGAGAGGGTCAACACGAGACACCATTGTCATCGCCACATCTTCCACTGCCGCTGTGTTTGCCCTGATGCTGATCATCACTCTCGTCAGCGTCTACTGTACCAGGAAGAAGTATCGGAAAGAGCCAAGTTCAAGGACAGTCAACACTATTATGGAAAATGTAAGTTGACTCTGATATTTGGTTATTCAAAACCCACTGATGGAATTATATAAAGAAAAATTAGGACTTTTTAAATATCTTAAAAATTTTTTTCTATTCTCTGTGCTGGGGGAAAAGACTTGGAGACTATGAGTTCTTGTTATCTTCACTATCAATGATTCTTAAATTGGAATCCTTGAAAACTTTTGGAGGGGAGGCTTATTATCCTCCTGAAACTGTACCCAGAATTGTGTATGGTTCTGCAGTTTTCTGGGGTGGGAGTCTGTGACCCTCCTGAAAGGCACGATTGATTTTTGCCTACACATTTCAGTCTACCTGGTTAAGTGGAAAGATGAACCATGTAAGTGTCTTTGTTCTAAAGGCTGAGCTCACTTGTAGGAAGAGGGTGCTAGGCACATTTGGGGCATTTGCATTAAAGAAGATTCCAACTAATTCTGGCTTCAGGTGTGATAACTCTAAGGCAAGGTTTTCAAGTAGAAATTTTAAAGCCTACCTCAGATGGTCTCCAGAATGGCAACAGACTCTTGAAATTACCCTGGGGAAGCAGAGAGTCTGAGATGGGTGTTGGCATAAACGATGTTTACCGGGGACACCAGTGATGGAGTGAGGAAAGCTGGACCAGGCAGCTCTATTTTAAAGTTATGATTTTTTTTAAGTGGACAGACTTATTTGTTTGAAGACCCTTGTTTGTTAAAGACAAACTAAATTTTTGTCTAAAGACAAACTAACTTCACTAATTTTTTTTGTGAAGTTATTCAAAAGATGGACAATGATAATGAACAGAAAGCAAAAAGTTTTATTCTCATATACAGCTGTCATGTTTCCTGAAGCTCAGGAAGATGTTTAAAGCTAGTCATAAGGCAGTGGACCTCTTCCTTCACAAGCTCATTAGAAAAGTACTTAAAATGTATATATTAATAGGTTTGTTAAAAAAAAAAAAAAAACAGATATTTCCAGCTTATCTTATGACTTAAAAGGGACAGATCAACCAGTGATCCAGTAGGTCAGCCTGGTGGAAACCCGGGGCCATTAGGGAAGTACTTGGGGGTTGGAGTAACTATGGTGGGGGAAGTGATTAGAGAGGAGAGGACTGGTTAGCTAAAGGGTGAGACTACCAAGATATTCCTCTAGAAACTGAAAGATCTAAGCACTATTATAAAAGTTGCTTTATCAAGCTAAAGTTGGAAGTAAAATAAAACAAAGAGCAGGAAAAGAAGGAAGTTAATCCAATAAAGGAACTATTAGGGCCATTAAATGGAAACACACACATATACACACACAATCACCATAATATAACAACACAACTGTTTTGCCTCTGGGTCATTTAAACACATGCCCAAGAGTAAGGAGTCAACTTAATCCAGGCATTTCTGGGGCTTCCCTGAGGGCTCAAACCATAAAGAATCTGCCTGCAATGCAGGAGATATTGGATCCCTACGTGAGAAAGATCCCCTGGAGAAGGAAATAGCAACCCGCTCCAGTAGTCTTGCGTGGAGAATTCCATGGATGGAGGAGCTTGGAAGGTTATAGTCCATGGGGTCACAAGGCATTTCTACAGTTTATTCACTGATAGCAGAACCTCTGCCTCTTTAACTCTTAAATTGAAATGACCTTTTTTTCTGAGTCTGAAGTGTGTGCTCACCCTGATGTTTGAACATCTGAATAAAGTAGGAGATGCCTGTGCATTTTCCTGCAGCCCAAGCCTGGAAAGGATGCCAGCTGGGAGGGAAGCCAGAAGACTGCAGAGGGCACTTCATTGAAACATTAGACTGTTTCATTGTGATGCATTTCAATGACAGTTTTTAAATTTAGAAATTAAGTCATCAATTGTTCTTCCCCCCTTTAGCAATATGCACTTTGAAGATTAACTCTGCAATACAGCCAGCAAAGGAAATGAAAGATTCTTCATCATGGATTCACCCACAATATATTACAACCACTTCCTCCTTCTGTAAATGGATCTTCTCTGTAAATAGCTGGGTACACTATAAATCATTATTTTGGTAAAAGTCTAATTGGTGAGATGTTGCTGTGTTTTTGTTTTTAAAGGAAGGGAGTAAAAAAATTGAAAAATAAAAATAGATAAAGTGGAGAAGCAATTCAGGCTGTTGTGGAAGAAAAACACTGTTTATAAGTCAGAGAGCAAGAACTGGGAATAGCTTTCCAAGTGACTGATCCTTCTCTTCGGGGGCCAAGTGCCATGGCCTCACAGGCGATTCCCTAGAAATTGCCCAATGGGAATGATCTTCCATGTAGAATCTCCCCATTGCCACGTTGTCCTGTCCCGATGGACCGAGGGGCAGAGGGCAGCTCCGTTCTCCCTGGGGACATCTGCCCCTCTGTCTGAAACTGGCTACTTCCTTGTTTTCTTTATTATTATTATTATTATTTAGTCACGCTTAAGGCTTGTAGAATTTTAATTCCCCAGCCAGGAATCAAACCCAGGCCCTCAGCAGTGAGAGAGCGGAGTCCTGACCACTAGACTGCCAGGGAATCCCCTTGTCACTATTTTTTATTTTAGCCATTCCTGTTAAGTGATATCTCACTGTGGTTTTAGTCTGCAGGTCCCAAGTGGCTCATGATACTGAACCTCTTTTCATGCGCTTATTTGCTGTCACTATAGCGTCTTCAGTGGACTATCTCTTTACATCTTTCACTCATGCTCTGAATGAGATTTTTGCTCTTACAGTGTTTTGAGAACTTTAAATATATTTTGATCTATCTATTTCATTGTCAAACATGTGGTTTGGAAACATGTTTTCCCACTCTGCCACTTGCCTTATTTACTTAAAATAATATTTTGAGCAGAAGTTTTTAATTTTGATAAAGTTCAGTTGATCTTTTTTTTTTAGTGGATTGTGGTTTTGGTGTCAAATCTAAGAAATCTTTGTCTACTCCTAGATCCTGAATATTTTCTCCTATTTAATACATGTTTTATATATTTTTTGTTTTATATTTAACTCAGTAATGCATTTTGAGTTAATTTTTGTACAAGGTGTAAGGTTTAGGTTGGAGTTAATTTTTTGGCATTATTTTCTCTGTTGAATTGTATTACATGTTATATATATATATTCATAAATGATTTACACATAATGTTACATCTTATTGATTTATAATTCAGTTCAGTTCAGTTGCTCAGTTGTGTCTGACTTTGCAACCCCATGAATCGCAGCACACTGGGCTTCCCTGTCCATCACCAACTCCCAGAACTTACTCAAACTCACATCCGTTGAGTCGGTGATGCCACCCAACTATCTCATCCTCTGTCGTCCCCTTCTCCTCCTGCCTTCAATCTTTGCCAGCATCAGAATCTTTTCTAATGAGTCAGCTCTTCTCATCAGGTGGCCAGAGTATTGGCGCTTCAGCTTCAGCATCAGTCCTTCCAATGAATATTCAGGACTGATTCCTTTAGGATTGACTGGTTGGATTTCCTTGCAGTCCAAATGACTCACAAGAGTCTTCTCCAACACCACTGTTCAAAACCATCAATTCTTCGGCACTCAGCTTTCTTTATGGTCCAACTTTACATCCATGCATGACTAATGGAAAAACCATAGCTTTGACTATACAGACCTTTGTTGGCAAAATCATGTCTACTTTTTAATATACTGTCTAGGTTGGTCATAGCTTTTCTTCCAAGGAGCAAGTGTCTTTTAATTTCATGGCTGCAGTCACCATCTGCAGTGATTTTGGAGCCCAAGAAAAGAAAGTCTGTCACTGTTTTCATTGTTTCCCCATCTATTTGCTATGATCTTCGTGTTTTGAATGTTGAGTTTTAAGCTGGCTTTTTCACTCTCCTCTTTCACTTTCATCAAGAGGCTCTTTAGTTCCTCTTCGTTTTCTGTCATAAAGGTGGTATCTGAAGTTATTGATATTTCTCCCAGCAAACTTGATTCCAGCTTGTGCTTCATCCAGCCCAGCATTTCACTTGATGTACTCTCCATATAAATTAAATAAATAAGCAGGGTGACAATATATATCCTTGACGTACTCCTTTCCCGATTTGGAAACAGTCTGTTGTTCCATGTCCGGTTCTAACTGTTGCTTCTTTTTTTGTGTGCGTAATAAAGTTTTGTTAAAGTATAAAGGAGATAGAGAAAGCTTCTGACATAGGCATCAGAAGGGGGCAGAAAGAGTACCTTCTTGCTAGTGTTAGCAGTGGAGTTATATACTCTCCAATGAATCAAAATAATGTCTGGAGGTTGTAAAGACCTCAATAGACCTACTCCCATAATTTACATTTTAAGATAACAGGATTAGCCAGAAGGCTTAATCCAGAGACTGTCCTCAGGCAGTATACATTATTGTTATATAATCCTAAGGAATGTAGAGGGAAAAAAAAGTTTGTCCTTTCTTCCTCCTTGAGAATTCCAGACCCCTCTCTCCTTGGGGACCCCTAGACCTCTTATCAACCTGCCTAGGAAATGACTCTTTCATTCCCCCGTTTACTTTAAGGAGAATTATGTTGCCAAGGGAAGGGGCATTGTTTTCGTTCCATAACTACTTCCTGCTGTTTAGGGGCATGGTCCCTAAATTATTGAGGCAACATATTCTCCTAACCCTCATATTGAGGGTCTCTGATCCAGGGGCCACAAGTAATAGTTGGAGGAGGCTGTGGCACTCATAGGAGCTTGGACAACCATTTGTAACTCAAAAGCCTTCATGCGACTAGAAACAAATCTACACAGTTCCAGATGCAAGGGAAAATAGTCATTAAAACAAGTTAAAATCAAAATTAAAAGTCATATTATGTCCATAGTTACATCAGTCCATCTTAAGGTTGTTAGATGTCATCAGTTTAAGAAGAGGCATCACATGCAATTATTGTTGAAGGTATTTGCAGACTTGGAGAAAGTCTTTTCCTTCCTTCCACCACAGGAAGTCTTCCACTGATGAAGAGGGGAATGCTCCACAGACCCAGCAGTTAGACTGATTGTGAAATGCTGCATAGGAGTGAGCCCAGGACAGGATGGCATTGTCTTGAGGATCAAATGGCAGACTCAGTATTTTTGGAGTCAGCAGAAGTAGGCTCACATAGATTATCAGGCCCATCTTGTCCTGAAGAATCCCTGATGAGCCCCCAAGATGAAAGGCTGTTGTTGAACCACCCAAAGATGCCAGGATTCTTGGCCTCCGGAGGAGAAGAATTCAATCCAGGGCCAGAGACGAGGCTTGATAGCTCAGAGCTTTTGTGTAATAAAGTTTTACACGGGCGCAGGAGGGCCTAGAGGAGCTATTCCATGTTCAAGGTCAGGAGGGGCGGTGGTGAGGAGATACCCCTCGTCCAAGGTAAGGAGCAGCAGCTGCGCTTTGCTGGAGCAGCCATGAAGAGATACCCCATGTCCAAGGTAAGAGAAACTCAAGTAAGACGGTAGGTGTTGCAAGAGGGCATCAGGGGGCAGACACACTGAAACCATAATCACAGAAAACTAGTCAATCTAATCACACTAGGACCACAGCCTTGTCTAACTCAGTGAAACTAAGCCATGCCCGTGGGGCCACCCAAGACGGGCGGGTCATGGTAGAGAGATCTGACAGAATGTGGTCCACTGGAGAAGGGAATGGCAAACCACTTCAGTATTCTTGCCTTGAGAACCCCATGAACAGTATGAAAAGCAAAATGATAGGATACTGAAAGAGGAACTCCCCAGGTCAGTAGGTGCCCAATATGCTACTGGAGATCAGTGGAGAAATAACTCCAGAAAGAATGAAGGGATGGAGCCAAAGCAAAAACAATACCCAGCTGTGGATGTGACTGGTGATAGAAGCAAGGTCCAATGCTGTAAAGAGCAATATTGCATAGGAAGCTGGAATGTCAGGTCCATGAATCAAGGCAAATTGAAGTAGTCAAAGAGGAGATGGCAAGAGTGAATGTCAACATTCTAGGAATCAGCAAACTAAAATGGAATGGGTGAATTTAACTCAGATGACCATTATATCTACTACTGTGGGCAGGAATCCCTTAGAAGAAATGGAGTAGCCATCATGGTCAACAGAAGAGTCCAAAATGCAGTACTTGGATGCAATCTCAAAAATGACAGAATGATCTCTGTTCGTTTCCAAGGCAAACCATTCAATATCACAGTAATCCAAGCCTATGCCCCAACCAGTAACGCTGAAGAAGCTGAAGTTGAACAGTTCTATGAAGACCTACAAGACCTTTTAGAACTAACATCCAAAAAAGATGTCCTTTTCATTATAGGGGACTGGAATGCAAAAGAAGGAAGTCAAGAAATACCTGGAGTAACAGGCAAATTTGGCTTTGGAATATGGAATGAAGCAGGGCAAAGGCTAATAGAGTTTTGCCAAGAGAAAGCACTGGTCATAGCAAACACCCTCTTCCAACAACACAGGAGAAGACTCTATAAATGGACATCACCAGATGGTCAACACCAAAATCAGATTGATTATATTCTTTGCAGCCAAAAATGGAGAAGCTCTATACAGTCAGCAAAAACAAGACCGGGAGCTGACTGTGGCTCAAATCATGAGCAACTTATTGCCAAATTCAGACTTAAATTGAAGAAAGTAGGGAAAACCACTAGACCATTCTGGTATGACCTAAATCAAATCCCTTATGATTATACAGTGGAAGTGAGAAATAGATTTAAGGACCTAGATCTGATAGATAGAGTGCCTGATGAACTATGGACAGAGGTTTGTGACATTGTACAGGAGACAGGGATCAAGACCATCCCCAAGGAAAAGAAATGCAAAAAAGCAAAATGGCTGTCTGAGGAGGTCTTACAAATAGCTGTGAAAAGAAGAGAAGCCAAAAGCAAAGGAGAAAAGGAAAGATATAAGCATCTGAATGCAGAGTTCCAAAGAATAGCAAGAAGAGATAAGAAAGCCTTCCTCAGTAATCAATGCAAAGAAATAGAGGAAAACAACAGAATGGGAAAGACTAGAGACCTCTTCAAGAAAATTAGAGATACCAAGGGAACATTTCATGCAAAGATGGGCTCGATAAAGGACAGAAATGGTATGGACCTAACAGAAGCAGTAGATATTAAGAGGTGGCAGGAATACACAGAAGAACTGTACAAAAAGATCTTCACAACCAAGATAATCACGATGGTGTGATCACTGACCTAGAGCCAGACATCCTGGAATGTGAAGTCAAGTGGGTCTTAGAAAGCATCACTATGAACAAAGCTAGTGGAGGTGATGGAATTCCAGCGGAGCTATTTCAAATCCTGAAAGATGATGCTGTGAAAGTGCTGCACTCAATATGCCAGCAAATTTGGAAAACTCAGCAGTGGCCACAGGACTGGAAAAGGTCAGTTTTCATTTCAAACCCAAAGAAAGGCAATGACAAAGAATGCTCAAACTACTGCACAATTGCACTCATCTCACATGCTAGTAAAGTAATGCTCAAAATTCTCCACGCCAGGCTTCAGTAATACGTGAACTGTGAACTTCCAGATGTTCAAGCTGGTTTTAGAAAAGGCAGAGGAACCAGAGATCAAATTGCCAATATCCGCTGGATCATCGAAAAAGCGAGAGAGTTCCAGAAAAACATCTATTTCTGCTTTATTGACTATGCCAAAGCCTTTGACTGTGTGGATCACAATAAACTGTGGAAAATTCTGAAAGAGGTGGGAATACCAGACCACCTGACCTGCCTCTTGAGAAACCTATATGCAGGTCAGGAAGCAACAGTTAGAACTGGACATGGAACAACAGACTGGTTCGAAATAGGAAAAGGAATATGTCAAGGCTGTATATTGTCACCCTGCTTATTTAACTTCTATGCAGAGTACATCATGAGAAACGCTGGGCTGGAAGAAGCACAAGCTGGAATCAAGATTTCCAGGAGAAATATCAATAACCTCAGATATGCAGATGACACCACCCTTATGGCAGAAAGTGAAGAGGAATTAAAAAGCCTCTTGATGAAAGTGAAAGAGGAGAGTGAAAAAGTTGGCTTAAAGTTCAACATTTAGAAAACGAAGATCATGGCATCTGGTCCCATCACTTCATGGGAAATAGATCGGGAAACAGTGGAAACAGTGTCAGACTTTATTTTTTAGGGCTCCAAAATCACTGCAGATGGTGATATCAGCCATGAAATTAAAAGACACTTACTCCTTTGAAGGAAAGTTATGACCAACCTAGATAGCATTAAAAAGCAGAGACATTACTTTGCCAACAAAGGTCCGTCTAGTCAAGGCTATGGTTTTTTCAGTGGTCATGTATGGATGCGAAAGTTGGACTGTGAAGAAAGCTGAGCGCTGAAGAATTGATGCTTTTGAACTGTGGTGTTGGAGAAGACTGTTGAGAGTCCCTTGGACTGCAAGGAGATCCAACCAGTCCATTCTGAAGGAGATCAGCCCTGAGATTTCTTTGGAAGGAATGATGCTAAAGCTGAAACTCCGGTACTTTGGCCACCTCATGCGAAGAGTTGACTCATTGGAAAAGACTCTGATGCTGGGAGGGATTGGGGGCAGGAGGAGAAGGGGCCGACAGAGGATGAGATGGCTGGATGGCATCACCGCCTTGATGGACGTGAGTTTGAGTGAGCTCCGGGAGTTGGTGATGGACAGGGAGGCCTGGCGTGCTTCGATTCATGGGGTCGCGAAGAGTTGGACACGACTGAGTGACTGAACTGAACTGAACTGAAAGTATAAAGGAGATAGAGAAAGCTTCTGACATAGGCATCATAAGGGGACAGAGAGAGTACCCTAACTGTTGCTTCTTGACCTGCATACAGATTTCTCAGGAGGCAGGTAAGGTCGTCTGGTAATCCCATCTCTTAAAGGATTTTCCACAGTTTGTTTTCCACACAGTCAAAGGCTTTAGTGTAGTCAATGAAGCAGAAGTAGATATTTTTCTGGAAATCTCTTGCTTTTTCTGTGATCCCCTGGATGTTGGCAATTTGATCTCTGGTTCCTCTGCTTTTTCTAAATCCAACTTGAATGTTTTGAATTATTAGATTTATAATTATATACCTAATGTAATACCTAAAGCAACCACTATAAAAGCCATAGACCCTAAAAGTCGTATATAATGTATTAAACTTCATTTATATTACATTATATATGTATATAAAATCATAGCCTTCTTTCAATTTTGAAAAAAATCTGTACAATAACTAAGTTTAAATAACCATTGTTTGTCCTTCAAGTGTTTTTTTTTTTTTTAAAGTAAAAGCGATGTTCTATGAGATAAGTGGCTAATTCATCTCACAACTCAAAAATCTTACAGGTTCTTTTCCTTAACTTAGCCATACTTCATTATGAAGCAAAAGTGCCTTTATTAATACATTCCATTTTATCAGACAGAATAGAAAAAATACGTATGCTCAAGGGTTGACATTTTGTAAAGTTAATCATATTTATTACTTCATTAAGGGTATTTTTGAGTAAGATTGGCTTTAAAATTACTCATTTATTGATTTATTTAACACAATGTGTCACAGTGAAGATTGCAATGACTATTAGTACTGTTTGGTACATTGCCTTGATTTGTGCTAAGACACCAGCAATTCTATCCATCATTGCTTTCTTTCTTTCTTTTTTTTTTTTTTTCTGACTTTTTTATTGTGATAAGAATTTTAAAACAACAAAATCCATCATTTTAACCATTTTAAAGGGACATTTAGAACATCCCAATGTTCTATCAGTAGGATTTCCCTGGTGGCTCAGAGAGTAGTGTCTGCCTACAACGTGGGAGACCCGGGTTCAATCCCTGGGTTGGGAAGATGCTCTGGAGAAGGCAATGGCAACCCACTCCAGTACTCTTGCCTGGAAAATCCCATGGACGGAGGAGTGTGGTAGGCTACAGTCCATGGGGTCACAAAGAGACACGACTGAGCGACTTCACTTAATGTTATATCATGACCATCATTATGCACTGGTAGACCATTTTCATCACCCCAAAGAACATTGCATATCCATTAAACACTCTTTCTCTTCCTCCTTGCTCTAGCACCCACAAACCCACTGCAGTCCTTGGCAACCACTAATTTGCTTTCTATGTTTATGGATTTGCCTATTCTGGACATTTTGTGTAACTAGAATCACATAATATATGACCTTTTATGTTGGGCTTCTTTCATTTAGCATAAGATTTTCAAGGTTCATTTATATTGTAGCATACATCAGTTCAGTTCAGTTCAGTTCAGCCGATCAGTCGTGTCCAACTCTTTGCGACCCCATGAATCGCAGCATGCCAGGCCTCCCTATCCATCACCAACTCCTGGAGTTCACCCAGACTCACGTCCATCGAGTCAGTGATGCCATCCAGCCATCTCATCCTCTGTCGGCCCCTTCTCCTCCTGCCCCCAATCCATCCCAGCATCAGAGTCTTTTCCAATGAGTCAACTCTTCACATGAGGTGGCCAAAGTACTGGAGTTTCAGCTTTAGCATCATTTCTTCCAAAGAAATCCCAGGGCTGATCTCCTTCAGAATGGACTGGTTGGATCTCCTTGCAGTCCAAGGGACTCTCAACAGTCTTCTCCAACACCACAGTTCAAAGGCATCAATTCTTTGGTGCTCAGCCTTCTTCACAGTCCAACTTTCACATCCATACATGACCACAGGAAAAACCATAGCCTTGACTAGACGGACCTTTGTTGGCAAAGTAATGTCTCTGCTTTTGAATATGCTATCTAGGTTGGTCATAACTTTCCTTCCAAGGATTACTGCTGCTACTGCTAAGTCACTTCAGTTGTCTCCGACTCTGTGTGACCCCATAGATGGCAGCCTACCAGGCTCCCCCGTCCCTGGGATTCTCCAGGCAAGAACAATGGAGTGGGTTGCCATTTCCTTCAATGTATGAAAGTGAAAAGTGAAAGTGAAGTCGCTCAGTCATGTCCGACCCTCAGCGACCCCATGGATTGCAGCCCACCAGGCTCCTCTGTCCATGGGATTTTCCAGGCAGGAATACTGGAGTGGGGTGCCATTGCCTTCTCCGTCCAAGGAGTAAGCGTCTTTTAATTTCATGGCTGCAGTCACCATCTGCAGTGATTTTGGAGCCCCAAAAATAAAGTCGGACACTGTTTCCACTGTTTCCCCAACTATTTCCCATGAACTGATGGGACCAGATGCCATGATCTTCGTTTTCTGAATGTTGAGCTTTAAGCCAACTTTTTCACTCTCCTCTTTCACTTTCATCAAGAGGCTTTTTAGTTCCTCTTCACTTTCTGCCATAGGGGTGGTGTCATCTGCATATCTGAGGTGATTGATATTTCTCCCAGAAATCTTCATTCCAGCTTGTGTTTCTTCCAGTCCAATGTTTTTCATGACGTACTCTGCATATAAGTTAAACAAGCAGGGTGACAATATACAGCCTTGACGTATTCCTTTTCCTATTTGGAAGTAGTCTGTTGTTCCATGTCCAGTTCTAACTGTTGTTTCCTGACCTGCATACAAATTTCTCAAGAGGCAGGTCAGGTGGTCTGGTATTCCCATCTCTTTCAGAATTTTCCACAGTTTATTATGATCCACACAGTCAAAGGCTTTGGCATAGTCAATAAAGCAGAAATAGATGTTTTTCTGGAACTCTCTCGCTCTTTCGATGATCCAGCAGATATTGGCAATTTGATCTCTGGTTCCTCTGCCTTTTCTAAAACCAGCTTGAACATCAGGAAGTTCACAGTTCACATATTGCTGAAACCTGGCTTGGAGAATTTTGAGCACTACTTTCAGTACAGCATTCCTTTTCACAGCTGAATAATATTTCACTGGATGAATATACCACTAATCAAAGGGAGTTGTAGGGAGTCGTTTTAGCACAAAAGAGACATTGTTGCCCACATGCTGGTGGTTAAGACTCTGAAGCCAGACTGCCCTGGTTCAAATCTTACCACACACTTGTGGTGTGACCTGGGAGAGTTACATAATCTGTGCCTTCATTTCCTCATCTCTACACTGAGTAGTAATAATGCTTAGCTTACGATGTTGTTGGAACGATAAACTACATAATATATACAAAGTGCCTAGAACAGTGCCTGGCGCATCATAACCACTGTGTAAGTAAGAGCTGTTGTTGCTAGAAAAGGAAATCAAAAGGATGATGAATGGCAGGGTAAGAAAGCAGAAGCAAGTATCTTGGATGATAATGGCTTTTTCTCAGTGATTTTTTCAAATTAAAAGTAGTTTTTATAATTGTGTATGGGCCTCTGCTCCCAACACATGTCCAGGGCAGTTTACAATTAAAACCCTGGTTAAAAGAGTTCAACCCCTCAAAAGCAGATCTCATCATTTTTTTTTTCTATGCAGGTCATGACTATCTCTGTTGCAAATGTTATTAGTCTCCTATTGTTTGGTTCTTGGATGATTAACGCACCAAATTATGGGCAAGCTGTCTTGTTATGTAGTTCAGTTACTAAGTTGTCTTCAACTCATTGTGACCCCGTGGACTGTAGCCTGCCAGGCTCCTCTGTCCATGGGATTTCCCAGGCAAGAGCACTGGAATGGATTGCTATTTCCTCCTCCAAGGGGTCTTCCCAAACCTGGACTGAACCTGCATCTCCTGCGATGGCTACATTGGCAGGTGGATTCTTTACAATTGAGCCACTGTTACTATTCCATAATCTGGAATTTCCAAACTGAGATTGAGATACATTTTTGAGAAGTTTGTATTTTTAATTCTGGGAGCAGAAGAGGAAATCCTCTCCAATTTCTTATATATGCGTATAGTCATATTACTCATGTATATATGAAGATTTTGTAAAGACAAGGGAATGAACAGGTGTGTAGGTGTGCATGCATGCTAAGTCACTTCGGTCATATCTGACTCTCTGTGACCCTATGGACTGTAGCCCGCCGGGCTCCTCTGCCCATGGGATTCTCCAGGCAAGAATACTGGAGTAGGTTGCCATGGCCTCCTCTGGGGGATCTTTCTGACCCAGGGATTGAACCCGAGTGTCTTAGGTCTCCTGCATTGGCAGGCAGGTTCTTTACCACTAACACCACCTGAGAAGCCTGCAGGTTATGTATATACTTTGGTAAAATGCCATTTATTGATATCATGTGGCCATACTGGGTTCAAATTTGAATTACCTGTTAGTCTCAGGCTTTAACCTTTTTAATAGTATATGGATTTTTGTTTTTACACTGGTTTCCAAAGGTTTAACTGGAGCATGTAACAGTTTACATAAATGTCTCCTCTTTTTCAATTAAACAAAAACTCCCCTTTCACACTCAGTTTTCTTTAAAGTGAGAGGGGAAATGGAGCCATCTCAGTCTGTTGTGATCCAGCACCTGCCATGATCCTCACAGCAGGGTATTTTTCTTTAGTCATTTTCCCCACGGTCCCTGTTCCTCGTGATTATTTAAGACATGTGCCTGAGGTGTTAGGGCTTCCTCAATGGTTCAGCGGGCAAAGAATCCACCTACAATGCAGGAGACACAGGTTTGATCTGGGTCGGTAAGATACCTTGGAGGAGGAAATGGACACTCACTCCAGTATTCTTGCTTGAAAAATTCCATGGACAGAGGAGCCTGGCAGGATACAGTCCAAAGGGTCGCAGAGTCGTACATGACTGAGCGACTAAGCATAAGCATTGAGGCATTAAGTAACTAACTACTTCTCCAGTGGGGGCAGTTCTAGAATTTTCAGCATTGGTTCAAAGAAGATAGTAGGTCCCTTTAATGGAATATTGCACCCTGTAAAATGAGGTTGGATTTGATCATCTAAAGACCTTTTCCTGTGGAAGCATCGTTCTGTGGTTCCAGGCCTGCCATGCAGCATGGTTGTCAAGTCAGACTTGTGAGGCCTATGATTGCAAGTTTGTGATATCAATTGTTTCTACCAGTTTTGACTGACAAGGGACAGTGGGTATTTTTGGAAACCAGCTAAAGAGGCACTGCCCTATGGTTAGGGCATAATCACAATTTTCGATTCTTGTGGGCCACTAGTTTTAAAATTAAGAGATTCTAAACGAATTTTAAATTTAAGATGTTTCCCATTATTTTAATTTTGCACAGAGAGACAGATTTTCTACTAAGACATTTAATACTGTGCTATTTCAAATGATTCTTTATTTCAAATAAAAAATTTCATACTTTGCATAGAATTTAATTACCTCTTATTTCATAGGAAAAATCATGCCCTTGTCATTAAACACCCATGGAAGCACATTCACTCTTTCATTCACCCTTCTGTACATTTTGGTACCTGGTTATATTGTTGAGTTAATCTGTTCTTTAAAATTCCAGGGAGAGAGTGAACTGTATTTAATTTTAGGGTTCAAAATGACCTTAAATCCCTGTATTTCTATGGAGAACACTGTTTGGGGCCTAGAAAGAATGGGGCTCCATTCAGATTATCTTTATTTATTAATTAAAAATTTTTTTTTTTTAGTTCTTTAAAGTTCATGTATCTGTATATAATTTTTTATTTTGTTTTTTCTACTGTCCTATTGTTTGTCTTAGAACATTCCTATTAAATGTTTCCACGCAACAGACACTCACACATGTGTCAACAAGCTTGTGCTCATAGAAACTTGATTCCAGTCGGGGGTCTAGAGCCCTCTGTGGCACAGACCAGTTGAACTGAGATCTTCAAAAATGAGACTCCGACCTTGAGCCCTGAAAGATTATATTGAGGACAAGAAATCTCTGTGAAAATTATAAACTCAGATCAAATGTTCTTTGACATGATGAGCTTTTGGCATTGCTTCCTTCTAGGAAATTTCTCTTAAAAAAAAAAGTATTAAAATTATTTTACTTTTTATTTTAAAAAGCTTTATTGATTATCTTTAATATTTAAAGATATTAAACAAATATTAAATATTTAATTTTAATTTAATCAAATATTTGTTTATTTAATTTTAATTTACTCAAATATTTATTTATTTAAATCTTAACTCAATTCAATTTTAATTAATTTAAATAATAAATATCTATTTAAATTATTTACTTTAATATTTTAATTTTAAACAATTATTAAATATTTTAATATTTAAAGATCATATTTAAATAAGAACATGAACTGCAGAGAGGACAAATAATTATCCTTTGACATCTAGAATTTTACCATAAATCCAAATTTCACCACTGAAGTCAAGTCTGACCATTAACGCCTGGCAGCCTTCTAGAACACTGACTCCAGTCCTCAGATGTAGTTTACATCAGAGACACAGTGCTTGCCATCATAAGAGTTAACGATTGTAGGAAATTTTCATCAGAACTCTCAGATGACTGGGAAATGCTGTTATGGAAACAATTAATTATTGGCCAGTTAAACACCCATTTCAAACCAACCGAGGAGGTGAAAACAAGCCACTGGAAATGGACACTCCATAAACTTTTGGGACTTTGGTAATCAGCATGATCAGAAGGAGAACTAAACTTCTTGTTCAGGAGAAGAGAACTAAAATTTCTGGGTACGTTTAACTGTATTCAATTCTAGATTCTGTGGGGTATTTTATATATTTAATTCTCACAACAGTCCTTTGTGATGCATATTATCCTTATTTGACAGGTGAACAATATTATGTTTACAGTTAGGTCATTTGGCTTTCAACTTGTGGTTATTCTAACTTTATTATGTCCATGTGGTGCTGTAGGCAGTGTGGTCCACCTGTTAGACAACAGAAAATTCAACTGAGTAAATTTAAAGCTCAGACTGGCTTTATTAAATGACTCATAAATTGGGCTTCCTTTTTGGCTCAGCTAGTAAAGAATCTGTCTGCAATGTGGGAGACCTTGGTTCGATCCCTGGGTTGGGAAGATACCCTGGAGAAGGGAAAGGCTACCCACTCCAGTATTCTGGCCTGGAGAATTCTGTGGACTACCCAACCCAGGAAATTGCAAAGAGTCCAAAACGACTGAGCAACTTTCACTTTCACTTCCCATCTGTCAACTTGAAAGGAGTTCCACCAAGTTGTAGAAAAGGGAAGGGTTTATTTTTTTTGAACATCAGTTCAGTTCAGTTCAGTCACTCAGTCGTGTCCAACTCTTTGCGACCCCATGAATCGCAGCACGCCAGGCCTCCCTATCCATCACCAACTCCCGGAGTTCACCCAGACTCACATCCATCGAGTCAGTGATGCCATCCAGCCATCTCATCCTCTGTCGTCCCCTTCTCCTCCTGCCCCCAATCCCTCCCAGCATCAGAGTCTTTTCCAGTGAGTCAACTCTTTGCATGAGGTGGCCAGAGTACTGGAGTTTCAGCTTTAGCATCATTCCTTCCAAAGAAATCCCAGGGCTGATCTCCTTCAGAATGGACTGATTGGATCTCCTTGCAGTCCAAGGGACTCTCAAGAGTCTTCTCCAACATAGGCACCTTTAAAAAAAAAGTTATTTATTTAGCCACACTGGGTCTTAGTTGAGGCATGTGGAATCTTTAGTTGCAGTATGTGGGATCTAGTTCCCAGATCAGGGATCGAACATGAGCCTCCTATACTAACAGTCTTAGCCACTGGACAACCAGGTTAGTCCCAGGGAAGGGTTTTAAAGGCTTGAAGAAATAGGATAAGGAAATTATTAGTAAAGAATGCATTATTTTAGGCCAGGCCACCTTCCTAAGGGGATGGGAAGAGGTAGATGACCTCACTTGTGCTAACCAGGTGATTTCCAGGTTGGCTGGATTAAAGGTTACTTTCCCAGAGGGGTTGAAACTGCGATTAAGTCCGATATTAAGTTTTGGCTCGGTGATGCAAGTTGAGCACAAGTGACTCCATTTGAGACACTCTGTCTCCTCACTCCACTGAGGAGCAGGCTATACCTCAGGACATGGAGACGGTTCATCTGATCTGCCCTTTAAGTGCAACCTGTGCAGAACCTACATTAAATGTTTAAGGTGGTAACGATCCAGCAAAGCCCAACTGAATGAAACCTCTACTTGCAGAACAAACAGAAAGAAAGTATTCTGCTAAGTGTATGTGATAAGTGATTTCTAGTAAGAAACATGTATTTGGTCTTCCTGTTTCTGCCACAGAGCTCCTAAAAACCTTGAAATTTCCTAAACAATGAGAACTGTAAAGGAGTCTTATGTTAATGAGGTGACTTCTGAAACTCATCTAAGGATGGGGGCCAGTTGCCAAGGGAACCAACCAAGATCAAGGTGTTGGAATTTTCATCCCACCCCCTGATTTCCAGAGAAAGTGGGATTGGGGGTGGAATCAATGGCCAATGGCCAAAAATCAATGGTTGATGATTTAATCAATTGTGATTTAATTAATTGTGCCTATGTAATGAACCTTCCATTAAACCCCAAAAGGTGATGGGGTTGGTGAACACAGGGTGGTGTGGGCAGAATGGGCCACTGAGAGAGCATGAAGCTCCACACCGTTTCCCCGTACCTTGCCCGACGCATCTCTTCCATCTGCTATTCCTGAGTTATATCCTTTTATAATAAGACAGTAATCTAGTAAGTAAAATGTTTCTCTGAGTTCTGTAAGCTCCTCTAGCAAATTAATCAAACCCAACAAGGTGGGGGTCATTGGATCAGAAGTGTGAGTGATGATCTGGGTTTGCAACTGACTTCTGAAATAGGCCTAAGTCTTTAACCTGTGGAGTCTGATGCTATTTCCAGGTAGACAGTGTCAGAACTGAGTTGAATTGCAGGACACCCAGCTGGTGTTGAAGTGCTTGGTGGCCTGGGGAACACCTGTCCTTCCTGCCCCCTCCCCCACTCCTGACATTGGAATTGGGAGCAGAATCCTAAGTATGGGGACATGGGGTGAAAATCCAACTCACAGTTTCACTGAGACTACAAAGGAGTTCCTCAAACTGCAGAGTTTGCTTTACCAAGAAATTTACTATTTGACCTGCCAGTCCAAGGACTAGGACTCAGACCTAAGGTCTTTCCTCATCTGTTTCGTTTTTTGTAATTTTGGGGTACACCATGAAATATGGGGAATCTTAGTTCCCCAACCAGGGATCAAACCCACGCTCCCTGCTGTGGAAGCACAGCGTCTTAACCACTGGACCAATTGGGAAGTCCCCCTCATCTCTGCCTTTAATTGCTCTTGGGCTTCCAAAGACCTAAAGCCTGGGTTCCAGGTACTGCCACTCAGGAAGTCTTTCTGTTCCTGAGCTGGTGGCCGTAACAGACTCCAAGAAATCAAGAGCTGCTCTCCTGCTCCCTTTCCGGGCACACATGTGGACCCCACATAGGTCTCCCAGAGGCTTGGAAAAGGCATACGTGGGCAGGAACAGGAGAAAGAGGAATAAAGGAAAGATATTTTTCTTTTTAATTTTGGAAGTGATTAAATTGTCCACAGGTTCCCAATCACTACATTAGGACATCTACACTGTGAGAAGAATTTTTTTTAAAGGAATCTTATTTGTATATTTTTCATGTATGTACCTCAAGTGTGTATAGTTCAGATAATGTGTTGAATTAACTGTCTGGTTCCCCACCGCCCTTTCCAAGTATTTCCCAATATTACATGTTCTTTGGGTTGACTTGTGTGCTTACTCTAACGGTCACAACAAAAAAGATTTAAGTTTTTGTCATCATTCTCTGATAATCGTATAAGGAACAAAACCAAAATCATCCCCAGGTCCTCAAGAACTTCCTTTCTGGGTGAGTAGCTTTAGATCAAAGGTGTCCCCTTTCTGGGGAGTGACTCCATCTTCATAAATCTTTATGAGAATGATTTGGTACCCTCCAAAGCAGCTGGGATTATGCAAATTTCCTTTGAGATGGAGCCTTGGAGAACTGTCACACATAAGGAACACGTGGGGTTGTCAGGATGGTGAGATAATGCATTAACTGATAAGGCAGCTGCAGTGTCATCAGTGTACTGCAAACCCTTGCTTATCTGTAAACCTTAGCCAGAGGAGCATCCTACTCACGAGGGTGTCCTCCGCTTCCACAGTTCAGCAGCATCTCATGGATTAATTTTCATAGTCTGAAAGCTCTTAAGCTAATATTAAGGTAGCTTTAGAAAAAAAGTAGTTAATATCAGGAAAGACCTGAATACATAGGGCTTTCTTGGTGTAAAGTGGTTAGAATCTACCTGCTGATGCAGGGGATGTGGGTTAGATCCTGGTCCGGGAAGATACTATGTGCTGCAGGGTGATTAAGCCTGTGAGCCACAACTGCTGAACCTATGAGCCTGGAGCCCATGCTCTGCAACAAGAGAAGGCACTGCAGTGAGAAGCCCCCACACCACGAGGAGGTAGACCTCCCTCACTGGAATTCGAAAAAGCCTGAGTGCAGCGATGAAGACCTAGTCCAGCCAAAGATGAAAAAAGAGAAAAACTTAGAATGGAATACAGTTCTCTTCTTGGAAGCTCTAACAGTCCCAAGAAACTTTGTTTTCTATTCTTGCTGCTGCTGCTGCTAAGTCGCTTCAGTCGAGCCCGACTCTGTGTGAACCCATAGATGGCAGCCCACCAGGCTCCCCCGTCCCTGGGATTCTCCAGGCAAGAACACTGGAGTGGGTTGCCATTTCCTTCTCCAATGCATGAAAGTGAAAAGTGAAAGTGAAGTCGCTCAGTCGTGTCCGACTCCTAGCGACCCCATGGACTGCAGCCCACCAGGCCCCTCCGTCCATGGGATTTTTCCAGGCAAGAGTACTGGAGTGGCCTTAATCTTCCTCAAACTTGTGTCATCTTTTGGCTGCTGCCGCCTCTGGTTAAAATTTCTTGGATCATTTATAGCAACAATATAAGCTGGAATAGGGAAGAGGAAGGATAATTAAAGAAAGACTCCCCATTATAGAACCCATTCAAACAGACCATTTCCTCCAGGAGTCACCCCTGCGCTTTGATCTTTCAGCTAGTAAATCTTCCAGCTGAGATTTTATAAACAGATAGGGTAGGGGGTCCCTGGAGAAAGAGAATCAGTCATAGTTTTTGACAGAAGAGAAACCATTTTTGGCCTAAGGTATTTGGTGATCTAAGCTGGGCCACTTGCATGCCTGCCCTTGAAAAGGTCTCAGTAATGAATGATCTTAAGGGAAGGGAAGGAATGCAGAAACAAAGGAAAAGCAATCAAGAAACAGTTGTTCAGTCTCTAAGTTGCGTTTGACTCTTTGCGACCCCATGGACTGCAGCACATCAGGCTCCTCTGTTCTCCACTGTCCCCCAGAGTTTGCTCAAACTCATGTCCATTGAGTTGGTGATACTATCTAACCATCTCATCTCCTGCCACCCCCTTCTCCTTTTGCCTTCAATCTTTCCCAGCATCAGGGTCTTTTCCAATGAGTCTGCTGTTCGCATCAGGTGGCCAAAGTATTGGAGCTTCAGCATCAGTCCTTCCAGTGAATATTCAGGACTGATTTCCTTTAGGATTGACTCGTTTGATCTCCTTGCCATCCAAGGGACTCTCAAGAGTCTTCTCCAGCACCACAGTTCGAAAGCATCAATCCTTTGGCACTCAGTCTACCTTATGGTCCAAGAAACAATAGTTTGGTGATAAAACAAGTACCTGTTCCTCCTCTGAGGATATAATATCAATCTGATATGTATCTGAGTTCTCCATGAGCTAAGGTCCCCCCATCCAGGTGGAGGATGGTAGCGACATGTTGAGACCCCAAACTTGTTGGAACGGAAAGGATGATAATGTCGGCCTTTTCTGACCCTCTTGACTTCAACCAACTTCAGCTTGGACTCTGGTAACCTTTCCCCCAATTCTATGCTGCATTCTCTTCTGCTCAAGCCCCTTTATGAATATGCATATACTACCCAAACCCTTCATAAATATGTGCATACATTTAGCTTGAAATTTCCTCAGTTTTTCTCTTTGGGGGACATATATCCCTGGTGTTCTCCCTACTTGCTTCAAGTGATTAATTCTTCCTTCTCTTCATCTTGGTTGCATCTTTTGGCTTGACATATATCAAGAAGCAAACCCAATTTTGGGGTAATAATTTGACCAGGACTTTCTAATTCAAGACTCCAGGTATTTCACCACTGTTTCCTGGCAAAGTGAATGAGAAAAGAGAAAGAAAGCGTAGCTGTCTTTAAGGAAGCACCATCACTGTTCTTTAGTCACAGACATCCCTGTGGGATTCCAGAGAAGTGAGAAAGACAAATTCAAGAAACAGCTTTGCTGAAACTTGACTTTTGGTTGTAGAATTCAGGACTCCTTGGCTTATAAGTGAAGAGGTGACAAGGTTGCTTAAGCAAATGGGACTTCATTGGCTTGCGTATTCTGACCTTGGGAAACTGGGCTTGAGCTGGTCCCAGGGATGAACAGAACCTGGAACATGTGTGCCACCAAGCCGCAACCTCGGCCATCCCCATTCCACCTCTTGCTTTGTTCTGCCAAACTACTCGTCTGTGGCAGGGGATGTGGTGTTGGTGCGCCAGACTGGGGTCCTCAGAGCTCTGACCCAGACAGGACTTCAGCTCCATTCTGAAACATCGTGGAGAAGGGTTTTGATTGCCACGGCTTAGGCTATGTGCTGGTTTCCTGTGGCCAGGGGTAAGGTGCCCTGTTTGGTCCAGTCTGGTTTAGTGCATATCCTTGTTGCAAAAGGAGCCAGAGAGAATGGGAAATCACCATGGATTGGATGTCCGCTCTGTTTTGTGCCTTATGTAGCTAACTAATCTTGGAATGACCAAAAATGTTTTCAAAAAAATTTTAAAAAGGATAAGGTGTGTTTTATAGTTATGCTACAGGCCAGATTTCATTCCTTAATCAGTTGATCATGCAACTAGTCTCATTAATTATCCTCTTTTCTATTTTAAAAGCCACTAATACAACTTAAAAAAAAAGTCTTCATTGAATTTGTTACAATATTGCTTCAGTTTTATGTTTTAGTTTTTTGGCTTCAAGGCATGTTGGATCTTAGCTCCTGACCAGAGATCAAACCCGCACCCCCTGCATTGGAAGGTGAGGTGTTGATCACTGGGTCACCAGGAAAGTCAACAATAGAATGTTATATATATAGTTAAAAGAAAGAGACTTTTAAAAATTTATCAAATTATACACTTAAAAAAAAGAAAAAAAACATAGGTACTGTGAGGAGTTAGGAGGGTGACTTCCTGCTACTCTCTCTCCTGCTGGACACAATCCACTCTGGTCTCAGAACCCCTTCTCACCATGTCCTGCCTTCCTCCCCTGCCCTCTAACCCCATTCATAGGCTACATTGTTTTGAAAGACTTCAGGGAAAACGAAAGTAGTGAATGGCCCCCCAAAGTTGGTGATTATGAGATCCATCCCAAATAGTTATTCTTTAGAGATAGGTAGATAACTATTTTCTAATTCATTAAAAGGAATCAAAGCCTGCCACTTTGATTTATATTTAATCACATGTTCTTTCCATTTAGTTTTAAAAATTGCATATGTTAAGATGTGTAGAAATAAAAGGAATTGCTTAATTTAGCACTGCTGCTGCTGCTGAGTCACTTCAGTCACGTCCGACTGTGCGTGACCCCGTAGACGGCAGCCCACCAGGCTCCCCCGTCCCTGGGATTCTCCAGGCAAGAACACTAGGGATAGTCTTATGAGACACAGAAAAGCCTCAGTTACCATTTATAAATTCTAATGATAGTTAAGAGGGAAAAAATAATCATAAATTATGGAAATAAAGAAATCAACATTTTAATTTTCTAGGTTTTATGAGTCACTTATTGCAAAAGAATTCAAAAGAATCTATAAAAATTTGTCAGAGGTAATACGTTTTCTTAAATGTGTATATATATATAAATATATAACATAAATATAGATTTATTATTATATGTGTGTGCCATAATGCTAAAATATGCAATGATAATAAAAGATTATTTGTTGTTGTTGTTTGTGCAAATATTGAATTACTGAGAATTAACTCAGGACACACAACATTTAAAATATAAATCTTAACATGAAAAATAAGAGGACAAGAATAAATGGACAGATATGTAATATTCCCAGTTGAGTATTTTAAATAAAGGAGATGATCATCCTAAATATAATACATGGGTTTATGCATCATTGATGCATTTTATCAAGGGAAGTTATAACAGAGTAAAAAAATAGAACTTGACAATTTGATAGTCACCTGGAGCACTAAAGGACTCAGTATGAATTTGTAAATGTGTACATATTTACATAAAATTGATCATAGTTGAAACATTTTAGAAAGTAATGAAAACCAAAACATTATGGTACTGAGTTAAAAGGAGAAGCATTGCCCAGGGGATTCTATTTCGCTGCTCATTTACTATAAAATTAATGTATGACAGAACAAGAGCCATACAGCTGCCACAGGCAATTTTGCCCTCAGCTCACCTCTCTGCCTCCGTGTTCCAGGGTCAAGCATCTTCCATGCGCTTGGCTAAGTGGACTCAGGGCCTGCCATGCCTCTCTCTCCTCTGTGTACCCATCTGAAGGTGGCGATCACTATGCTGCTGTACCCTGCATCTGGTACTATCTCAGGCTTTTATTATTATTATTGTGTGTCTGCACGGGGTCTTTGTTGCTGTACTCCAGCTTTCTCTAGTTTTGGTGAGCCAGGGCTACTCGCTCGTTGCTGTGTGGGGGCTTCTCACTGTGGTGACGTCTCCCGTTGTGGAGCACAGGCTCTGTGGCACAGCGGCTGCAGTGGTTGCCGTGGATGGGCCCGGTTGCCCTGCGGCATGTGGGAGCTTCCTGGACCAGGGATTGAAGCCATGTCCCCTGCTTTGGCAGGCAGATTCTTAACCACTGGACCACCAGGGAAGTCCTGTTGCAGGTGCTAGTTGGGAGGTCCAGGTTGCATGTTCCAGCCCAGTTTTATCACACGAATACACTGGGAGTATTAGGCATTTATTCAGTTCCATCAAAGATATACTTTCTTCTTTGTTTCTCATGGCAAATTTTTGGGGAGACTGAAGGGAAGGCTTGGGTGGATATGGTTGACAGAGGTGGCTGTGAGAATTCCTGTTTCTCTGACTATAATACAATATAAACTCACTACAAATTCTTTCATTACTAATATTATTGTGATAACTGGATAGCAAGACCGGGAAAATTAATTTAGATTTATACTTATTGTATATACTGCAATGAATTTAAAACTGTTTAGAGGCTTAAACATTAAACAATATATGAAAAAATGAGGAAAATAGAATAGCATATGAAACATATTTCTCTGTTCTGGGCAGTAAAATTAAGGTCTCATTAACAGTGACCTCAACATCATAAAGGCTATACATAACAAGTCCACGAGTTTCCCAGGTGATGCTAATAGTAAAGAACCTGCCTACTAATGCAGGAGACTTAAGAGCCATGGGTTTGATCCCTGAGCTCAGGAAGATCCCCTGAAGGACAGCATGGCAACCCACTCCAGTATTCTTGCCTGGAGAATCCTGTGGACCAAGGAGCCTGGCGGGCTATGGTCCATGCGGTCCCAGGGAGTTGGACATGGCTGAAGCGACTTAGTACGCGTGCATAACAAGTTCACAGCTAACATCATCCTCAACGGTGAAAGGCTGAAAGCTTTTTCTTTAATATCGGGAACAAGGCTGCCCTCTTTAGCCACTCCTATTCAACATAGTATCAGAAGTCTTAGCCAGAGCAATAAGGAAAGAGAAGGAAATAAAGGGCATACACACTGGAAAGGAATAAGAAAAATTGTCTATGTTTCAGATGATATGATCCTGTATGATAGGATAGAACATGCTAAAGACACCACCAAGGAACTGAAAACAAACTCAGTAAAGTTGCAGGATATAATATTAACTACAGAAATCATGTAGAAGAGTTCTATACATTAACAGTGAAATATCTGAAAGAGAAACAAAGAAAACAATCCCACTTACAATAGCATCAAAAACAGCAAGACATTTAGGAATGAATTTAACCAAAGAGGTGAAAGATTTGTACACTGAAAGCTGTAAGATTGATAAAAGAAATTGAAAACACAAATAAATGGAAAGATACGTGTTTATGGGTCAGAAGATTTAGTACTGTTTAAAATGTCTGTATTGCCCAAAGCCATCTATAAATCTAATGCAATCCTTATCAAAATTCCAATGCCATTTTTTTATAGAAGTAGAAAAAAACAATCCTAAAATTCATATGAAACTGCAAAAGACCCCAAATGTAGTAGGGAACTTTGTATTCTACTACAAAGGGATGTTGCCTATAAGATTAAGTTATAAGTGACGGCCCTTCTTTGAGAACGTTGCCTCCCAGCTAATGAGCATTAAGCTAAAACACCTTTGCTAGTTTCACAAGTAACATCCTGACCAGGCTCACCTGTGACTGAGAGCAGGGAGGCTCATGGGAACCAGGAAGTGTTTGACTTTACTCCTCCCCTTTAGTATAAAAGAAGCCTAAGACTTCTAAGTCAGGCAAGCTGGTTCTTTGGGATACAAGCCTATTGTCTTCTTGGTCTGCTGGCTTTGTGAATAAAGTCATCATTCCTCCCCTCTCCACTCTGCTACCCATCTCTCCATTTAATGGCCTGTCATGTGGCAAGTTGTATGAGCTTGGACTCAGTAGTGGGTTTTGGCCCAGCCAGCCAGGAGTCTTGCTGTCTTGGTTAGCCGACCCGCTGGGCCCAAGCAACTCCCGAGGCCCATCCTGAGGATCCTCCCTTCACAGTTCTTCAAAGTGGCCCTGGCTGTCCCAGCGCTTGGCGGTTGGAGCAAGGAGCTGACGGGCTTCATACAGTAGGGTAAGTCACTCCGGTGTGTATACAGCCAGGAGAATTTCCTTCTTGTTTCGGGCCTTTTTCCCCCTCCTAGAATAAGCCCAATTTGTTTCCTATTTGAGTGTGGTACCCTGCTACAGAGAGAGAGGAGTTGCTGCATTGCACCTGACTTGGGAACTGGTTTGTTTTTTCGGTGCTAGCATCTGTGTGTGCCATTTGTGTTTTGTTTTGAACTTGTCTCTAGAAAGAGGGAAGGTTTCAACTATCCCTAAGGAAAGTTCTCGGACACGTTTTTTGGATAAGTGATTACAGCTCTGAACTCATGGGTGAGAGGAGGGCATTTAGTTGGAAAAACGTGTGGCCACAGTACCTGTGAGGCTCTCCATAAAGAGTTTAGGCAGGGTTATTTTGGTGTCCCGGGGAACCATGAACTGCTACCCTGGCTGCGTTAATTACATCAGTTATGGCCTCCTGTGTCGCAGGTGTATGTAAACCACCAAGACCAAATTGAGGGTTTAAGATTTTCTGTTTGCTTTTGAGTTTTTTATTTTGCTTTGTTTGGTACTGTTTCCCCATTTATAGCCAAACTAGTTTTGTGATATTTAAAACTTTTACTGGTATCAAATGGAGGAAAGGAACAGGAGAAAACCCCAAAAACAAAACCTGTCCTTATCCAACAGAGGGACATTCTCAGGAAGAAGAGAAAGGTTCTGCTTGGTTTTTAAAATCACCAAAAAGCTGCAAATAGAAATAGAAGTGTCTTTTCCATGAATATTAGTAAAAAAGGTTTAGCAGTCTAGACAGGTGACCTTGATTTGTCCCATCTGCTGGAAACCCGATTTGAAACTGACTTCTGTAACTGATGGGTTTTACCTTGTTGTACATGATTCAAAGGCCAAAGCCTTTGTGTGAATCACAACAAACTGGAAAATTCTTAAAGATACGGGAATACCAGACCACTTTACCTGCCTCCTGAGAAATCTGTGTATGCAGGTCAAGAAGCAACAGTTAGAACTGGACATGGAACAACAGACTGGTTTAAAATTGGGAAAGGAGTACGTCAAGGCTGTATATTGTCACCCTGCTTATTTAACTTATATGCAAAGTACATCATGAGAAACACTGGGCTGGAAGAAGCACAAGCTGGAATCAAGATTGCCGGGAGAAATATCAATAACCTCAGATATGCAGATGACACCACTCTTATGGCAGAAAGTGAAGAAGAACTAAAGAGCCTCTTGATGAAAGTGAAAGAGGAGAGTGCAAAAGTTGGCTTAAAGCTCAGCATTCAGAAAACTAAGATCATGGCATCTGGTCCCATCACTTCATGGGAAATAGATGGGGAAACAGTGAGAGACTTAATTTGGGGGACTCCAAAATCACTGCAGATGGTGACTGCAGCCATGAAATTAAAAGACACTTGCTCCTTGGAAGGAAAGCTATGACCAACCTAGACAGCATATTAAAAAGCAGAGACATTACTTTGCCAACAAAGGTCCATTTAGTCAAAGCTATGTTTTTTTCCAGTAGTCATGTATGGATGTAAGAGTTGGACTATATAAATAAAGCTGAGAGCTGAAGAATTGATGCTTTTGAACTGTGGTGTTGGAGCAGACTCTTGAGAGTCCCTTGGATAGCAAGGAGATCCAACTAGTCCATCCTAAAGGAAATCAGTCCTGAGTATTCATTGGTAGGACTGATGCTAAAGTTGAAACTCCAATACTTTGGCCACCTAATGCGAAGAACTGACTCATTTGAAAAAACCCTGATGCTGGGAAATATTGAAGGTGGCAGGAGAAGGGGATGACAGAGGATGAGATGGTTGGATGGCTTCACCAATTCGATGGACATGAGTTGGGGTAAGCTCTGGGAGTTGGTGATGGACAGGGAGGCCTGGTGAGCTGCAGCCCATGGGGTTGCAAAGAATCGGACATGACTGAGAGAATGAACTGAACATGACTCATGACAAAATTTTGAAATGGAAACTGAGGTCCTTTGTGTGTGTGTTACAGATGTGTGGCACTGCCAAAATTAATTTGTAAAAAGTTCTATTTAATTGTCTCAAAGGAAATGCTTATGTAAAATACTCAAATATAAAAAATCTGGCTGGAATGAATTTCAGGTTCATGTGATCTAGGAAATGTTCATTCTGGGAAGTATTGAATTAATATCTGGTATTAGAGTTAACTTAAGCTTGTTCGTTTGATTAATACAGATGTGCCTTTAGACTTTTCAACATTAAATATAATTTATTGTACCTAGGTTTCCTAGAAATTAAATAAGAATTTATTCCTGTTACAAAGCTTGTTAGCAAGAAAAATAACAATATGATAAAACTTTGAAGTAAATAAAATAGAGGCAAATGAATTAAGCATTTTAGGTAAACTGTATCTGAATAATTGTTTTGGGAATGTCTGTCTAAAATAGTCTCTCTGGGTTTTCGTAAGTTGAAATTGAACTAAGTTAAGTGAAAAGAATTCATTCACCACTATCTGGGTCATTTCAAATAAGATAAAACATTAGAACATTAATTGCTTGGCAGGACTAAGTTTGCTTACCTTTTGCCTTCTCCGAAGAGGAAGAATGAAGCATAAGCTTGTCAATTGGGAAATGCTGGTATGACAGTTTTACAAGTACTTGCTTCTTGGTTTTTACTAAAGAGTAAGGTTTTAAGGTTAAGAATTATCAGGGAAACATTTCGGTATGCAAAGAGGGGATGCGTCCTAGAATGTTTCTGAATGGGAAAGAAAGGGAGGGACATGATAATACGGATATGGAAAGTTGTGGAAGGTTTATGGAGCAGGAACACTGAAAGAGTTTGGTGCACGATCAGGATTCGCTAAGATAAGACTGAACCTAAGAAAATGAGCTGTAAAGGTAAAACGGCACAAAACCTGCATTTGCTTCTCTGAAAGGACAAAATTCTCTTCAAATATTGAACCGCTTTCGGTAATTGTGAGTTTCTCTAAGTGATCTGTACTTGTTATTGAACTCTTATTGTTGTTGTTTAAAACCTTTGGATATTTTTGACAAACTTTCCAAAGATCAAATTCTAAATGGAGTTCATTTGATCTCTGGCTTTGAAAGTCTTCCAATGGGTCCCTGGGACACCTCAAATTATTCTCCATCTCAGAGAGAAGATTAATTAGGCTTATTTGCTATGTTAAGTTACGTGAAAAGCATCATCAAATAAGTGATTGATAAAACTTCTTTTGTTATGTATGTAAACATTATTAATGTACACATTCTGGAAATCATATGCAACTCCTAAAATTAAAGTACATTTGATAAATAATATCAGTGATAATTTTAGTAATTATCTTAAATTGTATGTCTTAGTAACCAAGTTTCTTTTTTTTTCTTTTTTCTTTTAATTGGAGGCTAATTACTTTACAATATTGTGGTGGTTTTTGCCATATATTCACACGAATCAGCCATGGGTGTACATGTGTTCCCCATCCTGACCCTCCCTCCCCATCCCATCCTTCAGGGTCATCCCAGTGCATCAGCCCTGAGCACCCTGTCTCATGCATCGAACCTGGACTGGCAATCTATTTCACATATGATAATATACATGTTTCAATGCTATTTTCTCAAATCATCCCGCCCTCACCTTCTCCTGCAGAGTCCTAAAGTCTGTTCTTTACATCTGTATCTCTTGCTGTCTCGCATATAGGGTCATCGTTACCATCTTTCTAAATTCCATATATATACGTTAATATACTGTATTGGTATTTTTCTTTATGACTTACTTTGCTCTGTATAATAGACTCCAGTTTCATCCACCTCATTAGAACTGATTCAAATGCATTCTTTTTAATAGCTGAGTAATACTCCATTGTGTAAATGTACCACAGCGTTCTTATCCATTCATCTGCCGATTTTTGCATTGTAATTCTGTTGTTTGATGCCAAAGCAAAAGACATCCTTTTGATGATTAGATGGTCAACTGCTATTTATGGTTTTACAGTGGCTTTTGAATGACTCTTGAGCTGTTTTGTGAAAAAGCAGGGATGGATTATGAAATTCTTTACGTTTGCGAGCATTTGGGCTATTACATCAGGGAAAATCAGAAAAGGAAGGGAATGAGATGGGGAGGGTATGTTGCTTCAAAACTTAGCCCTCCCTCTGAGCCAGGTGCCCCAGCCACTCTGGCAGTCGTGCCGTCGTGATCAGTGGTGGAAGGTCTCAGAACTGCTTGTTTCAATTGGCCATTTAAAGTTAATAGTAAAAGACTGATTAATGATAACCATGTGTCATAAAACCTTCAGAAGGGAAGGAAAATGTTTTGCGGGCCATTGGTTCTGTGTTTGATAGTTTTAAGTTATTTTTATTTATTAAAAATGTTTCATTGAAGTTGATTTATAATGTTTCAGGTGTACACAAAGAGACTCAGTTATATATATATTTTAGATTATATATATAGTTATATATATTCTTTTCTCATAATTTTATTACAAAATATTGAGTGCTATTACCTATGCTATATAATAGGTCCTTGTTTATCTATTTTATATATGTTATTTTATATATGTTAATCCGAAACTCCTAATTTATCCCTCCCTCTTTCCCCTTTGTTAACCATAAGTTTTTTCAGTGTCTGTGGGTTTCTTTCTGTTTTGGAAATAAGTTCATTTGTATCGTTTTTTTAGATTCCGCGTATAAGTGATATTATATTTGTCATTCTCTGCCTGGTTTACTTCACTTACTGTGATACTCTCTAGGTCCATCCACGATGCCACAAATGGCATTATGTCATTCTTCATGGCTGAGAACTATTCCATTGTATATATGTATCTCGTCTTTATCCATTTCCTCTGTCGTAAGACACTTCTGCTGCTTCCATACCTTATCTATTGTAAATAGTGCCGCACTGACAGGGGGGATACGTGTATATTTTCATACATATGAAAATTAGTTTTCTCTAGATGAATGCCCAGGAGGGGATTGCTGGATCATGTGGTAGCTCTGTTTTTAGTGTTTTAAGGAACTTCCATACTGTGTTCCATCGTGGCAGTACCGGTTTATATTCTCACCAGCAATGTAGGAGGATTCCTTCTTCTCCATGCCCACTCCAGCATTTATTGTTTGTAGACTTTATGATGATGGCCATTCTGACCAGTGTGAGGTGATACTTCATTGTAGTATTGATTTATATTTCTCTAATGATTAGCTTTGTTGAGAATTTTTTCATGTGCCTTTTGGCCATTGTATGTCTCCTAGTTATTTTTAAAAATTAGTACTTTTTAATTGGTTAAAGTCCTTCCTAAGGAAATTATTCCTTGATTTGGATTAAGACATTAGAACCATATTCATCCTAGAGAGCACATCAACAGGAAAAACCGAGAAAATGAGCACTAACAACTTGGGATAAGGCCTTGCTATTTGCCTTGCTATGGATCAGTGGCTCCCAGAAGCAGGCTTAAATTAAGCCCCTTTGAAATATTGTATGGTAGGCTATTCCAGGTGTCTGCCCAGGTGAGAGAATCTACAAATGCTCTTAAAGACCTGAAAGTGAAAGTTACTCAGTCGTGTCCGACTCTTTGCAACCCCATGGAATACAGTCCCTGGAATTCTTCAGGCCAAAACACTGAAGTGAGTAGCCTTTCCCTTCTTCAGGAAATCTTCCCAACCCAGCAATTGAACCCAGGTCTCCTGCATTGCTGGTGGATTCTTTACCAGCTGACCTAGCCGTTGCCAATTATGTTAAAGTTTTGGGCACTATACCAAATTCTGTTCATGTGTTTGCCTCCAACAGGTCTGCCTATCTAATGGAAATAGATGGTAATTTCATTGTAGTGTCAATCAGTTTAATTTTGTCCAAATCAATAACACAGAAATTTAGTGTGTGTGTGTGTGTGTGTATATATGTATGTATGTATATTGGGAATTGGAACTCAAACCCCAAGTTGAACAAAGTATCTCTTGACTTCCTACTTTTGTATTCAAATCCCTTATGATGAAAAAGACATCTTTTTTTTTTGGTGTTAGGCAACAAAGTGCTAAGGGGGTTCATCGGGTTCAAACAGTTGTAGATGAAGGACTGACATAAATATTCTAAGGCATATTTGTTGCCTCTATAAGTAGCCAGAGTGGTCTTTGTTCCTTTCCCCATAATTTTATAGAATGAATGTTGACACTGGGCAAGTGTAGTTATAGGGAAGAACTTTTGTGTTCTGTTACAAGTTAATCACTAAAGGAATATTGTCTATAAGCTTAAATTATACATAATGGCATATCTCTGGGCTAATATCTCCCATCTAATGACCATTAAGCTAAAATACCTTTGTTTTACTCACAAGAAACATCCTGACCAGGCCCACTGCGATGATGCAGGAAGGAAGAAATGATACATCCCTCTGGAGGCCGATGGGAGCCAGGAAAAGTTTGACTTTACTCCCTTCCTTTTCTGCTGTAA
Organism: Bos javanicus; assembly: GCF_032452875.1. Taxonomy (NCBI): domain Eukaryota; kingdom Metazoa; phylum Chordata; class Mammalia; order Artiodactyla; family Bovidae; genus Bos; species Bos javanicus. The sequence goes on along the minus strand of NC_083891.1, from coordinate 25,002,004 downwards.
AAGAAACCTGAATTCTAACTCAGGCAAGATGGTTCTTTGTGGCATGAGTCCACTATTTTCTTGGTCTGTTGGCTCTCTGAATAAAGCTGCTATTCATTACTCCAACAACTCTTCTTTCCATTTGTTGTCCTGTTCTGAGGCAAATTGTACATGCTTGGACTTTAACACAAATAGCGTTTGAATTTCTTATATTTAATCTTCCCTGGTGGCTCAGAGGTTAAAGTATCTGCCTCCAATGCAGGAGACCCGGGTTCGATCCCTGGGTCGGGAAGATGCCCTGGAGAAGGAAATGCTAACCCACTCCAGTATTCTTGCCGGAAGAATCCCATGGATGGAGAAGCCTGGTAGGCTACAGTCCACTGTATTGCAAAGAGTCAGACACGACTGAGCGACTTCACTTTCACTTTCTTTCATACTTAATCTAATAAAAGCAATCCTGAGAAGAACAAATCTGGAAATATCATACTGCCGGATTTCAAACTATACTACAAAGCTCTAGTAATCAATACAATATGGTACTTTCATCAAAACAGACACTTAAGTCAATGGAACAGAGTAGACAGCCCAGAAATAAACCCTCACATAGGGCCAAGAATACTCAGTGGGGAAAGGATATTCCCTTCAATAAATGATATTGGGAAAATTGGCTATTCACATGCAAAAGAATGAAACTGGACTCTTTGTCTTTCACCACTCACAAAAATTAACTTGCAATGGGTGGATTAAAGACTTATCCATAATACCAGAGAATGTAAAACTCCTAGTAGGAAACATAAGAAAAATGCTCATCGACATTGGTCTTGGCAGTGAATTTTTGGATATGCCACCAAAAGCACAACCAGCAAATGCAGAAAGAAATGAGTGGGACAACATCAAATTAAAAAGATTCTAAATAGCAAAAGAAATCATTAACAAAATGAAAAGGTAACCTGTAGAAAGGGGGAAAATACATGAAAACTTCATCTGGTAAGGGGTTAAGGAACTCATACAACCCAATAGCAAAAAACTAATCAGATTTTAAAATGGGCAGCACCTGAATAGACATTTTCCCAAATGAGACGTACAAACTGCCAATAAGTATGTGAAAAGACGCTCAGTATCACTAATCGCAGTGCCCGTGGATTCTGGTGGTGCAGCTGTGTCATGCTGGCTGAGCTGTGATGCCAGGCCAGGTCATGGCTGCCCTGAAGGTGTTCTTCTGTGAAGGGCTGCTGCTGCTACCGATGTGCTGAAGCAGTCCTGTATTCTCTAAAACTGCGAGAGCGTGTGGCAGTGTTACCAGTACTGCATAAAGATCTTACATGAGGATAATTGTTTTGGTTTTTCCTTTGGATTTTACCATTTGCCAAGGACTTTGATGTGAGTCCATGAAAGCTTCAAGAGGAAAAATATCAGTAAGGATGTGCAGAACCCTTCTACCTCACCTTCCAGAAACATAGTACTCCTTTTTAAAAGCCAATCATGGGGTCTTAACACTTACCCTTTAGGGTCCTCTTGGAGCAGGGGCCTCAGTGACCATTAATGACAATCTCTTGGTTGGCCAATCCCACCATCCTCTAGACTTGCTTCATTTTGTTCAATCTTACAGGTGAGGACTGCCTAGTCAACCTTCGGGCCCATCTCACATTTCAGGGCCCAAGGGTGTCCTTGTAGGATGGTACTGCAGTGTAATTTCTGTTTACAGTTTCACCCAGAAATTATTTTCAATGCCACTGAATGCAACTGTATGATTCATTTGATCTGCCCATTCATTCATATATACATTCATTCAACAAATAGTTTCCAACAGAAAAGTTTTCTTTCTTAAAATGGCAAGGTTTATCAACTATAGTTCATTGCCAAATGGCAGCGAATGATTAGTTGTTTTGTGTTTCAGCATACTGGAGGTAGACTGTTAGTTGATTTTCGTTGACCTGTATTTGTGTTTAGAATCATATAAAATGCCGATGTATTATAACTCAATGCGTGAATTGACAAATGCTTTCTGAGATTTATGGAAACATCTAGTCTTCTTACTCATGGAATTCTTATCTGTATCTTATTACTAGCAGCCCCGAGCCCTTCTTTTTTGACAGCAAATGGAGGGAGATAGACTTTAAAATCTTTCAGAAAGAAGAAAAAGTCCATCTGTAGAAATATAGGTTATTGCCATCTTAAAAAAAACCCAACAACAAAACTCAACCTAAAAATTCCATTTTTCTCCTTCTGTTCAAATCCAATTGTCCATCTGCTCTTCATTCCTTGCTTCCCTGTGGCTTACTTTGCACCTTTTCCCGGGTTTATTAACACTTGTCATTCAGTCATCTGTCCGCTCAAATCAGCAGCAGCCGCAGTCTAATTTAACAGCTAAATGACAACCTGCTCCTCTGGCTTTAATGTAGACTAATTTGGACAATCTGTAGTCCTGTTTACTTTAATTTTCAGCCTTCTGTGAATATTACCTCCTATAAAGTAGCAGAGGACGTTTGTGAGCTAAGGGCAACAGATGCCCTGCTTGTTTTATCATAGAAAAGTCGACCAGGAAAGCTAGATTCATGACAGTTTGGGGGCTGGATGAGTTTGGGGGGCTGGGTGAGCCTGCCTCAGTAGAGGTGCTTCTGGGATGAGGGGGCGGAGCTTTCTCTGACCACTTTCCTATCTTGAATACTGAAAGCACAAAATGAAGAGAGGCATGCTTTTTCAAAGCAGAATGTTTTAAGAGAAATTGAAAATATTATAAACATATATAAATATTTTATAAAATGTAAATGTATATTTATATAAAATATTCTGGAACACATGGTATAATATAAATAAAATACATATTTTATAAAATGTAAAAATATTCTAGAACACATGGTAAGATACTAAATTATAGGGCTCTTGGGGTTCCTATTCATCTTTACAGTGTTCCTAGGCTGCTGCTCATCTTTCTACTCCTCCCCGCTCCACATGCTTTGAAGTACTCAGTTAACATTTGTGGAACTGAATAGATTAGAAGAATCAAAGGCCTGGTAAATAACACATTTCAAAGGATTGATTTTTAGAAAGAAACTTTAAAACAGACCATCTTGTTTGGATCATTATTAATAGCTGGTTAGGCCTGAATAATATTCAGGGTACATTCCTCACTCATTTAGCAGGTATGATTGTGTCATTCTTCCTCGTCTCAGAACAGCAGTCCTTCCATTTGACATAAAACGGAAGGCAATGAGCAAACCCCATCACCCTGAGTTCCAAATCCTTGTGAAATTTGAACTAAAAACTCTAAATTCATAGTAAAAAGATAACGCCTCTAATATCCAGAATTTACTTTTTACATAGTTTTTACTACATGTTGCTTAAAAATTACAGTATAAACTATTGGATGTAAGATAGGCTCAAGAATGTATTGTACAACACGGGGAAGATAGCCAATATTCTGTAAGCTGAAAATGGAAAAGAAACCTTTAAAAGTTGTCTAGAATAAAAAATTATTCCACAGTTGGGCATTTGTGCAGACTTAGCACAGACGGTGTCACAGGTGCCACAGGCCTCGGTTCTGTGACCTGGTCTAAATCACTGGGGCCTGCTGACAGGGTCTCAGTGAGGGCGTGGTCAGTTTTCTCTGAAACTGCTTTCTTTGTGGAACAACACTGGATATGGAGTCAGAGCTGACATGCATGGAGGGAAAGTGGGTGAAATATGAAGGTTTGAGAAAGGGAAAATGGCCTGACTGCAAGGCCAGTTTGAGACGACCCATTTGGATCGTTGGATGCATTTGCCATCCATCTCTTCATAAACACTATCGAGCCCCTTCCTGTGACAGGCTCCCTTCTAGATGGTGGGGAGATAGCAGGTGACAAAGCAAAGTTCTGGCTCTCTCTGTTTACAGGCAATCAATAAAACCATGAGAAAACATGTCTGCAAAGGATTGCAAATCAGCTTAAAGACAAGAGAGTGATTGTGTGGTTACGCTATTCTGGAAGTCTGGTCACGTCTCTTGAAGGTGACAGTTAAGAGGAAATATGAGTAATTACAGCACTGAACATGGAAGATACTGAGAAAGTCTTCAGGAATATTTTCAAATGAGTTCTTAAAATGACCACTCAAAGGAAGTGTTGAAAACTGGAATCCTACTCTTGGAAACTTCCCCACCATTGCCCTCTTAACATTCTGCTTGCACTTCTGTCATAGAGCCTAAAACGCCTTGATGTACCCATTTCTTTCCATGTCTATCCTCTTGTTTTCTCCTGTGAGCACCTTAAAGACAATCTTTGTCTCTTTTTTTTTTTTTTTGGTCTGTGGCTGGCAATTCTTGGCATGGAGTAACTATTTAATAAATTCAAGTTGAGTGAACTTATTTGTCTCATTCCCACAACTAGACAGAAGGCAGATACTGCGTCACACGTACTTTATATCCTCCAAGTGTCTGGCATCAAGAGGAACAGTAAGTGATGGGTGAAAGCTCCTTGAAGTATTTGGTTAAATTCCAAGTGGACTTTGAGCCTCAAAGGGTAAAATGGAAAGATGGAGAAATAGCTTAGGCTAGAGGCAGATTTAGACAATAGTCAAGTTTTTTAGGGTGTTTGGGTTTTTGGTAGGTCAAAGTTGGGATTTAGGGCTGGATCAAAGGCAGGGTGATATGGAAATATGTGGGGAACTTGGGGCTGGGGGTTGATGTATTGGACGCAGGACATTTGTGAAAAGGTCAAATGATGTTCTCAAGGATAAAAAATGTTTTCAATAAAAGCCAAGCTCATTTTTATACAAGAAAATGATGACACAGTAATTGTGCTAGTTTGGCTTTTTGTTTTCTTGCTAATATTACATCACTGAGTCACACGAGCGTGGTGAGGAGGGGACAATAAAAATAAGTTATCAATGCACTATTAACTCAGCGTGCTCTTACCTATTAATAAGACATTGATGTCTCCTCTTATGCGTGTCCCATCGAGAAGCATTTTCTCATTACCTCCAAGCAGCATACACAAAATGGCTTTTTTAATATACTCATGCCTGTGAATGCTTGGTGCTAAAGACTTCTCTAAATGGTCAAAGATATCCTATTTAAGAAACAGGAAACACTTACATTGCACATTATCAACATTAGAACAGAATCTCATTATCCATTAGCTGGTATTTGCACGATTTATAACTCACTTTAGATTGAGTTTTGCAGGATTTCATGATCTTTACCACATCATCAGCTGAAAACTTAGGTGCTGTGTCCTTGTTTATCAGTTGATATTATTGCGGGCATCATGGCCTTGTGTTTTGTAGGCTGCAGAAATCTTTTAAGAGACGCTGCTAATTAACTATTAAATAAATGCTTGGATGAAGTTATCTTCATAACAGATAAGCTCCTCGGAAATTGCTTTCAATAAAATGGAATGAGTTAAATTTCTTTCTGTTTTTGTTAACCTTTGCCTGTCTTTTCTGAATCCCAGACAGAACACTATACAGTGTGTTTTGTTTTTGTTTCTTAAAACTTGTGCTCTCTAAAAACTTTTGAAAGGAGGAACTCGTAAAGATATCTCTGAAATACCCTATGTGATGCTCCTAGTGATGACTGATGTGTTCTCTGCTTTGAGACGAATCTGAGAAGGCAAATCTAATAGAGGCAAATGGTTTTAAACTATAGAAAGAAAATTACATTATAATTTAGTGAGAATTACATGTTAAGTTGCAGGGTTTTTCAATGAGAAAAGAAAAACTAAAAATCTAGGGAAAATGGGCGCTCTGGTTTTTTAAGCCATGACAGATTATGTCATTGAACTGAAAACCGTTGGCTTCAATTGTGAGACTAAATATGGGCTTTAATTGTAAATCTAAGGAAAAAGATTTAAATAGGTAAATACGGGCATCTCAAGACATTTACTGCTTTTGGCAAATATTTATCTTTTCTAAAAATTCACTACTTGAAGAGTTTGTTTTCAAAAGCAAAATGGGAATGGTTTAATTTATTTATATCCACCCATCCAATGACAGAAATGTTTACTGGACCTGACCATGGTGAGACAGGCCAAGGGGCAGGTAGGGCAGTCTTGGGGCCAAGACTAAGATAAGTAAGACAGGAGAGCCTGATGTTTTATAATCTAGGGACAAAACAAGAAGTTTAGGCCCTTGTTTACCTTCTGGAGAATGGCTCTTATTACGGTCCTCATATGGGGACATGCCTTGGAAATGAACAAAGATCATTCTGTCATTTTTGAGATTGCATCCAAGTACATTTCAGACTCTTTTGTTGACTATGAGGGATGCATGTTAAAATGACAGTAAATATATACTCCATTTCTTCTAAGGGATTCTTGCCCAAAGTCATAGATATAATGGTCATCTGAATTAAATTCGCCCATTCCAGTCCATTTTAGTTTACAGATTCCTAAAATGTCAGTGTTCACTCTTGCCATCTCCTGTTTGACCACTTCTAATTTGCCTTGATTCATGGACCTGACATTCCAGGTTCCTATGCAATATTGCTCTTTACAGCATCAGACTTTACTTCTATCACTAGTCACATCCACAAGTGGGTGTTGTTTTTGCTTTGGCTCTGTCTCTTCATTGTTTCTGGAGTTTTTTCTCCACTCTTCTCCAGTAACATGTTGGGCACCTACTGACCCGGAGAGTTCATCTTTCAGTGTAATATCTTTTTGCCTTTTCATACTGTTCATGGGATTCTCAAGGCAAGAATACTGAAGTAGTTTTCCATTCCCTTTTCCAGTGGATCACATTTTGTCAGGACTCTTCATCATGATCCATCCATCTTGGGTGGCCCTACGTGCCATGGCTCATAGTTTCACTGAGTTAGACAAGGCTGTGGTCCATGTGATCGCTTTGATTAATTTTCTGTGATTGTGGTTTTCATTCTGTCTGCCCTCTGATGGGTAAGGATAAGAGGCTTATGGAAGCTTCCTGATGGGACAGATTGTGGGGGAAACTGGGTCTTATTCTGATGGGCTGCTGCTAAGTCACTTCAGTCGTGTCCAACTCTGTGCAACCCCATAGACGGCAGCCCACCAGGCTCCCCTGTCCCTGGGATTCTCCAGGCAAGAACACTGGAGTGGGTTGCCATTTCCTTCTCCATTCTGATGGGCAGGTCCCTGCTAATAAATCTTTAATCCAACTTTCTGTTGATGGGCAGCGCTGTGTTCCCTCCCTCTTGTTTTGACCTGAGACCAAACTATGGTGGAGGTAATGAAGATAATAGAGACTTCCTTCAAAAGGTCCTCTGCACACATCGCCACACTCAGTGCCCTCGACCCTGCAGCAGACCACCGTCGACCCATGCCTTTGTCAGAGACTCCTGGACACACACAGGCAAATCTGGGTCAGTCTCTTGTGGGTTACTGCTCCTTTCTCCTGGGCCCTGGTGCACAAAAGGCATTGTCTGTGACCTCCAAGAGTCTGTTTTCCCAGTCCTGTGTAAGTTCTATAATCAAATCCCACTGGCCTCCAAAGTCTAATTCTCTGGGGGATCTCAGTCCCTTTGCTGGATCCCCAGGTTAGGAAATCTGTTGTGGGTCCTAGAATTTTCTTAACACTGTGAGAATTTCTTTGGCATAATTGTTCTTCAGTTTGTGGGTCATCTGCTTGGCAGCTCTATGGTGGGGTTAATGGTGACTTCCTCCAAGAGAGCTTATGCCACAGGCTGAGTGACCCAGGTAGCTGCACCCAGAGCCCCTGTCCTTGCAGCAGGCCTCTGACCTGTACCTCCACAGGAGACTCAAACAGAGGTCTGGCTCAGTCTCTGTGGGGTCTCTGGGTCCTGGTGCACACAAGGCTTTGTTTGAGCCCTCCGATCGTCTCTGGCGGGTATGGAGTTTGACTCTAAATGTGATTTCGCCCCTCCTACCATCTTGCTGGGGCTTCTCCTTTGCCCTTGGACGTGGGGTATCTTTTTTTGGTGGGATCCAGCATTCTCATGTTGATGGTTGTTTAGAGAGAGTTGTAATTTTGGAATTCTTGCAGAAGATGAGTGCATGTCCTTCTACCACTCTGCCATCTTGATCTGCAGAAGCATTGATGTTTTGGAACCGTGGTGCTGAAGAAGACTCTTGAGAGTCCTTTGGACTGCAAGGAGATGAAACCAGTCAGTCCTAAAGGAAATAAGTCCTGAATATCCATTGGAAGGACTATGCTGAAGCTGAAACTCCAATACTTTGGCCACCTGATGCAAAGCACTGACTTATTTGAAAAGACCCTGATGCTGGGAAGGATTGAAGGCTTGAGGAGAAGGGGATGATAGAGGATGAGATGGTTGGATGGCATCACCAACTTGATGGACATGAGTTTGAGCAAGCTCTGGGAGTTGGTGATGGACAGGGAAGCCTGGCATGCTGCAGTCCATGGGGTCAAAAAGAGTCGACATGACTGAGCAACTGAACTGAACTGATGGGTACATGCATGCTGGTTCAAACAGTATTGAGACTCACTGCTGCTGCTAAGTCGCTTTAGTCGTGTCTGACTCTGTGTGACCCCATAGACGGCAGCCCATCAGGCTCCCCCATCCCTGGGATTCTCCAGGCAAGAACACTGGAGTGGGTTGCCATTTCCTTCTCCAATGCATGAAAGTGAAAAGTGAAAGTGAAGTCGCTCAGTCGTGCCTGACTCTTAGCAATCGCATGGACTGCAGCCTACCAGGCTCCTCCGTCCATGGGATTTTCCAGGCAAGAGTACTGGAGTGGGGTGCCATTGCCTTCTCCATTGAGGTTCACTACCATATGTAAAATAGATAGCCAATGGAAATTTGCTGTAGGACTCCAGAAACTCAATCCAGGGTTCTGTGATAATCTAGAGAAGTGGGAAGGGGTCACAGGTGGGAGGGAGGTTCAAGAGGGAGGGGACATATGTACACCTATGGCTAATTCATGTTGGTGTATAACAGAAATCAAGCCAATACTGTAAAGTAATTATCAATCAATTAAAAATAAATAAATGCAATTATTTAAAAAAAAACAACAGTATTTAGAAGACAGCCAGCCTCAGGCACCACAGGACAGAGGCCAGGAAAATGAGAAAAAAGTCCTTAGAGAAGAAAAGAAAAGAGATTTCTGAATTTAAATCCACCAACCAGCCCATGCACTCACCCACCTACTCACCCATCAAATAACCAACAGATATTACCAAACACCCACTGCCAAGAAATGGTTGTGGTGGTTGCCATGTAGGAGACATACAGAGGATTAGACCTAGATCCTGACTCAGAAAAGGAATCTAAATACCAGCTCTTTTCTTCCAGCGAAAAGGTCAATCCCTAATGGTTCATTATCTTGCCATTTTCCATGACAAATAATAACAAAGACTCTCCTTTCCTCTTTTTGCTAATACAAAAGCTTTGTTAGGATCTTTTTGTTCTTCTGTTGGGCTTAATTTTCCTCTTTCAAAGAAATGAAAATGTGGCTCTTGCTTCCTAAAAGCAACTTCATTCCGTCTATACTTCTCCCAAGACTCTGTTAAGCTTTGCAAAGGTAAAGAAAGTTAAGACGTGGGTTATTCTAGACGGAGCCGTACACTCACTCACCAACCATCCTCTGTGGCAGACGGCACTTTGCTTTTCCTGTAATGCCGTGTTGCATTCGACTCATGGGGGTTGTGGTGATGGGGGCTGTTCATGTAAATACATTTTAGGCTTGAAGTGGTAGAACAGGGAAAAGTAAAAAGTACTTGCCTGGAGTGAAGGATAAAAAAATCGACTTCTAAAAAGTTTTGGTTTTTGACTTGACTTGTGGGCAAGTCTGTTTCTATCATCACATCATTCTTGTCAACATTCAGAGATTTCAAAAGACATTCCTGATTGCGAGGAGCTCCAACCCAGCTCTCAATTATGCCCGTTTTATTCCTGTTTTTAGGTATTTCCTTCAGTGTGGAGGACCAGTTAGATTTATGGTTGTGGCTTTTGTGTTCTGGGGCTTTTATCGAGGGAGCTTTGTGGTCAGGAGACAGCTGCTGCTCTGGCATAAATTTAAGTTCCAGAACAACAGATAAACTTCACAAAAAGATTGATTGGAGGTAGAAAAATAGAGTCTGTCCTTCACCAGAGTCTGCAGGGGGTGGTGCCTAGATCTTGGCTCTGGCTTGTCTGGAGAGGTTCCCTAATGTCTGGACGGGCTTTGTCAAACCCATTCGCTCATCAACCACTGTTTCAATCTATCAGCCAACTGGGCACCACTAGAGGCCATGTGAGCTTCCCAGTGGCAACAGTGGTAAAGACCCCACCTGCTGATGCAGGAGACATAAGAGGCAGGTTCGATCCTTGGGTCGGGAAGATCCCCTGGAGGAGGACGCGCGACCCACTCCAGTATTCTTGCCTGGAGAATCCCAGGGAGAGAGGAGCCTGGCAGGATGCAGTCCAAGGCGTCACACAGAGTCAGACACAGCAGAAGTGACTGAGCACACACCCATGCAGAGACCATGTACTCTCCTTCATGTTGAACATAATAAAATATGACTCCCTTCCCTAATGCAAAGATTAGAACCTTTAATTTTTTTTCTCTTTAAAAAAAAGTTTTCTTTAAATTCCCCTTCATATTCATTTATGATAAAGTGAGGCTAATTTCTCTTCACTACCCATAATGCGAACTTGACATCCCCCATTCCAAAAACCAGAGTAAGGGAAGAGGGTTAATTAACAGCACACTTCTATGTCTTAAAATTTTCACATATGCTGATATGTATCAGCAAGAAGGGTAAATGTACTTCAACTAGCAGGCAACTCCTTCTTAAGTAGGAAAAAGCTAAAAATAGGAAGCACCGTACATTTGTCTCTTATCCTGCTGGTTTGAGACTGGCCACAGAGTTTGCCTGGCTCAGTGCAAAATGAAAATTCGGCGTGCGTGCTAAGTCGCTTCAGTAGTGTCCGACTCTGCGACCCCATGGACTGTAGCCCGCCAGGCTCCTCTGTCCATGGGATTCTGCGGGCAAGAATACTGGAGTGGGTTGCCATGCCCTCCTCCAGGGGATTTTCCAGACCTAGGGATAGAACCTGCATCTCTGAGGTCTCCTGCATCGGCAGCCAGGTTCTTTGACACTAGCACCACCTGGAAAATTTGGAGCCACTAGTTAAAATTAATTTCAAGAGGGCAACAGGAGAGCATTAACCCAGATGTGCGGTACCTTTTTTGTTTTTGTTTTTAATTCTGGTAGTTTATTAAGTAGGGAGGACTGGTTGCAGTGGGGGTGGAGGTTGTGGGGAAGGCCCATCCCCTACCTCCACCATAACCACCAGGTGATACTAAATTTAAAAAAATAGCTGCAGGTGGGCACGGAGGAGAGTGGGCAGCAAACACTGAGAGTACAGGAGGGACACAATGCCCCCTCCAAGCTCTGTCCATCATCAACCCTGGACCAGTAGGTACTATGATCAGTGAAGGGTGGGGCTCTTGGCTCTGGCAGCCCCCCACAGCCACTGAGTGTGGCCCATTGGATTGCAATCTTTGTGGAGGAAGGGTGTCTTCGGTGTTTGGACCTTTATTCTTGACAGAAATCTGAACCCTTGGCTGGCCCAGTCAGACCCAGATTATGAAGAGGCTATTGTCTCTCAGACTTCTAGATTGTTCTATTCATAATATGAGAGACCAGTGGGTCATTGTTACCTGGTGTCCTGATGATTGGTCTATTCAAGACAGGCCATGAAAGGGTTATTGTCACTTAGCTTTCTAATTGGTTTACTAAGAATCCAGGACATCAAAGAGTCATTGTTTCTTAGGCTCCCAATTGGTCTACTCAGGACCCAATGTCAGTCAGTCACAATTACTTAGCCTTCTGATTGGCCCATTCAGGACTTAGGACAGTAATGGTTCTGGCAACCTGGACCTCTGATTGGTCAACAGGAACCCATGGTTAGGACCTAAGGGACAGATAGAGCCCCAGCAGCCCCTGGGAAGGGGAACAAGATTACATGCTTGGGGTTGTATGACTATCTAAGTTGCCTGTCCAGGAAACTGGCTTTGTACTTACTATTACATGGGGTGGAGATCTCATATTTCTTATATCCTTCCCACAGTTTAATTCTTAGTTAGCCACATCTTGAACTAAACTAGATGATCTCTAGGTACTAGCCTTCACCATCTTTCCAAAGCACAGTCTAGGGAACGTTGGAGAAATAATGGTGGCTCAGTGGTAAAGAATCCACCTGCCGAGGCAGGGGATGTGGGTTCCATCCCTAGGTCAGGAAGTTTCCCTGAAGAAAGAAATGGCAACCCACTCCAGTATTCTTGACTGGGAGATCCCATGGACAGAGGAGCCAGGCAGGCTACAGTCCATGGGGTTGCAAAGAGTTGGACATGACTGAGCGACTAACAGCCAGCATAGTTAGTAGTTTCTTATTGAGAATTTCTCAGAGTCTTTAATATACTAATAGCATTATGCATTTCCAGTGGGTATAATCTATAGCATGTCTCAAATTTTTGATGGGTTTGAGACAACTGAAAATACAGGCAAGAATAAGTATGTGATCCTGGAGAGTTAACGACCTAACTTGTTCTAGAGCTCAATTCTGTCCTCAACTGCTGACTCATGTATCAGAAATATCTCCAGCAGGAAGGCTGCATTCCAGTGGTCAACACTGGGGCAGTGATGTTGCATAAGAGCCCATGTAGACACTGCTGGTTGCTTCTCCAGTATCTGACCTCATCTCCTTTGCTCTTAGAGCCCTGATTTCTTCATGGGTGAAGATACTCACCTATGCGACATTTGCCACCAGGGTGGTCGTGTGACCTAGCTTGGGCCAAGTGGAAATCTATGAGACTTAAAAAAGGACTGAATCAATGGCATGAGTCTTTTGCTCTTCATACTTCCGAGCTTGCTTTCTTCTTAAAAGTCAGGAAACAAATGTTTGTAGGTACAGGATCCGAGTCATAATCATGAGGACAAAAGCCACGGGCGAGGCTGGTGCTGCAGGAGACCTGAGCCGTCCTGGTTTCTGGATGGTGGCCCTGAGCAGGTGCACAAGCCTTACATGCCATCTTTGGGCTTCTTGTTACTGAGGAAAACACCCCCCTGCTTCTCAACTAAACGGCTGTAGTTGTTGGTTTTGTTCTGTGTAGCTAAAAGGGTAGATGGCCTGAAACACAGCATACCCAAAGCTGAAACAGCATGCCCTTCCCAGCTGCTCCTCAGGTTCTTTTCTCTCCAGTTGCCCAAGTGGGCACCTTGGAGGCGGTCCTCAGTCCCTCCTTCCCTCCACTCCCAGGAGCCGTGAGCCCCGTTCCCCTGGTGCTGCCGCAGGCACACTGAGGACAGCCTCTGCTCCACGGCCCCGCCCAGTGCAAGTGCAGCCACTAGCGCCTCTGGGGAACCAGTCGTGCAGCCTCTGACTTTGGGGACATCCCAGGCTCCCCATGGGGCTTCCCAGGTGGCGCTAGTGGTAAAGAAGCCTCCTACCAACGTAGGAGACATAAGAGACCCTGGTTCGATCCTGGGTCGGGAAGATCCTCAGGAGGAGGGCATGGCAACCCACTCCAGTATTGCCTGGAAAATCCCATGGATAGAGGAGCCTGGCGGGCCATAGTCCATGGGATCACAAAGAGCCAGACACAACTGAAGTGACCTAGCACACACGCACACAGGCTCCCTGTGGTTTCAGAGGACAGGAGGATATCCCTAGTTAGGATACTGCCTTGGCAAATTCCTGCCCAGCTCCACCGGGTGACGCTTTGTGACTGAACTCCTGGTTCATCCTTCCAACCAGGACAGGTCCAGTGGAGAGTCTGGATTAGGCACCAGCATTTATCATTAAATTCATATTCTGTTGTTTCTGTTCATATCTCTGAAAACTATCATAATATCACACTTGTATTTTCCAGTCTCATGTTGTATTAGGAGGGGAAGTGGTGCACGTTTGAGAGTCATAGGCACCTGGGGCCGTAGGTGCTTAATTTTGAAGTAGTACCTGCTGTGTTGGAGCAACTACTGAGTCCTTTTGTTTCACCTCCTAAACACTGCTCTAGTCAGTCTATTTATCTATGTCCCCATTGGTGCTACCCCACCAAGAACAGCTCACCCCTTGCATAGATTATCTATGTGCTTCCTAACTGCTGCCTTTTTTTTTTTTTTCAAACACATATCCCCTCTTTTTCAGATTTCCTTCCCATTTAGGTCACCACAGAGCATTGAGTAGAGTTTCCTATGCTGTACAGTAGATTCTCATTAGTTATCTATTTCATGCATAGTAGTATATTTGCAGATCAGTCCCAATCTCCCAATTAATCCCCCCTTGGTAACCATGAGTTTGTTTTCTACATCTGTGATTACATCTGTGATCCTATTTCTGCTTTGCAAATATGTTAATCTCTACCGTTTTTCTGGATTCCACATATAGGTGATGTATTTGTTTTTTCTCTTTCCGACTTCCTTCACCCTGTAGGACGACCTCCAGGTCCATCCACATCTCTGCAAATGGCGCTAATTCATTTCTTTTTATGGCAGAGCAGTATTCCATTGTATAGAGGTACCATGTCTTCTTTATCCATTCCTCTGTGTACCGACGTTTAGGCTCCTTCCATGTCCTGGCTATTGTAAACAGTGCTGCAGTGAACACTGGGGTGCATGTATCCTTTCAAACTATGGTTTTCTCTGTATATATGCCTAAGAGTGGGATTGTGGGGTCATATGGTAGCTCTATTTTTAGTTTTTTAAGGAACCGCCGTACTGTTCTCCATAGTGGCTGTACCAATTTGCAGTCACACCATCAGTGCAGGGGGGTGCCCTTTTCTTCACACCCCCTCCAGAATGTATTGTTTGTAGGTTTTTGATGATGACCAGACTGAGGTGATACCACAGTGTGGTTTTGATTTGCATTTCTCTAATAATGAGTGATTTGAGCCTTCTTTCATGTATTTGTTGCCAGTTACATGCTTTCCTTGGAGAAATGTCTATTTAGGCCTTCCTCTAATTGCTTCTAATGGCTTTCCCCACAATCAAGTTGGCTTCCTCATAACCCACACCCCCTGCCACCCACATTCCCAGCCATCCTGTGGCTCCCTGCTTCCAATGACAACGTTTCCCCACCGCTTTCGGGATGAAGGCCAACCTCCCTGGCCTGCGGTGCCACGGCCTTCCTGGAGAGGCCTCCCCCGGCTGCTTCATTTCTCACTGATGCTCTCTATTTGCCACGCCGCAGCCCCACTGAACAATTCACATCAGTGACTCTGCGCTCTGTTGTATCTCCAGGACCTTGCCAATACCGCCCTCTCCCCTCTCACATCCTTCACCTTCTCCCAGCTCCCCTTCATTCCACAACCCCCACCCACGCTCCAGATTCTCCTTCAGATCCACTTCTACAGGAGGTCATCTCTGGTCTCCAAGTCGCAGTGACCACCTGTCCGATGAGCTCCAAGAGCACGTGTTCCCACATCGGAGCCCGGACTCGAGTCAGAGAGCCCCGTGTTTGCATCCAGGGTTAGCTGCTTGCTTGCTGTGTGATCTCGGATGACTTGCCCTTTTAGGCTGTCTCCTCATCTATAAAAACAGGAATAAGGAATTCCCTGTCGGTCCAGTGGTTTGGACTCTGTGTTTTCACTGCCAAGGGGCCCAATTTGATCCCTGGTCAGAGAACTGAGATCCCACAAGCTGTGTGGTAAGGCCAGTTAATAAATAAATAAAAACAAAAACGGGAGTGACAATAGTGAGAGTGAAAAGTGAAAGTCGCTCGGTGGTGTCCGACTCCTTGCGACCCCAATGGAATATACAGCCCACGGTATTCTCCAGGCCAGAATACTGGAGTGGGCAGCCTTTCCCTTCTCCAGGGGATCTTCCCGACCCAGGGATCGAACCCAGGTCTCCCTCATTGCTGGCAGATTCTTTACCAGCTGAGCCACCAAGGAATTACCTCTTACTGCTTCCGTGTAAGTTAAATGAGATCGTGTATGTGATTTCCCAAGTTTTAGTGAATGGAACACAGTAATTAATAAATGATTTTTACTATCGTGTAACTGTCTGTAAACCATTAGCTTGTGTCTTATGCACTCAGAACAGCTTTTGTACTTGGTCTGTCAGAAAACATAATATATCCTCAAGAAGTACTTGCTGAATGAATGGATGGTCAGAAGGAATATTCCCACACCATCTTTTCCCTCATTTTAAAAGGGAAAAGTTTAATTCTATTTCAAAACAGAACTGAGTCTTTCTTTGAACTAAGTGGCCTGTCAGGAGCTTCACGTATATCAACTCATTTAATTTTCATCACCACTCTAAGGGGTAGCTGTCAGTCTTATTTTATAGGTCAGAAGATGATGTCATAGCCACACCAATAATAAAGAGCGGGACTCTGACTTGAATGGACTCCAAAGGTGTCAAATATTTGTCACTAGAAAAATACACCCTCCCTCAGCTTCCATCCTGAAGAAAAGGATGGATGCACGTGTGGGAGACCCATCAAACCTGTCTGGGCAGCGTTTCAGAGCTTCTCTGCTGGCTGTCTGTGCAGCTGAGGGCGCAGTTGTGAAGAGGTCTCTGGTTCATTATTGGGCCCACTTCCACATGGGTTTAGACAGTGAGTCTTTGGGAGGATGTTTGTTCACAGCATGGGTGTGGCTGTATGTGTACACACCTGCTGGATACCTGGGCTGTAAGCAAGCACACGTGTAGCTCATGTTGAGGGACCAGCTGCACATAGAAACTACAGAAGGCCTGGGAAGGCCTAAATACACATCTCAAGGGGAGCCTCTTTGCAGCCAGGGAGCCCCACGTCGGGATGAGAAGCAGGAAGTGACTCCGTGACCTTGACCAGCTGGGTTTGGTGCCAGGGCTGAGAATCAGAGGAAAACTGGGTGTTGGCAACCTCCATCTTCCATTCGTAGGCTTTGTCCCCTGCTGACTGTCGCCCAGGTTCAGGGTGTGATTTGGAAGGAGGAAGTTTAGAAGGAAATCAGTAGTTGTTGCTAGAATTGAGGATTTGGTACCCCTGTACCCTCAGCCATCCCAACATTCAGGCTGCAAATGAGACGCACTTTCCTCTAAGGGAATGTACCTCAGGGATGTGCTAGAGGGTGAGGGGCTGGCTGGTAAATATTTTATTGATACTGAAATTAATTTCAAACCTGCCTTTAGCATTCATACAGCCAGGATTGAAAAAGCAAATTGTTACTCTCTGGGAACGATGGAAGGCCGGGCCCCCAAATTACTTCAGTTAATAAACCCAGACAACCGCACACCAGCCGCCCTGCCTTCTTCCATCTGTCTATGAGTTCAGCCGGTCTCTCCAGTGTTGTTTGCCTGGTGGATCGCTTTGGCTGTGAGCAAGGACACATTTGTGAAAGTCAGGTTAGAGACTGGCATTGTAGTGAACTAACTGGTGATAGACCAAAAAGGAGGTTCAGGGATATGTGAAATTCAGACTGAGTTAAGATCTAAGAAGCCTCAGGGAAGGAGGTGCGAGAAGGAACCCAGATTGCAGGGGTGGAGAGGCAGGAGGCAGGGCCACTACTGTGAATACAGAGACCCACAGCGCTTGGTGAGGAGAGGAGCTGATTTAGGTCAGGGTCTGGAAGTGGCATAATCCACAACCTAGAACTTGAGTGTTGGGAGGGCTGAAAATACATGGGTATAAAATCCTCAATTCTAGCAACAACTGTTGATTTCTCTATGAAACTTCCTGCTTGCAAATGACACCCTGACCCTGGATGACAGTCAGCAGGGGACAAAGCCTATGAATGGAAGATGGATGCTCTAAATATGGCCAACATTGGCAACATGGTAAGGCAAATAAATGAACAAGACCTCTCTCAAAGGGTTAACTAATAGCACACCCAGCAGCTAACTGAATAAGGAAATGTGTGCTTCATTTTCCCAGCCCATATTTCAAAATGTTCTGTTGCAATTAGTATCTGTGAAAGATAAGTTATCTCAGCCTTCCAAATAAACTATCAATTATTAACTGATCTGTGGATCCCAGTACTTTATGAGTTACTGTAGTAGTGGTGTCTGAGTGGGCTGCCTCTTCCTTCTGCTGACACAAGTCACTCCCATATCTTTCTATCATCCAGGCTGATTAATAAAGGGAAATCTGATTTCTTCGAAATGTGCCCCCTGATAACTGGCGTACACAGCGAGTACCATGCTCACCTGTGTTTTTAATCAGATTTCAGTGAATAGTGAGTTTCGTGGGAAAAAATGGGATTGTGCCAAGAGCGGAAGCTAGGTCACACAAACACCGCTCCTCACCTTGTGAAATGGTTGGCTATCCTGGTTTCAGGTTTTGCTTCAGTGATAATTTTCATTGCTGACTTTTCAAACTGTGGGGTGGGGGAGGGGAATAGGATACAAATGCAGAACCAGCGTATCTACAGCTTTTGCACAGACCAGGAACCGAAAGTAAGGGTCTTTGTGTGTAGGACAGGGTAACCAGGACAGAAACATGGAACCAGGATAGCCAATCATTTTACAAAGTGAAGGAAAGTCCCATTTTCCCATGGGATTCAAAAACCATCGAAACCTGATAGAAACAGGTAAGCATGATTATAGCAACTTAAACTACATCTGAAATTATTGGTAGCTTACTGAATTTGTAAAATCAGTCATCTCCTTAAAAGTTGAAAAAGAGACTTCCTTTATTTTATTAATAACTGTGCTAAACTGAGAGTAGGAAAAAGCAAAGAATGAAGCATAAACACGTTTATGCCCAAACTGAGGTCTGATATTCTCTTTGTTAGAGTTCATCTTTCCTTTGTTCTTCAGAATCAGTTAGGTTGGTTCATGGTTTGGTTGTTAATGTGAAAGAGGACTGGAAGACATACACTGTCTCAATCTTCAAACATGTGAAATGTCATGTATGAAACGAGATGCCAGTCCAGGTTCCATGCACGATGCTGGATGCTTGGGGCTGGTGCACTGGGACGACCCAGAGGGATGGTATGGGGAGGGAGGAGGGAGGAGGGTTCAGGATGCGGAACACATGAGAAATAAAGGAATAAAAAATTTAAAAAATAAAAAAAAAAAAAAGAAAATCGACTTGATAGCTTTTGTTTTTGGTTAAGGGTTTTTTGTTGCTCAAAACCAATCAATGGGGGAAAAAAAGAACTACAATTTCCTTTATGCAAAAGCTTCTGATTTGCCCCATTCACTTTCAAAATTCCAAAGACTGCAAGAAGGAGCAGGAAAAAAAAGCTGACAGGTCAGTTTTGCACTTTGAAAATTTCTCTGTGGAAATGTGGCTTAAATTTGAAACTGCACAGCGCCTCCATTTTCAAATCCCTCATCTCTTTTGAGCCACTTCTTTCTATTTATATAACTTCAGGATTCGAATGCCTTTGGCTAACTAAGGAAAGTGGGAAAGTGAAGGGAATATAGAGACCACCACCAGAGAGGAGAGTTTTAAAACTTTACTCTGTACTAAGGCTGGACTGGAGTGATCCGTGGGCAGTTATTGGCTGGTTGGAAAAGCCCGACACCTTGTGGCCACGGTTAGTACTACAGCTGCCTCTTTGACACGGTGCCCCAGTTTGTACTCTTCCTAGGGGCTTCCTCGGGTACAGTGGCATAAAAGGTGTGTATGCTCTATGTGTAGGTTTTTTGGGGGAGGACTTTTTAAAATTGAAGTATAGTGGAATTTGAATATTTCAGGTGTACAGAAAAGTGATTCAGTGCTACGTATACACATTATATATGTATGTTCTTGCTCAGATTCTTTTCCATTAAACATTATTACAAGATATTGAATATAATTCTCTATGCTACACAGTAGATCCTTGTTATTTATTTTATATAGAGTAGTGTGCATCTGTTAACCCCAAATTCCTCATTTATTCCTCCACTCCCTTTCTCCTTTGGTAACCATTGAATTTGTTTTCTATGTCTTTGAGTCTGTCTTAGATTCCATGTATAAGTGATATCTATGCTAATTGTCTTCCTGTGACTGACGTCACTTAGTATGATGATCTAGGTCCATCCGGGTGGCTGCCAACGGCATTATTTCACTCTTCATTAAGGCTGAGTGATATGCGATTGTACATATATTTCACATCTTCTTTATCCATTCATCTGTTGTTGGACATTTAAGTTTGGATTTTTTAAACATTTTTTCATCTTATACCTGTCTCAGTATCTCCACTGAGTCACAGTTTTTGGTCAGAAAGCAGGAGACATGCTCAGAGCCTCCATTTTACAAGCAGGAGATGTTTATTTTGTTACCAAACAAAACTGGAGGGAACATCAACTCAGTATCATTTCCTATTTTTAGCCTTAGAAGAAAGAGAAGTTGGAGGACCAGGGTAGGGCATTCCATGTGCTTTCAAAAAACCCATGAAATGTTATTTTTATAAGTTAAAAGTGAAGGAAATTGAGAGACAAGTTTGTAGGGGAATGAGAGCATGCGTGCTAAGTCACTCAGTCATGGCTGACTCTTTGTGACCCCATGGCCTATAGCCCACCAGGCTCCTCTGTTCATGAAAATTTCCAGGCAAGAATAATGGAGTGGGTTGCCATGCCCTCCTCCAAGGGATCTTCCTGACCCCGGGATCGAACCCACATCTCTTATGTCTCGTGCATTGGCAGGTGGTTTTTTTTTGTTTTGAACCACTAGTGCCACCTGGGAAGCCCCGGGAATGATTACAAAATGGGTTTTATTTCCAGCTCTGGTTCTGTCACAAACCATATATGATCTCAGGGAGGTCATTTACCCTCCATGGCTTTCATTCCAACAAAGCTAGGAGATCGGACCAGCTCATTTCCAAGGTTCTCTCTGGCTCTAAACCTCTGTGGTCTGCCCATGGCTGCTCCTCACCAGCTGTGCTTCTGGGAGCACAAACTGGTTTTTATCTTTACCCATCATGCTTCTGGTCCTGAGATCACTGAGCTTAGGTCATCCATCCAAGTCTTCAATGGCCTGTGTCTTTGAGAGCCAACATTCGAATCAACCCACAGAAACACACTGATCTTTCCTAGTTCACTTGACATCCATTAAAGAACTGAATGCATTGCCTTCATCAAACTGTTCGAAGAAAAAATTTTTTCTTTGGCAAGTGATACAAACTCGATCTGGAATCTCTAAATAGGTCCTTATCTTACCCTCTTTTAGTCTTAGAGGTTTTATGATGACCACAGATTTCATTTGTCATCCTTTTGACTTTACTTCATTGTTGTTATGTAGCTCCAGGGTCTTGATCTTGATGGTATGAAGACTGGCCGCCATTAGGAATGTGATGTAATCATGCCATCATTCGGTAGAACCTCAAGTAGCATTACTTTTGAAGATATGACAATGAAGACAAAAGCCTTCATACCAAAGACTTACAGCTCAAAAGGGTAGGCAGAAGGATGTCAGCACAGAGACCTGAGACCAAATCAGCTTGGGGGATGTTGCTTGGTAAATCCTGAAGGATACGTGTGAGTAGCTAAGCATGGAAGGGCTGAGGTGGGGGAGGGGACTGCTTCTGGGAAAACTCGTTTCAGTGAAATAAGAATTTACCAGCGCCTACTCACTGTTTTCAGTGATTTGGCTTCTTCTAACCTCAGATAGGTCAGATTTGGAGGATATCTGATTCTAACCCAATATATTTCTTTTTAAAAAATTTTAAATTTATTGTATTCAAGTCAGTTTACAATGTTGTGTTAATTTCTGCTGTACAGCAAAATGATTCAGTTATATATATATATATTCTTTTTCATATTCTTTCCCATAATGGTTTATCACAGGACATTGAATATTCCCTGTGCTACTCGGTAGGAACTTGTTGTTTATCCATTCTAGATAGACTAGTTTGTACATTCATTCCAAACCCCCAATCCTTCCCTTCTACTTGCCTCCTCCTTGGCAATCACTGGTTTGTTCTCTACATCTGTGAGTCTTCTAACCAAATATATTTCTAAACTCAATTTACTCAGCAGTATTCAATTTGGGGGACTCACATGTCCTCGTGTATAGCTGATGTACGTACTTCTAGAAACTTGGGGTAGATCCTTGGACATTTTAGCCCAGTGATGTCAATCCTATAGGTTCATCCAACACACATGCCTGAAATCAGGAAAGGGGCCCCCTGGCGGGTTTAGTTGCAGTGAAATAGGGCAGAAGGGTTGAAGGTTTAAGGATAAGGTGGAATGATTTGGGGATGCTTTGTTTAGCAAAAGAAGGCAGGCAGATTCTCTGGTGACTGTGAAGCTGGGGAGGTCCTAGCCAGACGAGGACTTCAGATCATTCTCCCCCCAGTCCTTCAACCTTCCCCTGAACTGCTCAGTAAGATGGTCTTGAGCTATTTCATGCTATTTCAAGTACAATAAAAACTTTCTTAATCTGCGTTCACTCGCCCACTTCTCTGCAAAACTGACTGGTGAGTGCTGCAGGGTGCTGAATGCTCAAGTCTTTCTCTAGATCCCTCAATCACTTCTGCTCCTTGTTAATTATAATTATATAAATTATACATAAGCCAAAGAGACACACATTTCTATTGCTTTGCTTTTCTTGGTATGAACATGTATTATTACTTTTATTAAAAATTGTAATTTATTTTTGGCTTTTTTTTTTTTGGCTGTACCACGTGGCATGTGGGATCTGTTC
The DNA here is from genome assembly GCF_032452875.1 of Bos javanicus. Classification (NCBI taxonomy): domain Eukaryota; kingdom Metazoa; phylum Chordata; class Mammalia; order Artiodactyla; family Bovidae; genus Bos; species Bos javanicus. The sequence goes on along the minus strand of NC_083891.1, from coordinate 24,979,557 downwards.
CCTGACCAGGGATCGAACCCATGTCCCCCCTGCATGGAGACCATGGACTCTTAACCACTGGACCACCAGGGAAGTCCCAGTTTTGGTTGTATATTTGACTTACAATGTTGCATTTGTTCCAGGTGTATTTAGTGTTCAGGTGTTTCAGTGATTTAGTTATCTATCTCCCAATCTATATTCTTTTTCAGATTCTTTGTTATTATAAGATATTGAATATAGTTCCCTGTGCTATACAGTTGGTCCTTGTTTATCTGTTTTATATGTAGTAGTGTGTATCTGTTAATTGCAAACTCCTCATTTATCCCTCCCCCACCAACAATTAATTTCAAAACTTTTATTTTTTTGGCTGCAGCCATGTGGCATGTGGGATTCCTTAGTTCCCTGACCTAGGGATTGAAGCCATGCCCCCTGCAGTAGAAGCAGTGTCCTAACCACTGGACTGCCAGGGAAGTTCCCTACTATCTTTTAACGCTCACCAGTTCATCTGTATTTGTCTTTTCTCGTATCTCCTGATCGCACAGGTACTAGATTCTCTTTGCATGCCATTGGGTTACCTGGTTCCCAGCTTCTTCCATTTATGATATGATAGCCAGTCTTCAATCTCTTGTCAATATGGAGTGGACTTGCAATCTTCATAATTTCTTCAGACAAGTTTCCTTCTGCTTCATGAGGATGGGGAAGTGTGTCTGGAAAGCCATGCACTAGGTTCAACTCACTAAGGAACCAATGCCAGAAGAACAACTTTTAAAATTTCTTTATTTATAGACATTTCAGAACCACTGAAATCAATGACAAATTTTTTTTAGACACAACATAACCATGTTTATCTTGAGGTACACATTGGGCCCATAGATAACGCTCTGGAAACAGTGCAACTGTTAACTGGTAGTTAACCCCAGGTTCCAAGCCAAGAAACTGTAAAGATGGTTACAAAATTCTTCGAAAAGAATAAACCATTTCCATTTAAGTCAAGGAAAACGCCCACGTTTTTGATGGAGTTCAATTTTTAGGCTTAGCTTAAACAGTATTTTAAAGGGAACTTCATATGAGAATGGGAGAAGATGTTTATAGTTAAGAAATGATCTGAGCCTTACAACATGAGGTTGGAAACAAATTCATAATCCGATAAGTTCATTACAAAACTCATAGCCTTAAAATTAAGAGCAGCAAAATTACAGAAGATATTTGTACAGTTTTAACGCAAATCACGTTTACCCTTTGTTTCTGGCTTTCACAAGGAGACAAATGTTCAAACACCAAGTTCTGAAGACTAAAGGACATGACTGGCTAAGAAGTAGCCATCAGCATTCCACAAGATCCACAGCCCCACCCTGTAAAAGTCCTACTTTCCATTATTTGCCCTCTGGCCATTGTATTTTTCTTGCCCCAGCAGTTTGGTGCCATTATGAGAAAAATAGTGGGAATTGGTATAATGGTGGTAAGTTTCTGAAAGTCTTGTGTGTCCAACAATAGATTTCACTTTTGTGGTGGACTGAAGTTGAAATTTCTTTGAACAGTTTGCTAGGGTCTTTGGAGAACTGTCTGCTTTACCAGTTTGTTATTCAAAACATTAATCTCACACTCTTTAGGCATGATGAGTAGTGACTTGTGTGTGACACGGAGTGTTGGTTAAATGATGGACCCTCTATTCACCCACACCCACTCCCTGAACTGCTCGAGGAGTCGTGTGGACAACATGCAGTTGGTTCTGGAATGTCGCCAGACAGTGTTCACCCATGTGTCTGAAAACAGTTGGAATGGACAGTCATAATATTTCCCCGTAAGATTGTTTTACTTCTACATGAGACAAGAATAAACACTGCAATTTAGTCGAATGGGCAGCTCGCTGCAACTTCATAAACTTGAACAGCATATGTGGGTTGAAAGGGTCTCAACGTAAATTTCACAGTTCATAAAGTTGAGCGGCTCAACTTAAAAGAGAGAGAATATGCAGGCGTTTACGAGATGCTGAGAGGGAACTGACCTGTGAGTGCTTGAGTTCGCCCTCCCTGTGTGAGTCAGGCCCACATTTTACATTTTTGCTGCTCGGTTTGATTTATTGCTGAGTTTCCTTTCTGATGGGGGTCGTGATGATTTTGGCCATGAATTTAAGGACCCCAAATAAGAGTCCTGTTTGGACACTTTCTCCCAGGCCGTGGAGTCAGTGCACAGACTGTGAGGCATCTGCCAGAGATGTCCTGTCCTGACTTGGTTGGTTAGAAACGATTCTGGGTGTGAGGGTCTCTCTACACCACTTTTCAATGCAAAATCGCAGCTCAAGAAGGGGAAGGGCTGTCTCCTTCCTACCCCTGTTCTGCATTTCTTGTCATGATTCTCTGTGGCTATGCAAGCCTTGTCTAGTCAGGGTGCCATGTGGCTTCAGACATGCCAGAAGATACTTATTAGCAATTAAAACAAAATTTCAGTCAGTAAAAAAGAACACTAGCCAGTGGGGCTCTGAGATGTTTTGTGTCTCCAACGCTTTCCAAGTTCTGATGGTCTTGTAGTGTTTCTTTGATACTCCTTTCCTAGAAGCTGCCATTTTTCCCATCTGTGGCTTTTTGAAAGACAGAGCACACTTAACTGTCCCTATATCCAGCTGCTCGGAAGATTTCACGTTTCTCTTACACAGACTCAGTCTCAACAACTGTGGTTTTAAATATAAACATTATGAGTTCCAAGAGGGCAGGAACTGTCCTTGATAGCAACCTGTCAAGTCATCCTAGCATGGTGCCCAGCACACAAATGATGCTCAGTGAATTGTGAGTGTGTGACTAAAAGGCCATGTCGTCCCTGCCCTCAAGGAGTCTCTACGTTGCCATCAATATAAACGCAACATACATAAGCCAAGACAAAAAAAAAAAAAAGCAGAAGGAACTTTTTTTTTTTTTTCCCAAAGGAAAAAAAAAGATAAAAAGAATCAGTTGTTCATGTGGGGCGACCTTCATAGTAAACTCAAACCTACTTATTCCTCCCTCCTGAATTGAGAACGGTGTCTGGGCGTAAGGATTCACGAATGGGTTCAGCAAGATTTTGTCAGAGAAAACTTGCAACTATTCAACAGCCTCCTGTTTTTAAAGAAAGGTTCTGAGAGGTTAACTTTACCTAAGGGGTTGCCCCTGGCACTGAAGGATGGTTTCCCAACAGGAAAAGTCTAAGTGCAGTACTGGAAGCTTCTATACAGACTTGTCAGTTACTTATGAAGAGGTGACCCAGCCTGACAAGTTTTACAGGGTATTCTTTTTATGGGGTACTTTTAACCTAGAGTATTTGCATTTTGAGAGACATATGAAGGGAAAGAGGCTTTATTTAAAAAAAAGATTTAAGATGGAAAATGAGACAATGTATCAATTCACCTCAGTTCTAAACAATGAGATGGATTAAAAATATCTTTCATGGCAGGAAATGAAGCCATATTGAACAGGTCTGCAAAACTAGAACTGGTGGGTTTTGTCTTTCCACTGGTGGACTCATTTTGATGAGCAGGAAGAGCGGATAATAACATACAAGCCAATCCTGACACCTGGGTGGCTGTCTGTCCATCTGGAATGTGGGGACAGACTTCAGGAAGGCAGGGCTGAGGATGATAACCTGTTCGGAGATGGAAAATGTTTCTAAGATTCATATGCCTTCAAAAAGTCAACAATTATATTGATGCCATCGTATTTTGGAATAGTTAATCATGTTTGGCAAAAACTGTCAGACTGGGTTCTGGAACTGTTGGAATGAAAGTATGGTAAATCATGTATTTTCTCTGGACGAGAGGAAAGAAGAGGTTTCCGAACTAGACAAGTACTCTTATTGATGCTCTAAAAAATGATGCAACAAACGTAGCACAGATCAAAGCAGAGGGTGGTGTGTCTGACTTCCGAGCGCTCCTAAAGCACAAAGCATGTTGAACATGAGACATGGCTCTGAAAACTGCTCTCCAGACCCCAAATAACCAGATACCGGGAGAAGAACACCCTCAAACCCGAGAATTATCACTCAACAGAAATGATCAGTTCCCCAGACATGAATGGGCACAGGAGTATTCTATGCAAAACCCAGCCTGTAACAGGTTTAAAATTCAACTTAATTCTTCAGTACAGACTCTCTACTGGTTTGTTCCAAGTTTTCCATGCTGGAGCCTGATAAGACCGAGCTTCGAGGGACAGGATTCTGAGAATTTTTGACATCATTCTGTCCACTCTTCCTAAGAGTCGACTTAATCAATGGCCCCAAACTTTCAGTGGATATTTGAAAGTGAACAGATGTTACCTAAAAGATCAGACTCATAGGGATGTTGAAAACATACATTTGTATCATGTCTAGATAAATATACATACACATATATAGTCTGGGTATTTTTTCTCTGCTCAATAAAATTAGCAGCTACAGATAAATTGTTGTGGTCATGATTTATTATTTCTAAGGACGTCTTATATCCTCTACCAGCACAAGACTTGATAAAATGCCTTTTGATGAAAAGATCCCATCAAGCACATAACACTGCATTGTCATTTCATATTACTAACATTTTCAGGCACAAGAGGAAAACAATTAGCACTGAGCAGTCCAAATAACAGAGCACAGACTAGAGTTAATTGTCTGAAGTTGATTCTCCCAGAGGAGAGAATTGTTCAAAAGTGTGTGTGTGTGTGTGTGTGTGTGTGTTTAAGATTTCTTGTGTTTCTCAGCTTTGGCTATTTTGTAAATAAATATCAGACCTTCTTGCATAAACCTACTTGGGTAAGAAGTATTTCTCTGAACATGCCTTTTGTCTTTTAGCAGCTGTTGAGTGTTGAGTGACGTACAAGGCACACCTCTAAGTGTTCTGTACAGCATTTTTATTGATGTACAAAATAGCCTGTTCACCATTCAAAAATCATAATCTGCATAGTAAGAGTTCTCTCTTATCCCTATTTACAGCGAAGGTTTTTAGTGCAAAAAAAAAAAAAAAAAAGAAAGAAAGAAATCCATGAAACTGTGTCCCAGCCAGTCCCATCTAGCACAACGGGGTTATCAGTTTTGCTCCATGCCAGCTGGGCTTATTTGGCTATATTTTGGGTCTCCAGCCATTAATGAACTGCAGGATTTTCTTCACCTGCAGTTTGCTCAGTTTGAAATCCTCCGAGAGGATTTCTTCTGTGAGCTGAACGAGCAGATTGCCATCGATCTTCTCGGTCACGAAGAACACGATGACGTCCTCCGACAGCCCGATGAACCGCAGGGACTTGGACACCTCTTCGACCGAGAGTCCCGACAGGTCGGCGGGCGGCTGCCACGGGGACCCGTCGCCGCAGGAGCGGGGGGCCAGCTGCAGGTGGATTGGCGACGAGAAGGGGTAGGGCGTGGAGAGGAGGTCCTGCGCGCCCTTCTGGACGAAGTACACATCCTCGGAGAGGTCCGGCGACCCGGACTTGGGGGCTTCCTCAGCACCGTCGATTTGCAGGGGCAGAGGCGGGGTGTCCGGGGCCGCTTTCTCTTCCAGCGGCCTCGGGGCCCGGGGGGGCAAGGCGGGACAGGAGCTGCTCTGCTTGGCCGGCCCGCCTGCCAGGCTCCTGTCACCCGAGCGCTCCAGGCAGTAGCTGGCCGACTTGGGACAGCCCGCGGGCTCCGCGGGGCCCGGCCCAGGCGGGCTGGTGGCCAGCTCGCGGCCGTCCAGCTCGAAGGCGGCCGGGCAGTTTCTCTTGGGCGTGCCTGGCGTCTTCTGTCGGGGGTAACTGTAGCTGCGGCTCGGATCCAGCAGGAAGTCGCTCCTGGTGTGGGTCTCCGACGCTCCCGAGTAATGGTTTGGCCACGAGAGCCTGGAGGACAGAGCTTCAGAAGGGGGACTGCCGCACGGGGACTTGGGGTCCCCGGAATCTGCCTTCACTCGGTTACACGGGTAGCAGGACATGGGAGCGCTCTCGGGGGGGCTCGTCTCACTTTTAGTGACGCTGCTTAAAAGCCAAACACACAGAGAGAGGGGTGAGTGAGAAAGTGATAGTGAACATCCAGCCTAGCTTTAGCCTATCGATGTCAGTTTTGAGTAGAAAAATGCTAGGAAGCAAATATTTCTTATCATGAATTCAAAAAAGTATCTACTTAACCTCACTTTTTTTTTTTTTAATTTAAAGAATCTTTAAAGTACTAAAATACATCAGTAACTATGGATATGAAGATACTGATTTAATAAGCTACAGCACAGATGGCAAATAGATTTTTAACCACAAGAAAATCATTTGTTAGTGAGTGCCTGGATCTTCGTGAAGAGAAAAATCTTTAGTCCTGTTCGGGCTTATCACCAATAGGGTCTGATTAGTGACGTCTGCAGTGGGCAAGGGGGGCGTGAGGGAACAGTTAGTGGGTGTCTCGTGCTACAGTGGCGGGACTACATCACCACCACCGATGACCTATCCATCCAAGAGGGTGTGAGGCTGGAAGAAACGTTTCAAATACAGTGCTTACACGAGCCTTGATTTCTGCGCAGTTAACACCAGCATAAAGATTTAAGTGTCCAGCGAACAAAAAACACCTGCCAAGGAGAGCTACTGTAACCCATCAGGAGCATGTGTGATCCCCTGCAGCTCTGGGGCCCTATCTTCAGAACAACCATGAAACCCGAGTGCGCTCAGACTGGGTGACCGAGGTGGGGTGGGGTGGACAGTGGGTGGAACCGGGTCCGCCTCTTTGGGAGAAGAGAAGAGGCACATTCACGGCTGACCTCGCGCTTTCACAGCCTGACCAAGAGAAGCAGGTAGACCTAAGTCTGTTTCTCTAGACATAAGAAACAGTTGACAGTTACATAGAGATAGATATAATGTAATATAATGAAAGATTTCTAAAAAAAAAAAAAAGTTCTCAGCCCGTGCCAACCATGGAATGAGCCACACTGCAGAAGCATTTGCTCAGGGCACCAGGAGGATGGAAATGGAAGACGGTCTGCCAGTGATGGTCAGGAAGGGACCCCGGCTCTGGGTGGAAATTCAGAGTGGAGGCAGAACCCCTGTGATTCCCCGTCTCCCTGGAAGTTGCTGTCTGCTCGGCTGAAGTCAGAATGGAGGGCAGCATTGGCTAGGCTTTATCACCGAACCCCGCACAGACTCTACAGTCTGCTCATGCCACTGGCTCTTCCAACCTAGCTCAGAACCAACAGGGTCTATGCTCGTCCAGTAAAAAGAGAAAAAGCTGCCTTTCCTGTCACCGCGAAGAGGGGCCGGCTCCCTGACACTGTCTGCAAGGACCGGGGGCCTTGGCTGCTGAGGGCACCGTGGGGGAAGTGGGCGCTGGCATAGGACTTACATGTCGTGCAGCCCTGAAGAATAGTAGGACAAGGTGGGGCTGGGCGAGCGAGTCTGCGGCCGCGCCGGCTTGGCTGTGCGAGGAGGGACCGAGGGGCTGGTGGACTGAGGCTTTGCGCTGCGGGGCGGGACCGGCGGCGCGTTCAGGAGCCGGCACTCTTCCCGGACCTGGCGCAGAAGAGAACACGCGGGGTTAGCGACACGCGACCCGGAGGGGCCCGAGGCTGCTCTGACGCGACACCAGCTGCGATGGACGGAGGGGAGGGGTGACCTGAGCCGACAGGGGGCTGCTAGACGTGGATTGATTTTGCAAGAAACCAGTTTGGCAAATGCTGCTGAAACGTGGCAAGTAGAGGGGAAGGACAGCCTAGGGAGGGCGCGGGTGATCCATGGGGACGCAGAAAAGAGGAGCAGGAAGAAAGTAAGGGTGTAAGAGATCTTACTAGAGGATGCCATTCTCCCAGGCAGTGGTGTTTCTTCACTGTTCAAGCTGAATTCGACTTGATCCAAACCTTAGGGGCAGAGCGAACCTTGTCTAGCGGAAAAGCTCCTCCAGGGCTTCTCACGGGTAAATGTGCACCTCAATCCCCTGGGGATCTTGTTTCTTGCAGATTCAGTAACCAAGGGTGGGGCCTGAGACTCTGCATTTTTCTAACAAGCTCCCAGGTGATGCGGACCGGGCTGGACCACAGACCGTACATACTCTGAGAAACAAGGCGGCAGATGGTGGAATGAGGCAGCTCTCCAAATCCCCAAAATAGTACTGTGTATAAGAGCTGCCTCTGCCTCTCTCACTCTCCCTTCATCTTCCCACCAGAGAGGAGGCAGGTGACCCGTGCCAGCAACAGCCTGCCTTCACCCCGGCTTGTTGGCGATTCACAGCCGGCATTCAGAACATGGTTCTTTATAATGAAGATATTTTACGTACTTCTCTGTGTCAGACAGCAGGGGGCAGTTTATACCTGGTTCAGCTACTCTACCCTTAACTTCATAGATAAAAACTGAGCCGATTCTGGCTCAAAAAAAAAAAAAAAAAAAAAAGGAAAGAAAAAGGCTTTGCCTGCTTTTAGGCTGTGTTTCCACCTTTCCCCCCCACCTTTTCCTTGACTCCTCCATCTCAGGGGCCCTGGGGTAATGAAGACAATGAAATAACAGCTCCCATTAGCTTTTGGTTTGGAGTTTGCTTAAGACCAAATGAGACGGGCTCCTGTTACATCACGTTGGCTACCACCTACGCTGCACCCGGCCTCGAACTGGCTTCCAAGGCCTGATTCACTTGCAGTAGAAATCCAGCCATTAAGAACAGTTATGTGACCCCGGGTGACCCGGCAAATCTCAACTCTAAGCAAAATGGAAGCCATTAAAAGTCTCATCCATTGGCATTTCTCCCTGGGCCTGCTCCCACCCAGAGGACCCACCAGATACAAGTTTTCATCTCAGCAGCTCTTAGGCTGAAACAAAATATTCAGAGCAGTGGATTTTCTTCAACAGCTGCAGGCTTTCCCCTTTTGAGCTTTTCTTAAGAAGGTGGTAGTGGAGGAAATGAGGTTTGCATAAGGAAGAGAGAGGCTTGTAAGCTGGCCCAGGGGGGCTCTTGCCCCACTTTGGGGTCTACTGCAGAAGCTGAGAACCAACCAGGAGAGTGAAAAGCTCTGGTTGGGGTGCTCCCCTCCCTGAGTTTTGGAAGCATGGGCTGATTACAAAATAAGTAAAATAGTGTTTCCATCTTGCTGCTGCCGCTAAGTCGCTTCAGTCGTGCCCGACCCTGTGTGACCCCATAGATGGCAGCCCACCAGGCTCTGCCGTCCCTGGGATTCTCTAGGCAAGAACACTGGAGTGGGTTGCCATTTCCTTCTCCAGTGCATGAAAGTGAAAAGTGAAAGTGAAGTCGCTCAGTCGTGTCTGACTCTTAGTGACCCCATGGACTGCAGCCTACTAGGCTCCTCCACCCATAGGATCTTCCAGGCAAGAGTACTGGAGTGGGGTGCCATTGCCTTCTCCGTTCCGTCTTGATAGCAAACTGTAAAGTAGCCAACTGTGTCTCTTTTCTTTCTTAAGGAATGTCTTTAGAGTCTAGGGTGGATGGGTGTAACGTCTATAGATGTGCCTGGTTCTGTTTATGCTAGAGTGATAAGAATCAAGGAAAACGTGAGAGGATAAGGAGTCTGTTAATTTTTTTGATTTTAAAAATAGTCACGTTTCAATATGGAATTAGAGAGAAGTATAAGGGTTAAGGCTGAATCTGATTTAGAAATTTCTAAATTTTGGAATTCATTGTTAAATACACTTAATTAGGGATCGTTGACTTAGATGTCAATGATGATATGCTAAGATGTCAATTACAATTGCATTTTAAAAATGTATTTATTTTTAAGGTAAGGGTATGACTTTACAATATTGTGTTGGTTTCTGCCATAGGATCATTGGCTGATCCAGGTCTAGGAACACAGAGAAGCAGCCACGTGCAGTTGAATTTGACCTCTGGGAAGCCCTCTCTTCTCATAAGGTTCCTGACAGCTGCTTCTGCCTCCTCCTTCCCTAACTGGGCAGTCAGTCCTTAGAGCTTCCCCACAGGTTGGGGGTACAGAGAATACTATTAATAAAAAGTTATTTGTAGGTGACAGGGCCTGGTAAGGTGAACTTGGCTGACTGAGAGCCTTTCCAGCTGAACTCCAAACAGCACCTGAAATACGGAAAGCTCCTGAGATGGCCACATGACTCCTGAAAGGAATTCAAGAACAAAGGTGTGAGTGTGTGTGAGAGTGAGAGAGCTTCTTACCCTTGGGATCTGATCAGTGAGGAGATACTAACATGAAGCCAGAAAAAAAAAGAGTTCTTCCCTTGTGATGAGAAGGCAGTGTTGTTAAGTCACTTCAGTCGTGTCTGACTCTTTGTGACCCTGTGGACTACAGCTTGCCAGGCTCCTCTGTCCATGGGATTCTCCAGGCAGGAATACCGGAGTGGGTTGAGAAGGCAGTTTGGGTGTAATCACGTGACTTCAAGAACTAGGCTTATCTGAAACCCATTTCGGAGACAAAGGTAGTTAAAACAAAACCTGACTTCAAAGGGACCCCGTCCTGGATGAGAACTGAGCTGTAATGCGGTGGAGGCATAGATTAGTGTTTCACCCAGCAGGTGTGGGAGGGCAGCCCGTCGGGGGGTGAGCCCCGCTTACAGCTCTGCAGACAAATGCATCTCCACGGGTTACTCTCAACTTGTGGCTGCAGATGTGGGTGCTCGAGGGAAGTTGTACAGCAGTGTATTTTATGGGAAAAATTATATATGCGTTGGGGTTCCGAGGTTACGTATCACAGGGTTTATGGTGCCATCTTACTTCCTAACTCTTACATCCTTTCAACAGAAATCATTCTACTTTCCTTTGGATTTAATTCATCATGGGACATTTGTATCCAAGGGAAACGTAGCTGTGGCTTGAAATGTATTTCATCTGACAATAAAAGGTAATTTACAAGACCGGATGGCCAATCACCCTATTTCCAGTTTTCCCTCATATTCCGTTTCATGTTGAAGTGCTACATTTTCAGCACATTCCTTCTAAAAGTCTCAGCATGTGGCTTTCATCATGTTACTTCCCATCTCCAGGGGCCCCTCTGACTATTGGACAAAGTCCAGCTTCTCCTGCCTCCCATGGAGGCCTGCAGCAGTCTTTCTAGTGATTTCTTCCCATCTGGTGCCATCTTTCTAGTATTTCCCCTGCTCTCCTCTGTATGAACACACAGGTCCCTCCAGTGGGGCAGGTTCAGTGTCATCTAAACTTATTCCTTGTACTTTCCTGTCTGTCTGTGCTTTAGTTCCAACTCCCCCCCCCCCCCCCCGACCCCCATCACTGCCTAAGGCCCAGCCTAAGCGTTACGGGTGCGGTTTGGGACCGTCACACACAGCCATCAGCACTCGTCACTGCGTCTGAACTCTGCACAGATGCCGTCTGTATTTACTCACTCTCCATGTATGCTCAAGGAGCCTGAAAGTGGACATGCTGGGGCCATCGGCATTGTTCTTACTGCTCTGTGGGTGGCAGAGTTTGGGGACTTGACACCCCTGGCCCAATGTGTCACCTAGAATGGCAGGCAGAGGTTACTGGATGTCACCAAACTCAAAGCACTTTTATTTTTATATGGATACCATAAGAATGTCTTTTATATTTTTATGTGGAAACTGCTATTGATAAGTCATCTGGGCTACATGTTAATTTGTGTGTGTGTGTGTGTGTCTTCATATTGGTATCAATTTAGGGGAAAAAAAGGCGTGTAGCAGACCTGGGCTAGGTGACCACCATCAACTCCGCCACCGCTAACCTGGGCGTGGTATCGGTGAAAATGACAGTTCTTTCTGAACTGGGAAATGCTGTGGCTTCATTAGGGAAGGGTGGGGAGGAGGGGAGAGGTATTTGGATGACCAAGAATAAGCTCTCTAACGCTGGTGCTAAGCGAGGAGATGGCATTGTGTCTGAGGCAGGTATTATTATTACCTATCATAGATTATGGGTGACTTTTGCCTACTGGTGGGTGATCTCTGGTGATGAGCAGCTTGAGTGTTTACAGCCAAGCTCCTGGCACCTGGTTATGATGGGGGTCAATCCACAGTATGAATTCAGGGCGAGCAAACTCCCACCCCGTACCCAGAGCCTGGCTTTACCAGCACTTCTCTGGTCTAAAGCCTTTCTTTCCAGCAGTCTCCCCCGTGCCCAGCACAATTGTCTCATCCTTGCCCCTTTACAAGTCTTGTCCCTTTTCTACAGCAATGTTCAATGATCCCATCTTATCAGAGATAAGATACACTGCCCTGAAGTAAGACACTTCTCCCCAGGGTTCAAGGTGCAGACTGCCAACCCAGGGCTAATCAGCAGATTTATTGAGAGGATGAATAGTGAGCTCCACCCTTTCTAGAACCGTCACTTCTCTCTAGTCTATGAAGCATATGTTCAGCGAGGCATAGGCAAAGTGACTGTCTCTAACACAGAGAGTTCCCTAGTGGGATTTGAAGGAGGCTGTGGAAGGTGCCCGTCCTGGGACTAACAGCCAGACCACAGGGACCATCTACTCCCACTGCCCCTAAAAGTCTGAAGAACATGCATCACTTCCCCTTTTCCTACAAACATGAATTCCATTTACGACTGACTTGTTCAGTTCCGTGCTGGGTGCCCATACAGGTTCACTGAGCTGCTGTGGAGTAGGGCTGACGAGAACGAGGAGCCCCTGCAATTAGCTGGGAGGGGGGTGATGGAGGCCAGTGCATGACAGATAGAAACAGGCTCCGTAATAGCAGAAGGTGGAACGCAGATCAGTGGGAGGATCATGGATGATTCAAGAGGCAGAGGGAGGACAAACTCAGGCAATTATGCTGAGGAAGTCTGGAGGCGGAAGGAGTTGTGAGTGTACGAGAGGCATGAAAACACCCCCGGAAAGATGAATTGGTCTGGGGGCTTAGAAGGCGAGACAAATCCTGGTGCTACTGATTCAGACAGACACTTAGAAAGAAGAACGGGCGTTGGGAGAAACCAAGGAGTTCAGGGTTGAAAAGAGTTTGAGCTCAGTGTTCTATTGATAGAACCTGAAGACGTGAAGAGGGCTGAACCCCTAAGAGGCGGCAGAGGAGGAGACCAAGGCGGAGAAACACAGGGGCCTGCACCTCACTGTTCACGGCAGGGAACAGGCCCTGATGGTGTCACAGAAGCGAACGGTGGGGAGGATAGCTCAGGACAGGGATGCGGTGACGACAGGGACGGCAAGAAGTCCAGGCAGGTTGGGAAGATGTGTGACAATTAGCAGGTCACTGAGGATCTTAGCACATGAAGCTTCAGTTGAGTGAGGAGACCAGAAGCAGATTCCAGGGGAGTCAGAGCTGGAACAGGAGGCCAGGGAGAAGTTAGTGAGGACACACCATTCCTTACAAGAAGGAAGGGGGAGGAGCTATTAGAAGTGGATACTGGACTGAAGGAGGTGTGGCTTTTTTCTTGGAAGAAACTTGAAAACGTGCATGAGTAGGTACATGTACGCACGTGACCTGAAATCAAGTGTACACTGACTCCAGGGACAGAGAGAACACACTTCCCCACAGTTTTCTGCTTTCCCCAGGCCAGTACCGGCCACGTAAAACCAGAAAAATAATGGCAGCTGATTATCTAAGAGCTTCCCAGGTGGCGCTAGTGGTAAAGAACCTGCCTGCCAGTGCAGGTAAGAGATGCAGGTTTGATCGCTGGGTCAGGAAGATCCCTGGAAGAGGGTACAGCAATGCACTCCAATCTTCTTGCCTGGAGAATCCCATGACAGAGGAGTCTGGCGGGCTGTGGTACACAGGGTCGCAAAGAGTTGGACACGGTCGAAGCAACTTAGCACACGTGCAGAGCAAAGACGGACACACCCAGTAGAATAAGTGACTTCGGAAAGCTTTGTTTAGCTATGTGAAGGTGGTTGACAAGGTCAAAACCCAGTTCCAACCTGTGGTCAGAATCGCATGCGTCACAGAGTGGGACTATTTATTTTCAGAATACTCTTCCAGAAAGTGTAACTTGGTTCCCTGACTCCTGGAATAGGCATTTAAAGGATCCTTTCTCCTCCTCTTCCCTGGACTTCCCTGGTGGCTCAGATGGTAAAGTGACTGTCTACAATGTGAGAGACCTGGGTTCGATCCTGGGTAGGGAAGATTCCCTGGAGAAGGAAATGGCAACCGACTCCAGTACTCTTGCCTTGAAAATGCCATGGACGGAGGAGCTTGGGGCAGGCTACTATCCATGGGGTCGCAAAGAGTCGGGCACGACTGAGAGACTTCACTTTCTTTTCTCCTCCTCACTCCTCATAGCTGAAAGTCTTTTTAGCTGGTGGGGGGAACTGAGCCCCATCTGAAGGACCAATAATTTATGCAAAATGGAAAACAAGGTCTTCTTCCTAAATAGTCACATATTAAAGACAATGCATGAGAATGTGTTAAATACAAAGCTCGTTAGAGCATGGTTGGAAACAGGGGTAAATGTAAATGTTTGGCAGACAATTCAAACATTACATACAACTGGAGTATCTTATACACATGAACTACTTTCTTCTGTGACATTCTCTTTCTCTGACACTTCCTAGGGATTAACACAACACAACAAAAGACACACAGTGTGCCTACGAAGCTACTCAGCATAGGAATAGGGGCTTTTTAGTCTGATGATGCTTCTTGGAAAGTCTTAGCTTCTCAGAACTCTCTACTTGTCTTATGAAAGAAATGACACTTTCACACCCCATTCATTCACCAACTGGACCAATGAGACAGCTTAGGAAAATGGAATACTTACAACAACATGTTCCTTGCTGAACTTTTTCTGGGGGAAAAAAATTTTATAGCAGCGACTGTTGTTTAGTCGCGAAGTCATGTCCAACTCTGTAGCCTGCCAGGCTCCTCTGTCCATGGAATTCTTCAGGCAAGAATACTGGAGTGGGTTGCCACTTCCTTCTCCAGGGGATTTTCCCAACCCAGGGATCAATCCCGTGTCTCCTGCATTGGCAGGCGGATTCTTTACAACTGAGCCACCTGGGAAGCCCATAGCAGTAATTACTCAACTTTTAAATACAAGCAGTGGATCTGAAAGCAACTGCCATTAAGACTCCGTGAGTCCTTGTCCACAGTCTAAAGTCCGGCATCCCATGCCTGCGGATGAAAACCTTGGCGCTCCAAGACCACACTACTTGGTCACTAATGGGCTGCAGCCATCCTTAGGCAGACTCAGGATCACTGCTTTTATGCTGACAATAATTCAGAAAACAGACACGATAGGTGAGCTTGATCTGAAACTGGACTCCCCTTCACTGTGAGTTTTCTTCTCTTAAAAAGCTGACTTGGGGATCATGTCAGTGTTCCGAAGAAAGGAGTTTTGTAACCAAGCTTCCCTGAACTTTGTAACTTTGCCTTGACCGTGTGCCCTCTGCCCCGTATTTTACGTTTCTTCCCACACTCCCTCTCCCAGATAACACAATCATTACAGCCTTAAGAAATCTGATTTATAAAGAGGCTTTTATACAAAGAGTTCACAACCCTGTCACATACCCATCAGGGGTATTCTCAGCCAAACAGAAATTCAAGTTTCAGAATGACAATGTGGCCATCAATGAACGGCTCTTAGATGGATTACGCAAGGGTAGATGTGATTTACAGTCGAAATCCTGATTCTCTGATGCGTGTGTTTCTTTTTCGCCATTGTGTATGTGGACGGTAAGGACCGAAGGCAGGCCTGGGTCTGCCATGGCTTCCAACCTCCAGGCTTGGGGCACAGGAGTCAAGGCTGAGGGCACAGGAGGCCGCTGCTGGGAAACGAGAAGGGCCCGCAGCTCTGAAAAGAATACTTGTTTAAATTCCAGGGTGCTTCCCTGGACTCTAAAGAAAGATGATGCCATTGGGCAGAGAATAAAGCCCTTTTCTGAGCAAGGAGTATAATGCATGACAGATACACTGAAATAGGATATAACCTTCCTATTAATGTGATTCTGTGCAAATGGTAAACCCAAGAGTGCAAATTTGAAACAAGGGCTAGCCCAGAGAATATTACAGTGACTTTATTAACATTCTAATCATTGAGACTTTCAGTAGACACAGGAGAAAACAATTTCTTGGCCAAGAAGGTTTCATTTAAAAACAAATAACCTACATAAAACCGAAGGCAATTAGTTTCAAAATTACTAGAACACAGTAATAATTCAGTCATTATTTCAATTAACAAATGGGAAACGCAGGTATGCCTTGCTTACCGAGTACTCCTTAAAGGTTGTAATTAAAATGAATTAAATGTCAGATGCCTTAGGAGACCTTGTTAATTAGTGGAATCCTGAGTGAATCCTTTCGTAGAGCAATTATTTTGAAAAGTAAATAGTCATTTCCAGATGAACCTGTTTAATATCTAAATTTGACTATGACTATGTCAGGTTTACTTAAGAAAAACTTCCCTTTAGTGCCTTCCTAAGTTTTTTTTAGCTTAATTTATATCACCTAACTTTTTTATTGGATTACAGATATACTGTATCTTTTATATACAGTAGTGTGTGTATGTTATTTCCAAGTTCCTACTTTATCCCTCCCCATTTGCCTTCTCTAATATTAATATTCAACAGGAGAAAGCCCAAAGACAAAATAAAAATTCAGAGTAAAATCAATTATTTTTTAAAAATTTATTTGGTTGAAGTATAGTTGATTTCCAATGTTGTGCTAATTTCTGCTGTGCCGAAAAGTGACTCAGTTACACACGTGTGTACATACTCTTTGCCATTATGGTTTATCACAGGATACTGCATATAATCCCCTGTGCCACACAGCAGACCTTGTTGTTTATTCTATATGTAATAGTTTGCATCTGCTAATCCAAACTTGTAATCCACTCCTCCCCTTCTCTCCCCCTTGGCAAGCACAAGCCTGTTCGCTGTGAGTCTGCTTCTATTCTGTAGATAAGTTCCTTTGTGTCAGAGTTTAGATTCCACATATAATGGTGTATGTGGTATTTGCTTTTCTCTTTCTGACTTAGTATGATCATATCTAGGTCCATCTATGCCGCTACAAATGGCATTCTTTCTTTCTTTTTTAATGACTGAGTAGAACTCCATTATAATATGTACCACATCTTCTTTATCCATTCATCTGATGATTGACACTTATATTGTTTCTGTGAGTTGGTCATTGTAGATTTTGCTGCTATGAACACTGGGGAGAATGCATCTTTTTCAATTATAGCTTGTCTGGATATATGCCCAGGAGTGGGACTGCTAGAGCATACAATAACTATTTTTAATTTTTGAAGGAACCTCCATACTGTTCTCCATAGGGGGTGCACCAATTTACATTTCCACCTACAGTGTAGGAGGGTCCCCTTTTACCACACCCTCTCCAGCATTTGCGATTGGTCGATTTTTAAATGATGGTCATTTTGACTGGTGACACCTCATTGTAGTTTTGATTTGCATTTCTCTAATAATTAATGATATTGAGCATATTTTCATATGCCTGTTGGCCATCTATGTCTTCTTTGGAGAAATGTCTGCTTAGTTTTTCAGCCCATTTTTCAATTGGGTTATTTGCTTTCTGCTGATGAGTTATGAGCTGTTTGTATATTTAGAAAATTGAGCCCCTCTCAGTTGCGTCATTTGCAGTATTGTCTCCAAGTCTGTAGGTTATCTTTTCATCTTATGGTTTCTCTAATTGTACAAAAGCCTGTAAGTTGGATTAGGTTCCACTTGTTTATTTTTGCTTTTATTTCTATTGTCTTGGGAGACCGACCTGAGAAAACATGGATACGATTTATGTCAGAGAATGTTTTGTCTATGTTCTCTTCTTTTAGTTTTATGGTGCCATGTTTTATATTTAAGTCCTGAAGTCATCTTGAGTTTATTTTTGTGTAAGGATGTGCTCTAACTTCACTGATTTACACGTGGCTGTCAACTTTCTCAGCACAATTTGCTGAAGAGATTGTCTATTTCCCATTGTATGTTTTTGCCTCTTTTGTTGCAGACTGACAGTAGGTTTTGTGAATTTAATCTCCGGGCTCTCTATTCTGTTCCATTGATCCGTATGTCAGCTTTTGTGCCAGTACCATGCTGTTTTAATTACTGTAGCTTTGTACCGGGCTTCCCAGGTGGCTCAGGTAAAGAATTCGCCTGCCAATGCAAGAAACGTGGGTTTGATCTCTGGGTCGAGAAGATTGCCTGGAGAAGAAAATGGCAACCCACTTCAGTATTCTTTTCCTGGAAAATTCCATGGACAGAGGAGCCTGATGGGCTACAGTCCATGGAGTTGCAAAAGAGTTGGACACAATACAACTAAACAACAATAAGCTCTGCTGTATTGCCTTCAGCTATGTTCTTTTCCCTCAGGTGTGCTTTGGCAATTCTGGGCCTTCTGTGATTCCAATAGGATTATTTGTTCTAGTTTTGTGGAAAATGTCATGAATATTTCATAGGGATACTCATTACATGGGTAGATTGCTTTGGGTAGTATGGCCATTTTAGCAATATTAATTCTTTCAATCCAAGAGTATGGGAGTATCCTTCTATTTCTTTGAATCATCTTCAGTGTCCTTTATTAATGTTTTATAGTTATCAGCATATAGGTCTTTCACTTCCTTGGTCAGATTTACTGCTAAGTATTTTATTTTTTTGATGCAATTAAAAGGGATTTTTTTTTCCCCCCCACATTCCCTTTCTGATCATTAAGTGTAAAGAAACACAACAGATTTCTTAATATTCATCTTGTATACTGCTACCTGGCTGAATTCATGTATCAATCTAGTAGTTTTTGTGTGGAGTCTTTAGGGTTTTCTGTATATAGTATCATGTCATCTGCATATAATGATAATGTTACCTCTTCTTTTCCAACTTGGGTATCTTTTCTTTCTTTTTCCTGTTCGATTGCTGTAGCTAGGACTTCCAATACTGTCTTGAATACAGTTTGCATCCTTGTCTTATTCCAGAATTTAGTGGGAAGGCTTTTAGCTTTTCACAGTTGAGTATTATATTGGGTGTGGGATTGTGATAAATAACTTTTATCATATTGGAAAGTATCTTCCCTCTATACTCACTTTGGTTTAAGAGTTTTTATCGTGAATGGATGCTGAATTTTATTAAATGCTTTTTGTGCATCTATTGAGTCATTGTGTGGTTTTTGTCTTTTGTTATGTGGTATACAACACTGATTAATTTGCATATATTGAACCATCCTTGTGACCCTGGGATGAATCCAATTTGGTTGTGGTGTTATGATCTTTTTTGTTTTGCTTGGCTGTGCTCGGTCTTCATTGCAGTGCAGGAGGGTTTCCTGAGCTGTGCTGCAAGGGCTTGTGATGTATGATCTTTTCTTGTGTTGTGGATTCAGGGTTTGCTAATATTTTGTTGAGAATTTTTGCATATATATTCATCAAAGATAATGGCATGTAATTTTCTTTTCTGGTACTGTCTTTGTCTGGCTTTGGTATCAGGGTGATGGTGGCTTCATAGAATGTCGTTAGGAGTGTGCTTTCCATTTCAGTCTTCTGGGAGAGTTGAGAAGGATCGGCATAGGTTCTTCCCTGTATGTTTGGTAGGATTCACATGTGAAATCATCTGGTCCTGGATTTTTGTTTACAGGGAGATTTTAAATTACAGATGTCATTTCACTTCTAGTGACTGGTCTGTTCCAATTATGCATTTCTTTTTGATTCAGGGTTGGTGGGCTGCATGTTTCTAGAAACTTGTCCATTTCTTCTAGGTTGTTGAATTTATTGGCATATAATTTTTCACAGTATTCTCTTATGGTTTCTTAGAATTTCTTTGGTATTGGTTATTTCTCCTTTTTCATTTATTATTTTGTATATTTGGGTCCTTGCTCTTTTCTTCTTGGCGAGCCTGGCCAGAGGTTTGTCAAGTTTATTTATTCTTGAATGAAGCAGCTGTTTGTTTTGTTGATCTTTTTTCTATTTATAAAAAAATCTTTTATTTCCTCTCTGATGTTTATTATTTCCTTGTTTCCTTCTGCTCACTTTAGGTTTTTTTTGCTCTTTTTCTAATTCTTTTAGGTGGTAGATTACGTTGTTTGAAATTTTTCTTATGTTTTAAGAAAGGCACATACCACTATGAATTTTATTCTAAGAACTGCTTTTGCTGTATCCCATAGATTTTGTTTGCTTTTGCTTTTACCGTCATTTATCTCAAGGTATTTTTTGATTTCCTGTTTGATTTTGTTGTTGATTCACTGGTTTTTAGTAGCATGTTGATTACATGCTCCATGTAATCAATTTTCTTATTTTTCTGTAGTTGATTTCTAGTTTCATGCTGTTATGGTCTGAGAAAAGGCTTAGATATTATGATCAGAAATAATTTCTATACTCTTTAAGTTTACTGAGGCTTGTTTTGTGGCCTAGGATGTGGTCAATCCTAGAAAATGTTCCCTGTATACTATACTAAAAAAGAATGTGTATTGTCTTTTTGGAAATAACGTCCTGAAAATATCAATTAAATCTAACTGTTGTATCCTTTAGGATCTATGCTGCCTTACTAATTTTCTGTCTAGAAGATCTATTGATTGAGTGGGTGTTAAAGTCTCCTGTAATTGTACTCCCATCAATTTCTCGCTTTATGTCTTTTGGTATTTGTCTATGTATTTGGATGCTCCTACATTGGGTGCAAATAGTTTGATAAGTGTAATATACTCTTCTTGTATTGACTGCTTTATCATTATATAGTGTCCTTCTTTAACTTTCTTTATGGACTTTGTTTTAAAATTTGGTCTGATATGAATAGTGTGATCCCCATTTTCATTTCCATAAGATATCTTATTCCACCCCCCCATTTTCAATATATGTGTGTCCTTTGCCTTAAAGTGGGTCTCTTGTAAGGAACATATTGTAGGCTCCTGTTTCATATTTTTTATTCCAGTCTGTCACTCCCTTGTTGCCATCCACACTCATCTTTTTGTTGGGCTGTGATGGGTCTTGGTTGCTGCACACAGGCTTTCTCTAGCTGTGGTGTGTGGGCTACTCACTGCAGTGGTTTCTCTTGTCGCAGAGCACGGGCTCTAGGCGCATGGGTTTCAGCAGTTGCAGTGTTGGGCTCGGTAGTTGTGGCTCATGCGCTTAGTCGCTCTGTGGCATGTGTGATCCTCCTAGACCAGGCATGAAACCAGTGTTCCTTGCATCGAAAGGTGGACTCCCAACCACTGGACCACCAGAGAAGCCCTCCCTTGTCTTCTAATTGGAGCATTTAATCCAGTGACATTTAAAGTAATTATTGATAAATATGTATTTATTACCACTTAAAATCTTATTTTCCAGTTGATTTTTGTATTTTTTGTTTTTCTTTATGTAGTTTATGATTTCCTTTTGCATTATGCTTGTGTTCTCCTCTTTTTGGCTTTTGTAAATCTACCAAATGTTTTCACTTGTTGTTACCTTGTTTTCCAAGCAGTTTAACCCCTTCCTACATCTACTTGCTTTAGACTGGTAGTCATATACTCAAACATATTCTAAAAATATTTACATTTTATTTCTCTCCTCCCCCCAACACTTTATGATTTTGATGTCCTCTTTAACATCTTCATGTATATGCTTTTGCTATTCACTGTGGCTGTCACAGCTTTCACAAAAACTTTCTGATCTTTAAAAAAAATCTGTCTACTGGCTTATTTAAGTGATTTACTTTTCCAATTGTGATTTTCTCTTTCCTATATATTCTTGCTTCTTTTCTATTTACAGAAGACCATTCATTATATCTTTTAGGTTAGATTTAGTATTGCTATATTCTTTTAGTTTTCGTTCCTCTGAGAAATTCTTTGTCTTCTATTCTAAATGATAATTTTACAGGGTAGAGTACCCTAGGTTGCAGATTTCCCCCATGTTGCTATTTCCTCTGGCCTGCAAATGTTTCTGTAGAGAAATCAGCTGATAAACTAATGGAGGTGGCCTTGTAATTACCTCTGTTTTTCTGTTACTGCTTATTTAGAATCCTCTTTTTAACTTTGCCATTTCTATTATATCTTGGTGTAGATCTGTTTGGGTTCATTTTATTTGGGACCCTTTATGCCTCCTATATCTGGATATCTGTTCTGTTTTTAGGTTTGAGAAGTTTTCAGCCATAATTTCTCTGAATAAGATTTCAATCCCCCTTTCTCTTTTTTCCTCCTTTAGGGATCCCAATTATATGTAGATTGGCATGCTTTATATTTTCCCATGGGTTTCTTACTTGGCTTTCATTTTTAATTTTTCATTTGGCTTTTTCTGAGTGGGTGATTTCTATTATTCTATCTTCCAGAATATTAATTCTTCATTATGCAATCTGCTATTCATTGCCTTTAGCTCAGGTTTCATCTCAGCAAATGAGTTTTCTAATCTTTCTTGGCTCCTCTTTATAGTTTCTAGTTCCTTTTTACCATAATCTGAATTCCAGTTGATAACTCTTCTTAATTTCTTCAGTATTTTCACTATCTTCTTTTAACTTGGTGTCTATTAGACTGAAGAGTTTGTTTCATTGTTGGTTCTTTCAGGGGGATTCTACTGATCTTTTAATTGGGAATGTTTCCTCTGTTTCTTCATTTTTATTTATACTTCTCTTACTCTATGAATTTAGGAGAAATAATTATCTACCATGGGCCTGGAGGGCTATTTTTATGTGGGAATATCCTCGTGTAATCTGTGTAGGGTTAATATTTTTGGTGCAAGGGCTGTTTTAGTATGCATGCCTGTTTCCTCTTTGCTCAGTGTTTGTTGGCTGTAGAGTAGAATTGATTCTTACAGCTCAACTCTTGAAAAATCACTTCTCTCAGCTTTTAAACAATATATTTTAGGATTTTCCCCTTAATTTAGGTAGTTGTGTGAGGGCCCTCATTCTGTAGGGTGGCCACATCCTGCTGTGACATCTGGTAGCACCATGACCTAGCCCTACCCACGCCTAATGAAATCAGCCAAGGCAACTTCTCAGCTTTAATATTTCTAGAGAGGTTTTTCTAGGAATTCGAGTTTCTTGATGTGCATTTGCAGCCTTGGAACCATATGTGGCGTTTTTATAGATACTCTCTAGTTCTACAAAGTCCCCAGATCCCCCATGAAAGGATTACATATTATTGGGGTCCATAGGTTGCTGAGCATTTCTGTAGTTCTTGGTTTATGACAATTACAATTTTGGCTCCACAGCTAGATAACTGTAACATATAGCTTATCAAGTAGACATTTTAAAACTCGGATGAAAGAAGATTTTGTTACTTTTAAACCTAGTTAGGTTCCTGGGATATCTTAAAACAACTAGGAGAATGAAACTCACAGGCACTTTGGGAAGGCAGGGATGACTGTCCCCTGTCTGAGTGCCAGGACTCTCTGCTGGCCTGGCTGTGGAGGTACATGTCCTTGTCCCCATCAGTTTCCATGACTCTCTGGGGCGCCTTTATACCTTAGGTAAGGAAGAACAGGGGAAAATAACCTCCAAAAAAAGAATCCATCTCCTATCGAGGTATTGCTACTATTTCCTGATTACTTACCACGTGCCAGGGAATACTGCCAAGTACTTTGCAGAATACAGTAATGCAACGAAGATGTCATTATTAAGTCTTGCAGGGACTGACTCAGGAAGTGAAAGATTTTGCCCAAGGTATGAAACACTAAGGGGCAGGGGGAGGATGAAAAGCCACGTGTGCTCTCAGATGCGACGCTTTGTGCCTCTATCTGTCACACAGTGTGGCAGAACACTCTGCTGCTGGTGAAACTCCACTGAGAGGGGAAATGAAGACTCAGGGTCCTTGGTGTCTCCTCCCACCTTCTCATCAGGTGCTCAGCCTGTCTGAAGCAGATTCAGATGCTCCAAATCACCTCTGTGTAGCCAGTCTTTTCAAGCACCCACTGAACTCAGTCCGGTGTGGAATCTGGATTAAATTCATCCTGTCTGTCTTATTTTCCTCAAGCATCAGTAACACAGTGTGCTCCATTACAGGAACTTTATTTACAATGAACTTAAATCCTGTAACAGTGGATGTATGCTACCAATCCATCTTATGACTCAATCCCCACATCCTGCTTCTCGTATGTCAAGGGGGCCATCCCAATGGTTAACAGATTCTCCGTCCATACTGCAGTAAAAGTTGCTTTAAACAAGTGGTTTATAACCTAGAGCTCCTTTTAGGATTTTCCTTTCATGAATCTTAGGAATCACTGTAATGTTAACATCCAACCAAGAGTGAATGCATTTTTTCTTTTTCCCCTATTACTAAAGACAGGAAGAGGATGTTAATTAACCCCTGGGTTCTGGGGTCCTCAGGTTTGATACTATTGCACAGGTAGCTATAGACAAGTTGTGATCTTGTAGTTTTGATACTGATTTGTGATTCATTACATAAACCAGAATAGTCTGAGAGTCAAACATTCTATTTCTAGAATTTCAAGCAGTGTCAAGCTTTCTCATCATTGCTCTCCAAAATGGCATCTTCCAAAGAGGTTTAAAAAAAGACAGCTCTTAAAGACTGTCACTTATAGAGTGTATCTGGGTAAATATTTTAGACAGTATCAGCCAACAGTCAGAAAATTAAAATAATGGAATGAGGGCCACAATGTTACGAAATAGGAGGATATGTTTAGAACATAGGAACCAATTAAGGATAACCCACTTAAGTGGAACTGTCAGGTCATTCTGATTTGAGGGCACTTGGCACAATTTTAAACAATGAAAATGTCACCCCCTCAGTGAGCTGGGCAGGCCCCCAGCTTGGGCTTGTCTGCAGCAATTTTAAAGGACAGAAGTGGCCGCATCTCTTCTGTGCCTGGAACCAGGAGCTCCCGGATGTTCCAGTTAGGAACATCAGTTCCAGTTGGCTCCTTGGATGTTCCAGTTAGGGAGGGGAAAAGACTCTTATTCTCGGGAAAGATAAGCTGCAGGGTTTTGTGCTTAAAGAAGAAAACCTTTGTATTCAACAATCATTACAAAGATTACAGGGGTCTCTAACCCACAGGCCACGGACCACATAAAGAGACAAACCTCTGTATTTGATGATCATTACAAAGATAGAGGCTAGAGCAGGAAATCGGGCTGTACAGCAGGGGAGCAGTGGGTGAAACAGAAACCACCCCCTGAGCAGCCCTGGTCTGTGGGAAAACTGTTCTCCATGAAATCCAGTCCCTGGTATCAAAAAGGTTGGGAACTGCTGGACTAGAGCAAAATTCTAAGTAGCCACATCAAGTACAAAGTATATTAACAGGGCTAAACTGATTACCCGCACCTGCTTCCCCCCACTGCCTCCCGCCACTGAGGATTTTCTGTTTGGCCCCACAGCCTAGTTTTCCATTCCAGAATATGGGCAGGAAAATGGTCAAGCATTAACTTGGATGATGATGGAACTGCAGCTCACTGTTGGAAACACAGCAAGTATTACTGTTGAAGGAGAAAATTTTTTTCAGAATTTTTTACAGAAACAAAGACCATCAAAAATGTGGAGAAATAGCACAGATATTTGCTATAACTCAGGGGGCTTCCCTGGGGGCTCAGTTGGTAAAAAGTCTACCTGCAATGCAAGAGACTTGGGTTGGGAAAATCCCCTGGAGAAGGAAATGGCAACCCACTCCAGTATTTTTGCCTGGAGAATTTCATGGACAGAGAAGCCTGGTGGGCTATAGTCCATGGGGTCGTTAAGAGTTGGACATAGTGACTAAACAAAGGACCCTGAAGCAGGTGGTGAAGAACAGAAGAAAATATAGGCTCACACACCCTGCAGTGAGCCACTGTCCCTGTAGATCCTAATAAGACCAGGCCATGGGCTGTTGCCAAGAAGAATTCATTCACCAATTACCAGCTTTGTTTCTTTTCATAAGAAAGATATTCTTTGACTCTGTTCTGTTACTCCAGTATCTTCTGTTACTGAAGACCTGATGGGATTTGTCACTTTCCCAGATCGCCTTACTTGAAAATGGCCTCACAGGGAAGCTTATTACCGTCTTCAATTATTGGAAGGATAGCTGTGAGACACATGGCCCATCTCTCTCCCTGGACCCACCCCACTGCCACTATCCAAAGGAGTTTTATTTAATTCTGTGGGAGCACTTGAATTTATGCCCCAATAAAGATCTCTTTTGAAAACTACAAGTCGAAGCCACATCTAACAGTCACGACATTCTCTGGATCCCACGCACATCCTAAAACTGGAAAACTTGTTTCATGGCCACAGAACCAATAAAATATATGACTTCATTCGAAATGCCTGATTCTTAAAAAAGGAAAATAAAGTAATTTCAGGTGTTTATAAAAAGTCTTTAGGATTGGAGCGTTCTATAAACACTGAATATGCTCTAAGAAGGTTCTCTTGTGTCGTAAGAAATTACAGCTTGGACTGGAGTACCAAACCTTTCATTCTGCTGTGAGATTTGCTTTCAGTTTCAAATTTAACTCTTAACATTTTTCTTTTAGGACCAAGGTCAAGATAGGGCCTTTTAATATTTATGCTCTTACTCATCTTCCATTAGCCACAGTGAAAACAAGCATCGCCAGTTTCCTACCTCAAGACTTGGTTACATAAATAACTGGGTGTGACCATATTGGATGAGTCAACCAGTCAGTCAACAAACAGGACTCCCCATTATGTGCCAGGTGGGAGCAGAGTTCTACAGGAAAAGTTCATGTGGTCACGTTCCCGTTGAAGAGAAGGACTCTAAGCTTCAAGCAACAGCAAATGTACAGCTGGGCCGAGCCAGTCCTGTAACTGCCCAAAGTACTTGCTAAGAGTACAGTACCTCTTACTTACCTCCCCTTACCTCGGATCTGTTTTTTGAGGAACACCATCTGACATGAATAAAAGAACCAAGGACTCTTGACTCCACCAAGAATTCCCCCAAATATTCTACACCCCCTTCTGGGTACAGGGACTTCTGGGCTTGTGCCTTAGTGCATGCGTGCTAGTCATATCTGACTCTTTGAGACCCTACGGACTGTAGCCTGCCAGGGTCCTCTGTCCATAGAATTTTCCACGCAAGAATACTGGAATGGGTTGCCATTTTCTCCTCCAGGGGACCTTCTTGACCCAGGGATTGAACTCGAGTCTACTGTGTTTTCTGCATTGGCAGGCAGATAACTTATTGCTGAGTGACCCTGGAAGATTGTAAAGAGGAAGGGAACATGCAGACCTGCAATTTCTGGGGAGTTTTTATGTCCTGAGCAAACAGCTGGAGGTGGGTCTTCTCTCAGGAAAGCTTTGCTGCAGTGAGGGGTCTGCCTCGACAGCTCCGGCACAAAGTCCTACCTGGTGTCCAGGGCCTTTCGGCCACCACTGCCCTTCACCCTCCCTTTTCAGCCCTACTTCACCTGCCCAGCAGAACTGCATTTTTCTCATCCTCCCCTGCCTCTGCTCAGATCATTCTGTCTGGAATATCCTTCCTTCTCATCTCTCTGCTCTTCCCATTCACCTGCACACCCTCAGGTTTCCCATTCACGTGTACACCCTCAGCTCATCTGAAATGCCATGATCTCCATGAAAGCTTCTCCTGCCCAACCAGAAATTTTTCTTCTCTGAACTCTCCCACATTTTAATCTCCATAGTTGTCCTCTCTTTTCACCTGTTACCTTCCCTGCTGCTGCTACTGCTGCTAAGTTGCTTCAGTCGTGTCCGACTCTGTGCGACCTCATAGATGGCAGCCCACCAGGCTCCCCATCCCTGGGATTCTCCAGGCAAGAACACTGGAGTGGGTTGCCATTTCCTTCTCCAATGCATGAAAGTGAAAAGTGAAAGTGAAGTCACTCAGTCATGCCCGACTCTTAGCGACCCCATGGACTGCAGCCTACCAGGCTCCTCCGTCCATGGGATTTTCCAGGCAAGAGTACCGCAGTGGGTTGCCATTGCCTTCTCCAAAAGGGAAAGCTACTGGAGTCCAAAATCATCATTTCTGGGGTTACTGACGGTGATTCTAGCATGTGTAGTACGTGGCCCAATAACTCCATGGTTTGAAGCAAAGCTTTACACAGCCTGGTGATTACAGAGGGGTGCCCTGAGGCCACATGGTGGGAGCAGAGTGGATAGGACTATGGGGAGAACCCCAGCCCTCCAATCTGTCCTTCAGTCAGATGGGTTTTGACTGTAATTCTTCTATTTATTGTGATTCATATAAGTTTTCCTTTAAAAAAGAAGGATTCTGCTAGAGATAGAAAAAAAGGAAACCACTGCCATAGATATTATCAAATAAATGAACAGAATTATATCCAATGCCTTGAGTACTTTTTCCCTTCAGATATAATGAAATCCATGATAAAAAAAGTCAGGCAAGGTTCAGAGTGCCTGTCAATCAAAAACATGGTCAAAACAGAGGCCCTTTCTCCTCTCCTATATGATCCTTTTCCATTATAATTTGACAGATGCCTTCTCAAGCTCTGAGTGAGCTGTGTTTGAGGTGGTGAACAAAACCACGTTGGGCCTGGTTCTGCTCTGAGCATCACACTTGTGATGCTCTGATCTCAATGCACGTGGGTGAGCGCACTTATGATGCTCTGATCTCAATGTGTGTGCGTGAGCACACCCATGACACTGTGATCTCAATGAGTGTGTGTGAGCACATCCATAACGGTCTGATCTCAATGCATGTGGGTGAGTACACCCATGATGCTCTGATCTCAATGAGTGTGGGTGAAGACACTCAAGATGCTCTGATTTCAATGCATGTGCGTAGGCACACCCATGATGCTCTGATCTAAGTGCGTGTGCACATCCATGATGCTCGGATCTCAATGCATGTATTTGAGCACACCCATGACACTCTGATCTCAATGTGTGTGAGTGAGCACACCCATGATGCTTTGATCTCAATGTGTGTGCATGAGCACACCCATGATGCTCTGATCTCAATGAGTGTGGGTGAGACACTCAAGACGCTCTGATTTCAATGCGTGTGCATGAACACACCCATGATGCTCGGATCTCAATGTGTGTGTGTGTGAACACATCCATGACACTCTGGTCTCAATGTAACTTCGAAGAGAGAATTACAAATCATGCTGACAGACGTCTCTTGATCCTTCTCCCCCACCAAATAAATCTATTCCTTCAGTCTAAGTGGTGCTAATATCACTCTGCTGCTCAGGCTGCACATCTCAGAGAGTCTCCTGATTTCTCTCCTTCACTACTCACACCCAATTTATCAGTAATACTGCTAGTTGCATCTCTGAAATGTTCCCAAGCAGCTCATTTCTCCTTGCCATCTGCTGCTACCGACGGCTGGAGCTCAGGGCGTCATCATTCCATACCTGTTACCAAGTTCATACCTTTTCTCTACTCAGCCTTCTGCCCTCTCCTCCCTATTATCTGTACTCCAGGCAGCATGTTTAAACCTCTCTTAATAAAACTCTCTTGAGTTTCTTGGGAAGATTCCCCTGGAGGAGGAAGTGGCAACGCACTCCAGTATTCTTGCCTGGGAAATCCCATGGCCAGAGGAGCCTGGTGGGCTATACAGTCCATGGAGTCGCAAAGAGTCAGACATGACTGAGCAACACACACACACACACACACACACACTTCTCATCACACACACACACACACACACGTCTCATCAAACATAAAGTTAAACTCTAACTCCCAACTGGTAAAAAAAAAAAAAAAAAAAAAAATCCACCAAGTATTTCTATTTCTCTCCAAATTCAGCAAATTGCTCATTCTGATCACCTTGCATTGGGGAGTTTTCCTTTCTTTAAGAAAGAAAGTAAATTAGCAGAAGACTGAGCAGAGAGACAGAACTGGCCCATCACCCCCAAAACAGAAAGGACTCACGGCTTCGGATTTGGGAGGCACTGGAGGCGGAGGTAGGGCGATCTCTGCAGATTTCACTGCTGCACCCAGCGCTCCGGGCACAGGAAGGGGAGAGGTTGCACACTTGGACCGGACAGAACCTCGAAACTGGTCGCATCTGCTCTTCTCGCTCAGGGAGCGAGTGAGAGGCTGATGGCTGGGCTTGCCTTCCTCCAGCCACAGCTCTTCATAAGGAAGTTCTGACTTCCCTGCCATGCCTGCAGATTCTTCACCAGCTTCTGGGAAAAGGTAGTCGCTCCCGCTGTCCCCCGAGTCCTGATAGGGTAGGATGTCGTGAGGAAAGGGGGCCCACTCTCCTCCCAGGTCCCTGCAGCCGTGGAGGTTCACCTCGCTGTTGCCATGGAGATTGTTGCCATACACACAGACCGAGAGCCGGTGGAAGGACTGGGTGAGCTCATCGCGAGCGTAGCTAAGGGAATTGGGCACGTGGTTGTGGCCGGCACACCGGCCTTTCTTGGGGCTCTTACAGTCCTCGTTCCAGTCGGTTTTCACGTCGCGGACTGCCCGTGAATACTCATCGATGTCGAACTGTTCTTGGCAGATACCCAGCCAGTGATGGACCAGGGTTTCAGGCCATCCCTCTCCCTTGACCAGGTGTTCCGGGAGGCTAAACTTAGGGACGGTCAAGTGCAAAGGGAAGTGCATGGGGAGGATCTTGTTGTTCCGCAGCACACAGCAGACCACCACTGTCTTGGTCTGGATGTTCACAAACTTGTAGCGGTGCCCCTCGCGGATGAAGTGGAGGTCATACGGGTTTCTGGGCGGTGGGCTGGGCACCGTCACGTTCACGGGGAGCCTGGTTTTCTCCACGATGTTGCGGATGGTATGCTCGCCCTCCTGCATCTGAAGCTCCAGGGGGCTCCGGGTGCTAAACCTGCCCTTGCACTGGAACGGGAGGCTGATGCTCTCGTTGGTCCGGTGATTCATGCAAATGAGGCAGGGCATCTTGCCTTTTCCCAGCTTGCTGATGGAGTTGAGTTTCCCAATCTTTTTGAAGATGGTGTTGAGTCGCGACTTCTCCTTGAAAGTCTTTGCATAAAGGATTTCTGCCTGGCCCATTAGAGTGAGTTCATCTCCCGTACACAGGGTGATGTTGTAAACTTCGGTGTCTTCATTGCATTCACCCGAAGCAACCTACAATAGGATAAATCAAATTTCAGGGCTGTTTTCTTCAGTTTATTCACACAGAGAAGTAGAAAACTTGATATTAAGACAGATGGGCATGCACAAAGGAAAATGCTGTTTTTAATACTAAATTTAGACACTCCATTTCTCCTATAATATTTATGTGGCTAACAATAACAGGATGATGTTAGTTTTTAGACTTTTAAAAACTTTTTAAAAACTTTTTTTCCTGAAGAACAAGGTACTTTGTATTCCTTAGTAAAATTTTGAGAAATACAGAAGATAAACATAAAAAAAAGTAACACCCATGAGCCTGATGACTATGGTCAATGGTTTGATAAACATGCTTCTAGTTTCTTTTTCTATGTATTCTACCATGTAGATAATTATATTGAGACCTTAATTTTATCACTGTATTTTTTTCAATTATACAAATACTTCCATGAATACTAATAGGTAGAAAATAGGTAGAAAAAGTAGAAAATATCTTTTAAACTATTAAAATTCTACTAATTTTTTACCTTTAAAGTTTTGCTAATTTTATTAAATTTTCTAAAGTTGGGACAAAGGATTTAAGAAATGTCTCATTTCTCCTATTCTTTTATTATACAAACTACTCACATTCACTAGAATTATTAGAAAATACAGATATAAAAATGAGCAAATTCTATACAACCTGACCAATCACTAAAGATAACTTGTTAACAATTTTATAAAAACAGAAAGAAAAGACAAGATGGCAGAGTAGAAGGACATGAGTACAACTTCTTATGAAACACCAAAGTCACACCTAACCGAGAATGGTGGTGGTGGTGGTGTAGTTGCTAAGTCATGTCTGACCCTTGCAACCCCGTGGACTGTAGCCCACCAGGCTCCTCTGTCCATGGGATTTTCCAGGCAAGAATACTGGAGTGGGTTGCCATTGCCTTCTCCAGGGGATCTTCCTGACCCAGGAATTGAACCGGTGTCTCCTGCACTGCAGGCAGAGTCTTTTACCACCTGAGCTACGAGGGACCATAGGCTAAAAAAAAAACCCCCCAAACACTGGTTCATATATACAATGGAATACTAATCAGCCATGAAAAGGAATGAAATAATGCCATTTACAGCAACATGGATAGACTTGGAAGTTATCCTACTAAATGAATGAAGTCAGACACAGACAATTTATCATATGATACTGCTTATATGTGGAATCTAAAAACACACGTGCCACAAATGAACTTACTTATAACACAGAAACAGACTTAAAGAACAAACTCATGGTTACCAGTAGGGAAGGGCCAGGGGTGAGGGGTCGGGCAACTGGGAGGTTCAGACGGACATGTGTACACTGCTATACTGAAAATGGACAACCAACAAGGACCTGCTATACAGCACAGGGAACTCAGCTCAACATTCTGCAATAACCTGAGTGCGAAAAAAGAATAGATAGCATGTATATGTACAACCTAATCACTTTGCTGTACACTTAAAAGTAACACAAAATTGTTAATCAACTCTATTTTAATATAAAAATTAAAAATTCTTGAGTGATGTTTTAAGCAAAACTAATTTTACTATGCTTATTGCACCAAACTCAAAAATTTAAATTCCTGTTCTAAAAAAAGAAACAAGTGTATTAGTCTATCTCAGGGATATATATTTATATACAATTTTACTGCTCTGCTTCTCACTGTAATTTGTCCATTTTCCTGTATATATACTCCATTAATATCAATACTGACCTAACACATTCCATTATATCTGGATATGCCTTATTTGACCAATTCCCTACTGTTAGGCAGATGGGATTTCCCAATTTTTAACAATTATAAATAGTACTGCAATAAAGATTTTACACTTATTTCCTTAGGATAAAGTCACAGAAACAGAATGCATGAACAAAGCTGTGTATATATATTTGAAAGGTCTAATATGTGTTGCTCACTGCATTGGGTTGGCCAAAAAGTTTGTTCAGGTTTTTCTGTAAGATGTAATGAAAAACCCGAATAAACTTTTTGGCCAGCCCAATACTTCTGGTGTATTACGCGTGTGTGTGCTAAATCAGGAGTGTTACACACATTCATATTTCTGATTTATGAGGTTGTTTCCCCATACCCATGCTGACTAAGTTTAATGCTTAGCAGTATTAAAGGTAATGCATGCAACCTGCATTTATTTACGCTTGTGAAAGTTTTCTGATATTTATCAGGATTTAGTTTTTCTTTTGTGAGCTGCCTCCTTGTGTCCCTCACCCATTTCTTCTATTGTGACGGTTGTCTTTTCTTCTTACGATTTATGTGTCTATTCATGGGTGCACTGGGTCTTGGCTGCTGTGCCCGGGCTTTCTCTAGTTGCAGTGAGCAGGGGCTACTCTTCGTTGCGGTGGCTTCTCTTGCTGCTGGAGCATGGGCTCCAGCAATTGAGGCATTTGGGCTTAGCAGTTGTGGTGGACTGGGCTCAGCTGCTCCAAGGCACACGGCTCTTCCCGGACCAGGGATGACCCTGCGTCCCCTACACTGGCAGATGGACTCTTAACCCCTGGACCACCATGGAAGCCCTGTGATGGTCATCTTACTGACTGCTTTTTATGCAAGGTGAATGTCATTTATGCTATATATTTCCTAATATGTTGCCTGAATTTCAATTCTATGGTTTTAGTTTTTTTTTTTTTTTTTAATGTAGCAAACATTTTAAAAGATTTCCTTTGAGAGTCCATTCTTGGGTATTATGCTCCTTCTTTGGTGTTATGCTCCTTCATATCTGGTGTTATGCACCAGATACAGATCAGTGGTTCCAATCAAGGTGTGGTTTTCTCCCCTCCCCTACCTCCCTGGGTGTCCTAAGACATTCCAGATTGCCATGACTGTGAGGGTGCTGTTTACATCTAGTGGGCAGAGACGAAGAATGGTGCTAAAAATGCTTACAAGGCACAGGACAGCCCCCACAGCACAGATTCATCCAGTCCAACTTTCACGATTGCTGAGGATAAGAAATGCTGATATCATTAACTAATATTTTCTTCTGCTATTTTGATGGTTTCATTTATTAAATATTTATCTTATTTACATAAAATTTCCTTGGATTATTTAAGATAGGGCTTTAAATTTTTAAATAGCTAACTTAGTATCCAGTACATTTCCAAATAACCATCCCTTTCATCTCAGTTTTGAAGTGCCACATTTATCATATATTAAACTTATAAAACACATACATTCAAATACATATATTTTTTCCTAATGACCTTTCTGCCTATTTTCACATCATAACAATGTTGTTTTAATTTCTATATCCTTATCATACATTTTAAGATCTGATAAACAATAGCCCTCACTTGTGGTTATTCCAAAAACTCAAAGTTTTTGGATAGAAAGAGAAAAGAGAATCAAAATCAAAAGTCAAGTAACAGACTTTATTTTCCAGAACAGACTAAGTTTAATGTATAAGGTATACCACCATCTTGTTTAAAAAAGAAGGAAAAGTTACTATACATGTATTTCTGCCTTTTTTTTTTTAAAGGAACATAAGAAAAATAAACCAGAAAACAAGGAAATTGGTTACTTCCAGGAGGGAGGGGAGTGAGGAACCTGGGGGAAGGGACATGAGGGCAAGTGACACCGCTGTGAGTAAACCATGCTATAGAGTTTCGCCTGTTAGAAAGTGGGCTAATGGTCTACATATTAAAAAGAATAATAATAAAATTAACAAGAAATTACACAAAAACTGAATGCAAATGGAAATACATGAACCCAACTGTATTTCAAATGAATAAACTAAAAAATAGCCCCAGAGACAGAGAAATAATCAAAGTGACTGTGGAACACTGACTATATAGTTCAGTTCAGTTCAGTCGCTCAGTCGTGTCAGACTCTTTGCGACCCCATGAATTGCAGCATGCCAGGCCTCCCTGTCCATCACCAACTCCCAGAGTTTACTCAAACTCATGTCCATCGAGTTGGTGATGCCATCCAGCCATCTCGTCCTCTGTCGTCCCCTTCTCCTCCTGCCCCCAATCCCTCCCAGCATCAGGGTCTTTTCCAATGAGTCAACTCTTCGAATCAGGTGGCCAAAGTTGGAGTTTCAGCTATAGCATCAGTCCTTCCAATGAACACCCAGGACTGATATCCTTTAGAATGGACTGGTTGGATCTCCTTGCAGTCCAAGGGACTCAAGAATCTTCTCCAACACCACAGTTCAAAAGCATCAATTCTTCGGTGCTCAGATTTCTTCACAGTCCAACTCTCACATCCATACATGACCACTGGAAAAACCATAGCCTTGACTAGACGGACCTTTGTTGGCAAAGTAACGTCTCTGCTTTTTAATATGCTATCTAGGTTGGTCATAACTTTCCTTCCAAGGAGTAAGCGTCTTTTAATTTCATGGCTGCAATCACCATCTGCAGTGATTTTGGAGCCCCCAAAAATAGTCAGCCATTGTTTCCACTGTTTCCCCATCTATTTCCCATGAAGTGATGGGACCAGATGCCATGATCTTAAGTTTTCTGAATGTTGAGCTTTAAGCCAACTTTTGCACTCTCCTCTTTCACTTTCATCAAGAGGCTCTTTAGTTCTTCTTCACTTTCTGCCATAAGAGTGGTGTCATCTGCATATCTGAGGTTACTGATATTTCTCCCGGCAATCTTGATTCCAGCTTGTGCTTCTACCAGCCCAGCGTTTCTCATGATGTACTCTGCATATAAGTTAAATAAACAGGGTGACAATATACAGCCTTGACGTACTCCTTTTCCTACTTGGAATCAGTCTGTTGTTCCATGTCTAGTTCTAACTGTTGCTTCCTGACCTGCATATAGGTTTCTCAAGAGGCAGGTCAGGTAGTCTGGTATGCCCATCTCTTTCAGAATTTTCCAGTTTATTGTGATCCACACAGTCAAAGGCTTTGGCATAATCAATAAAGCAGAAATAGATGTTTTTCTGGAAATCTCTTGCTTTTTTGATGATCCAGAGGATGTTGGCAATTTGATCTCTGGTTCCTCTGCCTTTTCTAAAAACAGCTTGAACATCTGGAAGTTCACGGTTCACGTATTGCTAAAGCCTGGCTTGGAGAATTTTGAGCATTACTTTACTAGTGTGTGAGATGAGTGCAATTGTGTGGCAGTTTGAGCATTCTTTGGCATTGCCTTTCTTTGGGATTGGAATGCAAACTGACCTTTTCCAGTCCTGTGGCCACTGCTGAGTTTTCCCAATTTGCTGGCATATTGAGTGCAGCACTTTCAAAGCATCATCTTTTAGGATTTGAAATAGCTCAACTGGGACTCCATCACCTCCACTAGCTTTGTTGATGCTTTCTAAGGCCCACCTGACTTAACATTCCAGGATATCTGGCTCTAGGTGAGTGCTCACACCATCGTGATTATCTTGGTCATGAATATCTTTTTTGTACAGTTCTTCTGTGTATTCTTGCCACCTCTTCAATATCTTCTGCTTCTGTTAGGTCCATACCACTTCTGTCCTTTATCGAACCCATCTTTGCATGAAATGTTCCCTTGGTATCTCTAAATTTTCTTGAAGAGATTTCTAGTCTTTCCCATTCTGTTGTTTTTCTCTATTTGCACTGATCGCTGAGGAAGGCTTTCTTATCTCTCCTTGCTATTCTTTGGAACTCTGCATTCAGATGCTTATATCTTTCCTTTTCTCCTTTGCTTTTTGCTTCTCTTCTTTTCACAGCTATTTGTAAGGCCTCTCTAGAGCCATTTTGTTTTTTTGCATTTCTTTTTCTTGGGGATGGTCTTGATCCCTGTCTTCTGTACAATGTCACAAACCTCCGTCCATAGTTCATCAGGCACTCTGTCTATCAGATCTAGTCCCTTAAATCTATTTCTTACTTCCACTGTAGAATCATAAGGGATTTGATTTAGGTCATACCTGCATGGTCTAGTGGTTTTCCCTACTTTCTTCAATTTAAGTCTGAATTTGGCAATAAGGAGTTCATGATCTGAGCCACAGTCAGCTCCTGGTCTTGTTTTTGCTAACTGTATAGAGCTTCTCCATCTTTGGCTGCAGAGAATATAATCAATCTGATTTCAGTGTTGACCATCTGGTGTCCATGTGTAGAGTCGTCTTGTTGGAAGAGGGTGTTGGAAAAACAAAAGACCGACCAAGATTGTGTTCTTTTTAGGAGATTTGTTTTGCATAGAGGTATAGGGACAGTGAATCTGAAACAACTTTACATGTGTTGTAGGATTGAACAAATGAGTAAATGTGTCCATAGTTTGGGAGTTTTCACTGTGGCAGGGGAGACAGAAGTATGGAATTGAGAAAAGCAAGAAAGAACTCCAAGGGGTTGGACTGGAATTGAAGGCAGTAGTATGAACTCATAATTTTAAGAACACACACACACAAACACACGTTACTTGGTTTTGTCCTTTCAAAGAGATTACAAGCAAAGACTTCACTATCACCATTTCTCATTAAAAGGAACCAGGGCTCCTGGAATAAGTGACTGATTCCAAGGCTAGGGTAAGAAAGATACAAGATGAGCTGGGAATGTTCTGTTGTGCTGGGAAGTAAAGAAATGCTCTTAAGATGATGGGATCCTGTCAGAAGGATACAGGAACCAGCCTGAATTAGCCCCCATTGGTCCATATTGTTAATAAAAAATGAATGAATGAAAAAAATGAGTGGGGTAAAACCTGACACATGTAGAGAAGTGGTGGGGCTGGAAAAATTATAATTTTGTACTTATTACAGTAAAGATTATATGCTGCTGCGGCTGCTGCTGCTAAGTTGCTTCAGTCGTGTCCGACTCTGTGTGATCCCATAGATGGCAGCCCAAGAGGCTCCCCCGTCCCTGGGATTCTCCAGGTGAGAACACTGGAGTGGGTGAATCATTAATAATTACTGAATTTATAGAAGTTTGATTAAAGAGATGGTAATGAGGAAGATCTTAAAATGTCTTCGTCCAGAAGCTTATGAATTGCCAGAGGAGAAAAAGTAATTGTAGAGGGTAGAAACAAGTGATAAAATCTAAACTCACCAAAAAGAAGCGTATTTCCATCACATACCTGTGGGTGTGACTCCCTGATAAGGTCAGAACCTCACTCACGTAACATTCCACCTACCAGGGCATTCATTAATGGAATCTAATCATGAGCAAGTATCAGACAAACCCCAAATGAGACATATTCTGTAAAATATCTAGTGTGTATTCTTAAAAAACATCCATGTGATGAAAAACAAAGAAAAGTTGAAGAACTGTTCCAGATTAAAGTGAAAGACAGAAATGAAAAGTAAATGTAACACATGATTCTGGAATGAATTCTGTACTGAAAGAAAAAAATGCTATAAAGTACTATATTGGGACACGTGGCAAAGTTAGAATATAGACTGTAAATAAAAGTACTGTTCTCAACGCACTGTGCTCATATAAGAAAATACCCTTATTCCTCAGAAATATACACTGATTACTAAGGGGCAAAGGGCATAAGGTATACAGTTCATTCTTGAATGGTTCAGAAAAGTGTAAGTTATACATATATATGTATATGTGGGCATACAGAATGATAAAACAAGTGTGCCAAATGCCAAGAGCTGGTGAATCGAAAGTGGTTAGGGAGATCTTATATTACTCCTGCAACAATTAAGACAGAAGTTATTTAAAAATAAAAACTTCAAAGAAAATATGACAACAAGAAATTTTAGATATTTTTTAGATATTAATCTATTTCTCCAGATGAACTTTATTTTTGGCTGTGCTGAGTCTTCATTGTGTGTGGGCTTTTTTCCCCCTAGTATCAGCGAACGGGGGCTAAACTCTAGTTCTGGTGCACAGGCTTCTCATTGCAGTGGCTTCTCTCGTTGCAGAGCATGGCCTCTAGGGCACGTGGGCTCTAGAGCACAGGCTCAATAGTTGTGGCACTTGGGCTTAGCTGTTCTGCAGCAAGTAGGGTCCTCCAGGACCAAACACTGAACCTGTCTCCTGCATCAGAGCCACCAGGGAAGCCCTCCCACCTGCCATGAACCTTAGAATCATCCTGTCCATGGTTTGCATTGGTAATTTTATTGGAAGCACATCTACATGGTGTTTTTTTTTTATATTGGAGAAGGCAATGGCACCCCACTCCAGTACTCTTGCCTGGAAAATCCCATGGACGGAGGAACCTGGTGGGCCGCAGTCCATGGGGTCGCTAGGAGTCAGACACGACTGAGCGACTTCACTTTCACTTTTCACTTTCATGCATTGGAGAAGGAAATGGCAACCCACTCCAGTGTTCTTGCCTGGAGAATCCCAGGGACAGGGGAGCCTGGTGGGCTGCCGTCTCTGGGGTCGCACAGAGTCGGACACGACTGAAGTGACTTAGCAGCAGCAGCAGCAGCAACATCATTATAGTCATATTTTCAAAGTCACATGAAAACTCTCATCATGTATTCAGATCTTTTATTTCCCTCTTGGGTATTTAAGTCTGCCTTTGTTATCAGTCCCTGAATATCACTGTTCATTTGTGTTGTTAAATATGCTTTGTTGATATTCTGTGTCCAGTAATTTTATTGTCATAGTTTTCCCAGTTCATTTTCTTGGGATTCCTAGGTGATTATATTACTGATTTGTCTTTCCAATTCTAGCTTTCTAAAAGTTTCTACAAAGAGATTTTATCTTTTACCAAATGCTGTTTCTGTATCCAATAAGATAGTCACGTTTATTTTAAATTTTGATGTATGGATTTTATAACAGTATATTTCCAAATATTAAAGCAACCCTGTGCTGTGCTTAGTTGTTTAGTCGAGTCCGACTCTGGAACCCCATGGCCTGTAGCCCACCAGGTTCCTCTGTTCATGGGGATTCTCCAGACAAGAATACTAGAGTGGGTTGCCATGCCCTCCTCCAGGGGATCTTCCCAACCCAGGGATCGAACCCAGGTCTCCCACATTGCAGGTGGATTCTTTACCAGCTGAGCCACCAGGGAAGCCCCAAAACAACCCTACATGCCTGAAATAATCTCTGTGTGATCATGGTGGACTTAAAAGTATACTGCATGATTCTCCTAAACAGCATTTGATCTATAGGTGATGTACTGGGTTGGCCAAAAACTTTGTTTGGGATTTCCATTGCATCTTATGGAAGACACCAATGAACTTTTTGGCCGACCCAATATCGGTCACTGGTGAGATTAGCCTACGGTTCTATTTTATCTTTATCATGTTTAGTGTCAGGCTTACATTAAGCCTGAGATGGATTTTTTTCTTGTATGTTACCAAAGCATCTTGGGTAAAGTGACTGACATTCATATTGCTTAATCAGTAGTGATCATTATGTTCTTAGAGAACTAAGTAGTAAGAATCCTTGTAAATAATTTCTTACCCATTCCAGGTCATTTTTACATAATTTTAACCTTGGGCAAAAGCAGTCTGTCAATTAATAGCAGTGCTATAAAAAAATAGACAGTTCTGTTGCCTCTGGCCAGGAATTATTCTGAAGGAGGCATTATCAGCACATAAATGGCAGAACAGTATTGCTTTTAACAGGAGTTCAGTCTCCAAAGGTTTAAGATCCATTTTTGGGGACTCAAATAAGTTTTATAATTATTTTTTGACAAGACCTCAACTTAACTGTGTTTATTTTTGGACTCGGCATTCACGTGGACTTCTCTATATTGGAGTAAGTTTAGGAATTTAAATCAATAACAAATAAAATTTAACTTTTACTTGGAATACTTCAGATTTGTAGGAAAGTTGCAAAGACAGTACAGAGAGTTCCTGTATACACTTCACCTAGCTTCTTCTATTAACATCTTATAAAACCATGGCACTTTATCAAACTAAGACATGAACACTGGTATAGTCTATTAACTACATTATAAGCTTTATTTGGATTTCACCGAATTTTTCAACAAAGGTCCTTTTTCTGTTTCCAGACCAAACCAGGATACCATATTGCACCCAGTTCTCTGTTCTGTGAATTTCTTGAACTTGCCTTGTTTCTTTATGATCTTGACAGTTTCCACCTGATTTTACAAATAAAGTTTTATTAGGACACTGCTATGCCCATTTGTTTCTGCACGGTCTGTGGCTGCCTTCACTCTCCACTGGCAATGCTGAGTAGCTGCAACAGAGACTGTATGGCCTGCAAACTCCAAACTACTCACTCTTTGTCCCTTTATAGAAAAAGTCTGCTGACCCCTGGTGATGAATAAATGAACCACAGCCTTAGGAAGGCAATGGCACCCCACTCCAGTACTCTTGCCTGGAAAATCCCATGGACGGAGGAGCCTGGTAGGCTACAGTCCAAGGGGTCACAAAGAGTCGGACACGACTGAGCGACTTCACTCAGCCTTAGGAAATTAATTGGTACCATACTATCAATGGTGCAATACTAACAACTAAGCTACAACATGAATTTGAATCCTGTTTACTGTTAAGTAAGCTTAGAAAAAGTTTTGCCATTTTGCTTTATTTATTATTTTTGGCCGTGCTGGATCTTCACTGTGGTGCTTGGGCTCTCCAGCTGTGGCACTTGGGCATGTGGATCTCAGCTTTCCAATCAGGGATTGAACCCATGTCCCTTGCACTGGAAGGCGAATTCTTAACATTGGACCACCAGGGAAGTCCTGTGTTTTACCTTTCTGAGTCTCAGTTTCCTCATCTGGAAAATGAGAACACCATCGGCTACTTCTCAAGCTTAATTACTGTAGGTAAACAACTTCCCACAGTGGTAAGCTCTCAGTAACTCAACAACTGTTATTATTACTTTTATTAACAATAATTCTTAACAGTTTTAATTCTTATAATTGTTTCACATTGCCTTTCCCATCTCTGTATTTTCATGCTGTTTTCTGTTTTCATGCACTACTGCTGTCAAGCCCAAACCACTATCTCTAAGCATTATCTTTCATTCTGTACCACAGAACTGCTCAAATTTTTATTGAATGTGTTATCCCAGAATAAAACTTAATGTCAGAATAGGGCCTGAAATATCATTACAGTTACATCCCAAAGGAAGTGAACATATTGAAATGATTCATAATACGCTGTTTTAGGATAAACTGGTCTCCAACAAGCTCAGATGCAGTGCTGTACTTCCTTTTTATTGGAACTTGGTACAATAAAAACTTGGCAGTCCATCCATTTGGATCAGGTTAGAGACAGGGATGTTGAGAGAAAGGGTTCTCATGAGACTTGAGACACACACACACACACACACACGTACGTACGTACGTTCACTCATACAACAAACTGTTTCCAGGGAACAGACAGGGAGCCAACAGTGCTTCTCAAACATGAGGGACTAAGAAGAAGAAACATCTCTTTCTAGCTTCTAGAGTCAGTAACTTTGGTACTATTTTTCCTTATTTACCTTTATAAACATACACCTTCCAGGATGAAAAAAATCATAGATCTGGTGAGTACTGCACACCAAATGAAACTGAAAGAGAATGTCCACATGCTTTGTGAGACAGAATTCACACAGATTAAACAGATCAA
The DNA here is from genome assembly GCF_032452875.1 of Bos javanicus. Taxonomy (NCBI): domain Eukaryota; kingdom Metazoa; phylum Chordata; class Mammalia; order Artiodactyla; family Bovidae; genus Bos; species Bos javanicus. The sequence goes on along the minus strand of NC_083891.1, from coordinate 24,937,481 downwards.
AACCGTCTTCAATAAATGTCACGCTCCGGGCGCACGCAACAGTTTTGTCTACAGATTCCTGTCTGTCTCTACTTCTAGAGGAAGTTACTCCTACTGCCATACATAAAAATGCATAACATATGTGCACACAATCTGTGATTCCAAGCTTCCAACTCTGATGTCACCGTTCACACTGGCAATTAGCTCTGCAAGTATTAGCAGACTAGCATACTGACCGATCTTGTGGTCACTGTCCGTGACAGAGGAAGGAGCTCATAAATAAGTGTTTTTCCTTTGGCAGCTGAGCTAAACAATCTCCTCTGGTTTCTACAGATGTGATTTATTTGCATAATTTCTTTAAGATTTTTTTTTTTTAATAGCAAAAGAAACAGTGTGTTCTGTCTTAAGTGCTTGGGTATGCGTGCCTGGTTAACATTTCCAGTTTCAATGTTTCCTGAGAGGAAGTCATTCAAAGTGTGTTATCTAAACAACTCTAATAGGTCTAATCCAGGAAACTATCAGGGTTTTACTGTTCATAACACCATTCAGAGTTAATACCCTAGGGTCAAGCAACATTTAAAAACACTGACGTAAAATTTTACACACACACATACACACACACACACACACACACACACTCTCTCTCTCTCACACACTCTCTCTCTCCCACCCCATTCCGCTCTTCTGTCTCTCTGGCTCTGTCAACAGGCAACATTTTCCCCTAAGAACAGTTCTTTTAGAGACTGACATGGAATAGACGTTAAAGTCGCAACTCTTGAAAAAAAAAAATCAGGATTGATCTGACTGATATTTGGTTAGACAATATTTGATCAATATTAGATCTTTTCCTCCCCAAACTTCAGTTTTTATAACTCTTTTCTATGGGAAAATGGAAGAAAACGGGAAGCAAAGGGCATCAAGAGTTAAGACAAATGTCAATCCTGAGCGTTTTATTTTTTTAAACAGGAAATAGGGCAAGGATGACAAGTACAATGGCCATGATTTAATTTGTAGCGGCGCAAAGGAGGGCTTGCCAACCGGTAGTTTTTCAGAGGAGGTCTCGAAACCACAGATGACAAAAAAAGCACTGGGCTGTCTTCAAACACTGAAATAATTAGCCTCACCATTGTATCCAATTTTATCGTTCTGAATGACTCTTGAAAGTAAATGACATCTGACTCATGGTAAGGAAAAGATGCGATTTTTAAAAACTGGAAATTACAAATAAAAATTGGCCACCTCTAAATTCATTCGCTCTTCATTTTTAAAATTTGTTCTTACATCTGACAAAATTCAGGCTGCATAGTAATTGATAATTTCTGATCTCTCTGAAATGTAGCCAAAAAAAAGGCAGTGAAATAAAGGCCTCTGAGCAGCCAAAAAAGATATGACATAAGGGCTTACGGAAAAGCCTTTAAGGACCTTAATTTAGAGTACTTCCTCCTATCTAACTAAACTCTACCCGTAGAACTTGTTTCCAACCCACTGCAGAACAGAAGCGGTAATCGAAACGAAACTCGGACTCTTAAAGCAGGTATTCTAACAAACATAAGAGGCAACAATTTAAATGAGACCATAAAACACCTAATTCTTAGGGTATGGGGTTCTTTCCATTTAAAGGTAAAACTATACCGACCCAGAGATGAGAATGAGTTTAAATTTTGTTCAAGTACTTCTCTTTCGGAAGATAGAAAGTAGAATCCATTTTAAGAAACTCAAAGAAAATTACAGTCATTTTGCACAGGATTTTTGTTATAATTCAGTTACCCCCAGAACGGGCTACCCTAAAATTAATCATGCTCCAAAAGTTCTAGAAGAGGTAGGAAATGCCAGAGCAAATGAGCCCTATCCATTAAAAAAAAAAAAAAAAAAATCACAGGGGGAAAACACCTGTCTGACATCATTAAAAACATACAAAACGAGAAGGATTCCTTTTCTGAATGGTCAAGACAGAAACTAGGACTGGGATAGTAAACTAGGAATGATGTGACCACCATGACTGATCTATGCTTTTAATATAGTAAAACAAAACAACCAAAAAACTCAGAATTCAGTTCCACTGTTTTGTATTACTGTACAGGATGACCGTAGGATGGCCCATGTACCCAGAGTAAAGTCTAGCCATAAACTGTTTTGCCTTTTAAAAGACAAACACAGGACTTCCCTGGTGGTCCAGTGGTTAAGAATCTGCCTGCCAAGGTAGAGGGGCAGGGGTTTGATCCCTGGTCTGGGAAGATCTCACACGCTGAGGAGCCACCAAGCCCGTGTGCCACAACAAAGACCCAACTGCAGCCAAAATTAAATAAATAAATTTGTTTTAAAAAGTAAAGATAAACATGATCGGAGAGATGGCAGGGAATAAAATAATTATGACAAGGGTTAGAATCAAGAGCAGCCCAAACCCTCTTCATGAGTGTATTTTCAAGGCCTTGTCTGTAGTGTGTTCTAAGATGAGTAGAGGAAGTAATATGACATATGTTTAATTTGTTAGCTATCTTACATATGGAAACAAAATACGGTCTAACCAGCTGGAAGAGCAGGAAGATATTTCTTCAGCACTTTTTCAGATGGAAACTTTAAAAAGGGGAACGAATATATTAAGATAAAAGGCACACAGACTGCCTCAAGTCAATGGCTTGGGGGGAAAGCTGGCTGATTCTAAGTTAAAAGCCTTGGAAAACATCCAAGGTTCAGCATCAAGTTGCAGGAATCATATTAAACTTTAGAACTCTTGCTTATTGATTCAATGACGCATTCTGGCCACTTCCTTGTATCTTCACCATTGCTTCAAGCAACAGAGCAAGAACCCACCTTGTTTCTCCGTGAATACTGGTTGATAACAAAAAACAATGCTGGGTTAATATGTTACACTAGCATTTTTGAAGGGGTTCATTTGGACTCATGCTATCTAATTAGAAACTGCATCCTGTGCTGACAGAAAACATCAGGTGAACTAGTAGGATTTATTTTTGAAATGCTGGCACTATGCTCAGGAATGAAGGAAGGTCTTAAAAATTGGCAGATGTAACATTCACAAAAGTTGCCAAATCCTGTGTGTCAGACCATCAACATTTCAGATACAAAAGGCAGAAGGATTTGGCTAGGCAATAATTATTGAATACATCTATTTACTTTTTTTTTTTTTAAGAAAATGAATTTATCATGCAAGTTATTGTGTCTATGTGAAAGGATCTTCTCATCATTGTCATGGGCCTTATCTCAGATCCACAGACAGAATTCGAGGGAGTTAAAAAAGACGACTGGATTGAATTAGGGGGCCAGGCTTTGCAGCTAAGTTGCTTTGTGGTTTTGTATGAATCAATGAAGTCAGCTCTCATCTGTTTCTCAGTTTTCCTATTTATTAAAAGAAGGAGTGGGATGGGGCAATGTGTAAGGGCCTTTCCAGATCTAACATTTGATGATTATCTGAGTCTATAAATTTCCTAGTCCTGCTGGATTATTTATAATGGTGCATCACTTTATTCTTGGTCATGTTTCTTAGCACTGAGAAACCTAGCTGCCACTCAAGTTCTCCGAACTTTAAATGATTTTATTTTCCCTATTAAAAAAAAAAAAAGATCCTGGGGCTTCCCTGGTGGCTCAGTGGTGGAGAATCCACCTGCCAGTGCAGGAGACACCCTTTCAATTCCTGGTCCGCGAAGATCCCACATGCTGCAGAAAAACTAAGCCTGTGTGCTGCAACTCCTGAACCTGTGCTCTAAAACCTGGGAGCTGCAAGTGGAGCGCACTGCCACAGCTACTGAAGCCCATGCCCTGAGCCAGTCGCAATGAGAAGCTCCAACTACAGAGTGGCCCTTGCGTGCCGCAACTAGAGAAAAGCCCACACAGCAATGAGGACCCAGCACAGCCAAAAATAACCGAAAAATAAAAAAAGACAAGATATTGAAACCCGTGCCAGAAGCAGATGCCAAACCCAGTTCTCAGGAGCCGATACCCAGGTGACAGGACTGTCAGCGGAGCTCTGACCCAGCCCACAGGAAATGGTTTTTACGAGGTCTGTGCAGGCTTAAGTGGTAACTATGCTCCATACTGGATCAAAATGTCACAGTTCCTGAGTTGGGGCACGTTGCCCAGCGGAGACAATGCAAACTTATTATTCTGCCTCCAGGGAAATCTATGCTGGAATGGCTGAGATCTAGGACTTCACTAACTGGAACAAAAAGGGCAACGTTACAGCATCCAGGTTAGCGCGTTCGGGCACCCTCAGACTGGAGAGGAGTCGTCCGGAAAGCTTCTGGGCGACAGTACTGAAGTCAAGATGCCTCTTCCCCAGTTAAGGAGAGCTGCAAGCTACCCACTGCTAAGTCCAAGGCTGCCCTTTCTTCTCGCTCTCTCTGCAAATGTCACAGAAAAGACAGAACTTACAAGATTTAGCTTTAGTCTTATTTTGATGGGAGAAAATACATGCGTGGGGGAATTTCTTACTATTACTGGGCTGGGTTTGCAAGGCTGGGAGACATTTTAAATAATTCACCAGGTACTGGCATGTGTGTTCTGGCATAAGAAGGCTCCAAAAAAGTATTTGAGGTGAAAGGGTATTCAGAAACAACAACAACATATGTACTGTGTTCTCAATATTCAGTCACAGGGTATAAAGTACTAAATAAAGGGTAAGTGAAATCATCTGTGTTAGGAAATTTTTTTTTTTTAGATGTGAAACTTCCCTTAGTTGGATTTTATGTTTCGAATCAGGGGTTGGCAAACTTTTTCTTACAGGGTCAGTGAGTAGTCATTTCAGGCTTGTGGGCCATATGGTCTCTGTTGCAACTACTGGACTCAACTGTTACATTGCTGAAGCAGCCACAGACAAGAGGAAGTGCAGGGGGATTGCTGTGTTCTAATAAAACTTTATTTACAAAACAGGTGTCTTGTCCTAAGACTGTAGGTAGCCAGCCCCTACACGAGACACTTGCAAAGCATGTGTGCTTTAATGCGTTGCTTCATTTAATTCTCATGACAAATCTATGAGGTGGGGAGTTGTTGCTGTTCCTCAGTCACTCCGTCATGTACAATGCTTTGCTACCCCATGGACTGCAGCACCCCAGGATCCTCTGTCCTTCACTATCTGCCCGAGCTTGCTCAAACTCATTGAGTTGGTGATGCCATTCAACCATGTCCTTTGTTGTCCCTTTTTCCCCCTGCCTTCTATCTTTCACAGCATCAGGATCTTCCAGTGAGTTGGGTCTTCGAATCAGGTGGCCAAAGTATTGAAGCTTCAGCATCAGTCCTTCCAATGAATATTTAGGACTGATTTCCTTTAGGATGGACTGGTTGGATCTCCTTGCAGTCCAAGGGACTCTCAGAGTCTTCTCCAACACCACAAAAAGCCTTCTTTATGGTCCAACTCTCACATCCATACATGACTACTGGAAAAACCATAGCTTTGACTACATGGACCTTTGTTGGCAAAGTAACGTCTCTGCTTTATAAAGTAGAGTAAAATACACTGTCTAGGTTTGTTGTAGCTTTTCTTTCAAGGAACAAGCATCTTTTAATTTTTGCTGCAGTCACCACCTGCCGTGATTTTGGAGCCCAAGAAAATAAAGTCTGTCACTGTTTCCATTGTTTCCCCACCATTTGCGATGAAGTGATGGGACCGAATGTCATGATCTTAGTTTTTTGAATGTTGAGTTTTAAACCAGCTTTTTCACTCTCTTCTTTCACTTTCATCAAAAGGCTCTTTAGTTCCTCTTTGCTTTCTGCCATAAGGGTGGTATCATCTGCATATCTGAAGTTACTGATATTTCTCCCAGCAATCTTGATTCCAGCTTGTGCTTCAACCAGCTCAGCATTTCTCCTGATGTATTCTGCACAGAATTTAAATAAGCATGGTGACAGTATACAGCCCTGATGCACTCCTTTCGCAATTTTGAATCGGTCCATTGTTCCATGTCTGGTTCTAACTGTTGCTTCTTGACCTGCATACAGGTGTCTCAGGTAAGGTGGTCTGATATTCCCATCTCTTTAAGAATTTTCCACAGTTTGTTGTGATCTGCACAGTCAAAAGCTTTAGCATAGTCAATGAAGCAGAAGCAGATGTTTTTCTGGAATTCTCTTGCTTTTTCCATGATCCGTTGGATGTTGGCAATTTGATCTCTGGTTCCTCTGCCTTTTCTAAATTCAGCTTGTACATGTGGAAGTTCTCGGTTCATATACTGTTGAAGCCTAGCTTGGAGGATTTGGGGCATGACCTTGCTAGAATGTGAAATGAGCACAACTGTGTGGTAGTTTGAACACTGCCTTTCTTTGGGATTGGAAAGAAAACTGACATTTTTCCAGTATGTGGCCACTGCTGAGTTTTCCAAATTTGCTGGCATACTGAGTGCAGCACTTAGACAGCATCATCTTTTAGGATTTGAAATAGCTCAACTGGAATTTCATCACCTCCACTAACTTTGTTTGCAGTGATGCTTCCTAAGGTCCTCTTAACTTTGCACTCCAGGATGTCTGGCTCTAGGTGAATGATCTCACCATTGTGGTTATCTGGGTCATGAAGATCTTTTTTTGTGTAGTAGTTCTATGTATTCTTGCCACTTCTTCTTAATGTCTTCTGTTTCTGTTAGGTCCATACTGTCTCTTCTTTATTGTGTCCATCTTTGCATGAAATGTTCCCTTGGTATTTCCCATATTTTGCCCATTTTTCACGTGATGGCACTGGGGTCCTATGACCTGTCTGTGGTCACAGTCAGTGTAGTGTCTGGACCTCAATTCTGAATCCAGAGCCTGAGCTATACTACCTGGTCTGACGTGCCCTTTAGATCATGACACCTTGTTTAAAGAGAGAAGTAGGACTGAAAACTGTTGGTGCAGCTATTTTTCTTATTAAAGCATAGAGGAATGAGGCTTCGGTTTGGAATGACCAATTCAGAGATAAGACATCTTCTGACTTTGAAAGTAAACATGAGAATAGAGACAGTTGATGAAAAAACTAAAGGAGGTAATTAAAAAAATGCCTATCACAGTTAAAAACAAGTAGGCAGGAAAATGGGTAAACAAAAACAAGATTCTCACCATGGAAACCAAAAGCTGGATGTTATTAATAGAGAGAAAAAGTGGCGAATGAGGCAGGTGACTGCTGTTCTAAAAACACTGAATGCCATTAGCTTAGGAGGGATTGGAGGAAACAGACAAAATAATCAGCAAGAGGCTACCTGCCCACATATTCTTTCATTTTCTTGACCTACTCATCTGCCATTTTCTGTTCCCCCCACCTCGGCTGCCTACTCAAAAAGGCATATTCAGATTTGAAGAGACAGCTACTCCTGTCGTTTCCTATGTTACTGCCTCAAATTTAATCCCAAGCATTCTACATTCTATTGCTGCTCCTAGTCTGCACCTTGCTTTCTTAACCCACACTGGAAGTCTCTTAACTTTGTCAGGATCTCCAAGATCCCATTTATCATATTCATACTTCCGGAGAAGGCAACGGCACCCCACTCCAGTACTCTTGCCTGGAAAATCCCATGGATGGAGGAGCCTGGTAGGCTGCAGTCCATGGGGTCGCTAGGAGTTGGACACGACTGAGCGACTTCACTTTCACTTTTCACTTTCATGCATTGGAGAAGAACCAGTGTTCTTGCCTGGAGAATTCCAGGAACGGGGGAGCCTGGTGGGCTGCTGTCTATGGGGTCACACAGAGCCGGACACGACTGAAGCAACTTAGCAGCAGCAGCAGCAACAGTTATTCTAGCCAAAGATAATGCTAACTAAGTGTAGTAACGGAGAGGGGGCGGGTTGGGTGGTCAGCTCAGCTACAGCACAGTTCTTGTGAGACCAGTTTTAGCCATTGGCACCAACCCACGAGGAAGCTGGAACCCCCATAGGAAGAGGCACAGATGAGCACTTAACTGTGCACACGAAGACCTAAAAACCAAAGGAGGTTAGTAATGATAAATATTTGGTTCTTTCAGAGCTACCTTCACGTTGAATGTTATTTCCTCCATGACGTACACGCGTTCAGGAAATGCTTTGGCCACCTCCTCCACGCTGTTGAAATATTGCACTGGCTCCTTTATATCTCGGTCTTGTTCCAGCAACTTGAATTGCCCTAAAATACATGATAAACAGAAGAGCTGTGAGATGCTTACGCTGGACAGCTGTCACCGTGGTGACAGCATCCCCTCCCCTTACTCCCACTCTTCTCCGTCAGAGGCTTCCGAGCATTACATTAAAAAAAGAAAGCCACTGTGGCAGAAGGTTTTCTCTGAACTAGGATATATTTAAAAATTAGCTTAAAAATGAAAGCAAACGTGTAGTTTCTTTCTTTTTATTTTTTTGCTTACATTCAGGGTTTATTCCCAGAAGATCAATATCAAATTGGATGAATGCTTGCTTAGAGTGTAAACACGATGTGAAAACTCAGTGTGTTATAAATGGTTGCACATGTGGCTTGTGATAGTGGTCCTGCTGTTATTTAGGTGTAATGATACCCCCACACATTATATTCTAAAACCAAGGTTGAGTGGCCTGGGGGAACTGGTTTTTTTAAATTAGTGTTTTTAAAATGTGCAGGTGGAATAAAATAATCTCAGGCTTAGTTGTGTCTTGGGCTTTCCTGGTGGCTCAGAGGTTAAAGTGTCTGCCTGCAATGTGGGAGACCCGGCTTCGATCCCTGGGTCGGGAAGATCCCCTGGAGAAGCCCCTTAGCTTTCACCGATACCCTTGGTTTCAAGAATATGTGGGTGATATTGGGGGCTCAGAAGCTCCTATAATTTGTGGTGTGGTTGCGGTACATGGCCTGAGCCCGAAGGGGCTGGTGTTGGGGGGAGACCCTTCCAGTGAGTAAGGCACTTGGCATCTGGAGCAGCAGGTGGCTTCCTTTTCACTACCATCTGTGAAATTCACAAGTGCAGACATACTATCACAGTAGCCGTAGTTTGGGTGATTTTTGAAGAACTTTGAACACATTCCTAAAAATGTCAAGGATCTACTATGCTGCTTGTACATTTCCAGCATTTGTGACACTCACTGCTACATTCTAGAGGAGCTGCTGTCAACTTAGAATAAAAGACCATATACAATCAAGCCCATGACACCGTGTTTCTCAGTGGTCATTTTCTGAATGCTGTTTATAACACTTGAGAAACTGGAAAAGGAATTAAAAACTCTTATGAGGCAGAGTTATCTGCATGCATCCATAGGTCAACAGGTAGAAACAGGGGCACTTTCATACTGACCATTCATATTCTCAACATATTTTTTAACACAGCATCTATTAGGTGGAGGTATTATTTTAGATGCTGAGATAAATCAATTAAGAGACCATATAAAAATGTCCTCTTGAAGCTTTACATTGTAGTGGGAGACAGAGGATATATACAATAAATCAATGGAGTATATAATATGTTAGAAGGTGAGTAATGAGCTTATGTGCTCAGTTGTCTCTGACTCTGCAACCCCCATAGACTGTAGCCCACCAGGCTCCTTTGTCCATGGGATTCTGCAGGCAAGAACACAGGAGTGGGTTGTCATTTCCTTCTCCAGGGGATCTTCCCGACCTAGGGATTGAAACCGTGTCTCCTGGATTGCAGGTGGATTCTTTACCAGCTGAGCCATCAGGCAAGCCCATCAGAAGGTGAGAAGTGCCATTAAAAATAGGGTGAGGGGGTTGGAGAGTACCCGCTGGCCAGAGCAGGCATGTGTCAGAAAGCGACTTTGATGGAGCTGTTCTTAGAATTCTCAACACAGCCAACAGTCTCCACAGAGACCGTCAGGCAGATGGGCTGGTGTGCGTTTGGTATGCTACCAGTGTGGCTGGACTGGGGTGAGTAAAAGCTAAGAAGGAAGAGAAAGAAAGTCAGGGAGATAACAGGTGGTTTTGACAGTCCATGGCTTTGCAGAACTGTGGCTCTTCATCTGAGTGGGATGGGGAGCCACCTGAGGGTGTGAGTGGAAAAGCAGTGAAATTACAGAAGAATCATTCCAGCTGCTTGTTCAGGACACACTCTGAAGGTGCCAGGTGTAGAGGCAGAGACATCAGTTAGGAGGCCCCGCCATCATGCAGGTATGAGATGGCAGGGGTTTGGAAGAGGTAAGAAAATGTCAGGAATCTGGCCTGAGTGGCTAAAGGAATGGAAATGCTATTGACTGAGATGGGCAGGTTTGGAGGGGTAGGATGAGGAAGTAAGGCCAGGAGTTAAGTTCGGACTCAGGCTTAGTTGTGTCTTGGGCTTCCCTGGTGGCTCAGAGGTTAAAGCGTCTACCTGCAATGCAGGAGACCCGGGTTCGATCCCTGGGTCGGGAAGATCCCCTGGAGAAGGAAATGGCAATCCACTCCAGTATTCTTGCCTGGAGAATTCCATGGAGGGAGGAGCCTGGTAGGCTACAGTCCACAGGGTCACAAAGAGTTGGACATGACTGAGCTACTTCACTTTCTTTCTTTAGTCATGTCTGACTCTTTGCAGCCCCATGGACTGCAGCCCGCCAGGCTCCTCTGTCCATGGGATTTCCCAGGCAAGAATATTGGAGTGGGTTGCCATTTCCTTCTCTAGGGGATCTTCCCGACCCAGGGATCAAATCCATGTCTCCTGCATTGGCAGGCGGGCTCTTTACCACTGAGCCACCAGGGAAGCCCTTATTAGACATAGAAATGGAGATACCCTGAAAGCTCTTTAGATGGACAACATAAGCGTGGCAGTCAAGAGAAAGGTCTGGTTGGAGATGATAATGCTGGGTGCCATCAGCACATGGATGATATTTTCAGTCATGACATTTAATGACGACAACCATGGGCCTAAGTGCAGACTGAGAAGAGGTCCCAGGTTTGAGCTCTGGGAGACTGAGGAATGGTCAGGGGAATAAGGAAAATCCAGAAGCCGTATATCCTAGAAGCCAGGTGATTCTGGTGCTTTGGCCAACAATTCCACTGCTCATATCAAAACCCCCAATTAAATACAAGCTGCTAAATCCACGAGTTCTCAGTCTCATTTCACAGTTTTGTATGCAACCCTTGACATCACTCCCCTTCTGCTCCTGGAGGCACTTGAATCAAAAACACAAAAATAAAATAGAGCTACGACCTCAGAGGGCTTCACGATAGGAGTGTTTTCAGGGTATATGCAGGTTTGGGTTTTAACAAGATGCAAGTAACGTCAAAGAAGGGTTTAAGGAAGTAGGGATTTTGCTGGTGATGAACCTTGATAGAAGTGTTTCCAAGAGTTAAAGGGTAGGTGGTGATGACAAAATAGAGGATGCACCCAGACACGACAGCTCGAGTACCTTCTAGAAGGATGTAGAGCGATGAATAACACATTCGAAAATACAAACATATCTTTTTCATAAAAACAATCTTTAAAAATTCAGAAAGACTATGACAATCTTAATACTACTTACGTAAACAAATTCTGCCACTACAACCGACTAAACTTTTCCTTTCTCACTACTCTAGTCTGTGTACAAACTTTTAGTAACCACGGTTTATCTACAGTTTTATACTCTGTTCCTTTGTAATTTTTCTCCTTTTCCCCACATGATGACACAATGTTTGCACAGCATTTAATAATGGGCTTATCTGTTTTTCTGTTCTACGGTTAGGTTGAGTTAGGCAGGTGCCTAATGTAAGTGGGCGCTCTGCCACGTACATGTTGTATGATACTGGCAAATCACTAAATCCGTCTGAGCCTTGCTTCCTCGCCTGTAAAGTGGGGACACTTCACAGGGCAGCTGTGGGGATTAACGGAGATGATGCAAAGTGTTCAGCGTAAGTAGCCATTTAGCGACTCTCGGCTCCCTTCTCTCTTCTCAAGACGCACAGGGATTTTGTCTTTTGGTTCATGTTTTGGGGATAAATCTTCTGGAGTGAGATTATTAAAGAGTAACACAATTTCTTGTTTACCATTCATGGCTAAATTTTTTTTTTCCCCAAAAAAACCTAAACCAGTTTATATTTCTACCAACAGGCTATGTGCCTCCTAGTTGGAGCACAATCTTGTTCTGAGTATTTTTTCAATTAAACAATTCCATGCCTATTACAAAGCATCTCTTCCTTTTATTAATCTGCATCTCTTTGAAGATCAGTGAAGTTAAACATCTCAATTTTTCTTGAGCAAACGACTATGCAGATTTATAATAAATATATTTGACACAGTCTACATTTCCTTTCACTTCTAGAGACATCTAAGGCCCTCTGGATGGTTATACTCGGAAGTCCCATTAGCACCAAATCCAACATGTCTAAATTCAGGGAAGCACAATGCCTTGCATGCAATAGGTACTTAATAAGTGTTTGCTAAATGAAAGAAAATTACTGTAGTCCTGGAACTGGCAGACAATAGAGCAATGCAGAAGTAATTACAGGTTTTCCAAGTTGTAAATATAAGGTGAACTACATTACTGTATACAAGGTTTGCTTCTAAACCACAGATGAATGTTGTCACTCAACAAAGAAAGCAAGCAACGGTGTACTTAAAAATCATTCAAATCTGAATAATGTACAGAGCCTCAAAGGATATTTTTCAGGAATCAATCCTACCAAAGAACATCAGACAACCAACAGAAATTATCTTTCAGGATGAAGTAATCTTTCAGCATCGGGATGTGTTAAATAAGGGGACAAAACTAGTCATCAGTGAGTTAGAATTTCCATGAATACAATGTTTTCACATTGTCTTTTAAATCCTGTGTTTGTTTTACCCTTGTGGCACACCTCTGTTCACACTAGCCTCATTACAAGTGCTCAAGACCCTGTGTGACCAGTGGTTGCTGTGTCCATGGAAAGTCTAGAACACCCCCCTGTGTTTGCTTATAAAAGTGGCTGCAGACACTGTTCACATCCTTAAAAAAAGATCCTGCCATGGGGAGTACCTTCTGACAAAACAGGATGTTCTCTCTCGTGACATAAGAGCTTCAGAATTCTTATATTTTCTTTTTCTCGTCCTGTTTGTCATGATCACTGATATTTTGGTTCAGATAAGAGAGCCTGGGTTTCTTGATACAAACCATCTCTAACCCCTTAGACAGATCGCCCATCTCTATCACCATTTCTCTTCTCTTTCAATCTGGTGCTTGTTCTTCAGGCATTCTTTAGTTATTTTTTCTTGTGTCTGAGACCTTTTACTATCAGCAGGCTCAAATATGCTTTGGCATATGGACCAAATGAATAATTCTGTCTGGTATGGCTGTGGTGTCAAGGGCAAAGCTGCACACATTTCTCTTCTCTTTCAATCTGGTGCTTGTTCTTCAGGCATTCTTTAGTTAATTTTTTTCGTGTCTAGGATCTTTTAGGTATGACATAAATCAAATCCCTTACGATCATACAGTGGAAGTAACCAATAGATTCAAGGGATTAGATCTGATAGAGTGCCTGAAGAACTACGGATGGAGGTTTGTGACATTGTACAGGAGGCAGTGATCAAGACCATCACCAAGAAAAAGAAATGCGAAAAGGCAAAATGGTTGTCAAATAGCTGTGAAAAGAAGACATGAGAAAGGCAAAGGAGAAATGGAAAGATATACCCATTTGAATGCAGAGTTTCAAAGAATAGCAAGAAGAGATAAGAAAGCCTTCCTCAGTGATCAATGCAAAGAAATAGAGGAAAACGATAGAATGGCAAAGACCAGAGATCTCTTTAAGAAAATTAAAATACCAAGGGAACATTTCATGCAAAGATGGGCACAATAAAGGACAAAAATGGTATGGACCTAACAGAAGCAGAAGATATTAAGAAGAGGTGGCAAGAATACACAGAAGAACTGTACAAAAATGATCTTCACAACCCAGATCATCACGATGGTGTGATCACTCACTTAGAGCCAGACATCTTGGAATGTGAAGTCAAGTGGGCCTTAGGAAACATCACTATGAACAAAGCTAGTGGAGGTGATGGAATTCCAGCTGAGCTATTTCAAGTCCAAGATGATGCTGTGAAAGTGCTGCACTCAATATGCCACCACATTTGGAAAACTCAGCAGTGGCCACAGGACTGGAAAAGGTCGGTTTTCATTCCAATCCCAAAGAAAGGCAATGCTGAATAATGCCCAAACTACCACACAATCACACTCATCTCACATGTTAGCAAAGTAATGCTCAAAATTTTCTAAGCCAGGCTTCAACAGTATGTGAACCATGAACTTTCAGATGTTCAAACTGGATTTAGAAAAGGCAGAGGAACCAGAGATCAAATTGCCAACATCCTGGATCATCAGAAAAGCAAGAGAGTTCCAGAAAAACATCTATTTCTGCTTTATTGACTATGCCAAAGCCTTTGACTGTGTGGATCACAATAGACTGTGGAAAATTTTGAAAGAGATGGGAATACCAGACCATCTGACCTGCCTCCTGAGATCTGTATGCAGGTCAAGAAGCAACAGTTAGAACTGGACATGGAACAACAGACTGGTTCCAAATCGGGAAAGGAGTACATCAAGGCTGTATATTGTCACTCTGCTTATTTAACTTACATGCAGAGTACATCATGAGAAATGCTGGACTGGAAGAAGCACAAGCTGGAATCAAGATTGCCAGGAGAAATATCAATAACCTCAGATATGCAGATGACACCACCCTTATGGCAGAAAATGAAGAACAAAAGATCCTCTTGATGAAAATGAAAGAGGAGAGTGAAAAGTTGGCCTAAAGCTCAACATTCAGAAAACTAAAGTCATGGCAGCCGGTCCCATCACTTCATGGCAAATAGATGGGGAAACAATGGAAACAGTGACAGACTTTATTTTTGGGGGGCTCCAAACTCACTGCAGATGGTGACTGCAGCCATGAAATTAAAAGACATTTGCTTCTTGGAAGAAAAGTTATGACCAACCTCAGTTCAGTTTAGTCACTCAGTCGTGTCCAACTCTTTGTGACCCCATGAACTGCAGCATGCCAGGCCTCCCTAGACAGCATAGTAAAAAGCAGAGACATTACTTGGCCAACAAAGGTCTGTCTAGTCAAAGCTATGGTTTTTGCAGTAGTCATGTATGGATATGAGAGCTGGACTATAAAGAAAGCTGAGTGCCGAAGAATTGATGCTTTTGAACTGTGGTGTTGGAGAAGACTCTTGAGAGTCCCCTGGACTGCAAGGAGATAAAAGCAGTCCATCCTAAGGAGGGACTGATGTTGAAGCTGAAACTCCAATACTTTGGCCACCTGATGTGGAGAGCTGACTCATTGGAAAAGACCCTGATGGTGGGAGGGTGGGGGCAGGAGGAGAAGGGGACGACAGAGGATGAAATGGCTGGATGGCATCACTGACTCGATGCACATGAGTTTGAGTAAATTCGGGAGTTGGTGATAGACAGGGAAGCCTGGCATGCTGCAGTCCATGGGGTCACGAAGAGTCGGACACAACTGAGCGACTGAACTGGACTGAGATCTTTTACTATCAGCAGGCTCAAATAAGTTTTGGTATATGGATCAAATGAATAATTCTGTCTGGCATGGCTGTGGGGTCAACAGTAGAGCTGCATACCTTCTAACCTTCTAGCCTCACCTGTGTTTGTCGTCTCAGTTAGATGGCCAGGAAGACCTCAACCGCACGGGAGCACTGACAAGAAACTATGCTGAGAGTGATGAACGCACACAGATGAAAGAGTAAGAACAAAGTGGCAGCTAAATGTGACCAAATGTTTTCACATCTGAACATATTGCACATCAGAAAAATCAGTTCCTTTCATTCATTCCTGTTAACTGTTTACTGAATATCTAATACCATCCGTTAACTTGTCTCTTTTCCATATAGTTTATTTATATTGTCCTGCAAGATTTTAGTTTATGTTTCTGTGTGTACATATATTTTTATTTTAAACATTTCCCTGTCATATGTTTAATGGTCTAAAACCAAATAATTATTTTATACTTCTTACACCCCACAAATACCTTTAAGATCTAAATATATCAAATGTTTTGATGTAATGTTTTAAATACCAGGTCACGGTATATATGCAGCTTCCTATTGCAGGGGCTGGCAAACTCGTTCTGTAAATAATTTAGTTTTTGTGGGCTAAATGGCCTCTGCTTCACCTATTTCAACTCTGGCAAAGTATCTCAAAAGCAGCCTCAGACGATTTGTAAATGAATTACAGCAGCTGTGTTCTAATCAAACTTTACAAAAACAGGCAGTAGGTCAGATCTGGCCCTGAGGCCACACGGTTTGCTGACCTCTGTCCTGCTGGGAGAACAGCAAAGACCCAGAAAGTGTGGCCAGAAAACAAGACATTTAGAAATGACCAGCCTTTACATTCTAATACTCCTAAGTAGTTACACTGAGGTCTCTAGTAAGGTAGAGATGTTATGTGTTCTCTGACTCTTTGCGACCCCATAGACTATAGCCTGCCAGGCTCCTGTCCATGGGATTTTCCAGGCAAGAATTCTAGAGTGGGTTGCCATTTCCTCCTCCAGGGGATCTTCCTGACCCAGGGGTGGAACCCAGGATCTCTTGCAGCTCCTGCATCGCAGGAGGATTTTTTACCACTTGAGCCAGACCCATGCGCAACTTAAGAACAGAAGTTTTCCCTTTAAATATGAGTCCAGAACCCAGAATTGTAAGATGCAGATTGTAATCTGCAGCTGTAGCTTATATTAGGGAATAACGCAAATGAAATGCGAACATGCCCACAACCTCTCACTGGATTTTAAGAGACCAAATTTCTAAGCACTTTACTGACTTAGCTTCTATTCTCCTATAAAAGAATCTGACACTCTCAGATGAGTCAACTTGAAGTGCTCTGAGAAAGATGCTGAGCTGCTCTCTCTCCTGCCACTGCTGCAGCCTGGAAGGCAGAACTTGTCAGAGTCAAATCTTGGAGCCAATCTACAGAGTTAAGAACCAGTGCCCTGCCAAAATGTGAAATCAATTTATGTAACACATATTCCCACAACCCCTACACGGAGGAACTAATTTTTTAACAGACCATTTCATGAATAACAGAGTCTTTGTGCCACCAAATAAAAACATTTGGAGATCGCCAAAACATCTGTTCTGAGATGTTACTGTCAAAACCCTGTTCCCGGAGAGGCAGGAAACTGCATTGTCTTTCAGCAGTTTTTTAAATTTCATTAAAAAAAAAAAAGTCTCCACTGAGACAGCTCTTCTGTCTGTAGGACTTCAAAACTCCCAGGAATGAATTCAACAGCACACTCGTAGGTTACAATTTACAGAAACTGGAGGTAATAATGTAGAAAGCAAAGGCTGGTAGAATTATTGATCTGCTTTCATGAGTTGCTTCTAAAACTACATTAATTAATATGCTGACGATAACTGTCATTCAGAAAATATCTGTATTTTGGTGTATGTCCCTCAAGATAATCACAGCGATTTACTTCAACAGAGATGATGCATTAAACACACAGCTAAAGGGCTTCTCTGGTGGTCCAGGGACTAAGATTCCAAGTTCTCAATGCAGGTGGTCAGGGTTTGATCCCTGATTGGGGAACTAGATCCCACAAGCCACAGCTAAAAAGATCCTGTGTGCTACAACTAAGTTAAGACCTGATACAGCTTAAAAAAAAAAAAAAAAAAAAGCGCAGCCAAGAGGCCCAAAGTCCTACCTGAGGCATCTGCATTTCGAGCTCCTATATGATGCTGAACAGTCTATAGGACTTTGTTACTTAGAAGGAAAAGGTCACTTGTCAGAGATGAAAAATGGAAACAAATTTTGCTAAATTAACAAGAGACAGCAACAACACTGAGATAGGTAGAGAGAACAAGGAGAGTAAGAGGTGGTCAAATTCAGTTCTGTCCTGTTTGCTACTGGCTGGGAAGCTGGGGTCAATGAGAAGTGAGTTCTGTGCCCCAGAAGATGGGGCTCCCATCACAGCTGGTGATGAGCACTGCCTGCAGGCAATCTCCTGTCACCACTCTGGTTTACTGCTCACCTGCCCTTTAGCACAGTGGCCGACTTCATGTGTGTAAAGAAAAGCAAACCAAGCGAGAGCCAGGGCCGTTATTATCCATCTGTGGGGCCATAACTCAAGTCAGTGGCGACAGCCACCCAGTTTCCCCCCTGCCATCTGCCCCCTCCCGGCTTGGAGCAGGAAAAGGTCACAGAAATCAGCACAAATGATAAAATGGAAAAGAAAGCAACAAAAATGGCACTAGAACACCAAAGCAACAGTGAGCTAAGAATGGCTCAGACGAACAAAAGTGGTTAAGAGTCCCAGAGACTTCCCTGGTGGTCCAGTGGTTAAGACTCTGAGCTCCCAATGCAGGAGGCGCAGGGTAGATTCCTGCTCAGGGGACTAAGAACCCACATGCTGAATGGCGTGGCCAAAAAAAAAAAAAGTTCCAGAATGTTGAAAACTCAATTACCAGGGATGAGTGATTTCCCATGGTACCTGGTATTATACCACATGCGGCATCAAGCAGGGCTTATGATTGAAAAAACGAAGGAATTCTTCTTTTCTTCTCTTACCTCTTTCAGAGACAGCCCACCAAGTCAGTTGTGTGAGTGAAAATACACTCTAAATGGTTCGAATAACTGGATCTTAAAACCACTGGGTCATTTCCAGATGTGAAGAAATGAGGATTCTCAAGTGACAGAAGCAACAAACCAGCTGCCATTTTTCAATAAATAAATAAACACACAGTCAAAACTATCCTTTTCCCAGTAGTCATGTACGGATGTGAGAGCTGGACCATAAAGACGGCTGAGCGCCAAAGAATTGATGCTTTTGAACTGTGGTGTTGGAGAAGACTCTTGAGAGTCCCTTGGACTGCAAGGAGATCCAACCAGTCCATTCTGAAGGAGATCAGCCCTGGGATTTCTTTGGAAGGACTGATGTTGAAGCTGAAACTCCAGTACTTTGGCCACCTCATGTGAAGAGCTGACTCATTTGAAAAGACCCTGATGCTGGGAAAGTTTGAGGGCAGGAGGAGAAGGGGATGACAAAAAATGAGATGGCTGGATGGCATCACCGACTCAATGGACATGAGTTTGAACAAACTCTGGGAGATGGTGAAGGACAGGCATGCTGCAGTTCATGGGGTCGCAAAGAGTCAGAGACAACTTAGCAACTGAATAACAACAAATAAACATGGGCAGGAGTCTACACTTACACTCAAGATTTAACTTAAGAGTGCTTTTGTATTTTTAACTCCATGGATGAAAACAGGCTGGATTTTCTATAGGACTGAAATGGAAAAGGACTGCCAGGTAAAAAGAGATGCATCTTATTAGTTATTCTAAACTGCAGCAACCAAGAAATTGCCTTCTAAAAAGCGTCTGTAAATGCTTTCTTCTTCTACTGTTCACTTCTACCAACAACATATGAAAACTCATTTACCTAAACCTTTCACCAGTACTGTTGGTGAACCACCTAGAGTCCCTTTTCCTGAGGAATGTGAAGAGTTTTTATGATTTACTTAATATATATAATTGCCAAAAAGTTAAAATTGTATGTAAGGGTTTAGGGTAAAATGTCTCCTTCCCAATCTGATCCTCAGATCTCTTCGTATCCTGTACATTAGTCCAGAGATGGTATCTGATAGAGTCCACTCTTACCCAAAGACCACTCTTACCCAAACAAACGGTAGGATTCCATATAGTTCTTCTATCATTCCATAAAAATCTGTCTTGTTCTTTTTAAGAGGTACACAATATTCTACTCTGTGCAAACACCATAACTAATTAAACAAGTGCCCTGTTGACGGGCATTCAAACTTATTCCAACTTTGTAGCAAAAGCTTTGTGTGCTGAATCCAAGTACATTGGCGGGAAAATGCCTGCGTGTGGAAACTGCTGGGCCAGAGGGTAAGTGTGTTTTTATTTTTGATAGATATTGCTAAACTAACCTTCACAGAGCATGTGCCCACTTATACTCCCACTGATGGTTTTCTCATTTCCTATTATCAGTGCCAATGTGATAGGTGCAAAATAGTACCTTGAGATTAGAATTGCACTTTCCTCATTATAAAGGTAGATATAATTATTTGGTAATAAGGTAATTCATATTTCATATTCTGTTCAGCTTCTTACTACCAAGTTTTGAAACTTCTAATACGATTAAGCATAACTAAAAAAATAAAAACCCAAGGACTTCCCTGGTGGCTCAGTGGTTAACACTCTGCCTGCCAACGCAGGGGATGTGGGTTTAATCCCTGGTCCAGGACAGCTAAGCCCATGCGCCACAACTACTGAAGCCCAAGTGCCTAGAGTCCATGCTCTAAAACAGGAGAAATTATCGCAATAAGAAACCCACACACCACAAACAGAGTAGCCCTGCTCGCCACAACCAGAGAAAGCCCTCTCGCAGCAATGAAGACCCAATGCAGCCATAAATAAATAAATCGTAAAAAGATAAAACACAAATGTGAAATATAATTTGTATTTTATACTATACTATATACATAATGTATATACATAATACAATACTACAATACATAATGTAGTATTTCACACAAATTACATATCTTATTCTACACTTTGATTCCTAATATTACTTCTAGTTAGTTCTTAAATTATAATTTTTTTTCGGGGTTGGGGGGGGTTGGAAGTAGAATTGGGATAAAAAGAAAAGTAAAGAACAAATCTCAGAACAAAAGTTCCAAACTTGGAACCAACAGACAATAGGAATTAAAGTCAACAAACAGAAAGAAATCATCAACCAAAAAAATTATGAATTTCATCATCAACCATCTGTGGGTAGTTCTATTTGTTTCTCAATCTCCATGAAACAAGTGGTCAGACCATTGCTTTCAATTCTGAAACTCCATCCTTGAACTTAACTGGATTCAAAACTCTGATTCATTCTGGGACACATGTTCTAGCCAGCCAAGCTATTTCACACTATGCAAATTATTTTTCTATTTGTTGAAAATGGGAAAAATTATACTTTTCATTGCATCTAGTTGTTCATTTGCTTCTTCCGAATGATCAGAAGTTTTCCAGGGCTCAATTTATCATAAACACGATATGCTTCCTAACATGTACTGGTGAGAATCACCAGTTAGTCTTCACCTCGCTGCTTCTACATTCAGTCTCGCCTGTGTCTTGCCCTTTCTTTCCTTGAAATCTGTTTGTCCTCAGCATGCACTGAGACTACTCTGGTTTTGATCCTTATTGGTTCATAATGGTATTAACTGCTTCAGATTTTAAGGCTGTCTCCATCTCTGCCTTTTCACTTTACTCATCTTGAAACACAACCTTAATGGATTCCATTTCACTCAAGAACCTAAGTGTTCAATACACATTTGTAGAATAAATGAATAAATATACAAACCTGTAATAGCTCTTTAATTTCTAACCACCCAGCCCAGGCTGCTCTGTCTTAGCTTTCACGTCCCTCCCTGACCTGGCTCCATTCAGCTTCTGAAAATATTTCCTCCACCACCTGGGCAACCAATATTGCTCCTCTCCCCTTGGCTTGTGCCCTTGCTCTCCTCTCAGTCTCTGCAGAACTCTGGGTCCTTTTAGTGTCCTTGTAAGTTCTGTGCATGACTGCCTGCCTTCTCCCAGTCTCTCGGCTCTCCTGGGGGAACCTCACCCCATCACCTTGGCTTCAGGGACCATGTGTAAGCTGACAGTACACCAACCTTCCCACCAGTCAGATCTCTCCTGAATTCCACACTGATCTACCCAATACCTGGTCCCTATCTCCCAGTAGTTCTCCCACAAAGATCTCTCTCAAAATTGATACATGCAACTCATCTTTTTATTTTTTGAATCAAGCAGCCACCCAAGTCAGAACCCTGGGTGGTCATCCTTGACGCCTCCATTTCCCTGAACTCTCACATTCAACTGGTGTGAATTCAACTCCATCCCCTTTCCTGCAGGCATCCCTTCCTCTCCATCCCCGCAACCGCTGCATATTCCAACCACATCATCTGGCTTTGGCCAGTTTTACCCGTTGATTGCTTTGCCCCTTGACTTCCATTCCAGGAAACTATTCTTTCCACGACTGCTTAAAATTAAAATCGAATCATATTTTAAATGAGGATAATTTGCAGAGGAATTATTTACGGCAGGACCACTAATGATGGTGTGGTGGGCTGCAGCGGAAGCACAGTGATAAGCTAGGGATAGCATCAGAGAAGAGTCACCACCATAGACCTGTGGGGCCGAGGGAGGCTCTAGTTACCAGGCAGGAGAAGGTTATGTCAGTAGGTCGCCCTGAGAAGGGGAGATGCAGCTGCTCCCAGGCCATCCTTCAAGGGAGGCATGAGCTGGAGAACATAAAGACCTTGCCCAGCCTCCTCCCTCGACCGCACCCCCACCCAATCTCCTGCTGGGGCTGTCTATCCAATGGCTGAACTTAGCTGGAAATCAAAGGGCAGGAGAGTCTACAGATTTAGCCCTACCGGCCCGCCTCTGGGGTGCAGCAAGGTGGAGGCAGAGAAGCATGGATTGCCAGGGTGGGGGGTAGGGAGTGCCCTTTTACCCTCTGATGTAAAGACTCTGGTGACCCTCCGCCTCCTGTACAATTCAACTTTACAGAGAATATACAGGCCGTCTAAGATCTGACCTTCACTTTCCTCTCATCATGCTAAAAAGCCATGTAGATCCATGTACAGTGAAGGACACCTCTTCTTTAACTGAACTCCAGGTCAGGAACGCCTTTCCTCTGTTTCCAGGTTTGGCCACGCTACTCATCCAAAGACTGAGGGCAGGAGGAGAAGGGGGTGCCAGGGGATGAGATGGGTGGACAGCATCACCAGCTCAATGGACATGAGTTTGAGCAAGCTCTGGGGGACAGTGAAGGACAGGGAAGCCTGGCATGCTGCAATCCATGGGGTCACAAAGAGTCAGACACGACTGAGTGACTGAACAATAAGAACAACAACTCATCCAAAACCAATTCACTCATCACCTCCTCTATAAAACATCTCAGGTAGATAACTGACCACACTCTTGTGCTCTCATTATCTATTTATAGATTTTTATCCAAGCACCTATTATATTCAAGCATCTATTTATAGATTTTTATCAAATACACCCAAACATGTATACTTTATCATTCTTATTTTTTTGCATGTCTTTGTAAATGAAACAGTAAAAACTTTCTAAAGAAAGCATAGGATGTGTCAATTACCTTGTTATTCTTGGGGTCCAATATTGCACAATTCACACAGATCAGTCGCTCAGTCGTGTCCGACTCTTTGCGACCCCACGAATCGCAGCACGCCAGGCCTCCCTGTCCATCACCAACTCCCGGACTTCACTCAAACTCATGTCCATCGAGTCAGTGATGCCATCCAGCCATCTCATCCTCTGTTGTCCCCTTCTCTTCCTGCCCCCAATGCCTCCCAGCATCAGAGTCTTTTCCAATGAGTCAACTCTTCGCATGAGGTGGCCAAAGTACTGGAGTTTCAGCTTTAGCATCATTCCTTCCAAAGAAATCCCAGGGCTGATCTCCTTCAGAATGGACTGGTTGGATCTCCTTGCAATTCACACAGTAGGTACTTAATAACAGTTGAGTGAGGGAATGAATTTAAAAAGTCCAATGTCATCCATGAAGCTCTCCTTCACAACCTCAGCTCATGCTGATCTTTGTTCATAGTTATCATCAGAGGTTAATGTTTAACTATTCTCTACTTATTTCACTTATTTTTGTATTGCTCTCTTAATTAGACCACAAGCACTCTGATAGCAGGGTTCATGTTGTCTTCTTTGACAGCTCAGTTTGAGTCCATACTAGAAATTTAATAAATTCTTGTTTTGAAGAGTGGATGTTCAGAACAGGGAAACACACACACACACACACACACACACACACACACACACACGCTTCCCAGGTGGCACTAGTGGTAAAGAATCCACCTGCTAATGTAGGAGACACAGGAGGTGTGGGTTCGATTCCTGGGTCGGGAAGATTCCCTGGAGGAGGGAGTGGCAAGCCTCGCCAGGATTCTTGCCTGGAGAATCTCATGGACACAGGAGTCTGACGGGCTACAGTCCACGAGGTCACAAAGAGTTGGACACAACTGAAGTGACTTAACATGCATACACACACACACACACACACACACACACACACACACTTCAGACTCTCAAAATCAAGGATTTACATAGCCAGAGAAGTTGTAAATTGCTAAAATTAATAAAAAGGTGGAGATGGCAACCTCATAGCTTGAGCACCTGACAATTTCCAGAGGTAAGAGATCTGGATTTTTTTAAAAATATAAACACATCTAATTATTAATTTAATGGCTCACTCAAATAAAAAAATCTCCTCTAACCCCGAGACTACTCTGGTTTCTAAGAGAGAGGAGGGAGTGGCTGTGGTTTGAACAACGGCTAACACAATACTGATGGACATGATGCTGTACTGAGTGGGCAGGTATCAGTCAGGAAATACTCGGGAACATTAGGTGGGAAGTCTAGGCTCTTGAGGTTCTTCCTTCTCCCTCAAACTGAAAGGATGACTCTAAGTGGGAGGTCTCTGTTTGCAGCTTTTAGCCTAAGCGTTATGGGCAAGCTCAGTTAAGACCTATACCACTGACAGCCCTCAGCCTGGACATACCAGGAGCTCCCACTACTTCTGGCCTCAGCCCCACATATTTCCATCTAAAGATGGTAATGAATGATGATAAGACCTGCCTGACTCCAAAGGCCTGAACTTGTTAAATGCCAGCACTGACAAAGCATGAGGAGAGAGAAGCACGTTCCAATGCTCAACGAACAGCTTCTTAAGAAAGAGACCTCACAGAACGTGGAAACACAAAATAGGAAAGAAAAAGGAGTCTGAACCTCTGGACAGGAGCCCTGTCGGGGTGACTCCACAGTCAACCTACATTCACTCGAAAGGTGTTCATGCACACATATCACCTCGCTCAAAAGACCACAGAGGTGGGCGGGGATTATCGAAGAATTACCTTTGGTCACAGCAAGTCAATAGCAAGTCCAGGATCATCACTCACGCATTCTCACCCCAAGCCCACCTTGATTATGCTGCTGCCCCAAACCACCGATACCACCCTCCCTCAGGATGAGGTCAACAGGGAGAGGAAGTGACTGTGCCTTGTAAGTTACTGGAAAAAATTGCCCTGAGTTAGTAGGAAGAAGGGAGAAGGCCCTGGCACCCCACTCCAGTACTCTTGCCTGGAAACTCCCATGGACGGAGGAGCCTGGTAGGCTGCAGTCCATGGGGTCGCTAAGAGTTGGATACGACTGAGCGACTTCACTTTCACTTTTCACTTATATGCACTGAGAAGGAAATGGCAACCCACTCCAGTGTTCTTGCCTGGAGAATCCCAGGGACGGTGGAGCCTGGTGGGCTGTCGTCTATGGGGTCGCACAGAGTCGGACATGACTGAAGTGACTTAGCAGCAGCAGCAGCAGCAGCAGCAGCAGTAGTAGGAAGAAGGGTCATTTACTATTCACATAGGCAATGAATCCTGCTGTGCTAGTGTGGAGGGCTACTCAGTTGGTTTCCTTTAATCCCTATATGACCCTGGCAATTGGTTACAAGATAAAACCTGTCTTCATATCAGGGTAACTTAGGGTGACTGGAGCGTGGAGAGTACATGGTGTTACCGATAATTCACCCATTCGGTTGGAACAGAACCTAGCTACTCTTTTTAATCTCTGGCACTCGTATATGAATTATACTTCCATAAAGCTGTTGTAGAAAAATGAAAAAAAAAATCAATGACCTGTATGTTTATAATGGGTGAGTTTTATGAAATATATATACATGTATATATATATATGACACTTCAATAAAGCCATTAAAAAAATCTCTTACACTGGAAATAGTTGCTGGGATGAAGCAGCTGCTGCTATTAGGGATCAAAAGCCCACATTAACAAAACAAAAACAAAAAAACACACAAGGTTCTGGTAAGTAAAAAAACAGTTTGATTTGAGGTAGGATCCTTTTGGAGAAAGAGAAAACAATCTATTTATCTAGATGAAAAACTTATGAACAGCAAAAGTAAAACTTCAAGCTTTATTTGCAGAACTGAAAATCATACAGTACCAAAAACTGAATGAGAAAACAAAGGTTAAGAGAAAATGGGAAGCAGGGAAGAGAAAATTAGGTGTAAAGGAGATATGGAAACAAATCTGAAAAAGAAAATGAGATATAGAAATTGACGCAAGAAAAAAAAATTACCCACAGATAAACACAATTTCAAGCAGACAAAGGAAAAGGAAGACCCCACTGATACAGATGGACAAAATATGGAAGTACACGACATCCAGGCAGACTTTAAAGCTACGTTGTCATTTTACAACTCCAGGCAAAAATGAAGGCACTCTGCGTGGACTCAGAGCTGAGGTCTAGGAATTTTCAGTACTCTGGTTCATACGATATGTGCTTCTCTTCCACGCCTTATGGAAGTATTTAAAAAGGAAAAAGAGAGCCAAACTGCATGTCCAAAGTGTGGGGAGGGTGAGGAGCACACTCAAGGATTTTAACATTCCACCATTCTTCCTCTATTGAAACATGACCCCTTTCTTGGATTCTCATTTGCTCCCTTTTCCACAGCCCGACAGTCAACTCCCACACACCAGTGGGACCACAGAAGAGAGACAATAACACTAGCAGCTGCTCAAGCTGTGGTTTTCATTAGGAAAAAAAGTGCCTTGATTATAAGGGATTTAGTTTTGAACCTTCAGGCCAAAGCTGAAGTGATTAAAACTCCATGCAGAGAAACACGAATAGTTTCTTAAAAGTCTGATGTAGAGCATACTCAGCATAATCAGAGGCGGCTGGGAGAACCATGCACATTTTTTAACACCCACCTTGGCTTAGGGCATGGACTTAAGATGGAAAAGCTAGCAAATGAATGAAATGAAAACATAGTCCAGAGGTCCTAAGTTGCACTTCTAAAGGTCAGGGGTACATTTTCATTAAATCCTTTAGCTACAAAATGTGAGACAATCAAGCCATAAAAAGATGTAGAGGAAACTTGAATGCCTATTACTAAGTGAAAGAAGCCAATCTGAAAAGGCTCTAGGCCTTTCTATGATTCCAACTATAAGGCACTCTGGAAAAGGCAAAACTATGGAGACAGTAAAAAGACCAGAAATGGCAACCCACTCCAGTATTCTTGCCTAGAGAATCCCATGGACAGAGGAGCCTGGTGGGCTACAGTCCACGGGGTCGCAAAGAGTCGGACACGACTGAGTGACCTCACTTTCAGGGATTAGTGGAGAGGGAGAGATGAATGGACAGAGCACAGGTGATTTTTAGGGCAGTGAAAATACTGTGTATGATTCCATAATGGTGGATACATGCCATTATACTTTTGTCCAAACACACAGACTGGGCAACACCAAGAGTGAACTGTTATGTAAACCATGGACTTTGGTGATAATGATGTGTCAATGTAGGTTCATAAATTTTAACACAGGTACCACTGTGCTAGGGGCTGTTGATGATGGGTGAGGCTATGTATATGTGGGGACAGGATGTAGATGTACCCTTCCCTTTAATTTTGGAACGGAAACTGAAATAGAGTACAAAAGTGAAAGTGTTAGTCACTCAGTCATGTTTGACTCTCTGCAACCTCATGGACTGAAGCCTGCCAGGGGCTCCAGGGATTCTCCAGGCAAGAACACTGGAGTGGGCAGCAATTTCCTTCTCTAGGGGATCGTCCCAAACCAGGGATTGGACCCTGCACTGCAGGCAGATTCTCTACCATCTGAGCCACCAGGGAAACCCCAAATAAAGTAAATGTGTGTGTAAATATAAACACATCACATATATATACATACATACATACACACACACACACACACACATATACATATGCACATGCCAGCAAGGCAACCCCTGAAAGGCTTTGCGGGTGACATAAGAGCAGAGCTCTAAGGTGCAACGACACTGTGGGTGCCAGGCATGCTCTGTTCTCACGGCTCAGCATGTACTCATGAGTTATCATTTTGCCTCCACATCTTCACACGGCAATTAAGTGTATGAACTTCTGGAGCTGGCTCTCCCTCCCACTGTGCAGCCCCGATTAGGTCATAGCCTTCCACTCTTCCCATTTGTCTCCTAACTCCAGAATACATGGGCAACAACACCCACATCAGCTATTGGGATTATTAAACATACCTAAAGGGTTACACTTGGTGAGCAGCACCCGGTGAGGGCTCAACGACCATCAGAGAGCAGTCAAATGTGACCAAGAGGAACTTGTCCTGAACGAAAAGGAGTACAATCATGAGACTCTTCAGAATGCGGGACGGGCTAGGAGGAAAGTGTTGGCTCCTTCTTATATCAGTCTGGGCAAAACTCCAGAAGAGCAGGAGCCACTGCCAAGCATTCTCAATTTAAGGAAGTGGCACAGTTGGAAGCCAGGTAGCTGGGAGGAAGACAGGAGAGAGCAATGCAGAAGATAGGGGTGCAGGGTGGAGCACTGCCACTTGATGAGAGGACTGGTTCTGGGAAAGAGAGAGAACGGGAGATGGCCAAGGTCACCTTTTCTACGACAAGCTGCTCCTGCATCCTCTGCTCAGTGAAGAGCAATTCCGAGTAAGATGTTTCACGTTGGGACTTCCCTGGCAGTCTAGTAGTTACGAATCTGCTTTCCAATGCAGGGGACTCGAGTTCCATCCCTGGTTGGGGAACCTCAGATCCCATATGCTGTGGGGCAACTAAGGCAGTGAGCCGCAACAAGAGAAGACTGTGTGCCACAACAAAGACTCAGTGCAGCCGAAAGAAAAAGATACAGGACTTCTCTGCTGGCGCAGTGGCTAAGAATCCGCTTGCTAATGTATCGGGCACAGGTTCCATCCCTGATCTGGGAAGATTCCACATGCTATGGAGCAACTAAGCCTGTGCACCACAACTACTGAGCCTGTGAGTAACAACTACTGAAGCCACGCGCCTAGACCCTGTGCTCTGCAACAAGAGAAGCCACCCCAGTGAGAAGCCCGTGTAGCTCAACTAGAGAGTAGCCCCCGCTTGCAGCAATGAAGCTCGCTGCAGAAAGTTCGGGCAAAGCAACGAAGACCTAGCACAACCAAAATAATAAAAACTTAAAAAAAATAGGATTATTCTAATATATTTGTGACCACAGTGTTGTGGATGAGAGTCCTACGTTACTAGAAATCAGCCAAGACTACAGTCAAAGATGAAAACTCTAGTCAAAGGAAAAGGCCCTTACATGACAAAGAGCCCCTCATGCTTGTTAAACCTTTTTCTTTTAATTAAAAAATGGAGACACAATAGCCATGCTATGGCTCTGAGACCTGGGTCTCCATTTCTGTTCACGTGTTTCATGAACGTGTGTCATTTCACGCTCAGTTGTGTCCAGCTCTTTGAGACCCCATGGACTGTAGCCCACCAGGCTCCTCTGTCCATGGATTCTTCAGGCAAGGATACTGGAGTGGGTAGCCATTCCCTTCTCCAAGGGATCTTCCCAACCCAGGGATTGAACTCAGGTCTCTTATGTCTATCTGCATTGGCAGGCGGGTTCTTTACCACCATACCACCTGGGAAGCCTGTTTCTTGAATGACATGCTTTCAACAGTGGACCCCGCTGTCCCACACTCCTGAACCAGCACGTTTTCCCCTCCAGCCCCGCCCACCAAAAAAACACCCCTCTCTCCTTTTGTTTGCTTTGGTCTCTGCCCCCTTCTTGCTCCCTCTTGCATTGCTTCATTTTCATCCAAACGCCTCCACTTTTCTTTGCCACACATCAAGCTTCTTGGGCATTCTTTAGTGCGCTTCAGATCTGTGCTTGTTCCATGTTAAACAGGCTGTGGTGTGAGTGCAGGGCTGTGCAAAGTAAAATACTCCGTCCAAGGAGGGCAGTTATGTAAACAGGGCTGTTCCTGGCAGGAATGTCTGATGGGATAAACAAGGCTGGAAAGAAAGACTCTCACAGAGGAGAGTGACTTTGTCAGGACACAGAAACACGTTCCAAATAAAAATACTCTTGCTTCTAATGTAAAAATCAGGCTTTGAATAAACCCAAATCACTGGGGGAGATTTAAAAAGAACAATTAGGGCTGAGTCAGAGACTGTGATTTCTGAAACTATACTAAAGGTCTTTGACTTTTTCCTTTTCTGGTTTTAGAGTTTTATTTCCTTAAAAGTAAAAACCACCAGTACAACACTGTAAAGCAATTATCCTCCAATTAAAAAAACATTAAGTAAAATTAAATTACTTTTAAAAAAACAAAGGAAAACTAAAAATTTGAATGAATGAGGATATAAAGCAGTATTATTAAAACTATATAATAAAAAGCAAAAACATTTAACATGCCAGGATGTCAGAAGGCTACCATATGAATTTAGAACACTTAAGAGCCTATATAGATGCTGAATGGAAATAATGGCTAATCAGAAAGGATCAATTTGATGGCTATCAAATAAGAATCATCAGAAAATTAGTAGATTATGTCCATGTTGATACAAAGGCTTATTGCTGTTTTCATTAATATTTGGCCCCTAGGAAGAGGGATGAAAGTGCAGTATTTAGCCATGTACAAGAGTATACATAGAAAATTCACTATACTTAGATAATACTAGTTTATAATGAAGAAAACAGGTATCAAAGAAAACAAACAAAAATCGCAATACTTGAGGTTGACACCTACTTAATGTGATGGTTGCGAAGATTAAATTAGACCACGCAAGTACAAGAATACTCAGCAAAGAGCACTATGCACTTTTTAATAGTAAGATGACACCAGGCTTCCCTGGTAGCTCAGTGGCAAAGTTTCTGTCTGTCAAGCAGGAGACACAGGTTGATCCCTGGGTCAGGAAGATTCCTTGGAGGAGAAAATGGCAACTCACTCCAGTGTTCTTGCCTGGGAAATCCCATGAACAGAGGACTCTGGTGGGCTATAGTACATGGGGTTGCAAAAGAGTCAGACATGACTTAGCGATTAAATAGCAACAAAAGAGGATACTATTTCTTTACTGTTAGGATTTAATAAGAGAACTGAAAATAAGGGCTGAGTTCATTTTCCCTCCCTATTTTAACTATTAGTCTAACTAATATAATAGGTCAAAGAACATGACTTACTTACTTAGTACTCTGTTCAAGGCAATGTTCAGAGTGCTAGGGGTATTTCAAACACTCAGAGATTACTGGGAAGAAAAATACTAGTCTCTGTGTTTCTTTCTCTTTCATTTACATACATTTGATTTTTTCCAATGCCAATCCAATTTTTATGTGAATAATTTAGGGGAGCATGCTTCTTTTGCATGCCTTGTAAATAATTCATAAATCTAAAATGATCAGATGATCGATAAACCTAATCACTATAGGATAAATTGGGTAGGACCTGAATTTATGCTGGTTGATATTATCCACTCCCTGTAAATAGAACAGACAACATCAATAAATAGTTTCTTTCAGCAGTGACACTATTTCCACCTGGAGTCTAGCTGAAACTCTCCAAGGCCAGAATAAGGATGTGTTGACATTGTTTTCATGGGTGTTATTACTAGTCAGTGAGAGGCGGCTTATTCTTCTAGCTTTCTGAGTCATATTGACTTATACAAACACTCCTATGGAATGAATGAATTTCGAGAGGGTTAGGGAAATGGAAGACAAAGGCATCATTATATTATGTGACAAAGATAACTGGAAAAGATAATTTAGCCTTTGACATGGTAAAACTGGCTCCCTGTACAGAGGAAAACTAAAAATGAATCCCTACCTGATACCACCTAACACCACCTACAGGCCAGGAAGGACTTCAGAAGCAGAGATTATAGCACCACATAATGATTACATTATAATTAAGGATTTCGGTTCAGTAAAGGATTCTATAAGAAAAGCTGACAGCCGATGGAACAGACGATGCCTTACAAAGCCTAAAACTGAAAAGAGAATGATACCTGAATCAGTCAATGAAATGCTGCATATCACCAAAAAAGACACCACCATAAACACAATGGTGGGCGAGAAAATGAATAGACAACTGACTAATAAGCAGGCTTTGCTAAAGACCCACCCCAGTATTTTTGCCTGGAGACTCCCAGGGACAGAGGAGCCTAGTGGGCTGCCGTCTATGGGGTCGCACAGAGTCGGACACGACTGAAGCGACTTAGCAGCAGCAGTAAGCAGGGGACAAGAAACTGAATGGTCAAATAAATGGAAATGAAGAGCTATTACTTCACATCATACTTGTTGCTGATGTGAGTAAGGAATCTTGTTAGACTGTGGCAGGAACAATTGGGGCAGCCATTCTGGAAAGCAACCTGGCCCCAGGTAGTTAAATGAATTCTACATATTTCTATGGCCAGCAATTTCATTCCAGGGTTCATATCCCAAAGAAATGTTCAAACAGGAGCATAAAGAGAATGCATGACTTTTGCTGCCCATCCTCATGAAAACATACGAACAGACAGTCAAATAAAAATGTCGCTAAGTTGTGTTCAACTCTTTGTGACCCTGCGGACTGTAGCCCGCCAGGCTCCTCTGTCCCAGGGACTTCCCAGGCAAGGATACTAGAGTGGGTTGCCATTTCTTTCCCCAGGGGATCTTCCTGACCTAGGGATCGAACCCGTATCTCCCACATAACAGGCGGATTCTTTACTGCTGAGCCACCCGCAAAGCCCTAAAATAAAAATGAATTTTAAAAACACAAAGCATCCTTAGAACATTACTGAATGGGGGGGAATAAAAGAAATATGAGACTTAAAAAGTGTGATTTATGTAAATTTAAAATATTTGCACACAAATCATTGCACTTTGGTAAAAACGCATCCAAAGAAAAAAGGGATAAGAAACGCACTTAAATGGTTGCATATACAAAGGTGGGAAGGTAAACAACCATCAGCCTGGGACAGAATAAAATTCACTCTCCCCACACATTTTTATTTCTAGACAGAGAACTCGATCACTTCTTAATGCTTATTTAATATATCAGGAAGAAAAGAATAAAAGAAGGGAAGGAAAAAAAGAAGAAAAGAAGGGGAAACTCTGAATGTCTGACAGGTCAAGCACTGACTTTGATCAATACATTAAAATATTTTTTCTGGAAACAACCGCTGCCATCCCGTACTCTCTTCAAAATTCACACAGGCCCCCACTGAGATATATGCCAACATAACCAGACCCTAGCTTTTGAAGTGAATGGGAAATACCTTCCAACCTCACTAAGTATTTTAACTCACAAAAAATCTGTTCCTACTTCTATTTCATCATTTCCATCAAACTAAGTACCTTCCTTCAATTCTTACTACCATTCACTTTGTGAGTAGCAAAAATCTAATCATCTTTAAAACATTTCTCTCCCACACTTACTTAATAAACCCATAGAGAATGATTTTGGGGTTACAGCCTTTCCTGTGTTATGTACTCTATACCAATAAGAACTTCTCAACTGGTTTCAGAGACTGTGAAGAATTTACCCTTCCTCTACTTATACCATGGATTCCTAAGCAGACCAAGACGAAATTACTAGTCATATGGAAATTGGCAAAAATTCCAGGGATGTATCCCAATGTATGTGCTGTGCTTAGTCTCTCAGTTGTGTACAACTCTTTGCAACCCCATGGACTGCAGCCCGCCAGGCTCCTCTGTCCATGGGATTCTCCAGGCAAGAATACTGGAGTGGGTTGCAATGTCCTTCTCCAGGGGATCTTCACAACCCAGGGATCAAACCCAGGTCTTGTGCAGGGCAGACAGATTCTTTACTATCTGAGCCACCAGGCAAGCCCATTCCAATGTATGCTGCTGCTGCTGCTAAGTTACTTCAGTCGTGTGCAACTCCATGCGACTCCATAGATGGCAGCCCACCAGGCTCTCCCGTCCCTGGGATTCTCCAGGCAAGAACACTGGAGTGGGTTGCCATTTCCTTCTCCAATGCATGAAAGTGAAAAGTGAAAGTGAAGTTGCTCAGTCGTGTTTGACCCTCAGAGACCCCATGGACTGCAGCCCTCCAGGCTCCTCCGTCCATGGGATTTTCCAGGCAAGAGTACTGGAGTGGGGTGCCATTGCTGTTTATTAACCTGTTAATAACACTGCGTAAAAAAGATGAATGTTGGCAAAATAATGAACTTAATAATTTCATTGTGGAAACAAACTATTAACATACTTTATAAGAAAGTAAGATATATTTTACAAGAAAATAAGAAAATTTCATAAGAAATAAGATAACATCATTAAATTCTTTATTTTTTAATTACAAAATATTTTTTTTGGCTGCAACCATGTGGCATGCAGGATATTCTCTAACCAGGGATGGAATTTACTCCCCCTGTATTGGGAGCATGGAGTCTTAGCCACTGGACTACCATTGAAGTCCAACACATCATTAAATTCTAAGGGAGACACACCACTGCTGCTGCTGCTAAGTTGCTTCAGTTGTGTCCAACCCTGCGCGACCCCACAGACAGCAGCCTACCAGGCTCCGCCGTCCCTGGGATTCTCCAGGCAAGAACACTGGTTCCCAAAGCAGTGTACATTGAAATCACCAGAGGGCTGTGACAACACAGCCTGCAGGGCCCACTGTCAACTCTTATTGTCTAGGGGCAGGGGCGGGAGACGGAGACTCTGCTACTTCCAGTGCCCCATATGGAGTTCAAGGAGACACAACTGCTCACAGAACTGGCAGAACCTATCAGAGAAGGGAGAGCACGGCACTAACCTTAACCCGAGCGCAGGAGGCACCGCAGGCGGGAATGACAAGCGGCAGGGCCAGCCCAATGGGCTTGGTGACAGGTGGGAAGCCAGGTGGGGGGCTCCACCTACTGCCGGTGGTGAGCCGAGGACAAACCTGGACACACTGCTGCCAGGGATGTCCCCTCCGGCCCACGGGGTGTGCGCCCTGCTTGGCGGCCACCCGGCACCGACCCCTCACCTGCAGACAGCACGGCGAAGCAGCCCCAACCCACGAGTGCTTGCCACACACTCAAAGCACTTATCAGTTTCAGCTAAGTAAGAACTAGAGAGTGAGCTGAGCTGTACACAGTGCATGTCTTCCCCTCACAGGTGAGCGCTGGCGCTGAGAGTCCGGCGTGTTGCTCCGCCCACCCGCCTCGGCGATGCGCACGACAGACCTGCTGAATGAAAGGACAGACCTACTGAATGAAAGGGCGCCTGCGGCCAGCGCGTCTGAGCCAAGGTGCCGCGGGTCAGGCACACTGAACTCCTGGCTCCCTTTCTCGCCCTCTTTTGGACTCAGCGCCAAACCCGAAGCCAGCCATGCGTACTCTCCTCCCCCAGGCAGGCCACAGGTGCCTGGCACAGAGAAAGCACCCCAGACCCAAGTCCTGCAACTCCAAAAAAGGGGACGCAAAGGAGGAGGGAAGGCAGAAGACGCCAGTCCTCAAATCCCCAAGAGAGCTGCCTTCACAGGCAGCCTGGACAGACAATCCGGCCCCTCTTCCTATTCCGAAGGGCATGGAGTCAGTCCTGGGATGTCTGGAGAGCAGGAAAGGGCGATATGCCTGTTCCCATCTCCGGGGAGACAGCGCGGGGTCCCTCCCACCGACCACCTGACAGGAAGCGGGGAGGAGTACTGGGAATGAGCCCAGAAGAGCGGTCTGCGCGGAGCTTGGCACTCAGTGCTTCATACATTGTGGTCTAGGCCATGGACTGAAATGACAATGACAAAACCAGACCCTGTGAGATTTAGGGGGTTAAAAAAACAGGTTCTTTTCCTTAGTTAAGCTGAAGCTGAGACAATAAGAAAGTGGAAGTGTATTCAGCCGCAGCAGAGCTTTGGAATGGGAGAGGTCAAGAGTAGAGTCACCTACAGGAGGTGGCAGTGGAAGCCGGGAGGGTTAGGTTTTCTGTGGAGAAAGGAAGATGTGAAGAGGGGAGAAAGAATGAAAGAGGGAGGGAGGGAAAGTGAGAGACAGGCACTGAATCTTGAGACCCACACGGCAGGGATGAACCAAAGACACCTGAAGGAATGGAGAAGATGAAGTGAACCTAGGAGAGTGGACTGTTACGGAGACAGGGAAGGGGAGTTTCAAGGATGGTTCCTGCTGGTGTCTGACGTTACAGAGTCAAGGAGCAGAATCAGAGAAGACCAGGGCTGTGACCAAGACAAGTCATCATGACTTCAAGAGTCAGGTTTCAGGAGGTTTCAGTCGGTCTTGAGAAAACCAAGACCTCTCCAGGCACTGTTGGGATCCGGTTCTCCAAGTCAGAACATTGGGAGTTCCTGAGTCACTTATATTACTTCTAGAGCTAGGCAGATAAACTTCAACAAGTTGGAAACCTAGCCTATGCGTGCACACTCAATTGTGTCTGAATCTTCGAAACCCCATGGACTGTAGCCCGCCATGCTCCACCGTCCATGAGATTTGCCAGGCAAGAATACTGGAGTGGGTGGCCATGTCCTCCTCCAGGGGATCTTCCCAACCCAGGGATCAAACTTTCCAATGCAGGGAGTCTCCAGGATTGGAAAGCAGATTCTTTACCGCTGAGTCACCTGGGAAGCCCCAAACCTAGCCTACTCTTTTTCATTCAAAAGAGCCCCAAATACTGCAAGTCTATGTGATTCCTGTGAAGAGGCAGCTGCTTCATGCCAAGAGATCTCATTCTCTTCATCATTAGGTGCTCAAACTACTCCTCCTGCACTGACACGATGCATCATCTGGTAATTTCATTTTTTTTTTTAATTTTGGAAATTATATCTAGGTACTCACCAAGGGAGGTGGGGTGGGGGAGCAGCTGTGACAAGTTTAGAGAAAAGTTGCCCATCTGTGTGCAGGCTGGAGTGTGATCTGCAGGTAGAAGGCAAACGTCTACTTCTGTTCCACCAAAGCTTCACCGTCACCGTGCAGGCCCGCCCCCGCAGTGCTCAGGAGGATGGTTCAGGGCAGGATTCATCAAGGATGCTAAGGACCATATTGTACACCCAGCAGTTAAGAACATTGTGAAATGACAGCCAGAAAGGAGCAGGTGTCTGGAGACAGAGAAAGAGTGACTCCCCACACAAGCTGTAACCGAGCCAAATGCTTCAACTCCCAACCCAATTTAGCCACTTTCCCATCAGAAAAATCCGTAAGAGAAGAGACAGCTTTGTCAAAGGCTTAGTCAGTCAGACCCTGAGGGGTGCAGATTTCCGAGGCAGTTCCGAGGAATGATGAGAAAGCCCAGTGGTATATTTAGACTCCACTGGGAACAGCTTGGAGACAGATGACACCCTGATATGTCACAATTGTAATTTTTGTGGAAATAAAACCTGCTACCAAGTTTTATTTACCAAAACCTCTCACCTTAAAGGAAAAATAAATAGTAAAGTGCAAACACTCAAACAGTTACATACTGGGGGATGGGGGGATGGAAAAGGAAAGCCAGGATGGCCTGCATACTTCTCAAACCCAAGAGGAAAGCTCCAACTTTATGTGGCTTTCCAACAGTTTCCTGAGTGGAGTTCCACTTGGGAAGAGAGAGACAGTAAAAGATGGGAGTTGTTTCGAAGGACACAAGCTGTCCCGATGTGGCATAATCTATTACTCATATTTTTGCTGTGGGTTTTTTTTTTTTTTCTTTTTGTCTCTTATCAATGTAACTTTGAAAAGAACTAAAGATATCCCAATCTTGACTTCCTCCCTTAAAACATCCCTCTTGAGCTAAAGAGGGAAATATGACCCCCACTGGGCTTCCCTGGTGGCTCAGACAGTAAAGAATCTGCCTGCAATGTAGGAGACCCAGGTTCGATCCCTGGGGTGGGAAGATCCCCCAAAGAAGAGAATGGCTCCCCACTCCAGTGTTCCTGCCTGGAGAATTCCACGGACAGAGGAGCCTGGTGGGCTCTGTGGGGTTGCAGAATCAGACACGACTGAGCAACTAACACTTTACTTTTCATGTGACCCCCATTACATGATCACTTCTCTGCCTTTCTTCAGTGAAAATCCTAGAATTATTTCTCTTTCTCACCTCTTGGTAGAAATGGGAAACAGTTTAGGGTAGGAGATGTGTGGGAACAGTCAGGAGACTCAGCAGAAATACTGGAGACACCTGTACCTGACGGGGGTGGCTGGTATCACCCTGTCTTTGCCGGCTAATGCACCCTCGGACAGGGGAGCTTTTAGGATGGCTCTTTCTGCCCACTCCTTCCTTCCTCTTCAAATATAGCCACCTCCTCCCGCCACTGCCAATTTTCAAATCGGCACAATGATTAATGACCCAGACAAGAACTTAATTTCCTGTCCAGTAGTACAAGGCTGATTTCCAATAAAAAGAACTCACTCAAGACAACTATTTCCTCTCCGCAGCTTCTAATCTGGTATTCAATTGTGGGCATTCTTCCCTCACGGGTGTGAAAGCAGAATCAATTTTTGAACGTCCATTTGGTGAGTGTTCCAAAGAATCACTGAATGCTAACACTGGAAGGGATCTTAAACGCAATGTAATTCGACCTCCTCTTTTCTTGTGATTCAAGCAGGACTTGAGGGGAAGGCTTTGCTTTCCATCTTCTCTGTGCACTTGGTCAAGCAGCAAGTGAGAAGGGAATTACTATCATTAAAGCACACAGCTTGGGTCCTCACTGGTCTCATTATGGAGTTACCTTTAATGAAACAGTCCATTTTAAATTGGGAACTAATCACCATGGGAGAATATTTCTGCAATTATGGGCTCAGGCAAAACAAAACAAAACAAGTGTCAGTGAAGCCCTTCTGACAGAGCGGCACAGTTACCATGTTCAATTACCTCAGGCCTCCTTCAACACCCACAGCAGATGTAATGAGTTGTCCTGATTTGAACTACACTGTATCCATCGCTTGTCTTTATTTCTCAGAAATGCTTGAGCGCTGACTCCACTGCTTTCTGTGAAATGAATTCTGAAGAGCGGAGGTCCCTCCACAAACCACTAATGGCTGCATAATACAGCGCTTTCTTTAGATGCATGATTTCCCATCGACAATTCTAGTTACAACTCAGGAAATGCTTCCTGGGTTGATGCCTAAATTATCTGAAATTCACAAGGGAGGGATGCAAATGACAAGGGATGGGTTGGGCTGATGGTGGGTTGAGAGATGGCAGGGTGACCACAGTGGCAACAGAGCATGTTGTAAACTGTTCACATTAACACTGGACCAAGAGTGATGGACATGAGGTTAGAAGACCCCAGTGCAGCCCTCAGCTCTGCTTACTAGTTGTGTATGCTTGCCTGCTAGCTCCGCTGGTAAAGAATCCTCCTGCAATGCAGGAGACCCTGGTTCGATTCCTGGGTTGGGAAGATCCCCTGGAGAAGGGATAGGCTACCCACTCCAGTATTCTTGGGCTTCCCTGGTGGCTCAGATGGTAAAGAATCCGCATGCCATGTGGGAGACATAGGATTGACCCCTGGGTTGGGAAGATCCCTTGGAGGAGGGCATGGCGACCCACTCCAGTATTATTGCCTGGAGAATTGCTGTGGACAGAGGTGCCTGGCAGGCTACACTCTATGGGGTCCCAAAGAGTTGGACACGACTGAGCAACTAAGCACAGCATCCTTCCCCAAGTATTATTCTTTTCAAAGCTAGGTTGGAAAAGACTCTTGAGAGCTCCTTGGACTGCAAGGATATCAAACCAGTCAATCCTCAAGGAAATCAGTCCTGAATATTCATTGGAAGGACTGATGCTGAAGCTGCAGCTTTAATACTTTGGCCACCTGATGTGAAGAACTGATTCATTGGAAAAGACTCTGATGCTGGGAAAGACTGAAGGCAGGAGGAGAAGGGGACGACAGAAGATGAGATGGTTGGATGGCATCACTGACTCAACGGTCATGAGTTTGAGCAAGCTTCAGGAGTTGATGAACAGAGAAGCCTGGAGTGCTGCAGTCCACGGGGTCACAAAGAGTCAGACATGACTGAGTGACTGAACTAATACTACTTCCTTACCTGTAAACAAGCAATAATTAAGAACTTCTGGAATGTCCTATGAATCCTATTAGATACAATGCATGAAAAAAAATCAATCACACAGCACCTACCAAATACTGGTGCTCTACAAATGCTTCTTGAATTAAATATCTTAATCCCCTGACAATATACTTTTTTTTTAAATTGAAACATATTGATTGCCATCAACAATGCAAACATGGGGATTTTTAGTATTTCATTATTTAAGTTAGCATATAGCAACCATTGGAGAAGGCAATGGCACCC
This sequence comes from Bos javanicus, assembly GCF_032452875.1. Lineage (NCBI taxonomy): Eukaryota > Metazoa > Chordata > Mammalia > Artiodactyla > Bovidae > Bos > Bos javanicus. Next base: position 24,897,587 of record NC_083891.1, on the reverse strand, counting down.
CACTCCAGTACTCTTGCCTGGAAAATCCCATGGATGGAGGAGCCTGGTAGGCTGCAGTCCATGGGGTCTCTGAGGGTCAGACACGACTGAGCAACTTCACTTTCACTTTTCACTTTCATGCATTGGAGAAGGAAATGGCAACCCACTCCAGTGTTCTTGCCTGGAGAATCCCAGGGACAGGGGAGCCTGGTGGCTGCCGTCTATGGGGTCAAACAGAGTCGGACATGACTGAAGTGACTTAGCATAGCATAGCAACCATAGGATTCAACAAGCCAAATTTCCATTGGCTCTGACTTACCCCCCAGTCAAATGCTCTGCTGAACTAAAATTCAAATATGGGTCATAAACGGTCATAGAACTTAATGACATCAATCTGAACACTGTAATGAGATGAAGCTGAAGGCCAGAAAAAGCCTGGGCTTCAGACCAGAACTTGACTTGACCAGCAGCAAGACCTTGGAGAGACTCTTTAACTTCCCTGAAACTTCATCTATAAAGTGAGAATCCTACCAGCGACTTTGCAGATTAAGAGGATTAAATAATATTAGCAGATGAAGGTAACACAGCGGGCTAGAATCAGTCCCCTGACTGAGAGCAAGTGACTGAAAATGGTAATTGCTAAAAATATGCAGTCCAGGGGTCTTTAGATGAATGTTACCTTTGTTTCCACCTATTTTACAAGACAAGTACTGCACAGCTTTGTCACGAAAATCCATAATCTAAGAAGTTCAAAACTATAAACTATTAAATGTCGTCTCTCTACTCCATGCAAAGATACATTATGCTTTTGTATTGTCTCTGGGAAATCCATCCCTGGAAAACATATGTTTTATTTTTAATGGCTTGTTCTTAGCTCCAAAAGATGCCAGAATAGGGACTAACAAAGCCACATGCAATTTTGTTGTGCAAGACCAAATGAAACCAAGGCAGATGATGTTCACAGCAAAACTTTGTGAAAACTTACAGTATGTATGTAAGTACAGCCAATGAACACACATTTTGCACTACAATTTAGTATCTGCTATATAAGCTTGAAAGTGGTAACACAAAAATTCTGTAGCCCTGTGTGCTACGGCTCAACTCATCCACTTACGCGTGCCTGAGGACAACTGCTTCCCACCTACATTAGTCATCGGAAAGAAGGACAAGCTTCACTTTCATGACCTTTGAGATCCAGATGATCTAATGTAGAAAGTTACCTTTTCAAAACTGAAGTCTTCACCACACTTAATCCGATAATGAGTAGGGATATGAACCTTCCGAATGGCCAAGAGCTGGAGAGCCAGAAGATACTTCCAAGGGTCACAGGATGTCTTAGCAGGAGATTATTTTCTATTGAAAACTCGGTTTGTGCCCCATCCTTTCCCAGCCTAAAATTAGTGGGTGGTTTGCTCAATCATCACTCAAAGAACTCTCTCAAGTTGGACAGCACTTCTCCCTTAGCTGGCTCTCTTGGAGACAGTATTTTGAATTTCCTTGGTTGAATGCAAAACACATTAGCTAACTAACCAAACAAAGTGGAAGGAGGCATAACATGGGATCCAAACCTGGCAGACGCGATGACTGTGAAAACACTCTTAAATGCTATGGGGCAGGAGGGAGGGTGACCCAGAGAGTGAAGGAGGTGGTTTCTTTAGCGTTTCCATATTTATTTGTCCATAAATATAGTCATCCATAATGCCGAACTAGAAAGGAATGGACGGCAAACCTGAATTCCTCTGACATGAAATAGCCCAGAGGGATCAAGGCAACCCCAGAGGGATCAAGGCAAGCCCATAATCTGGTAAAGTTTTTATTTCTCCTATCCTGAATTCAGGTAGGAGCTCTGTAAATATTCATTCTCATGTTCATTCATACTCTCTCTCACACTCCCTCCCTCTTCTTTTAGAAATAAAATGTTATGGGACAAGAGGTTAGGAAGAGACAAGAAAGGCTTGATTTAAAATGAGAAGACCTAGGTTCAACCCAGCCATTTAATGGCCAGAAATCTGGTATGAAACCTAATACTGGAGCCTCAGTTTCCTCATCTGTAAAATGGGAAATAAACCATGAAATGTTGATTTCTGAGTGTGAAGGCATGCACTTCCCTTTTGAAAGGCAATGCAAACTACAAAACCAAACAAGGAAGCCATGATGCTTAAATACCTCTAAGGCGACAGCAAAGCTCCTGAACTTTATGTAAGTAATAAAGACCTCTGTTTCTTTAAAGCCCTCAACACTGTGAATGTTTTGGCTACTTTACATACAAGCTGTAGATGATCAAACTGTCTTTTATAGATCTGCAGCCCTTCAGAGCTTCTCTGGAGCAGGCTAATGGCACAATTAAGGGCAGCCTACTGAGTGTGATGGTTAATTGTGTGTGTGTCAACTTGGCTCAGTCATGGCTCCCAGATGTTAGGTCAAACACTATTCTAGAAATTTCTGTGAAGGTGTTTTTGGGGGATTGGATTGACATTTAAATGAAAAGACTGAGCAAAGCAGACTGCCCTCTATAATGTGGTTGGGGCTCATCCAATCAACTGAAGGCCTTGAGAAATTAGACTCAGGTTCCCTGAGGAAGGGGGGGCTTTTGCCAACAAACTGCCTTTAGAATTAAACTGCAACTCTTCCCTAGGTCTCTTGCCTGCAGATTGTGCCTTGCCAACAACCAATCTCTTTCTATTTCATACATACACCCCCCCGCCCCAATCCTATTGGTTCTGTTTCTCTGGAGAAGCCTGAATACCATACTGGGTTTCACTCTTAATTTTATTTAACACTAAATCATGAAAATTTATTATGTCCTTCGTGTCCATACAAGTTGCTGATGTGCCTGCTAGTGCTGTAGCCCATGATGAATGGCTGAAGAAGCATACCTACTATGAGTCCTGCATACCTACTATGTGATAACATTGTCCTAGTGCTGCAAGGAGAGCTCACGGGGCAGGACTCACATTTCTGTTTGTTAAGAGTTTCTCTGCAGGCCCCTAAGAAAAACTACTGAAATAAAAAAATGCTTGAGTGGCTATCTTTAGGGGCACATAAAATTTGTATCTATAGCCCAAGTTGGCATGTTCTAAGCAATTGTATAATTTGGGCAAAACAGGCAGAAGGACCGGGATCCCTGTAGACTGAAATATCTTTACAGAAGACAACGGGCTTGGGCTGAGCCTGCGGGAATGGCTGCTGCGTGGACCACCCACCCACACCTTCAGCATCCACACCCACATCTCCTAAATCTCTCTGTGCCTCCTGAGCCCATTCTACTTTAAGCCTCCACTGGACAATTCCTCAAGGGTGCCTCATATGCATTTAACATACCTAAGTCCCATTTCATAGTACTTCTCTCTAAATCTGATCTTTACCTGTTGTTTCTTAACTTCTCAAAAGAAAGTCATAATCCACAAAGTAAATACGAGCCAGGAACCTGTAAGTTGTCTTCATCACCCCAACACAGCCCCCCTCATCCTCCCCATCACATAGTATCAGTCCTTCCATCCAAATATTTCTCGAAGTTGCTTCTTCTGCTCCATCCCTGCTGTCTAAGTTCTGAGCATCAACAACTTTCATCTCTGAATTGAATTACAGTCTGGCTCCGTATTCCACTCACCCATCCACCTCCCTGGTGTTAGAATGACCGCTTGAAAATGTAACCTAATCCTATAATCAAGGCCCTGGCTGAAATCCTTCCCCAGCTTCCCCAAGATCTGGATACAACTCAAAACCTTGCCAGAAATGACAATGTCCTTCCAAACACAGCAGCGCCCCCTCCTCCCCAGGTCCTCACAGAGCCTAGGGGCTCCCCACACAGGCCTGGTGGTTCCGTGGAACACACTTTTCCGTCTCAGTTTGTCAAATGCTGTGCTAGGCACTCGAGATGGAATGGGGAGTGACGCGAACAGTCTTAGCCTCTGAGAGGTTCTCATCAAGGGACAGAGTGTCAGGTACTAAGCAATCACTCAACGAAATATGTAGTTACAACTTGGATAAATGCTGCTTTGAGCAAAAAAGTTCTATAAGGTCAAGAGTATCTGGCCTTGTCTAAGGGGCCAATGAAAGGGCTTCATGAGAAAGCACTCTGACCTGAGACCTGAAAGACGAGCAGAGGTCAGGCTGCAGGAAATGAGCAGACTAGGGTGCTGGGAGTCCAGCAGAGCAAAGGAAAGGAAAGTAGCATAAGATGAAGTTTCTAATAGGCGAGGGCTTGTCACACAGTGCCTGGCAGCAGTAATAAGAACTGCCCTCTGATATCTTTGGATCTCTTTTTCCCCTTTTCTTAAAAACTTTTTTCTAAACTTATATGCTGTGAAAGTAAAGCATATTTATTATAGCAACTCAACAGTAGAGAGGAAAATTAACTGTTAATTAATAGGAAATTAACTATTAATGTATGGTACTTACTAGATGCTAGGCACCTTCCAAATGCTTTCATGCTACTATTAACCAGATAATACAAAGAAGTTTAAGTGGGGTTTCCCTGGTGGCTCAGATGGCAGAGAATCCACCTGCAATGCGGGAGACCCAGGTTTAATCCTTGGCTTGGGAAGATCCCCTGGAGAAGGAACTGCTACCCACTCCAGTATTCTTGCTGCCCAAGGCCATGGAGCTAGTAAGTACGTGCTGGACATGGATCCAAGTAGTCTAGTCCTAGAGTCAGGCTCTTAGTCACCATGCTAAGGCCACAAATGGGGCCTGCCTCCAACCTTACACCCTTAAGGACTGATGTAAAGTGTTTTACTCTGTGCTCAAATACTTAAAATCAAGTAGATTACAAGAGAACTGACATATATTGAAATTATTTTCCTACAAAAGGGAAATTTTAGCATTCACTTTAAGTACAACCAGAAGCCACTTGAATTTGTTTATCACGGGAGTAAGGTGATCAAATCTGCACAGGGGACCCTTGAACAACACAAGTCTGAACTACATGCACCTACTATTACACAGTTTTTTTCCCCAATAAATACTTATTGTAGCATCCACAGTTGCTTGAACCTGCAAAACATTAGATACAAAAGGGCTGACTGTAAAGTTATACAGTGGATTCTCCACTCTGGATGGTTGGGGCCCTTAACCTCAGCAGTATTTTAAAGTTTCTCATACTCTGGGTCCAGAATGGAGAAAAGGGGTGGGGTGGGGCAGGGACAGGCAGAGGGAAGAAGTAACTTGTTAGGGCCTACTGCAATCCTTGAGCATACAAGACCACATTTTCTTTATCCATTCATCTGTCAATGGACATTTAGGTTGTTTTGGAAACATACCCAGAAGTTAGACTGTTAGATCAAAAGGTAGTTCTATTTGTAAGTTTTTGAGGAATCTCCATACTGTTTCCCATACCAGCTGTACCATTCTGCATTCCCCTCAATATTGTGTTGTTATTGTTCAGTTGCCTTGTGTTCAACTCTTTGCAATCAAAATTGTGTCCAACTCTTAAGACCACACGGACTGTATGTAGCCCACGAGGTTACAGATAGTCCTACACGATCTTGTGGAGCTTGCTCAAATTCATGTCCTTTGAGTTGGTGATTCTTTCTAGCCATCTCATCCTCTGACGCACCCTTCTCCTTTTGCCTTCGATCTTTTCCAGCATCAGGGTACCAATATTGTACAAGGTTCCAATTTATCCACATCCTCACCAATACTTCATTATTTTCCTAAGAACAGCAATTCTAGCAGGTATGAGGTGATTTCTTATTGTGGTTTTGATTTGTGTGTTTCTCTAAAGATGAAATGGACATCTGAACTACCTCTCAAGTGACACTGAGTATCTTCTCATATACTGTTGGACGTTTATATCTGTTCTTTGGAGAAATGCCTATTCAAGTCTTTAGCTCATTTTAAAATCAGGTTTTTTTTTTTTGTTGCTATGGAGTCACAGGAGTTCCTTATCCTTCACATATTTTGGAAATTATCTATTTTTGCCTTTGTTGACTGTCCTTTTTGTGTCATTATCAGTGAAGTCATTCCAAGACCAATGTCCAGAGGCTCTTCCTCTATGTTTTTTCTAGGAATTTTACAGTTTCAGGTCTTATGTTTAAGTCTTTAATCCATTTTGAGTTGAATTTAGTGTATAGTGTCATATAAGGGCCCAATTCCACTTATTTGCATGTGGATAGCTAGTTTTCCCAGCACCATGTATTGAAGAAACGATCCTTTCCTATTGTGCACTGTTAGCACTCTTGTAAAAGGTCAATTGACCGTATATGCATGGGTTTATTTCCAGGCTCTCTATTGTGTACCATTGGTTTGTATGTCTGTCTTTATGCAAATACCATACTGTTTTAATTACCGTAGCCTCGTAACATATTTTGAAATCAGAAACTGTGATGCCTCCGGCTTTGTTCTTCCTTTTCAGGCTGATTTGGCTTTGCATGGTCCTTTGCAGTTCCATGTAAATTTTAGAATTGTTCACAAGAGCACTTTAAGACAAGCTGACTAAAACGAAACCAAACCTATACTTCATATAATCAATTTTGTATCTTCCAGATTATTACATATTTTAGTGTAACATATTACCATTTGCCTAACAAGCATTTTGGGCTCCCTTGGTGGCTTATCAGTAAAGAATCCACCTGCAATGTGGGGGATTGCAGGTTCGATCCTTGGGCTGGGAAGATCCCCTGGAGAAGGAAATGACAACCGATTCCAGTACTCTTGCCTGGGAAATGGCATGAACAGAGAAGTCTGGTGGGCTAGTCCATGGAGTCACAAAACAGTCGGACATGACTGGTTGACTAAACAACAAGTACCTACTATTCACAGGAAATAGTGGTTGCCATCTTTAGCACTGTCTAGAGCCATTTAACTTCTATGCAGAGTACATCATGAGAAACGCTGGGCTGGAAGAAGCACAAGCTGGAATCAAGACTGTTGGGAGAAATATCAACAACCTCAGATATACAGATGACACCACCCTTATGGCAGAAAGTGAAGAGGAACTAAAAAGTCTCTTGATGAAAGTGAACAGGGAGAGTGAAAAAGTTGGCTTAAAGGTCAACATTCAGAAAACGAAGATCATGGCATCTGGTCCCATCAATTCATGGGAAATAGATGAGGAAACAGTAGAAACAGTGTCAGACTTTATCTTTTTGGGCTCCAAAATCACTGCAGATGGTGACTGCAGTCATGAAATTAAAAGATACTTACTCCTTGGAAGAAAAGTTACGACCAACCTAGATAGCATATTGAAAAGCAGAGACCTTACTTTGCCAACAAAGGTGCATCTAGTCAAGGCTATGGTTTTTCCTGTGGTCATGTATGGATGTGAGAGTTGGACTGTGAAGAAAGCTGAGCACCGAAGAATTGATGCTTTTGAACTGTGGTGTTGGAGAAGACTCTTGAGAGTCCCTTGGACTGCAAGGATATCCAAGCAGTCCATTCTGAAGGAGATCAGCCCTGGGATTTCTTTGGAGGGAATGATGCTAAAGCTGAAACTCCAGTACTTTGGCCACCTCATGCGAAGAGTTGACTCATTGGAAAAGACTCTGATGCTGGGAGGGATTGGGGGCAGGAGGAGAAGGCGATGACAGAGGATGAGATGGCTGGCTGGCATCACCGACTCGATGGATGTGAGTTTGAGTGAACTCCGGGAGATGGTGATGGAGAGGGAGGCCTGGTGTGCTGCAATTCATGGGGTCGCAAAGAGTCGGACACGACTGAGCTGAACTGAACTGAGAGCCATTTGAGCAGTCAGAAAGCACATGTATGTGTCAGCAGGCCAGCACTTCCCGGCCGCCTGCTGAGGGCAGCAGTCCCGGATCTCCATAGGCACCTCCCACTCCTAGCTCTTCTGCCCCATGCCTGAATACACAGGACCAGTGCCTGGTTCCCTTCCATCCCAAGCACTGGGGTGGGGCTGGGCAGGGGTGGGGATGGCACAGTGTGACCCCCTCCTGGTCACACCGGCAATCTTTGTATCATATTCTTTTTCTGTCAAGGCTCAGATCTCCAGGGGCCTTTGTGCAGCCTACTCAGGTCTTCTCACATCCTACTCAGGAGGAAGTCTTGGAAATGCCCAGCTTGGTAAGTGGTATTAATACCACCTCTGCATTATATCCAAACAACTGTGCTGCCTCCCTGATCCACCTCCACACCCCAACGGTCAGCCTGTTTCTTTGGGACAGGACCTCTTTTTGGACCCAGATGTCAAACTGAACTTTGATTGAAAAGGCTACATTCTTATTGAAACCTGGTCTTGTACTGCTAGCTTTCTCATAGAAATTATCAATAATTATACTAAGTGGGGAAAAAAGTAAATACTATGCTGAATAAACAGCAATTTACTACATATAGAAATACCTAATTACTTGAATAATTTTGGGGAAATTAAACAATGTGGGTAAAAAATTAAACAGGGATTTCTGATACAAAAATACTTTTAAAATAAAACATTACTAGATGATAAAACACATACATATGCTTGTCCATAAATCTGTAATAATGAAGTAACAGATTAGAAAGCTAGTGAACAGCCTACAATAAAAGTCTATAGTCTATAGCAAACTAGATAAGTAAAATGTATGAGCAAATCAAACACAGTCAACCCAGTATAGACTAATTATAAAGTCACGGGATTTGGACAAGGTTAAAATGAGAATGATTAAATGAAATGACTGTGTACCAGGAGACCACTGTTAGGAATCCAGTATTACTAACACAACATGGGAAATCCTCTCCAGCAATCATACTTAATCTCATTTAATTGTTGAAATCTAAATCAATATGAAATTTGGCAAAATTTTCAATTGCTAATTAGAAATGTCATTCAATGATAAATCAGTAGAATAAAAAATTATGACATAAAAAAGATAACTTGTATATTCATGGCTCAGTCATGTCTGACTCTTTGCAATCCCACGGACTGTAGCCTATCAGGCGCCTCTGTCCATGGGATTCTCCAGGCAAGAATATTGGAGTGGGGAGCCATCCCTTTCTCCAGGGGATCTTCCCAACCCAGGGATCGAACCCAGGTCTCCTGCATTGCAGGCAAATTCTTTACTGCCTGAGCCAAAAAGATAAAGGACAAAATAATTCTATTTCAGTCAATACTGAGTTCTTCCAGTAGACTAAGGAAAAAAAAAAAGGAAAACCTTTTGGAAAATTTCTCACTACAATCTTGATAAGGTAATGCTCATTTGGTAAAATTGGCAATGAGCACAGGAAATGGAATCTGACCCCATCACTTCATGGCAAACAGAAGGGGAAAAAGTGGAAGCAGAGACAGATATTACTTTCTTGGGCTCCAAAACCACTGTGGATGGTGCATGCAGCCATGAAATTAAAAGACACTTGCAACTTGGAAGGAAAGCTATGACAAACCTAGTTCAGTTCAGTTGCCCAGTCATGTCCAACTCTTTGTGACCCCATGGACTGCAGCACGCCAGGCCTCCCTGTCCATCACCAACTCCAGGAGCTTGCTCAAACTCATGTCCATTGAGTTGGTGATGCCATCCAATCATCTCATCCTCTGTCGTCCCCTTCTCCTCCTGACATCAAGCTCTTCCAGCATCAGGGTCTTTTCCATTGAGTCAGCTCTTCACATCAGGTGGCCAAAGTATTGGAGTTTCAGTTTCAGCATCAGTCCTTCCAATGAATATTCAGGACTGATTTCCTTTAGGATTGACTGGCTGGATCTCCTTGCAGTCCAAGGGGCTCTCAAGCGTCTTCTCCAACACTATAGTTCAAAAGCATCAATTCTTCAGCGCTCAGCTTTCTTTATGGTCCAACTCTCACAACCATATATGACTACTGGAAAAACCATAGCTTTTACTAGGCGGACCTTTGTTGGCAAAGTAATGTCTTTGTTTTTTAGCTATCTAGGATGGTCATAGCTTTTTTTCCAAGGAACAAGCATCTTTTAATTTCATGGCTGCAGTCACCATCTGCAGTGATTTTGGAGCCCACCCCAAAAATAAAGTCTCTCACTGTTTCCAATGACAAACCTAGACAGCATATTAAAAAGCAGAGACATCACTTCGCTGACAAAGGTCCATATATAGTCAAAGCTATGGTTTTTCTAGTAGTCATGTACAGATGTGAGAGTTGGACCATAAAGAAGCCTGAGTGCCAAAGAATCACTGTGCTGGAGAAGACTCTTTATAGTCCCTTGGACTTCAAGGAGATCAAACCAGTCAATCCTAAAGGAAATAACACTGAATGTTCATTAGAAGGACTGATGCTAAAGCCCCAATACTTTGGCCACCTGATGTGAAGAGCTGACTCACTGAAAAAGACCATGATGCTGAGAAAGACTGAAGGCAGGAGGAGAAGGGAGTGGCAGAGGATGAGATGATCAGATAGCATCACTGACTCAATGTACATGAATTTGAGCAAACTTTAGGAGATAGTAGAGGGCACAAGAGGCTGGTGTGCTACCATTCATAGGGTTGCAAAGAGTTGCACACGACTAAGCAACAGAGCATGAGCAGTAGCACAGGAAGCAGCTAAGCCAAGTGAGTACAGAATTTTAAATATAATGATAGATCGGGGTCCCCTTATGGAAAATAAAATCTTTTACCTTAATTGGCTTAAATCTACCAAAGCACTCCCAATACAATTGGACCATCATTTTATGAGAATTCTCTTAAGTATTCTGCATATGTTTCATCAATAATAGAGCAAATCCTCTTATAAAGTGATAGACATCGTTAAAGATAACTTAGTATTTTGAAAATGTATCCAAGCCCTGGTTGATGGTTCTTCTATTTCAGATCACATACAAAAATAATATTCCAACACACCCAGAGGGTTTGGGCTGTCCTTTGGGGTCAAGAGAACAAATGGTTTACTGTGCTGCTTATATTAAGTGCATTAATGTTATGGGAATCAGGGAAATGATTGACTTATTTCTCCCTGGTTGTGTTTCACATGTTGAAAAGTGAAGAGACGTGGAGTCACTGGATTTTGGAGAACTTCACAGGATCTGATTCAAGAACTTTCACCAAGGTTTCCCGAACACAAACTTAACATTAGAAGAATGTTTATAAAGCAGAGTTGAACTGCAGGGAAGAACATGCCTTGCAGAAGGTGGCAGGTCTGAAAAGAACTTCCCGCAAAAGGGAAGGAGGTTGTCACCAGGGTTAAAGAGAAGGCAGGAGACAGGATCGGCACCATCTCCGTTCAGTTCAACCTGGTCAGCTTTGTTCACACGACATTTCTGTTTGGAAAGAGAATCTGGATATAAAATCTGATATAAACCCTCGCTAGGAGAGCCAGGTTTAAGGCCTTTCAGGGCTGTAACTATGCATACATTGTGTCCTCAGATTGTTAGTAGTGTGCGTACAATTAAAAAAAAAAAAAAAAGAAATGACCTTAAGACCATTAAAGATGAAAAGAAATCACTGAGAGAATAAGAGATTAAAGTGTAGTAGCAAAAAACTACATTAAAAACAACCAGCCGAAACGCACAGTGCAAGTCTGGCCCATGGAAAGCAGTGCTCTGCAGCCAAGGACTAGCGTCCTATCCTTGCGGAGCCAGACCTTCTCAGGACTCCAGGTGGCTGCCTGTGAACAAGAGAAACCGAGGAGAGCTCTTATTAGAAACAAGGAGACAAGAGAAGTATGAAATGGAACCAAGTGGAGAAAAGCAATCTTTCAAAAGTGAATGGAGGCAATTGCCCTCCCTCTCAGTCATCAGTCGTGTGACCCCATGGACTGCAGCCCACCAGGTTCCTCTGTCCAAGAATACAGAAGTGGTAGCTATTCCCTCTCTAGGGGATCTTCCTGACCCAGGGCTCAAACCTACATTTCTTGGGTTCTCTACCACTACCGCCACCTGGGAAGCCCCTGGAGTCAACTTGTACTCAACTGGATAACAGAGGATGAGTCTGGGTCCATTTGAAGAGATTTCTGGAAGAAAAGGACTCTTCTTTAGGAAATGCCATAGGATGCAGAAAACAAACAACTTCTTTAATTAAAATCACAGGAAAGGACCAAATTGATGCCAATTAAAAATATTTATGTATTTTGTATTTTTTTGGTATGTATTTGTATTTTGTGCAATGGCTGTAAGTGGGAATAAGGACTATAACAGGGTTTATGAGACAGTTTCAGTCCCTAGAGACACAATGGTGATCTTGAAAACAGCACAACAAAATCTGGGGCCAGCAGATACTAGTCCTGGTACTCTTTTCAGGCCAGGCTACTATCTTTTTAATTTGAAGACCTTGATGATATTCCATTATATAAACATGCATTAAGCAATTCACTAATTGTGATCTGTCACTGTCATGAATTACTTTCTGGGAAAGGTAGGACCTGGAAGCCTGCCCCGGTGGAACTTCCTTTCTAAGCTCTGTAAATTTACTCTTGACATTCCAGAGAACGTGATGAGGAGTTCTAAGACAGGAAGGAAACACTGGTTGAGGCCTCCTTGCTAATTTGAAAACTACTTTTGGAATCTGCAATTATTTCTTAAAATAGAGATTTAAAAATCTCTGAATTCAAACTAGATTTTAATTTGCCTAGTTTAAACTTTTGTAGAAAGCCATAAGGAACTACTCTAGAAATTATCAAAAGGATACATTAGGCCACTCAATGAGAAAGGCAGAGGGCCAGGGTTCTGCCTGTGATTAACAATACTTGTCTTCGATTTGGCAAGGGGATCTGTCTCAAAAAGTTTCATTATTCTGGATGAATCAAAACTGGGTGAGTACAAGAAAACTATGTTTCACATCATCATAAGAGAAGTGAAAAGCAGGCAACATGCAACCTCAGCCTACAAAGTCAACCAGAGCTCAATACGAACATGAATATTAAAGGAAAACCCCCTTTCCACTTAGTAAATACGTAATTTACCAACTCAAATAAGAGGATATAAAAAGGATCAAATATATTCATACTATAAATAACTATTAACCGGTATTTTATTTTTTAGGCTAATTAGGTCATTAATGAACACTAAGAAATCCATGTAAACATCATCTGTTTGGTGTTTACAGAGATTTCTGTCCAAGGACAAATATATTTCACAGATTTTATCAAGTTTAGTCCATTTCCTAACATGTAAACTGTCCAGAATGTAGTAGATATAAAATAGAACAGACTTTATTTTAAATGTGTGTTCTCTGAGAGTTCATAAAACTAAATTCACACACCCTTTAAATACTGGAAGAACTAAACTTTTCAGGGTCCTCATAACTTCTCCATAGAGTTTAACAGGACAGGTATATAAAAAAGTTAAACTACTCACTTCAAATGCAGTTATTTCTCTAAATAATTTTCAAAAATTGTCAGGTTTTTCTAATGTTTATGGCTTACTGGCCAAAATCACTTATTAAAAAACTAGAAATAACCATCTATAACATAGTGATTTCCAATCAGTTAGCGAAGAACTAAGAAGTACTGTAAGATGTCAAGTAATTCTGTACACTGAGTAATATCTACTATGGATGTGCTCAGTTGCAACCGACTCTTGGCAAACCCCATGAACTATAGCCTGCCAGGCTCGTCTGTCCATGGGATTCTCTAGCAAGCATACTGCAGTGGTTTGCCATGCCCTCCTCCAGGGGACCTTCCCAACCCAGGAATCGAACCCTCCTCTCTTATGTCTCCTGCGTTGGCAAGTGGGTTCTTCACTACTAGAGCCACCTGGGAAGCCCAAATGATGTCTATTATACTGTAGCTCAGTTGGTAAAGAATCTGCCTGCAGTGCAGGAAACCCGGGTTCAATCCCTGGGTTGGGAAGATCCCCTGGAGAAGGAAACGGCAACCTACTCCAGTATCCTTGCCTGGAAAATCCCATGGACAGAGGAGCCTGGTGGGCTGCGGTCCATGGGGTCGCAAAGAGTCAGGCACGACTGAGCGACTAACACTTATTCACTATGCCTTTCTAAATACAGGTAGAAGCCATTGTTATTTACAAAAGTTTGAAAAATCAATAAATATATTGAAATACATATAATTAATTATAATATGAGATAAACAGTTGCCGAATGAGGGAATACTAAATTGATGCAATTTCAACTGACTTAGACAGGCAAGTCTTACTGGTTTTACCACCTGATAAACGTCTGGTCATTCTGTATTTTCTTAACCAACAAATACAGAATGGATCATGGGTGTGTAAACTGTCATGCTGTTAAAAACGGATTCTTGATTTTGAAAAGGTAGCATGAAGTACTGAAAATAAGGCATGCTTTTTTAATCCAACCCTGAAACTTCAATGAGCTCTAAAAGGACATTTGCTCGAGTCCAGGGACTGTGGAACACAGCATGAGAAATGTGAACATTCTTGGTAAACCGACATCATCATGACAACTTTGGCAGGGCTCCAAGTGTCTGAAGCGAAACCGAGTCTTGTTTATGAAGCGGACAGAGAAAACTTGGGCTTTCTGATTTACACCTTGGCAACCAGTAGAGATAGTTAAAAGAAAGGGAACGCTTTTTATGTACAGTAACTGACAAGTTTCAGTGAAGAAATGGGAAAAGGAGAAAAGAAAGCTATTTGGAAAGTTTAAAACTACCCCCCCCCCCACTCCCCGCCTTTCAGAATGAGTCATTCAGAGTCTCTTTCCTCTCTAAATATACATACACACGGAGATTTAAAAAAAGCCTATTTATGAAAGTAATATAACCACTTCACAATTTGGAAAGTAAGAATAAAATAACCCATAAGAGTCCAAACTCAATAGAACTACCCTGATTAGGATTTTTGGCTAATATTAGCACATTCTTGCCCCAAATGTTTTAAAAACAGAGTCAGGGTCTTTATGATATTAAATATGGACCCAAAGACATTTAAATTTGGTATAAGGAAAAAAAAAAACACATTTCTACTCAAACTTGTGGATGTCAATATTTCTGGTGATATATGAGGTCTAGCTGTTACTGCTTCAAACTAAAGATAAGATTCTTTTTAAGAAACATAAAAAGAGTTTTTAAATGCAGTTTTAAAAATAGCTTTTACATGTCAAGTCAACTCTTATAATGTTGCAAATTATTTCTTAAAGTTCTTATTCAGATATTTGTTCTCTATTTTAGCAAACTATAAATTGAAGAATTTTCATTTCTACTTCATACAATAAAAATAATGTGAGTTAAAAAAAAAAAATCAAAGTTCATACTGTGGAAACAAACCAAGTGATGGCCTTCTTGTTTCAAAACACATGAATTCCACTGGTCAAGGTTTTACATTTCTGTTCCACATTAAGTTTTATGGCCTATCGGGGATGTAGAGTACCATGTTTCAATAAAATTGCAATTTAGTAGCTAAGTTCCTACTTTTTGATAAATGTACTTTGTTTTTCAATGGTATATACCATTTTTTAACTGGAAAGAGAACAAACATTAGCAAAACAGTTTGCGAGAGAAAGCTGATATGAACATTCTTCTAGGAACTTGTATCTTAATTTCTTAGTCTGTTAGTTGAACTTCAGGTTCAACTTTAAATTTTATAGTGCACTGTTATATTTCCTTACATCACTAAAAAAAAAAAAAAAGAGTTGAAGGTTATCAATGATGCTATTTTAATATAACTAGGAAGTAATTTTCATTCAATTGCATTGAACTAGAAAGAATACTTTGGCACCATATGAAATGTGTTTGGGTGTCTTTTAATCGCAATTCTATATTTATTTTTTGGCTCTCCAATGGTTTTAAAAGGTTATCTTTAGATTTATTACTCACTAATCTGACCAAATTTATCAGTAGAGAGAACTTATGTAAAAGTATTGATGCAAGCAGGAAAACAACAATTACAGTTCTTGGCCCTAATTTAACTCAGACATAAATAATACATTAATAAAGGTTCAGACATTCTCCATGAAAAGCTTTATAGTGGGGATCAAGGACACAAGTTTCACACAGTTTAATCAAGTTCATGAACATATGCTTCATGTGGCTCAGTGGGTAAAGAATCTGCTTGCAATGGAGGAGACCTGGGTTCGATCCCTGGGTTGGGAAGATCCCCCTGGAGAAGGGAAAGGCTACCCACTCCAGTATTCTGGCCCCAGGGAATTCCATGGACAGATAAGCTTGGCAGGCTACAGTCCATGGGGTGGAGAAGATTTGGACACGAGTAAGTGACTTTCACTTTCAACCAAGAGAAGTGTGGAGGAAGGTAGTTCAAAACGATGACCTTAAAATTCGATGTCCTGGAAACCTGATTAATAAACATTCTGAGTAATATCCTGAAAAAATGAAAATGTAAGTATTTCTAAAGCCATACCTTTTTTTGTTCAGGCCTCTTACTTGAACAGAAAACATCACTAACCTAAAAAAAAGAACCAAATTTTGCTCGGCATGACTTGATACCACAGTTCAATTCTGACCGGCTACCCTACATTAAAATTCTCAGTACATTCTTTGAAAAGATGGATTAAAATATTAGTTTTCATGCCATAAAGAAATGCCTGTGAAAGGGAATCTTTTCTTCAGTGTAGGTACACAGCTGTTGACATGTAGATTTAAGGAATTCTGTGTGTCTGAAATATGTGTTTTTTCTGTACAAATGTATTATGTCTAAAATGCCCAAATTTAAAGGGAAAAATACTGTAAATTAAAAAGATTAAAATGTGCTTTTAGAGCTAAAAATTCTCAATGTTTAAAGAAAAATGAACAACCCTTTCTTCTCTTTCAACCCCTACCGCAAACAAAGCCCTTTTGAGCAGCTGCAGGGTAGACCCTTATCAGAAACAGGCTGGCACCAATTGCCAAATGTATGGATATTCCAGAAGTTCATTTATTAGCCAGTTCTTCAAAACTTTAACATCTTCCCAGAGAAACAAGATTAAAATTGGGGATTATGCTGCCAGGTCAGCACACAAGACCTGATTTAAAACATAACAACACTAAGACAGGACCAAGAGTCCCACAGAACGCTGGGGAGACGCACCCAAGGCCAACCCCAAGGTGGGTGGCAAGAACCCACCTTCCTGTGCTGCAATGCTGGCCTGAGAGTGGGGAACCCTGTCTTGCCACTGTGAGCCCAGAACCCTGCCACTGCCAGTCACTATTAGAGGATTTGGGGGTGTTTGCTGGGGAGGGCTTGGGAGTAGCCTTTAAGAGGCCACAGTTTCAGGAGATGAGGGACAGAACCAGACATCTGGGGAGGACAAGCTTGAATAGGACTGTGGGAGGAGGTGGCGAGGGATAGGAAGGTAAGATGGAGCAGAGAGTGAAATAGAAAGAGGAGGCAGGGTCTAAGGGGTAGCCGGTGAACACAGCTAGGAGCCAGAGGTTACCTCCCTCCTTTCTGTGGATCAACCTTCTCTTTTCCCTGGAGTAAAAAGACTAGACCTGTGAGCACCTCTGATTATGAGGGAAGGCAAAGATCTTCATGGAAAATGGGTTTAGAAGGACAAGAGTGGAGGATGGACAGGTTGATCTGGGGCCTGAGGAAGAAGACACTCTCCAGCTGTAGCCACGGGATAGAGGAGCTCGAGATACAAATACTAATTAATTACTAATACTTCCCTTTGGGAACTGCTGGAACACATACATGGTACAAACTGAGAACACGAGGGGGCTGTGAATGCAAATAACAAAGCAAATGAGTTCAATTATTTGTTTTTTTTTATTAATGAGAAACCAACTTGCACTAAATCTTTCAATTATAAATTTCCATACACCAACCAGACTGTCATATTTTATTTAGAACGAGAGTGTACATGCACATGATTTTCCACTCTTATTCCACTTATGTTAAATTAATATTTTAAAATGTCCCAACATAAAGCAATGTCCAAACAAGTTCTGATTAGAAGCTAATAAAATTGGGAGCACTTTTTTCAATAAATACCTATTATGTGTGAAGTATTTTCTCAGCGTAGGTAATACAGCAGTGGAGGGTCAGAGAAATCCTAAAATGCTACTTTTATTTCTTAGTGACAATTCTGCCACATGAAGTATATCCATCCTCTTACTTTCTAGTTGGCGTTTGAGCACAACTGTTTATTTACATAATAGCTATTTCATTGGAATATAGCCAACTTTTTGACCTTGGCCCACCTAAAAGGGCTAAGAATTTGTTACACTTCAGTAATTTCTCAAGTAACTGGCTTAATTTACTAATTTCTTCTTTGATTATATAAGTATCTTTTTTACCTACAAACTCTAACTTCTGAGTTGCATTAGGTAGAAGTACATTGAAAATAATGAAGTTTGACAGTAGATTAAGGATGAAAAGACAAAGATGGATCATGGAAGGAGAAATGACATTTTTTCCTTTTGTTTTTGATTGATATACAGTTGATGTACAATGTTGTGTTAGTTTCAGGTAGACAGCAAAGTGATTCAGTTACACATATATATTCTTTTTTAGATTCTTTTCCATTATAGGTTATTATAAGATACTGAATATAGACCCCTGTGCTATACAGTAGGTCCTTGTTGGTTATCTATATATAATAGTGTGTATCTGTTAGTCCCCAAATCCTAATCCCTTCCCCTTTGCTAACCATACATTTGTTTGCTATGTCTGTGGGTCTGTTTTCTAAGTAAGTTCATTTGTAGCATTTTTCTAGATCCCACATGTAAGTCTGTAGGATGTCTTTTGTTTTTGCTTTTGGTTTCCTTTTCTTCCCTGGTAGCTCAGATGGTAAAGAATCTGCCTGCAATGCAGAAGACCTGGGTTCGATCCCTGGGCTGGGAAGATCCCCTGGAGATGGGAAAGGCTACCCACTCCAGTATTATGGCCTGGAGAATTCCATGGACAGAGGAGCCTGGCAGGTTGCAAAGAATCTGACATGACTGTGCAACTTTCACTTTCCTTTTCTTTGAAAAAACTTTTAAGTTTGGTTAGGTCCCATTTGTTTATTTATGCTTTTAATTCTTTTGTCTTGGGAGACTGATCTAAGAAAATATTGGTAAAATTATGCCAATAATTGCCAATAATTGGTACAATTATTGGTACAGTTGGTACAATTAAGAAACATTATGTTTCTTATGAATGCTCTCCTGCCAAAAATCTAATAACATTGCTTTAAAAAAAAGTACATCATGAGAAACGCTGGGCTGGAAGAAGCACAAGCTAGAATCAAGATTGCCAGGAGAAATATCGATAACCTCAGATATACAGATGACACCACCCTTTTGGCAGAAAGTGAAGAGGAACTAAAAAGCCTCTTGATGAAAGTGAAAGAGGAGAGTGAAAAAGTTGGCTTAAAGCTCAACATTCAGAAAATGAAGATCATGGCATCTGGTCCCATCAGTTCATGGGAAATAAATGGGGAAACAGTGGAAACAGTGTCAGACTTTATTTTTCTGGGCTCCAAAATCACTGAAGATGGTGACTGCAGCCATGAAATTAAAAAATGCTTACTCCTTAGAAGAAAAGTTATGACCAATCTAGATAGCATATTCAAAAGCAGAGACATTACTTTGCCAACAAAGGTCTGTCTAGTCAAGGCTGTGGTTTTTCCAGTGGTCATGTATGGATGTGAGAGTTGGACTGTGAAGAAGGCTGAGCGCCGAAGAATTGATGCTTTTGAACTGTGGTGTTGGAGAAGACTCTTTGAGAGTCCCTTGGACTGCAAGGAGATCCAACCAGTCCATTCTGAAGGAGATCAGCCCTGGGATTTCTTTGGAAGGAATGACGCTAAAGCTGAAAGTTCAGTACTTTGGCCACCTCATGTGAAGAGTTGACTCATTGGAAAAGACTCTGATGCTGGGAGGGAGTGGGGGCGGGAGGAGAAGGGGACGACAGAGGATGAGATGGCTGGATGGCATCACTGACTTGATGGACGTGAGTCTCAGTGAACTCCGGGAGTTGGTGATGGACAGGGAGGCCTGGCGTGCTGCGATTCATGGGGTCGCAAAGAGTCAGACACGACTGAGCAACTGAACTGAACCGAACTGATGTCAGAGAATGTTTTGCCTATGTTCTCTTCTAGTTCTATGGAGTCATGTCTTATACTCAAATCTTTAAGCCATTTTGAGTTTATTTTTGTGTATGGTGTGAGAGTGTGTTCTAACTTCATTGATTTACATGTAACTGTTCAACTTTCCCAACACCACCTGCTGATGAAACTATCTTTTATTGATTGTATATTCTTGCATCCTATGTAGAAGATTAACTGACCATAGGTATGTGGGTTTAATTCTGGGCTCTATACTGTTCCACTGATCCATATGTCTTGTCTTTGTGCCAAGACCATGCTGTTTTGATTACTGTAGCTTTGTAGTACTGCCTGAAGTCTGGGAGGGTTATGCTTTCAGCTCTGTTTTTTGTCTTCAGGATTGCTTTGGCAATTCTGGGTCTTTTATGGTTCCACATAAATTTTAGATTATTTATTCTAGTTCTACGAAAAACTTCCTGGATAATTTGAAAGGGATCACATTAAACCTATAGATTGCTTTGGGTAGGATGGCCATTTTAGCAATGTTAATTCTTCCAACCCAGGAGCATGGGAATATCTTTCTTTGAATCATCTTAAATTTCCTGTATTAATGTTTTACAGTTATCAACATATAAGTCTTTTAATCCCTTGGTAAGGTTTATTCCTGGGTATTTTCTTTGTTTTGGTGATATTTTAAAAGGACTCCAAAAATAACTTTTTCCTTTCTGATATTTTACTATTAGTGTAAATAAGTGCAATGGATTTCTATATGTTAATCTTGTGTCCTTCTACCTTATGGAATTTATCAGTTCTATTAGTTTTTGTGGGGTCTTTATGGTTTTCTATATAGGGTATCATGTCATCTGCATATAATGACAAATTTTACCTCTTCCCTTCCAACTTGGATATCTTTTCTTTTTCTTGTCTGACTGCTATGGCTAGGACTTCTAATACAATGGTTGAATAGATGTAGTGAAAGCATGAATCCTTGCCTTGTTCCAGAATTTGGTGGGAAAGTTTTCAGCTTTTCACTACTGAGTATTATACTGGCTGTGAGTTTATCAAAGATAGCTTTTATTATGTTGAGATATGTTCCCTCCACCATTTTGGTGAGAGTTTTTATCATTAATGCACATTGAATTTTATCAAATGCATTTTCTGCATCTATTGAGATGACCATGTGGTTTTCATCTTTTCTTTTGTTGGTGTGGTGTATCACATTATTAATTTGCATATGTTGAACTATCCTTGTGACCTAGGATGAATCCAACTTGATCATGGTGTATGATCTTTTTTATGTGTTGTTGAATCTGACTTGCTAATATTTTGTTGAGAATTTTTACATCTCTATTTATCAAAGATAATGGCCTGTGATTTTCCTTTTTGGTACTGTATTTTTCTGATTTGGGTATCAGGGTGATGGTGACTTCATAGAATCACTTTGGGAGCATTGCTTCTTCTTTAATCTTCTGGAAGTGCTTGAAAAGAATCAGCATAATTTCTTCTTCACATGTTTGGTAGAATTGCCCAGTGAAGCCATCCAGTCCTAGACTTTTGTCTGCAGCAAGTCAGTTAAATTATAGACTCCATTTCAGTTCTAGTGATCAGTATATTCAACTTATCTGTTTCTTCTGAATTTAGTTTTGGAGGGCTGTATGTTTCTAGAAACTGTCCAAGACATGATTATTTAATAACAGCGACTATATTGAAATCACCACATCTTTACAGTGGATTCTAAGATGCCTTCTGAATGAGAAATGATTCCATGCTGTCCTATGAGCAAATGGAAATACCTATCAACGGAACCTGGACCTTTCCGATTTAGAACTTAGAGAGCTGGCACTAGTGATAAAGAACCTGCCTAACAATGCAGGAAACACATGAGACACAGGTGTAATCCCTGGGTTGGGAAGATCCCCTGGAGGAGGAATGGCAACCCATGCCAGTATTCTTGCCTGGAGAATTCCATGGACAGAGGAGCCTAACAGGCTACAGTCCATGGGGCCACAAAGAGTCAGACATGACTGAGTGACTGAGCACAGCACAGCACAGAGAGCTGAAGGAAGTTAATTTAGGGAAAGGGCGGGGCAGGGGAGTAGTGGAACTTGTAAAGAAAAAGAGGCGGGGGAAATGAAGTGGATGGGAATAATGGAGAACTAAAACTCTTAAAAGTCAAGAAAGCAAAGTTTTCTCATTAGAAAGTTTATAAGGTCTTCTATTAATAAGCTGACTAGTTAGAAATGAATCATTACAAATAATACAACGATTCACACATGATGTCTTGGATGGGTCCATGTTAAGAAATTGATGAATATTAGGGAAGCCAAAGGAACCACAGATAACATATATGAAGTATAAATCATCCTGATAATCTAAACCAACAAATTCATTAGAACTATCAGCTTGCAGTAAAAATAAATAAATAATTCCGTACCACAGATTTGCTTTTTCTGCTTCATGTTTATGTTGTAGGAATCTTACACTGAAATTCCTATTACTGGTAAAAATATTATTTAGCAATATAAGCAAAATAGCAGTAGGAAAGAAGTATGTGAAAAAGTTTCATAGATTTTGTGGCACTTCTAAATGCTAATAGATTTGTCTGAAATTATGAAAGAAAAACATTCAAATACATAGGTGTGTCAAGTTTGAGACAACTGTATTATACAATACGTTCTATTTCAGTGCCTTGTACCCAGCACATTAGGTCAACAAATATTTGCTACATTACTGAATGAACATTAAGGCAAAGGAGAGACAGCTATGGCTGGAAGAATTTAGTTTTCATCTGGGAGAATCCAAAATTAACTGTAAAACCACCAGGACTACCTCCACATGACAACTTGTTTCTTTTCTATCTACAGTGCAAATCTGAAATTTTAATAACACACTGTAGCTAAGGAAGAAGCAAGCTATAATTCTCTCTAAACCTCTATGAAAGTAGGATTGACATTTTGACCACCCCAAAAGGGGTTAGAAGAGAACACTAAGATAGCAAAGGCCAACTCCCTTGCTTCACTGGTTAAACTTGGCCCAGAGAGGTCAGATGATTTGCGTGAGGTCACACAGCAGACCAACAGTTAGAATTCTAGTCCTATGACTTCCCGCCAGTGTTCTACTCTTTACCGTGTTTAAAGAAATACTTTGTAAGAAAGCAAATGTTATGGGTAAGATAAGTGAAGAGGGAGAGACAGAAGAAGTTACTGTGTTTGCCTGATGATACATTTACCACAGAGATTGCTATGTCACTGGACTCTGTTCCAGAAAACTCCACAAACTGTCTTTATAGGCCATTACAAGAATGAAAACTTGGAGCAGAGATAGAAGAGAGAAATGTTTAAGAGAAAACAGTCCTAAGATCATTATCCACACTGAAGAGCTCATGTCTGAATCTGATGGTATTCTAAGTTTTTCCAAAACTACCTAGCAGTTATACAATTTTACAAATCTATATCTAATCCCTTAAAACACACACAGACACACACACAAAGCTCTCGAAACAAGAAGCATATGATGAAGAACAAAACGACACCACTGAGAACTGTATATTTAGGTAAGTGAATAAAATTTTCTTATTTTGTACCTTTGGAATAGAAACATTTTGGATATGGCTGCTTTACTTGGATTTCTGTTTATGATAATTATTCATATATTTTACTTTAAGAAATCAAGAACAGAGAGGAAAGTGGAAAATTACTAGCTTTCCACTCTTGTTTTAGAGCTTCACAGCTCAATGTTTCAGTTACTAATAAGAGTTGGGGGGAAAAATTCAACAAACATACAAACACATTAGACATTATTTCATTTTTATCTTCTTCAATAATGCAACTAAAAATTACTGGTTTCATCCTGATATTTATAAATTCAGAGGAATGAAGGGCTTTTTTTCCCCTAATACCTTGACAAAGTTTGATTTACATTCACAGACAGAACAAAGAAGAGTGTGTTAGCAGGTAGAGAAATATTCTATAAAAGAAATGGAGGCTTTTAAAGCAAACAGAAGTAATCAAAAAATTATAAGCCTACCAAACCCAATATGTCTTAGGTCCACACAATTGTTGAAAAAAAGAACATTCAATAGAGTTCAGGAAAATTCCAAACACATTTAATATTAGAGAAGGCTTATTTTAGAAAATGAATATATCTTCAAGTGCTCTTCGTTGCTACGAGCAACATTCTTACAACCACATTCTACTGCCTGAATCAGGTCATGATTACCTCCAAACAGACCTTGCCTTTCTAGAGAAGCACTTTCCTTTCATTCAGGATTTCTAAGGAAAGGGCTTTCATCTTAGGCAACCAAACATCTGGCCTCTTGGTTTGTTTTAAGGCACAAAATGGGAAAAGAATGAATCACCATGAAGCAGGTCTGGTTAGCAAATTTTTCCAATTAAAAAAAAAAAAGTTACAGTCTCCAAAAACTTTTCCTTGAGAAAAATGACTAATTCCAAATGTACTAATAATGATAGATCAGGGATTTTTGATTATGTCCCATGAACATTCACATTCATCTTCCATGTTTGCTTTCTAAACTTTTACAAGCTGTTTAAGGTTATAAATCTACAAAGTAAAAATGCCCAGGAGGAAAAAAAGTGAAACTATTCAAGTTCTACTGCTGGGCTTTTTGAGTTTTCCCATCATAAAGACAATTACATAAATGTAATTTTGAACACTCCTTCCTTTGATTCTTAGAACATGCTCTTCTATTTATCTTTCCTATTTAATGGCTGAATAATTTGGTTATTTATTACTCTGCTCCTCTGACCACTTATTCTTGTTTAAATTCCTCAAAAACATAACAACGGCAACAAAGATGACCACTATTTCCACCACCACCAGCTGTTAAGAACTCACTAGGTGTCAGACAGTGTACGAGTACTTCACATAGGTCTTTTCAATCTCTACTATGGTATATGGTATTATCATGCCAACTGAGGATCACCAAATTAAGCCATTTGCTCTCACAAAGAGCAATCTGAACCCAGGTATATCTAAGCCAAAAATCTCCATTAAGATGTGAGAGCTACCTCCTAAGAGGACCATCATCATGATGGTATCTGAAGATCCAAGACTCACAGTTTTGCTGTTAAAACCTTTCCTCGTGTATTAATGGCTTCTGCTGTATGTATGAGTTCAAAGCAAAAACCTTACTGGAGTTTTGGGTCCTGGCTGTGTGGTCCCTTAATGCCTTGGTGATTCAGTGCTGTGCGACCTCTCCTCCTGTCCTGAGCTCAGGGACACTGACCTTCTGCGGATTCCTTTTACACAAACACTATGTTCCTGACTCCAAGTCTTCACACACTCTGTTCCCTGTGCTGGCCACACCCTTTCTTTTCTAGTGCATCGTTCAGGTTTCAGCTCACAGATCAATTTCTCAAAAAGGTTTTCCCTAAACTGAACCCAATTTAGCTCTTTCTTTTCTGCTGTAAGGACCCCTTGACCTTTTCGTTTATTGCCTCTATCTCAATATGGAGCTGATCAGTGCCTCTCCTCCCTGGACCAGGAGCTGCCAGATGACAGTGTCTTACTTGACCTTGTGTATCCAGTGTCCAGCACAGTGTTAGGCATATGACCTGAATGGACATGAAGAAAAGCCACTACAGGAAAGAAGCTGGTTTTCAATTGCTTCATCAGCTCTAGCTAGTACCCTAAGGCACGCCATATGAAAGTTATGTTACCTGCATCAGAGCTTTTCACCCTTTACAAAACTGTTTGTATCTAAAATGGAAAGAAAGATGCAGCAACACGGATGGACCAGAGACTGTCCTGCTGAGAAAGAGTCAGAGAGAGAGAGAGATATTGTATGACATCCCTTACATGCAGAATCTAAAAAGGAATGATACAAATGAACTCATTTATAATACAAAACAGAAAAAGACTCACCGACTCAGAGAACAAACTTACGGCTGCCAAGGGGAATGATGGAGGGAAGGGACAGTCAGGGAGTTTGGAATCAACATGCACATACTGCTCTATCTCTAATGGGTAGCCATCAGGGAGCTTCTATATAACACATGGAACTCTGCTCAATGTTACGTAGAGCCTGTATAGGATGGGAGTTTGGGGGAGAATGGATGCATGTATATGTATGGCTAAGTCCCTTTGCTGTCCACCTGAAACTATCACAACATTGTTAATCAGCTATACTCCAATATAAAAAATTATTCCAATATGTATACTACAATAAAATTCCACAGACTGTATAGTCCATGGGGTTGCAAAGGGTTGAACACGACTGAGTGACTTTCACTTTCACTTCCAATATAAAAAAGTTTTCAAAAATCCAGTAAGAGGTTTTTAAAAAGTTAGAAAAAAAAAAAAAATACAAAGAACAGAAAAAATTTCATCTAAGTCACAAGTCACATCTATTCCTTCATACTAAACAGTAACTGTTATAACTTTAAATAATTTTAATGAATCAATAAGATATAACAACTTTTAATAAAAAAGTTTGGACTGCAAGGAGATCAAACCAGTCAATCCTAAAGGACTGAATATTCACTGGAAGGACTGATGCTGAAGCTCCAATACTTTGGCCACCTGATGAGAAGAACTGACTCATTGGAAAAGACCCTGATGCTGGGAAAGACTGAAGGCGGGAGGAGAAGGGGATGACAGAGGATAAGATGGCTGGATAGCATCACTGACTCGATGGACATGAGTTTGAGTAAGCTCTGAGAGTTGGTGATGGACAGGAGAGCCTGGCATGCTGCAGTCCATGGGGTCACAGAGTTGGACACGACTGAGTGACTGAACTGAATAAATACAGCGGAAGGCATATATCCAAATTAGCAGTGCATTTCAGATAGATCACTCTGGGGGCTGCACAAAGACCCCTGTGGCTGTTACTGCTTAAGACATTTCTAAGGCTCCTCTTTGGAAACTGCTTTTAAAATGAATTTACTAAAACCAAAGAGGAAAACATGCCTCCTCACTTTATGGCAACGGGTCACTACTTCTCGGCTGGCACTGTCTGTCTGCTCCTCTGTACACACGTTGACAGACTCTGCTTAGCCTCCACTCTGAGCTCAAGCAACATGCATGGGTCAGATCAGCAGCAGACTGGACAGATTCAGTCAGTTCATGGGTCACAGAGGAGACCCTTTAAAAGAGCACATCAGATGTGCATGCATCCCCAAACTGGTCTTGGAAGTAACACACAGGTGGGATGTGCCAACAGTCACCTGGTGACCAGTCAGGATATGAGAGCTGCCTACAGAGGGTGCTGCTCACTACAAGACGTCAAGTCAGACCAGAAGGGGCCTGATTTTAGTCCTCTCTGTGTCCTCCTTGGTTGAAGGGGAGTGCTTTCATACCTCAGGGTCACCATCAACTTCTTCCTCCTAAAATGCTGCTATAACTTAGCTTTCCACTTCTCTGTTGGGCAGTCCAGATATCCTTTCCTAAGAAAACCATTTAACTCAGTATATAGTTCAGAATTAAAAATAACAAGGGCCTGGGGACAGGCAGGGATGAACAGGTAGAGCACAGAGGATTCTTAGGGCAGTGAAACAATCTGCATGGTATTAAAATGTTGGAGACACATCATTATAAAGGTGTCAAACGCACAGAATATACAATGCTGCTACAGACTGAGTATGTGTCCCCAATGTGATGGCATTAGGAGATGGGCCTTTGGGAGGTGGTCAGGTCACAAGGGTGGAGCCCTAATGAGTGGGATTAGTGCCCATATAAAAGAGAACCTGGGGCTTCCCAGGTGGCACTAATGATAAAGAACCTATCTGCCAATGCAGGAGAGACATTAGACGTGGGGTTCAATCCCTGGATTGGGAAGATCCCCTGGAGGAAGACAGGGCAACCCACTACAGTATTCTTGCCTGAAGACCCTCATGGACAGAGGAGGCTGGCAGGTTACAGTCCAAAGGTTTGCAAAGAGTCAGGCACGGCTGAAGTGACGGCATGCATGCAAAGGAGAACATAGAGAGCCTCTGCCCCTTTTACACATGAGAGGACACAGGCCTGCGCCTTGATCTTGGACTTCCTAGCCTCCCAAACCGTGAGAAATACATTTCTGTTGTTTACAGGTCACCCACTCTACTGGATTGTTACAGTGGCCAGAACGGACTAAAACATTGAGAGTGAACCCTGATGTTAAACTAGGGCCTCCGGGTGATAAAGATGGATCGGTGTAGGTTCATCAATTGTAACATGCTCCATTCTGGTGGGGGATGTTGAAAATGGGAGAGGCCGTGCATATCTGGGCAGGAATATATGGGAAATCTTGGTATCTTTCCCTCAATTTTGCTGTAAATGTAAACTGCTGTTAAAAAAAAAAAAAGGAAAAGAAAAGGTCTATTAAACTACACCAAAGGCTTCCCTGGTGGTTCAGTGGTAAAGAATCCGTCTGCCAGTGCAGGAGATGCGGGTTCGATCTCTTGGTCGGGAAGATTCCCTGGAGAGGGAAATGGCAACCCACTCCAGTATTCTTGTCTGAAAAATCCCATGGACAGAGGAGAAGCCTGGCAGGCTACAGTTCATGGGATTGCAAAAGAGACAGACAGGACTTACATGACTGAACGACAACAAACAGCACCAACCACAACAACATCTTTCTTTGTCAGATATCTTAAGAAGAGCAATTAACTAACAAAAGATTAGTTAGTTAACTAACTAACCAGGACAGTTTTCTGGAGGCGTGTCATGTAATTCATGACTTCTAAACTTTCCTGGGAGGAACCTACATTTATTCCAATGCTTAAGGCCACAGCAATGCCTGGGTGAAAACAGGCCACTGGAAGGTCAGGGTCAAAGGAAGGAGTAGCAACCTCAATAGGACAGAATTCGAACAATGTATCTATTAGAAGCGGGTCTGGCTACATAATTTGCAGAGCCCAGGGCAAAATGAGAATGTGGGGCCTCTTGTCCCTAAATTATCAAGAATTCTGAAACAGTGATGGCAGAGGATTCTGCCAAGCGTGGGGCGCCCGGGACAGGAAGGGCAAACCCCGTGCAAACCACCGGCGCCAGACCCAAGGGGGCCACAGAGTCTTCCTCACGCTGCCCAGATGTCCACTCAGTTCACATCGCGCCTGCTGTGACCTCCATATGCTGTTTCAAAACAGTATATGGTAGGCTTTGTGGCAAAACCTGTCTCCTGCTTTTATTTTTAAAGTAAAACATGCCCGTAGTTTTAATAGTCAGATGGCACTAAGTGTCTTATAATAAAAAGAGAAATAGCAGCTCCCGCTTCACACCTTCCAACCTGATTCCTGCTCCCCAGAGCTGTTCATTTTTAACTCTTTGAGCATTACTCCTGATATCCGTCTTCGTGTTTCTAAACACATATCACTTGTATATATCACCTATTGATTTCCTGTCATATAGGAGGCTTATTTACACCACATACACTCCTTCTATGCTCTCCTGCCCTAAACCACCCAACTAGGTTCCATGACAATTTAATGTGGGCATTAGAATCAAAATTCAGTGTTTATATTATACAGGTCACAGTGGAACCAAATGGATTACATATTCTTTCCTGTGTAATATTTAATCCCCCTCCCACCCCATGGCCGGGTAAATGACTCCCATACAGCTGCTTTGTGTTTTAAGTAACTATTTCTTGCTAATTCAAAGCATAAAAGCCCTCCCAAACTCGGTCAAACA
Organism: Bos javanicus; assembly: GCF_032452875.1. Taxonomy (NCBI): domain Eukaryota; kingdom Metazoa; phylum Chordata; class Mammalia; order Artiodactyla; family Bovidae; genus Bos; species Bos javanicus. Next base: position 24,868,206 of record NC_083891.1, on the reverse strand, counting down.
TATCAGGTATTGGCTCTCTCTTTAAAAAAAAAAAAAAAGATACTGATCATCACCTACATTCATTCCCTTTCTAGAACACCTATTACTTAAACATTGAGGCTTACATTGCCTACTTTGTTTCTCTTCCTTACTAGTCTATACTCTTCTCCTTTACAAAATTTTACTCCCTGAAAAAGCTCTTCAACTTTAGTTACACAATCATTCCACTGAATTTCTTTATTTCTGCAATATTTGTAATTTCTGAAAGAAGAGCTTGCTTATTTTGTTACTTTTTTTAAAACCTTGTTTTTGTTTAATAAACATCTTCCATCCTTTGATCTTTTTTAGACAATTAAGGAACTTTTCTTCTGATTCCTGGATGGTATCTGTGCTGAGATTCTTTCTTTTGGTGTGTGGTTTGCTTGGACAGTCCTGTTGCAGACACTCCCCACAAATCTGATGCTCTGTGGTTATTGCCAGTCTTCATCTGAGACAGACATTAAGATTCAGATATGGGAAGTTCTGTGCGGGTGAATGGGTTTGCTGACTGGTTAATTTCACTTCAGGCTGATCACCTGGGGAGCATCCTATTAGGGAACCCCTAAATGTCAGTATCTGTAGACTCTTTTCTGGGGGATCACTTTTTCAAAAAGTCATCCTTCTACATGACCCTCGTCCAAGGTAAGGAGCATTGGCTGCACGTTGCTGGAGCAGCCCTGAAGAGATATCCCACGCCCAAGGTAAGAGAAACCCAAGTAAGACGGTAGGTGTTGCAAGAGGGCATCAGAGGGCAGACACACGAAACCATACTCACAGAAAACTAGTTAGTCTAATCACACTAGGACCACAGCCTTGTCTAACTCAATGAAATTAAGCCATGCCCGTGGGGCCACCCAAGACGGGCGGGTCATGTGGAGAGATCTGACAGAATGTGGTCCACTGGAGAAGGGAATGGCAAACTACTTCAGTATTCTTGCCTTGAGAACCCAAGAACAGTATGAAAATGCAAAATGATAGGATACTGAAAGAGAAACTCCCCAGGTCAGTAGGTGCCCAATATGCTACTGGAGATCAGTGGAGAAATAACTCCAGAAAGAATGAAGGGATGGAGCCAAAGCAAAAACAATACCCAGTTGTGGATGTGACTGGTGATAGAAGCAAGGTCCGATGCTGTAAAGAGCAATATTGCATAGGAACCTGGAATGTCAGGTCCATGAATCAAGGCAAATTGGAAGTGGTCAAATAAGAGATGGCAAGAGTGAATGTCGACATTCTAGGAATCAGCGAACTGAAATGGACTGGAATGGGTGAATTTAACTAGATGACCATTATATCTACTACTGCGGGCAGGAATCCCTCAGAAGAAATGGAGTAGCCATCATGGTCAACAAAAGAGTCTGGAATGCAGTACTTGGATGCAATCTCAAAAACGACAGAATGATCTCTGTTCTTTTCCAAGGCAAACCATTCAATATCACAGTAATCCAAGTCTATGCCCCAATCAGTAACGCTGAAGAAGCTGAAGTTGAACGGTTCTATGAAGACCTACAAGACCTTTTAGAACTAACACCCAAAAAAGATGTCCTTTTCATTATAAGGGACTGGAATGCAAAAGTAGGAAGTTAAGAAACACCTGGAGTAACAGGCAAATTTGGCCTTGGATACCGAATGAAGCAGGGCAAAGACTAATAGAGTTTTGCCAAGAAAATGCACTGGTCATAACAAACACCCTCTTCTAACAACACAAGAGAAGACTCTATACATGGACATCACCAGATGGTCAACACCGAAATCAGATTGATTATATTCTTTGCAGTCAAAGATGGAGAAGCTCTATACAGTCAGCAAAAACAAGACCAGGAGCTGACTGTGGCTCAGACCATGAACTCCTTATTGCTAAATTCAGACTTAAATTGAAGAAAGTAGGGAAAACCACTAGACCATTCAGGTATGACCTAAATCAAATCCCTTATGATTATACAGTGGAAGTGAGAAATAGATTTAAGGGCCTAGATAGATCTGATAGATAGAGTGCCTGATGAACTATGGAATGAGATTCATGACATTGTACAGGAGACAGGGATCAAGACCATCTCCATGGAAAAGAAATGCAAAAAAGCAAAATGGCTGTCTGGGGAGGCCTTGCAAATAGCTGTGAAAAGAAGAGAGGTGAAAAGCAAAGGAGAAAAGGAAAGATATAAACATCTGAATGCAGAGTTCCAAAGAATAGCAAGAACAGATAAGAAAGCCTTCTTCAGCGATCAATGCAAAGAAACAGAGGAAAACAATAGAATGGGAAAGACTAGAGATCTCTTCAAGAAAATCAGAGATACCAAAGAAACATTTCATGCAAAGATGGGCTCAATAAAGGACAGAAATGGTATGGACCTAACAGAAGCAGAAAATATTAAGAAGAGATGGCAAAAATACACAGAAGAACTGTACAAAAAAGATCCTCATGACCCAGATAATCACGATGGTGTGATCACTGACCTAGTGCCAGACATCCTGGAATGTGAAGTCAAGTGGGCCTTAGAAAACATCACTACGAACAAAGCTAGTGGAGGTGATGGAATTGCAGTTGAGCTATTCCAAATCCTGAACAATGATGCTGTGAAAGTGCTGCACTCAATATGCCAGCAAATTTGGAAAACTCAGCAGTGGCCACAGGACTGGAAAAAGTCAGTTTTCATTCCAATCCCAAAGAAAGGCAATGCCAAAGAATGCTCAAACTACCACACAATTGCACTCATCTCACATGCTAGTAAAGTAATGCTTAAACTTCTCCAAGCCAGGCTTCAGCAATATGTGAACCGTGAACTTCCAGATGTTCAAGCTGGTTTTAGAAAAGGCAGAGGAACCAGAGATCAAATTGCCAACATCTGCTGGATCATGGAAAAAGCAAGAGAGTTCCAGAAAAGCATCTATTTCTGCTTTATTGACTATGCCAAAGCCTTTGACTGTGTGGATCACAAGGAACTGTGGACAATTCTGAAAGAGATGGGAATACCAGACCACCTGATCTGCCTCTTGAGAAATGTGTATGCAGCTCAGGAAGCAACAGTTAGAACTGGACACGGAACAACAGACTGGTTCCAAATAGGAAAAGGAGTACATCAAGGCTGTATACTGTCACCCTGTTTATTTAACTTCTATGCAGAGTGCATCATGAGAAACGCCAGACTGGAAGAAGCACAAGCTGGAATCAAGATTGCCGGGAGAAATATCAATAACCTCAGATATGCAGATGACACCACCCTTATGGCAGAAAGTGAAGAGGAACTCAAAAGCCTCTTGATGAAAGTGAAAGAGGAGAGTGAAAAAGTTGGCTTAAAGCTCAACATTCAGAAAACAAAGATCATAGCATCCGGTCCCATCACTTCATGGGAAATAGATGGGGAAACAGTGTCAGACTTTATTTTTCTGGGCTCCAAAATCACTGCAGATGGTGACTGCAGCCATGAAATTAAAGGACACTTACCCTTGGAAGGAAAGTTATGACCAACCTAGGTAGCATATTCAAAAGCAGAGACATTACTTTGTCAACAAAGGTTCGTCTAGTCAAGGCTACGGTTTTTCCAGTGGTCATGTATGGATGTGAGAGTTGGACTGTGAAGAAGGCTGAGTGCCGAAGAATTGATGCCTTTGAACTGTGGTGTTGGAGAAGACTCTTGAGAGTCCCTTGGACTGCAAGGAGATCCAACCAGTCCATTCTGAAGGAGATCAGCCCTGGGATTTCTCTGGAAGGAACGATGCTAAAGCTGAAACTCTAGTACTTTGGCCACCTCATGCGAAGAGTTGACTCACTGGGAAAGACTCTGATGCTGGGAGGGATTGGGGGAAGAGGAGAAGGGGACGACAGAGGATGAGATGGCTGGATGGCATCACTGACTCGATGGACATGAGTCTGAGTGAACTCTGGGAGTTGGTGATGGACAGGGAGGCCTGGTGTGCTGCGATTCATGGGGTCGCAAAGAGTCGGACAGGACTGAGCGACTGATCTGATCTGATCCTTCTTCATGCAAGAGTTACACTTACCAGCAAACATCACAAAGCCAAGTTGAGGGTGGGTTCTGGGGATTAAATGGGGTGTTTTGATTGTCACAAAGCTCTTGTTTTTAATACTGGCATCTCCACGTCACTATGGTTTCTTTCTATTGAAAATCTGAAGATTATGGGTGATATTCCCATGATTTATTCTAGAGACTTGTTAATATCTTTCATGTTCTGCCATCTCCTCTCTTCTGTTTATCCTTAAGGGTCTATACCGTCAACTACAAATTGGCACTTACCAGGAGCACTGCCAACGACTGAACAACAAATGCATTTGTCATCTGCCTCTACAGAGATTGAACCCCATGCTGCTTGGCTGTTGACCTTCAACAACCCCTGAGGGGATTCAGGGTGGAGTGAGGCACTCTGTGCTTCAGGGAATCTGGTGGAACAGGTCTTTAAACAGTTGGATGTTTTTAGGAATAGAGTTTGTGATCTCAATCCTTGCATCTCCTCATATCTAGAGAAGCAATAAATCCCTTCATGGTGACATCAGATCCTCATGACTAACAAAAAACCTTTTATAAAATGAGTGCTGCATGGTATTGAACTCCCCCTTCACCAAAATCAATATACAAATTGACTTTCCCCCACTGACACCTCGGAGCAAACTCTCAGAGCTATCTGAGATGCTGCCTCCTGGGCTGCAGTCCTCATTTCGCCCCAAATAAAACTTAACTCACAACTCTCAAGTTGTACATTTTATTTTTAGTCAACAATACCCTACTTGCTTCTGCACTTCATTTTTTCTTGATTTGGGGAAAGAGCAAATATTAAACATTTGTGCTGAATCAGCACATTTAATCAGGATTTGAAGCTCAGTTGGTAAAGAATCTGCCTACACTGCAGGAGACCTGGGTTTGCTCCCTGGGTCGGGAAGATCCCTTGGAGAAGGAAATGGCAACCCACTGCAGTATTCTTGCCTGGAGAATCCCATGGACAGAGGAGCCTGGCGGGCTGCAGTCCACGGGGTCGCAAGAGTCGGACACAACTTAGCTACTAAACCACCACCACCCCCCTTTGTTTCAGACCTCAAACAGAAATATTCTCATTCTGGTGGCATTTCCAGTTAGGTAGAAATACAGTTCTACTTAATACTCTTTTTAAAATACTGAAATTCTCAGAGATAACAGACTTCTGATTTTTATCTAATCCTCAGATCCTGCCATGCAACCAAAAGAAAACAAGGCACACTTCTGTCTGGTCCTAGATGGATGAGTTTTCTTTCCTCCTAGTCATCACTACCACCACCTTCATCACCCCACACACTAGCACATTCATATGCAGATAATCTACCTCAGGGAGCACCTAGAGATAATCCTGAAATCTGAGACCAGCTCCACCCCATAACCACACACAGCTGACTCACTTCCTCATATACTTCTTGTTGGCAAGAGCCTAAGAACTCTGGCTGTTTTTAATGTTAGGGCCAGTTAAGCACGATGAGGAAGGTAAATCTTTGATCAACTGCAAATATCAATCAAAGATATGACATTCCCAAATTAAAATATTTTTGGATATTTGTATCTCTTCAATGAAATTCATAAGGAAGAATCTACCTGAATATTACTTATTAACTTCAATAGTATCATTAACTATAAATTCATCTGGGTGCACAAGTTATCCCTCTAAGTTTTTATTTTAGATAGAAAATTATTTTCAAAGTATTTGGAAATCTCACATTCCATTCTCCCACTTCCAATGAACAAGAAATGGAATTAAGACATTCTATGAAAAACTCTACATCAGTATTTCAGAATTTCCCAATACCTTAAGTCAATTATTATACAAACATCTGTCAACCAATTATGTTTCCTAGTAGAATTTATAAAACGTATCATGATTACCTCATGTAAAATCAGCATCAGTAAGTTAAATCAACAGGTAGAAACAAGAATGGAAACCAGTCACTCAAACATCTTTGAACACCTAGGTGCCAGGTTAATAATTTAATAGTTGAGTCCAGTGCATGCCTTTACATTAGTGTGTGTCGCCAATTTAAGTAGAATCATCTACATATGTTGCTTAACAATGACCACTGTCAAGCAATCACACAAAAATAAAAGTTTATAAACCATTTACATCACCTTCAACAGCTACAAGCAACTACCACAGCTGGTCTGGCAAGGAGGGTAGGGAGGCATAATACAGAGGTACCAGGATCAAACATGCAGATTCTCAGTATTTAAACTAAGTAGCTATGCTGCTGCTGCTGCTGCTGCTGCTGCATCGCTTCAGTCGTGTCCGACTCTGTGCGACCCCATAGATGGCAGCCCACTAGGCTCCTCTGTCCCTGGGATTCTCCAGGCAAGAATACTGGAGTGGGTTGCCATTTCCTTCTCCAATGCATGAAAGGGAAAAGTGAAAGTGAAGTCGCTCAGTCGTGCCGGACTCTTAGCCACCCCATGGACTGCAGCCTACCAGGCTCCTCCGTCCATCGGATTTTCTAGGCAAGAGTACTGGAGTGGGGTGCCATTGCCTTCTCCAAGTAGCTATGGTCTTCAGTATTTCCCACACCAGAATTCCTATTCCAGGATACAGTTTCCTCACCCTCACATCACCTTCACTATACACACCTTCTTTCCATACTGATACATTTACCCTCAGGTACCCAAATGACCTCTCTGGAGCTTGTCATTTTTCTAGGGTAAGACCTTTTCATGTCCTTTGTAAAAACATCTTAAAGATTTTAGTGGGTTTATAAGGATCTAACTCCTCCTGCATTCCTAAATTAAATGTGCTTTAAGTTAAAGGTCAGTTTTCATTCCAATCCCAAAGACAGGCAATGTCAAAGAATGTTCAAACTATTGCACAATTGCACTCATTCACACACTAGCAAAGTAATGCTCAAAATTCTCCAAGCGAGGCTTCAACAGTGAACCAAGAACTTCCAGATGTTCAAGCTGGATTCAGAAAAGGCAGAAGAACCAGAGAACAAATTGCCAACATCTGTTGGATCATCGAAAAAGCAAGAGTTTCAGGACATGCAACAACAGACTGATTCCAAATTGAAAAAGGAGTCCATCAAGGATGTATACTGTCACCCTGCTTATTTAACTTACATGCAGAGTACATCATGCGAAATGCCAGGCTGGATGAAGCAAAAGCTGGGATCAAGATTGCTGGGAGAAATATCAATAACCTCAGATACACAGATGACACCACCCTTATGGCAGAAAGCAAATAATTAAAGAGCCTCTTGATGAAAATGAAAGAGGATAGTGAAAACATTGGCTTAAAACTCAACATTCAGAAAACTAAGATCATGGCATCCGGTCCCATCACTTCATGGCAAATAGATGGGGAAACAACGGAAACAGTGACAGACTTTATTTTCTTAGGCTCCAAAATCACTGCAGATGGTGACTGCAGCCATGAAATTAAAAGACGCTTCCTCCTTGGAAGAAAAGCTATGACTAACCTAGACAGCATATTACATTACTTTGCTGACAAAGGTCTGTCTAATCAAAGCTATGGGTTTTTCTAGTAGTCACATATGGAAGTGAGAGTTGGATTATAAAGAAAGCTGAGTGCAGAAGAATTGATGCTTTTGCACTGTGGTGTTGGAGAAGACTCTTGATAGTCCCTTGGACTGCAAGGAGATCAAACCAGTCAATCTTAAAGGGAATCAGTCCTGAATATTCATTGGAAGGACTGATGCTGAAGCTGAAACTCCAATACTTTGGCCACCTGATTCGAAGAACTGATTCATTGGAAAAGACCCTGATGCTGGGAAAGATTGAAGGCAGGAGGAGAAGCAGGGGACAGAGGATGAGATGGTTGAATGGCATCACTGACTTGATGGACATGAAAGCCTGGCATGCTGCAGTCCATGGGGTCGCAAAGAGACACAACTGAGTGACTGAACTGAAGTTACAAATAATATTTGAAATTATAATGTTCCTCCAGTTGCTAAATATATGTAGCTGATCAGCAATGGACATAAGGAATATGTGATTTTCTCAGTTTTTCATACTTCAGTTGTAAAGGTAAATTACAGGAAAGAGGAAGAAATGACTGAAAAGCTCAACTGAAAAACAAGTGAGACAAACATATATGGTTTAACCAAGTGATAACTAAACTAGCACTCACTGGGATCCAATATCTAATGCTGTGCAAGATATTAAAGAAAAAACTTCATCTATTTATACTACAATCTGCACTTCCAGTTTGTTTCAAAAGAGAAAAATTCTAGGCATTTTAAACATCAAAACAAAAGGATGGATATTACTGAAGAAAGAAGAGCTGCTTATTAGCCGAGTTTGCATTTTGAAACCAGGAATATTCACTGATTATACAGTTATCCATGTGTATACCTTTGAAAAACTACATTTTCATCTACAGTGAGTCACTTTGTACATATTTGGTTAGATTGTTCTTCCAAGGAGTCCTATGGCAAATATGCAGTCATTTAATCTATACATCTTCATATCTGAATTCACATATTAAATTTGCTTAAATTAGAATAAACAGGAGTTTAGCTTGGAAGTATTCAGTTCCATCATGGAGGGGTTGGTTTTCAGCCCAACCTGATGAGCTTTACTTAACAGAAACAGTGCATGCTCAGTGGCTCACTTGTATCCGACTCTTTGTGACCCCGTGGACTATAGCTCGCCAGACTCTTCTGTCCATGGAACTTTCCAGACAAGACTACTGGAGTGGGTTGCCATTTCCTTCTCCAAGGAATCTTCCTGACCCAGGGATCAAAACCCGTGTCTCCCTCATTGGCAGGAGGATTGTTTACCACTGGGCCACCTGGGAAGCCCAACAAAAATAGTAATATTCCTGAGAAACTGGATATACCACAATCTTCCTTGTCAAGATTACAAAAGCATACCTATGTTTCTTAAGGGAAAAAATATTTTTCTGTGTCAAGGCAAAAAAAGTCTTGTTTAAGAACACAGTAAACCTTTAGAACACCAATTATTTTCAGGAAATCAAAAACAATTGCCAGGGAGTCCCTGATGGGCCAGTGGCTAAGACTCCATGTTCTCAATGCAGGGGTCCTGGGTTCGATCCCTTACCAGGAAACTAGACCCCACATGCTGCAACAGGGAGCCTACATGCCACAACTAAGACCCTGTGCAGCCAAATAAATGAACAAATATTTAAAAAAAACAATTGCCTTCCTATTAACTCTATCATGGCTTCATTCCCCTGGAAAAGTAAATTTACTTTTTGGATATTACCTCACCACTGTTTCTTTATAAAATGAATATAATATCATAGTTGTACAGTTAACCATCCTGGTTAGAATTATCAGTGATTAATTTTTGATTGAGGTGTAGCTGATTTACAATGTTTTATTGATTTCAGATGTAGAACAAAGGGCTTCAGTTAAAATACACTTTTTTCAGATTATTTTTCATTGTGGGTTATTACAGGATGTTGAGTGTAGTTCCCTGCACTATACAGTAAATCTGTTGCTTACCTGTTTTACAGGCAGTAGTTTGTATCTGTTAATCTCCTGCTCCTAATTTATCCCTCCCCTATTTCTTTTCCCCTTTGGTAACCATGTTAGTTTTCTATGTCTGTAAAGATTGCTTCTATTTTGTATATCGATTCATTTGTATTATTTTTTAGATTCTACATATAAGTGATATCATATAATTAAAACCATTATCACTGATCATCTTACATGCTATTTACAGCTGGTAAAACTGATATAAAATTTCTTCAGAAAACAATAAAAAATTCTGTAAAGCAATTATCCTTCAATTAAAAAATAAACAAATTTTTAAAAAGTGTAAAAAAAAATTTCTTTAGAATTTCTCTTGATTCAGTTAAGATTTCAACTCTCGGTGGGAGATCTTTTTTGATCTGGGCACTGAAAGCCTAGGTCTCAGGCTTTATTCCTAACAAATCAAGCTTCAGTGAAGGATTTGAAAATTTATGCAAATGTTAGAAAAGGTTTAATGAGCTGACTCAATTCCCTTATCCCCAACTCCAGGAACACTGTAACATTCTGAACTTTCATCAGATACAATGCCTTTGTAGATTTGCAGTCATCAACACATAGAAGGGAGGGTTGTTCTGAAGAGGCTCAGTAACTTCTAGAACTTTCTGAAGCATCACAGAAGCCCTTGATCAATCTGACTGTAAGACACACTCAGGTCAAGGTCATTTTTCTGATTCTATAAAAAGGATCATTTCAACATCTCAGGGCCATAAGTGTACAGCCCTGTCCTCCCCTCCCCCACACAGCATGCAACACAGGAAGTGTGGGAGCAAAGCAAGAACTATATTCATGGATTTTGTAAAAGCCTGATGTGCTAGTGCTAACAGAAACACTGTAAATTGTGAATACATGAATGTTAGTAAAATACACGTCCGCAATTCTCTAATCTAACGCACAGAAAATTATAAACATAGGCAAATGTTATAACAGTAGAAAATGTGGAAAAATGTACGAAAAGGACACAGGAGATGAAGATAATCAGATTAAAGTTGTAAAATATGAGAACATACCATGTACCAGGCACATGTAAGATCACAAGAAATGAAGTGAGGAGGAAGTCAGTCTCCAGAGTGTTAACTTCATGAAATCACAGAGCAACGCAAAAACTCAACCCACGACTCTTTAAAACTTGTACCTTTTGACCACCTACAGGAACTTTTAAAAATGGGTAAGAGACACTAAGATGGAATTTTCATTTCTAACCTTCACAAAGAACACCGGTTCCAAATAATAATTTAAAATATTAACCAGAACCTTCATATATATACACGGAATTAACTTTATTTTTATGGAGAAACAGTAAAAATCATTTCGACTGCCTTTAACTTTGATGTTCTACTCTGGCAATGCTAGATATTTTAGTTTATTCAACAGAAAAAAAAAGTCAGTCATTCACATTATCATGAAATACCATCATTCCACACCCACGGCTATACTAAGGCACAGAAACCACCCTGATTGCAAATATTCTTTTCATTATACAAACATATCATGGAGACTTCCTGTAAATCCAGTAAGAGTCTACATATCTCAAAGGAAGTGGTACAAAAATCTTTCTTAAGATCATGGTTTCAATTTGGGGTTCAAGAACTATGCACACAACAGGTGAATGCCCTGTATGTGTTATGATGGGGAGATGGGAAGTGGAAAAGAGGAGGGAGGGTTGATCAAAACACTAAGGAAGGTGACAGCTCCCTTCCTGGCTTGTTCCCATGGCCTGTCTCCCTCCCATGTCTCACCTCAGGATCCCCCCTGCTTCATTCCCATTGCTTCTTGGTTACCTATCCCCTTGACCGACAGCACCTCATCAAAAGGCCTTCCTGAGCGTTGATCTTAGAAATCAGTGTCATTAAAATAACACAAAAGAAGTGTGATTTTTTTTCCCCCGCCTCCAGCATGAGTTAAATCTCTAGAGGGAATGCATTGGATAAGAAAAAATGAAAGGAGGAATTCCAGTGTTACATAGGGGAGGGTTTAGGGAGGTGGTGGAAGGAGTCCAGAACTCTTTCAAATAATATTCCTTAGGTGTTGCTTAAAGTCCTTAGTAAAACATAAAATAAGATGGTCCTCCAGATTGGACTCCTATTTGCCAACTTAGCTCTACCTCTCCATTTTCCCTTCAACAAATTGTTGGCTCAGTTGTTTCAAATGCATAATTTTATTTCAGTGCAATGCTCTGCTCTCTCCCTGCCCATACACTGTCTCTCCTCTCTGCACCCTGTGACCCGGCAGGAACACCACGATGCAGTTCTACCAACCTTACCTAAGTTCAGCTAGCAGCCCCTTCTAGACGATGAAGTGCCTCGGGTTTCCCTGTGTGCTCAGTCGTGTTCCACTCTTTGCAGCCCCATGGACTGTAGCCCACCAGGCTCCTTTGTCCATGGGATTTCCCAGGCAAGAATACTGGAGTGGATTGCCATTTCCTCCTTCAGGGGATTTTTCAGATCCAGGGATCGAACCCATGCTTCTTGCATCTCCAAGCATTGGCAGGTGGGTTTTTTATCCCTGCGCCACCTGGGAAGCTTCTTCCCAACTTAGTGCTACTTTTTCTTTTTTTAAAATTTTTATTGGAGTACAGTTGCCTTACAGTGTTATGTTAGTTTCATACAGCACAGTCAATTAGCTATAGGAAGATCCTCTGGAGGAGGAAAAGGCAAGCCGCTCCAGTATTCTTGCCAGGACATTCCATGGACAGAGGAGGCTGGTAGGCTACAGTCCATGGGGTCACAAAGAGTTGGACATGACTGAGCAACTGAACACACACACAGACACATATATCCCCACACTATTGATACTGTGTGTATCAATAACTAATAAATAACTAATGAGAAACTACTGTATGGCGCAGGGAGCTCTACATAATGTTCTTTAGTGCTACTTTTTAGCTACAGTGCAACACACGCCCGTGGCAGGCTTATGGTTCTCTAGTGTTTCAGAGATGGGGACACTGCCTGGCAGAGAAGATCCTCGCCCAATATCTGCTGTACAAATGGATTTATAAATAAAGTTATGGCAAAGGCTGCCCCAGGAGAAAGAAAGAGAAAAGTCTTTCAAATATATTATATATATATATATGTTTAGAGGAAGGGACCGGTATATCATAGAGAAACATTCTGTTCACACAGATCCATCCATTCAAAAACCAAAAGGGACAAAGACTAGAAAGCCGAGCCAATGCAGCTTTTAATCCTCTTCCTTATTTTTTTACAAGAAAGTCTAACCACTACATCATAATATGAGATAAACTTTGATTACAGCCATTAAGGAAAACTAAGTGCCGAAGTCAACGGCAGTTATGCAACAGAAAAGAGTGATTTAAATTATATTTTGCTTCCGGCTAGCTGGGAGGTCTACATACCAAAGCTGGGTTGGCAGCTCTTAGTGGTTGAGAAAGTTCTACAAATATTCTGGAAAAACCAGTGGGTGGAATTTCGGTCCTCAGTAATAACACAGCTTTTATGGCCAACAGGTGAAATGTAAGGTTGAGAAACCAAATATCATTATATGAAGGTCAAGAGTTTCACAGTGAACACTCTGAATTAAAAAAAAAAAGAAAGAAAGAAAACCAACTACTCTAAAGGATAATAGAACTTTTTATTTTAAATTTTTTTTTTCTTAAATGGAGAGAAGTTACTGATGCCGGGTGCATGGACAAGGACAGTTGATAATCTACCAGAACAGCATCTTCATCACCCTCAGCCCTTCCCTACGCCTTCTCGCAGTCCTACCATTCTTAATCTATAACCTTGCCCTTCAGAGTTTCAAACTGATTCCTGTCAACCAAAACCAACAGCAATAACAACAAAAAGGCCCACGCCAAACAGAAATGGCACACACTTCACTTTCTCTTAAAACATATCTATGTATATTCCTTGGTCTTCTGCAAAGCTCAAGAAAATCGCCTCTAAATAAAACTGCTCAACTACTGTTTTCAAACAGTAATAAGAGAAATTTAACTAATAGCAATAATGATTAGGGTTTATGTCAGATACTGATTTTTGACTGGTAGAAGAACACTGTTTAGTAGATATTATTACACGAGGGTCAAGAGTTTCTTACCTCTCAAAGCCCATTCTTCCATATATGGGTAAGAACAGGGTTTTCCTTACTATAAACTCAGTAGCAATAAACTGGTTGTTTTAGACTAAGATTACATATTGATCCTAAGACTAGACTAAGCCTTTTTCTTCTAAGCTATTTCATTTTATAACATCTAGTGCATGTATGCATGTCCAGTTGCTTCAGTCGCGTCCAACTCTTTGTGACCCTATGGACTGTAGCCCACCAGGCTCCTCTGTCCATGGAATTCTCCATGCAAGAATACTGGAGTGGGCTGCCATGCCCCCCACCCCCCCACCCCAGGAATCTTCCCAACCCAGGGATCAAACGTTCACCTCCTGCATTGGCAGGCAGATTCTTCACCACTGAGCAACCAGAGAAGCCCTTATAACATCTAGGGATAACCCCAATTCCAATGATTTACAGAACACATGCTTCTCCTCTGAGACATTTCTTACACTTCACCTAATTTCCAGATTACCTCTCTGATAAAACAAATACAAGAAGAGCAATCCCTCAATAAATGTCCTCATTGCCAAAGTTCAAATTTTATTTTACTTTGCTTTCTTTATTGAGTATTTTCAAGCTGGGCACCCTCCTAAGTTTTAGGGTTACAAGGGTGATGAACTAGGTCTAGCCCCACTCCTGAGCAAGCCAGGGAGACACTCACGAAACAAAATAACCATTTAAAGTGAAGGGCTACGTGGAAGAAGAAGAGCAAGGTCGGTCACAGAAAAGATGACTAACTGCCCAGGGAGCCGGGCGAGGGTGTACATGGGAGGCAAGATTAATCTGGGGCTTGAGGGATGGAAGAGAGGTGGGTGTTAAGTCAGTGCCAAGAAGGGTATGACACATATGAGGTGTTCGCTCCGAAAATAATCTCCTCCTCCTGACAAACCCATCTACTTTTTTTTTTGTTTTTCTAGAGCAGTTTTAGGTTCACAGCAAAACTGAGAAGTACCAAGATTTCCCAAATACTTTCTGGCCCCCCTACTCAAGGACAGCCTCCCCTGTTATCAACATCCCCACCAGAAGGGGACATTTATGACAACTGATGAACCGACACATACACAATGAAGTGCACAGCTCAGGGCTCACTCTTAGTGTGCACTGCAGAGGTCTGGACAAATGTGTAGTGACATGCACCTACCATGACGGTAACAGCTTGAGTAGTTTCACTGCTTACATCCTTGGTCATCCACCGAGGCGGAAAAAGTGCTTAGTGAATGCTGCTTGTAAATGAGGACCAATGATGAAAACTGAGCTATTTATTATTTCAACACTTGACAGAACTTCTATGAATCTCTGGATCTTCACATCCCTTCATTATGTGTCACAGTTGGTGCCAGACAAGTAACTTTCATAGAAAATCAGGCAAAAATGCTGTGCCAGAGACTGAAAGAGATGTCTCAATATTTCCTCATTGGTAAAACCACCATTCTCCTCTTCTCTTCTGCATCACTGTTCCTACTGCCTCAGTGATAACCTTTTAGGTTATGGGAACTCTGTCTGTCATATATTAAGGTCATCAAGTCTCAGCAGACCCTGGTGCTGAGTCCTAAGGAGGTAAAGTATATCTGGAAGTGAAAGTGAATCTATAAAGACCCTTCACCACCACGTGTCTACATCAGTCCCTGACCCTCTGACCCATTCATTCATTCACATGCTGTTCCTCTCCTCCTCCCCCTCTCCACTCACCCCAAGCACATGCAACAAGAATATGGCTTTTCAAAAACAGCCTCTGCATTTTGATCAGGAATCTGAGAAATCTCGTTCCCTATCAATAAAGAGTGAAATTAAACAAAAGGCATTCCTGGAGCTTAGCACTTTCATTTAAATATCACTCATCAAGGGACTTCCCTGGTGGTCCAGGGGTTAAGACCTTGCCTTCTAATGCAGAGAGTACCGTTAGATCCCTGATTGGGGAGCTAAGATGCCGCAGGGCCAAAAAACCAAAACATAAACCCGAAGCAACCCTGTAAGAAATTCAAGATAGACTTTAAAAACAGTCCACATAAGAAAAAAAACCTTAAAAAAAAAAAATAAGCATTGCTAACCATGAAAAATCTGCTTTGGGAAGTCAACATGAAATGTAGTAATTGTCCGTTTAGAAAGTGAACAATTAGTCTGCACTTGATTTGAATGGTACACCTACACCATTGCTCCTCGTGAAGGTAGATGGGCACTGTTACAGCAGCTGGGTGTTCCTTTCATTGGATCGTCTTTCCCACACATCAGCTCTAAGGGTGCCTGTATTCTGGCACGGCTACCCGCTATCAGACATTCTGAGAATGAGCGAAAGACAAAATGAGTGCCGGATGTAGATTCGCATTTCAGGGCCCATATGCTTTGTTTTAAACGATGTGGAAAAACTTCCACATGGTGAATTTGGACAATGATCCAAATGACTGAAAGTCTGCTTAGGTTAAAAATATTTGCCAGCATGTTTCAGAAAAGAGATAGTGAGACATCAGCCTTGTAGAGAGGTTTTCAAAGCTTAGTAAGCTTTGAAAGTTAGTAACTTGTAACTTGTAACTTCCCTTCTATTTTCAGTACCGACAAAGACTTTGTTGATAATGTTATTTGTTGCAGGTTAAATACACACACACAGGCATACATACACATCTCAAGCCTACATGGAGGTTTGTCTTCTTTTTTTAATTGTAGTATAATTGGTCTACAGTGTTGTATTAGTTCTGCTGTACATGAATCGTGTATATTTAGACATATATCCCCTCCCTCTTGGAACTCTCTCCCACCGCCCACCTCATCCCAACCCTCGAGGTCACACAGAGCCCCGAGCTGAGCTCTCTGTGCCACACAGCAGATTCCCACTAGCTACCATTTTACACATGGTGGTGAATATATGTCAATCCTAATGGAAGGATAACAATTCTATGGTAGCTAATAAACAATCTTTTTAGTTGAAAATATCAAGGCGTTTTTTGTGTGTGGGGGGGTATTAAGTCAGGTATGATTTAAAATAAACACACTGTATTTAATTTCTTCCTGATTAACTAAACCACGCTATGGGGCACTTTGTAAATAAAAAAATAAATCAACCATGACATCAATGATTTCTTCCAACATCACTCTGACACAGTCATCACTGTGGTGTCTTCCCTCTGGATATCAATGTGTATGTCCTTCATTTCCATCAGCTGTGAAATTTGGGCGATGAAGAAGATAACCTTTCTATCCGAGCTGTAAGTTGCTATAAGCATCATCAGAAAGTACATAAGATTTAATATCTATTTTCTCCATGTTCTGGATGAAGAAGATCATGAAAGTTTCCACTGCCTGAGCACTTACGCACTACTCTGTAGCAATTTGAAATAAATGTGACTAGTTTTTAATGATGCACTTATAAAAGTGTAAGAATGCAGAGTTCCAAAGAATAACAAGGAAAGATAAGAAAGCCTTCCTCAGTGATCCGTGCAAAGAAATAGAGGAAAACAATAGAATGGGAAAGACTAGAGATCTCTTCAAGACAATTAGAGATACCAAGGAAATATTTCATGCAAAGATGGGCTCAATAAAGGACATAAAATGGTATGGACCTAACAGAAGCAGAAGATATTAAGAAGACGTAGCAAGAATACACAGAAGAACTATATAGAAAAGATCTTCATGACCCAGGTAACCACGATGGTGTGATCACTCACATGGAGCTGGACATCCTGGAATGTGAAGTCAAGGGGCCTTAGGAAGCATCACTACGAAGAAAGTTAGTGGAGGTGATGGAATTCCAACTGAGCTATTTCAAATCCTAAAAGATGATGCTGTAAAAGTGCTGCACCCAATATGCCAGCAAATTTGGAAAACTCAGCAGTGGCCACAGGACTGGAAAAGGTCAGTTTTCATTCCAATCACAAAGAAGGGCAATGCCAAAGAATGCTCAAACTACCACACAACTGCACTCATCTCACATGCTAGTAAAGTAATGCTCAAAATTCTCCAAGCGAGGCATCAACAGTACATGAACTGTGAACTTCCAGATGTTCAAGCTGGATTCAGAAAAGGCAGAGGAACCAGAGATCAAATTGCCAACATCTGTGAGATTATAGAAAAGGCAAGAGAGTGCCAGAAAAAAACTTTTGCTTTACTGATTATGCCAAAGCCTTTGACTATGTAGATCACAACAAACTGGAAAATTCTTCAAGAGACGGGAATACCAGAGCATTTTAACTACCTCCTGAGAAATATGTATGCAGGTCAAAGAAGTAACAGTTAGAATTGGACATGGAACAATAGACTGGTTCCACATTGGGAAAGGAGTACATCAAGGATGTATATTGTCACCCTGCTTATTTAACTTATATGCAGAGTACATCAAGCGAAATGCCGGGCTGGATGAAGCACAGGCTGGAATCAAGACTGCCCAGAGAAATATCAATAACCTCAGATATGCAGATGATACCACCCTTATGGCAGAAAGTGAAGAGAACTAAAGAGCCTCTTGATGAAAGTGAAAGAGGAGAATGAAAAAGCTGGCTTAAAACTCAACATTCAGAAAACTAAGATCATGGCATCTGGTCCCATCACTTCATGGCAAATAGATGGGGAAACAGTGGAAACGGTAGCAGACTTTATTTTTTGGGGGCTCCAAAATCACTGTAGATGGTGACTGCAGCCATCAAATTAAAAGACACTTGCTCCTTAGAAGAAAAACTATGGCCAACCTAGACAGCATATTAAAAAGCAGAGACATTACCTTGCTGACAAAGGTCCGTCTAGTCAAAGTTATGGTTTTTCCAGTAGTCATGTATGGACGTGAGAGTTGGACTATAAAGAAAGCTGAGGGCTGAAGAATTGATGCTTTTGAACTGTGGTGTTGGAGAAGACTCTTGAGAGTCCCTTGGACTGCAAGGAGATCCAACAAGTCCATCTCAACGGAAATCAGTCCTGAATATTCATTGGAAGGACTGATGCTGAAGCTGCAACTCCAATACTTTGGCTACCTGATGCAAAGAACTGACTCATTGGAAAAGACCCTGATACTGGGAAAGATTGAAGGTAGGAGGAGAAGGGAAGGACAGGGGATGAGATGGTTGGATGGCACCACCGACTTGACGGACAGGAGTTTGAGCAAGCTTTGGGAGTTGGTGATGGACAGGGAAGCATGGCGTGCTGCAGTCCATGGGGTCATAAAGAGTCGGACACGACTGAGAGACTAAACTGAACTGAACTGAATTTTTACTACAGGCATGACTCCCAAAATTTGCAATTATGTTCTGTGAACT
This sequence comes from Bos javanicus, assembly GCF_032452875.1. NCBI lineage: Eukaryota > Metazoa > Chordata > Mammalia > Artiodactyla > Bovidae > Bos > Bos javanicus. The sequence continues at coordinate 24,849,414 of NC_083891.1, read as the reverse complement.
TATTTAAGCCAATGTTCCTCAACTGATAAGCCACACTGTTTTCAAGATTCCCAAATTTCTGTTTCCCTTGTATTTAAAATTTCAAAATAAATTAAACCTTGTACAGGGCATACAACAAGAGGAGCTTAAATACTGTGTGTGCCACTTCAAAACATTCAAGCTCAATTCTCCTCACCTTCACACACAGGCTGGCGATCAATGATAGAAGCCAAGGTAATACTAACACTAAGGTTATGTTTAAACTATCTGCTGTTGAAAATCTTTACATATCCTAATTCTTATCGGCAATTCACACTATCATAGGCACATTGTTAATGTAAAGACTTATTGTCTTATTATATGCCAGATCCTCTGATGTATCTAGCGATACAAAGGAAGATCTTTACTCGTCCTCAAAGAACTCAAGATCTACTGGGGAAACGGCCAATTATAAATGCAGACATGCAACATCAGAGACAGAGGGTTACAAGGCCAGAATGGCTTCCTGGATGATGGATGACCACTCAAGGCGGAGAAGAGAGCATGACCGACGGAAAGACAGGGCAGGTGCGGGAACTGCACAAATGCAGACCTGGACAGGCAGGATCGAAGTCGTACAGTGTCTTAATTGTTCACACTGACCTTCTCTTGTTGGCCTGGGGATCCATGGAAAGACCAAGCAAAGGTATAAGGTGTGTAAATGAAAAATATTATGTGTCTTAAATATCGAGGACCTTTTAGCTACTGTGTGGGCTGCAAATTTTAGGGGAACAAAACTGGAGGCAGTCCAAGGGCCACTGTAAGTGAAAAACCAAGAGGATTTGAATGAAGGCTACAGACATGTGTTTTTTTTTTTTTTTTAAACAGAGGATACACTTGATATGTAGAGGAGACAGAATCAGGGAACTTTTCATCACAGGATGTGGGGGATGAAGTCATGGGAAGACTCCCAGATTTCTGGCTTGGGACGTGATGCCACCAAACAGGATCCAGGAAGAACAGCGGGTTTAAGGGCGGGTGTGGCAGCTTTAGAACAAGCTCCAGTGAGCTGAGTGGGCCAAGGATGACACTCTGGGTGACACTGAGCACCAAGGGCGGATGAAACAGAGGGACAGAGCTCGGAACCAGGGGCAAGTGCTGATGCCCTGGCAGTCCACGATGTCAAGGAGAAAAACAAACAATAAGCTCACTTGTGGCAGAGAGGTCTGGTGAGGAAAAGACTGGAAAATGCCCACGAGATGTAGAAAGCAGGATGCATGAAGGACCTCAGTAAAATCTATTAATATGTCAGCCAAGCTATGAGAACTAAAAGTCAGGCCACAGTGAGTTAGGAGGTGAAGGAGAGGTGAGACGCAGGGAGGTACGGCTGAGGAGCTCCTAGGTGGAGAAGCAGGGTTCAAGGTGGGGTTTGGGTTGGTTTGTGTTTTAAATCAGTTGAAAGCTCACCACCTAGAGATAGACAGCATTGACATTTCACATAGGCATACCTCAGAGATATCCGACCACTGCCACAAAGCAAATATCACAACAGGTGAGTCACCCACATTTTTTGGTTTCCCAATGCATATAAAAGTTATGTTTATACTCTACTGTAATCTATTAAGTGTGTATTAGCATTATGTCTAAGAAAAAAATGTACATACCTTCATCTAAAACGGATGCTGCTGGAAAAAATGGTGTTGACAGACATACACACTGCTATACGTGAAACAGTTGGTGAGAAGCTGCTATATAACACAGGGAGCCCAGCCTGGTGCTCTCTGATAACCTAGAGGGGTGGGGTGGGGGAAGAGGGAGGCTCGAGAGAGATGGGATATATGTATATTTACAGCTGATCTGCGTTGTTGTACAGCAAAAACCAACACAATGCTGTAAAGCAATTTTCCTCCAACTAAAAAAAAAAAATTAAAAAAAAAATGGTGCTGACAAACTTGCTCAACACAGGGCTGCCACAAAGTTGCACTTAAAAACAAAAGAAAAGTACTATCTGTGAAGTACAAGAAAATGACATTCACCTGTACATAAATAAACATACATAATAATGCACAGACTTAAGGAACATTAATTGTCTACAAAATTATTATATACTAATAAGGCAAGCTGTATCTTTACACCGAAACTATTCTTGAAATTATCAGAATCACAAGTGTACTCATAACAGAAGCACAGTTAAAACCCAACATCTCTATGACATGCACTACCCTTTGTCAACACTGGCTCTTACTTCTGAGAAACTTAATGTAGAAAAGTCAGCTGAGGAAACAGACACACCCAATCCATTGATTTTAAAAGGTGGAGAGCAATTACCCACTTGAAGTATTTCCAGGGGGTTAAACATGCAGTCTTAGGAGTAGAACCCTGGAAGCTCTACCTCTTGAGGTCAGACAACCTCTTGCAAGGGAGTACTAACAAGGTACACCCAAGAGCAGCACCCAGTGAGTCACCAGAGGGGCAAGTTCCACCCTGTAAGGCTCCCACACCTGCCTCATCACCACGGAAGGAACAATGCACAAAGCTCTCTAGTGTGGGGCTACAATCTCAACAGAGCTGGGAATACTGGTTAAACTGGCCCAGTCAGCCGAATGGCCATTGGGTTTGGCTTGGGGTTGACTCTACTAGGAAATGGGAAAAGAGGTCGTAATTGTAACACAGAAAAGGTAGCACCCAAAGACTTCCAAGTGGGCTTCCCAGTGGCTCAGTGGTAAAGAATCTGTCTGCCAAGCAGGAGACGGGGTGTTCGATCCCTGGGTCGGGAAGATCCCCTGGAGAAGGAAATGGCATCCCCCTCTAGTATTCCTTCCTGGAAAATCCCATGGACAGAGAAGCCTGGTGGGTGTCAGCCTAGATATCCTGCCCACCCACCACCCTCCTACAAAGGCAGTCAAACTGGAAATCATTCAATGAAAGGCCGTTGCGGCTGGAAGTTAGATCTGGTGATGCGAGTCCATTCTGCACGCTCAGTCATGTCTGACTGTGACTCCTCACACTGCAGCCTGCCAGGCTCCTCTGTTCATAGAATTTTCAGGCAAGAATACTGGAAAGGGCTACCATTTCCCACTCCAGGGGATATTCCCGACTGCAGGATCAAACCTACGTTTCCTGCATTGGCAGGCAGATCCTTAACCACTGAGCTATCTGGGAAGTCTCTGGTGATTTGGAATTGATTCCAACAGTGAATAGACTTTAAAAGAAAATGATACATACCTGGTCTGGCTCTTCAAATCAATTTATATCTACTTTAAAAAAAATGTAAGCCTAAAAATCTCTTTTATTTTTTATTAAAATATAAAAAAAATTTTTTTAATTGAAGGATAATTTCTTTACAGAATTTTCTTGTTTTCTGTCAAACGTCAACAAGAATCAGCCATAGGTACACCCATGTCCCCTCTCTCCTGAACCTCCCTCCCATCTCCCTCTCCATTCCACCCTTCTAGATGGTCCCAGAGCTCCTGTTTGAGTTCCCTGAATCATACAGCAAATTCCATTGGCTATCTATTTCACACATGGTACTGTAAACTTCCACATTACTCTCTCCATACATCTCACCCTCTCCCTCCTCCCTTCTTCCCATGTCCATACATCTGTCCTCTCTGTCGGTTTCTCCATTGCTGCCCTGAAAATAAATTCATCGGTGCCATCTTCCTAGATTCCATATATATGCGTCAGAATACGATGTTTATATTTCTCTTTCTAACTTCACTCATCCACTTCATTAGAACTGACTCAAATGTGTTTCTTTTCATGGCTGAGTAGTATTCAACAGTATGTGAACCGTGAACTTCCAGATATTCAAGCTGGATTTAGAAAAGGCAGAGGAACCAGAGATGAAATTGCCAACATCCGTTGGATCATCGAAAAAGCAAGAGAGTTCAAGAAAAACATCTACTTCTGCTTTATTGACTACGCCAAAGCCTTTGACTGTGTGGATCACAACTCACTCTGGAAAACTCTTAAAGAGATGGGAATACCAGACCACCTGACCTGCCTCTTGAGAAATCTATATGCAGGTCAGGAAGCAACAGTTAGAACTGGACATGGAACAACAGACTTGTTCCAAATAGGGAAAGGAGTATATCAAGGCTGTATATTGTCACCCTGCTTATTTAACTTCTATGCAGAGTACATTATGAGAAACGCTGGGCTGGATGAAGCACAAGCTGGAATCAAGATTGATATTGATATTTCAATATCCTCAATAACCTCAGATATGCAGATGACACCACCCTTATGGCAGAAAGTGAAGAGGAACTAACTAAAGAGCCTCTTGATGAAGGTGAAAGAGGACAGTGAAAAAGTTGGCTTAAAACTCAACATTCAGAAGACTAAAATCATGGCATCTGGTCCCATCACTTCATGGGAAATAGATGGGGAAACAGTAGAAACAGTGACAGACTTTATTTTTTTGGGCCTCCAAAATCACTGCAGATGGTGACTGCAGCCATGAAATTAAAAGACACTTGCTCCTCGGAAGAAAAGTTATGACCAACCTAGACAGCATATTCAAAAGCAGAGACATTACTTTGTCAACAAAAGTCGGTCTAGTCAAAGCTATGATTTTTCCAGTAGTCACGTATGGATGCGAGAGTTGGACTATAAAGAGAGCTAAGCGCCAAAGAATGATGCTTTTGAACTGTGGTGTTGGAGAAGACTCTTGAGAGTCCCTTGGACAGTAAGGAGATCCAATCAGTCCATTCTAAAGGAAATTAGTTCATTGGAAGGACTGATGTTGAAGCTGAAACTCCAATACTTTGGCCACCTGATGCGAAGAGCTGACTTATTTGAAAAGACCCTGATGCTGAGAAAGATTGAGGGCAAGAGGAGAAGGGGACGACAGAGGATGAGATGGTTGGATGGCATCAGTGACTCAATGGGCATGAATCTGAGTAAACTCTAGGAGTTGGTGATGGATAGGGAAGCCTGGAGTCCTGCACTCCCCGGGGTCACAAAAATTCGGATACGACTGAGAGACTGAACTGAATAGAACTGAGTATTCCATTGTATATATGTACCACAGCTTCTCTATCCATTCATCTGTTGATGGATAACTAAGTTGCTTCCATGTTCTAGCTATTGTAAATAGTGCTGCAATGAACATTGGAGTACATGTGTCTTTTTCAATTTTGCAAACCATGGAATATCTACTTTGTCTGTAAAGTGATCCACAGATTTTGTCGAGACTTATGGCCATCTCAGAGCAAGAACTACCACAATCACCACTGAAGCTACACACAGGTGGCCAGGAAGCTTAATTTGTAACACAGAGTTTGCATGCACTTAGTTTAAAAAAAAAAAATCTGGACAATAATCTTAAGAAAACTGTCTTATCACACGTCCCCATGTTCAGACAAATGACTGAATTAAAAGTATGGTATGAACCCATCAGGATATCTCAGAATAGATTTTTGGAAGAAATCTGTAAATAAGATCCTCCATGTAAAGGTAGGGGGCACATATTAAATATTAAAACAAATCTATACATAACATTTAACATGTTTTCATATGCCAACAAAGAAACACCTGTCTCACAGAGTAACAGATGTGTTGACATCTCAAAGCTTAACTGTCTTCACTGAGATCAAGAGAAAGGTCCTTACAAGGGAAATGAAAATGTGTTCTGGATGCAGTGTAAAAATTACATTTTCCACTTGGAGATTTCTAGTGTATTAGAGAGCATTATTGATTTTATAACCTAACCTTGTATCTGACCACTAAATTCTAATGTTATTTATAATCTTTGGTTCAGTTGATTTACTGGGATTTTCTAATGAGACAATCATATGTTTTTCTCCTCCTTTCCAATGTTGGAAATCTCATTTCCTTTCTGTCTTACTATATCAACTACACAGTAACAGCTTAGATAGTGCCCAGCATATGACAGGTGCTCTTCTAAGCATCAGTTATAAGCTCATTTCAGCTGAAAACCAAATATTGTTGTTGTTGTTGTTTAGTCACTAAGTTGTGTCTGACTCTCTGAGACCCCATGGACCAGAGCTCACCAGATTCCCTGTCCATGGGATTTCCCAGGCAAGAATACTGGAGTGGGTTGCCATTTCCTTCTCCAGGGGATCTTCCCAACCCAGGGATCGAACCTGCATCTCCTGCACTGCAGGCGGATTCTTTATAACTGACCCACCTGGGAAGTATCAAAACAAGTATAGATAGGTTATTATTTCCCCTATTTTATAAGTAATGAAACTGAGGCGCAGCAAAGTAAGACAACATATAGAAATGATCACAAAGCCCCTAAGAAGTTGCAACAGATCAATGAACTTCCTCCCTACACTGTCACTTTGGTAGACTGCATACTCTAGTTGGGGAGTAAAATTCAAGCAGTTAGGCCACTGCTATGGACTGAATATGTCCTCCCCTCTCCCATTTATACATTGAAATCCTAAGCTCATGTGATGGTACTAGGAGGCGGGACTCCTGGGAGATGTTCAGGTCAGGAGAGGGGGCTGCCATGAATGAGATCAGTGCTATCATAAGAGAGACCCCACAGAGCTCTCCAGCCCCCTCCACCAAGAGAGAACGCAGGAAGAAGTCAGCCATCTGCAGTTCAGAAGAGGGCCTTTCCCAACCTTTCCCACATGTGCCCACATGGGCACAATGTCCTTGGACTTCTCTGCCTCCACAGCTATGAGAAGTAAATTTCTGCTGTTCCTAAGCCACCCGGTATGTGATTATTTTGTGAGAGGGACCTGAATGGACTGAGACAGCCACAGAAGAGCAGAGATCAAAGTAGGAACCCTCATCGTCTTCCAGACTCCACTGCTGTCGTTGGTTTTTGCCGTAAGACAGGAGGAGGCCATGATCTGGAGTCTGCCAACAATCGCAGAGCTGACCCAAGGAGGCTCCTGCCACTTCAATGTCATTCAAGGTCTGGAGTGCCCGGCTGGTCAAGCACCAAGACAGCAGACAGGGATGACCGGACGCCAGCGACACTAGTGACATCAGCTCTTTAGGCAGCAGCACGCTCGACAGCTGTCACACAGAAACGCCCCACAATCACAGTATCAAAGAGAAAGCAGCTTCTTCATGGTTCCCGCAACAGGCAAAGTGCACCCCCTGACCATCCTTCCACTACCTCACAGAAAAGACACACTCGCCATGAAACACGGTGTGTACGTGTGTGGGTTCCGGAGCAGAACGGGGCTGAGGTGAAGTTATGTACGCCAGGAATTCTCTAGCTCAGTTTAAGTGCCTTCATACTTGACATTTCCCTAGCCGTCTGCCCTGTTTATCTGGACATGGGGTTCGTGATTTTTTTTCCCCAGCCCTTCTACACCCTGGGAACACACAGGAGGCCTTTCTGCGTGGCGCTCCCATGGTAGGGAGGAGGAATAACACACCCTCAAAGTTGTGAGTTTTTCCTGCTGGATGAGCAGAAGGACACTACGTGTGTGTCCTGGCTGACGGGAAGGCTCCAGGTAGAGGGAAGATGGAAAAACAGAGAGGATAATTACAGCCCCAGTCAGAGCACTGTCTCATTCCTGAGATAGTATCCGTCTCTTCAAGACTCACCCACCTGCCCGGACAGACTGGGGAGCAGCCCCGGGAACAACGGGCTGTAATACTGGCTGTTCCACCTTACTTACGCAATTTGCTAGTCACCGAGGGCCGTCCCCACCTGCTACCAAAGGGTTATCTCTGAAACACACATAAAAAATATCTTGGAGCTGAGCTTATGCTGACAGGGTGCAACCCCAACCCAGAAGGCCCGTCGAAAGCCTGTGACCTGGCCCCCGGGGCAGGTGGCAGGCAGGCTGTGGGTGTAGTGGGCAGGCTTCATGGCTGGGCGGCTCTGGGTTTCAGTCTCCACCTACTGACAGCAGGACCTTGGCCAGGATCCCAGAGCCTTGGTTTTTTCATCTGGGAAGGGGCCCGTTTCTACCATGAAATGAGATCACAGGTCTGTGTGATAAAGAACCACCCCCCACACACAGCAGGTGCCCCCAGGTGCTCGCCACAGCGGGTCTTACGTGCTATCACGGCTTCCACTCCATTTGTCCGCCCACCCTCTGCACCCACTGCCCAGCGTCCAGGAGGTGCTTCCAGTTATTCAATCAGGGTCTGGAAAGATCCCCAGACCTGCAACAGCACTGCTTCTGTGCAGCCTCGCCCCCTAGACTTGGATTCCCTATGCAGCTGCCTGAACTTTGTTAAAATGAGAAAGAAGCTATAACAATAGAGAAATGATCGTCAATAGTGAAATGATGCTATACTTCTATTTGGAGGAGGCAGGGCTGATCTGGACCCTTCCCCAGATACAACATGTAAAATTCTTAATTTCAACAACATCTGAAGAAACATATATTATGTACATACATACTGCAGTCTGAAGTAGAGAGACCAGGTTTTACAATGTCGTTTTAGTTCTCTTAAAATTTGTGTACTCCAGGCATTTACACATATACCTTTTTCTTTTTTAATAAAAAGGGAGAAGGACGGGGCCAGGGTAGTCCTGGAGGATAAACAAATCTTTGCATTTTGAAAGGGGTCTGCACCTTCACTGTTCCCTGACTTTTTCTGCCATGACACCCGTGGCTGCTGTCAGGAGCAGGGAGTGTGTACAGAATGCAATGTCCATTCAGAAATTTGAGAACAGCAAAAAAAATGCTTCATATGCTTTTTTTTCAGTCTGGGCAAAACCTTTTTCCTAGGACATGTCTGCCTGGCAGCTGCTGTGCAAAATCAGAAATTTGGTCAAAACAAAATAAAACTGATATAATCATGTCATTATTATATTACAGTTATATATATTATATAATGTTATAAAATAATAACATTATTATATCAGTTTTATTTTATGCTGTATTATCAAAAATTCTCATTTTCTGCTGAAAAATTCTCTATTTTATGCTGAAAGCTAAGCACCGAAAAATTGATGCTTTTGAACTGTGGTGCTGGAGAAGACTCTTGAGAGTCCCTTGGAGAGCAAGGAAATCCAACTAGTCAATCCTGAGGGAAATCAGTCCTGAATATTCACTGAAGGACTGATGCTGAAGCTGAAGTTCTAATCCTTTGGCCACCTGATACGAAGACCTGACTCATTTGAAAAGACCCTGATGTTGGGAAAGAAGGAAGGCAAGAAGAGAAGGGGACAACAGAGGATGAGATGGTTGGATAGCATCACCGACTCGATGGACATGAGTTTGAGTAAACTCCGGGAGTTGGTGATGGACAGAGAAGCCTGGCGCGCTGCAGTCCATGGGGTAGCAGAGAGTCAGACACCACTGAGCAACTGAACTGAACTGAATAACAACATGATTATTGCTATCTGATTTTCTCCATCTCAGCACCACTGGCGTCTCTGTAGTGGAGGCCCTCTGGGGCTTACAGGATGATCAGCAGCATCCTTGGTTTCTACTCACCAGGTCACAGTAGGTCCTCCTCCCCTTGTTATAACAGCCAAAAGTGTCTCACAGTATTGCCACATGTCCTGGGGAAGGAGAGGTGGGTAGAAGTTTGCAACTTGGTTGAGCAACTTGCTTGCTCAAACTTGGTCGAGCACCTTGCTGTTGCTGCTGCTAAGTTGCTTCAGTTGTGTCTGACTCTGTTCGACCCCATAGACAGCAGCCCACCAGGCTCCCCCGTCCCTGGGACTCTCCAGGCAAGAACACTGGAGTGGGTTGCCATTTCCTTCTCCAATGCATGAAAGTGAAAAGTGAAAGTGAAGTCGCTCAGTCGTGTCGGACTCCTAGTGACCCCATGGACTGCAGCCTCCCAGGCTCCTCCGTCCATGGGATTTTCCAGGCAAGAGTACGGAGTGGGTAGCCATTGCCTTCTCCGTGAGCACCTTGGGTCTACGTTAAAGTGAAGAAAGAAAACAAATATTCTTTTTCTTAAATAAAGGAAGTAACAGTTATTAAGAATTATAACAGATTCCATAACAGACGTTTTGATCTTAACAAATCAACCTATGAAACACATACTCCCTTTCACAGAGGAAGGTCTTTATCATAGCACTGGAAATATACGACCAGACTATTTCACTCAACTCAGTTTCCTAGATTTTGACACACAGAATGAAGAATTCCTACTGCATGGAGGAAATAAGTAATTGCCAGATATAAGCCAAACTATTAACTCTTTGTGGTATCAATCTTTTAGACCTTTAGATTTTTGTATATAATTTTTGTTCCTCCTTTCATCTGATGCCTTGTATCAAACACGGTTTTCAGTGGAACTCCTATCCCTGATTACCTTGCAGGCTCAAAAACTAAAAGGATGAGCACATTCTTGTCAATCTAGACGTCTAAGTGTGTGTGTGCTATGTCTTCTTAGTCGTGTCCAGCTCTTTTCGACCCCATGGACTGTAGCCTGATAGGCTCCTCTGTCCACGGGATTCTCCAGGAGTGGGTTGCCATGCCCTCCTCTGGGGGATCTTTCCAACCCAGGGATAGACCCCATGTCTCTTATGTCTCCTGCATTGGCAGGCAGGTTCTTTACCACTAGCACCTCCTGTACCCGAGGTGATGGGAAACTTCTACTAGAAGGCCCTGAGTGTCCCCAAAAGATCACAAAAGCATTTCAAAAAAACCAATACAATATTGTAATTAGCCTCTCATTAAAATAAATAAATTTAAATTAAAAAAAAATAAATATTTTACTTTCAAAAAGAAATCTGAATCTTTACTTTCCTACTGTATTTATTTTTAGGAAGAACCTGAAATTTATTTTGTTGACAACATTTTAAGAGGCAAAAGTGTTTTTAGTAAAAAAGAAAATGGTAGAAACAAATGAAAGCTATTAGGAAAAAGCATGCATGAGAAAGGCCTATGCCTGGGAGGTTGAAAACAAAAATCTGCTTCCTTAAAAACTGGACCAAAAAAACCACACAAAAACGCAGAAGAATTATGTTTCTTTTTCCTTGTCCCCTGCATCTCGATATCAACTTTTACCTCATCAGCACTTCCTCCAGCCTAGGTCAGGTCTTCTTTATCTTTTCATCAGGCTATTCAAACAACTTTCTATTCTCTTTCTCTTATTTCTCAGCATCCATTCTGAATCAGCGTAGGAGGAGGTGGCCTCTGAAAGACAGACTACGAGGGCTGCTACCCCCAAGGCACAAAGACTACTGTTCCCATTATTCATCCTAGAACTCAGATCTCTCCAAATCTGTTCCAAGCTGACTTTCTAACCTTACTTTCTAAACACTCCTTTCCCGTCTCACCCACAGAGCACCTGAATTATCTTTACCACTGTCCATAACCCGCAGCTCTGCTCAAGCTGGCACTCGGTCAAGACTCCTCCTGGAATGGTCACCAAAGGGCCTCGCCTCTCATCCCCACCAGAACTGCTCTCTCCTTATTCAACAGTTGGCGCCTCCATCAGAGCATCACAATCATCCCTCTCCCTGTCCACGGAGGGGCTCAGAGCCACACCTGCCTGCTTCAAGGGGAAAGGAAATCAAAGACTGTTCTCTGGGCATCTCGGGCATATTTGTAAACCGACTGGAAAAAAAAAAAAAGTTCATTCTTTAAAGATGACTCAAGTTCCACGCGGTCAAAAATATTTAGTGAGCCCTTAAACCATCCAAGCCTGTGCCAGGTTCTGTGAGGGACAGGACTGTCCTCAAGGAGCCTTTAGAAGCAGGGAGAATAAGATCACGACATAAATGCTCTTGGACACAAATTACTACAGGATTCCACACAGAAAGGACCTTATCTGTATACATGGTGTGGAAAACTGGGAAAAGCTTCTTGAGGGAGGTGATGTGTGAGGGAGACGCTCACGAGCTGGGGGTGGCTGAAGCGTGAGCCATCCAAGGACTAGGGTCAGCATGGAGTGCAGCAGGTGGGCATAGCCCATTTGGGGAACAACAAACAGGCCATGGTGGCTGGAGCCTGGCAAGGTGTGGATCAGAGACCAGGGCTCTCAGTTGAGTCTATTCTGGCCCTGATTAGAAGAGAGTCTGTACTTACCTGGTCAGTGGTGAAATAACAGCAGTAGTTGAGAAAGAATAATCTGACTGATGGGGGCAGGGAGAAGGCATTAGGGTCTTCAGAGACCCAGTGAGAGTAGGCTGGAAAAGGGGAGCAGCTTTGGCAGGGGCTGGGGAGGTGGTGTCCACAAGACTTGGCCAGGGGACGTCCCTGGTGGTCCAGTGGCTAAGACTCTGAGCCCCTAATGCAGGGGGCCCTGGGTTCAATCCCTGGTCAGGGAACTAGATCTCTCATGCCACAAGTAGGTCCACATGCCACAACTGAAGAAGTCCAGTGTGCTGTAATGAAGACCCAGCACAGCAAAAAAAAATCAACCCAAAAAGCCAACAACAGCAGCAACAAAAAACCAAACCAAGACTTGGCACACGATTTCTTTGAGGAACAAAGAGAAAAAGGCATGAGGTGGACAAGGGACTGCAATTTCCCTCTCTGGGTGACTGGCTTCACTACTACAAGTAAGAAAGCTGAGGGGTTTCCCTGTGGTCCAGTGGTTACGAATCAACCTTTCAACGCGGGGGACACGGGTTTGATCCCTGGTCGGGTAACTAAGACCCTGCACACTGCAGAGCGACTAAGCCAGAGCCCTGCAACTACTGAGCCCACACACTGCAACACAGTGTGCAGCACAGACAAAATAAAAGAAAACTAAAGAATGCCAAGGTGATGAAAATGCTGTGAAGGACTGTACAGAAAGATGCAACAGCCACTGAGTATTAAGCTCGTGGGATGCAAAAGAAGACATGAGGGGAGACATGGAATATTTCAAACACTGATGTGCCCGTGGCATCTCATTTACCTACAACAATTTTTCACATGTAGAAGGTAAAAGCTCTGTGTTTCTCATTTGTCTCACGCTCACTCATTGGCTTGACTCAGTCTTAGGGACGAAACCCCATGATGTTCTGTAAACCAGTCCTAACAGGTTGGAGGCCTTGCTGAGGTACATCTTCCGGGAAAAAAGCACATGTGAGTGTCTGAATCATCTCCTTCTTGCCCTAAATGTCAGAAAGGCTCACACGGTACACGAGGTGCATCGTTTTACTGTGGATAGCACACCTGACAACTCCCCAGTTGGGTAAGAGGTTTAACAGAAGGCCAGCACACGACTGTCCTGGAGGGTGAGTCATAAAGGTAAGTGACTCCAAATCTAAGAAATGGAGCAAAGTGACTTCATGAAGCTTTACCAGCACTGCATCAGTTTTGGAACATATGAAGCCTGTTTTCCGCAAAGAAAAAAAAACAAAAAAACAAAAAAAACCCTCAAAGCAATTCTTAAAAGCCGAAAGGGAACCTTTGAAAAGGTCACACCACCTCTCGGAGGTACAAATCCAACATGGAAATCAAATTACGAAGTGAGACGAACCCATCCCCACCCATGTTATAAACACCCCATTAACAGCGTGGTTACAGGCAGCTTGTTCAAACTTTCCACCTGATGTTAATCACATCATCTCATAGGTTAAACCAGACTGGAGCTGGAGTGATCCTCTTTCAAGTACTAACCTTCCATTCGGGACTGACATATAAGCTGGGGGGGTGGGGAGAAAAAAGAGAGAACAGCAGCCTGGAGTTTTGAACTCTAAACACCACCCCTGTTTGCATACCCTGTCTGTTTTACATTTCAGAGCCTAGGTTTTCTGTATGTGATTTTCAAGGATTCTGAGAGTAAACAGGCAGTGAAAATAGCAATCGAGGGATTCTCAAATATTTTATGCCAGTTTTGTACCCATGTTTACAGATCAAGAAAAGCCGCATACTGTGACACTGACTCTGCCCCGCATTTACTCATACGCCCCCTTTCCATTTCTCCCATAGAGCTCTGATTTTAAGGGGAAACTAATGAAAAAGAATTTAATGAGAAACATTTCCTTTCTTCTCAAATCTCACTCAACTTACACACACACACACCCACCCCCTCTCCTCTATACTTAAATTATCACCACCAACTCTGTCAACCCCTGGGAGCTGACGGACTGGGAGCAATCAAGCCCCCAAAGGAGGCTGGGGATGGTTCCACCACGTGGCGAAAAGGGAATCATTTCTCTCTGGTTCACCTCGCACTGGGCTGTTTCTACACTTGACCCTGGAACAGAACAACCCAGGGAAAGGTGAACTTTCACCCCTCCAGAAGTTACTTAAGACTGTAAGTAGGGTTCAAGGACTGAGGTAGGGGTGGTTTCGTTAAGAATACCACCGGAGAGTTGGACACAAAAATTCACTTTGCTGCTGGTTGTCGTCAGGGAGTCCTTTTCCCCTTTTTATTACAAAAAATTTTGAAACATACAAAAAATGAATACCCTCTACCCTTTACCTAGACTAAACAACTTTAACAGCCTGCCCAATATTCATCTATGTTGATGTTTGATTTTGAAGTATTTTATACATGAAAATCATATTCCCCTTCCCCTAAATAATTCAGTGTGTCTCTAACAAACAAGGATGTTTTCCTTCAAAACTGTAACACTAGAATAACACCTAACACAAAATCAAGATTAATTCCCTCGTATCATCTCAGGATGAATGCCATTCACATTCTAGTTTACTTGGGTTATTATTCTTAAGTATTTAGAAGTAAAACTAGAAAACTATACCAAAGGCTGACAACAATCCTCAAGTCATTCTTCTGTCAAAGGTTGATGCTTACATTAAATTCTTTATCTTTGTTTTGAGTTAAAACATCTGGGCGACACCCAAGTGTGAAAGAAACAATTCATCCGACCTCTGACCACAAACACTGTTACAGTAGCTACACCAACTGCATCATGAAGAGGAAACAACGGCAGAGACAACTTCCTAGACGCTGGGCTATTATATTAATTAGTTTCCCCCTTTATCCTCTCTTGAGTAATCCTCCAACCAGGAAAGATGCCTCCAACTCTGTTATTGTTAAAAAAAAAAAAAAAAGATCAGAAGCCTTTCACTCCTATGTCCTCTCCCTTAGCTTTTCTTTAACATACTGTGACAAACATAGTTATTCATGCCTGCTGTCTCACCTTCCACTCATTTTTAACCCCCTCGTGAAGTCTGATTTTTCTCCCATTTATTCACTGAGACTGTCCATTAGAAGACCACCAATGTCCTCAGTCACACTTAAAAGACCCTCTCCCCGGCCTCCAGACTTGGGTAGGAAGCCCCCCACGTTCCCTCCATCCCCTCCCCGGCCCAGGGCTCTCCATGCAGCTCTTCTGTCTTTGCCACTTTCTGTAATTTACTTGAGAGATGAGAACGTCACCTGTATGCAGATGACTTATAAATCTAGAAAAGGTCAAGATAAATATATGTTTCCTTAGTTTTCCCCTAGAGTCAGAATACACGTGGGGAGCTGGGTGAAAGGAGAGAAAAGCAGAAGCTTCAGTAAATTTACCAGCAAATTCTAAAAGATCTCTCTTTTCTGTGATGGTCGGGATGACTTCCATGTGGAAGTGCCTTGTAGCACATTCAAGAGGAACTGCAGTGGGGGAAACAGGTTGTGGAGCTGCAAGTCCTGGGTTCCAATCACACCCATTAGCTGGGTAATATTACAAGATCCTCAATGTCTTTAAACTTCAGTTCTCATTGGTGCACAAATACAGAAAATAGAACCTGCCTCGTGGGTTTGTTGTGAAAGCTACATGAAGACATACAAGCAAAATGCTGAATTAGCAAGAGAATGTAATGTGTGTGTGTGGTTAGTTGCTTCAGTCGTGTCTGACTCTGTGACCTCATTGGCCACAACTCACCAGGCTCCTCTGTCCACGGGATTTCCAGTGTAAGAATACTGGAGCGGGTTGCCATTACCCTCCTCCAGGGGATCTTCCCAACCCAGGGACTGAACCCGCATCTCCTGTGTCTCCTGCACTGTAGGCAGATTCTTTACCGCTGAGCCACCAGGGAAGCCCAACAAGAGAATATGTGCTTAGTTGCTCAGTCACGTTCGACTCTTTGCAACCCCATGGCCTGAAGCCCGCCAGGCTCCTCTGTTTATGGGGATTCTCCAGGCAAGAGTACTGGAGTGGGTTATCATGCCCTCCTCCAGGTGATCTTCCAATCTAGTGATCAAACCCAGGTCTTTCCCATTGCAGGCAGATTCTTTACCGTCTGAGCCACTAGGGAAGCAACAAGAGCAAGCACTAAATAAAATTAAGTTATTGCTAACTGTGACCTAAAGATTCAATTATGAAAAAGGGTTATTTCTTAGCTAATATTTATTACTGGTACTGGCAAAACTGGTTGGGATAATATCGCTTGCCATGTACTGTGGTTATCATTTAGTCATTAAGTCATCTTTGACTCTTTTTTTTTTTTTGGAAAACCATTGGAGTATTGCCCACCAGGCTTCTCTGTCCATGGGACTTCCCAAGCGAGATTGTTGTTTCCTTCTCCAGGGAATCTTCTGACTAAGGGATCGAACCCAAGTCTCCTGCACTGGCAGGTGGATTCTTTACCACTGATGCACCTCAGAAGCCCAATATTTGTACTGAGGACTTTTTAAAAGACAGACTGGTTACTTTCCATTTTATCACATTAGCTTTATACCATAAAACAGAGAAAGTACACATACTGCTCTACACAACTAGTTACTTTTATAAATGGATGATTCACACTAATTAAACTCACAACCCAGGAGAATAAAATTAGCTTGTTTCAACATTTTCTTTTGTTCAGTGATTACAATTCAAGGTTATGTTAGATACCACATTACTATAATTTTGCCTGAGAGACAGACACTGCACATCCTGCATTTTTAAAAACAGGTACTGCTGATATAAATGCAGGTGCTTGCTAAAGGCCTTGCAGATTTCATAAGCAATTCTAACTAACCTTGGGCTTCACTGTTACTTATTTGTGTACATTTGTAGCTAGGAGGGAAGCTGTTGTTGATGTGCAGTCGCTAAGCTGTGTCCGACTCTTTGCGATCCCCTGAACAACGTAGGGAAAACCACTAGACCATTCAGGTATGACCTAAATCAAATCCCTTATGATTATACAGTGGAAGTGAGAAATAGATTTAAGGGCCTAGATCTCATAGACAGAGTGCCTGATGAACTATGGAAAGAGGTTCGTGACATTGTACAGGAGACAGGGATCAAGACCATCCCCATGGAAAAGAAATGCAAAAAAGCAAAATGGCTGTCTGGGGAGGCCTTACAAATAGCTGTGAAAAGAAGAGAAGTGAAAAGCAAAGGAGAAAAGGAAAGATAAAAGCATCTGAATGCAGAGTTCCAAAGAATAGCAAGAAGAGTTAAGAAAGCCTTCTTCAGCGATCAATGCAAAGAAACAGAGGAAAACAACAGAATGGGAAAGACTAGAGATCTCTTCAAGAAAATTAGAGATATCAAGGGAACATTTCATGCAAAGATGGGCTCAATAAAGGACAGAAGTGGTATGGACCTAACAGAAGCAGAAGATATTAAGAAGAGATGGCAAAAATACACAGAAGATGTACAAAAAACATCTTCACGATCCAGATAATCACGATGGTGTGATCACAGACCTAGAGCCAGACATCCTGGAATGAGAAGTCAAGTGGGCCTTAGAAAGCATCACTACGAACAAAGCCAGTGGAGGTGATGGAATTCCAGTGGAGCTATTTCAAATCCTGAAAGATGATGCCGTGAAAGTGTTGCACTCAATATGCCACCACATTTGGAAAACTCAGCAGTGGCCACAGGACTGGAAAAAGTCAGTTTTCATTCCAATCCCAAAGAAAGGCAATGCCAAAGAATGCTCAAACTACCACACAATTGCCCTCATCTCACATGCTAGTAAAGTAATGCTCAAAATTCTCCAAGCCAGGCTTCAGCAATATGTGAACCGTGAACTTCCTGATGTTCAAGCTGGTTTTAGAAAAGGTAGAGGAACCAGAGATCAAATTGCCAACATCCGCTGGATCATGGAAAAAGCAAGAGAGTTCCAGAAAAACATCTATTTCTGCTTTATTGACTATGCCAAAGCCTTTGACTGTGTGGATCACAATAAACTGTGGAAAATTCTGAAAGAGATGGGAATACCAGACCACCTGATCTGCCTCTTGAGAAATTTGTATGCAGGTCAGGAAGCAACAGTTAGAACAGGACATGGAACAACAGACTGGTTCCAAATAGGAAAAGGAGTACATCAAGGCTGTATATTGTCACCCTGCTTATTTAACTTCTATGCAGAGTACATCATGAGAAATGCTGGACTGGAAGAAGCACAAGCTGGAATCAAGATTGCCGGGAGAAATATCAATAACCTCAGATATGCAGATAACACCACCCTTATGGCAGAAAGTGAAGAGGAACTCAAAAGCCTCTTGATAAATGTGAAAGTGGAGAGTGAAAAAGTTGGCTTAAAGCTCAACATTCAGAAAACGAAGATCATGGCATCCGGTCCCATCACTTCATGGGAAATAGATGGGCAAACAGTGGAAACAGTGTCAGACTTTATTTTTCTGGGCTCCAAAATCACTGCAGATGGTGACTGTAGCCATGAAATTAAAAGATGCTTACTCCTTGGAAGGAAAGTTATGACCAACCTAGATAGCATATTCAAAAGCAGAGACATTACTTTGCCAACAAAGGTTCATCTGGTCAAGGCTATGGTTTTTCCTGTGGTCATGTATGGATGTGAGAGTTGGACTGTGAAGAAGGCTGAGTGCCGAAGAATTGATGCTTTTGAACTGTGGTGTTGGAGAAGACTCTTGAGAGTCCCTTGGACTGCAAGGAGATCCAACCAGTCCATTCTGAAGGAGATCAGCCCTGGGATTTCTTTGGAAGGAATGATGCTAAAGCTGAAACTCCAGTACTTTGGCTACCTCATGCGAAGAGTTGACTCATTGGAAAAGACTCTGATGCTGGGAGGGATTGGGGGCAGGAGGAGAAGGGGACGACAGAGGATGAGATGGCTGGATGGCATCACTGACTCAATGGATGTGAGTCTGGGTGAACTCCGGGAGTTGGTGATGGACAGGGAGGCCTGGCGTGCTGCGATTCATGGGGTCACAGAGAGTCGGACACGACTGAGCGACTGAACTGAACTGCAGCATGCCAGGCTCCTTGGCCCTTTACTATCTCCTGGAGTTTGCTGAAATTCATGTCCATGGAGTCGGTGATGCTATCTAACCATCTCATCCTCTGTCACCCCATTCTCCTCATGCCTTCAATCTTTCCCAGGATCAGGGTCTTTTCCAATGAGTTGGAGGTTTGTATCAGATGGCCAAGTACTGGAATTTCAGCTTCAGCATCAAATATTCAGGGTTGATTTCCTTTAGGATTGACCGGAGGAGGGAAGTACTGAGATTATTTTAGCTTATTAAAGAGTTACTGGATTTGCAGAAGGCTGAGAATTTAAAAATAGAAGCCAAATGTGGCTAGCGTTTATCTCAAATGCTTATGTTCAAGTGGCAGTCTGTTTGGTGAAGACACCAAGCATGCCACTGAATGATGTGCATTTTCATAAACCCAGGCAGAATCCCACTACTTCCCCAAGTGGTGGACCATGGGTACACAGACACCTCCCATTCTGATTCATCTGACTTCTCAGAGCTCTGTCCCTGGACAGCTCTTCCTGGTTAGTTTTCAGGAGAGAGGTAAGAATGAGGAGGTAACATTATTTAGTACTCATCTTGAGGTAGGGAAGCTGTTGAGTCAATAACACAAATTAGAGCTCAGAGAATGTTCACGACATTTTCTAAGGAAAATCTCCATTTTATAAGTTGGAAACTTGGAGCTTAAAAGGGCAAATTCCAGAGGCAAGAGCATATTCAGCTTTTTGTGGAGTCTGAAGTTTACATTAGTTTTAACGGACAAAATGTCAAATTGTGAATACTAAATCAGGGTTAATACCCTAGGAAGGTTCAGCCTAAACCCGAGACACTTGCTTTAGTGTAAGCAATGTTGAGTGAGCTTGACCGATCGCTCTGAACTGTAGAGACAAAAGGAATTTGATGAAGAGAAATCTGAACTGTTAAAGGGAGATCATTCATCTTTACAAACTATTGGCTGTAATTAAGTTGCACTAGGTTCCTTTTTCTTAAAAAGAAATTTTTGTTTTCTTTTGTTGTTGTCATTTAACAAGTCAAGATAAACTGGGGAGGTAAGAGATGTTCAGGGTGAGTTATGAGTGGAGTAGGCCAGGCAGGAGTTTAGATGGCCTGAGTATGCATAAAAATTCCGAATTCCCCACTGTACATTCCTTAGGAAATCTTTGCCCTTTTGGTAGCAACAAGAAGTTAGAGCTTAGATAAAATTGATCTGTGATGCCTTTTGACTAAAACGTGTGTGAAAGTGGCCATCACATTTCTAAACCCTATGCCAATTTTTCTTGAGTGGTTTCTCTGCTGTTAGCAAAATACGTGATGCTGACTAAACACATTCTCTCTCTCGGAATCAACTGTTTGTTAAACCAAGAAAATTCTTTTTATTCCAAATAAAAAATTTACTTCATCAGAAAGAGGGACGTCTTTATTTTTTTTTTTCAAAGCACACCTAATAATTTCAGAATTCAGAGTAAGGTGATTCTTATCACCACCACGTGAGAGTGTAATTCTGCTAAGAACTTCAAGTCGTATTTCTCTTCTCTGAAAATTTTATGACAGTATTTCTTTTCACATGAAGACTTTCATGAAAATCTCTGATTAAAAATATGGGAAAGGCACTCGGGATTGTGATTTTTCTAAAAATGCTGAGGTTTGCTATTTTTTGGAATATATGTGAACAGAGCTGTGTATGGCTGCCTAGGCTGTGTACTGCACAACTCCAAGGGACACCACTTAGAGAGACCACAAAGTAAGGGGTGTTGCCTGGGACAGCACAGTGCCGTGGCCCTGACGGAAATGGTACACAGAGAAGGAGAAAAACAGCTGCCACCAGAAAATAAGGACAAAGGGGGCAAGTCATAAAGATGGACAGGCCAGCTTGTACCCAAATGGCAAAATCTGGACAAGTCGAGCATCAAAATAAACAAGGACAGGAAGATATTTTGACCCCCTGCATGAAGTAAGAATCCGTAACTCCATGCTGATAATAACAGGTAAGTAAGGGCACAGTGGGAGGGAGGGACAGCTCTTCCTTACAGTAGAATGACAACACACGGAAGAAGGAATGATGGAGTTATGTTAGAAATGCACTATTTTACCACCTTCAAAGTAAAAATTGAATCAGACAGGTATCATCAACAACTGCTCAATAAAACGGGGTAGGGAGTTAGAGAAGGAACAGGATACCCACAGAATCTCAAAGAATCTTCTTTCAAACTTCCCAGTAACACAAAGCACATGCTAATTATACAGCAGAGAAATCAGACGTCTTAACCAAGTGATCAAAATCAAGGTCACCAGTAAGGGACAGAGGGACACCTGTGTCTCCAGGTGTGATCTCACCGAGGAGGACACAACCAGCCCAAAGTGCATAATCTCAGTCTAATCATGAAGAGACTGTGGAACCCAAAGTGAGGGTTATTCTAAAAAGCAACTTGCCTACATGCTTCTAGATTGTCAAGAAACACGAGAAAGGCTGAGGAACGGTCCCAGATTAAATAAGGAGACTAAAGGGACATGATAGGAAAAACCAGTAAGTGGTCTCAGACTAGATGCTGTCCTGGAGGGAAAAGAATATTATTGGGACAAATGACAAAACCGGAACGTGCACTGCAGATTAAATCAAAGTATTAAATGTCCTGAATTTGCTGACAGTACTGTGGTTACATAAGAGGATATCCTTGTTTTTAGGAACCATATAATAAAGTACAAGGGGGATGCGTGTCGTCTGCTCCAAAGATTTGGGATAAATAAATAAATAATATGGGTGTGTGTGTGGGTGTGTGCCTGCATGTAGAGAAAGAGATGGAGGAAAAGAATACAACAAACATGGCAAAATAATGGTCCAAATTGGGTAAATAATATAAAGGAATATATCATACTATTGCAGCCTCAAAATAAGTTTAAAACAACAACAACAACAAAAAGTAGCCAAAACAGCTCTGAGGGGTGTCAGTCTGCTTTAATGAGCATTCAACTCAAAGTAATTCAACTTGTAATCTGCACTTCAAAACAGAGTTAAATCTTCAGAAACATTGTGCTGCTATCGTTACGATAATCACCACCATTAACACCATGGAGCACTTGGGAAGTATTAATAGTAAGCATTTCCCACTTCGCTCAGTGGTAAAGAATCTGCCTGCAATGCAGGACACTGGGGTATGATTACTGAGTTGGGAAGACCCCCTGAAGAAGGAAATGGCAACCCACTCCAGTATTCTTGCCTGGGAGAATCCTATGGACTGGGGAGCCTGCAGGGCTACAGTCCATGGGGTTGCAGAGTCAGACCCGACTGAGTGACTATACAAACAAGCACTCAGAAAGGCGCTTCACTTGCATCACCTCTTTTAATCTTCACAACCACCCAAAGAGAAAGGCACTCATTGTCTCCACTTTATAGATGAGGAAATTGAGATCCAGAGAGGTGGAGTAACTTGCCCAAATACACACAGTAAGTGGCAGAATCAGGAATCCAACTAGGCTGATTACAAAGCTGGTAGATTTTATTCCTACATCAAACGTATTTAATTAATTATTTTTCTCAAAGAATGAGTGATGACTCTCAATGTAAATGAAGTTATAACAAATTAGTGAAATATGCATGAATAAGTGTTTCTTTTACTAACGAAAATTAGAACACTACTAAA
The DNA here is from genome assembly GCF_032452875.1 of Bos javanicus. Lineage (NCBI taxonomy): Eukaryota > Metazoa > Chordata > Mammalia > Artiodactyla > Bovidae > Bos > Bos javanicus. The sequence goes on along the minus strand of NC_083891.1, from coordinate 24,826,846 downwards.
CCAGAGACATAAATGGTATTTTTAGCCTCCACTATTTACTTTATGCTCTCTTTCTTCCAAAGGCTGGACTTGGTCATAAATCCTTTGAAATAAAATATACCTGAGGATGTTCTTTGAAATGATTTTATCAAGTCTCATAAAACACTGGTTCCTTGCTATGGACTGAATGTTTACATTCTCCCAAAGTCAGATCCTGAAGGCTAAATCCCCAATGTGATGGAATTTGGAGGTGGGGTCTTTGGAGGGCAATTAGTCCTGAGGGTGGAGCCTTCATGAATGAGATTAGTGCCCTTGTAAGAAAAGACTCAGGAAAGCTGATTGTTCTCTCTCACTCTCGATCTCTCTCTTCTTTCTCTCTCTCTCTCTCTACCATATGAGGACACAGCAAGAAAATAACCATCTGAAAACCAGAAAGTGGGCTCTCACCAGACATCAGACTTACTGGCACTTTGATCTTGGACTTCTCAAGAAAGAAATTTCTGTTATTTACAATCCCACCAGTCTATGGAATTTTGTTACAGCAACTTGAACTAAGACAGTTCCATTTCAAATTTTTCTTCCTTTAATATGTTTTCTTTCTTTTCATGTAAAGTGGTGGAATCTTAGTGCTCATATTTCCTTTTAGTCTTTAACTTTACTTTAAAAATGAAAAAGTATCATTTGCAATATACTGCCTGGGGTTCCCAATTAAGTGCACTATCACTTTCCTTGCAGATAAACAGTAAGCTGTCCGCATACCATTTTTTATCCCAACGGAAGATGAATGTAAAAAATATATATATTTAGAACAACAAAACATTTGCAAGTATTTGCAGGTGTTTGGGGAAATCTCATCATCTGACACAGCGAATGCCCACTCCAGAACAAAGGATTTCCAACCTTGGCTGAATAACAAGAGGAGCTATTAAAAACCCTGATGCTCAGCCCACACTCAAAGCCAATTAAATCAGAACCTTGGATGTGGAACTGGGCATCAGTCATTTTTAAAGCTTCCCAGGTGATTCCCAGATATGTAGCCAAGTTTGAGATCCCTGGATGGAACATCCACAGCCATAAAGAACTGTATCTTTTGTGTACAGATCCAAAGGACTCACAAAGGCCTTTTGAATTAGTCTCACTTGTTAAGGAGTGTACAGTCCAACTGGCAAGTGGAGATATGGGTACATGCAATGGCTCAGCAGGTAAAGAATCTGCATGCAAAGCAGGAGACACAGGAGACATGGGTTTGATTCCTGGGTCAGGAAGATCCCCTGGAGGAGGAAATGGCAATCCACACCCGTATTCTTGCCTGGAGAATCTGATGGACAGGGAAGCCAAGTGGGCCACAGTCCATGGGGTCACAAAGAGTGGACATGACCGAGTGCCTAAGCACAAGTACAAGGAAGAGGTAATGGAGTGAAACCTGAGGACGTGTGCCAAATGCATGTGATACAAGGTAAGCACATCAGGAGACAACATGGGGACAAGTTGGGGGAGCCAGCAGCCTCCTGATGCAACGACAGGCTCTGACGGAAGCACAGCTGAGGAAGGCAACTCCGGCCGGGGAGTGGTTACACGGAAAAGTACTCAGAATGTCCAGGACACAGGAAGGTGACTAATCTAGCCAGAGGGGAAGGCCCACTCTTCAGAGTGGAAAAGTTAAGTTTGGAGAAGTGGACTAGAATCAGAGCATGAGAGCTTTGAGCAGAAAGTTAGAGAGACTGGTGGTATATGGGGTCTCTAAAGAAATCTGCACATCTGATCAAATGACAACATTCGTTTGGGACAAGCGATGTCACAGAGCTATTCACAAGGGTTTGGGGGAAAGACTAAAAGTCAATCTGCTAAAAGAACACAACAGATTAGGTAAATTTATTCATCTGAATCACAACCTTACATCTTCCTTCTTGGTTTTCCATGAAGTACAGGAACCATAATTTTGGTTCGGCTAAAACTAGCATGGAACTCACCTGTCGTGTGACCACTGGCAGGAGAGACCAGGCAGGTGGAGGCTCGCTCTCATTCTCTGTCCCTTTGCCTGGCTCCCAATATCACTCTTAACACTTTCTGTAGCTATATGTTCCTCCTTTTTCTATGAAGGCTACTCCCACAGCTGGGAAAGAGAATTCTAGGACAGAGTTTCAGGCAACAGAAATCTTTTCTTAAAATTTTTTCTGTAATAAGGATTTTGAGAAGTTTAGTGACCCCTCGGTCATATCCAGCAATAAAGACTCCTAGAAATAAAAAGGGGACCAAACCATTCTTACATCCCATAAATATTTACTGAACACATACCATTTACTGCTGTTCTAGGCAGTGGGAATACAGTGAAGCCCCTTTTCCAAACAGACAACTCTCTGGGCAATGCAGAGGTTTCGCTCAAAAACATAACAGCAGTCTAGGGCATCCTGCTACAGACTTTTGAAACATTAATGATACTAGAGAAAAAGAAAAAGATCCTTCACATAATGAATTATAAGGAACAGAAGGAAGTGTAGGATATATATATATATATGCTTTTTAAAATGCTTTTTAAAAACTGCATGTATAAACTGCCACTATTGAAAATGCATTCAAGCTACTAGATGGATCCTGAATTCCTAGAACAGTGCTAGTACTTAGAAAGCCCTTAATAAATATTAGTTAAATGACATGGAAAGGAACTAGTTAAACAACAGTAAATTTAGTTAACATGTTAACTAAACTAGTTAAAAATTAGTTAAATAAATGCAACAGTGACATGTTACACTGAACAGAATTCCAAGTGAGGCAGGAAAGTAGCTATTATCCTGATTCAACTAAAGCAGTGAGGTCACCTCTGCTGTCTGTGTTCTAAATGCTCCTTTGCAGAAGGACATATGCAGGTATCTGACTTTTCAATACTTTTAAAACCAGACCATAATGCTTGTTTGTGCAATGGTATTTTGTAAAACCATGAAATCAAAGTCATTCACAAATTGTGCTCAGGTTAATTCAGAGATCCTTGTGCTCAGAGGCTGCCTACACATATGGACTGCCTTTCCAAAGAAGATCTTCGGAACATTTTTATTTTATGAATATCTGAGAAGAATTTGTGCTTAACGGGGAACTCTGCTCAATGTTATGTGGCAGCCTGGATAGGAGGGGAGTCTGGGGGAGAATGCACACATGTACATGTATGGCGGAGTCCCTTTGCAGTCCACCTGAAACTTTCACATTGTTAACTGACTATACTCCAGTACAAAATAAAAAGTTAAAAAAACGCACAAGATCATTAAAGAAAAAAAAAATTCATGCTTAACTACATGCATTAATTAGAAATTCCTATGACAAAATGAATCTGGTAACCAAAGTGTTTTGTTCTTCTTTGTCCAAGTCATTATATCCTCTAGTTTATAGACAACTCCTATTTTCTCACTGTGGAGAGAAAATTAGCATATTCAAGTACCCTTCCATGGCCCTGTCCCTTGAGAGGAGCTTTACCTGCATAATGTACCGGAATCTCTATCTTTGGCCCAATGACATAGTGCCCCTCCTCCAAGCTGTGGGCGGTGATGGTGGTCCACTGACGACACGAGTGGATCAGAAGGTAGTCATTGTCCCGCAGCCCTTCTACGCACTCTCCTGAAAACAAATTTTATAAGAAACTTAGAATTAGCATCTGCTTACTCCATTCTCTGCAACACAATTTCATTAGTTGTACGTTCACTAATGGAGAAGTTGACAGCTCATCCCAAGATGAGATAAAGTCCACTTTTGAATCAGCAATTTAAAAAAAGGCATTCCATGCCAAGTTGACAACTATACACAGGATTCCATAAAAATGTTTCCCATTTATCTGCAAAGAGATTTTTAAATACCTCATTCTATCCTAGTGGTATTTCAACAATAATATAATAAAATAAACATATACTGAGTGCCAACAATATCCTGAGCACATCTAATTAAATGTTTTATATATATTATTTCAATGTAATAGAAGAACATTATGAGGCAGGTATTGTTCCTTCTTTATAGACAAGAAAAATGAAGGTTCAGAATGTTAAGTATAGGGGTTTCCCTGGCGGCTCAGTGGTAAAGAATCCACCTGCCATTGCATGGAAGACATGGGTTCAATTCCTGACCTGGGAAGATCCCACTTGCCTCAGAGCAACTGAACCCATGAGCCACAACTACTGAGCCTGGTCTCTAGAGGCTGGGGAGCCACAACAACTGCACCTTCGTGCTTCACCTACTGAAGTCCACCTGGCCTGGACCCCATGCTCCACAACAACAGAAGCCACCGCAGTGAGAAGCCCACACGCCACAACTACAGAGTAGCCCCAGCTCTCTGCAGCTAGAGAAAAGCCCATGCAGTAACGAAGACCGAGCTCAGACGTGATAAATAAATAAACAAAATTATTTTTAAAAACAGAAATGTATAGTCTAAGTGCACAGATTTAATAAGCAGAAAGGTGCGGATTCAAGCCTAGGTCAGATTCCAAAGCTTATGCTTTTTTTTTTTTCTTGGGTACACCATGGCTCATGGGACCCTAGTTCCCTAAACCAGGAGTGGAACTCAGGCCTTTGTCTGTGAAACCATAAAGTCCCAACCGCTGGACTGCCAGGGAATGTGCCCAGTACAGTACTAAAACATGTAAAGTTTGAAAGGAGATTATAAGCATTTAATCTCAAGTACTGTTTCAACAGAGAGAAATTTAGTTTTTTATTTTTGGTACTTATATTGTAGTGATTAAATTTCTCTCTGTTGAAACAGTACTTGAGATTAAATGCTTATAATCTCCTTTCAAACTTTACATGTTTTAGTACTGTACTGGTACAAAAACAGACACATAAATCAATGGAACAGAACAGAAAGCCTAGAAATAAACCCACACACTTATGGTTAATTAATCTACAACAAAGGAGGCAAGAATACACAATAGAGAAAAACACAGTCTCTATAGCAGGTGTTTCTGGGAAAACTGGCCAGTTCTATGTAAAGGAATAAAATTAAAACATTCTTCAACATCATATACAAAAATAAACGCAAAATGGATTAGAGACCTAATTGTAAGACCATGTAACTCTCAAACTCTTAGAGGAGAAGAAAACATTGGCAGAATCCTTTTTGATATAAGTTGCAGCAATATTTTATTGGATCTGCTTCCTAGACTAATGGAAATAAAAGCAAAAATAAACAGATGGAACCTAATCAAACTTAAGAACTTTTACACAGCAAAGGAAGCCAGAAAGAAAATGAAAAGACAACTTACAAAATGAGAGAAAATATTCACAATGTGATGGACAAGGGATTAACTTACAAAATATACAAACAGCTCACATAGTTCCATAACAAAAAAACAACCCAATTAAAAAATGGGCAGATCAAAACAGACGTTTCTCCAAAGAAGACATACAGATGGCCAACAGGCACAGGAAAGAATCAACATCACTATTCAGTTCAGTTCAGTCGCTCAGTTGTGTCTGACTCTTTGCTACCCCATTATTCACAGCATGCCAGGCTTCCCTGTCCATCACCAACTCCTGGAGCTCACTCAAACTCATGTCCATCGAGTCGGTGATACCATCCAGCCATCTCATCCTCTGCCGTCCCCTTCTCCTCCTTCCCACAATCCCTCCCAGCATCAGGGTCTTTTCCAATGAGTCAACTCTTCGCATGAGGTGGCCAAAGTATTGGAGTTTCAGCTTCAACATGAGTCCTTCCAATGAACACCCAGGACTGATCTCCTTTAGAATGGACTGGTTGGATCTCCTTGCAGTCCAAGGGACTCTCAAGAGTCTTCTCCAACACCACAATTCAAAAGCATCAATTCTTCGGCGCTCAGCCTTCTTCACAGTCCAACTCTCACATCCATACATGACCACTGGAAAAACCATACGCTTGACTAGACGGACTTTTGTTGTCAAAGTAATATCTCTGCTTTTGAATATGCTATCTAGGTTGGTCATAACTTTCCTTCCAAGGAGGAAGCGTCTTTTAATTTCATGGCTACAATCACCATCTGAAGTGATTTTGGAGCCCCCCAAAATAAAGTCTGACACCGTTTCCACTGTTTCTCCATCTATTTCCCATGAAGTGATGGGACCGGATGCCATGATCTTCGTTTTCTGAATGTTGAGCTTTAAGCCAATTTTTTCACTCTCCTCTTTCACTTTCATCAAGAGGCTTTTTAGTTCTCTGCACTTTCTGCCATAAGGGTGGTGTCATCTGTATATCTGAGGTTATTGATATTTCTCCCGGGAATCTTGATTCCAGCTTGTGCTTCTTCCAGCCCAGCATTTCTCATGATATACTCTGCACATAAGTTAAATAAGCAGGGTGACAATATACAGCCTTGACGTACTCCTTTTCCTATTTGGAACCAGTCTGTTGTTCCATGAACAATTCTAACTGTTGCTTCCTGACCGGCATACAGGTTTCTCAAGACTCAGGTCAGGTGGTCTGGTATTCCCATCTCTTTCAGAATTTTCCACAGTTTATTGTGATCCACACAGTCAAAGGTTCTGGCATAGTTAATAAAGCAGAAATAGATGCTTTTCTGGAACTCTCTTGCTTTTTCCATGATCCAGAGGATATTGGCAATTTGATCTCTGGTTCCTCTGCCTTTTCTAAAACCAGCTTGAACATCTGGAAGTTCATGGTTCACATCCACTGGAGAAGGAAATGGCAAACCACTTCAGTATTCTTGCCTTGAGAACCCCATGAACAGTATGAAAAGACAAAATGATAGGATACTGAAAGGGGAACTCCCCGGGTTGGTAGGTGCCCAATATGCTACTGGAGATCAGTTGAGAAATAACTCCAGAAAGAATGAAGGGATGGAGCCAAAGCAAAAACAATACCCAGTTGTCGATGTGACTGGTGATAGAAGCAAGGTCCGATGCTGTAAGGAGCAATATTGAATAGGAACCTGGAATGTTTGGTCCATGAATCAAGGCAAATTGGAAGTAGTCAGACAGGAGATGGCAAGAGTGAATGTCGACATTCTAGGAATCAGCGAACTGAAATGGACTGGAATGGGTGAATTTAACTCAGATGACCATTATATCTACTATTCTGTGGGCAAGAATCCCTTAGAAGAAATGGAGTAGCCAACATGGTCAACAAAAGAGCCCGAAATTCAGTCCTTGGATGCAATCTCAAAAACGACAGAATGATCTCTGTTCTTTTCCAAGGTAAACCATTCAATATCACGGTAATCCAAGCCTATGCCCCAACCAGGAACTCTGAAGAAGCTGAAGTTGAATGGTTCTATGAAGACCTATAAGACCTTTTAGAACTAACACCCAAAAAAGATATCCTTTTCATTATAGGGGACTGGAATGCAAAAGTAGGAAGTCAAGAGATACCTGGAGTAACAGGCAAATTTTGCCGTGGAGTACAGAATGAAGCAGGGCAAAGGCTAATAGAGTTTTCCCAAGAGTACGCACTGGTCATAGCAAACACTCTCTCCCAACAAAACAAGAGAAGACTCTACACATGGACATCACAAGATGGTCAACACCGAAATCAGATTGATTATATTCTTTGCAGCCAAAGATTGAGAAGCTCTATACATTCAGCAAAAACAAGACCGGGAGCTGACTGTGGCTCAGATCATGAACTCCGTATTTCCAAATTCAGACTTAAATTGAAGAAAGTGGGGAAAACCACTAGACCATTCAGGTATGACCTAAATCAAATCCCTTATGATTATACAGTGGAAGTGAGAAATAGATTTTAGGGACTAGATCTGATAGACAGAGTGCCTGATGAACTATGGATGGAGGTTCGTGACACTGTACAGGAGACAGGGATCAAGACCATCCCCATAGAAAAGAAATGCACAAAAGCAAAATGGCTGTCTGAGGAGGTCTTACAAATAGCTGTGAAAAGAAGAGAAGTGAAAAGCAAAGGAGAAAAGAAAAGATATAAGCATCTGAATGCAGAGTTCCAAAGAACAGCAAGGAGAGATAAGAAAGCCTTCCTCAGTGATCAATGCAAAGAAACAGAGGAAAACAACAGAATGGGAAAGACTAGAGATCTCTTCCAGAAAATTAGAGATACCAAGGGAACATTTCATGCAAAGATGGGCTCGATAAAGGACAGAAATGGTATGGACCTAACAGAAGCAGAGATATTAAGAAGAGGTGGCAAGAATACACAGAAGAACTGTACAAAAAGCTTCACGACCAAGATAATCATGATCGTGTGATCACTGACCTAGAGCCAGACATCCTGGAATGTGAAGTCAAGTGGGCCTTAGAAAGCATCACTATGAACAAAGCTAGTGGAGGTCATGGAATTCCAGTTGAGCTATTTCACTAATTATTAGAGAAATACAAATCAAAACGACAATGAAGTACTACTCACTTCACACCAATCAGAATAACCATCATCAAAAAGTCTACAAACAATAAATGCTGGAGAAGGTATGGAGAAAAGGGAACCCTCCTAAACTGTCGGGAATGTAAACTGTTACAGCCAGGATGGAGAACAGTCAAGAGGTTCCTTAAAGAACTAAAAACAGAGTTACCTTATGATCCAGCAATCCCCTCCCTGGGCAAATATCAGGAAAAGACAAAGCTGTAATTTGAAAAGATACATGCACCCTAATGTTCACTGCAGCCCGATTTACAATAGCTAACATATGGAAGTAGCCTAAATGTCCACTGAGAGACGAAAGGATAAAGAAGATGTGGGATATGTATACAATGGAGTATTACTCAGCCATAAAAAAAGAATGAAATAATGCCTTTTGTAGCCATATGGATGGGCTTAGACATTATCATACTATGGAATAACTCAAAGAAAGACAAATATCATATGGTATCACTTTCGTTTGGAATCTAAAACTATGATACAAATGAACTTATTTCCAAAACAGAGACTCACAGGCATAGAAAACAAAATTATGTTTATCAAAGGGGAAAGGTGAGGGAGAAGGGTAAATTAAGAGTTCAGAATTAACAGATATACACTACTCAATATAAAAAAGAAAAACAGCACTGGGGGCTATATTCAAAATATCATAATAATCAATAATGGAAAAGAACCTGAAAAAGAATATAAATGTAACTGAATATATGTAACTTTTTCTGGAACTCTCTTGCTTTTTCAATGATCCAACAAATGTTGGAAATTTGATCTCTGGTTCCTCTCTGCCTTTTCTAAATCCAGCTTGAACATCTGAGAAGTTCATGGTTCACGTACTGTTGAAGCCTGGCTTGGAGAATTTTGAGCATTACTTTGCTGGCATGTGAGATGAATGTGACGAACTGACTCATTGGAAAAGACCCTGATAGTGGCAAAGATTGAAGGTGGGAGAAGGGGAGGACAGAGGATGAAATGGTTGGATGGCATCACCAACTCAATGGACATGAGTTTGAGTAAGCTCCTGGAGTTGGTGATGGACAGGGAAGCCTGGTATGCTGCACTCCATGGGGCTGCAAAAAGTCGGACACAACTGAGCAATTGAACTGAACTGAGAGCAATTGTGCAGTAGTTTGCACATTCTTTGGCATTGCCTTTCTTTGGGATTGAAATGAAAACTGACCTTTTCCAGTCCTGTGGCCACTGCTGAGTTTTCCAAATTTGCTGGCATATTGAATGCAGCACTTTCACAGCATCATCTTTTCTGATTTGAAATAGCTCAACTGGAATTCCATCACCTCCATTAGCTCTGTTTGTAGTGATGATTCTTAAAGCCCACTTGACTTCACATTCCAAAATGTCTGGCTCTACATGAGTGATCATACCATTGTGGTTATCTGGGTCATGAATATCTTTTTGTATAGTTCTTCTGTGTATTCTTGCCACTTGTTCTTATCTTCTGCTTCTGTTAGGTCCATACCATTTCTGTCCTTTATTGTGTCCATCTTTGCAAGAAATGTTCCCTTGGTATCTCTAATTTTCTTGAAGAGATCTCTAGGATTTCCCATTCTATTGTTTTCCTCTATTTCTTTGCACTGATCACTGAGGAAGGATTTATCTCTCCTTGCTATTCTTTGGAACTCTGCATGCAAATGGGAATACCTTTCCTTTTCTCCTTTACTTTTGGCTTCTCTTCCTTTCTCAGCTATTTGTAAGACTTCCTCAGACAACCATTTTGCCTTTTTGCATTTCTTTTTCTTGGGGATGGTCTTGATCACTGCCTCCTGTACAGTGTCACGAAACTCCATTCGTAGTTCTTCAGGCACTCTATCAGATCTAATCCCTTGAATCTATTTGTCACTTCCACTGTATAATTGTAAGAGATTTGATTTAGGTCATACCCAAATGGTCGAGTGGTCTTCCCTACTTTCTTCAATTTAAGTCTGAATTTGGCAATAAAGCACTCATGATCTGGGCCACAATCAGCTCCTGGTCTTGTTTTTGCTGACTGTATAGAGCTTCTCCATCTTTGGCTGCAAAGAATATAATCAATCTGATTTTGGTGTTGACCATCTTGTGATGTCCATGTGTACAGTCTTCTCTTACATTGTTGGAAGAGGGTGTTTGCTATGATCAGTGCATTCTCTTGGCAAAACTCTGTTAGCCTTTGCCCTGCTTCATTCTGTACTCTACAGCAAAATTTGCCTATTACTCCAGGTGTTTCTTGACTTCCTACTTTTGCATTCCAGTCGCCTATAATGAAAAGGACATCTCTCTTGGGTGTTAGTTCTAAAAGGTCTTGTGGGTCTTCACAGAACTGTTCTACTTCAGCTTCTTCAGCATTAGTGGTTGGGGCATAGACTTGGATTACTGTGATACTGAATGGTTTTGCCTTGGAAACGAACAGAGATCATTCTGTCATTTTTGAGATTGCACCCAAGTACTGAATTTTGGACTCTTTTGTTGACTGTGAGGACTACTCCATTTCTTCTAAGGGATTCTTGCCCACAGTAGTAGATATAATGGTCATCTGAGTTATATTCGTCCATTCCAGTACATTTTAGTTCATTGATTTCTAAAATGTCGATGTTCACACTTGCCATCTCCTGTTTGACCACTTCTAATTTACGTTGATTTATGGACCAAACATTCTGGGTTCCTATGCAATATTGCTCTTTACAGCATTGGACTTTACTTCCATCACCAGTTACATCCACAACTGGGCATTGTTTCGCTTTGGCTCCGTCTCTTCATTCTTTCTGGTGTTATTTCTACATTCAGAAAAACTCAACATTCAGAAAACTAAAATCATGGCATCTGGTGCCATCACTTCATGGCAAATAGATGGGGAAAAAATGGAAACAGTGAGAGTTTTTTCAGGGGGACTCCAAAATCACTGCAAATGGTGACTGTAGCCATGAAATTAAAAGGTGCTTGTTCCTTTGAAGAAAAGCTATGACCAACATAGACAGCATATTAAAAAGCAGAGACAATACTTTGCCAACAAAGGTCTATCTAGTCAAAGCTATGGTTTTTCCAATAGTCATGTATGGATGTGACAGGTGGACCATAAAGAAAGCTGAGCACTGAAGAATTGATGCTTTTGAACTGTGGTATTGGAGAAGACTCTTGAGAGTCCCTTGGACTACAAGGAGATCAAACCAGTCAATCCTAAACGAATTCAGCCCTGCACTGGAAGGACTGATGCTGAAGCTGAAGCTCCAATACTTTGGCCACCTGATGCAAAGAACTGACTCATTGGAAAGATTGAAGGCAGAAGGAGAAGGGGACAGCAGAGGATAAGATGGTTGGATGGCATCACCGACTAGATGGACATGAGTTTCAGTAAGCTTTGGGAGTTGGTGATGGACAGGGAAGCCTGGCATGCTGCAGTCCATGGAGTTGCAAAGAGTCGGATATGACTTAGCAACTGAATTGAGTTGATACGTAACTGTAACTACAACTGAAAGTAACACAACACTGTAAATCAACTATACTTCAATAAAACAATAAAACAAAATTTTATGTTTTGCCAATTCTCTCTGGCCTCCCACTAAATTTCCCAATCAATTGAAAATAATGAAACTTTGTAACATACAATGAAATTTTTGATTTTAATATTTTCTAAAGTAACTTTTCAGCATTTGACCCAATAACAAACTATTTCAAATGAGAAACCTATCCCCTGAAACTTAAAAAATGTTTTTTCCTAGATATTAAAATAATCCATCCCCCACTAACCCTGGTTTACAATTTTCCAATGGTCAAAAAAATGACCCAACAAAAACAATAGCAACCTGAAAAGACTAATTTCTTTATACAGAAAATAATATGCCTTCCTTATTTTTGACATTATATCAAGATGTCAAAATATATTAAATATATTTATATTTATATATCTGAATAAATGAATTATTATTGATTTCACTGTGTGTTCTGAAATGGCATTCATAGACTTTTCAAAAATTCTTAAAAGTGTCAATATGTTTTCAGTAAATAAAGTAGAGGAAGCTGTAATGATCAACTCGGTTATCAGAGTAATAAATAGTGGGAGGATGGTGGTTCATAAAGCCACCACCAGGGACCACTGGTACTCATGAACCCTCTGCATCCCTCAAGCGTGAAAGAAAGCAGGAAAGAAAGATCTGGAATGGCTGCACCAAAGGAGAAATTAAGCAGCCTTCTAGGTGCTCCCCATTAGGAGGCAGGATGGTAGGAAGGGCATATACCCAGGAGGCAGGTGTTACAAGCTTGCACTTTAGGTACAGCAGACCTGGTCAAGCCCGAGCCCTGCCACCGCCACTGTATGGTCCTGGGCAGGAACCTCCTCTTTACTGTGAGATGGGGAAACAATGGTCCCTGCTTCACAGAGCAGCTGTGAAGACGTGCGATGACAGTGATGGAAAGGTGCAGCACACGTCTGACCATGTTAGAAACAATCAGTAAAGGTCAGCTATTAATTATATTGGAAGCTTTTTCTCCCTAAAACTCAGTCCTCACATAAGCATTGTAATTTAGGGCCTATGAATCTTCCCCAGGTGAGGAAACGACCTTTAGAGCAGTCAAGAAGCTTGTCCTTTTCTCGTAAGTGGCAGAAAACTCACTCCATGGTCCCACTCTCTACTCTGCTCTTCCAATACCACAGTCCTTTGCCTTTAAAAACCACCAATGACAACCCAAGAAACAGGGAGACCCTGACCTTCGGCCTCAAGTCTCACTCCTTGACTCAACCTGTAAGACAGGCTCTACTCCGGAGTGCTTGAGATGCAGAAGCAAACAAAACAAATGGCCCTGCCCTAAGGATGCTCAGGAATCCAACAGGAAGGCGACAGACAGGACCATTAACGCAAATGAATGATTAAATTATGAATTACAAAGTGAAAGGCACCATGGGAAAAGGGTAAGAGATCAGGAACATACAAGAAAGAAGAGTCACTTGCAAGTTTGTCATTTTGAGGTATTTCTCATTTATTTACCCAACAACATGTATTTATTTTGCCTTTTTAAAAAACAGCTGGAGAGGCAGCCTTGCAAGCATGACTGAGGGGATGAAAAAGCTTGAGGAAAGTGTAAAAAGTACATTATTCTTTAGTCAGTAAGAAAAAAAAAAAAAAAACAACAGAGGCCATTTGAAATTCCAGGGAAGACAAAAAACCTAGATAAGAAAGCTTTGTCCAAACATGATGAAAATAATAAAGAGGTAGGATTTTAAGCAAAAATCCCAAAACAACGACACTAAAAAACAAACCACCCCCTGACCTGATTTACAGAGTTATAAATGATATTCAAAGAACTGTACATATTTAATGTGTACAATATGATGACCAACAAACACTTGAGAATTTTTTATGCACAAAGCAACTGGGGAGCTGGGGAGTGAGCAAAAATATAAAGAAGACCTTGCCCCTCATTCTCCTGGGTGAGATACGTTCTCGTAATTTCACGTAAGGCAGGATGGGATGAACACTATTGCAAGAGGAATAAGATACTGAGAGTGGAGGTGGGGACTTTAGCAGAGAGGATCAACAAAATGCTAACAGGGAATATACAGCATTTGGGTTGATTCTTCTGTGATGGATGAGTTGGGCTTAAATGAGGGTGGAATAGGGAGCCACTGAAGAGTTTTGGATTGTCAAAATTCTGCTTTAGGAAAATTAATGTGGTGGTACTATAAAAAAATGGGCTTCCCTGATGGCTCAGTGGTAGAGAATCCGCCTACCAGTTCAGGAGACGTGGGTTCTATCCCTGGGTTGGGAAGATCCCCGGAGAAGGAAATGGCAACCCACTCCAGTATTCTCGCCTGGGAAATCCCATGGACAGAAGAGCCTGGTGGGGCTACAGTCCATGGAGTCACAAAAGAGGCGAACCCGACTTAGCAACTAAACAACAACCATGTATAAAAGATCGATGAGGGAGGAGAAACCAGAGCCATGGGGTGTGTGCAGGAAACTCAGAAGGAAAACACAGTGCCATTCAAGGAAAAGAGAAAATGTCATTTTCTGCAACTAAATTGTTGTATCATAAAAACGGTTTTAATTTTATTCCACAGTGGGCTCTAAAGAGGCAGCCAAGAAGCAACTGCAGTGAAGTTAGTCAGAAAATTTAACGTGAAATTCTCCCGCTTGTTGATGCAGTAAACACTCTATCAAGAGGATTCAGAATGATTGCTGAAGCCATAAAGTGGTAAGAAACCAATGCCTATTTTTCAGCTTATGTCTTTTTCATTTTTTAAAACAACTGAACCAAGTGCCTGCTTGAGGCAAAATAAGTCTCACAAAAATTGTCTAGAAAAAAAAAGCTTAATATAATCACTTAAAATATCCTCGGGCAGGTCACTAATAGAGACACTATTTAAATGAATTCATGAAGTAAACATTTTTTGGTGCTATAATTATCCTGTTGCTTAAGTACTATGTATAACATGCTAAAACTTACATATTTAGCTCAAAGATGTAGTAAAAAGAACTCTCAAAGAACTGTGTGTTAAATTCCAAAATACGTTAGTGCCATCCTGAAATTTCCCCACATCTGGATATACTTATAAATATTTGACTGGTTTGACCTTGATTCTCAAGTCTCACAACCTGTTAAAATCATTTCTCATGTTAGGGGAACATAAATCTATGAATTCTTTAAAGTCAGTCCACTTAAAAAAAACCAATCTCAAAATTTAAAATAAATATTTATAATCTGGACGTACACAAACTGTGTTCCTTTATCTGTTTGACCAACATAATCTCCTGATTCACCTTTCTGATGTCTCCGTCTTACCTGCTCCTAGTTTTCTCCCCTTTACATCCATCTATATTAATTGTAATTATAGGAGTTAATCAAGGTTCCCGAATGGCTTCCCAGGTGGTACTAGTGGTAAAGAATCTGCCTGGTAATGCAGATTCGCAAGAGACACGGGTTCAATCCCTGGGTCAGGGAGATCCCCTGGAGAAGGGCATGGGAACCCCTCCATTCTTTCCTGGAGAATCCCATGGACAGAGGAGCCTCACGTGGTCCACGGGGCCGTGAAGAGTTGGACACGACTGAATGACTGAAACACACACAATCAAGGTTCCACCCTTAGCCTGTTCACCTTTTCTCTCTCCTTTACAATCGTATACATCTCTCAATGGTCCCATTAGTTATGGACAACTCTCGAATCCATGCTACCGGTCACTAACTTCTCTTCCGCGCTCAGAGTCCAGACTTTACCTTCTGCATACTTCTGCCATGCTATTCATTCAGGCATCACACATTTATTCAATACTTATCCAGGACCAGCTATGTTTTAGGACCTAGAGATACGGCAGTGAACCAAGTATCTGCTCTCATAGATCTAACCTCTTGACTGGGCTTTCAATCCTCTATTCTTCACTTTTTCAATTTATTGAAATATTGCTGCAGACGACACTTTCGAAAGAACACAGCACTGCTCATCTTCTTCTTCGACTCCCATCTGCCTTCAGAGGTTCCCAGCCACAAGGAGGCCTTAATTCCATGGCCCAGTACTCAAGGCTCCCATGATCTAGTTCTGAAGAGTCTCTCACCTTACGTTCCCCACATCATATACTGGAGCGCAAAAAACAGTTCTCTGGGCCACATACACATGGCACTTTCATACATCTGGGCCCTCTTCTCACTTTCTTTCATTTTCCTGCAATGAAATGCCTTATATTTGAATTTATCTCCCAATCCCTATTTACTCATGACTCATCTTACTGGCTCTTGATAGACCAGCTCTATGAATGTTTTCCTGCTTTGAATATCAGTATTTTTCACTTAAACTGTACTAATTTTGTAACTTTTTTGCTTATCATCTATCCTAATTTATAAATTTTAGAGCTATGAGCACAAGAAATTTAGATTGACTGTTTAGTGTTCATATATATTTAAGTGACATAATAAAAAATTAACACTATGAAAATTACAAGCATTTCTTCCCTTCTAAAACCAGTCTTTACATTTATCAAGTTTGAGAACTGTGAAAGTGTTAGTCACTCAGTTGTGTCTGACTCTTTGTGACCCATGGACTGCAGACTGCCAGGCTCCTCCACCCATGGGATTCTCCAGGCAAAAGTACTGGAGTGGGTTGCCATTCCCTTCTTCAGGGGATCTTCCCGACCCAGGGATCAAACCCACGTCTCCCATATTGCAGGCAGATTCTTTACTGTCTGAGCCACCAGGGAAACCCCTTGAGAACCATGGGGATAAGGAACAGACATTCAAGACCGTACATGCTGTTGGATGCTGCTGCTGCTACTGCTAAGTCGCATCAGTCGTGTCCGACTCTGTGCGACCCCATAGATGGCAGCCCACCAGGCTCCCCCATCCCTGGGATTCTCCAGGCAAGAATACCGGAGTGGGTTGCCATTTCCTTCTCCAATGCATGAGATCCTCTCTAAACCACCTGGTTCTACCAGCATCCACAACAATGCAATGAAACAGCCCGGATTCACTGCCCTCATGGTTTTTTTTTTTGTTTTTTAACTGAAGTATAACTGACACAACATGGTGTTAGTTTTAGGCATAAATACTAACAATCTGATTTAAAAATACCACAAAATCACCATAAGAAGTTCAGTTCACATTCACCACTATACACAGTTGCTATTTTTTTCCTAAGAGACTTCCAAGATCCACTCTCCCAGCTACTTTCACCTGTGCAATACAATTATACTAAGTAGAGTCGCCATGCTGTACATCGAATTCTCGTGACTTAGTCATTTTCTAACTGGAGACTCGTGCCTTTGGCTCCCACCTGCCCCTTCACCCATTTTGCCCACCACCCTCAGCCCCCACCTCAGGCAACTGCCTTTCTTGTTTCGCTTTTTAAGTATTCTATAGTAACTTTTCGGAGAAGGCAATGGCACCCCACTCTAGTACTCTTGCCTGGAAAATCCCATGGATGGAGGCGCCTGGAAGGCTGCAGTCCATGGGGTCGCTGAGGGTCGAACACGACTGAGCGACGTCACTTTCACTTTTCACTTTCATGCATTGGAGGAGGAAATGGCAACCCACTCCAGTGTTCTTGCCTGGAGAATCCCAGGGACGGGGGAGCCTGGTGGGCTGCCGTCTATGGGGTCGCACAGAGTCGGACACGACTGAAGAGACTTAGCAGCAGCACAGTAACTTTTAACTTAGGCTATTCTCCCCAACGTTGAACCTTGTAGGTTTCTGTTTTTGTTTTTTAATGCTTTCTATTTTAGCTTTGTCTGAACTGTAATGAAATTCATTACAGCTGAATGTGTCTGAGTAAGTGTATAACTGCTGTACCTTTATACATGAATTACTCAGAATGTGTCTGAATCAGCTCAAGTCCTCGTGTCTGCACAGCAGAATCCAAATTTCTTTGAAATGCTTTATTTTTAAACATGAAATATGACTGTACTCAGATGACAACTGATAATGTTTTGATATTAAACCTGTTAACTTACTGTGGATGAGTTCTGTATTAAGGTTGAGTGGAATGCATAAAAGAAAGTAAATACTCACGGTGTTATTTATTTATTTTTGCTGTTCTCATGTCACATGGAACAAATGAGTGACTCACTCACTTCTCTAAGCTGTGTTGTAATTTTGGCAGCTAGTAAATTAAAGTGTTTTTTTATTTTCCACATTTGTGTCTTTATTCTTGGTGCAGCATTTCACACCAGAGTAACAGGCTCTATCCCCACAGAAGGCATATATTGTTAATCCTTTAAGTCCTGACTCTGCTTTGCTTTAAAAATAATATATCGTCTTAATGGGGCTTCCCTGGTGGCTCACTGGCAAGAACCTGCCTGCCAATACAGGAGGCATGAGTTCAGTCTCTGGATGGGGAAGACCCCCTAGAGGAGGGCATGGCAACCCACTCCAGTATTCTTGCCTGAAGAATCCCATGGACAGAGAAGCCTGGGGGACTCCAGTCCCTGAGGTCACAAAGAGTTGGATATGACTGAGCAACTAACAGTACACCACTTGACTATGGTCTTATATTGCTATTTATTTTTCTCTCGTAAAGTATCATTTTAGCTTGATTTCCTCTCAGGACATAAGTAGCACCCTGTCTGGGGTGGGTACTCCCAATATCTGTTGACTGACTAATAAGGCCCCACTAAAATAATCTGATTTGTTAATACATATGTACTGTGAATGAGGTTTACTGAATTGGGTATTCTTTAAATCTGTTTTAGACACAGACTGTTAATGTCATAGCTAACTCTATCAACAATGGGTAAATTGAAATATTCTACATGTTTTTCTTACTACAAATCTAACTTAACAGCTGTACACTGCTTTATTTTACCAATGTTAAAAGGAAAGCTAGTCGAGTGATAATACTGTACATATACTTCCTCATTATTAATAGTCTTGCCTAATTTTAATTATGTATTTACTTGACCTTAAAATCCTTTTCATGCATAAAGGAAACCTACTGAATTAACTATTCAAAGCACTGCATTTCTCTCCCTAAACATTTTAAAAAATACCTTTGATGTCAGGAGCTGATTACCAGGCAGGTTTCTTTTTCGTTCCCACTCCCCTTGCAGTTAAGTGGTGTCACGTCACTTAGTGCTCAGCCAACGTGTGGGAGCAGAAATGACATTTCCTACTTCCTGTCCTAACCCATGAAAACCGCCCACAAGCCATCCTTTATGCTCTTTCCTTGGCCACGGGCTGAATATTGATTCCCAGAAAGATCTTGGAACAAGCTGAAGATAGCCCAGCTGCCAGCAGTCTGGGTTCCTTAATTAATATAGAGCGGAAGAAACCACCTGCCCCCACCTGGTATTGATAAACCACCAATGATAGCTCAACATGGTCATTTTTCACTATTTAGCTCCCATACATTTAACTACCAGATGAAATTAAAGGTGTTTACCTGCTTTTTTGGTCTTATATTTTGCAATAAGAAATAAGGAAAATTCTACCTTATCAGATTTCTCTTTGTATGTAAAATCTTAAAAAAAAAAAACAAAAAACACCAAGTTATTATTTCAGGCTCATGGGAAGCTTTACATCTAGCACGATTGTCGACTTAACCATAATAAATTGTAGCTGTGTTTTTTTAAATTCACTTTTAACTTGGAAAGTGGCAGAGATTGCTAGAGACCCAATAATATCTCTGGAGAAGGCAATGGCACCCCACTCCAGTACTCTTGCCTGCAAAATCCCATGGATGGAGGAGACTGGTAGGCTGTAGTCCATGGGGTCGCTAAGAGTAGGACACAACTGAGCGACTTCCCTTTCACTTTTCACTTTCATGCACTGGAGAAGGAAATGGCAACCCACTCCAGTGTTCTTGCCTGGAGAATCCCAGGGACGGGGGAGCCTGGTGGGCTGCCGCCTATGGGGTCGTACAGAGTCGGACACGACTGAAGCGACTTAGCAGCCGCAGCAGCAGCAGCAATAATATCTCACTGACTCCCTGTCATCAGTAACACTCCCCTCGTAGGCACATGGCTGCCCAGAATACTGTTCCCAGGCCCCACAGCAAGTAGGTGTAACTCTGTAACTAGGTTATAGCCAATGGGATGCAGTGCAACTAGTGTACGTAACTTCCAAGATAAATACGCATTTAAAATCTTTAATACACCAGAAAATTCAGATTGCAGTTTATATTCAATGCTTTTAGTATATTCACAGAGTTGTGTAATCATCACCACCATCTAATTATAGAACATTTCTATCATCCCAAAAGAAATCTCAAATCCATTAACAATTAAGTCTCTACTCCCCACCCCAGGCTTAGGCAACCACTACTTTCTGTATCTATAAATTTACCTAATCTGGAAATTTCGTAGGAATGGAGGTATAAAATGTGTGAACTTTCGTGTCTGATTTCTTTCATTTGGCATGTTTCCGAGGTTCATCTATGTTGTAGCATGAATCAGTAGTTCATCCCTTTTAATGGCTGAATAATATCTGATTATATGGATATACTATTTTATTTATCTAGTCATCAGATGATGGCCATCTGGGCTGTTTACAATTTTGGCAATTATTGAATAATTCTGATAAGAACATCTGTATACAAGTTTTTGTATGGACATATGTTTTCATTTCTCTGAGATATATACCTGGGGTAGAATTGCTGGGTCATATGGTAACTCTATATCTAACTTTTGAGAACTCCCTGACCTTTTCCCCAAATCGGCCACACCATTTTACATTCCCTCTAGCAATGAATGAGAGTTCCAATTATTCCACATACTCCAACACTTGCTATTATCCATCTTTAATTTAAATTATAAGCATCTTAGTGGGTGTGAAGTGGCTTTTGAACTGTGGTGTTGGAGAAGACTCTTGGGAATCACTTGGACTGCAAGCAGATCAAACCAATCTAAAGGAAATCAAATTTCCCCAATGCTAAAGGAAAAATCAACCCTGAATATTCATTGGAAGGACTGATGCTGAAGCTCCAATACTTTGGCCACCAGATGCAAAGAGCCAACTCATGGGAAAAGACCCTGATGCTGGGAAAGATTGAAGGTAAAAGGGGAAGGGGGTGACAGAGAATGAGATGGTTGGATGGCATCACCAACTCAACGGACCTGAGTTTGAGCAAACTCAGGTAAAGGATAGGGTAGCCTGGTGTGCTGCCAGCCCATGGGGTTGCAAAGAGTTGGACACGACTAAGTGACTGAACAACAACTAACCCAGGATAGCTGAGATACAAATGAAAGGAATGATTTCAGTGAGCCCAGACTCTTGCATCTTCCCATACATAGTGCTAATTTCCTTAACATGGGATATCTGGTTTTCTTTAATTAACAATTATCTTTAAAGATTCAGACTACCTGCCCTTTGTTGCAAAATGTCTATATAACCTTGGTTCCTCCCCTCGCCTCCCAGCAGCAGTTCTCGCAGGGTTACTTGAGATACTGTCTCCAGGGCTTGAAGTCCTAAAAATTCCCACCAAATAAAATATAACTCTCAACTTTTAGGTTGAGACTATTTTTTAAATGATCAGGTAGTTAGCCTAAAAGTGATGTCCAGTTCCTTTACTGACTAGAAAGTATCAAACATTTAGAAAGAAGAAACAAATGCTTAGAACCATTAAATCTGAATCTATCTTTACTTTGAATGCATAGGCATGAAACAGCCAGGACCCTTGTCTCTTCAGCCAGATTATCACCTCTTCAGGCCCAACCAACATCATCTGTTTCTCTTCTGGTTTGCATTCCACAAAACCACTGTGGAACAGAATAAGTATATAACTAATGCTTTCTGAATGAACACTCTTGGGTAGAAATGTGTGAGCATTCAACATTAAATAAGTCTAGGTATAAACAAAGCCCTAAGGTCTTATTCAGTATTTAAGCACCTGGAGGAAAGCTGAATATTTAGAAAGGCTGTTTTTTTTTTTTCAAATCTCCTATTGATCTCTTCCGACTCTAAACCAAATCCACAAATCTACACTAAGATCCCCTCCTTAAATGAATACTCTGTTCAAAGGCCCCAAAACTGTAACCTTGGGTTCTAAACAACAGAAAGAGTTTTCACGTTTTATGCTTTACTGTGAAATCCCAAGAAGAACAGAAAGAAACAGAGATGAATTCAGACAAAGCACTAAGTGGTACGGGAATCAAAGAACTCCATGAAATCTAAACAAAAAGGAATGTATGAAACAGAAGAGAAAGATGTTGAGAGAGACAGAGATTAAGGATATATTATTACCTCTTTTCAAACAAACCCTGGGGCAAAGGACTCCCTTTTCAACAGCAGATTTACCAGGAATAATACTCCTGCTGTAGGAAACAGAAGTATGCCTACTTAAATCTGAAACTTTATGCTCTGAAATACTGTACTTAATATTTAAAAGATAAGAATTCTATGTCAAGGGATTTTTAGAAAAACAGGTGAGCCATTGTAGTACCAGTATTTCTACAAACATTGACAATATGCTAAATCTCTTAGTACAGCGTCTGGCACATACCCTGGAATCACATTTCTGGCAGGTGAGGAAGATGGGAAAATGACACTTTGGCAATCCATTAAAAGGCAGAATATAGACAGTCCTCTCTGTAAGACTGATACTGCCCATGTGTCCTCCCACGTTAGACAGTGAACCCACGAGGATGCATTTGGTTGGCGCCATGTGCGTCTATCACATGGTGCGAGGCGACATTCACACCATAAGATGACACCGAGAACAAGCACTGGAGCAGGCAGGTGTCATCTCAGACTCTTTCAGGGACCAAACTCTCAGATGGGCAGGCAGGCAAAGGCCCAATCACCAGGCACATTCCTAGGACACTACTCCTTGCCCGCAGCTCTTTGCTTCCATTAACTCAAATGAGTATATGATGATTCCAGACGCTAGAGGGAAGACAGTTCGGGATTTCAATAGCCTAAGATTCGGAGCCAGATTTAGGTTTGAACTGAGATTTGAATATTTCTTAACTATGTGACTCTGGGCTATTTAATATCTTTGAGTCTCAGAATTCTCATAGTTAAAATGATGGTAATAATTTACCAACAGAAGTCCCTGTTAGGAGGGACTTCTCTAGTGGTCCAGTGGTTAAGAATACACCTGCCAATCAAGGGACATGGGTTTGATGCCTGGTCTGGCAAGATCCCACAGCCACGGAGCAGCTAAGCCCGTGAGCCACAGCTACCAAAGCCTGAGAGCTCTAGGGCCCGTGGTCCACAACAAAAGAAGCCATGGCAAATGAGAAGTCTCCGCTTGCCGCAACTAGAGAAAGCCCACGGACAGCAACAAAGACCCAACACAGCCAAAAATAAATAATAAATAAATAGGATAATAAAGAACTATAAAGAAAGTGATAAAGAAACCTGAACACCAAAGAATTGTTGCTTTTGAACAGTGGTGTTGGAGAAGACTCTTGAGAATCCCTTGGACTGCAAGGAGATCCAACCAGTCCATCCTAAAGATCAGTCCTGAGTGTTCATCAGGAGGACTGATGTTGAAGCTGAAACTCCAAAACTCTGGCCACCTGATGTGAAGAGCTGACTCATTGGAAAAGACCCTGATGCTGGGAAAGATTGAAGGCAGGAGGACAAGGGGGCGACAGAGGATGAGATGGTTGGATGGCATCACTGACTCGCTGGACGTGAGTTTGAGTGAACTCCGGAAGTTGGTGATGGATAGGGAGGCTTGGCGTGCTGTGGTCCATGGGGTCGCAAAGAGTCTGACATAACTGAGTGACTGAATTGAAGATAACAAAATGCTAAAAACAATAATATAAGGAAGTTGGGATGAGTGGATGAGGATAAACATAAAGGACTCAGGATAGTACTGTATAGCTAGAAGGTTCGTGAATAATATGCCTTTGACTTATTTCCTTCCTTGGTGAGTTCCCTTTCTTTTACCAGCCAGGCTCAGCTACACAGTAGTTTCTTCCTCCAATGAGAAAATGCTCTGATAATTAATGTGTTATAATTTGCATTGTACGCTTCACATCAACTATTAAAATAAAGCCATGATTTTCACCAGGTATAAATGTCATGTTAAATCCAACTATTTTATTTCAAGAGGATAAACTGAGCTGTAAGTCACACTTAAAGGATTTTCACTGTCATTTTTAGTTTCAAATGTGGTTTAGAGTCCCTTGAGCTTTATTATGTGACAAAACAAACAAAATACTGAAGAATCAAACCAAAAACTATGATTTACTGCTATGGAAGTTATAAAAGAAGACACATTCTTAGAAAAATATCTGAGTTACATATTTGACAGTTTGTAGAATTTTCTCACATTAAGTCGATTTCCAAAAATCCTGCACAGCTATAAAAAGAAAACCAAACAAGATTTTGAAAAATAGAAACAAAACTCACACATACACCTGAAAATCTAATGTTTCCAGTGTCAACACACAAAACCACTGAATTTTAATATTCTCTGTACACATAAGAGAGGGTAACATACAAAAAGTGCAGCTGCCAGATAACATCCGAATGTCTACTTTTCCATCTGGGTTGCCTTTAAGGTGGAAGCAAGACAATGCTTTACCTCTACAAATCAGAACACATGTAATAAAAAACCTCAATGTGAAAGAACACCATATTAAATTACTGAAAATAAATGGCCAAAAGCTTTAAAAATATCAGATCACCCAATTTTATAGATAAGTCTATACAGATACTATAGGCCTAAAAGTATAGAGGCCTCTAATAGTAGAAAACAGAACTGGAAAACAAACCAAGAAAAAAAAAACAACCCTTTCTTTAAAAAAAAAAAAAAGGCAAAAAATCCAGAAGCTCCCTGACCCCCACCACTAAACCAGGAATTTACAGATATTAATGGGAAGACATCATCAATTAAGTCAGTTAGTTACATCCCCTAACCAACTATATTGTTCACAGATAAATTATAAATTATCTGAGGCAAAATGAAACAAGAAAAAAAAAATCACTTTGACATTTAATCCTCCGTACACAGGGCCATTTCCTAAATGTGTAACCTGAGACATGGACTATTTAGCTGGCTTGAGGAAAGGCAAGATAAAGTTGCATGAGTTGTCAAGTGTTTTATGTACACATACACTTTTTAAAATTAAAAATCTACTTTAATGGATCAAAATTATGATGGCAATTATTCATAACAGTCATTATTAGTAAATGTTAAATTATGTTAAATTTAAATAACACTTGAAAGGTTTTCACACTGAAAGCACAGACTGGCTCAATCAATGAGGGGCTCCCCACAACCAACATCTATTCATGAGTCACCATGTGAATGTCACCAAATGACTCAGAATTTGGTCTAAAACTCTAAGCTTGACGAGCTGAACAGGAGACAACTAGAATGCAGTTCATCATATATAAATACATTTCTTTTCTTCAGACAAGGGCATACCTAATTAAAGAAATTTACCTGAATGATGTGGAGATAATAGAAATGAATACAAAAAAACCTTCTACCTCATCCCATTTTATGTTCCAGCTCTAAGAAACAAAGAAATAACTTTATAAATTATCCAGGGGACCAGTATCCAGAAATGTTATTCCATGAACTTAATAAATAGAGAATATTTTCTTCTATTTCAATATTTGTTTTTCTTCTAGATGCAAGAGAAATCTAAGGAGAGGGTCTAAATAAAACCAAGGACACTAAAATAGAACAATCACACACATATAATGAAACTGACAGCCTGTGTTCCCTACTCCCAAGTCATACAGTCAGAATGAGGTATTTTCTTCTTGGCATGCTTGCAGACTGCAGTGGTGGGACGCTGATGTCCACGTCCGGCCAACTGCTCCTTGTTGCTATGTTCTAGAAAAACACCTGCCAGCCAATCCCACACACTTCTTTCTGTTCTAGGTCCCAGTCCCACCACTGCTATAGAATAGCCACATACTGCTCTTTTGCTAAGCGTACACATGTGAAACAGGAATAACAGGCCCACTTCAACGGATAACCGGGGTCCCAGGTGGCCCGGCAGTAAAGAACTCGCCTGCCAATGCATGAGATGCAAGAGACTCAGGTTCTATCCCTGGGTTGGGAAGGTCCACTGGAGGAGAAAATGGCATCCCACTCCAGTATTCTTGCCTGGACAATTCCATGGGCAGAGGAGCCTGGCAGGCTACAGTCCATGGGGTTGCAAGGTGTCAGACACGACTGAGCTCACCACACCAGTGGGTAACATCTAAAACATCTTGTACAGCAAAATAAACATCACCAAGAACTAAATCAATAAAGGGAAAAGGAACAGAAATTACACCCTCAAATCACTTCAAGTAGGAGGATAACACCATGGAGACTTCCCCATCTCCCTGCAATGGCTGGAACCTATGTGAAGGATCATGTAACACAGAACCAGGGAGGGCTTCCCTGGTGGCTCAGTGGTAAAGGAGCCGCCTGCAAATGCAGGAGACAGAGGTTCGATCCCTGATCTGGGAAGATCCCATATGCCATGGAACAACTAAGCCTGTGTGCCACAATTATTGAGCCTGTGCTCTGGTTCCCAGGGACCGCAACTGCTGAGCCCACGAGGGGCAACTACCAAAGCCCACAAGCCCCAGAGCCCATGACCTGCAATAAGAGAAGCCACTGCATGAGCAGCAACAAGGAGTAGCCCCACTGATGGCAACCAGAGAAAAGCCCGTGCAGCACAGAAGACCCACCCCCAGAAAAATAAAAGCATTTATTAAAAAGAAGAAAATAAAAAGGAATCAATGAGACTTGGCTCAGGATTTTAAAAGAGAAAAGGGGAAAAGAAATAGGATTTGCCTTAATTCACTGCAGACGTGGCTATTAGGGCAACAGATGGAAAACACACTAAGCTGAGAAATGGTAACACTGCAGCTCAGATGAGCAGTGATCAGCATTAGTAGAGAGAAGTGGGGCAGGGACAGTGTATCTGTTTCCTAATCCGCTGACTCCTCTGCTCTTTGCCTATCACAACGCTGACCCTGAACTGCCATCCTGGCAGGTAAATTGACCACCACCTCACTCATCTGTCCCAAGGACCACCAGGAAACCATACATCATTGGGAGGTCTGTGAAGGATACTTTTCATTTAGATTGTAAAGAACGCAATCCAAAGCTGAACACAAGAGAGCTACAGAGTATCTAACTGCATTGGCTTCCCATACAGGAAGGTTTTTCTGCTTTGGAGCTGTCTTCACTACAGAGAATCCAGCAGCCAGGGGTTCCCCAGACTAGTCCCACTTACTGTGACACTGGAGTTCCCTCCCCAGTATTTCTGCTGCGTGGACATATGTAGAGAAGTATTAATAAAATACTTCTGGGGAGATACAGAAAGAGCCTAAAGCTCCACCCAGAGTCAGATAAAGGGTCAATTATGAAAGGGTCTGAGCCTCATGGCTCAGACTGTAAAGAATCCACATGCAAGGCAGGAGACCCAGGTTTGATCTCTGGGTCAGGAAGATCCCCTGGAGAAGGGGATGGCAACCCACTCCAGTATTCTTGCCTGGAGAATCCCGTGGACAGAGGAGCTTGCCGGGCTACACAGTGCATGGGGTCACAAGAGTGAGACACGACTTAGCAACTAAACCCTGTGAACAAGTCACTCAAACTATATTCAGCTTCGCCAATTTATTAGTTTGTCCTGATATCAAGTGCACTCAGAACTATACACAACTGTCAGGCACAGGCTGAGCCTGAGCTCCAGGTCTATGTATCTAATTGATGTCTAGTATCACCAGCTGAAGGCCCCCCATCAGAACCTGAAAACTAGATATATCCCAGAATGATGATCCTTCCTCCAAGAGCTCTGACTCCTCCCATCTCAGTGTAGGGTAGCTCCCCTCCTTGGACCCCCCAGTCAACCAGGCAGTCATTGCTGGTGGGACCTCTTCCCTCGTCACCTCCATCCAGCCCCTCACCAAATCTTACAGGTGCCTACTGATCCAGAGGCAACAGAATGTAGTCATTAAGCGTGTGCACTGTAGAAACAGCTTGCTTCAGCTCACATCCCCCAACTGCCACGTGCTGGCGTGTAATTCAGCAAGTTATTACAAGGAGATCAAACCAGCCAATCCTAAAGGAAATCAACCCTGAATATTCATTAGAAGGCCTAATGTTGAAGCTAAAGCTCCAATACTCTGGCCACCTGATTTGAAGAGTCAACTCATTGGAAAAGATCCTGATGTTGAGAAAGATTGAAGGCAGGAGGAGAAGCAGATGTCAGAGGATGAGATGGTTGGCTGGCATCACCGCCTCGATGGACATGAGTTTGACCAAGCCCCAGGAGATGTGAAGGACGAGGAAGCCAGTCTTCTGCAGTCCATGGGGTCGCAGAGTCAGACACGACTGAGAGACTGAACAACAAAAATCTCTGCTAATATTTTGGTGTTATTATTCTGCCTCAGTCTCTGGGCTCCAGCCCTTTTCTATACATCCCGTCTGCTCTCACTGAAGGCAGGCTCCCAACAGCTCTCAGTGGGCTATTGTGAGGGTGTTTCCATCTACATCCTGACACCCCTCTAACCCAGCTTCCATTTTGCTGCAATTAGAGTCTTTCAAATGCAAATCCGCTCTCATTACTACTCTGCTTGGAACGCTTCTACGGCTCTTCATTGCTGAGAGAGAACAGTCCGAAATCCATGGGGTACAGGATGGAGGCCTTCCTGACCTGGCCACAGTAATGACACTGGGAAGGTCTGAGGCCTGAGAGGGCCAAAGGAACCCCTGGGTGAAGACTAGCTCAGCCCCATGTGCTGTCTGTCTCGGATCTCCGTAGGCTTTTCTCAGGCTTATCCTGTTGCCTAGAGTGCCCTTCCCTCATAGTTGTTTAAATTTGAAATTACGCTGCCTCCCCTCTGCCACTTTTGCAAGAGATCAGTTCATCCTTCCTTGAGACATTTCATCAAATGTCTCCTTAATGCCTAGGATAGCCTCAAGTCCATACAAGACTGGCCCAGGCTGGATGTAGCTTACCTCCCCAGCAAGTCATCCTCTGGCATGTGATAGAAACAGAACTACCTGGGGTTCTCTGAAGAAGTCTGCTGAAGGGATCTGCTTCTCTAACAGGCTTCCTTCTGCCTCTACGATGGTCTACTATCCTTTCTCCCCCTGGGAAAATCTCATTCTTAGTGAAGTCCGCATTCCTTCTATTTTCCATCCCACAGAAGAAACGGTTTCCCTCTCTCCCCCTCCTGGCACTCTGTACTCTTTCCTCCCAGGATCCTTCTATTTGTAATGACATTCCATATTTGTCAGCTTGCTTTCCATGCTCAATGCACATGAATTTGAGCAAACTTCAGGAGATAGTGAAGGACAAGGGAGCCTGGCGTGCTGCAGTCCATGGGGTTGCAAAGACTCGGACATGACTGAGCAAGTGACTGAACAACAACACTTCCATGCTCAAGGTCTTGGGAGCTCAAGTACTTAATACTACTGCTCAATTTACATTTGGGGAAGGAACTCCTGTACAACTGGTGGTCTGCAGTCATTTTCACTCTTTAAATTCCGAATGAGTGTCTTACCATGTGACCTTATTTCTTACTCAATAGAATTTAGGATTTTGCTGTAATACTTTCCCAAACTCAAAGCCTATTAATCCCTGGCATAGATTATTTTGCTGCTGTTGTTGTTCAGTCACTGAGTCGTGTCTGACTCTTTGTGACTCTATGGACTGCAGCACACCAGGCTCCCCTGCTCTTCACTATCTCCTCAAGTTTGTTCAAATTCATGTTCACTGAGTCAGTGATGCTACCTGACCATCTCATCCTATGCTGCCCTTTTCCCTTTTCCCTTCAATCTTTGGCAGCATCAGGGTCTTTTCCAATGAGTCGACTCTTCTCATCAGGTGGCCAGAGTATTGGACCTTCAGCTGCAGCATCAGTCCTTCCAATGAATATTCAGGGTTGATTTCCTTTACGATTGACTAGTTTGATCTCCTTGCAGTCCAAGAGACTCTCAAGAGTCTTCTCCAACACCACAATTTGAAAGCATCAATCCTTTGGTGCTCAGCCTTCTTTATGGTCCAACTCTCACATCTGTATATGACTACTGGAAAAACTACAGCTTTGACTAGACTGCCCTTTGTCAGCAAAGTGATCTCTCTGCTTTTTAACATGCTGTCTAGGCTTGTCATAGCCTTCCTTCCAAGGAGCAGGCGTCTTTTCATTTCACACCCGTCAGTCACTGTCCACAGTATTGTGGAGCCCAGGCATCGACAACTAGGAAAAAGTTAATGTAAAAAGGTGGGGTCATCATATGAGGCAAAATTTTTTTAAAAATTCTAAATGGAATAGTAATAATGAAATGTGGAATCACAGAATTTCAGAACCAGCAGGAAGCCTGGAGAACCTGAATGCCACCTGCCTTCATTTTCTGTTTGAAGAGGACACCAAGTTCCCAGTTAGTGGCAAGCAAAGACTTCCTGGTTCTTGGTCTGAAAACCATGCAATCCCATTATGCCAGATGAAAAGGAAAACCGAACCGCCTGTTCTATAAATGATTTACCTGGATTTCTCAAGAGCACATATGCAGCTCACCTAAATTATATGTCTCACTGTAGTTTCAGAGCAAACCCAGCCCAAGTGAATATTGTGATGAACAGACAGACAGACAGCTGCTTCTGAAGTCTGAAGGCAGAGTCTGAATCCTGGCCCAACACTAGCTGTGTGATCCCAGGGAAGCCACAATCATCTTGGAGACAGTTTTCTAATTGAAATGTGAAGAACAGCACCTCTTTCATAAACTGTTGTGAGGATTAAGTGAGGATGTTGATGAGTGCATTCTGTGAATCACAAATGCCACATAATTGCCAGATACTCAGAAAATAAAATATAAGGGTGTGGGAGGGTACTGCTGCTGCTGCTAAGTCGCTTCAGTCGTGTCCGGCTCTGTGCGACCCCGTAGACGGCCGCCCACCAGGCTCCCCCGTCCCTGGGATTCTCCAGGCAAGAACACTGGAGTGGGTTGCCATTTCCTTCTCCAATGCATGAAAGTGAAAAGTGAAAGTGAAGTCGCTCAGTCGTGTCTGACTCTTAGCGACCCCATGGACTGCAGCCTACCAGGCTCCTCCGTCCATGGGATTTTCTAGGCAAGAGTACTGGAGTGGGGTGCCATTGCCTTCAGCTTACACCAGTGCAATAAACATGAACTTGGGCAAACTCTGGGAGGTGGTGAGGGACAGGGCAACCTGGAGTGCTGCAGTCCATGGGGCTGCAGAGTCGGACGTGACTGGGTGACTGAACAACACTAGTTCATATTCTTTAAAGCACTGAAAACTAGGCACTTGTTAATTGTTTTGTATATCCTTATATCTTTCTCTCTCTCTCTTTTTTAACTCTAGCATTCGCTTTGCTCATCAGCATTGCACTAGGTCCTAAGCAAGGAAAAGAAAGGGAAGGGAGGGGATTGTGTGCTAAGTCACTTCAGTCCTGTCCAACTCTTTGCAACCCCATGGACTGCAGTCCACCAGGCTCCTCTGTCCATGGAATCCTCCAGGCAAGAATACTGGAGTGGGTTGCCATGCCCTTCTCCAGGGGATCTTCCTGACCCAGGGGTTGAACCTATGTCTCCTGAGGCTTCTGCATTGCAGGCAGATTCTTTACTGCTGAGTTACCTACTCGATTACAAAAAAATTCAGGTTTTCTTTAGGCTCTATTCTGGTGACAAAATACAAATCTCTCTCTAAAATAAGGTTACGAGTACAGTATATCATCAACCTACAACTACGTAACACAGACTGCTACTTACCCATGCATTTCAGACAGCTTATAGGCCTCACGCAAGCTCAACATCGGGGAAAGACACAATCTTCAAATTGCAAGGGGCACTGGGAATATCTAAACCCTATCTTATTTTTAAAGCATATTTAAGAAAGAAACCTAACTAGAAAAGAAGGCACAAAATCACTATGCTATTTTATACCTCAACACATGATTATTTCATAAGTTATTCCTGACTATAGAGTAGATGTTTATTAATAAATAGAACTACATTTGAATGTCTCACAAAAGTACTTTCATGAGCTACAATCTATGATACATTAAACTTGAGATAGTTATGACACATGTCACTGAAATATATGTAGAAATATTATTAAAAATTTTGAGTTCTTTCTCCCTTTACTTATGATTATATACTAAGACACTAGGATGAGATCAAGGTCAAGAGACAGGAAGCAATCAGGGAAACATCCCAGGTTACAAATCAGTATTGCATGTTTTGCATGAACTTGGTTAAGATAAATCAATTTACCAGGGCCTGATACATCTCAAACCAACAAGAAAAAAAAGTGGCATTAACTATATAGAGATATGAAGTATATATAATTGGATAAAATCATTTTCTCTCAGCATATACATTCAGATGGATGAACAAAATTTTAAAAATAAAGCTTTAAGCATGGCTTTACCCTGCTGTCAATGTACATATAAATAGAACTTGTAAACATCAGATGTTTTACCCACTTTCCTGCGTGAAACACCCTTATAACATTCTCTTAATTCAGCATGTTGTCAAATAGTACTTATTAAGCAGTATTCTCAGTAAATGAAACAGAACAGCCCCTTGTTCTGTGTTGTAATTTGGCACAGACGACGTCCTCGCAGGCCAGCCTTCTGAAGGGTGTATCAGGGCTGTTCTAAAGAAAGATCACAACAGTAAGGCCCAAAAAAAGGCACTTAAAATTCTGTGCCAGTCCCAATTTAGTGTCTGTGTTTGAGTAAAGTGTCAACCAAATCATCACCCAGCTCCTCCCTTCCAGTACTCTCATCCCAATGGGATGGC
The DNA here is from genome assembly GCF_032452875.1 of Bos javanicus. NCBI lineage: Eukaryota > Metazoa > Chordata > Mammalia > Artiodactyla > Bovidae > Bos > Bos javanicus. The sequence goes on along the minus strand of NC_083891.1, from coordinate 24,794,387 downwards.
ATGCCTCAATTAGTTACCACTGACTCATACAGCCCACTATCAACGTGCTTAGAATTTTCTATACATTCTGCTTTTAAACTCTATTAACTCAGTGGCTCCCACTCTTAAAAAAAAAAAAAAAAGAACCTTCTCCATATTTAGTGATAGGAAACACAGTGATTTAACCAATTGGTTAAACTGCCATCGTGGCACAAAAATCTTCTTTGGAGACTTTCCCCACTAACAACTGTGAAGATTTCCCTAAGAAGAGAGTTATTTTTATATATTTTTAAAATTTATTTATTTTGTGGCCATGTCACGCGGCATGCAGAATCTTAGTTCCCCAACCAGGGATCAAACCTGGGCCTCCCCAGGAGTGGAAGCGCAGAGTCCTATCCACTGGACTGCCAGAGACGTTCTCAAAGAGTTATTTTCAAATGTAATTTACCACCGTTTGAGGTAAACAGTGATTCCAAGTATATATGATACACATTGTGGTGGGGCCACCTCCCTCAGTAGTCTGCTGATTACTCAGGTCTGAGAGTCTTTAGTGGCTACAAGAATTCATTCTGTGCTCTGTATCATCTTGTACTCGGGAGCAGACAAAGAAGAGAGACAGGCATGAAGAATCAAGAAATACAAGATGGTACAAGATTTTAAACTGCTACACCTGCAGCTGAGATTTTAAGTCCACAGAAGTTCAGTGACACTGTGTGGCTGACCTCAAAAGAACACAGCCAAACGGTCAAGGACTCAAGCAGTCTAGTCCAGTCAAAGACACACTGGCCAGCTACTCTGACCAGAGATTTCACGCCTTGCTCTTCTCCTCAAAGAGTCATTCTTTTTATCTAACCTATGTCTCTCTGGAACCATGCCCCTTCCTTCAGTTCTCAGTGAGAAAGGAAACAACTGCTCAGTATCCTTCTCATGACAACCCTTCACATATACGAAGACTTAAGTGTCCTCTTGAACTTCTCTTCAAACGCAAGATCCACAGCTCCTTCACCCCTTCCTCATGGGCCTTATTTTTTACAGTCCTTTGGGTCTTGCTATCGCTCTTCCCTGGATCCTTGCCAGTTTTCTTTCTTTAGTTCTAGAGCCCAAAAGAGAAAATAAAACATTCTGCTAATGGCCTGGGGGCAACAGTGAGCAAAGCAGGATTATTTCGCTGTTCTTAAAAACTGTATACTCTTACTGATATTAAAATGTGCATCTCAGGATCCAAGGTAAAGTGTTAGTAGCTCAGTCATGCCCCACTCTTTGCGACCCCATGGACTGTATGTAGCCCCACCAGGCTCCTCTGTCCATGGGATTTTCCAGGCAAGGATACTGGAGTGGGTTGCCATTCCCTTCTCCAGGGGATCTTCCCAACCCAGAGGTCAAACCCAGGTCTCCTGCACTGCAGGTAGATTCTTTACCGACTGAGTTACAAGGGAAGCCCTGGTAAGATACACAGGTAACAGCAATTCTCACTTCAATTTAATCTTCACTTTATTGTATGCGGGTTTGATCGTTCAGTTACGTCTTCTATCGCACGTATGTTGAGTTTCAGTCTTCAAATGCATTATGACTTAATTCTACAGCAATTCCTCTTTTCGATTCTATGTAAAGCTTTCACAGTGTAATCAACTCTATCAATTCAACATGACCTGAATAGCTAGTGAGTTTGCCACTTATTTTATCAGTTTACTCCTATGCCTGTATTTCCCTCACTGCCCCAGCTTCCTATGATAGCTTCTGGGAGCTCCACGTTTAGGAGCCATATTCCACTGCAAAGCAGTAAAATGGATATCAGTTTAACTAGATAGGAGCTTTTCATTAATGAAGTTATATTTTATAAGAAACACATGTCATCTAAAAATTAACAGAAACTACCATTAAGTAAACAGCAATGAACTTCCAGGAACTGTGGTAAGTATTGTTTTTAAAGGTCAATAGCTCTGTCAGTGGGATTGGGGGGAGGGAGGTTGGAAGGAGACCCAAGAGGGAGGGGATATATGTATACATGTAGCTGATTCATTTCATTGTACAGCAGAAACTAACACAACACTGTAAAGCAATTATACTCCAATTTTTAAAAAACAATATTAAAATAAAAAAGGTCAATAACTCTACAAACTCTTTCCCCCACATTTACAGATGAGAAAAACAACAGCTCTGAGAGGTGAAATGATTAGCCCAAGATCACTCTGTTAATAAATGACAGAGCTGGAGAGAGAGGATAGAGCTTGACCGTAGTGACATCTAAGGTAGCTGTGGTCTGTGTATAACACCACTATCATCAGAAGCATGATCAGAAAAGCTGGCAGATGCAACACGCTTACCACCCACAAACACACATGCAAACTTCTACTCCAAAGGACTGTATCACTTTAGTCTGTCATGACACAAAGATGAAAGTCAGGCATATGGAGATAAGTGATACTCTGCATTGAAATTAAGCATCTAACTTTAGAGGGGAAACACTGGCATTAATCTCACTGAGAACGAAAATGACTCACAAGTATTTCCTATTTTCCTTCCAACCATATAAAAAAAAATGCGACCTTTCAAAAATGCCACATCATTTACTAATATATTAAAGCTATATTTTCTAAATCTGAAAGTTAAATTCTTAGGTCTCAAAAAATGTGCCGACACACAACAGTATGAAGAAAGGGAGGGAAGAGGTTTAGTGTAGTTTCAGAAAAACTGAGTGAGAGAAGGTGACTATACGTGGAGGAAAAGCATGTATACAGAGCTCTGAAAAGGGTGATGGGTCGTGTAAGAGGAAAGGGAAGCCATCCATTTTAAAAATTAAAATGTCATTAGAAATGCAGTGATCTTTGAGATACAGAGCAGCCATATGGAGGAAAACTGTTAGAACATTATGATAGCTTGCAAAGGAACATGGTTGAAAAGCTTACTGTATTTGCAAGTTTGACAAATTGTGTAACCTTCCTAAAGGTCACACACCATTACAGGCTTTAACTATAATCAGCCGGCAAGTTTAAACAGTTAGTGTAATAGATCACTTTGGGGGGGTTCTGTCTAGATTAACGCTTAACCATTTACATGTCACTTGTTTCCCACAGAGAAGGAACCCCAGACAGAACATTTGGACTACATGCCTGAATTCCTGGACACAGCTGATTAGCTCAAGGGTGGGCATGTGACCCAAGATGAGCCAATAAGATCATTTTCCATCTTTTTAGTTCCTTGTTTCATCTTCTGCTACCTTCTTGCCCTTGCATTTCATAATACTCCAATATTCTTTCCTGATTAGGCAGCTTGAGTTTGTTTTTATCGTTTGCAGAGCCCCAGCAAAAATCTGTATCTTCAAAAGCATTTATGGAATGAATTTTATGTTTCTCGGTGTACTCCCCCTTTCCCTGAACAGAGAACTCTCTAAAAATGAAACCTATCATCACTTCCCTTCACTACCAGGGGGTAAAAAAAACGGACAAAGTGAATGTTGGAGATCTCGAATCTACTGCTGATACCACAGCTTATTATCTCTATCAAAGAATGAAGGGAGATGACCCAGTTCAAATTTGTATTCACTGTTAGGCTTTTCGTATCTCAGTAACAAGTTAATTCAAACTGTGCATCATTCTACACTAGCTACTGGAAATTCACTCTTCTTCAGTCTCCCCAGCGATGTGCTAAATCATTTGAGTGATATTAACACCAATGATCTACCACGTGGGATTATTTCTATCATGTGAATCAAATATATGTGGTTCATAAAACAACGTCAGCATTGTGCATAATAATGCTCACCTCTCAGAACCACCGTCACACCAGCATTCAATAACCAAGCCTGAAGCTTTCCTTCACAAAACAAAAGTCCTTCTGCAAAGGCAGCCATGGTCCCCTCACAAGGAGAGGCTGCACGCCATTCTGAATTCTGGTGCTGCCAAGATATTTCTGAGTCTCACAGTGCAGTACTGTCAAACCCTAAAAGTGATTCCAAGCTGAGACAAGCCAGAGAGCACTTCAGTTTGCCGGCTGTGTTTCCGGCTCCGGTTCTTGACAACATTTTAATCTACATGGATAAAAGACACTTTACTTCTTTAATGAAAAGCACTGATCCAAATAGCCTTTTCAGCTCACCCCCTTCTTGATGCAGGGGGAAAATGACATTCTTTAATCTTTACTGTCATTAGCCTAGAGCATAAATATAAAAAACAAAAATGAGCTAAATACTTGGCTACTTTCTATACTCCGTGGGTCACAAAAGAGTCAGAAACGACTGAGTGACTAAACAACAACTTTCTATACCTCAAAGATTGGTGAACACATTTGAAAAAGACCAGAAATAGTGGTTTGTCACAATCCAGTAAGGTGAAATCCAGTCACACGTTACTGCATCCAGGCCTGATATAGTAAGGATTTGGTTTCCGACAGCATGTCACAGTAGTATTATATCTTCACGTGAACTCCGAAACACAATGGATGTTACAGGAAGTTTCAAGAAGCCAGCCTTGTCCTTTTCTGTTAGCAAACACATTATAGGTCAATCGTCCTGGCATAATCACCAATCAAGCCCATAACTGCTGTGAGAATGCACAACAGCACTGCAGAGTGAAATCAGAGTAAGAGGAGACTGGTAACTGGGAGAAACAAGCGACACTGAAGCACAACTTTGCACGCTTTCAGACCCAGAAAACAGACCACAGACAGTCACGCTGGACTGTGCTGGTGGCTCAGAGTATCTTAAAAATGTGAAACCTAACCTTTAAAACATCCTCTTATCATTTGGGTCTGACTATACTGCAGGTGAACTGTGCACAGAAATACACTGAAGGGGATGGAAGAAGCTGACACTGCTGCTGCTGCTGCTAAGTCGCGTCAGTCGTGTCCGACTCTGTGCGACCCCAGAGACGGCAGCCCACCAGGCTCCCTCGTCCACGGGATTTGCCAGGCAAGAGTACTAGAGTGGGAAGCTGACACTAGTAGATTTGAAACCCATGTGTGTAATTTGCTATTTTCAGGTTAAAGAATAAAAGACTTGTACACAAATACTGTACACTAATTGCCAAACTTGTTTTTCCACAGAAGTGTGGGTTCAGAAACCTCTCCAAGCCCCAAAACACACACACACACACACACTCTCTCTCTCTCTCTCTCTCTCTCTCTCCAGTTGAACAAATAAGCAAATACATTGAAAACAAGGGGACGTCAACCTGGCTGGCACCCTCAGGGGAGCCACAGCCTTTCTAGATTCTTTCAAGATTCCAGATAAGATACAGTAAGAAATGCCACTGTCTCTCGACTGATTGCAATCACAAACCCCAGACCGAATGCAAGGTGTAGGATTCTGAGGTCTCTGAAAAGCAAGTGGAAGCAGGCAGATGAGGGAAGGGGACAAGAAGCTGGCACAGCAAAACACCGGAGTCTTCAAGCAGTCCGGCAGCAGTGGTGTCAGGAGCTGGGTGTGTCCCTAAGACTCTGAGAAGGTGAATCCCCTCTGACCAGTGAGGTGGTGGTCCCAAGAGGATGGGCAAAGCACTGTTGCTTAAAAAAAAAAAAAAAGTATTTATTTTACTGGAGTATAATTGCTTTACAATGTTGTCTTAGCCTCTGCTGTATAACAAAGTGAATCAGCTATACGTATACATATATCCCCTCCTTCTTGAGCCTCCCTCCCTCCCACCCTGCTAGGTCATCACAGAGCACTGAGCTGAGACCCCTGTGCTACACACAGCTTTCCACTAGCTATGTATTGTATATATGATGGAGTATATATGTCAGTGCTATTCTCTCAATTCATCCCACCCCACTCCCGCTGCACCTGCCCCTCTCCCCAACCCACCGCCGCCATGTCCATAAGTCTGTTCTCTACCATAGCCTCTTTGCCTCTCTGTCCTCCTGAAATGTGGTCCTGGACACAAATGCAACTGCAGGAAGCGCAGGGCAGAAAGGAAAAACACAGAGCTTTGACTTCTTGGCTAGAGGATTGGAAAGGGAGCACCAGGAGCCAGAAAACGCTAGTAGAATCACAAAGGGAGTTCAAGAGAGAAACTGCACAAAGTTGTACAGGACTCCTGGGCTCACCTCCAAGCTGCACATGGTTCTGACATTCAACAACCAACCAAACACCTTGGGCATTAACTGCAGTGTAGACCAATGCCCAGACCCAGACTGGCTCCAGGGTGGGGCAGAAGAAAGTCAGACCCAATCAGCACTGCAAAAGGCTGTGAAAACTAAACTGACACTGGAACCACTGCCTTCTAAGCAGGTTGGAACCTGTAACCTAAACCCAACCTGTTGAATGAATGCTAACACAAAGTAAAACACAAATCAATTTTCTGTTTAAAATTTAAACAAGACCTCAAGACTCTGAATTTCCTAACAGGATATTCAACATGTCCCACTTAAGAACCAAAATTACCTGGCATACAAACAACCAGGAAAATATTAACTTGAAACAGACAGACACCAACCCAAATACTGGAATTATGAGACAAAGACTTTAAAGGTGCCGTTAAAACTATGGTTTAAGAAGTAACAGTGAACACTCATGAAATGAAGAGATTAAAAGGTCTCTCTCCCAAATCTGGAAATACACAGGAGCAAACGAAAATTTTAGAACTGGAAAATACAACAACTAAAATGAAATATTAACTGATGGAGTCTATACCAGAATACAATTCATAGAGGAAAACATCATCTGTAGATAAATCAATAGAAATTATCCAATGGAAAGAAAGAAAACAAAAATCCCTGACCAGGTCCTCGGGATTCTATGAGAATATACCAAAAGGTCTAATATTCATGTTATCAGAGTCCCACAAGAAGAGAAAGAGCACGTGCTGAAAAATAGGTTTGAAAAAATAATGGCCGAAAGCTTTGAAACCTGGTAGATACAAATGTCAGTGTTCTTGCCTGGAGAATCCCAGGGATGGCGGAGCCTGGTAGGCTGCCGTTTATAGAGTCGCACAGAGTCAGCGACTTAGCAGCAGCAGCAGCAGATACAAATGTACAGATTTAAAACTCTCAGCCAACAACAGACTGAACATGCTCAAAGAAATCCAGGCTCTGACACACTATCAAACTGCTGAACATGGAAGACAGAGACAAAAATCCTGAAAGCAGAACTACTACAGTGACCCGCTGCCTAGGAAAACAATGAAATGCCTGCTGACTTTCCATTAGAAACTGTGGACGCCAGAAAGAAGTAGAACATTTTTCAAGTCCTGAAAGAAGAGAAATGTCATCCAGTGAAAATAGCTTTAACAAATGCAAGTGAGATAAAGACATTCTCAGATGAAGAAAAACTAAGGGAAAATTTGTTGGCCAGAAGATTTACTAAAAACAAAAACTGCTAAAGACAGTTCTTCAAACAAGAGAAATGGTACCAGAAAGAAGCATACTAAAGAAAAGCAACAGAAATGGTGAATGTAAAATATAACACACTACCCTTTTCCTCTTCAGATCAGATCAGATCAGTCGCTCAGTCGTGTCCGACTCTTTGCGACCCCATGAATCACAGCACGCCAGTACTTCCTGTCCATCACCAACTCCCGGAGTTCATTCAAACTCATGTCCATCGAGTCGGTGATGCCATCCAGCCATATCATCCTCTGTCGTCCCCTTCTCCTCTTGCCCCAAATCCCTCCCAGCATCAGAGTTTTTCCAATGAGTCAACTCTTCGCATGAGGTGGCCGAAGTACTGGAGTTTCAGCTTTAGCATCATTCTTTCCAAAGAAATCCCAGGGCTGATCTCCTTCAGAATGGACTGGTTGGATCTCCTTGCAGTCCAAGGGACTCTCAAGAGTCTTCTCCAACACCACAGTTCAAAAGCATCAGTTCTTCGGCGCTCAGCTTTCTTCACAGTCCAACTCTCACATCCATACATGACCACAAGAAAAACCATAGCTTTGACTAGACGGACCTTTGTTGGCAAAGTAATGTCTCTGCTTTTCAATATGCTATCTAGGTTGGTCATAACTTTCCTTCCAAGGAGTAAGCGTCTTTTAATTTTCATGTATGGTGGTTAAAAGCAAGAATTACAACAATGTCTTTCGGGATTTTCAGTGTACATGGGATACTAATGAAGCAGTGAGTAGAAGAGTATTTAGAACATGAAATGCTTGTATTATAAAAGTAGAAAGGTCTGAAATCGGCGATCTATGCTTCAACCTTAACAACTAGACAAAGCAGAGAGAGAGAAACCCAAAGCAATCAGAAGGAAGGTAGTAAGAGCAGAAAATTTTAAAATGTTAAAAAGAGGAAATGAAAGCAGAAATCAATGAAATTAAAAACAGAAAAATAGAGAAAAAAAATCAATCAAACCTAAAGCTTAGTTCTTGGGGGGAAAAAAAAATCAATAAAATTGATAAATCTCTAGCCAGGCTGACAAAGAACAAAAGAGAGAGAAAAAAATTATCAGCAACAGAGGAGTGGGGCCATCAATAAGACCTAGTAGGCATGAAAAGGAAAACTGAGTAGAACATAATTTACAGGTGTGAATTCAACAATGTAGACAAAATGGAATAATTTTTCAAAAATCCAAACTACCAAAGCTCACTGAAAGAAAAAAAACCGGATAACCTGATCAGTCTTCTTTTCAAGAAGTTAACATTGTAGTTAGAAAACCTTCCCCCAAAAGAAGTCTCAAAGGCCAAATCACTGCCAAATTTTACCGAACACTAAAAAAAAAAAAAATTACACCAATTCTACATCCCTTCTAGAAAACAGAAGAGAGTTACTTCCAAACTCCTTCTGTGAAGTCAGAATTACTTTGACAGCCGACAAAGACAGCTCAAGAAAAGAAAATTACATTAATATACCCCTCATATACCTCAAAAGGTAAAAATCCTCAACAAAATGTTAAATTAATAGTAATATATCACTTCCACCAGGAGTTCATCCTGAGAGTTCATAGCGAGATTAATATTTGAAGCCAACTAATGTAATTTACCACATTAATAAAATAAAAACATAATCCACACATGGTCACTTTCAGTTGATACAGAAAAAGCATTTCACAAAATATAACACCCACTCATGATAAAAAAAACAGCTTTCAGCAATGAAGAGAATCTTTCTAATAAAGGAAATTACAAAAAAAATTCAAAGCTAACACCACACATCATGGTAAAAGAATAAATGTTTTCCCCCTAAGATCAAGAACAAAGTAAGGATATCCAATTGTCTATTTCCAACATAATACTGTTTACAACAGTTGCAATGAAAGAAAGAAAAACTTTTGTATAAATCAAACAAACAGGTACAGGTATGTTTCTGTACGGTGAAAACTAGAAAACCTTTGAAAGAAATCAAAAGATGTAAATAAACACAGAGACAGCATGTTCATGGATGGGAATACTCATTATACTCAGTAATATCAATTCTCCCCAAAATGATTTACAGATTTAATACAACTTCAACCAAAATCCTGACAGGAGTTTTACTGGTAAATACAGACAATCAGATTCTAATACTTACAGGGAAAGACAAAGGAACTAGAATAGTCAAAACAATTTGAATAAGACAAAGAAAGTCAGAGGACTCAAACTGGTTGATTTGAAGACTTACTATAATCAGGATGGTGTGGTATTTGTGAATGCACACACAAAGATCAATGCAACAGAACAGAGAATCCAAAAATAGACCCACATAGATATGGTCAATTGGTTTTTGTTACTGAAAGTCAGTTTCTTACTGCTGTAGAAACAAGTTAAAAATAAGCAAAGGAGGAAGGTTAAAATGAACTTTGTGCTAGATACGAATCCAAGGTTATACAGTACGAGCCCTCCAGTTCATACATAGAGAGATATAGAGACGTGTGTGTGTGTGTGTTAGTTTACATATATATACTCCCTAACTTTGTCTGCAGAGAGGCCTACAAGCCGTGACACTCCAGGAGAATAAACATAACCTTTATTAAAAGGAATTGGGGCTCCTTGGAGAAGTGAAGCCCGAGGCAGGGAAAACAGAAAATGAGCCTGGAACATCCTATAGTGTCAGAAAGTAAGAAAGGGGGCTTTTAAAAAAGAGATGGAGGCACACTGAAGGACACAGAAACCGCCATGAGAACTCCCTGCAGCCAAAGCTGGAACAGTTTGAGCAACGAAGTAAATAATGATAATATTAAATTATAACCCAAAGGATAAAATTAATATCCATGCATTCATTCTGATATAAATGATAATTAATAAGTAAACATGAGAAGACAAATCTTCCTTGTAGAAGAATTCTAATTCAAAATGTAGACAGAATGAATGAAAAAGAAAATCATTATTAGCAAACCCTGCAACATTATTGCAGCCAAGATCCACAGATGAATGCTAAAATGAGTGGGCAGAAGTTAAGGAGAAACAGGACTTCCTTGGTGGTGCAGCGGATAAGAATCCGCCTGCCAAGGCCAGGGCCACAGGTTCGATCCCTGGTCTGGGAAAATTCCACGAGCTGCAGAGCAACTAAAAGCCTGTGCGCTGCATCTACTGCAGCCCACACGCCTGGTCTGTGCTCCACAAGAGAAGCCACGGCAACGAGACGTCTGTGCTCCACAACGAAAAGCAGCCCCTCTCCCAGCAACTAGAGAAAGTTCACACAAAGCAGCAAAGACCCAGTGCAGCCAAAAAAAAATTATTAAAAAAAAGTTAAGGAGGAACCCTTGATGAGGGTGAAAGAAGGGAGTCAAAAAGCTAAGATTCAACATACATCATACTAAGATCATGGCATCCAGTCCCGTCGCATGCATGTGTGCTAAGTCACTTCAGCCATGTCTGGATCTTTGCAAGGCTATGGACTGTAGTCCATCAGGCTCCTCTGTGCAGAGGATTCTCCAGGCAAGAATACTGGAGTGGGTTGCTGTGCCCTCCTCCACGGGATCTTCCTGACCCAGGGATCAAACCCATTGTCTCTTATGTCTCCTGCACTGGGAGGCGGGTTTTTTTTTTTTTTACCACTAGTGCCACCTGGGAAGCCCCCCATCCCATCACTTCATGGCAAACAGAAGGGGAAAAAGTGGAAGCATTGACAAATTTTATTTTCTTGGTCTGCAAAAATCACTGCAGAAGGTGACTGAAGTCACAAAATTAAAAGAAGATTGCTCCTTGGAAGAAAAGCAATGACAAATCTAAACAGCGTATTAAAAAGCAGAGATATCACTTTGCTGACAAAAGTCCTATAGTCAAAGCTATGGTTTTTCCAGTAGTCATGTGCAGATGTGAGAGTTGGACATAAAGAAGGCTGAGCACCCAAGAATAGATGCCTTTCGAATTGCAGTGCTGGAGGAGGCTCTTGAGAGTCCATCAAGGAGATCAAATCAGTCAATCCTAAAGGAAAGCAATCAATCCTAAAGGAAATATTCATTGGAAGGACTGATGCTGAAGACCCAATACTCTGGCCACCTGATGTGAAGAGCCATCTCATTGGAAAAGACCCCAATGCTAGGAAAGACTGAAGGCAAAAGGAAAAGGCAGCAGAAGAGGATGAGATGGTTAGAGAGCATTTCCAACTCAATGGACATGAACATGAGCAAACTCGGAGAGAGAGTGGAGGACAGGGAAGCCTGGGTGCCGCAGTCCATGGGGTCGCAGAGTCAGACATGACTTAGCAACTGAATAGCAACAACTATGATTTTTAGGGAAAGATGAGTTAAGGGGATATGGGAACTCATTATACTAGTTTTGTAATTCCTGCAAACCTACAATTATTTCAGAATACAAAATTAAAAAGTAAAGCAAAAGTTTTCTAACATTATTAAACTGGTTTTCTGAAAACTAGGCCACTTTTGTCTTCAGAAACATTATACCTGGTGGGTAGGTTTACAGAATATGCCACAGACTATTTAACCAATAATGTGGGATTCTTTTCATAACAGGAGAAATCAATGTAGAAATCAATGGCAGTAATTAAACAAAAATAATGACATAAAATAAAAACTTGGTTTTTTTAAACTGTTATTACACGAGGAAAAGCAAGTAGTCTTTGAAAAGGAGAAAGATGCTACTTCATGAAATTAAGAGTCACCATGCCTAATTTCACAAAGGAACATGAAACAGGGTTAAAGTGTGAGGAACACTCAGGTTTGAATTCCTGGAGTGTGCCAGGAGCAGTTTTAGGTCTTTTCCAGCAAGATCTTAACTAATCTTTATTACCTTTGAAGGAGGTATTGCTAGCCCTGTTTTGCAAGTAAAAACATCGTCACCGAGGTCTCACAACTAGTTAAGCAGCAGAATTGAGCTTCCATCTCAGGTCTGAATAATATCCATGTTTCTTTCTCTGTATTTACTGCCTTTTTAAGAAAACTGAGTCATTCTCCTCAGATAAAGGGCACAACTTCAGAGGCTGAGAAGAACAGAGAAAGGCACCAAAGGGAGTGAGTGTGATAAGGGAAGAAAGAAAGAAGGCAGAACTAATTAAGTCATCAAATGATAAAGCAAATTGCTGGTGGAAGAGGTTTAGATCTGCGTTCTCCGCGCAAGAATTTCAGGGTTGGGGGTGGGGGGTGGGGAGGGATGTATTAATAAGAGCTGCCGTGCAGAACTAGCCCCCAACAGAGCTGCTCTCTTGAGAGCCTCGAAAGGTCAAGGAAGTTACGGAACAACACAGAACACAGAGCCACCGCAGCTTTCCCCTGTGGTCCTCACTGTAGCTCTGCCTTACTACTCATTTAGATGAACGTGTGTAAAGCTATCAGTGTTTTAAATCCAGTGTTTCACAAGCAAGAAAATTAACTATGACATGAAAAGGACTTATATTTATCTACCTCTTTCTAACGTAAAAGAAACACTCCAAGCTAACCGCTGGAACATAAATCCTGAGTAAAAACAAGGCCTCTTTTTTTGCCAATTATCAATGTCCTCTCTTATTCAACCTGATGAAGCCGCTTAAGTCAGATGTCATTTCTGTAACTTCAAGCAGCCTCATTATCAGGACTGCTTACATCCATCCCACTATTCATTCCAAGCGTTTGTCTTGAATTCTATGTCTAAATTAAAACAAAGCAAGGTAATAGTTCAAGAAAAATACATTATCCTGATTAGATTTAAAATTAAAAAGAAAACCTCAAGTATAAGAGGTTTATTTATTCTGAAAATGTAATTGTGAGGTACTGAGGGGGCAGAGATTTCGAAGACAGACAGATTCAAATCCAAGCCCCTTCGCTGACTTTAAAAGTTACCATGGAATTAACGGAGAAATGCCATGTCTAGCTGTCGATCCTGCCTCTGCAACACAGGGAGCCCTTCCTATACGGTTCAGAGAAAGTCCCAGTATCACGTGGCTCTTCCTGTCACACATGGATTTTAAGCCATTATAATGATACAGGATAATTACAATGACAAAAGGGACAGCTGGGAAACAAACAAGTTTAACCAAAGTAATGTGTTATGGTTAAAATAGCACCAGACAGAGCCGGAGACATGGGTTTCAGTTCTATTTCAACCATTACTCAGCCAGGGACCTGGAGACAGGACGTAACCTCCAGCTCTCGCCTCCTCCCATAACATCATACGATGGGGACAAGGTGGGATTATCCTGGAGTTTCCTTCTAGCCCCTGGATTTTGTTACGTAGTACTGGGGACCTGATAAAGAGCTAAAGAGCTGAGTGAGACCATGCGTAAAGGGATGAAAACTGTCTGCCATTAGTCCTATATGGAAAGGAAGGAGGTGAAGGCAACTCTAGCCTTTACAACCGTTCAACACATGATTCCAAGCTCTCTGGTGTCTAAAACGCCACAACCAGAGATGCTGGTAGAAGCTGACTTTCTAGACTGTTTAGAGGTAAAGAAGAAAGTGAAAGCCGGGGAATGATGAATGTCAAGGATGACAATTACATCTTGAAACAGGCTACCAGGCTGAATGACCCTGAGGCCAAGGCCATCCTGCCTTCAAATACAGGGACAGAATTACCTACCGACAGACAGAAATGAGGCGGTTTTCAAACACCAGAAAATGGGACCAAAAATGAGCCTTTAGTCGCTGTGTCTACTTCCTTTTTAAAAATCCAATACAAATAATTCAAACAGGTGTTTTAAAGAATGTTTGTTCTAACTTTCTCGGAAAAGGGTTTTTATTCCATCCCTGTGCTCTTTATGGAGCACCTGATGCAAAGAACTGATTCACTGGAAAAGACCCAAATGCTGGGAAAGATTGAAGGCAGGAGGAGAAGCGGATGGTAGAGGATGAGATGGTTGGATGGCAACACCGACTCGATGGACATGAATTCGAGCAAGCTCCAGAAGTTGGTGATGGACAGGGAAGCCTAGCGTGTAATTGTGAGGTACTGTGCAGTCCATGGGGTTGCAAAGAGTTGGACACAACGGAGCAACTGAACTGAACTGTGCTCTTTACATCATTAAACCAAGCAAATTGAGCTTACCTTTATGCAATGTTTATTACCCTCATGTTTTATCCAAAGTGAATTGGACTAGTCTCTTCACAATGGTGAACTGATAGCCAATAGCTCAGAATAGGGGCTTCCCAAGTGGTGCTAGTGTCAAGAGTCCGTCTGCCAATGCAGGAGAAGCAAGAGATTTGGGTTTGATCCCAGGGTTGGGAAGATTTCCTGGAGAAGGAAGTGACAACCCACCCCAGGATTCTTGCCTGGAGAATCCCATGGACAGAAGACCCTGGCAAGATACAGTCCATAGGGCTACAAAGAGTCAGACATGACTGAGCGACTGAGCACACACACGGCTCAGAATTACCAAAATCCACTCTAAAGCCGAGAATAAAAACAATAAATTGAACTACTGTTGCCACCAAAAACATGAGACACTTGACATGTACAGTGCGCCCCCCAATTTCTATATTCTTTCTTTTTCACTTGGGAAGGAACGAACTTCAGCTGCCATTTCAACTCTCAGCGAAAAATAGGAAAGGGAGAAGGCCTACAACATACAACTAAATAAGAGACAAAAATAAATATGCTTTATCTGGCAGAGAAAGTCTGTTTGCTCTGGTCAAACCCTCGGCTCACAAGCAAACTAGCAGCCTTGGGACAGCCATCAGCCCTGTGAATTTATGGCTTCGATCCATGAACTTCCTTCCACAAGGTCTTGCTAAGCCCTCACACTTTCCTCACCTTGGCGGCGTGCCTGGTTCCCATGATGACAGCTAGCACTTCTCCACACGGCCCCTCGGCCCTGGAGGCAGCTGAACCCCTTATCAGCCTGACCCTTCCCCTCAGGGAGCTATGAATCTCACAAACTGTGCTGAGAAAGGGGGGGTCAGAAACAGAAGACAGACCCCATTCTCTCCTGACCCTGGAACTACAGAGTGTCAAGAACAAAAGCTTGTCAAGTCCTCATCCTGACAAATGATACTGAAACACGAAAACCAGGAACTGACTTTGGCTGATTTATAAGTTTATGATGGAACTTAACTTTTACTTTTATCTCTGGGCACTTACCTAACTGCTGAATCTCAGTTTTCTTATCTGTAAGATGAAAACTGTAACAATACTACCTCCCAAGGCTGTTTCGATGATACGTATGGTTGCCAAAAAAGATTTTAAAGTGATTATTATCGAAATAAGCACTGATCTTCTGAAGGCAAATAACTTGGGGGCCTCGTATCCCGCATGCAAGAGTTTCAGGGCTGGAGGATGGAAAGAGAAGCAGGACATTGTCTGACTTCTGCCCCCGCCCGGATGAGTAAGAGTGACTCATTTCAGTAAGGACTCTTGGTGGGGAGCATGAATTGTTTGGAAAAGGTCCCCATCTGATCCCTGGTCCCATACCCACCCCTGCTTTAGACAAAGGTGGGATGTCTAATTGTGACTGAGTGTTACTGACTTACTGGGCTAGCACTATTACTTGAAAGATTAAGAGCTGAAGCTATAACACTGCAGAGGGTTCTCACAACTGCTCTCTGGAGTTAAGTACCAGCTTCTCTATTAGAGAGAGAACAAAACTCATGTGGGAAGCCTTGCCAGCCACTGGAAGGCAGGTTATAGAATTCCCAAGCCCATTTGCTCTGCTCTGTATTCACAACTGGGGCTTCCCAGGTGGCTCAGTGGTAAAAAACGTGCCTGCCAATGCAGCCGACACAGGAGGTGCAGGTTTGATTCCTGGCCCAGGAAGGTCCCCTGGAGAAGGGAAATGGCAACCCACTCCAGTGTTTCTGCCTGGAGAATCCCATGGACAGAGGAGCCTGGTGGGCTACGGTCCATGGGATTGCAAAACAGTGGACATGACAGAACACACATGTGGGCGGGGTGGGGGGGTGGGGGTTGGTTACAACTTCTGTATTTAACGTGAGGAGTTGTAAAGACACGAAGTTGAGTTCTCCACCCTCCCACCCCCTGCCCAAAGAACACGGAGGAAGAAGGTAGAAATACGCGAGTAACTGAGCCTTGGTTCTGCTCCAGGCTGACTACAGATAAGCATGGAACTGGCCCACCCATCAAGCACCCAAAGCAGAAATCTGTAAAGGAGAAAGCCCATGATTGCTTAGGTAAAAGTACTTCTATTAAGAATGCTTCGGAAGATTTCTCCACTCCTATAAAACCTCCGCAACTGAAGAAGGCTCAGCAGATTTATGTCCTGTGGGTTGGGCCTGATTCTGGGCCACTTCTGGACCAAAAGATATTGAAGAAGCAATGGTTTAAAGGCACTACAGAAATTAATTCACTACAGCTAAAGACTCTGAGGTGGAAACTATTCTTTTTTTTTTTTTTTGGATGAAGAAAATGGGGCACAGAGAAGTACCTTGCTGAAGCTCACACAGCTTCCATGTGACTATAATGGGCTTCTGGCACTTCTCCACATCATGAGACATTCTAGCTTCAGATCCCAGGACTGCTGCTATTTCCTATTAAACTGTCCAGAGTGAATTCACCAACATACATATACATAACACTGGAAATAATACACTGCCTGTTTCCTTGTTATCATTACTCATAATTAGCATAAGCACATTCCGGAGATAAAATGATGAACCCCAGTAAAGGTGATGAAGTTAAGAAGTCTGGGCTTTTGATTGTTTTTCTTCCTCTAATATTACACCACCACATTTTGACTCTACCCTGCATCTCCAGACTTGGCCTGCACCTCACCATCACTGCTGCCTAGGTGGTGGTTCTGATGTCTTCTCATTTCCTGTGCATACACGCATTAGAAGCTGTAGTTTCAGAGATCCTGGAGACAACAGTAGAGCATTCCTAAGAGATGATGCCTCAACAATGCTCTCGACTACACAGAGGCCCGTCCTGTGTGGGAAAACACAGACATCTACAGCTGAGGGGCAAAACGAGGCCCAAGAGTTCCGCTCGGAATGTAAGGAAGACTGAGAAATACCCTAATTTGTTTTGTGTATATTTCCTTGTTTCTATGGCCCAAGAATGAAAAAATCTATAAGTAATCTCAAAGAGGATAACTTACCCTTTACTTACTTTATACAAGTATATATATATAAAGTATATACTTTATACAAGTATAAAATAAAATTGTAGGTGATAAACAGCAATGTTCCAGTTTCTTTGGCATTTATTTTCTTCAGTTCAGTTGCTCAGTCGTGTCCAACTCTTTGCGACCCCATGAATCGCAGCATGCCAGGCCTCCCTGTCCATCACCAACTCCCGGAGTTCACCCAGACTCACGTCCATCGAGTCAGTGATGCCATCCTATATATATAATACTGCCATTTAGTTGATATTTTTGTAAGATTCAATGAAATACAGAATCAGAATCATAACTAGCAGAAGCTGTCTTCACTGTGGTCCAGTGGTTAAGACTTCACCTTGGAATACAGTGGGTGTAAGGTTTGATCCCTGGTGGGGAAGCTAAGATCCCACATGCCCTGGGGCCAAAAAACCAAAACATAAAACAGAGGCAATACTGTAATAAACGCAATAAAGGCTTTAAAATTGGTCCACATCAGAAGCTGTTTCAGAGACCTAAAGAGACATTAGGATCCCAGTTCCTACAGGATCTTTGAAAGAGAAAAAGATCCTCTGAGGAAGCCTAGAGGTGCAGAAGCAAGTCTTCAGGTAACATGCATTTTGCTGTTTAGTTGCTAAGTCACATCTGGCTCTTTTGCGACTCCACGAACTATAGCCCACCAGGTTCTGCTGTCCATGGGATTTCCCAGGCAAGAAGACTGGAATAAAAATACAGAAATATATATATATAGTATCTACTATACGGAGAAGGCAATGGCAACCGACTCCAGTGTTCTTGCCTGGAGAATCCCAGGGACGGGGAGCCTGGTGGGCTGCCATCTATGGGGTTGCACAGAGTCGGACATGACTGAAGTGACTGAGCAGCAGCAGCAGCAGTATCTACTGTAACTAAGAAGATTTTAAAACTTTTCCCCAAACTTCACAAGAGTGTGGGGTCTGGCAGCCAACTCCATGGACAAGCTTGATTCCCCATTCTTCTAGGTCAGGTGGGGATAACAGTGCTTCATTCTGTGCTGCTGCTGCTGCTAAGTCACGTCAGTTGTGTCCGACCCTGTGCGACCCCATAGACGGCAGCCCACCTGACTCCCCCGTCCCTGGGATTCTCCAGGCAAGAACACTGGAGTGGGTTGCCATTTCATTTTCCAATGCGCGAAAGTGAAAAGTGAAAGGGAAGTCCCTCAGTTGTGTCCGACTCTTAGCGACCCCATGGACTGCAGCCTGCCAGGCTCCCCTGTCCACAGGATTTTCTAGGCAAGAGTACTGGAGTGGGGTGCCATTGCCTTCTCCATGCTGCTGCTATGAGGATTAAATAACCCGACTAAGGAAACAAAAACACACTACTTGTTACAGAATAAATACTTAATACATGTTAGCTGTGGCCAGTAATTACCAATCAAAAATATATAGCTTTTCCAAAAAAACGGAAGAACCAGAGGAGGAAAGCTGCTACCTTGACCTGGACTTCTTCTGTGGTTGTGTTCTCTATTTAGTGACCGCTCACTGGGAAGCCCCGGTGGCTCAATGGTAAAGGACCCGCCTGCCAAGGCAGGAGACGCAGAGACTCGGGTTCCATCCCTGAGTCGGGAAGATCCCCTGGAGAAAGAAATGGCTACCCACTCCAGTATTCTTGCCTGGAGAATTCCATGGACAGAGGAGGCTGGTGGGCTATAGTCCATGAGGTCGAAGAGAGTTGGACACAACTGAGGACATGCATGCACACACACGCGCACACACACAGGCACACACAGACACAAACACGGTTTTTTTTTTGACTGAGGCCTTTCCTCATATCCGGAAACAAAAGCAGCCCCTACTGCTGCTTTATTTCTCCAATTCTGTAATCAGCCCCAAATCTGAATAGGTTCCTTCTTCGGACACAGGCCAACCCACATGGTAATCTCTCCTTACACAGCCCACCCTCCTGACCTCGCAGAGAAAGAAAAGTGCTCTGAGAGTCCTCTGGAGATGACAATGCACCAATATTTTCGCTTGCATTCCAAAATACAGCAAACTTCCTGTCCCAGCTGCCGCCTACCAAGTTCCTCGGAAAGGTCGCTGTCATAGCGCTGGGGGCAGGTCACCAACCAGCCCCAGAAGGCAGCCCCAAGAGGCTGAACCCTGCTTCCATCCATGTCCATGGCAGGTGCAAACTGATTTCTTTTTGAAGAAGAAACCCCTCTGAAGTGGCTAGAAGCAGCTTTGCCAACTACTAAACTAAGTTACTGAACTGCTCCATGAAAACCATTATTGATCTACTGTTTAAAAATATAAAAAGTGGTACTGAAAATCTGTTGTTCTATTTAATACTGCTAAGTAAACTCTTGTGGCTTTATATAAGGCCTGTTACCCTTTATATCACAATGACAGAATTTACTGGATAATTCTCAGTTTTGATATTTATCACCATAAAGTATGAAGCTAAACTATTTATTGCAAAATAATTTTTAACAACATGAAAAGCAAAATAACAAAACAATAACTAAAGAATAGAAACGAATTTATGTGAATTCAGTATGAAAATTCCATTTCAGCTTTTCAGTCAACGTGTGATATTTCAGGGTAACAGAAGCTCTTTGAAATATAAAGTACATTTAAAGAGAGATTGACACCCTTACATTTAAAACAGTGTTTACAAAAAGAGAGGTATCGCTGTGTGAATTAAGCATATTATAGAACTAAAAAACCTGTTTCAATGAAAAATAAAAACAATCAATGACTTTACAAGAAAAATGTGTAACGTGTTATTTGAAGAATAGACTGTGAAGTTTCCCAAACTCAGCTTTGATTTGGATGTAAATTTTCAGCGCTACAGCATGGGATGTGGCGGTTTTCAAGTCACCTGCATGTTTTAAGCTTTTTGCCCTCTACTCAGTAGCTTTGTTCATTGTGCAGATAAGAGACTGATGCAAAGAGAGATGCTTTCATTGAAAGATCCCAAACAAATGTTCTCAGAAAATGAAGACATTGTCCTAGAACAGAGACCAACTGTTCAGGTTAACAGAGCAAGAGTCTTCAGTACTACACTGACTTGTATTTGCTACTGTAAAAGAGAACATGTATATTCTTCAGCTCACAATAGCGTTAGGTTAAAAAAAAGTTGAAATTAATCACTGTATGTCATTAAGTAGATTCCCTCAAAAGACCAAACATAAGACCCAGAAGAGTGAAAACAAGAATTTTTCTTAAAACTTTTCACGTAACTTCATGTGAACTGAAACATTAGAAAGATTAATAATTTAAAGATAAAATAGCTGGGAAACACAAAAAAGTCGTCACTAAGAAGTAACCTATAAAAAGCCAGCTAAAACTGGATCAGCTCAATAGATCTGAATGTAAGTGCTAAAACTATTGAACTTTTAAAAGAACACAATAGAAGAAAGGCAAGACAACTCTTCCTTCCAGACAGTTGGTGTAGTGTATTCTTGGTTATCAAAATACTCATAGCTTTGGGACTTAGAAATGGTAAATATTCATGATGTGTGAAACAGCATGATACATAACTGTAGGATCTTAATTACATAAAAATTAATGCTTAGCTGTGAAAATACACAAATGAGACCTACAAGAACATGTCAAATGGTAAACTGCTTGTGATTATGGATGATGACTTTGTTTTTTGCTTCTTGCATTTTTGCTTTCCTATTATGCACATGTTAACATTTAAGAAATAAATGTTATTTTAAAAACCTTAAAAAAGAATACAATAGGAATAAATTATTTGTGCCTTTGGATTAAGCAATGGCTTCTTACATGTAATACAAAAGTGCATGACAACAAAAAAACAGATAAACTGGAAATTATCAAAATTTCAAACTTTTGTGCTTCCAGAAACACCATTAAGAAAGTGAGAAGATAACCCACAAAATGGGAGGAAATATTTGCAAAACATATATCTGATCAAGGGCATGCATCCAGAATACATAAAGATGGCTTGTAATTCAACAAGGAAACAAATGACCCAATTTAAAAATGGGCAAAGCACTGAACAGTCATCTCTCCAAAGAAGATACACAAGTGGACAAGCCCATGAAAAGATGCTAAACATCACTAGTCATTAGGGAAATGCAAATCAAAACCACAGTGAGATGGCACTTCACACTCTAGAACGGCTATAAACAAAAAGACAATACGGATGTGCAGAAATTAGAACCTTCATACCTTGTTGGTGGGAATGTAAAATGGTGCAGATATTTTGGAAAAGAGTCTGGCAGTTCCTCCACTGATAAAACACAGAGGTCCTATATGACCCACCGATTCTACTGAGGCATATATACGTCCAAGAGAAATGAAAACATATGTCCGCACAGAAGACCGTATTTGAAAGTTCATTCAGCAGCATTCATAAGAGCCGAATGTGGAAACAGCCCAAATGTCCACCAACTCATGAACGGACACATAAAATGTGACAGATCCATGCAGTGGACTATTATTCAGCCATAAAAAGGAATGAAGTGCCGATACATGGTACATCACAGATGAAACTTAAAAACATGATGCTATCTATGTGAAGAGGCCAGTCACAAAGGGCCACGTACTGAATGATTCCACTCAGACAAAGTGTCCAGAACAGACAAATCCTGATAAAGTAGACTAGTAGTTCCCAGAAGCAAGGGAAAGGGTGAAAAATGACTCCTACTGGGTCCAGAGTTTCTTCCGGCAGCAACAAAAATAGTGGTGTCAGTTAAACAACTTCTGGAATATACCAAAGACCCCTGAACTGGACACTTTAAAAGAGCGAGTTTCATGGTTTGGACTTATTCCTCAATAAAGCTGTTAGTGGGGCTTCCCAGATGGTGCTAGTGGTAAAGAATCCACCTGCCAACGTAGGAGACATAAGAGAACTGGGTTCCATCCTTGGGATTCACTGGAGGAGGGCATGGCAACCCACTCCAGTGTTCTTGCCTGGAGAATCCCATGGACAGAGGAGCCTGGTGGGCCACAGTCCATAGGGTCATGCAGAGTCAGACATGACTGACTCCACTTAGCATAGCACAGCACAAAGCTGTTAGTGTTTTAAAAAGTTACCTGCTCTGTGGAAATGGCATCGAGCTCAGGGACAGGGGTCCCAAGTCCTGCTCTGGTTATGAACCCAGGCTTGTTAAATGCCAGTTTTCCTGGGAGCCTTAGTTTGTGTGTCAACGGCTTGGCCTGGGCTAAGACAGAGGGCCCTATCCAGCTTCAAAGAGGTCATTGTACCATCATGCCAGATCTCAAAACATGGCAACAACCCAAGGGCACGTTTAGGAGTCACTAGAAATTTCACATCCTATCCCGGTTAAGGTACAGTCATCACATGAGGGATAACTGTCAAGAGAGTAAATATTCTAAAAACAGAAGAGGATCAAAAAGGAACAGAAAAAGCAGCGGAACCAAGCTGCCCCTGGAAACGCCAGCCACTCAACAGTGCTAGGTGCCATCCCAGATCTTTCCAACCAGCCCTGATGAATTAAGCTCCCACTGTGCAAGGGAAAAGCCTCTCTCTGTCTCTTTTCTAAGGACTGGTTCAGAAAATTCTACATTGAATGATTATGTGCTTGTAGCACAAACATTTAAAAGGGTAAAACTTTCAAACATTAACAGGAGGCCACATCAGGTAAAAAAGGTAAAGAAAAACAGAGCAGCCCCCTTTGCTAGCTAATCCCTCTCTGTCCTTCAAGATTTAGCACAGGAAACAATTCCTCCTAGAGGTACATATTCTGCCTCCCTTCCCAACCATCAGCCTGGACCCAAAGTCTGTATGTGATCCCAGAACACCTGGGCTCATGGATGGGAGCAAGTAAATACCGGAACTACATCTCACCTGCATGGCCCACCAGCAACTCAAGCTCAGCACATCCAGCCCCTGATGGCATCACCTAGTCTCTCCACTACCCACCCCAGGCCTGCCATTTTTCCTAGTTTTGGAGAAGGGCATCACCACCTATTGCTTTCAAACTACGATGCTGGAGAAGATTCTTGAGAGTCCATGGGACAGCAAGGAGATCAAACCGTTCAATCCTAAAGGAAACCAACCCTGAATATTCATTAGTAGGGCTGATGCTGAAGTTCCAATACTTTAGACTAACAGATGCCAGTGGGAAAATCTATATTCAGTAGTAAGAAGGGTGAATTATAGAACTTTTAAAAAAGATTTATACCTTTCATTCAGGATCACACACACAAAAAGGCCAAAGAACTATTATAGATCTTTCAGAGTATCTTTTAGGAAGAGAAAAGAATTTATGACCTACCGATAAGACAGTTGAAACTGTGGAAAATTCTTAGACGTGGGAATACCAGACCACCTTACCTGCCTCATGAGAAACTGTATGCAGGTCAAGAAGTAACAGTTAGAACCTGACATGGAACAACTGACTGATTCAAAACTGGGAAAGGAGTGCATCAAGGCTGTATATTGTCTCCCTGCTTATTTAACTTCTATGTAGAGTATATCATGCAAAATGCCAGGCTGGATGAATCACAAGCTGGAATCAAGATAGTCAGAAGAAATATCAACAATCTCAGATATGCAGATGATACCACTCTAATAGCAGAAAGTGAAGAGGAATTAAAGAGCCTCTTGATGATGTTGAAAGAGGAAGAGTGAAAAAGCTGGCTTAAAACTCAGCATTAAAAAAACTAAGATCATAGTATCTGGTCTCATCACTCCACGGCAAACAGATGAGGAAAAAGTGGAAACAATGACAGATTTTATTTTCTTGGGCTCCAAAATCACTGCAGATGATGACAGCAGCCATGGAATTAAAAGACACTTGCTCCTTGGAAGAAAAGCTATGACAAACCTAGACAGCATATTAAAAAGCAAAGATATCACTTTGCCAACAAAGGTCCATCTAGTCAAAGCTATAGTTTTTCCAGTAGTCATGTATGGATGTGAGAGTTGGACCATAAAGAAGACTGAGTGCCATAGAATTGATACTTTTGAACTGTGGTGTTAGAGAAGACTCTTGAGAGTTCCATGGGCAAGCAAGGAGATCAAATCAGTCAATCCTAAAGGAAGTCAACCCAGAATATTCACTGGAAGGATTAATGCTGAAGCTCCAATACTTTGGTCATCTGATGCAAAGAGCTAATTCATTGTAAAAGACCCTGATGCTGGGAAAGATTGAGGACAGGAGGAAAAGGGGACAACAGAGGATGAGATGGTTGGATGGCATCATCAACATAATGGACATGAGCTTGAGCAAACTCTGGGAGATGGTGAAGGACAGGGAAGCCTGGTGTTCTGCAGTTCATGTGGTCACAGAGTTGGACACGACTTAGCGACTGAATAACAACCAAGACAGTTCATCAGAAAGACCTAACAGCAGTGTATGCCTCAAATGGAGGCATATACACCCGCCCCTCCCCCGAACATCATTCATGTTGTTATAGGAAGGAAGGAAAGGAAAGGAGGAAGAAAGGCAGGAAGCAAGGAAGGAAAAGGAAGAGTATAAACAGTCTTGTTAAATTATTACATATGGTAATATTTAGAATTCATGAATAATTTCTTGCTTTTGAATGTAAACCAGAAATCTTCTAATGAAAGATGACTAAGTGAAGCTGAATGGCTGAAGATAAAGATTCCTAGCTTAAATTGCCAAAGTTCTATGTATAAATATGTTCAGTGTGCTTTGCAGGATTCTAATGCACAATTAATCATCTTACTCTAGCATGACAAATTACTTCCACCTTCTAAAAATAGTTTTAAATCCCTACAGTAAATCCCAAATATCAAATTAGCATATATAATAATCCCAGAATCAAGTTATATGGTCTTAAACTAGATTCATTTTTCTACCAAAAAATACAAGATCATAGTAGCATGATAGAAATTAAGTCTCACAAATTATTTCAGTTGCGAAAGTGCGTTATCCCAGGAAATGTAATGTTGAGGTAAAAGGCATGTTGCTCATCATAAGAATTGCTCTAAATTTTAATTCCTGCTCTGCCACAAGGCACCAGAGGCTTCAATTTAATTCAAATAACAGATAGGGACATTAAACAATGATATACAGAGCTGTGCAAGTGAAATTTCTAATGATACAAACACAGGAGTAAGCACTCCTTTCAAAACAGAGTATTGATTCCTGATGCACCATACATGGTCATCAAAATATTCTCTCCATTTCACAGACAGCAATTTCCCTATAATACATACGTATGTAAAAGATATGTACCCATCTATCACCACTTCTGAATAATATGTATACATGAAGATAACTATCAACAAAATTATTCATCATTGTTATAGAATTCAATGTAATTCACTATAACAAAAATTTTATTTTTCATTTTTTGTAAGCCAAAAGAATCATGCTGGTCATTTTCATATTGTTTCATATAATCACTAGATATCACAAGACTGGGTGGGTATTATCTCCCCTTCACCTATAAACAGCATGTCCATATAATGTATCTTCCAAACTAGGGCCCTTCACAGACGAAAGAGGATTCTATTAATACTACTCTGGGACAAGGGATGCAAACTGGGACTATCCTGGGCAAACCAGGATCCTCCACATAGGGAACAAATTGAGGAAAGCTCCCTAATTTCTCAAATTCACACACAAGGTCAAGAGGGAGCTAGAGAGAAAAATCCACATATAACTGGAGATCAAAAGAAAAACAATCCCCCCCCTCAAAAAAAAAAAACCACAAAACACAAAAATCAGCAGGAAGTCAACAAATGTAGTAGCAGTGCTTCTTTCTTCCATACACTGCTGCTACTGTGAGCTTATCACGATGACTTGTAGGAGACTTCCTGAGTTGACTATTATTGCTTCCACCAACACTTTCTCAAATCCCCTTGCAATTCCTATAATTATGCTAGATGAGTAATGTGGAAGCTAAATTTTCCAGGCACTGGGAAGATGAAACTCTCTGAAGTGTAGAATGAAAACAGAAAAATCTAGACCTGTTGAGTGTTACCAAGCACAATCTCCCAACAGTAAGTGGGCAGCAGTTACCTTATTAAGAGATGTTTACTATGTACATCATCCTAGGAGGCTCAACTGCCACAAGCCATCAATGGCTTTGATTGTACTGAACACATAGAGAGAACTAAATACATGCAACTTTGCTGCTTTTAAAACTACATATGCTAACCAAAAAAAAAAAAAAACTGTATTACTGTGCCTATTATAAACAGACACAAACAGCAGTCACAACTGTTTCACAGAGATTAACAGCATCCATCACCATCTAATTTACATTCAGTAGGAAGTTATGAGTGGGTTTCTGATAATTCATTTACATTACTACACAAATTATTCCTTCATGTTTTAAGCCAAAGAAGCTCTGAATATGTATTACCAAATTTAAGACAATTTTTTTTTGGTTATAGCTCTAATAAGAAATCATTAGCTGTATATCATTCAACTAGATTCTAGATTTTCAAATTTTACTCCTGCATGTTTACAAATGTACTAAACGAAACCAAGTAAATTTTCTAAGTCATAATCCTACCACTCCTTCTCTCAATATTATTAAAAAATTCTTTGCATTTATAGAAAAGCAAACATTTTAAAAGAGGCAATATACACATTAATGTAACTTTTTTTTTCTTCTCAAACCATATCAATGTTTGGTATGATTGTTTGAAAACTACAATTGTTTGAAAACTATTTGTTTTGCAGGAAAGCAATAAGTGATTAATAACAACCTCTCTGAATTGGTATTGATTCAGTTCTCTTTCTTAAATCATACAAATCTATTGGAATAGTTGTAAACATTGATATAATACTAGTACTAAAAGATTAAGTACTAAACTTTAAATTTTGTGAGGCCAGGGGCCTTGTATTTGTTTGTTCTTTCCATCTGCTTTATCCATCAAAGACATTTTTCCACAACTGCAATTTTTATTTCTATAGACAATTTTTAATGACATTAATGAAAAGAAGTACTACGGATAATCCAAGAGACACACAATTTAGAAATTATGTTGTTGAAATTCATTGTGTGTGATTAGTGAAGTGGTTTTGTCTTTCCTGATTCTATGCTATGTAATGACACTAAATAATTTAGTTTGTGTTGACTAAGTATACTCTGAGAGGGCCAACAAGTACCCAGCCCAGCATGAAACTTAAACCGTTTCACACAGAGGTAAGGTTATAAATAATCAAAGCTGCTCTATTCTATTTCTAAAGGGGGTTATCTGGAGACCTCTCTTGTCCTGTTTTCAAAGAGAGAAGCTGCCACCGATTAAAGCGCAGTTACACGTGAGTGTACGTAAGACTAGTCTGTCCACATCAGTTCATTTTTCAGAATCTAGGGAGATCTTGTTGTTCAGTTGCTCAGTCATGTCCAACTCTTTGCAACTCCATGGACTGCAGCACGTCAGGCCTTCCTGTCCCTCTCTATCTCCCGGAGTTTACTCAAACTCATGTCCATCGAGTTGGTGACGCCACCCAACCATCTCATCCTCCGTCGTCCCCTTCTCCTCCTGCCTTCAATCTTTCCCAGCATCAGGGTCTTTTCCAGTAAGTCCGTTCTTTGCATCAGGTGGCCAAAGCATTGGTGCTTTAGCATCAGTCCTTCCAATTCAGGACTGATTTCCTTTAGGACTGACTGGTTTGATCTCCTTGCAGTCCAAAGTGCAGACATCTCTACTTTCATCAATGTAAAGAAACAACACCAATCTCAAAAAAGTAAAAAGCTTACCCGATCTCTGAAAATTATATTGATGTTTACAACTCTTCCAGTAGATCTGGGCAATTTAAGAAAGAAAACTGAATCTATACCAAGGCAAAGAGGTTGTTACTAATTATCTGCTACTATTCTGCAAAACAAATGTAGTTTTCTAGACTTCACTACACTGATACGATATGAGAAGAAAAAGTTATACTAAAGTGTGTGTGTCCTCTTTTAGTGCTTCTCTATAAGTTAAGTTGCTTGCTCAGTCTTGTCTGACTCTTTATGACCCCGTGGACTGTAGCCCACCAGGCTCCTCTGTCCATGGGATTCTCCAGGCAAGAATACTGGAGTGGTCAATTCTAGTATTCAAGTGGAGAAGCAGCCAGAGACAACAGGTGAATGTGTGGCTGGTAAATCTTCATTTACTAAACAGGCAGCATGCCAGACCTGGTCCCTGGGGGTCACAGTTTACTTGGGTAAACTCTGGGTGCTCTCTGGTAGGGGGAACTCAAGTGGAGTGAAATCAGACTTGTGTGAATGGCACCAAGTTCCATTTCTGAGAAGCCTTCTTCACCACTTCCCACCCCAGGGCACTGCCGCCGCCACCACTCCCTATGGAGGAAACCCCAATATAAGGAAGGCTATCTAGTCACCTGATATATTTTTTTTTTTTAAGTCATAAGCTCCTAGGATGGGTACTCCTTTCCCCTCCTAATGCCGTCATGACTGTCCTCTGCTACGGTGCCCACATCGTGTGCAGTGACAGGACATGCTAATTCGGGGTTCTGAGTCCTTGGCTTTAGGCGACAGGTGAACAGATAAGCAACACTTGGAAATTAATGCGACAAACTGTGTTAAGGCACATGTCGATTTGCCGCTTTCGTCAGATCTCCAACGAGTCAGACAAGAATCCCCGCTCAAGTTGTTCTCATCCATACACACTGTGAACGCACTGCCTGGTACAGGTGTGTGCTGGGGGGAGCGGAGGACCTGTAGGGGTCGGAGCCTAAGTATGACCACAGACCCTGATGGCACCTCTCGTGTTCTTTGTTATCACCTTGGATGACACCGATCTGTTTTCGCTTGGTTTCCAAAGAACTTGCCATATCACACTGTAATCATAAAATACAGTATACTCCTCAATTCAAGGAAGGGACTTGACTACAAGCGGTGGACTTTGTGACAGATGGACATCGGGGCAGACGTTCTCTGGAAAGGCTGGCATTTTGTCAAACCTTATCCCAAGGTGAGTGAGGCTTTGACTCTACATGTGGGTTTATGTATATAAATGCACACACACACACACAGGGCTGGTTGAAAGTTCATTCAGGTTGTCCCATAAGATGCTATGGAAAAACCCAAATGAACTTTTTGGCCAACCCAATATATATGCATGCATAGACCATGGTAGGCAATTAAGGAACAAGCATTTTAAATGCCAAGAACAAAATGAAGACAGTTCTTATTTCGATTTTACATGGCAGTTTCTATCCCTCCTCCCCCAAGTCTTTCTTGTTGGGGAGAAAGGGGTAGGAAGACAACAAACATTTGAAACAGAAAACCTCCCTTGGCTGGCGAGTTCCAGAATCCTGTTGAATTCTCACCTTCCACTAATAGTTCTCCAGGGCCCTGGCTTTTCAGTAGTCATGTATGGATGTGAACTGGATCATAAAGAAAGATGAGCACTGAAGAACTGATGCTTTTGAACTGTGGTGTTGGAGAAGATTCCTGAAAGTCCCTTGGACTGCAAGGAGGTCAAACCAGTCCATCTTAAAGGAGATCAGTCCTGAATATTCATTGGAAGGACCGATGCTAAAGCTGAAGAAATGACTTACTGGAAAAGACCCTGATGCTGGGAAAAACTGAAGACAGGAGAAGGGGATGACAGAGGATGAGATGGTTGGATGGCGTCACCAGCTCGATGGACATGAGTTTGAGCAAGCTCTGGGAGATGGTGAAGGACAGGGAAGCCTGGCAAGCTGCAGTCCATGGGGTCGCAGAGTCGGACACAACTGAGAGACTGATCAACAATGAGCAATGTGGGTGAGGAAAAATTCTTGTGGGTCAGAGAAATGGGAGAAGCAGAGGAGAGGAAGAAAGCAGGGTTCTCGAACCAGTTAGCAGCTCATTACCCGGCTTTACAGCTATGTGACCTTGAACAAATGATTTCCTTTCCTTCAGCCTCTTGTTCCTGGTAGGTAGTCTTATGTCAAGAGCTATTGTGAGAATTAAGTGCAGTAATGTATATAAACTATTGTGCAACAACCGGCACCATCATTACCCTCAGTAAATGTTAATTATAATTATCATCCAGGAGTCAACACCAATGACTCTGCCTGACTGAAGAAGAATAAGGAAGAATTGCTTTTAATACTTTTGTGGGTCTGGGACAAGAAGGTAATAGGCATCGCTTCCTTCTTTTTTATTTTGCAACCATTCAAGATACAGTGCTAACAAAAAGCGGAAGTCTGACGAATACTCCTTTGTATCTACTGTGAAGACCAAAATGGTCATTTTAACCATCACTGCTGTTGTAATTTTGCAGTTTCTTTCAAAGAAATAATGGTAACATGCCTTAAACCAGGCTTGGTTTTTTTTTTTTTTTTTAATTTTCCTGTTAAGCACATACTCTTAAAAGGGAGGAGAGTTTATTTGGGGTAATCACATATGTCTGAAAAGATTGTATGAGAAGATTAAAAACTGCGTAACTTAGGTATGTAGACTACTATGCAGGTCAGGCAGGCAAAAGCACAAGAATCTTTTAAGAGAAGGGAGAAGAGAAATAACATGTCTCATGCGTGCACATTGGCCAGTGGGGAAAAGCGCTATTAACTACCTCCCTTTGCCAGTAATCGGACCTATAAAAAGAGATCATTACAGCAAGGGGAAGCCCGTACCTTTCTGTCTGAGACACAACCAGTTAGAACACTTAATACGGTATTCTAATTTTCCGAGTACTCAGCAATTTTAGTATCCATCAACTTATAACTGATCTTCAGTTCAAACTACAGAAGCTATCCTTGACAATACATTCCCCTCCCTGCCAGGCCAGAAAACTGGCCGAAATCCCACGGCAAAATCTAAAGGCATCTTTTAAAGCACTAAATGCAAGTCAGCAATTTTGGAGTATGAAAAAGCTAAACTCCATTTAAGTGATTAATTCAACCCCTATGCCAACAGTTACTTAAAATTATTTAAAACTTAAACAGCTAAAAAAAAAAAAAAAAAATACGGCTTTGGGGTTGCAACATTTGGAACCACAAGCTTATGAACCTTGATCTCCTACCATCGTTAGCACAGGTTCTATTCCAGCCTAATGAATTACTCACTCCCGTGACCTGTTTTATGACCACTACTTTGAAGTCTCCCAACATTATTCCTCTAGCCCTGAACTCTCTCAAGATGTAAGCCAAGTCTTCTAATTCCTTCTGAACGGAACTTCCCTTAAATAAATACCTCAAGCTCAACATATTCAGAAATTAGCACAAGACTCTTGAGAGTCACACTCCTGGCCCACTGAAAGACTGCACACCTCCACGCTCCCGACGTTAGATGTGGCCGTGGGATCTGCCATGAAAAACAAAATACAAGAGGGACATGAGGGGCAGCGCTGCTGGGTGGATGCTTTAAGGGGCCAGTGCGTGATCTGCGTATTCGCTCTCCTGTCTCGCATCAACACAGGCCTACAGGAAGGATGAGGACCCAGAGGACAGCCCTCAGTCAGCTCGTGATAAACAAGGAGCATGAAGAAGAAACAAACCTCTGCTGTCTTCAAAGGCTGACATTTGGGAGCGGTTACCACAGCCTCCCTGGTGGCTCAGACGGTAAAGCTTCTGCCCGCAATGCAGGAGACCTGGGTTCGATTCCTGGGTCGGGAAGATCCCCTGGACAAGGAAATAGCAATCCACTCCAGCACTCTTGCCTGGAAAATCCCATGGACGGAGGAGCCTGATAGGCTACAGCGCATGGGGTCCCAAAGAGTCAGACACAACTGAGTGACTTCACTTTCACTTTCACCACAGCCTCCAGACCACAGGTTTCCCAGGTGGACCTAGTGGTAAAGAACCCGCCTGCCAATGCAGGAGACTTAAGAGACATGGGTTCAATCCCTGGGTTGGGAAGATCCCCTGGAGGAGGGCATGGCAACCCACTCTAGTATTCCTGCCTGGAGAATCCCATAGAGGAAACTGGCCAGCAACAGTCAGTCCGTAGGGTCGCAGAGAGTCAGACACAACTGAAGTGATTTAGCACACAGCACACACACCACAGCCGCACCTGGCCTACCCTGACTAATGGCCTCACCTGCAATCTGCTTCTCCATCTGTGTTCTCACCTCTGACAAGGACATCAGCACCCGCGCCAGGAGCCTCAGGACTCCTGAGCACGTCTCTCCTCCTCATACAGCCATCCTGGAAATCTCACCTTGAAAATTATTTCCAGGGCATCACCCCCCCTCTGCATCACCCCTCCTCTGCAGTCCCATTTTAGATTTGGCTGGAGGCCATCTTTCTCCTTGATTATAAACCCACGGCTTCCAAATATTGTCTTTCTATAATTCCAGTTTCTTCTTGCTCTAAGTGACCTTCCAAAATGATACGAGTGTGATCCTTCTAAAAATCTAAATGTGATTTTCCATATTGAAAGCCTTCTGACATTTCCCCTTGGTTCATGTTAACCACCAATGGAGGAGTGCTCCCACAGGGGGACCATGCTAGGAGCACAGGAACAAAGATGAGCTCTTTGTCCAAACACCCATCGGCAACCGTGATGTGATGACATGCTGGCTGCAGACTATGTTGCTCAGTACTAGGACTAAGTGAAATATGAAGAAGTCTGTGAGATAATTTATTCCTAAAATAAAAACTGGAATGGATTCAAGTTCCTCTCTGAAAATGTGACTCACGAACCCTAACAAGTTTTCTTTTTTTCTTTTAACTTTTTATTTTGTATTGGAGTACAGCCAATTAACAATGTTGGGATACTTTCAGGGGGACTCAGCCATACATGCGCCTGTATCCATTCTCCTCCAAACTCCCCTCCCATCCAGGCTGCCACGTAACACTGAGCAGAGTTCCCTGCACTATCCAGCAGGTCCTTGTTGGTTATCCATTTTAAATATAGCAGTGTGCACAAGTCTATCCCAAACTCCCTAACTATCCCTTCCCTCACCCTTCTCATAGCAACCACAAGCTTGTTCTCTAACAGGTTTTCTTGAGACAGAAAGAGATGGAGTTTATCATTAGCTGGGCAAGGAAGTGCACATGGCCCAAGATTCTCCCCTCCTGGGAGCCTCTCCGGAAATGGCTCCCGATATTTGCAGCTTATACATTATTAGGGGGAAAAAAAAATCCTTGTTGGTCTGGGAACTGGGAGACGTGGGCTGCAACATGTCGCTGCGGTTCGTTATTTACTATTTCACACTGAAGTGCACCAAGATGTGGGACTTGAGCAGATACGCTGCAGGGGAGTGTGTTATCACACCACCTGTTATCTGTGTCCTAGAAGGCGGGGGAAAGGCTAAGAGCCATCAGCTAAGCCACAGGATAAACATGTGAAGCTCTTCAAGATCCTCCCACCCCCTTCCACGCCTCTGTTCAGGATATTCCTAACCTCGGGCCGGAATAGCAGCCTCCCTCCTCTAAACCCACTGAAATCCTACTCACTCTGTCTGGGCCTGGCTCGGTGGTCAAGGAACAGTTTCTGTGAAACCTGCCTCCGGAGCTGCTGGCAATATTAACCTACCTCTGGGATGAAGCATGTCCATGCTTATTATATGACAATAGTTATTTCTAAGCATCTACCTACTCAGTGGGCCTCGGAATTCCCTGAGCATCAGGACAGTGCTTATTCACCTTCATGTTGCCAGCACTTGACATTATGCTGATAAAGACAGTGAGCATGTGAGCCACAGCTGTGCAGCAAACACAGAGTGAAAACCACATTCCATAATCCTGCTTATCCATCAGCCTACTGATGGATGTTAGGGTAAAGTCCACACTGGGAAAATCCAGAAAAGGACGTTATATATTTATAGCTTCTAATGTTAAAAAAAATTATCTGACATTTTACTTATAGGCCAGCAAAACTTGTGTGTGTTCACACATGTGTGTGTGCTTCTGTGCATGTGTGAGTATATATATATACAGCAGTTTCCTCTGGCTGCCATAATAAATTTCCACACATTGAGTGCCTTAAAACAACAGAAACTTATGCTCAGTTTTGAAGGCCAAAAGTCCAAAATCAAGACTGCTTTCTTGGAAGGTGCTGGAAAGATTGTGGACCCTTGCCTCTTCCAGCTTCTGGCGGCTTCAGGTAAACCCTGGCTTGTGGCTCTGTCGCTCCAGGCTCTCCCTCCTCTTGAATCTGTCTCAAACTCCCTCTGCCTTCCTCTTGGAATGACACAGGTCAGTGGATCTGTATAATCCAGGTTGATTTCATCTCAAAATTCATCTGGAAAAATTCCTTTTGTGAAGAAGCTAACACACAGGTTCCTGTGATCTGGACATGGACATGTCTTTTTGGAAGCTGCCATTCAACTCACTGCACTGTGAGAGAGAGAGTGTGTGTGTGTATGCGCGCGCTGTATATTGTGCCAGAGAAGAGTGCTTAAACCAAGTTCTACTGAACGCCCTCCTGTTGCCAAGGTGACAGAGTTTGGAAACCACGTTGGGTGCTGGAAACACAATGGGGAACATGAAAGACACAGTCTCTGCCTTATGGAGGTCGTAACAAGTCAAATATTTTAAAGTTGGAAAATGTGGGATGATGGAAAATTATGCTGTGATTGTATACAACAGGGAACCTTGCCTTGTCTGTTAAGTGATAAATGTGACCTTGATATTTTCTCAGTTAGAGATGGATTACACGGAACATTCCTTGATTTTCAGTCTGGATTATCTTATACCCTGTAGAGTGACATCCACTAAGAATCCTTGTTTTACACGTATGCTTTGCACTTGAAATGATCTGATGCAAAGATACTCCATGAAACTATCACAGTTCATATAGTTTAGGATGCCATCACTTGCAATACAATCATTATTTTACAACAATCGAGAAGAATAAACGCTGCTGATTAAACTATGAGACACCATTAATTATCATCCCAATCTCATAGATATTGAAACATGTACCTTAGAATCAGTGAAATATGTTCATTTCTACTCTGACATACGTTCTCACAAATTAAAAATCTTCTGATTAAACAGTACAACCAAATATCAATGGTCTACCAACAATATTTTAACACTGAGTTGGCTTCACTAAGCCTCAGAATATTTTTCACCTTTTCATGAGGTTCAGTTCAGTTGCTCAGTCACGTCCGACTCTTTGCAACCCCATGAACTGCAGCATGCCAGGCCTCCCTGTCCATCACCAACTCCCAGAGTTCACTCAAACTCATGTCCATCGAGTCAGTGATGCCATCCAGCCATCTCATCCTCTGTTGTCCCCTTTTCCTCCTGCCCCCAATCCCTCCCAGCATCAGAGTCTTTTCCAATGAGTCAACTCTTCGCATGAGGTGGCCAAAGTACTGGAGTTTCAGCTTTAGCATCATTCCTTCCAAAGAACACCCAGGGCTGATCTCCTTTAGAATGGACTGGTTGGAGCTCCTTGCAGTCCAAGGGACCCTCAAGAGTCTTCTCCAACACCACAGTTCAAAAGCATCAATTCTTCAGCGCTCAGCTTTCTTCACAGTCCAACTCTCTTAATATATGTAATTACAATTCACTAAGTCCTAAATTAAGACATTGGCTCAGCAGTAAAGAATACCTACAATGCAGGAGACACAGGAGATGTGGGTTCAATCCCTGGTTTGGGAAGATCCCCTGGAGGAGGAAATGGCAATCCATTCCAGTATTCTTGCCTGGGAAACGCCATGGACAGAGGAGCCGGGTGGGGGGGCTACAGTCCATGGGGTCGCAAAGAGTCGGACACTAGAGTGACTGAGCACAAATGCATATTAGGTCTCTTTAAGGCTTGAGAGAGTTTGAGAAGTCAGAATACTGGGAAAGACTCTAAAACTCTTGAGCTGAAGCAGAAAGATGTGGCTGCTGGTATTATTGTCCCTTCTTTCCAAGTCCAGAACTTGGTAAAAGGTCAGAAGAATACAGTGTGTACACCTGTGTGTGTCTGCGAGCAGAGCTTGCAAATAGGGACAAGCCAGACTGTCCAGAGGTCCACGGGGCAGGGTCACATCTGGTGGCCCCTGTGAAATGCTACAATGGAAAGAGAAGACCCTGTGAAATGTTACAATGGAAAGAGAAGACAGGATCCCTGCTCTAAGAAAGACATCTAAAAAGAGAAGTGATGAAACTTTTAAACACACCCGACTCCAAGCTCATAAAGTCTGGAGGACTTTCTGGAATGCAGGATTGAGATTTTGCTGTAAATCTGCACAAAGGTCATAACGTACTGTAGAAAAAGTCTCAGAGAATGATCTCTGTATGAATTCTCTTCTTGCACTTATTTCTCATTTTTTCATGCAGTTTGGGACACTGAGATATCACATCCACATTTCCCTGTGTTTTTCCTACAAAGATTTAATTTTGCTCCTTGCACATGAAATTAAGAGGAATGAGGAAGACAATGCCATCCACGATTTGTGGGGAGGTATGGAACATAAGAGAAATTTAAGCCTTTAAAAATGAACAGATGTGAGTCAATATGGGGTTTTTAAGCAAGAAACACACATACACGTTAAGAATAGTATGTGAAGTATGTTCCTTATCCCCAAAATAATGAGGTAAATCAATATACTTTCAATTAAGTAGTTTAAAAAAACAAGCTGAGCTCAACTTGCAAATTCTTCTGAAATTTTGAAAAGGTGCAAACTCTTTTACACACACACACACACACACACACACAGCAGCTTAGTAAAGTATCATTTTAAAACAAATTCTTCCCTGGAGAAAACTTATTGCCAAAGCATCTGGTCTGTGCTTTCAGAAGGCATTTAACAAGTTACTATCATTTCCCAGACTCACCAGGGTAGCACTGACTTTCAAATGAATTAAAATTTTCTTTAGAAAAACAAATCTCAGGCCTCCCACAGCTATTGGAAAGAAAGAGTAAAGCAAGGTTAGGGGCAGATCTAGCCAAACTCCTTTTCTTCGGGGAATAAAGGGATTGTTTTCAGATTTCGGTAACCATATATGTTTTTCCATCACATCCCAAGGCAATCCCTGAAAGACAAGTATGGGTGAAGTGTGGATTTTCTACTGTTAAAAGAACAAAACAAATTTGACAAAGATAGTTCAATTTAGTAAGCCTACTTCTGAATAAATGGACTGGCACAACAACAGTCTGGAAGAAAATAAAAATCTTATGTCATATGCAAAAATTAATTCCAGACAGACTAAAGACGTAAAATTAAAAAATCTTCCTAGATTAATTCCAGACAGACTAAAGACGTAAAATTTAAAAATCTTCCTAGAATATCTAAGAAAATGCATATACAATCCAGGAGTCACTTTCTCAGCCAAGAGTGAAAACACAGGAAAAGGAGACTGGTCTAAATAAAAAATTTAAGCTCTTGAATGGATATATATATAATATAAACAAAGTCAACAGATTCAGTAAATGTAAATAAAAAATATCTCTATAATACACAAACGGCATCTAGAAATTGCCAAGAATATGCAACAGAAAAACTAGTAAAAATTATTTCAATTTGCAGAAGAGTATGTCTAAGTGATAAACAGATACATAAAAAGGGCACAAAAATCACTAACGTCAGAGAAATGCAACTTAACATAGCAAAGATCTTATTTTGTATCCATTAGGCTGGCAAATGCTGCTTGTACACTTTGTATCTAATGGTTGTCACAGATTTGGAGAAATGGTATTTTCATACATCAATAATGGAAATGAGTATTGTTTCTGACTTTTCAGACAGCATTTCAGCAACTCCTATTAAATCAGTTCCACTTCTGTGAATAGGGTTTTGATATTGGGACAGAGGGTTCCCAGGTGGCTCAGTGATAAAGAATCCACCTGCCAATGCAGGAGATGCAGGTTTGACCCCTGGGTCAGCAAGACCCCTGGAGGAGGAAATGGCAACCCACTCCAGTATTCTTGCCTGGGAAATCCCATGGACAGAAGAGCCTGGAGGGCCTCGTTACAGTCCATGAGGTCGCAAAGAGTCAGACACGACTGAAGCGACTTACCATGCATGCACTGGGATAGAACACCTACTTTCCCTAAATTGTTTCTTCTAAAAAGATTTAATTTTCGTCCTTGCATGTGAGATTAAGAGAATCAGGAAGACAGTCATCAAAGATGTTTTGGGGGAGGTATGTGATAGAAACCACAGAATTTTATAGAAATAATGAACAAATGAATGACATTACATACATGGAGGTTTAAAGTGAAGTGAAGTGGCTCAGTCGTGTCCAACTCTTTGTGACCCCGTGGACTGTAGCCTACTGGGCTCCTCCATCCATGGGATTTTCCAGGCAAGAATACTGGAGTGGGTTGCCATTTTCTTCTCCAGGGGAACTTCCCAACCCAGGGATAGAACCCAGGTCTCCCGCATTGTAGGCAGACGCTTTACCGCCTGAGCCACAAGGGAAGCCTTGTGGAGGTTTCAGATCAGATCAGTCGCTCAGTCGTGTCCGACTCTTTGCGACCCCATGAATCACAGCACGCCAGGCCTCCCTGTCCGTCACCAACTCCCGGAGTTCACCCAGCCTCACGTCCATCAAGTCAGTGATGCCATCCAGCCATCTCATACTCTGTCGTCCCCTTCTCCTCCTGCCCCCAATCCCTCCCAGCATCAGAGTTCTTTTCCAATGAGTCAGCTCTTCGCATGAGGTGGCCAAAGTACTGGAGTTTCAGCTTTAGCATCATTCCTTCCAAAGAAATCCCAGGGCTGATCTCCTTCAGAATGGACTGGTTGGATCTCCTTGT
Source organism: Bos javanicus (assembly GCF_032452875.1). Lineage (NCBI taxonomy): Eukaryota > Metazoa > Chordata > Mammalia > Artiodactyla > Bovidae > Bos > Bos javanicus. The sequence goes on along the minus strand of NC_083891.1, from coordinate 24,755,541 downwards.
AGTCCAAGGGACTCTCAAGAGTCTTCTCCAATACCACAGGTTTAGTGAAGTATAATTAACAGAGGCCAATAACTAGAAATAAGTTGGACATCAATCAACAGAAGAATGAGTAGATCTGCATCATGGAATATTATGCAGCTGTTAAAAAGGAATGAATTTGTTTTATACCAGATGATTTAGAAAGATTCTCAAGAGTGACATAAACAGGAAGCCAAGAAGTATGTATAATATACAAGTATTAATAGATATAATACAGTCCCATTTTCACAAAGCAAGGACAGAATCCTATTTCAGTATATGTCTTTGTATCAAGGTTGGTTGGATCTGTGGGTGTAGAGTCCATGGATACTGAGGGTCACTGTACTATGGCCAGTTTACTATACAGACTTCAGCATCGATGGATTTTGGTAACTGCAGGAATTCTGGAATCAATTCCCCAAAGATACTAGGGGTGGACTACATATCTAATGTCAATGCAGGATTATATGAGTAGGGAGGAAATATGAAGCAAACTCCTGCATTATTAAAGTGGATTGTGTGGGTAGACAGGATTGGATTGGAGGCATGAGGGTTGACGTGAAGGGAGAAACAAAAAAAGTGGTAGCTAAAATGTCTCATTTCTCTAAAATTATAAGAGTGTGGGAGAGAAGAGAATAGGGGATGCATGAAAGGACAATCACAGTTATCTCAGGGTGGTGGGACCTCAGATAACCTTAAGTTTTTACATATTTCCATGTATTGAAATTCTTAATAGTGAATACATGATGTTTATAATTGGGAGAAATGAAATTCTATTTCATTGTGACAATTTAAAAAACTAGACAGACTGTAAATGATGTTTATAACTTAGTTCATATATTTCCCTTCTTCCTTCCCTGTCTAGTCTCCACTTATTAGCATGAAACTCCTCTGACATCGATTGTACTCAAACTGTGAACAACCTGCTCAGATTGAAATCTTCCCAGCTGAGTCAAGAAGACAGCAAACTGGAGGGAGGGCAAGAACAATTTCAGAATTCCCTGATCCTCTGTGAAGTTGGCTTGAGGGTTCTTCTCTGATGCTAAAAGATTCTCTTAAAGTCATCTTGTACTGTGCTTTCAGCAACTGCCACCTCAACCTTCTGATAAAGACAACTATTTATAGAGTCCTCAGGTGTCAAGCTGGCAACAGAAAACATTTTTGATTCCCCCATCAATCACTGCCTATACATAGAGAGAATTAAACCCAGCTTGCCTCCTCTTATCTCTGGTTCCCTTCTTCTTAACCATTACACTGACGTCGACACTTGCACAGATATTCAGCAGAGGAAATGAAATGACATTCAAACTATCACATTTGCTTCCCTCCTGGTCTTGAAGTTATCTGTGAATCTCTAGCATTTATTCTCCTGCATTCATACTCAGATTCTAAGCTTCAACAGGCTCTCAAGTTGCTGAAACCTAAAAGAAAGAATAGGAAATGGAACAGAAACTCTAACTGCCCTAAATGCAGCACTTCAGGGTTCATTATAGATTACATACAAAAATAATGACGTTTTCATAAACGTATCCATTCATTCTTAGTCTTTAAAATCAAATAGTGATGAACATAGCTTGGCAGCTTAGTTTTAGGCAATGTACAGGAATTTGTCAACAGTGACGTACCAACGAGGAACTATCCATGACTTGAACTTAAATACTGTACAATTATAATTGCTAACATACAATATGGTTTTTACCAAGATTTTCATGAGATTATTGACTGACCACAATGCAATACTGAACGTAACATTTAAATCCAATATCCAACTTGATGAAGAAAAGTAAGTTAACCATAATTATTCAATTTCAGAAACAGGTAATGCCTATTTATGAACGTTAACCAGAGAAAAATGGAACAAAAGTTTATAAAGTGATTAAACCCCCATGAAGCCTAGAGATTATTATAAACATCCTACAAAAAAAAAAAAAACAAGAATAAAGGACACTAGGATTTCATTTTTATTACAGGAGCTTTGGAGGAAAAAAAAATTCTACCGAAAACAACTGAATAACTAACTTATAAAATTCACAATATGAAACAATCATTGAATTTATTCTAGTAGCCTTCAAAGTGATGCAAATTAGAAAAAGTACCAATTTTTAGATCACCTAAATTAGCAAAGACTGAAAAAAAAACTCTGATATTCAATGATGCACACTGATATTCATTAACTGCTAATGGTGCAAACTTTCCTGGCTACAATTAGCAATACACATCAACAACCTAAAAAAAAAAATTTTTTTTTTAATCCCACTTCCAGGAACCTCAAATAATGAACGATATACAAAACAGACAAATTTAAGTATAAAGATAGCCTCAAAAAATGACACTCAAAACAACTGAATGTCTAGCAAGCAGAAAATGGTCAAATAAATAATGGTTAATTGGTAACAACAGAACTGCATTCGGTCATGACAATTTTATTTTCAAAGAAGATTAATAATGAAGGAAAATGCTCACGATATAATGTAAAATTTTAAGTTTTATATACAGTTTGGGCTTCCCTGGCGGCTCAGACAGTAAAGAATCTGCCTGAAATGCAGGGGACCCAGGTTCACTCCCTGGGATGGGAAGATCCGCTGGAGAAGGGAATGGCAACCCACTCCAGTATTCTTGCCTGGAGAATCCCATGGACAGAGGAACCAGGAATGTTACAGTTCATGGGGTCACAAAGAATCAGACATGACTGAAAGAATAACACTTTCATTTTCATATACAGTTTAGGGCTTCCCGGGTGGCTCAGTGGTAAACAACCCTCCCACCAAGGCAAGAGTCACAGGAGACTCAAGTTCCATTCCTGGGTCAGGAAGATCCCCTGGAGGATGAAATGGCAACCCACTAGAGTATTCTTGCTGGGAAATCCCATGGACAGAAGAGGCTGACAGGCTATACAGTCCATGGGGTTACAAAGAATCAGACACGACTTAGCAACCAAGCACATATACAGTTTAGTCTCACTTTATATACATTCTCCATGTACGTGGCATGCCTGCATAATAGGAAAATGTTAATAATGGTTACATAACAATTATATAACCTCTGGAATTAACATTGATATTCATTTCTGTCATTTTCTATGTTTCCATAGTAAAACTCTCTATAATAATGATATTGGGGGTGACGGTGGGGAATAGTAAGTATGTTTAAAAAAAAAAAACAAAAAACCAACCACTAAGCCTCTCTGGCAAAAGAAATAGTTTAAAAAATTGGACAACTATCCCCATTGTGTGCATCAGGTCAAGGGCAAAATCTGAAAAGTAGGCAAACCAAAAAAGAATGCGAGAGTGCCTTCCAACAATGTCTTAAGAGTATACAACTTTTCCTGCTTACTGAAAAAGTACTTCCAACCTCTAATAAAGAGCCTCTTATACAGAGCCACTTTAAGGTTTTAGCTGAAGGATGAAGAGAGAAAAGTTGGGGCAAGAAGTTCCTACTCTCTTAACTGCAGAAGAACCCAAACAAGGAAATGTCTAGGAACTGGGGCCCAAGGCATGACTGTTTTAGTAAGTTCTGGGTAGAAGAAAAAAGAAAATGCAAGGCATCAAGGCAAAAATCTAAAAGGCAGAGGCTGACAGGTAACTCCCAATATTCAATGACCCCCTTTCCTGCACTGTGCCCAATTAAGATTCCACTCGCCTTCCTGTCCACATAGCAGTATGTAAGTCCTGACCAATGAGATGTGAGTGCAAGGCGGTGCAGGATCGATGGTGAGACATACCCTTGGGCCCTTCCTTCTATCTGGGATGCAGACATGATGGCTAGAGCTCCAGCAGCCACTGAGAACCATGAAGTGAAAACTACCTACTGAGGATGACAGAGCAGAAAGCCATGAGAAGCCTGGGTTCTTGTCATTCTGCCCTGTCATTCTGGGCCATGTTTCTTCAGACTTTTGTTATTTGAGAAAGAAAGAAATCTCCATGTTGGATAAGCCATTATTGCTATTATTATTTTTTTTGGTCCTGTTACATACAGTTAAAATGAACCTAAAGTGATGTACCTAGCCATGATAAGCTTCTGAAAATTTTTCTCTTGATCTTGTCTATTCTCCGTGGCTCCCTTCCTCTTAACAGACCAAAGAGTGGACCAAAATAAACAGGAAAAAATAAAAGTAGAATATCTTAATAAAGCTTTATGTTATTTATTTTTAAGTAATCTGAACCTTCATGAGCGTGCTCTCTCTCTTTAGGCATAACTAATTAAATTATTTTTAACTTGGGTCTGGTGCTTGATTGATTTTATGAGTCAGTGATCCAAGGTAAAAATGGATTCCTTATTACTTTATATGTTAACCTGAAACAAAGTGAAGGTTTCATAAGATAAGCTACAGAGGATCAGGAATGACAATAAAATAGATATTAGGTCTTCGATTCTAGCCATCCCTTACTTGCCCACTCAAGGAAGAGAGTGGCATCTGCTTGGATGAATGTCCTGGAGTTATTCAAGCGAGTTTCCTCTGGCATTTCATTAACCTTTTTTTGAATGGATGACAAAGTCTCTTACAACCAGTGCTTCCTAATTACCTACAAGATAACAGATATGTTTAAAAATAGCAAAGTAAATATTTACCCTTTTCCAGTTACTTTTAGGTATTTGAATCTAGTTTCCTGCTAGGAGGAAAATACTCTCAATTTGAACTAATTATCAAGAGCAAAGTTTCATTTCTAACATCTTAACATCTATTACTGAGAAAACTATCACTTTGGGGGGGGAGGGGAACTTACCGAGGAAATTTTTCTTTACTGAATGGAAAAAAACAACAGAACACAGTCTATTCAAAAATCTTCACAAGGATACACACATAAGCTCTGCTCACAATTCTATTCCTCTCTAAGCTATAATCAGACCTAATCATAATAACTTACTGTACATGTTACATATTAACCTAAATAACAGCTTCATAACTATGACTTCACATTGCATTTTAAATTCAATAACTTGATATTCATTAAACAACCATTAAGCCATCAAAGCTCAAGTGATATTTAAATATTTATTTCAAAGTAGGTTTAAGAATTAGCAGAATCAATTAAAATGACTTGCCTTATAGTATAAAGTAATTCATCCACGGAGCTAGAAAAGAGCTCAAGAAAACTGGGTTTTCCTTCTCCTCCTACCACTATGTAATACTCCTGCAATGGCATAAAAGGAAACTCACTGTCTGGGATTAAGAGACTATGGTTTCAAGTCAATCTTGGGGCTATTCTAGGAAAACAACAACTGTACCAAATTAGCAGTAGTAGTTTTGCAACACTACTTAAACGAAGCGGCTTGCTTTGCTTAGAAGTAAAACCCCTGATGCTCTGAAAAGATGAAACAATGGATAGTTAAATGGTGAGCTGGCTATCCAATCAGGTTCTTTCTTATTGTAAGAGTTGACTAGCTCCAAAGATGTATGGCATTCTAGGTGATAGAAGGCTAAAAATTTAATGACATACTACATGTAACATGTGAAAAAGTCATCTGAGTTTCAGAATGAAAGAACGAGTAAGAAAGCAAAGAGAAAAAAAAGGCCTTTAAAAAATGAGTTTTAATTGCTAGAAATAATTTATTTAAAGATGGATAACTAATGAACCTAAGAATCATTATTTCATCATGATCTTACCAGTCTCTATTTTTCCTACTGCTAATTTTAGGACCTACCACCTTAGTCTGTGTATCTCAACTGAATCAAAAGTTAAATTCTGTTAGACTTGCAGAGGCCATAGACACCTTTAGTAATCTACTTTGGACCTTAAAAATTTTAACATTGAGATGTATTCATTCACTTATTAAATTCTTACTGAATGCCTCCTACATACCAGGAAGTGTGCTAGGAGCTGGGAAATCATGATAATTTATTAAATTTTTTATCCTTTTAATGAAATTTCGGTAAATGTTCTTATGAAACTGGGAATAGGGGTGGAGGTTTGAGATGTGGGGAAACAACTTCATGTGGAAATGTCATCTAAAGAAGAATTAATCCCATGAGATTTAAAAAAATATTTTAGCAAGCATTTTATATTTTATCAAATATGACAAAATAATACGTAAACAATAAAGAGTTATTTTTCAAGTTGCATATAATAGCTGGTTTTTTTAAGATTGATAGTCCTGCTAAAGACAAGAAGGAGTTTATGAGTCTTCCTAGAACTGGAGCTTTTTTAGTGAAAAGACAGATACCTCAGGAATCTCAGACAAAAATAAATGAGTTTACAAGCTGGTCGACTAGAACTTGGTATTTCAATAAGGAAGCCAAATGAGGTAAAGAGACTAAAATACTCTCTTTAAACTATGATACAGTCAATCGCAATGATCAAACCAGTTTTCCTTTTACAGATGAACTGAGCATCTCAAGATTCTTTTTTTCTTATCACGTGGATACTCCCTTAAGACTTTCAAAATCGACATCTTATTTGAAAAGCAAGAGCGTTTAAAATAAGGAGCCATGTCCAAATCTCATCTTACGAGTCTAAATGCTGATAACCATCCACTGTCCTCCACAAGATCCTGTTATGCATGGCCAACTCAAATACATGATAACTAGAGGAAAATGACAGTATATAAAAGAATATGCAAGAGACTTTCTTCAAAACCTACCTTGTGTATAACACACTAGGCACCTCTTTCCTGCTAACAGTTATTCAACTACAGATTCTCAGAAAATCATCTTCAATCCAATAAAAGCATTGATGAGTGCCTACTAAAAATTTCAAAGATAACACTTGAATCTAAAAACACCTGTGACACTTTCAACAGCCACATGGAGCCTCTCGGCCATCTGAGTGGCCACAGTTGTTTCTGCTCCATCAGCTCTCCAGGCACTTGAACGGTACAGTTAAGAGAAGGAGCTCCGCAGAAAGCAAATACCAAAGCCCCCAGCATGCCACACACGTGGGGTTTGGAATCAACTCTGCTTCCTCCTCATGGTGGAGAGAGAGAAAGTGCAGCTATCCACCCAACGCAGCTGCCTCCAATGCCTACCATCTTTATTTCTCTCTCCCTGGCAGTTCATGCAGCCTATGTCATCTTCTTTCTTTCAGCAAGCAGGACCATACACTCATCTTTCCTGCTCTAGACCAGCATTCTTTGAACTAGGGTACGTGTCTGAAGCAAAGCCAACACTTCGCAAGGGCTTCATCATCACAACTATGTGTTGTGCTTAGTCGCTCAGTTATGTCCAACTCTTTGCAACCCCATGGACTGTAGCCCACCAGGCTCCTCTGTCCATGGGATTCTCCAGGCAAGTATACTGGAGTGTGTTGCCATGCCCTTCTCCAGCGGATCTTCCCAACCCAGAGATCGAACCCAGGTCTCCTGCATTACAGGTGGATTCTTTACCGTCTGAGTCACCATTGAAGTGAGTCAATTTCCAAGTCCCCAACTTTCAAATACTCTCCTGTCTAAAAACTGATTGCCTGAAACTGTAACTGTGATGGAAGAACATCCCTCCTACAATGAATGGCAGCTGTCCTTTATTACCTCCCCCTCCCAAAGGTCCTTCTCCCACTTTACAAAAGCAGTCCTCTGCATCAACATCAGCAGATCTTTCTAATCTGCATTACCCCAGGGTGTAAAGATCCCAGGGAACGGGGCGACTAACAAAAGAACAAATGAAAATGCTGATCCCTGCTGTGGAGTGCAAGTCTCCAGCATTTGAGTATCTCCTTTCCTAACACAGGGAATTTCCACTTCTTTGTTTTAAACAACCTGAAATATTTAAATAAAAAGGGCCTGTGGCCAAATGAAATACGAAATACTAGTTTTTGATTTATATTCTTTTTTTGGTACAGAAAGTAAGGCAGTGATCGATAAGACACTGCTTTGGGAAAGATTTCTGGTGTTCTCTTTATTTACTGCAAGTAATAAACCCTTCCTTCTAACAGAAAAAAAAAAAAAAAACAACTATTTTCCATTGGAGTAAAATTCTGTAGGAGAAAGGAAATGGAAATATGAATTTAAGGAGAAAAAAGGAAAGACATAAAAATTTTAACTGTTAAGAACTTATTCGTGCATTTCAAAAATGAATAACGTTGACAATCAAACATGAAGTGAAGTGAAAGTCACTCAGTCGTGTCCGACTCTTTGCAACCCAAATTCTCCAGGCCAGAATACTGGAGTGGGTAGCCTTTCTCTTCCCCAGGAGATCTTCCCAACCCAGAGATTGAACTCAGGTCTCCCGCGTTGCAGATGGATTTGGTGGCTCAGAGGGTAAAGCGTTTGCCTGCAATGCGTGAGACCCGGGTTTGATCCCGGGGTTGGGAAGATCCCCTAGAAAAGGAAATGGCAACCCACTCTGGTACTCTTGCCTGGAAAATCCTATGGAAGGAGGAGCCTGGTAGGCTACAGTCCATTGGGTAGCAGAGAGTCAAACACAACTGAGTGACTTCACTTTCTTTACCAGCTGAGCCACAAGGGAAGCCCAAGAACACTGGAGTAGGTAGCCTATGCCTTCTGCAGGAGATCTTCCAGACCCAGGAATCGAACCAGGGTCTCCTGTGTTACAGGCAGATTCTTTACCAACTGAGCTATAAGAGAAGTTATGAGGGAATCAAATATACATTCTACTAGAGTTTTTTAAACAACGCAATAACTTGAAAAGTCAACGTTGATGGTATGATGAAAAATAACATCCTCTACAACTATTTAAATTTAAGATGAAAAGTTTTAGCAATTAACTTGAAATGTGCTTAGAGTACAGGCTTTTACAGAATCTTTCAGGCGCTGTAAGAGCAAAAAAGTTGGAAGAGTATGGCTGGAGAACAGCTCTTCAGAGCCCTTCCAAGAAAAAATACTGAAGAGACAGAGAAAAAAGAAAAATTTCCCCACCTACCTAGCCCTAAGTGTGGACGGGCTGATGATGGGTGAGGATTATTCTCTCCACCCTCTCGGTCATAAAGACATTTGTTGAACCTGGTTCTACAGCCAACAGTTTCCAAGACTGATGATGAGGTTAAATACCTGATTTTAACTGCGTTGCAGAATGGCGTGAGATTCTGGCTGAAGAGATGTCTTTCTTAAGGAGAACCTCTACTTTTCTTTTAGTCTCCAGAAAGACTCATGAGGCCATACTGTGGTGGTGGTTTAGTCGCTAAGTCATGTCCGACTCTAGTGATCCCACAGACTATAGCCCGCCAGGCTCCTCTGTCCATGGGACTTCCCAGGCAAAAAAGACTCACTAATTTTGTATTTATCTTAAACGATGACAAATTTCACCACTCGGGGTGGAACAGTGAATGTGTCTGGCAATTCATGAGTGACATGCAGGAGGCAAAGAACTGGAAAGCTCTTACTGTGCAGTTAGTACGTTAAATGTGGCAAACGTCCTAAAGTGCTCTCAACAGGCATGTCTACATACCCTTGGCCCTCAGACTCTACTTTTTGCCTTCTTTCTCTGATTCTTTACTTTCTTCTCTGCCCCTTACCGCTTTTCAGCCACTCTTTTGGGAAGCAGAAAATCGTCTAAATATGATGGATGAGGCCAGCACTTAATTCGATGTCTACTCTGTTCTAAAAATATTGACTTTCCGGTCCTCCAGCTCTCAAGAGAGACGGTGGGGCTCTTTAGACCAGACGTTAGATCTACTCTAAATCTACTCCTGTTTAGTATAAGGAGGTAGTACAGTTTAAGATAAAAGGTCTGTCTTCAGAGTTGGAAAGTCGGCTAAAAATCACAATCCATCATTTACTAGGTATGTTGCTCAATTTCTCCAAACCTCAGGTTCCCAAAGTCCTTAAAATGGAGTGCTAAGGTTTTGAGACAAGATATATCAAGCACTTAGAAACCGACCAGCACATAGTAGGCATCCAATAATCAACAGTTCTGAAATTAGATGTTTGATTTTTTTTTTAAATGATTGCTTACAATCAGCCAATAGTTTCCTCTTGGCATTATGTCAACTACTGCCATGTTTTTCCATTCCTTTCTAACCTCTCTGAAAACAAGTGATTTGGAAAATGACTACCTTTCATGTCTAAGTATAGGGTGTATGTATGTGTGTGTGTGTATAAAATGTACCTGCAGCACTAAAGCTGGCAAAAGGACATACACAGGAATGAGGGCTGCACAAATTTCACATACAGCATGGCAGCATGTCCTTAACGTGTTCTGCGCACTGCTGTGACACATTTAAAAAAATAAACATGGAATCTATGACCAACTCTTTTAAAGTCTATCCAAATTTAATTGGTAATCTAACACTTTCCGCCCTTCAAATTAGCAAAGTTTATTGGTTCTAGTTGTTTGTAAAATACTTATTATTTTAAGGTTGTAGGGAAACTGCTACTCCCATGATTCTCCCTTGAGCATGAGTATAACCTTTAGTCTCTGAAGCAATTTGGCAATGTGTAACAAGGACTTAAAAAGGATTTACATGATTATTCAGCAGGGGAGGAATATATCCTAATCCAAACAAATAGATTTATGTATAAGAGTATTCATTACATCACAACTTAAAATTCATAAAATGAAGCAGCTTTGGTGTCACTTTGACTTTTCACTTTCATGCATTGGAGAAGGAAATGGCAACCCACTCCAGTGTTCTTGCCTGGAGAATCCCAGGGACAGGGGAGCCCGGTGGGCTGCCGTCCACGGGGTCGCACAGAGTCAGACACGACTAAAGCGACTTAGCAGCAGCAGGGGACTCGATAATATGGTACAGCCATCATCCCATGAAACAGCATGCAGCTTAAAAAAAAATTTTATTTTTAAATAAGATGAGATTAAGTGAAAGGACCAAAGTATAAAGCAGTATTTGGCTATGATTCCAAATTTGTATATGCCACTGTGATCCTCAAGCAGTAATAACAGAAACTTTACAATACAGAATTGGAATTACACACAGTGATCAAAATCCATTCCACAGCTTGAAAGGACACACTGTTAAGACTTGCTACCCACGTCCTAATTTGAAAAAGAAGTGTGGGATGAGTACACTGCTGATTCAGATCCTTTTTATGAATGGCAGGGAGAGGAAAGTGGATTGTAAAGCTGAAAGTTATGTCTGCAACTGACATTCAGCCTCTTAAAATTTTGTTTAATGAAACTTTTGGGTGACTTTTACACCACACACATCCATGTTCACCATCTAGCTAGTAAGTTTTGGTGATGTGAGCAGAGATGAGAGATAGGAAAAAGTGAGGAATTCTATAACCTTTCAGTATACACAACTGCATACAATGTAAGAATAAATGAAACTCAGAGTATACACACACTCTCTCTCTGATTCAGACCTGCAGACATATTTAAAGCACTCCCACTCCAAGCAGAAATGCCTCAAACATACCACCTGACCGTCCCTGAACTCACCTGCCCTTCATCACTACTTTCCGAACTCTTAGCTTATTCCCAATGCCCACGACTACCACCACCAATTAAACAAAGCTAGTAAGCACGGGGAGACTGTTTTACAGTGATCCTGAACTCTCCTGCCTTTATTTTTCACATCAGTACTTCAAACGTCTAATCTAACTCCTCAGAAGAAAGGGAACAAAAATGCCTTTAGACACTTACAACGTCTCATGTTACACATGCCTGGACTCCAGAGAAAAAGGAGCAACCCAAGTCCTTTGAGCAGAAATGACACCTTTCTGCTCAGTGCTGATTTGGCGAGAGCACAGCTTTATACACTTGCCTGCCCGCCTGGGCCCAGGTGCTTCAAGCAGCCCCATAGCAGAGGCCAGCTTGTTTCTGCAAACAGTCTGAAACCGCACGAAGCCAAAATCAACAGAAGTTATTACGAAAACACAAAAGGCAAAACACACCTAAACTGCCACCTTGTCTGTCACAGCTCTCAAACCGAAAAGTATCTTAACAGTATGCACATCTATCTACCTGTTTGCAGATGTCAACCTGCAGAACAAACAGCTGGGAGACGTGGGGTTAGTCTCTGGTTGTCAATTTCAGGAAACACGAGCATGTCTTAGTTTTGAGCTCAGGTTCCAGGTCAATACAGGTTTTCGGGACTTCAGTTTTTTTTCCAGGCTGGAAATGCACTAAGCTAATAATTAACCTTAAGCATACCATCACCTCTACTAAAAACATTTGCTACACAGCTCTAAATTACTTTCAGTTGACTTAAACAAAACAGACAAGCTGTAATAAAAGGTCTCTGAGAAATGTGATCTTTCATTGGTCACCCAGGACCTTTCCCCCTAAAATCTGCTCCTTCTTGGGGAGGGGAGGGGGAGAGTTGCCAAAATAAAGATGCCACCCAAAGCACAATTATTTTGTGAGAAAGTTACCTAAGCTAACTCTTCAGGGTTTCTCAGGTTGAGTAATTCTTGCAGGCGGGTAGGGAGGGACAGCTCGCCTCCAAGATTACTATCTGCAGAGGTTTCCCTAATGTTGATTTTTTTTTTTTTTTTTTTTGGCGTCCTTTTTAATTATCCTGCAAGGGCTCTGATTTTCACATCTCTAGCTGCTGCTGGGGGGAGTTGAGAGCGACGCGCCAGGGCTGCGGCAGCCGCTCGGGCCAAGTCCAACGCCGGGGGGGCGGGCAGCCCACTCCCCACCGGGTCCCACCCTCCCCGGCACAGGCGCGCACAGCCCAGCCAAGACTGCGGCTCGCGGGCGGGGACTCACCGCTGTCCAGCCGCGCAATCTGGGGCAGTCGGTAAGTGCTGACCAGCAGGTCGAGCGGAACGGCCACCGAGCTCCACTTCACATCCTTGAGGCTGCAGCCCAGCGAGGGCGCCGGGTCCATCTTCCCCGCCTCCTCCGGCCCCGCGCTCCCGCCGCCGGCACCACCCCGCGCCTCGGCGGCCGCCGCTGCTCGCGCTCGCGGAGCTGGGACGCGCGAGGGGCGCCCGGCACTCCGGCCGCGGGCAGCCCGGGGGCGCGGCGGCGGCTGCGGCAGCCGGGAGCGAGGGAGGGACGGAGGGGGCCCGCGGCCGGCTCAGCTGCCGCTGCGGGGCATGGCTGGGGCGCCCCGCGTGCCCTCAAGCCCGGAGAGGACTCGCAGCAGCCCCGCGGCGGCCGGGGTGGCTGCAGCGGCTGCCGCTCCGCCTCCTCCTCTGGCCCCGGGTCTGCAGCTGCGGCGGCCGCCCGCTCGCCTCCTCCTCCTCTCACCCCTCCTTCCCTCCGCCTGGAGCGTGTGAGGAGGAGCCGCGGGTCTGAGAAACGCCATAGCAGCGCTCCCAGCACTGACTAATCAACAAGGTGCGAGCAACGCCTGCGCAGCTCGGAGAGACCCCGCCTCCGCCTCCCCGGCGCCGCCCGCTCCGCCCCGCCTCCCGCTCGGCCTCCCCCGCCCCCCGCAGCCGGGCGGGCTCGGCTAGGCGGCGGCTCCCGGATCCAGCGGGCGTCTGGGCGCGCTCCGCAAGCTTTAGCTCTCGCTCCCCCGTCCGACCGCTCCGGCGCCTTGCAGCCTCGCCCGGCGCCGCCGCGCGCCCGCATTCCTTCGCTTTCCCGGGGCCTGCCCGGAGGGCGCCCCGGAGGAACACAGCGAGCTCGGGAATCTCACTCGTCTTGCAGATGTAACTCCCTCTCCGGTCCACCCCCACCGTGGCGCTGGAGTTGCTGTTATAGGCGCAAGAGATCTGTGTGGTGCCCATCTCTTGAGAGTGCCACCGCTGGGAAAAGCATCCATCCCCTGGCATGCCTCCCGCCACCCCGCCCCGACAGCCCTAAAACTCTCCAGAAACGCAGCCGGAAGTTACCCCCTTGAGTCTAGACTCAAGTTTTAAGATTATTTTACACCAGACTCTGGCTACAAGGCGTAATGAAAAAGGCCTAATCACCGAGAAACAGAAAGGTAACGAATTATCAGTACCCACATAAGGGAAGATGACTGTCAGGTTGGCACCTTCATTGTACAGACAAGCTGCTGGAGACAGCGGAGATTGAGACCAACAGCCACAGACACGCCAATTTACTGGGAGGTGACGGGAACCAGCTGTTGTCACATGCTTTTCTCACTCATTTCTCTCCCAGGGTTGGAATAATCCTCGTTTTCTAGATATACGTACCAAGACATTTGGTAAATTGGCAAGATTGTGCGCTTGTAGATGGATATGCCTGGATTCAAGCCCACAGTCCACTTTCTGTGATAAACACTCTGTTTTCCCCAATATTGACTGTGGCCTACTCCCTGCAGACAGAGCTCAGAGGTGGCTGTAAGATTCCTGTTTCTTTAAGCACATCCTAACTTTTAATTGCTACTTTTTTTTTTTTTTAAGATTATTTTACACCAGCAAAATAATGGCTTCCCAGGTGGCACTAGTGGTAAAGAACCTGCCTGCTAATGCAGGAGACATAAGAGACGTGGGTTCGATCCCTGGGTTGGGAAGATCCTTGGAGAAAAAAATGGCAACTCACTCCAGTATTCTGGCCTGGAGAATCTCATGGGCAGAGGAGCCTGGCGGGCTACAGTCCATAGGTTGCAAAGAGTGGGACACCACTGAAGCGACTTAGCACACAGCACACACACCAGCAGAGGCGAGTGGTGGCCAGGTGAAAGGGTTACATAGATCAGTTCTTTATATTTTTCAATACGTATTCAGTGTACAATGCATGAAGACAAAACAAACACCTGCTTCACCTGCCCAGGGGGACTTGAAAACAACCACTGCCTTTCAGATGGCTGGCTTAGGTCTGTGCCAATGAATAAACCTCTCCATAGCAATTACAGAGGAGAAGGCAATGGCACCCCACTCCAGTACTCTTGCCTGGAAAATCCCATGGATGGAGGAGCCTGGTAGGCTGCAGTCCATGGGGTCGCTAAGAGTCGGACATGACTGATCGACTTCACTTTCACTTTTCACTTTCACTCATTGGAGAAGGAAATGGCAACCCACTCCAGTGTTCTTGCCTGGAGAATCCCAGAGACGGGGAGCCTGGTGGGCTGCCGTCCGTCTATGGGGTCGCACAGAGTCGGACACGACTGAAGCGACTTAGCAGCGGTAGCAGCAGCAATTACAGAAAAACCCTGGAGATGCTTCTCACACTTTCCCTGTCCTCCCCCTTGGAAGCACTGACAATGATATTCACAAAATCTTCTGCTGAAAGTTTTCAGCTTTGTGTCACTGATGTGAAGTTTTCGGAAAAGTCTTGGAAAAAAAGGCGGGGGGAGGAGTTTTTAGTTTGTTTTACTCCAAATCCCTGGTGACTTCGAAGGAAAAGAATCTGCCTCCAGTGCAGGTGATCACTGTTCAGATCGCTGGGTCGGAATCTTCCTTGGAGAAGAAAATGGCAACCCACTCCAGTATTCTTGCTTGGAGAATTCCACAAATAGAGGAGCCTGACGGGTTATAGTCCAGGGGGTGGTGAAGAGGTGAACAACTGAGAGACTAACATTTTCACTCGGAATCAGAGGTCCATAAAGCTCAAAGTTTTGCTCACAGAAAGAAGAATTTTTAAAAATTAAAAGGAACCAATTTTCCAGTAGTCATGTATGGATGTGAGAGTTAGACTATAAAGGAAGCCAAGTGCCGAAGAATTGATGCTTTTGAACTATGGTGTTGGAGAAGACTCTTGAGAGTCCCTTGGACTGCAAGGAGATCCAACCAGTCCATCCTAAAGGAAATCAGTCCTGAATATTCATTGGAAGGACTGATGTTGAAGCTGAAACTCCAATACTTTGGCCACCTGATGCAAAGAGCTGACTCATTTGAAAAGACCCTGATGCTGGGAAAGATTGAAGGTGGGAGGAGAAGGGGATGACAGAGGATGAGATGGTTGGATGGCATCACTGACTCAATGGACATGAGTTTGAGTAAACTCTGGGAGTTGGTGATGACAGGGAGGTCTGGCGTGCTGCAGTCCATGGGGTTGCAAAGAGTCGGACATGACTGAGCGACTGAACTGAACTGAACTGAAAAGCAATCAAATGCCAGCTATTTTTTTCTATTTAAGTAATTAATCATTTTTGAAAATTAAGCTCAGACTCCAAAAATGATACAAGAAACATATAAGAATGGATAGGGTCAGGGGTCCTTCAGGCAGTTAGTAGATCCTTAAACCTTAAATGGTAGATTGATTTTTTTTTTTTTTAATAATTTTCTTCTACTATTACATCCTCTTTAAAAGCTTCAGGGAACAGTAGAAGTAGTTCTTTCCCATGAAAGCACTGGTAACTTATGACCTAAAGGCAAGATAAAAAGTAAAAAGATTAATGCAATCAACTTTTTTTTTTAATCAATAGAGAACTTACATTAGATTTGCTCTTATTGCTGACCTTGCAGAAAAGTTTTCATTTCAACCTTGAGTATTAAAGGAAAGAAATTTTAATGAGCTCCAAAATCTTATATAATCTCTAGTCATGGCAGAACTGTTTCAGAAAGATTTTATTTGTAAGACAAAGAGAGTTTTGATTAAACTGTAGGGGGAAAAAATCAACTGAGAAGAGTACTCTTTCAGTCTGACTGAACTGCACTTCCAAACACGATATGAGGAGGTATGTTGTCTTAAGATTGTTGGGCCAGTGCAAACCATTCACATGAAAGTGTAACAACTGGGAACAGGGGCAAAACTTACAAGATTTTACAGTTTACAAAAAAGAAACACCCAAGAAAATTTTTCTGTAAAGCAAAATTCAATGTACTGGTCCCTCATTCCTGCCAAATACGTTTTAAATTGAGGTTTGTGGAAGGGAGCGTTTTATGGTGATTAAAAATATTGACTCCAATGCCAGATGGCATGGCTTTGATTAGTGACTCTGCTTCTATTCAGGAGCTGTTTCCTCTTCTGAAAAAATGGGGATGATTGCTATAGACTGAATGTTTGTGTTCTCCCCAAATTCTTATGTTGAAACCTAATCCCCAGGTGGTGATTTGGGGAGATGATTAGATCATGAACAAGAAAACGGGCCCTAAGCAATTATCCTTCAATTTAAAAAATTAATAAACTTTAAAATTTTTAAAAAGAAAGAATGGTTCTCACCAGACTCAGAATCTACAAACGCCTTGATCTTGGACTTTCCAGCCTCCAGAATTGTAAGAAATAAATTTCCGTTGTTTATAAACCCCCTAGTCTATGATAGTCTGTAATAACAGCCCAAATAGACTAAGATAAACATAATAGTTCTCATCTCATAGGGTTGATATGAAAATGTAATCCTTTAATATATATTGAGCATTTAGAATAGGGCCTGACACATAGGAGGGCTTCCCTGGTGGCTCAGCTGGTAAAGAATCTGCCTGCAAAGCAGGATACCCCAGTTGGATTCCTGGATCAGGAAGATCCACTGGAGAAGGGATTAGACTACCCACTCCAGTATTCTTGGGCTTCCCTGGTGGCTCAGATGGTAAAGAATCCGCCTGCAATGCGGGAGACCCAAGTTCAGTCCCTGGGTGGGGAAGATCCTCTGGAGAAGGGAATACTGAAGTGGGACTACCCACTCCAGTATTCTGGCCTGGAGAATTCCATGGACTGTATAGTCCATGGGGTCACAAAGAGTCAAACACGACTGAGCGGTTTTCACTTCACTGACACATAGGAAGGGCTAAAAGAAGTATTGGGGTTTTTTCTTTTGTTTCCTTTAAAAAAAAAAACTTTCTGACTACTTTTTAAAAACGTATTTATATTTATTTATTCATTTGGCTGTGCCAAGTCTTGGTTGCTGCACTTGGGGTCTTCACTGCTGCATACAGGAGCTTAGTTGCGGCATGCAGGATCTTTGGTTTCTGCATGTGGGACCTAGTTCCCTGACTAGGGAGTGAGGCCAGGCCCCCTGCATTGGGCGCTCAGAGTCTTAACCACTGGACCACCAGGGAAGTCCTGAAGTACTGGTTTTGAAGGGGCACAGTTTAGAGAAGAATGGAAGAGGCAAATGGAGCTGTGAGGAAGTGATTCGATTTTGGAAGAACAGTTATATCTGGCAAGTAGTAGAGAGCATCAGTCCTCAAATGGAAAACCCAGGTGCCTGCTCCCACCTGTGGAACCTCCGTCCCTAAAGCTAGAGTCTGTGGGGTTAATTCCACAGTAAGCCAGTCCTGTCACCCAGCCAATCCAGGCAGTGGCTGTGACGACTCTTTATATGCTGATAAGCTCAGAAGTGCATCAGGCATATGATACTATATGACTCCTATGGGGGACGCTTCATGACTTCCTAACTGTGAAACTTCATTTTATACGTTCGTAATTCGTTAATTCTGTGCATTATCGGCTTTGCGAGATAAAAACATTACATGTTGGTTTTCTTCATATCAGAATGTCCTGGGTCACATAATAATTGGCTAGCAGTCAACTGTGATATTAAAGTTCATAGCCCTGGTGGTTTTCTAGGTCTCTAAGCCCTTTTCCCTGTCAACTACAGTCCATGCTGTTGCCTAAGTTAAGTCACTCCGTGCTTAAAACCTTGTACAGTGTCTTTATCCTCAGTGTCAGTGGAATAAAGTGTAAAGCCCTTTGTCTGTATAAAATGTTCTTCTTTTACATAATCTCACATAATCTCCTTTATGTGAATGGCTGTCCTCTCCAGCCTCATCTTGACTGACTACCTGCTGACACCTTACAATCTGGTGGTAGTAGCAGATAGTACTAGTGCTTTCTTGTAGATGCCCAAATGTGCCATGCTAATACTGGGTTGGCCAAAACGTTTCATCGGGTTTTTCCATTACAACTTATGGGAAAACCCAAACAAACTTATTGGCCAACCCAATACATGCCCTTGAAGAGGCGGTCCTCTTGGCTTGGAATGCTTTTCTTCCTCTCTTTTCCATGAAATTCTGTTTCCTTCCAAGAGCTGACCCTCTCTTTCCCTTGTCACTATCATACCTGGCAATACTGCCCTTTTAATTGTGCTAATTGCTCTGTACTTTACTATCTGATTTTATGTTTGACTTTCCTACTAGACCATTATTACCCATGGTCACTGAAAGTGTCTTTTATTCACCTTTGTTTCTCCAGGTCTTGCTACCATGCCTGGAACATGGAAAGTGCTCATTTTGTGTTGGATTGAACCGAATCGTCCTTACTCTGTGTTATTTAGTGTGTGCACGCTCAGTCACTAAGTCATGTCCAACTTTTTTGAGACCCCATGGATGATAGCCCACCAGGCTCCTCTGTCCGTGGAACTTTCCAGGCGAGAATACTAGAGTTCTTGGGTTGCCATTTCCTCCTCCTTATTATTAAGTAGGATACCACATCTGGATTATGAATGATTGATATTCATCGGGTCTAGACATTTTTAAGATTTTTAAGGCTCTAATTCCATAACAACAATGGTTACTATTAGATTGGCCCCCAGTTCTTCTTACTCATCTGAAAATTTAAATTTTATTTATTGAAATCAAGTTCTGCAATTTTGTCACTGCACTGGAAATGTGCCTCTGGACCCATCAGTTACAACATATTAAAATTGTTAGTGTGTTATTAGTTTACTGTTTGTTACCTTGTCTGTAGTTTCCTTTGCCAGGATTTCACCCTCAGAAGAGCTTGTTTTACTACATTTGCATCATCCGCAGCTGGCACATAGTAAGTTCTCTACATGCAGGTAAATCAATCAAACTTCTTATCCTATCTGTCTATCAAGAGAATGCATAAATGGAAAAGCAAAGTACCATAAAGAAGCATATCCCATATGGGTACTTTCAGGAAGGATTTAAAAATATATTCAGAATTTTACTTTGTCATCTCTTCCTTTCCTGCTTTTGATACAGAGCGTGCCTTTCTTAAGTAGATCATTGACTAACATCTGTAGTACAGTGTCAATATAGGAATATTAAAGGAAAATATCCATATCAAGGAGAAATATTCCAAGTTGCAAACTGGATTTTGTGGGGCATGCTTGCTTTTCGAAAACATACACAACGTATTCCCATTGTAAAATACATAAAAATATGTATCACATTGCAAACCAGTATACACATACATGCATTATCAAAACAAAAGTTTTCCAAAATATTACTTTTTTGTGTGCTTCTAATGCATACTGAATCCTGATCTTTTAATCTGTTCTTTACTGTTTAATTTTTAGCAGTATTCATGATCCACGGATTTTATTTTACAGTTCATAACACAAGCCTGAGTGTTAAAACCACCCTTTTAAATAATTCTTTTGTGCATTGTTGTTGTTTAGTCATGTCTAACTCTTTGCAACCCCGTGGACTATAGCCTGCCATGCTGCCCTGTCCATGTGATTTTTCAGGCAAGAATACTGGAGTGGGTTGCATTTCCTTCTTCAGGGGATCTTCCCAACCCAGAGATCGAACCCACATCTCCTGCTTTGGCAGGTGATTCTTTACCACCGAGCCACCAAGGAAGCCCTTTTTTGTGCTTTAAGTATTTACAGTTTAGCAAAGCAGGGAACATTATGGCTAAAGTTGTAGGAGGTTATAAAATTTGAGAATTATAACAAATATAAAAAGCAAATGACAATATAATTATTGAATTTACCAAAATCATCATCGTGTGTGTGTGTGTGTGTGTGTGTGTGTGTGTATGTGTAGGTGTAACTCTATAGGTTATGGGTTTGGGTTTGTGAAGAAGCAAGCTCTTTATAGATAGTATTTTTCCTCCCAAGCAAACACAAGATGTCAGTCTGAGAAGGTGCTGGTGATTCACGATGGTCCTGGCTCCTGTGTTCTTTGTAAATTACATGCAAGGCTTTCCAAAGGAGTGGTTAAGTGATTCATAGTTTAGCTCTATAGTTCTACAGTTTCAAGAAGAACTTTTCTAAAATAAAACACAATTACTAACTAATCACTAATTACTAATTTTCATGTATTAATAGTTTTTAGTCATACATTTTTGAAGTGACTTAGCATGCATGCATGCATGCATTGGAGAAGAAAATCGCAACCCACTCCAGTGTTCTTGCCTAGAGAATCCCAGGGACGGAGGAGCCTGGTGGGCTGCCGTCTATGGAGTCACACAGAGTTGGACACGACTGAAGCGACTTATCAGTAGCAGCAGTCATACATTTAACATATTGGTTAAAGAAATGGCTTAGTTGACTATAACACTTGTGTAGTATTAACAGATAAGCTCAGATTCTTTCCACATAGAAAAGTGTATGTTTCATAACATAATTTATATTTTTCTTAGTAAATATATTTAATGCAACAAAGCACAGGCAGACAACATTTCATTTATATTGGTGCCCAAATAATAATTATTAATAAATATTTCTTAGTGCAGAAATCTTCACAGGATATAGGCAAGTTTGTTGTTGGTGTTCCAGTGATTTGAAGCTTCAAAGGAGTTTTAGTGTCAGAGGCAGTTCCACATTTAAGCCTCTCCCTTGAAAGATAATGAGATTTTAGCTCCCTGCTGACAAATCCTCTACAGAGAGGCCATCAGATATGTTTCTCCCCTTCTCTGAAGTAAGCAGTGAAAAGAAAAAGACAGGGAGAATATGCTTATGTGGCACACCTGTCCTGGACCCCTGACCCCCTGGTCCAAACTGCATGCCTCTTTCTTCCCTGACTGCTCTCACACTCAGGTTCCTGCTTATGGAGGCTGGAGTGTCACCTTCGTTTACTTAGAATTGAGATCATGCACAACTTCTCCAGTAAATACTCTGCTGCTGCTGCTGCTAAGTCGCTTCAGTCCTGTCCGACTCTGTGCGACCCCATAGACGGCAGCCTACCAGGCTCCCCCGTCCCTGGGATTCTCCAGGCAAGAACACTGGAGTGGGTTGCCATTTCCTTCTCTAATGCATGAAAGTGAAAAGTGAAAGTGAAGTCGCTCAGTTGTGTCTGACTCTGTGCGACCCCATAGACGGCAGCCTACCAGGCTCCCCCGTCCCATGGGATTTTCCAGGAAAGAGTACTGGAGTGGGGTGCCATCGCCTTCTCTGAGTAAATACTCTACTCACTCCCAAATTCACTTCTTAAAGACTTTATGCCTTTCTCCCACCTCAGAGACAAATTTAAAATTCTCTAAAGTGGTATTTATATGTCTATTTCATAAAATTTTTAAAATATAGAACATACAGTTAAGAAACAGTGTAACCTACAATTCAATTGCTCCTTGGAAGAAAAGATATGACAAACCTAGACAGTGTATTAGAAAACAAAGACATCACTTTGCTGACAAAGGTCTATATAGTTAAACCTATGGTTTTCCCAGTAGTCATGTACGGATGTGACAGTTGGACCATAAAGAAGGCTTAGCACTGAAGAATGGATGCTTTCAAATTGTGGTGCTGGAGAAGACTCTTGAGAGTCCCTTCAACTGCAAGGAGATCAAGCCAGTCAATCCTAAAGTAAATCAACCCTAAATATTCATTGAAAGGACTGATGCTGAGGCTGAAGCTCTAATACTTTGGCCACCTGATGTGAAGACCCAACTCATTGGAAAAGACCCTGATGCTAGGGAAGACTGAATGCAGAAGGAGAAGGGGGTGGCAGAAGATGAGATGGCTGGATGGCATCACCAACTCAATGGACATGAATTTGAGCAAACTCTGGGAGGTAGTGAGGGACAGAGGAGTCTGGTATACTGCAGTCCATGGGGTCACAAAGAGTCGAACAGGACTTAGTAACTGCATAACGACAATTTATCACTGTTCATATTTGGTGTATATTCTTTTACTTATATATATTTGTCTCTATTTAATTTGGATCAACCTGTAATATAATTTTGTAGTCTACCTTTATCATGGTACTCATTTTACCATGTTGATATGTATTCCAAAATGTGACTTGGAAATGTCATGTGTCACATATTTTTTTCAACATTGAGAGACTTTCTTTTTAGTTTTTATTGGAGTAGAGTTGATTTACAGTGTTGTGTTAGTTTCAGGTGTACAGTGAAATGAATCAGTTATGCACATACATATATCCACTCTTTTTTAAAATTATTTTCTCATGTAAAGAGTATTGAGTAGAGTTCCCTTCCCTGTGCTATACAGCAGATCCTTATTAGTTATCTATTTTATATATAGTAGTGTGTATATGTCAATCCCAATCTCCCAACTTATCCCTCCCCACCTTGTCCTCTGGCAACTATAAGTTTGTTTCTACATCTGTGACTGTACTTCTGCTTTGTAAGTTTATTTGTACCTGCTCCTTTTTTTTAGATTCCACATATAAGTGATATCATAAAAGATTTTTTTTTAACAAAAAAAGGGCTTTATTTCTGTGAATAATTTTATTCTGTGGTTAATTTTACATGTTAACTTAATTGGGCCATGCAGTGCCCTAGTATTTGGTTAAACAATTTTGGTGTCTATGAGGGTGATGAGTTATCATTTAAAGCTGTAGACTGAACAAAACAGATTGCTCTCCCCACTGTGGGAGGGTATCATCGCATCGACTGAGAAGCATGACTAGAACACAGAATGGAGGGAAAGGAGAATTCCCTCTCTCTGCCTGACAGCTTGAGTGGGGACATGGGTCCTCTCCTGCCCTCACCATGGGACTAACACCTGAGAACACATGTCCTGTTCTCAGAACTTTGGACTTGGACTGGAACTACATCTTTGGCTTTCCTAGGTCTCCAGCTTACAGACAGCACATCCCAAAGCTTCTGAATTCCTTATATGTCTTGACATGTATATGTACACATATATGCATACATATACTTACACACACACACACACGCACACACACACACACACACACACACAGTTTTGTTTCTCTGGAGCGCCCTAATACAGTTTCTTAACAATATTTTTGACTCTCCCATGCTGGCCCTGGACAGTAGTCCCCTGCCCCCTATGTACAAAACTCACTAACCCTGGACATGCTGAAATGACCTTCCTTTTTCTTGGGAATCTCTGAGTTATGTGCCTTAATAAGTTCCAGCTTCCCTGCCCACCAGACCATCTTACCAGGGATTATCCTCCAGGGATGCACTGAACCTCAATGAATGCCCAAAATGTTGGACTCCTGCTCTTAGAGTACATTTTTGAATTGATATAAATGGAAATGAATTCAGTATAAAAGAAGAAGAGGAAGAAGAGAAAGAGGGGGAAGACGAAAGAAAAGAAGGACAAACATATGTAATATTAATATAAACTTTGCTTTTTTTGTACGCTGATATTATAAAGGCTTTGTATTTACCATGTCAAAAGGTTAAATATGTCAATTTGGAAGTATTGACTATGTTCCAATGTATCTACTACATGACTAATTTACCAGGAGTTTAGAAGAAAAAAAAAGAATATTTTTTCTTTTTTTATCTGTGTTTCTGGCTCTCATACTAGAGCCAAATCTATCCTATTGTTGATATCTTTGTTATGGTATTAATAATACCCTTTCAAAAGAGCACCATACTATAATCTATTTTTCCATTCATTAAAATTTTAAATGTACACTAATTAAATTCCTATGTAAATGTTCATAGCTCATCTCTCACTCTTCTATCTATCTAGTCACCATTCAACAAATATTTGTTGAGTACTTATATGCCAGGCACCATTCAAGCCAATAGGGCTGCAAAGATGAGTTCTTGCTCCCAAGTGTCTTAATCTAGTATGAGAGACAGAAACACAGGAAATAAAGGTAATTACAATCCACCGTGGTAGGGCTTAGAGATGCATAGTGTTATTTTGAGACTTACTCAGCAAGGAATTGGTTAAGAACCTCACAAACTTCTTCAAGGAGATGACCAATTAGAGAAACAAGCAACAGGATGAATTAGCCAAGTCAAGACAGGACAGATGGAGAGACTAGGAAGTGAACCCTAGGGAAAAGGAGTCATGTGAGTTATAGCCTGGAGGTGAGAAGCAGCATATTGTATGGCAAAAATTAAAATTGGTGCAATTTAAGGACTTTCCTGGTGGGCCAGTGGCTAAGAGGGCACACTCCCAATTCAGGGGGCCCGCTATTGATTCCCAGTTGAGGAGCTAGATCCCGCATGCTGCAGTTAAAAGATTCTGCATGCTGCAATGAAAATAAAAAATCCCACGTGCCATAACTAAGACCCAGTGCAACCAAACAAATAACAATTTTAAAAATCAGGGTAATTTTGCTGTATCATGAGATTTGAGGGATGGAGTAGCTGAGATGAGGCTGGAGAGTTGGGTAGGGTTCAGATCATGGAGAGATTTGTCTGTACTGTGAAGGAAGTTGAACTTGATCATAAAGGACCTGTAGTAAGTGACCTATGGTGTCAATCATGGGAGGTACTGTGAGATCTTGAGCACAGAATTTTCATCAGGTTTGAATTTTTGAAGAGAACGTTATAGAAAGAGTATATAAGAAAGAAGTAGAGGACTCATAGGCAGCAGAAGAAGCTAGTCATAGGTGTTCAAAGGTTGAAATGGGACAGTGGAGTCTAGAAATATAAATAAGGGAACAGATATAAGATATTTATTAAGGAGGTGAAATTCTCAGAACTTGCTTATTAATTCATTTCACAGGATAAAACAACTCTCCAAAAATGATTGTGAATCCCTTGTATACCAAACAGATCTGTGTAGTATACAGTGTGGGTAAGACACAGTGCCCAAGGACAAAGATGAGGAGCCAACGAGAACTTTGAAATACAGAGTGAAATAAGCTAGAAAGAGA
Source organism: Bos javanicus (assembly GCF_032452875.1). NCBI lineage: Eukaryota > Metazoa > Chordata > Mammalia > Artiodactyla > Bovidae > Bos > Bos javanicus. The sequence continues at coordinate 24,730,143 of NC_083891.1, read as the reverse complement.
AAAACAAATATCGTATATCAATACATATATATGAAATCTAGAAAAATGGTACTGAGGAATCTAATTTCAGGGCAGAAACAGAGACACAGGCATAGAGAGATTTGTGGATGCAGGGCGTGGGGCGAGGGAGAAGATTGGGACCAATCGAGAGAGAGTAGTTGATGTCAGAGAAGGCAATGGCACCCCACTCCAGTACTCTTGCCTGGAAAATCCCATCGACGGAGGAGCCTGGAAGGCTGCAGTCCATGGGGTCGCTGAGGGTTGGACACAACTGAGCAACTTCACTTTCACTTTTCACTTTCATGCATTGGAGAAGGCCATGGCAACCCACTCCAGTGTTCTTGCCTGGAGAATCCCAGGGACAGAGGAGTCTGGTGGGCTGCCGTCTATGGGGTCACACAGAGTCGGACACGACTGAAGTGACTTAGCAGCAGCAGCAGCGTTGATGTATATGCACTACCATGTGTAAAATAGATAGCTAATGGGAAGCTCTGTATGGCACAGGGAGCTCAGCTCAAGGCTCTCTGATGACCTAGAAGGGTGGGATAGGGGCATAGGGAGGCTCAAGGAAGAGGGGATATATGTATACACATAGCTGATTCACATTGTAGTACAGCAGAAACTAGCACCATATTGTAAAGCAATTATACTCCAACAAAAATTAAATAAAAAGAGTAATGTTGAACTATCAATTCCTTATGGATCAGATTAGAGATAGAGTCACTTTGAAAGGACAGGACAACTCTCAGGTCCCAATGAGTCTTTATTGAGAGTATCAATACTTAACTGACTCTAGCGACATTATTTACCCCAGGCTGATAACTATTAAACTGACTTGCTTTGTTCTGACCACATGCCTGCCTAGCAATGAGAATTCTGTGCGGATTTCTTGCACGCTGCCCGGGAAATGATGATTCCTTTAACAGTTACGGGAAGGAACAGATGAATGAATATATTGGAAGATGAGAGAATAAGTGCAATTGTGAGCATGTTAAGTTTGAGTCACCTGTAAAATATCCAGATGTGAAGTAGACAATCAGAAACAGAGAGTTGAAGTTTGGAAAGACATTGCAGGGCCAAGATGCATAATTGGGCAGCTGATGTCATGTGAATGGATAAAATTCCCCGAAGGACGTAGATGGCCAAGAGAAGTGAGTCAATGACAGAATCTTGGAGGCTTCCAACAACAGATGCCGATCCAGCAGAAGATAATACTGAGAAAGAATGTTGACAGAAATAGGAAGAGAATGATAATATTTTGAGGCTTTTCCTTTTCTTTCCCTTAACTTCCTACATGAAACTGTCTCTTCACAGATGTATAGAACAGTCTTTTGGACTCTGTGGGAGAAGGCAAGGGTGGGATGATTTGAGAGAATAGCATTGAAACATGTAAATTACCATATGTGAAACAGATTGCCAGTCCAGGTTCAATGCATGAGACAGGGTGCTCAGGGCTGGTGCACTGGGGTGACCCAGAGGAATGGGATGAGGAGGAAGGTGGGGGGTGTTCAGGATGGGGAACACGTGTACACTTGTGGCTGATTCATGTCAATGTATGGCAAAAACCACTACAATATTGTAAAGTAATTAGCCTCCAACTAAAATAAATAAAATTTAAAAAATAATAAACTGTCTCTTGGTCAGAATCAATTTTTCCCTTCTCTATAGTATTTTGAGTAACTATGACCACAATTGTAATGTGTCATGGTTATCTCTGTGCTTTTCTTAAACTCCTGATTAAATAGTAAACTTCTTGATTGGCACTGCCAAGATTTTACCTATTTTATAGCCAACAAGTTGGCCTGCCACAGTTTCATGGATGCTGACTGAAGAACAGGAGACTCCTGGATCAGAGACAAAGGATTTATAACTCTTAGTTCATCAGGCAGAACGACCTTCACATTCACACCAGTTCTCCTTGTCTCTCAAGTTCCATCAGTTCAGTTCAGTTCAATCACTCAGTCGTGTCCAACTCTTTGCGACCCCATGAACTGCAACACACCAGGCCTCCCTGTCCATCACCAACTCCCAGAGCTCACTCAAACTCATGTCCATTGAGTCAGTGATTCCATCCAACCATCTCATCCTCTGTCATCCCCTTCAATCTTTCCCAGCATCAAGGCCTTTTTCCAATGAGTCAGTTCTTCACATCAGGTGGCCTCAGTATTGGTGCTTTAGCATCAGTCCTTCCAATGAATATTCAGGGCAGATTTCCTTTAGGATTGACTGGCTTGATCTCTTTGCAGTCCAAGAGACTATCAAGAGTCTCCTCCAGCACCACCGTTCGAATGCATCAATTCGTCAGTGCTCAGCTTTCTTTACAGTCCAACTCTCACATCCATACATGGGGTGACTCAGATGGCCCAGGATGATGCTCCATGCACAGTGAGTTTGTGTTATAGCTAAGAGACCCTGAGAGCCAAATCTGTAACAAGCAAACCCTTCTCCAAATGGAGATGTTACTTTTACTATTGGACATTTCTGAAAGTGCCGTCTGCTCCAAAGGAAGACACTATCTCTACCATCTAATGCAGTTCACTATACACACATCCTTGAAAGGATGATCTGGAACCAAATCTCTGCTCACAAGATGTGAAGAAACACTGGAGACCTGTAAAGATTTGTCTGCCTCCAGGCAGGAGACAAAAGAAACTCGAGTTTGATCCCTGGGTCAGGAAGATCCCCTGGATGAGGAAATGGCAACCCACTTGAGTATTCTTGCCTGGGGAGTCCCATGGAGAGAGGAGCCTGGCAGGCTACAGTCCATGGGGTCATAAAGAGTCAGACACGACTGAGTGACTAAACAACAACAACAGAGACACACTTAATGTCTCACATATTATCAGGTTCACATTGCATTTCTCAGGTTAGTGCCTTGCAAATGACAGGGAGTAATACATGTTTGTTGAAATACGGTTTAGAAATAACATTAACAGAGATAGTATAGAAGACTTTCCTCAATAATTATTTATTGTAATAGGCCACTACCCAGATTGCTTTTAACCACTGCTATATGGTGTTTAGATGCAGAGTTCAGTTATAACTGTAACTTTTACCCTGAGAACAACAATATGTATTAACCAATTTTGCTCCCAGAGTCTAAAACAAAGCCTAGAACATAGCAACAGATAAACAAACATTTGTTAAGTCAATAGAAATGTATGGAAGATCACACAATCCATAGATACTGAACTACAAAGTAGATTGCCCTTCTTCAGCCCTCCTTCATAATAATACAAACAGTTTTATACTCTCCAAACCATCTGAAGAAAGGAAGATGAAAGCACCAGTTCCTGCTTAATGCTAGTATCTTGGTGGATTACTCCAACACAAAGTACATTTCTGAAACACCAAGAGCAGTTTGGATGTCAAGTATATGATGAAATGTGCTTTTTCATCTCTTGGTGGTGGAAATGTAAATCGGTATAATCTTTATTTATGCATTTGGCTATTTTCCATGAGGCTTTAAATGCCTACTAACCAATTAAGTTTGGAGAAACTTCCCTAAATAAATAACCTAAACACAGAAAAGAAGTTTTATGCACAAATATATTAACCCAGAAATGTATTCATAATACCATAAAATTCAAAGGTTTCTATTAAACATAAGGAATTCTACCATGAAGCAGTGAATATCTGTATAAACCATGGAAAGGCATTGCCAAGTTTTCCTTCTTGGACAGCTTTAAGAAGAATAAATTATCACCATTCCTAGACTATTTAAATATTGGTGCCATGTCTTTCCTAAAGTCTTTTTCCATTTCATTCAGTCTAAATTATAGGATCTATGGACTTCCCTGGTGGCTCAATGGTAAAGAATCTGCCTGCAAAGTAGGAGCCACAGGAGACATGGGTTTGATCCCTGAGTTGGGAAGATCCCCTGGAGGAGGGCCTGGCAACCCACTCCAGTATTCTTGTCTGGCGAATCCCACAGACAGAGGAGTCTGGTGGGCTATGGTCCATGGGATTTCAAAGAATCAGACAGAACTGAAACAACTCAGCACGTGTGCACACATAGGATCCATATCTCTCTATAACGAAACATAACACAGTTTTCAATTTCTTCTTTTATATATTTGGGACTTGATCTTTTCATACACTCATGCTCAACAGAAACCAAACTCTCTGGAGAATGCATACTCAACTTTAAAATGCTTTACATTTCTAAAAATGGGGAAAGGCATTGTCTTCCAAATTGTTTCAGGGTCTAGAAAGTTGATTTAACATTTTTATTTTATTTTAAAAATTAACTTAGCTGTGCCACGTCTTAGTTGTGGCATGTGGGATCTAGTTCCCTGACTGGGGATTGAATCTGGGTCCCCTGCTTTGGGAGCTTGTAGTCTTAGCCACTGGGCCACCAGGGAAGTCCCTGAAAATTTTATTTTAATATCAAACCATCCAACATTATTTGTATTTACTCAAAGACATTAAGTCAAGTGGGATCCTATCAATCTATGTCCTATTGTTCCACCAAAAAAAAAGTCATCAGGTCAGTTCAAATCAGGAAGTGAGAAGCAGAGAACCAGAATACTTGCTTAAGGATTATTTCATGAAAAAATAAAACCCTGATGAAATAAACTTAGTGCTTTCAGAATTTTGTTAAAGTGAACGTTGCCATGGGGTTTGTGCCATGTCAAAAAGTATATCCTACACCTGGAGGGAAAGAAAGTGAAAGTAAAGTCGCTTCAGTCATGTACGACTCTTTGTGACCCCATGGGCTGTAGCCCATCAGTCTCCTCTGTCTATGGGATTGTCCAGGCAAGAGTACTACAGTGGGTTGCCATTTCCTTCTCCAGGGATCTTCCTGACCCAGGGATTGAACCCAGATCCCTGCATTGCAGGCAGATGCTTTACTGTCTGAGCCGCCAGGGAAACCCACACCTGGAGGGAAGATGGCAGTAATTTAATAAAGCACTTCACCTTTTTGTATTCATTATAATTCCATTCAGAAAAAGAATTATTTTTATTAGTAAGTCTCACTGATGCCAAGATAAACACTGATGTATTTAATTTGCTTTTATTTAAACTACATGCTCTTGAGTCTCACTGATATGCATGTGTACTTTGGGGTGCTTGATTTTCAGGGACAGTTTTCTCCCCTCAGTGGGGAGTTTACACCAGTTTTCTCAGGATTTATAAAGCACAGAAGAGTGCAATCAGCCAGTTTGAGTTTTCTTGCTTTATTTATATTTATATGGTCAACATAAACAATGTAAATTGACAAAAGAAATGGGATTACCACCTTCTGTGGTGAGCCCATCTCGGACTCCCTGGGGAAGTAAAAATGTCAATGACCATTTTTGTCATCTATGACCATTCAGACTAAAGAGACAAGGAAGGTAAAAGATAAGGTAGGAGTTGAGAGAAAACCTGAAAATGGGAAAATGGGAAGGCAAGGTAAAGGTGGAACAGATGAGATGGAAGGCTGTGGGTGCTTGAGGAGAAAGCCTGTTGGAAATGACCGGCCAATGGAAATGGGCAAGAACTGTATTGCTGGATAACATGGGCTAAATTTCCCAGCTGGTGCAGTGGTAAAGAATCCACCTGCCAATGCAGGAGACTTAAGAGGTGCAGGTTCGATCCTTGGGTTGGAAAGATCCTCTGGAGTAGGAAGTGGCAATTGGCTCTAGTATTCTTGCCTGGAAAATTCCATGGACAGAGGAGTCATTTCAGTAGTTCAGTGGCTAGTCGTGTCCAATTCTTTGCAACCCCATGAATCGCAGCATGCCAGGCCTTCCTGTCCATCACCAACTCCCGGAGTTCACTCAAACTCATGTCCATCGAGTCGGTGATGCCATCCAGCCATATCATCCTCTGTCGTCCCCTTCTCCTCCTGCCCCCAATCCCTCCCAGCATCAGGGTCTTTTCCAATGAGTCAATTGTTTGCATGAGGTGGCCAAAGTATTGGAGTTTCAGCTTTAGCATCAGTCCTTCCTGTATACCCAGGACTGATCTCCTTCAGAATGGATTGGTTGGAGTCCAAGGGACACTCAAGAGTATTCTCCAACACCAGAGTTCAAAAGCATCAATTCTTCAGCACTCAGCTTTCTTCACAGTCCAACTCTCACATCCATACATGATCACTGGAAAAACCATAGCCTTGACTAGATGGACCTTTGTTGGCAAAGTAATGTCTCTGCTTTTGAATATGCTATCTAGGTTGGTCATAACTTTCCTTCCAAGGAGTAGGGACTAGATCTGATAGAGTGCCTGATGAACTATGGATGGAGGTTCATGACATTGTAGAGGAGACAGGGATCAAGACCATCCCCAAGAAAAAGAAATGCAAAAAAGCAAAATGGCTGTCTGAGGAGGCCTTACAAATAGCTGTGAAAAGAAGAGAAGCAAAAAGCAAAGGAGAAAAGGAAAGATATAAGCATCTGAATGCAGAGTTCCAAAGAATAGCGAGGAGAGATAAGAAAGCCTTCCTCAGTTATCAATGCAAAGAAATAGAGGAAAACAACAGAATGGGAAAGACTAGAGATCTCTTCAAGAAACTTAGAGATACCAAGGGAACATTTCATGCAAAGATGGGCTCGATAAAGGACAGAAATGGTATGGACCTAACAGAAGCAGAAGATATTAAGACGAGGTGGCAAAAATACACAGAAGAACTGTACAAAAAAGATCTTCATGACCAAGAAAATCACGATGGTGTGATCACTGACCTAGAGCCAGACATCCTGGAATGTGAAGTCAAGAGGGCCTTAGAAAGCATCACTATGAACAAAGCTAGTGGAGGTGATGGAATTCCAGTGGAGCTATTTCAAATCCTGAAAGATGATGCTGTGAAAGTGCTGCACTCAATATGCCAGCAAATTTGGAAAACTCACCAGTGGCCGCAGGACGGGAAAAGGTCAGTTTTCATTCTAATCCCAAAGAAAGACAATGCCAAAGAATGCTCAAACTACCACACAATTGCACTCATCTCACATGCTAGTAAAGTAATGCTCAAAATTCTCCAAGCCAGGCTTCAGCAATATGTGAACCGTGAACTTCCAGATGTTCAAGCTGGTTTTAGAAAAGGCAGAGGAACCAGAGATCAAATTGCCAACATCCACTGGATCATGGAAAAAGCAAGAGAGTTCCAGAAAAACATCTATTTCTGCTTTATTGACTATGCCAAAGCCTTTGATTGTGTGGATCACAATAAACTGTGGAAAATTCTTCAAGAGATAGGAATACCAGACCACCTGACCGGCCTCTTGAGAAACCTATATGTAGGTCAGGAAGCAACAGTTAAAACTGGACATGGAACAACAGACTGGTTCCAAATCGGAAAAGGAGTAGGTCAAGGCTGTATATTGTCACCCTGCTTGTTTAACTTATATGCAGAGTATATCTTGAGAAACACTGGGCTGGTAGAAGCACAAGCTGGAATCAAGATTGCCGGGAGAAATATCAATAACCTCAGATATGCGGATGACACCACCCTTATGGCAGAAAGTGAAGAGGAATGAAAAAGCCTCTTGATGAAAGTGAAAGAGGAGAGTGAAAAAAGTTGGCTTAAAGCTGAACATTCAGAAAATGAAGATCATGGCATCTGGTCCCATCACTTCATGGGAAATAGATGGGGAAACAGTGGAAAGTGTCAGACTTTATTTTTTGGGGCTCCAAAATCACTAGATGGTGACTGCAGCCATGAAATTAAAAGACGCTTACTCCTTGGAAGAAAAATTATGACCAACCTAGATAGTATATTGAAAAGCAGAGACATTACTTTGCCAACAAAGGTCCATCTAGTCAAGGCTATGGTTTTTCCAGTGGTCACGTATGGATATGAGAGTTGGACTGTGAAGAAAGCTGAGCACCGGAGGATTGATGCTTTTGAACTGTGGTGTTGGAGAAGACTCTTGAGAGTTCCAACTCTTTCACTCTCCTCTTTCACTTTCATCAAGAGGCTTTTTCATTCCTCTTCACTTTCTGCCATAAGGGTGGTGTCATCTGCATATCTGAGGTTATTGATATTTCTCCCGGCAAGGAGCTCCAACCATTCTATCCTAAAGGAGATCAGTCCTGGGTGTTCATTGGAAGGACTGATGCTAAAGCTGAAACTCCAATACTTTGGCCACCTCATGCGAAGAGTTGACTCATTGGAGAAGACCCTGATGCTTGGAGGGATTGGAGGCAGGAGGAGAAGGGGACTACGGAGGATGAGATGGCTGGATGGCATCACTGACTTGATGCACATGAGTTAGAGTGAACTCCGAGAGTTGGTGATGGATAGGGAGGCCTGGCGTGCTGTGATTCATGGGGTCGCAAAGAGTCAGACACGACTGAGCGACTGAACTGACTGACTGACTGGTCTAGTGGTTTTCCCTACATTCTTTAATTTAAGTCTGAATTTTGCAATAAGGGGTTCATGATCTGAGCCACAGTCAGCTCCCGGTCTTGTTTTTGCTGACTGTATAGAGCTTCTCCATCTGTGGCTGCAAAGAATATAATCAATCTGATTTTGGTGTTGACCATCTGGTGATGTCCATGTGTAGAGTCTTCTCTTGTGTTTTTGGAAGAGGGTGTTTGCTATGACCAGTGTGTTCTCTTGGTGAAACTCTATTAGCCTTTACTCTGCTTCATTCCATACTCCACGGCAAAATTTGCCTGTTACTCCAGGTGTTTCATGACTTCCTACTTTTGCATTCCAGTTCCCTATAATGAAAAGGACATCTTTTCTGGGTGCTAGTTCTAAAAGGTCTTGTAAGTCTTCATAGAATCATTCAACTTCAGCTTCTTCAGCATTACTGGTTGGGGCATAGGCTTGGATTACTGTGATATTGAATGGTTTGCCTTGGAAACGAACAGAGATCATTCTGTCGTTTTTGAGATTGCATCCAAGTACTGCATTTTGGACTCTTTTGTTGACCATGATGGCTACTCCATTTCTCCTAAGGGATTCCTGCCCACAGTAGTAGATATAATGGTCATCCGAGTTAAATTCACCCATTCCAGTCCATTTTAGTTTGCTGATTCCTAAGATGTCAATGATCACTGTTACCATCTCCTGTCTGACTACTTCCAATTTGCCTTGATTCATGGACCTAACATTCCAGGTTCCTATGCAATATTGCTCTTTACAGCATCAGACCTTGCTTCTTTCACCAGTCACACCCACAGCTAGGTATTGTTTTTGCTTTGACTCCATCCCTTCATTCTTTCTGGAGTTATTTCTCCACTGATCTCCAGTAGCATATTGGGCACCTACTGACCTGGGGAGTTCCCCTTTCAGTATCCTATCATTTCACCTTTTCATACTGTTCATGGGGTTCTCAAGGCAAGAATACTGAAGTGGTTTGCCATTCCCTTCTCCAGTGGACTACATTCTGTCAGACCTCTCTACCATGACCTGCCCATCTTGGGTGGCCCCACGTGGCATAGCTTAGTTTCATTGAGTTAGACAAGGCTGTGGTCCATGTGATCAGATTGACTAGTTTTCTGTGATTATGGCTTCAGTGTGTCTGCCCTCTGATACCCTCTCGCAACACCTACCGTCTTACTTGGGTTTCTCTACCTTGGACGTGGAGTATCTCTTCACGGCTGCTCCAGGAAAGCACAGCCACTGCTCCTTACCTTGGATGAGGGGTAGCTCCTCATGGCCGCCCCTCCTGACCTTGAACATGGAGTAGCTCTTCTTGGCCCTCTTGTGCCCACGCAGCTGCCCCTGACCTCAGGCGTGGGGTAGCTCGTCTGGGCCACTGCCCCTGACCTCGGGCGTGGAGTAGCTCCTGCGAATCCCGGACAGAGGAATAGGAGTTTGCAAAGATTTGGACACGACTGAGCATATGAGCACACATGAACTTATGGGCTAAGCAGAAAATCTCAAGGGACAACAATAAGGGAGTGGTGTTTGCATGTAGAAGGGAGGGAGGGCAAGAATAAGGGAAGGGAAATCATATTTGTGCTAATAAGTTTTATTTTCCCCTCCTGGCATGAATGTAGGTATGGGAATGCAAATATTTTCTTATGTCCTGAGAAATTCATTATTGAATCTGAGACTTCCTGCCAAATTTATTTCAATCATCCATAATATATACCAGCGGGAATGTTACTTCAAATATATATAGAAGTTAATTTAAGCCAACAGATATTTCATTTTGATTACTCAGGTACAGACATTCCACATTTTCCCACTGGTATCAAGTGGAAACTGTTATTGGTCCCACAACATGGATTGCATTGCATAACACCTGACAATACAGAGAGAGGCTAGGTTAGCATTTTATTATAAAACATTAAGCGTTTCCTATATGACTAGAAAAGTCATCTTAAAATCAATCTTTTTTTAACTTTTTTTTACAGTGATGAAATTACAGAAATATAATGTGTCTAGGGCTTGGTGAAGTATCAGGCCAAACAGCCACCATCTCAATTCTATTCACCTGAGTGGTCCTTTTGTATCTCTTTTGGTGCTCTAAAGAGACATGCACTACTGCCTCAAAATAGTGATTAAAAGCAAGGTTTTTTTTTTAACCTTTTTTGTAGATTCCACATATATGCATTAGTATTTGTTTGTCTCTTTCTGATTTACTTCACTCTGTATGACAGATGCTAGGTTCATCCACATATCTGCAAATGACCCAGTTTTGTTCCTTTTTATGGCTTAGAAATATTCCCCTGTATATATATATATATATATATATATATATATACACACACACACACACATATATATATACATATATACACCATACCTTCTTTGCCCATTTATCTATTGATGGACATTTAGGAATTTAGAAAAATCGTACATGAACGTCTTTTCAGGGTAGAAATAGAAATGCAGACATAGAGTATGGACCTGTGGACACAGGAAGAAGAGGAGGGTGGGATGAATAAGGAGATTAGGATTGACATATATACACTGCTGCTGCTGCTAAGTCACTTTAGTCGTGTCTGACTCTGTGCGACCCCATAGACGGCAGCCCACCAGGCTCCTCCGTCCCTGGGATTCTCCAGGCAAGAACACTGGAGTGGGTTGCCATTTCCTTCTCCAATTCATGAAAGTGAAAAGTGAAAGTGAAGTCACTCAGTCGTGTCCCATGTGTGAAATAGATAGCTAGTGGGAACCTGCTCTACAGTAGAGGGAGCTCAGCTCAGCACTCTGTGATGACCTAGATGGGTGGGATGGGGAAGTGATGGAAGGGAGGTCCAAGAGAGAGGGGATATATATATACATAAAGCTGATTCACTTCCTTGTACAGCAGAAGCTAAAAACATTGTAACACAGTTATACTCCAATGAGAAAGCAAGCTTTTTATAGTGACTTTAGAGTCCTCATTCTTGGTTTCTTTTTTTTTGCTTTATGTTTTAGTATAGACTCAAGAAAGCAATGAAAAGTATCTGCAATTAATACAGTAACATTGTCATGAAGTGCATTGGTATAGCTGTTAAGTACCTTACTCTTTAAAGACAATGTAAAGTAACTTTAATTCTCAACACAAGCAGTTTAATGACCATTTTAAGAAGTATGGGAGTTTTATTTGGACCACTTGCAAATAATTGTTTAGTAGTAGGAGAAGGAAATGGCAACCCACTCCAGTGTTCTTGCTTGGAGAATCCCAGGGACGAGGAAGCCTGGTCGGCTGCCATCTATGGGGTCACACAGAGTCGGACATGACTGAAGCGACTTAGCAGCAGCAGCAGCAGCAGCAGCTTTCATTATCTTTTAGATGACTTGCACCCAACTGGATTGAAACTTCACATTTGTCTCAGAAGAAATATCTGTTATCTCCTGCCTTTCTTATTTCTCTGTAAGACTGAGTTACATGTGTGGCTGGGGAACTGTAGGCTGTGGGTCAGGAGTGGATTGGAGAGCAGACTGGGTGGAAGCAGAATCACTGGCAATAATCTCAGGGGATTTGTTTGCCTTATACCTTGGATAGGGTGGGTTAAAAGAAAGAAAAAAAGGAGTTTAGCTGCTATATTTAAAATGGATAACCAACAAGAGTCTACTATATATAGCACAGAGAACTCTGCTTGATGTGGCAGCCTGGATGGGACAGGAGTTTGGGGGAGAATGGCAAATGGGTATATATGACTGAGTCCCTTTGCTGTTCATCTGAAACTACCACATTTTAATCAACTGTACTTTGATATAAGATAAAAAGCTTGTAAGAAAAGGAGATTATCCGTGAAATGGTGCTTTGACCTTTCATTGTCACTTACTCATCACAATCAGAAATCTTCTTCCCAAGGTGGCTGTGGGGCTTTCTGGTCTACCTCGCTTTTGTTACCTATAGGACTGGGTGTTCTGGCTAGATCTCCTTCAAAAGGCTTGTGGCAGTGACTTGAATAAGGCGGCAAAATATCTCTGGGCAATTCCTGAAAAACTTGAAGAGGATTTAGGTTTGTTCATATATCCAGGTTGGGGGTGAAATATATTTGTATAACTCCATGAACTGGTAAACCTAAGACCTTTGTGTTACATTTGTGGGATTGGAGAGGGGAAAGATAGGAGAGGAAATTAAGAAGGAACAAAAGAGTAAATACGTATTTTAAAATTTTATCTATTTATGGCTATACGGCACTCATGGGCTTCTCTCTAGTTGCGGTGCCCAGGCTGCTGGTTGCGGTGCCTTCTCTTGTTGCAGAGTCTGGGCTCTAGGGCACTTGGCTTCAGTAGTTGTGGTGAGCAGGCTTAGATGCCCCCGAGGCAGGTGAAGTCGTCCCGGACCAGGAATCAAACCCGTGTCCCCTGCATTGATAGACAGACTCTTCACCACCGGACCAGCAGGGAAGTCCAAAGATTAAATAATTTAACTGAGTTTTTACTTCTAAAATTTTATTGTGAAGTGCTTCGAATATATAGAAAAGGATGGAGAACCATATAACAACTACTTGTGTACCCATAACCTTGCTTAAGCAAATAGTAACTTTTTGCCTATTTACTTCAGTTGTGCTCAAAGAAAAAACAATGCAGACACGGACAAGTCGTCCGTCTTTGTCCTCATTCCCAATCCTGTTTCCATTGTTCCCTCTTTCCCTTGTGTTAACCTTTACCTCAGTTTTGGTTTTTGTTATCCCTATAACTTCCCATGAATGTTTCCATATTTTTACTACGTGTGTGCCCCCAAATAGAATATAGTTCTGATCTGCATGCTTCTATTTGTGTAAATGATATATTTATACATATTCTGCACATTGCTCTTTTTGGCTGAAGATGTTTTTAAGATTTCTGCATGCTGACCATTAACCTCTAGTCTTCTTTCTAACTATTGCATACATTTCATTGCATGAAGAGTCCACAATTCTCTGTTGATAGACATGCTAAGTTGTTTTGAATTCTTGAGAAGCCTTGCTAGACAGTCATGAATTTGTTAGTTGCTGTTGTTGTTTTGAGAGGACCAAGTTTCTTTTTTTTTTTTTTGATTTGGTTGATTTGCTTCTTCTTAATTTTCTATTTTATCAATTTCTGTTACTTGTTTTACCTTTTACTTTCTTCAAGTTTACTCTGTTCTTTTTCTAATCTCTTGAGTTACTTTCTTAACTCATTTATTTTCAAACCTTAAAAAAAATAATAAATGTACCTACAGACTCTTAATTCCCCCTCTAAGATCCACTTTGACTTCACCCCACACATTTTGACATGTAGCACTTAGTTATCCTTTGGTTCTATATATTTTGTAAATTCTATCATGCATCCTTCTATGATGATGTATTAGAAATGTATTTGAAACTTTTAAAACATCTAGAGTTGTTTTTTTTAATTATTGCTTTCTAACTTTATTGCTTTGCAGTGAGGAAATGCGTTTGGTAGATAATTCTTTAAAATTTATTAGACTTCTTTTATGACTCATTTGTGATCAATTTATGTAAATGTTTCATGTACACTTGAAAATATATTTGAAAATATATAAATGTATTTTATTTGTTCAGTGCAGAGTGTTATACTCATCCATTTGCACCAAGGTTGTTAACTTTATTGCTGAAATATTCTCTTTCCTACTTGATATGTCTGTTTCTGATAGAGAATTGTTGAAATTGCCTACTATGATGGATTTGTCCATTTCTACTTGCCATTCCATTGGTTTGGCTTGGCTTTATTGTTAGACTCATAAAAGTTTATGATTGTCATATCTTTTTGGTGGCTTGTTCTTTTTTCTATTGTGTTTCCATCTTTATCTCTATTTGTCTTACTTTCTATTTTCTCGGATATTTATACCCTACACCAGCTTTCTTTTGAGTGATATTTGCCTAATACATTTTTTCCATTGTTTTTATTCACATATTTCTGTGCTATTATGTTTTCAGGATGACCCTTAAAAGAATGTATGGCTGGATTTTCAAAAAATACAATCTGATCTGAGACACAGGAGAGCTGTCTTATTGTGGAAGAAAGCCAGTTCTCCTTAAGGCATTCCAATTAGTTTATTGCCTTAATCTCCTTTGTCTGTTTGGTAGAAAATTTCTCAGTGAGAAATACAAGATGCCTACATCCAACAGTTCCAAGGAAACAGAGACTTAAGTTTCACAGTAGCCTTTGTCAAGATGCCCAAAGCAGACAATAAATCCAAAGCAGACAATAAATCCAACACTTCATTTGGTTTTCTTATGTGACTGCAGAAACTAGGATACAAATGATTCTGCAGGTGCTCTACAAGAACAATTTAATAAATTCTACTTTGCTTTCTGTTATCTTCCCTCTGAATTTTCATAGACAATAAGTCTTCAGAAGGAATTTTGCCATAATCTCTACAGACAGATGATTTCATACCCTCACTAAGTTGTAGACTCTTCAAAGGCAAACGTTATCTCCTGCAAACTTGAGTATTCAGTACATATAGTTGATGCCTAAAAGTTGACCTGGACTGAAATCTTAATTTTGTGGAGGAAAGAAGAAAAATAAAATGATAATGCAGATTTTTCAAATTTTCATTTGTGACATAAATTGTGAAAAATGGCAACAGGGCTAGAATTTCTGTTGTACTTTACTATTGCACTGAGTTATGATCTCAGCGATCATTTTTACAAACCTGCCTAAGCATTATAAAGTATTATTAATACCTTTCCCAAAAAGGACAGGGAATTTCAGAAGAAAAAAGCAAAGTATCCTTCTTTATCCATTACTATGTGAGCTCTTTGAAGGAGAAATCATGTCTTCTCCTTTTTGTGGCCCTAACACATTGTCAGAAAGATGAAAAAATGAAAGCAGGGATTATGCCTCAGTCTATGAAATGATCCCCTCATCAGTAGTCCAGAGGATTCCTTGATGTTGATACTTCGGGTATAAGTCTCCCTCTAGATGCTTACAGTCTTCTATAAGCAAATTCAAGGCTAGCAGCGAGTGTAAATGTACGTGATGATGATGATAAAGAATTTTCTTCACACGTATTGTCTTTGTGGCCTAGCACATAGTAAATGGGCTTTACTATGTAAATAGGCTTTCAGTAAATGTTTGAGTGAATAGATAGATGGGTCTCATGTAGATCAATATTACATAACCTTGTTTGCTCTCAAAATGTTGCAAATTCATATCATTTCTTTCCTTTCATTGAATACAGGTTCAAATTCTCCCACTTCTGCAAAACATTCTGACATGGTAAAGAAAGAATTTATCATTCCTTTCTTTGTGTTTCCACTTTGTCCATTCTGTTAAGATAGCACTTTTTATATCACATTGCAAGTGGCTATTTACATATTTGTCCCCATTCTAGCTTTTGAAGGATTTTTTCTTAATTACTTTTCAAGTCTGTCTTGCAGTTGCTGCATAATATATAATAGAAACTCAGAAAATCTTTATTGAATCAAGTTTTAAAGGAGTAAAAATTAAGTGCCAATACTTTTAAATTTCATTTTATTTAATTTAATTTTTGGCTGTGCTGAGTCTTCGTTGCTGCTTGGGCTTTTCTCTAGTTGTGGTGGTGGTGGTGGTTGGTGGTTTAGTTGCTGAGTGTCTGACTCTTGCAACCCCATGGACTGTAGCCTGCCAGCCTCCTCTGTCCATGGGATTTTCCAGGCAAGAATACTGGAGTGGGTTGCCATTGCCTTCTCCAGGGGATCTTCCTGACCCAGGAATTGAACCCCGGTCTCCTGCACTGCAGGCAGCTTCTTTACCAACTAAGCTATGAGGGAAGCCCTCCTAATTGTGGTGAGGAGGGCTATTCTCTAGTTGCGGTACGTGGCTTCTCATTGTGGTAGTCTCTCTTGTTTCTGAACACGGGACCTAGGGTGTGAGGGCTTCAGTTGTTGTAGCACATGGGCTCTAGATCACAGGCTCACTAGCTGTTGTGCCCAGGGCTTAGTTGCTCCTTGGCATGTGGGATCTTCCCAGACCCGGGATCAAACTTGTGTCTCCTGCATTGGCAGGTGGATTCTTCACCATCGAGTCACCAGTGCCAATACTTGTTAAAGTGTCAAGACTCGCTAAAAATCTACTATGTTTTAGATCATTGCAAAGAAATTTAAAGAAGCTTTCCATTTGTTTTCATAATAATCCTATAATGTATGTATTAATAATCTCTTTTAATGTTTGAGAAAACTAAGGGCAGAGAGGTTAAACCAGTCATCCTGTGGTTGTTTAGTTGTTAAGTTGTGTCCGACTCTTGTGACCCCATGGACTGTAGTCCACTAGGCTCCTCTGTCCATGGGATTCCCCAGGCAAGAATACTGGAGTGGGTTGCCATTCCTTCTCCTGGGGATCTTCCAGACTCAGGAATCGAACCCGAGTCTCCTGCACTGCAGGCAGATTCTGTACCAGCTGAGCTACAAGTGAAGTCCTCTTCAACACCTAACACCTTCAGTAAGTCCTGTAGCACACTATTACAGACCAGGAAGTGCACACCATCACAGACCAGGAAGTGCACACCATCAAACACCCATCAAAAGCTTCTACAGTTCTAATAACACCACACATTCTTTTGCATGCATGTGAAATAATAGCCAAAAAGGACCATGTTCAACCTAAATCTCAAAGAATCATAAGGATTAGAAAACATTTGAGATAAAATAAAAATGTCAAAATGACATATCGAAAATCTGTGAAATGCAGCTAAAGCATTACTTAGAGGAAATTAATGATATTAAATGTTTAAATTAGAAACAAAGAAAAGTCCCTAAATCAGTGATCTGATCTTTCCCCTTAAGATACTAAAAGAATCATCCCAAAGCAAGCAACAAAAAGTAAAAAATAAGTTAAAACATAAATGAGTATTTTTTTTTTAGAAAATAGAGAAAAACAGTAAAGAGAGTTCTTTGGAAATCAACAAAATTAATAACCATTTAGTTAAATGTTCCAGGAAGAGGGGGAGAAGAAGAGAAGGGGTAGAGAGGGGACATGATGCAAATTAAGGTTCACAGATGGGATGCAACTAAAGTTCCAAGGATCCAAGGGGATGAGAGAATACTGTGAATAACTGTATGATATTAAATTGGGTAACATGGATGAAATGAACAAGTTTGATAAAAGTCATCCTAAGCCAGGCATTCAATACGTGAAGAATCTGGGACTAAATCATATGCTCCTTTCACCTAACCATGCTACTCCCCCATTCACCCTAAGAACCAGAGTGGATGTTCTACTATATGGGTGTTCTACTTCACTTACCAACAGCCTCTGAAAGCACGTTGTGTTGAAATTAGGATATTACCTATTGGTTGAAAAGTGAAAGTCTTAGTGGCTCAGTCATGTCCGAGTCTTTGCGACACCAGAGACTGTACTGTAGCCCACCAAGGTCCATGGAATTCTCCAGGCAAGAATACTGGAGAGGGTAGCTGTTCCCTTTCCCAGGGGGATCTTCCTGACCCAGAGATTGAACCCGTATCTCCTGCATTGCAGGCAGATTTTTGTCCTCTGAGCCAATAACAATAATGAGTATTATTTATAAGATGGGCATGATTTTGTGACTTCTTTGGCAGTCCAGTGGTTAAGACTTCATGCTTCCAATGCAGGGAGTTACTTGAGTCTTCTTAGAATCATACTTCATACCTCAGAATATGTGCCATTATTTTCACTTGAGACACATTCACCACTGGGAATGACTTTTCCTCCTAGTATTCAAACACCTAGAAAGCAGGGATTATGCCTCACTCTACTAAACAATCCTCCCATCAATTGTCTAGAGCATTCCTTGATGTTGATATTTGGGCTACCAATCTCCCTCTAGGTATTCATAGTCTAGGAGAGATTTGAAGGCAAATTCAAGGCTGGTAGTGAATGTGAATGGTACATGATGATGATGATAAAGAATTTTCTTCACATGAATGTCTTTGTGGCCTGATATACTTACACTTGAATCTTGGTTCTAATTCCTTACTAGTTGAATGACCTGGGAAGGTTACTTCATTTCTCCAGGTCACAGTTTCCTCACTGTGAAACAAGAGTGAACATACTTGCATTGGGATTAAATAAAATAGTGCCCATCATTTTTTTTAATTAAAAAAAAAAAAAAGGTTTCCTGGCTGCACCCCATGGCATATGGGATCTTATTTCCCTGACCAGGGATCAAACCCACGCTCCCTGAATTGGAAGTGTGAAGTCTTAACCACTGGATCACCAGGGAAGTCCCAGATGATACTTATAATGATATAAATGATACTCATTATTGTTATTATTACCCCCAGAAAAGCATGTTATCCAAAAACAATGAGTAAGTTAGATTGTGTATATGGGTTAAATGTCCTAGCTGATATATATTTATTTAATACCATCTATTGGTCTTGGTACTACTCCCAAACCAATACAGAGTCAAATGGGTAGAGATGTTCCCCAGGCAGAGGTTAATGTTCCCCAGACAGAGAAGAATGAGAATACAAGTTTCATTTCCTTCTATTCCTGTGCAGCAGTTTATAGGAGCATTAGAGTAGGATGTGACATAAATTTCATAAAGATATTGTACATTAAATATACATACAATTGCACCCCATCTAGAATTACAGCAGCGTCAATTATGAACATTATCTGTCAGTCACTATTACTGGTGTTCTCTCTATAAACAAACTCAGAAGTTCTGTGGTGATCTATTAGAGGTTTTCTGCATCCTTCCCCCCCCACCCCTCTGATCCTTTTAGGCTCTTATGAGCAAACCGTTGATCATGGCTAAAAGCAGCTAAGTGCTTTCTTTCTTGGTGCTTAGTAGTTTCTCTGGAAGTCAGCAGACAATAATGTTGCCCTTAATACAGACTCAGACCAAATTTAGTGAGTGGGGGAAAGAGCATGATATAAAGTTAAGAAAACATGGCCTTTCATGGAGACTAATGAAGACAAATATTGTCAGGGTAACCTTTAAGTCACATGGCTGGGAATGTTTTTCTTTGCAAATTACTTTTGAACCTTCAGTCCTGTAGGGAAAAGTACTGGGGGGAAAATGGCATGAGCTAGTTGTTTAAATGACGGGAATATAAATTTATAAATTACACATACCAGATACCAGCCTGCAAGATGATAGAAAAATTCATCTAAATCTTGGGGTTAAAATGAATGAATTCTGAGTTACCCTCTCACCATTTGTTATAGAAGGAAGATCCCTGAGAGGAACCCTGTCTTTTGTGGGTACCCCATCAGACGAGGGCTTCCATGGTGCCTCAGATGGTAAAGAATCCACCTGCAATGTGGGAGACCTGAGTTCAATCCCTGAGTTGGGAAGATCCCCTGGAGAAGGGAATGGCTACCCACTTCAGTATTCTTGCCTGGAGAATCCCCGTAGACAGAGGAGCCTGGCGTGCTACGGTCCATGGGGTCGAAAAGAGTCAGACACCACTGAGTGACTAAGCACAACGCAGCACATCACACAAGGACTGCCTGAACAGTGTCCTTGCCTTTTCTCTTTTTTTAAGATTTTTTTTTTTTGATGTGGTCCATTAAAAAAAACTATTTATTTATTTTGGGTTGCACTGGGTCTTTGTTGCTGCATGCGGTTCTTCCTCTAGTGGTGAGCGGGGGTTACTCTTTGTTGCGGAGCACAGCCTTCTCACTGTGGTGGCTTCTCATGCTGTGGAGCTCGGGCTCTAGGGTGCATGGCCGTTAGTAGTTGCAGCTCCCCGGCTCCAGAGCACGGACTCAGAAATTGTGGCACATGAGCTGATTTGTTCTGAAACATGTGGAATCTTCCTGGACTAGGGATCGAACTCGTGTCCCCTACACTGGCAGGTGGATTCTAATCCACTGTACCACTGGAGAAGTTCTGATGTGGACCGCTTTTAAAGTCTTTATTGAATTTGTTGCAATATTGCTTCTGTTCTGTGTTTTGGTTTTTTGGCTATGAGGCATGTGGGATCTTAGCTTCCCACCAGGGGTTAAACCACACTTTCTGCCTTGGAAGGTGAAGTCTTAACCACTGGACCACCAGAAAAGTCCCTTGCATTTTCTCTTGATGATCATCCCTTTCCCATCATCGTCACCATTGAAGTTTGGGACAAGCTCTCCAGAAATACATTAGTTCTCTCTCTGCATCAGTCAGCCATTTCCATCTGCCACCTATTAAAACAATATTGCCCTTTCTACCAATAATTTAACTTTGGAGTATAGAATAATATATTAGGAACACAAAGAAATAGCACTCCAATGTTAATATTTTTATGGTAAACATTATGTAGCTGATTTGTCTTATTAATAATGCATATTAGGAAAAGAAAAAAATATAATTAAGTCCTGAACTGATTAATTTATTTTATTCTTTAAAAATATTTGAAAATTGCTTGTTTATTTGAATTTGCATTTTCATGTAGAAGCTTGATGTGGTAAAGGTCCTTAATCCATAATATATCTAATGGATGTATAACCTGCTGACTCTGGGGCTCACCACATTTTGTGTACCAATTATAGTACATCCAGTCTGATAACTCCTGGGTTGTGCTATTTTCTTCACTTGCTCAGACCGGATGTTCAACTTACTAAAGATACATCTGCAAAAAATATTTCTGGAAATCCTCAAGTTAGACTGTAAACGTGTTCATGAAATCTTGGTGTTGCTATTCCTATTCTGTTGATGCATATCATGAGAAAAATCAGATATACATGCTGGCTTATTTTAATTACTTGTATTTCTGTCATGGGAAAAGAGAAATACAGAGGTGAAATCAAAGGGGTTAAATACAAATCCTATATCATGATTATGGTAGGAAATATCAATACGAATTTCACAAAAATATGTATTTTCTAACTCTGTCCTCTGAAAAGGCTGAGAAACAATAATAATCACAGTAGCAATCAATATCCTCAGCGCTCAGACTGTGGTCTTAAAACACAACTTGAAGGAAGGAATCATATCTTAAGGAAATGAGTGATTACAGGTCTGGAGCAGGAACTTTGCAAGGTAAGCCTGGAACACCTGTCATCTCAGACAGCAAGGAAGCAATCCGAGACTAATAGGGATGTTTCAGAAGGACTCAGGAGCCAACCTGGTAGGCTCTCATTGGAGAGTATGAACATCAATATCTGAGCTGGATTGAAATATATCAAATATATTCATGAGCAAACTCGTTGGTCCCCATTAGATGGTATGCTATGCTATGCTATGTCACTTCAGTCGAGTCCGACTCTGGGTGACCCCATCGACGGCAGCCCACCAGGCTCCCCCATCCCTGGGATTCTCCAGGCAAGAACACTGGAGTGGGTCCATTACATGATACCATTCCCACGGACAGAGGAGCCTGGTGGGCTACAGTCCATGGAGTCGCAAACAGTCTGACACGACTGAAGCAACTTAGCATCCACGTTGATCCGCTTTACTGTAGAGCAGAACTAACAAAATGTCGTAAAGCAGCTATACTCCAAGAAAAATTAACTTAAAAAAACACTTTAAATTTTTACTCCCATTAGATATAGCTGCTTTACAACATTGCGTTAGTTCTGCTCTACGGTAAAGTGAATCAACTTGGATGCTAAGTTGTTTTAAGTTGCTTCAGTCGTGTCAGACTGTTTGCGACTCCATGGACTGTAGCCCACCAGGCTCCTCTGTCCATGGGAATTCTCCAAGCAAGAACACTGGAGTCGGTTGCCACGCCCTCTACCAGAGGGTCTTCCCAACCTATTGGGAAATGTCTCTTATTTCTCCTGCACCGTCAGGTGGGTTCTTTACCACTAGTGCCACCTGGGAAGCCATATGTGTGTGTGTGTGTTCCTTCTTTTTTGGATTTCCTTCCCATTTAGATCACCACAGAGCACTGAATACAGTTCCTTGAGGTATACAGTAGGTTCTCATTAGTGATCTACTTTATACATAGTATCAATAGTATATACAGACAATCCCGGTCTCTCAATTCATGCCACCCCCTCCCCTTTCCCGCCGTGGTGTCCATACGTTTGTTCTCTATGTCTGTCTCTGCTTCTGGTTTGCTAACAAGATCATCTATACCATTTTTCTAGATTCCACATATATGTGTTAACATACAATATTTATTTTTCTCTTTCTGACTTCACTCTGTATGACAGTCTCTAGGTTCATCCATATCTCTACAAATGACCCAGTTTTGTTCCTTTTATGGCTGAGTAATATTCCATTGTGTATATATATATATATATATATATATACACACACTACATTTTCTTTATCCATTCCTCTATTGATGGACATTTAGGTTGCTTCCATATCTAAAGCTTTTAAAATCAGTAAATAAAGAGAAAAAGTCAAGCATTATACCATCTCTTTTTATACAAACTGCATCTTAGAGTAACCAAACAGTTGATGAAGTAAAGTAGTATTCATAGAAATATTCCAATTAGCCAATGGACAAGTACTTATCACTGCTCTTCTCACAACAGCCCTCCCTGACTGTTTCTGGGTCCCAAGAACAACTGTCTCCCCTTTACTTTTTGGCCTAGAACTTGTATTAGTTTTGTGGCAAAGTTCTATTATTCCTTGTAGTTTTCCTCCATCATACCCACACTTTTGAGTATTGTGCCTTTATTAAAGTCTCCTAGAATTATCCCAATTTGTGTATACTACCTGCTTCCTGCTTGGACTTTGACTGATACAGTAATTTGTTTTGTAAATGACCCAAGAAATCCAGACCCTTAAAATAGGATTCTGGGAGTGGTTTCTCAAAAGTTTGAGTGAAGAAACAAACACTTTTCCAGGGAGAAATGGGATATGGGTAATCAATATGATGTGTTGTCTTGATTATTTTGAAGTTATTACAGGTAATGACAGAGGATGAAGAGCAAGGGAAGACGGAGCTGTAGGACAGCAAATGGCTGTGACGTGTAGTTGCTATAGCAACAGTAGTGATTATAAAGACTGTGGAGTCACTTGGCTACTTCTGGCCCTCGAGAGCATATATAGAGAAAAAGAGGAGTTAAAAGCTTTGAAAACTCAATAAAGGATATATATGGATAAACAGGAATCCCTCTCCCACCCTGCAGCATCTTTAGAGCAGTCTTTATTGCATACATGACAGATAAGGTTGAGGAGCAAGCCCAGAGGACAATTGTAATAAGGCAACTTTTGGGTGAGAAACAAGACTTAGAAACAAAGACTATGGACATATTATCATCATGGCTGGGTTTGGGAACTTTAACTCTTATGATTATCCTGAAACTCACAAACTAATGCCAATTCTCATTTTTTTTCAGCCCATAATGAGAGTTAGATTCCAACATTACATGGAGGGAGGGGTCAAATGCCATTCAAAAAAGATACACTGAAAAAGGTCACAAAAACTTTCTGTTGCAACCACTCAGCACCACTGTGTGTGTAAGTGAAGTCACTTCAGTTGTGTCCGACTCTTTGTGACCCTATGGACTGTAGCCTGCCAGGCTCCTCTGTCCATGGAATTTCCCAGGCAAGAATACTGGAATGGGTTGCCATTTCCTTCTCCAGAGGATCTTTCCAACCCAGGGACTGAACCCACGTCTCTTGCATCTCTTGCATTGGCAGGCGGGTTCTTTACCACTAGCACCACAGATATAGTTCAAAAGTGGCCATAAGCAATATGTAAGTAAGTGTGGTTATGTTCGAACAAAACTTTAATGACTGGTGAAATTTGAATTTCATATATCATTTTATGTGTCATGATATGTTATTTTGATTTTTTTCCAATCTTTAAAAAATGTAAAAACCATTCTTAGCTTACAAAGAATGAAAGCTACAAAACAGCCTGGATTTGGCCCATGGGCTGTGGATTGCCAGCCCCTGGTGTACATGTAGCCAGACCGAAGTTAAGCACAAAAGACCCAGAAGAGTGCCAGGACAGAAGGAGAGGCTCAGGCTCCCATGGTGCCTGCTGCTACTGCTTTTCTTTCTTTCCTCCAGTTCTTTCTATGATGAGTGAACAGAAGAGAAAAAAATGCGGGCTCAGACTTTATGGCCTGCTTGCATTGTGGCCATATGTATCCTTAGTTTCGTCACTTCTCTTTCTACCCATTGCTAGTAGGATTCCCCCTTGGTGTGGATGGATATAATAGCAGTCTAGTTTTGGCTCATACTGAAACACTGAGCCATCCCATCAATAAGCCAGCTGTGAGTTCTTCCTCCTTCACTGGCTGTTCCAAGGAACTCCCCTGAAGCCTTGGGAATAAGCTGAGAGCAGGGTGTGTGTTCAAAAGCATCAATTCTTCGGCTCTCAGCTTTTTTTACAATCCAACTCTCACATCCATACATGACCACTGGAAAAACCATAGCCTTGACTAGACGGACCTGCTGGATGGCATCACTGACTCGATGGACATGAGTTTGAGTGAACTCTGGGAATTGGTGATGGACAGGGGGGCCTGGCATGCTGCGATTCATGGGGTCGCAGAGAGTCGGACACGACTGAGCGACTGAACTGAACTGAACTGAACTGAAGGTGTGTGTGGAATGGTCCTGGGTTACATAAAGGTCGGGCCATATTTGTGCAGCTTATTTGTGACCTCTGGACCTGTCTCGGCTGGATACAAGATGCATTCTTTTCCATTGTGTGGCAGATCGCTAGTAGGCCTGCTCCGTCTTATGACTTAGTAAATCTGGCAGCACCTAGTTCATAATGTGACATCTAGTCACAGCACCCCTTGGTGACCTGGGGTCACCGCTTGGTTTGTGCCAGGATCCAGGGACAGGTCAGGAGTTGTTATTGGAATGGTATATAGTTCTTGCTATGAGAACAAGGTCTTGATTTAGAACCCTAGAGGGTTGTGCAGCAACTTCCTATTATGTTTTGAGAAATACCCTTCATGGTTTCTTTAGCTATTGTATGTGCCCTAGTAGCATGAGGTCTGCCTTGTCACATGGTGTATGCAACAGAATTACATGGATTGTGCTTGTACTGCAATCTCACCAATGTGTCTCTCTCAAAACTGGTAGCCCTTTGCATCACATGACACATGAAGTGGAACCGTATGCCTCTGTGTAGATGCTGCCTCCCAAACGTGAGGAAGTCTCCCAAGTGCAAGGCTTCACAGTGTTGGAAGGTGCTGAGTGCATTAACTTGCCCTTTACCTTGGAGGCAATACCCTGGTATCCAAACTATTGGATGCCTGTAAAGCTCATTTATGCGGTGACCCATACATTTTTGGAGTGACTACATCTTATTGCGTGTATTAGTCAGGGTTCTTTAGAGAAATGGGCTTCCCAAGTGGTGCTAGTGGTAAAGAACCTGCCTGTCAGAGCAGGAGACATAAGAGACATGGGTTCGATCCCTGGGTCAGGAAGATCCCCTGGTGGAGAGTGCAGAAACCCACTCCAGTAATCTTGCTTGGAAAATCCAGTGGACAGAGGAGCCTGGTGGGCTACAGTCCACAGGGTGGCAAAGAATCAGACACGACTGAAGCAACTTAGCACCAAGCACACTCCAGAGTAACAGAAGCAACGTACTTGTTTTATCCATCCATCTATCTATCTATCCTTCAATCTATCTCTATTTTATAGAAATTTGCTCAAATGGTTATGGAGGCTGAAAAGTCCACAGTCTGCC
Source organism: Bos javanicus (assembly GCF_032452875.1). Classification (NCBI taxonomy): domain Eukaryota; kingdom Metazoa; phylum Chordata; class Mammalia; order Artiodactyla; family Bovidae; genus Bos; species Bos javanicus. The sequence goes on along the minus strand of NC_083891.1, from coordinate 24,704,325 downwards.
ATCCATAAACTAGAGAATGAGGAAAGCCAGTGGTGTAATGTAGTCTGAGGCTGAAAGCCTGTAAACCAGGAGCTCTGATGTCCTTTCCTAGGTCAGAGATGCAGGCCTCAGCTCAAGCACATAGTGAATTTGCCCTTCCTCTGCCTTTTTATTCTATTCAAGTAAATGAATGATGCCCAACAACACTGGAGATAGCCATCAACTTAAATACTGATATCTTACAGAAACACCCCCACAGACACACTCAGAAACAATGTTTACCAGCTTTCTGGTCACCTGTTAACCCATTCAACTCGATATGGAACATTAACTACCACTCCAGGCCATTCTAGCTTCTTGCTCATTAGATTTGTTGAACATGATATTAATAATATAGTGTGCCTTGCACCAGTCAGACTGGCCATCTTCAAAAAATCTACGAACAATAAATTCTGGGCAGAGTACGGGGAAAAGGGAACCCTCCTACCCACTGTTGGTAGAAATGTAAAATGGTGCAACCCTTTTGGAGAACAGTATGGAGCTTCCTTAAAAAACTAAAATAGAGTTACCATATGACCCAGCAATCCCACTTCTGGGAATATATCTGGAGAAAACTCTAATTTAAAAAAGTACATGCCTCCAATGTGCATAGCAGCACTACTTACAAGAGCCAAGATTTGGAAACAGCTTAAACAGATGAATGGATAAAGACATCCTAGACAGATGAATGGATAAAGAAGATGTGGTATATACAATGAAATGTTACTCAGTTATAAAAAAGAATGAAATAATACCATTTGCAGTGATATGGATGAAACTAGAGATTAAATAAATCAGACAAAGACAAATATATGATATCACTTATATGTGGAATCTAAAAAAATGATACAAATGAACTTATTTACAAAACAGAAATAGACTCATAGACATAGAAACAAAATTTATGGTTACCAAAGGGGAAGGGGAGGAGGAATATATTAGGAGTTTGGAATTAACAGACATACACTACTATCTTATAAAATAGATAAATTATAATGACCTACTGTATAGTGCAGAGAACTATATTCAGCATCTTATAATAATGTATAATGGAAAAGAACCTGGAAGAGAAATTATTATATATATATACATACATATACATACATACATATATTATTATATATATATTATATATATATATATATATATGTACCCTGAATATTCATTGGAAGGACTGATGCTGAAGCTGAAGCTCTAATACTTTGGCCACCTGATGTGAAGAGCCAACTCATTGGAAAAGACCCTGATGCTGGGAAAGATTGAAGGCAGGAGAAGGGGGTGACAGAGGATGAGACGGTTGGATGGCATCACCGACTTGATGGACAGGAGTTTGAGCAAACTCTGGGAGTGGGTGATGGACAGGGAAGCCTGGTGTGCTGCAGTCCATGGGGTTGCAAAGAGTCGGACACAACTTAGTGACTGAACAACAACAGCAACCTATTCTCTCTCTCTCTCTCTCTCTCTCTCTATATATATATATATATATCTGAATTATTTTACTGTACACCTGAAACTAATACAACATTGTCAATCAACTATATTTTAATCAAAAAAATAGTATAGTGGACTGATGTGACTTTCTCTGAGATGTTCAGATTGTCTGGGTCCACTTGGATCATATCATGATAAAGGACAGGGGAGCTGCTGGACAAGACCATGAATATAAGCTATTGTCCATCCCAGTCCAGTGTGAACTGTTTTGGATTGTCCTTTCTTAGGAACAGTAAAAGGAATACATTCCTTAATATTTTCAGTATCAGGAGCTGAGATTGGAGTTTCTCCTTGTTGAGGTGTGTGTTAGTGCACTATTATCTGCCATGATCTATACATTTTTGTCCAAGCACCAAACTGGTAAAATAAATGGGAATATAATAGTTGGACTAAACTCTCCATTTCTATTTAAGATGTGTCATGATTTTTAGGTTATTCTTTTAGCAGAGGTGCCGGGATAAATTGGAAGCAGAGACTGTTTCCTAACCTGTTTAGTCTCCTGATGTTGCAGAAGTAATGTTCTTTTCCCTCCTCCTTCAGCCTAGAGCTGGTAACGACTACACTGTCAGTAGCCCCTGGGTCCTGAGCTACCCGCTCTATTTTGCCAGACCCTGCCCATGACTGTGTTAATCGTCTTTTTGTTGAACCTGCCTTGAATTATCATGATTAGTGTGCACATTCTGTTTCATATTGCAAATGTAATTTATCAAATCCAGGGCTTCTCTGGTGGTCCAGTGGTTAGGACTCTGTCTCTTTTAAAAAATTATTCTGAGCCTGATTTTCTCAAGTCTAAAAACTTTGGAGTTATTCCTTCATAGCAATCAGTTAATAGCAATATTCCAAGTTGATATCATTTACGACTATTGTGTATCACTTACTAAGATGCTTCCCAGCTCACTCCCTTTAATCAAGCTGCATGGTACTCCAGGTGATATTTCTGAAAGGTAAATTGTGGCAAATCCCTTCTCTCTCCAAAATCCCTAATGACTCTCTGTCACCTACATAATAACATTCCATTCCTTGATATGTTACCTAAGAACCACTCTCCAGCCTAGTCTTTTTTAAAAAATTATTTTCCATTATGGTTTATTGCAGGATATTGAATATATTTCCCTGTGCTATACAGTAGTACCTTGCTGTTTATCCATCCTATACATAGTAACTTGCATCTGTTCTGCCTATTCTGACACCACTGTGCCCTATACACTTGACCTTCCAGCCACACTGACAGTACAGTTCCCTTCTTGTGCTGCTGCTCAGTCCAGTCAGTCCCATATAATTCTGTGCAACACCACAGAGTTTGCCAGGCTCCTCTGTCCATGGGATTCTCCAGCAAGAATACAGGAGTCGGTTGCCATTTCCTCCTCCAGGGGACCTTCCCAACTCAGGGACTGCACCCTTGTCCCTTGCATTGCAGGTGGGTTTTTAACTTGCTGAGCTACTGGGGAAGCCTCCTAGGAGATTCTTAACCACAAATAGCTGACTCTTTCTGTGCTTTGGTGGAGGTGGTTGGTGGTTTAGTTGCTAAGTCATGTCTGACTCTCGAGACCCTATGGACTATAGCCTGCCAGGCTCCTCTGTCCATGGGATTTTCCAGGCAAGAATACTGGAGTGGGTTACCATTGCCTTCTCCAGGGGATCTTCTGGACTCAGGGATTGAGCCTGGGTCTCCTGCACCGCAGGCAGACTGCAGGCTGTCTGTGCTTTGTGAACTACTTTTTCTCTTTCAAGACCCAGTGTCACCTCCTCCCCAGACTTCCTTCTCTACCCCTAGCACACAGCTCTTGGTTCTCACATCATTATATAGAAATTCTGTTTTAAAATTCACACATCATTTTGAGATTGTTTATTTGACTTTTCTCAATAGACATCATAGTCTTCAAGGGATAGAAATTCCCCTTTTGTCTAAAACATAATAGGGATTTTATAATTGTTGGTTTAAATCTTTTAATATTAAAAAAAAGTGCTATGAGCTCTTCAATGTCTATGGTCAATTTCTTTGTTGGGTTTTCAGGGCAGCTGGTCTTTCTCTAAATTATCTTCGTTTTGAAGTAAAATCTACCCTTCTCCCCATGGATACAGTCATTTCCTCTGAGTTTTAATTCTTACTTCTTTTCTCTATAGAAAATCTCCCTCATGAGACGGACAAATCTTCCTCTGAATTTCCAAATTGTCGTTATACCCTTCAGACCTGTTGTAACTTAATTATTCTTCAGATTCAAGCCAAACCCTCAAGAAATCTCCAAGTAAATAAATTACCCAGGTTGGCATTTCCAGTCATACACTTATTTGAATATGTAACAAGTTAATTAAAAATTAATTTTATTCAATTGCAGAGTCTATACAAGCTAAACAAAATAGAATTTTGCATACCATCACTTATGTGCTATGAATTAAGCTAATTGGCTGTTTTTTAAAACCTGATAGAAATTTATAATTTTGACTTAGGCTAAAAAAACTAGGCAGTCAGTTTAGTTTGGTAATCTCTTAAGTTATATTTTCAGAAACATCCATAAATTGGTTTAATTTTTAGTTCATGTTTTAGTAGCAATGGAGCTGGAATTAAAGGTTAAATGCTGCTCTGTGGCCTTAGACTCTGAACAGAAATTTCAAAAATTTTAAGATGTGTGTTTGGATGCAAAGAGAATTCATGTGTTTTTTCTATCTCTGTTTTACACAAAAGATGAAAACAGGACAAAAGAAAAAAAAGGCACTGTGCCTAAGAGCTCTTTTTAATAATTATTTTTCAATTTTCTCTTTGAACAAGCTTCTGAGTATCTCACTTGTATTTCTGTGGACAAGATTGAAAAAAAAAGAAGCAAAACAGATGATTCATTCCATGTCCATGTGACAGTTTGTAGGTTTTGCCGTAAGATTAATTTGGCTTTTAGTTCTAAATACCTAACACAAGGGCAAATCTAAATAAGGAAATACACTGACATTCGCATCTTTTCTCTCATTTCCATGTGATTTGGAAAAAATGAAGGCGAGTGAATTACTTGCTGGAATTCAGGGGGAAAAATTGTCATTTTAACTTAGTGCAATCATTCAACAGAAATTCTGTATTGAGAGAACATTTCCTACTCTGCCACTTTATTTCAAGTAATATTTAATTGCTTTCTGAACCTCTTCCAAGTTCAATTAGTGTTAATTTAGTGTGTAGCTAAATACATTACCCTAAAATAATTAGGAATACAGTGTCCTCCATAACATACGCGACTGGTATTAGCAGGCTTGGTTTGGAAGCCTTAAACAGGGGAAGAGACACCAGAACCTGTTTTCTTAACTTGATGTGTTCTCAACCCCACAGCAGATTCCTTCTGTCATGTTACGAAGAATACGGCCTAAACGCCTTGGCATGGTTGTATAAAGGCCTCCGTGATCTGACCTCTGCTTCATCTCTGACTTCGTGTCTCAACTCTTCGGTTCCATTCATGTGACATGTTTGTTTTCGTTTTTGCACCTCTGGGTTTTGTTGTGATAGCTTCTTAAGTGCCCTCTTAGCTGAGTCACACCCGCTCACATTTCTCGGTTCATATTGAGTGTCAGCGTGCTAGGCCGTCTCCGTCTGCCCCTCTAGCTCTACTGCTCACCCTTGCCCTCCCAGTTCTGTGCCCCATGGACGGATGTTGGAGTCTTCATCACCCTGCTTTCCTGAGCACCGGCTTGCGGTTGAGGTTGGTCAGTGGGAGGCACCAGCAAAGACTGGAGGACAGGAGGAGAGAAAAGTCTCGGTATTTCCCCCTCCACTTCCCCATTCTTTCATCCTGCTGGACTACGGTTTGGCAGTGGCTTTGTTCCTCCAAACAACATCATAGCTCCCATGGCTACAGCTCTCACCTGGTACAGGAAACAAACTCACCCCTTCCTATCTATGAGTGTTAACTTCTTCCCACTCTTGCTCATCCTCGAGGGCTTCTTTATCCCTTTCAGTTCCTTTAACACTATGTGCAGCTCTGTAAATCGTCCTTCCAGTAAACTCTTGTTGTTTATGCTTTTGAGTGTGTCATCTCTGTTGCTGGGACACTGACTAATAGTCTCTTTATGACATTGCCTCTTGTGGTAGAACTGAAATTTTGCACTCTCAGTGAACCTATTACAGACTTATACAACCTGGCATACTTGACTGCACCATTTACTTAAACGTTTATTTCCTTCTAGAGTCAAAGGATACCTTCTCAGTATCACTGGGGTGGAGCACAATAGCTGGCACATTTTTAGTCCCCTTGAATATTTTTTGACTATAGTTATGAGTGGTTGATATTATTAGTAGTAATATGTTTTATGAACATACATTGTGTCATTTAATCATCGCACTAATTCTACAAGGTGGGATTGACATCTTCCTTTTACAGATGAGTAGACTAAAACCTAGAGAGCATAAATAATTGGTCCAAGTCACAGTAAATGAAAGAGTAAACCTAGATCTGTTTTTATTCCAAAGCCTGTTCTTTTAATCACTATGCTTTAATGCCTGAAGACCACAAGGTTTAGCCAACATATTAGACATATTTTTGAATGGTTTCCTCATGCCTCATGTTTTTTAAGGTGCCCCAGCCTCCATCTTGACCCTTGCACAGAGACAGACATCTGAGTGTCTGCTACATACACACGATTGTTCAGACAACAGTAAAGTGTTAAATTTGTGGTATCATAGATGAATTTTTAAAGATTCAATAGAAGAAGTGCATATGTAAGTACAATTTACATATTTGACTTCTAGTTCGTCAAACTAATCATTTAATTTTTACTTGGTAACGTGTAATTCCTTTGACATAGTGGGTGGGGTGAATTGGGATCCATTAAGGACTAAGAGGGATCAAGGGAACAGTCAGAAGTCAGCTGGAACAGATTTCAATCATGGAATAACAGTAGAAAGAGCTTCTCTGGTGGCTCAGCAGTAAAAAAATCCACCTGCCAATGCAGGAGATGTGGGTTTCATTCCTGGGTTGGGAAGATCCCCTGGAGAAGGAAATGGCAACCCAGTCCAGTATTCTTGCCTGGAAAATCCTATGGACAGAGGAGCCTGATGGGCTACAGTCCATGGGGTCACAAAAGAATCAGACCCAACCTAAAGCCTAGAAAGCAACAACAGTAGAAAGCTTCACACCTTAGACTCATGCCAGGATCTACCAAGACATCAATACACTTAAAAATATTGCTCCTTAACCATGGTTTTTAGGGTTCAGACTGTATATTAATCTCTTTTGTTACTATTTAAATGAAAATTCTTAAGCCTTCTTAAGTATGGACCATACTTCTGAAGTCTGTATCTGGTTTATGTCCTATAATATTTGCAGTCCCTACCAAATGAATCATCCCAATGTTTAAAATGGCAAGAATAGAAGTGTCATGGATACCTTATTAGGGGATCATTTTTGGTGTAGAATTTTAAGAAGAAAAATTATACATGTTTCTTGACTCTGGAGACTTTTTTGAACATTCTGTTTATGACAAAGAATGCCTTCATTTAAGATTGAATAGAATTATTATGATATAATCATTCTAAATACATCTATTTGTTCTTCAAAATGAGGCAATTAGACAAGTCCATTCATTTATTTAATATACATTTGCTGAGCATATACTATACGCTAGCTGTTCCTAAGGCTTGGAAATCAGCAGTGAACAAATAAATATCCCAGCCCTTGTGGATCTTGTGCATTTTCATGGAAATGTGTTTTGTGCATATGGACAACTGAAGGAAAGCGTTTTCAGAATCATAGCCCACCCTCAACTTTATTCTCTGTCTTCAAAGAATTTGAAAGAACATAGAAGAAATCCATACACAATAAATATTTATAGCTAATGCAAAGAAACATACAAATTGTCAGGTACTTTACATATGTTAATTAATCTCAAAACCTCTATGATACTATTTTCATTTCCATATTATAGATGAGGAAACTGAGGCAATGAGAGCTAGCAGAGTGGGAACTTGAACCCAGTTTGGTTTTTCTCACTGTCTTTGTTCTAACCTGCTGTTAGGTTCTGTTTGGTTATAATTAGGCTTCAGTCAAAGGCCCAGAAAAGTCTTGATATGGGTATAGATCTATAAACTCATTCAATAAAATATCACATTCATTTCAGGAATCCTCCAAGTATTTCTAGGCAGGAGTAACTCACTGACTCTTAGAAATATGCTTCTGAATAGCATTCTATTTTGTCCTGTTTTTTTTCTGGAAAACTCTGTAGAGAATACTATTCCTCCTTCATATGACAAAACCCTTCAACTGCTGGCAAACAGTCATCTTGCTCTCTCATTACCCCAATGCTTTCTGCTTTTTTTAGGCTAACCAACTTCTTCCACAATAATCTGGAAGTAAAAAGTAAAGTGCAGTTTCCTTGGTGGCTTAGTGATGAAGAATCCATCTGCCAATGCAGAAACTGTGGGTTTGATCCTTGAACTGGGAAGATCCCTTGGAGAAGGATATGGCAACCCATTCCAATATTCTTGCCTGGAAAATCTCATGGACAGAAGAACCTGGCAGGCTACGGTCCATAGGATTGCAAAAAGAATTGGACACAACTTAGATACTAAACAACAAAAAGTAAAATAAATTGGATGGTGAAACTTTAGGTCATTCCTTTCAAAGTCATTTCTAGCACTGCATGAAAAAAAGGAAAAAAGCAATCCACAACCACAACAATAAATGAGGTATGCGATTTAATTCTGGTATTACAAGGAGGCTTAATGAAGCAGAGAAGTGGCTTTCCGGAGAAGAAGAGATTAAAGTCTGGAAAAGAAGTATACCTGTCTGGGGATTAAAAAGCAAAAAATTTTAGAAGGTCAAGGAACCCAGAAGGGAATCCCATAAAGGTAAGTTTTGGACTCCTAAAGTCACTTAAGGTGAGAAAATTTGGCTGAGAATGCAATTATTCAAATACAATTATTTCCATTGAAAAAATAATTTTTATCCTGAGGAACCAAGGGCCAATTATCAGGGAATTATAACAGAACTATGTCTGGTTTGCATTTTGGATTCTCTTGGGAGTAGTTACTTTTAATAAAATAATAGGTGTGAAAACATTAAAAAGTTAAAAATAACTATATAGCACTTTTATTTTTGTTCTATGTAAAATTTCAATTTAGATGGAATAAAATTATCTTTTGCAGCACATAACAGGACTAATAAAATGTTAAAGGCATTTGTTTTAAGCCCAAGTTAATAAAAGTTTGAAAGTTACTTGGATAAATCTGAAATTATGGGTTAAAATGGGGCATATGTGCATGTACTATTATTTTTTAAATATTAAAAATAAGGTTTTATTTTATTTATTTTATTTTATTTTTTAGCACAAGAAACTCCAAGGAAAAGATGAGACACTCTAATACTCTTCTTGTTCCTCTAAACCACATCTTGAAAAGTATGTTGTGTCTGAAATGAATGATGGCTCCATATGGTGAAGTTTCAATCTTTGATTAAATATATATCAATGATTCAGTTCAGTTCAGTTGCTCAGTCATGTGTGACTCTTTGTGACCCCATGAACTGCAGCACACCAACCTTCCCTGTCCATCACCAACTCCTGGAGCTCACTCAAACTCATGTCCATCGAGTCAGTGATGCCATTCAACCATCTCATCCTCTGTCGTCCCCTTCTCCGCCTGCCTTCAATCTTTCTCAGCATCAGGGTCTTTTCCAGTGAGTCAGTTCTTCACATCAGGTGGTTTTAGCATCAGTCCTTCCAATGATTATTCAGGACTAATTTCCTTTAGGATTGACTGGTCTGATCTCCTTGCAGTCTAAGGGACTCTCAAGAGTCTTCTCCAACACCACAGTTCAAAAGCATCAATTCTTCAGCGCTCAGCTTTCTTCATGGTCCAACTCTCACATCCACACATGACTACTGGAAAAACCATAGCTTTGACTATATTAACAATGATTTAAATGTATTAAATAATCATCATACCGGATCATTTGTTCATTAGTCTAGAGATGAATAGGAGTGAAACAATTAGACCCGGTTTGGTTGGCTACCATATGTGTTTCTGAAATAAGAATTAGCAAAAATTAGCTCACAGGGGATGGATAAACAGGCTGTCAGTGAAGTACTGAGGTGTCTGTGGTTCACGGATTTGTCTTTTATTTTACACATTTACACTTGGCTGTGCTGGGTCTTCGTTGCTGCATGCGGGCTTTCTCCAGTTGTGGCAGGTACAGCCTCCTCACGGCAGTGGCTTCTTTTCTTGTGGAGCCTGGGCTTTAGAGTGTGGACTCAGTAGTTGTGGTGCGAGGGCTGAGTTGCTCCGCCACATGTGGGATCTTCCCAGATCAGGGATGGAAACTGTGACCCCTGCAGTGGCAGAGTCTTAACTACTGGACCACCAAGGGAGTCCATTTTATGGATTTTGTGAGCACATTAATGCGCTATATTTCTAGCTAACAATAGCTAAGCATAAAATAACAGTCTTGAAAGCTGCAAGCCATTGGGGAACCCAGTTTTGCTATTTCACATTAACTTTTTCTCTTGTTCATTTGGTTCTGTGCTGCCTTGGAAGTGCTATTGGGAGTGATCTGCTCTGATCTTTGTGCAATTTACCCTTGTCTCTACAGCTTACAGCAGCCTCAGCCCTTCCTTGTACCCACGTCCATCAGCTACTATCACTTTTTCTTAAGGTAATGTCCGGTAGCATTATTTTGTTTATTAAAAATTTAGTATGTCTTTTCAACTGTGTGATGTTTTTAAAAGATTGTTATTGATCCCATTAGTTCTCTACCAAGTTCTGTGCTTTTTTTGCCCCTAATCCTATCTTTTTTCATATATACCTTCTCATATTTAGTGCACAGTCTTAGTGGATGTGAGGTTTTTCAGGAAATTCTTGTTTATTCTATTATTATAATATGTCCATGAATCTACATCCCTTTTCAGACTATGTATTTCCTGTGTGTGTGCAAAGTCGCTTCAGTAGTGTCTGACTCTTTGCAACCCTATGGACTGTAGTCCATCAGGCCCCTTTGTCCGTGGGATTCTCCAGCCAAGGACACTGGAGTGGATTGCCATGCTCTCCTCCAAGGCATCTTCCTGACCCAGGAATTGAACCAGTGTTTCTTCCATCTCCTGCACTGGCAAGTGGCTTCTTCCTTACCACTAGTGCCACATGGGAAGCCCCATGTATTCCTTATTTATACAGACTATTCTCCTGAGAATTTCAAGTTCACAGTAACAAATAATCAACTGTTAGATACTAAATCTTCAGAAAGACAAATCTGGCTATAGAAATAGTTTCAGACAAATATAAACCATATTACCAGAGTGCAAATATATCACTGATATGGAGAGATTCACTATTTTGAGATCTGTATCTGTGATACGAATACTATTTGGCTGATAAATGTATTGAAGATACAGCTAAATAATGACTTCAGATTTGTATAACTCTATAACCTAAATCAGAAAGAGCATGTTTATTTGTTTCAAACTAATCCTTATGGCAGAAAGTGAAGAGGAACTAAAAAGCCTCTTGATGAAAGTGAAAGTGGAGAGTGAAAAAGTTGGCTTAAAGCTCAACATTCAGAAAACGAAGATCATGGCATCCGGTCCCATCACTTCATGGGAAATAGATGGGGAAACAGTGGAAACAGTGTCAGACTTTATTTTTTGGGCTCCAAAATTGCTGCAGAAGGTGACTGCAGCCATGAAATTAAAAGACACTTACTTCTTGGAAGGAAAGTTATGACCAACCTAGATAGCATATTGAAAAGCAGAGACATTACTTTGCCAACAAAGGTCTGTCTAGTCAAGGCTATGGTTTTTCCTGTGGTCATGTATGGATGTGAGAGTTGGACTGTGAAGAAGGCTGAGCGCCAAAGAATTGATGCTTTTAAACTGTGGTGTTGGAGAAGACTCTTGAGAGTCCCTTGGACTGCAAGGAGATCCAACCAGTCCATCCTAAAGGAGATCAGTCCTGGGTGTTCATTGGAAGGACTGATGCTAAAGCTGAAACTCCAATACTTTGGCCACCTCATGCAAAGAGTTGACTCATTGGAAAAGACCCTGATGCTGGGTGAGATTGGGGGAGGAGAAGGGGACGACAGAGAATGAGATGGCTGGATGGCATCACTGACTCAATGCACATGAGTTTGGGTAAACTCCAGGAGTTGGTGATGGACAGGGAGGCCTGGTGTGCTGTGATTCATGGGGTCGCAAAGAGTCAGACACGACTGAGTGATTGAACTGAATTGAAGTGAATCACGCCTTTGTACCAGCAGAAACTTTTAGGATACACACAGGTGCCCACTTATTAAAGCATTAAATGATGGCATTGTATTTACTAAGACAACTGAATTAATAGTTCTTGACTAACATTTACTTTTTAATGGGCAAACTCTGATTAGTGTTTTCAAGGAATAGCCATAGTAATTTAATAAAAATGTGTAAAATATATCTAAGTAGCAAGCTTAGATGAATTAACTCATTTTAAGTTCTTAACAAAAAACAATATAAACTTTTGCTGCTGCTAAGTCGCTTCAGTCGTGTCCGACTCTGTGCGACCCCATAGACGGCAGCCCATCAGTTCCCCAGTCCCTGGGATTCTCCAGGCAAGAACACTGGAGCAGGTTGCCATTTCCTTCTCCAATGCATGAAAGTGAAAAGTGAAAGTGAAGTCGCTCAGTCATGTCCGACTCTTAGCGACCCCATGGACTGCAGCCTACCAGGCTCCTCCATTCATGGGATTTTTCCAGGCAAGAGTACTGGAGTGGGGTGCCATTTTAGGCTTTATAATACCATGAAAGAATACATTAATGAAATGTAATTAACTATTTCACAATTAACTTCTGTAAACCTGTTTCCTCATCTGTTAAATGAGATAATGATAATAACTACCTAAGCCACTGTTGGGAGAATTAAATGAGAGAGTACTATGCATGTAGGGTACTTAACACAGTGGCTGGTCCACAATAACTAGTCTTCATTAAGTATTGGTAATTCTTCTAATTGGCAATTAAAAATTCCACTGTTTAGAGCAAAGGTGTATCATCTGGCCCCAACATTTTAATCTTTTGAGTCATATACCATTCAGGTTTTTTTGCTACGATAAGTCACTCTTTTAAGTTTTCTCCCTGAGAATGATGACTGTTGTATTAAGCAAAATCAACAACGGTGCACCAACCCTTTGGATTTTAAATACTTATTTGTATTATTCATTTATTTGGCTGCACTGGGTCTTCATTGCTGCATGCGGGCTATTTGCCGTTTAGGAGGCTACTCTCTAGTTGTGTGTGGGCTCCTCACTGCAGTGGCCTCTCTTGTTGTAGAGCATGGACTCTAGGGCATGTGGGCTTCATAGCTGCACGTAAGATTAGCTGTGCTGTGGCATGTGGGATCTTCCCGGACCAGGGATTGAACTGGCATCTCCTGCGTTGCAAGGCAGATTCTTAACCACTGGACCACCAGGGAAGCCCCCAAGAACACTTTTCTGATGAGACCACGGGCCAAGTGTGAAGATGGATACAAAGCTATGTAAGATGTTAGCTGTCAACCAAAAGTTTACAATCTATTCTGATAAAGAAGACAGCAAAGTAACGGTTTAGTTTCCTGATATTTTTGGGGCTCCAAAATCACTGCAGATGGTAACTGCAGCCATGAAATTAAAAGACGCTTACTCCTTGGAAGGAAAGTTATGACCAACCTAGATGGCATATTCAAAAGCAGAGACAGTACTTTGCCAACAAAGGTTCGTCTAGTCCAGGCTATGGTTTTTCCTGTGGTCATGTATGGATGTGAGAGTTGGACTGTGAAGAAGGCTGAGGGCCGAAGAATTGATGCCTTTGAACTGTGGTGTTGGAGAAGACTCTTGAGAGTCCCTTGGACTGCAAGGAGATCCAACCAGTCCATTCTGAAGGAGATCAGCCCTGGGATTTCTTTGGAAGGAATGATGCTAAAGCTGAAACTCCAGTACTTTGGCCACCTCAGTTCAGTTCAGTTCAGTCACTCAGTCATGTCTGACTCTTCGTGACCCCATGAATCGCAGCACACCAGGCCTCCCTCCCTGTCCATCACCAACTCCCGGAGTTCACCCAGACTCACATCCATCGAGTCAGTGATGCCATCCAACCATCTCATCCTCTGTCGTCCCCTTCTCCTCCTGCCCCCAACCCCTCCCAGCATCAGAGTCTTTTCCAATGAGTCAACTCTTTGCATGAGGTGGCCAAAGTATTGGAGTCACCAGGGCTGCAATCACCATCTGCAGTGATTTTGGAGCTCAAAAAAATAAAATCTGACGCTGTTTCCACTGTTTCCCCATCTATTTCCCATGAAGTGATGGGACCAGATGCCATGATCTTCGTTTTCTGAATGTTGAGCTTTAAGCCAACTTTTTCACTCTCCTCTTTCACTTTCATCAAGAGGCTTTTTAGTTCCTCTTCACTTTCTGCCATAAGGGTGGTGTCATCTGCATATCTGAGATGATTGATATTTCTCCCAGCAATCTTGATTCCAGCTTGTGTTTCTTCCAATCCAGCATTTCTCATGATGTACTCTGCATAGAAGTTAAATAAGTAGGGTGACAATATACAGCCTTGACCTACTCCTTTTCCTATTTGGAACCAGTCTGTTGTTCCATGTCCAGTTCTAACTGTTGCTTCCTGACCTGCATACAGATTTCTCAAGAGGCAGGTCAGGTGGTCTGGTATTCCCATCTCTTTCAGAATTTTCCACAGTTTATTGTGATCCACACAGTCAAGGGCTTTGGCATAGTCAATAAAGCAGAAATACATGTTTTTCTGGAACTCTCTTGCCTTTTCCATGATCCAGCAGATGCTGGCAATTTGATCTCTGGTTCCTCTGCCTTTTCTAAAACCAGCTTGAATATCAGGAAGTTCACGGTTCATGTATTCCTGAAGCCTGGCTTGGAGAATTTTGAGCATTACTTTACTAGCGTGTGAGATGAGTGCAATTGTGTGGTAGTTTCTTTAACTCACAGTTTTTGTCCTCTTTCCACAAACAAATTAGCCTTCTTTTAAGAAAATGCTTTTTATCAAGGTTAGTTTCATTGGGTATCATTGTACATAAACTGCAGAGGCCCCAGTGGCTTAGTGATTTGGCAACTGTTAGATGAGAAGATAGAAGAAAGTTTAGAACATACGATCTGTCCTTAAAACATAGTGAGTGTCAAAGACAAAAGACATAAAAGCAAACAAGATTTTTAGGTACTCTGATTATTTTTCATCTGCATTATTAAAAAATTTTATGAGTTAGTTTTACTAATTTTAACCTCTTCAGACTCCAATTCATCTTACTCATAGTTTCTTAGAATATAGGTAGTTTTCTCCTTTTCAAGAATGTGAAGCGACTTTCTGGTTAGAATTGTATCAAATTTAAGGTCTTTAGGTTTATAATTATGATATTTTATCAAATGGTCGATTTCCCCTACATCTCACCTGTCTTTCCCTATTTATTTTTCTAATGGGCAGATTAAAAAAATATATTTATTTTTATATATTTGGCTGTACCAGGTCCTATTTGGGACATGTGGGACCTAGTTCACTGAACAGGGATTGATCCCAGGCCTATTGCATCGGGAGTGTGGAGTCTTAGCTACTGGGCCACAAGAGAAGTCCCCTTGTAAGTGAATAAATCTAAGCTTTGTGAATTTCCTACTGACTAAAAAATACTATGAAAGGAAGGAAGGAAGGAAGGAAGTATCTCAGCAGCCACACAGCCAAATCCTATGTGTGAAGAACTGGCACATATATATACACACACCGAAGAATTGATGCTTTTGAACTGTGGTATTGGAGAAGACTCTTGAGAGTGCCTTGGACTGCAAGGAGATCAAACCAGTCAATCATAAAGGAAATCAGTCCTGAATGTTCATTGGAAGGACTTATGCTAAAGCTCCAATACTTTGGCCACCTGATGTGAAGAACTGACTCATTGGAGAAGACCCTGATGCTGGGAAAGATTGAAGGTGGGAGGAGAAGGGGGTGACAGAGTATGAGATGGTTGGATGGCATCACCGACTCGATGGACATGAGTTTGAACAAGCTTAGGGAGTTGATGATGGACAGGGAAGCCTGGCGTGCTGCAGTCCCTGGGGTTGCAAAGAATCAGACACGACTGAGAGACTGAACTGAACTGATATATATATATATATCAGAGACAACTTTCATCCATAATTTTCAGAGATAGATTTCATGATTCTTTTGAAATGGGGCCTAGACCCACTTCTGAGAAAGATCACAAGCAGATTTATTTGAAAAGAGATGGTGAGAAGGAACCAAGGTGGCTTATCATTTGCCCAAATAGCATCCTCTGTGAAAGACTTATTAGTGTAACTTTGAATGGTTTTCTACTCAGCTCTCCCTGCCACATACCTAGACACCAGAAAGAAGCCTTTATTATTTTTTTCATAGAAATAGTAGATCATAGATTTTTGCTGTGGTTTTCTGGGGTAGAATAACAACAAATATATGGAAGAGGGATCCTCTCTTTACTTCTTAAGATTCCTTTAGATGATCCTTTTAATATAGAAAGATAAAATTAAACATTTAGTAATTCAGCTCTTATTTTGCACTGGGTACTGTAAATTTTTTAAAATATAAAGATGAAAGCCATGATTCTTATTGTAAGTACTAATTTAATTTGAAAATTTCAAATATTTATTTGTTTTTGGCTGTGCTGGGTCTTGGGGGCTGCACTTGGTTCTGTAGCTGCGGGGCACCAGCTTCTCATTGCAAAGGCTTCTCCTGCTGTGGAGCGTGACCTCTAGGACTTGTGGGCGTCAGCAGCTGCAGCACATGGGCTCAGTAGTTGTGGTGTGTGCTTCGTTGCCCCATGGCATGCGGAATCTTCCAGGACCAGGGATCGAATCCGTGTCCCCTGCATTGACCGGCACATTCTTAACCACTGGTACATCAGAGAAGTCCCTAATTTAATTTTTGAATCCCTGAATGAAGCTTTAGGCCCCTTCATATCCTCTGGTTCTACCCTCAAAGGAAGGTGTTTGTCCTGGAACACTAAGTTTTTTTCCCCTAATTGGACAAAGAAGTAGACTTCAGTCTTCTAATTTTTCGGAACAACCAAATTTATAAATAACAAAATCACAGACAATTCTGAATAAGAGCATTTCGACAAGCCCATTCTAGGTTCTTAGATCATATTTATACTTACCAAAGATGCATGCAGTGGTAAGACTTTTGGGCTCTTGGCCTATTTGAAGGTTACCATTTGACAAAGGGCTCTGCTTTTCATTATTTAACATTTTTTTTCTTTATAAAGAGAAAAAGATATTTATAGGTGGTTTTTAAAATGCCACCTTCCAATCTTATAACTAGGGCCCAAGTAGAAAAACTAGTTTGACGATCTTCACTTGACCTCTGTAATGTAGAATGTCTCCACTTTATTGTACGACTTAGTTCTTTTTATTTCTTTGCAATCCATGTATGGCCCATCTCCTCTCTCTTGTTACAGTTCTTGCTTTTTAATTAGGCTAGTGCATGCTAATGCACAGCTGATTGTAGGGGAATATTTTAAGTTTTATTTTAACTGCAATAAAATAGTCTTGTGCTAAATATTTGCAAAGGTCAAACTTTGCACATGGAAAAGACTTTTGACATTCTATAGAGAATAAAGGCATCTATCAGGTAACTTTTCACCTAGCCTAGTCCTTGGTAGGTAATTGATAAATGTGTATCGAGCAGTTGAAACAGTGAACATATGTTCAGATTCTCCTACAATAATGCTGTCAGTTAATTCAGTTAAACATTTATTGTGTGCATTCTTTGTGCCAGGAGCAGTGTAAGGATAAAAAATTAATAGGATGTTTCCCTGCAAAGACCTCAGTGTCTAGAAGAGGAGACCTACTTCTTCTAAACAGATATTTTCAATTTAATATGATGGTAAGAATAAAAGCGATATACACAAATAACCCAAGAACAAAAATTGAGGGCTACCCAACTCAGATTTAGGGGATCAAGGATGGCTTTAAAAAATGAGGTTTCTTTTCCTTCCAGAATAACAAAGGAATTCATGTCAATTGATGAAGAGCACATTATTCGTTTGCTAGGGCTACCCTAGCAAGATACCAAGAACTGAGCGGTTCAAACAAAGATACTTACTGTGTCACAGTTTTGGAGGCTTGATGTCCAAGATCAGGTTCCTTCTCAGAGTTGTGAGCATCTGGATGTGGTTTTCCTTTAGCTTCTAGGAACTGTGGCCAATCTTTGGTGTTCCTTGGCTTGTAGAAATATCACTCTGATCTCTGCCTTGATCTTCATGTGTTCTCCTTGTGTGTGTCTGTTCCCACCCACATTTCCCCTTTTTATAAGGACACCAGTTAGATTGGATTAGTGCTCATCCTAATGACCTCCTCTTAACTAATTACATCTATAACGACTATGTTTCTAGATAAGGTCACATTCTGAGATACTTGGGGTTAGGGCTGAAACATGTATTTTTTTGGGGTGACACAGTTCAATCATAAAACCATTTTGATTTCAGGAATCTTGGTTTTGTTTTATGTATTAAAAACTTAACCATGACAGCAAAAATACTGTCATTGGCAATTGTTAGAACTGATGACATTTTCAGAGACATGACCAGTAAACTCAGATTATTTAAAAACCTATTTGCAGACTGAACTAGCATCATTTATCCATGTTCCATCCACTCACCCATCCATCCACCCACATCTTTAGCCATGTATTTTCCTGACCTACTATGTGAGCTTGGGATAAATAAGATATGTCATATTCGTAAAACATTCACAATTGCAAAGACGAAACAGATATGTAAATAGTTACAGAATCATGTGTGATAAGTGCTGTAACAGGCTTTATTTTCTCATCTTTTAAGAAACTAGTTAAACCTGCATTGTGAAGCCTATAGATGGAAGTTGAAACTCAATTACAGCAGGCACTTTGGAGGTATTCGTTTTTTATAAACAATTATGCTGTGCTGGAAAAAGCACAAGCTTGAATCAAGATTGCCGGGAGAAATATCAATAACCTCAGATATGCAGATGACACCACCCTTATGGCAAAAAGTGAAGAGGAACTAAAAAGCCTCTTGATGAAAGTGAAAGAGGAGAGTGAAAAATTTGGCTTAAAGCTCAACATTCAGAAAATGAAGATCATGGCATCTGGTCCCATCACTTCATGGGAAATAGATGGGGAAACAGTGGAAACAGTGTCAGACTTTATTTTATTGGGCTCCAAAATCACTGCAGATGGTGATTGCAGCCATGGAATTAAAAGACGCTTACTGCTTGGAAGGAAAGTTATGACCAACCTAGATAGCATATTCAAAAGCAAAGACATTATTTTGTCAACAAAGGTCCGTCTAGTCAAGGCTATGGTTTTTCCTGTGGTCATGTATGGATGTGAGAGTTGGACTGTGAAGAAAGCTGAGCACTGAAGAATTGATGCTTTTGAACTGTGGTGTTGGAGAAGACTCTTGAGGGTCCCTTGGACTGCAAGGAGCTCCAACCAGTCCATTCTAAAGGAGATCAGCCCTGGGTGTTCTTTGGAAGGAATGATGCTAAAGCTGAAACTCCAGTACTTTGGCCACCTCATGAGAAGAGTTGACTCATTGGAAAAGAGTCTGATGCTGGGAGGGATTGGGGGCAGGAGGAGAAGGGGACGACAGAGTATGAGATGGCTGGATGGCATCACTGACTCGATGGACGTGAGTCTGAGTGAACTCCAGGAGTTGGTGATGGACAGGGAGGCCTGGCATGCTGCGATTCATGGGGTCGCAAAGAGTCGGACACGACTGAGCAACTGAACTGAACTGAACTTTTCATTAATTTTATTATTGGGTATGATTTATATCTGACTCACTTCTTTGTACAGCAGAAACTAACACAACATTGGAGGCATTTCTATTGTTGTTGTTCATTCACTAACTCATCTCTGACTCTGTGACCCCGTGGACTGCAGCATGGCAGGCTCCCTTGTCCTTCATTATTTCCTGGAGTTTACTCAAATTCATGTCTGTTGTGTCAGTGATGCTATCTAACCATCTCATCCTCTGTCATCCCCTTTTCCTTTTGCCTTCAACATCTCCCAGCATCAGGGTCTTTTCCAATGAGTTGGCTCTTCACATCACGTGGTCAAAGTATTGGAGCTTCAGCTTCAGCATCAGTCCCTCTGGCTGAATATTCAGGGTTGATTTCCTTTAGGATTAACTGGTTTGATCTCCCTTGCTGTCCAAGAGACTCTCAAGAGTCTTCTCCAGCACCACAGTTCAAAAGCATCAATTCTTCAGTGCTCAGCCTTCTTCATAGTCCATCCATACATGATGACTGGAAAAAAATCATAGCTTTGACTATACGGACCTTTGTTGGCAAAGTAATGTCTCTGCTTTTTAATACACTGTCTAGGTTTGTCATAGCTTTCTTCCGAAAAGCAAGCATCTTTTAATGTCATGGCTGAAATCACTGTCCACAGTGATTTTGGAGCCTGAGAAAAGAAAATCTCACTGCTTCCACTTTTTCCCATCTATTTGCTATGAAATGATGGGACCAGATGCTATGAACTTCATTGTTTAAATGCTGAGTTTTAAGCCAGTTTTTTCACTCTCCTCTTTCATCGTTATCAACTGGCTCTTTTGTTCCTTTTCACTTTCTGCCATTAGATTAGTGTCATCTGCATATCTGAGGTTGTTGATATTTCTCCTGGCAGTCTTGATTTCAGTTTGTTGATTCACCCAGCCCAGCATTTTGCATGATGTACTCTTCACATAAGTTAAATTAACAGGGTGACAATATACAGCCTTGTCATACTCCTTTCCCAGTTTTGAACCAGTCAGTTGTTCCATGTATGGTTCCATCTATTGCTTCTTGACCAGCATACAGGTTTCTCAGGAGGCAGGTAAAGTGGTCTGGTATTCCCATCTCTAAGAATTTTCCACAGTTTGTTGTGATCCACACAGTCAAAGGATTTCACATAGTCAAGGAAGAAGAAGCAGATGTTTTTCTGGAATTCCCTTGCTTTCTCTATGATCCAGTGAATGTTGGCAATTTGATCTCTGGTTCCTCTGCCTTTTCTAAACCCAGCTTGTATATCTGCAAGTTCTCGGTTCATTTACTGCTGAAGCCTAACTTGAAGGATTTTGAGGATAACCTTACTAGCATGCAAAATGAGTGCAATTGTATGGTAGTGTGACCATCCTTTGGCTTTTCTATAAGATTGGTCAAATTCTGTATAACTAAAGTTTCCTCCATGTTATTTTAAAATTGGAGAGTCTGGTGAAAGAGACTATTCATTGTGCCTGAATGAGTGGCTATTTTGTTGAGTTAAGATAATTCCGATTTAGATATGATGATTAAAAGCTGTGATGAGCATGTATATACCTAGGGTTTCTCAGCCTTGGCACTGCAGACACTTTGGACTGGATGCTTTTTTTTAAACAAAAATTGTATGTAGTTACTCTCTGCATTTGTGGGATATTTTAGCAGAATCCCT
Organism: Bos javanicus; assembly: GCF_032452875.1. Lineage (NCBI taxonomy): Eukaryota > Metazoa > Chordata > Mammalia > Artiodactyla > Bovidae > Bos > Bos javanicus. The sequence continues at coordinate 24,683,404 of NC_083891.1, read as the reverse complement.
GGCCTCTATGCACCAGATGCCAGTAGTCATCTCCCCCACCCCGACTTGTGACAACGAGACAACACTGCTATAGTTGAGAACCACTAATATATACAGTTTTTTTTCTTAAAATTTTTTATTGCTGTTTAGTTGATTTACAACGTTGAGCCAATCTCTGCTGTACAGTAAAGTGACCTGGACATTCTCTTTTTTTATATTATTTTCCCTTATGGTTTATTACAAGATATTGAATATAGTTCCCTGTGCTATAAAGTAGGACCTTGGTGTTTCTTCATCCTGTACACAATAGTTTACATTTGCTAATCCCAAACGCCCAGTCCTTCCCTCCCTCACCCCTTCTCTCCTTTGGCGATCAGAAGTCTGTTCTCCATGTCTGTGAGTCTGTTTCGTAGAGAGCTTCATTTGTGCCATAGTTTAGATTCCATACATGAGTAATATCACGTGGTATTTGTCTTTCTGTGTCTGACTTACTTCACTTTAGTATGCTAATCTCTAGTTGCATCCATGTTGCTGCAATGGCATTATTTTGTTCTTTTTAATAGCTGAGTAGTATTCCCTTGTGTATACGTACCACATTTTCTTTATCCATTCATCTAGTGATGGATATTTAGGTGTTTTTTTTTTATGTGTTTGGCTATTGTAAATAATGCTGCATGTATCTTTTTGAATTATACTTTTGTCTGAGTATATATGCCCAGGAGTAGGATTACTGCATCATATGGTAATTCTATTTCTAATTTTCTGAGGAACCTCCATATGGTTTTCCATAGTGGCTGCACCAAGTTACATTCCCACCAACAGTGTCATAGAGGAGAACGGCTAATAAATATTTGAATATCATGGCCACATTACATCTTATCCAATTTAATATGTGCAGTATTGATCTGGTTTCCTAGTCAATCTCACTTTTCACTTTAATTGAAGCAAGTAAGCCTACTTTAGTTGTTTATTCTTTGGAGAGGGAGAGGGGGGTGTTTAACATCTATTTATAAGAGCTTAACAAAGAGTTGGACATGACCGAGCAACTGAAGTGAACTGAACTGAACACAAAAGTGTACAAATTGTTTATTTGTAATATCCTAAGCGAAAAGTTGACTCATTGGAAAAGACTCTGATGCTGGGGAGGGATTGGGGGCAGGAGGAAAAGGGGACGACAGAGGATGAGACGGCTGGATGGCATCACTGACTCGATGGACGTGAGTTTGAGTGAACTCCGGGAGTTGGTGATGGACAGGGAGGCCTGGCGTGCTGCGATTCATGGGGTGGCAAAGAGTCGGACACGACTGAGCGACTGAACTGAACTGAAGAAATTGTACTAATACCTAGCAACTTAAACTAGTGACTCTAAGCACTCTAAATAGTCCTATCATGGACTAACATTTTAGTACAGGGAATGGAAGCAGTGAAGAACATTGAGAAAGGAAAGAAATGAATTAGACCAAAATGGCTTTTGTGCTCATCATCTTAATCTTACCGATGAATGTTGGAGTTTGTAGGGGGCGAACTGGGGAGGAAGAGATCAGTCCTTTGGCCAGTGCCACTTCAGGAGCCATTTCTCTCTTCTTGTACCACTTCTAATGTTCCATCAGCTTCACCTCCAGTTCTTAAAGGAATATTCTGGTTCTCCTGAGGCCCTAGGTCATCCCTGCTTCTCATTATGTATCACTATGGTTATGGATGTGAATTTTAGTCATAGGCCCTTCCCAGGTCCACTTGTGCAGTCCTGTGAAGATACTAGGCATTTCTAGCTTTCAGAATTGAGACACTCTAGCTTGACGATCAGAACTTGACTGATTTGCTGACAACAGCCCTGGTACAAATAGTTTTCAACAGCAGTTATTTTACTGAGCTGAACTTTCTGAACATATCAGATCATTACTCTTAAGTACAAGTACGTAGTCTTAGTGAAGTAACGGGGCATAGCCTGTATTGGATTTTGATAGTTCTGGCATTTGGTTCAGCAGTAGCTTGACCCTGAGTTAATTAGTCTGGCAATTCCTGCTGGCTGTTTAATCAAAATACTGCAACTTTCAACTTCATCAGTAATTTAGTTCATTTGTCTTTATTATGATTCCATGATTATTTCTGGTTGAAAGACTAGTATTTTTGATAACTGTAATATTAGTGATGAATAGCAACAATAATGTCTGTGTAAAGAATATGCATTAGTAGATCTACAATAACATCATGGGCTTTAAAAATAGATTTCTTTAAAGGAAAGACAATTGTAACTGTTTCTCTAACATGCAACCTATCTTTCCTATATCTTGATAATTTAACTCATCATCAGTGACATGAAGACATTCAATCCAAGAGGAGAAAAAAAAAAACAATTTCATCCCCGAGATAATTTTAATAATTTTGAAAATTGTACAAATAACTTTATAAGAAGTGCAGGATTTTTTAAAAAGATACTCCTCCAATACACTTTTCCTTAACAAATTGGTCACTTATATTTTCCATGTTTTTTTTTTCCAGTCTTGTTTGCGTACATAACCGATTTTGTATAGTTGCAATTACAGTGTAGATTCAATTTTGTATTCTGCTTTTTTCACTTAGCATTATTCTTCCATAATAATTTAAAGAGAGTTTTATTTACGGTTATTTCAAATGTAGAGAATATAATTTTCTAAACTGTACTTAAGTGCTCAATTTAAATATTTTAATGGCCAGCCCAAATCATCAGATGTATTCTAGATAAGGGTATGTTACAGTTAATGCTTAACATTGCAGGAAGCAACTAGCATATACATTAGATTAAAGTCAAATGTCATATGCAAGTGGAAATGAGGACATAACAGGCTGGTTGTCTTTATGTATTTGGAAATTTTTCTACACTGAGATGTACTTCTAGAATTGGTCGGTCTGGCTGCTAAGTTTTCATGCCCTGAACTAATTCAGCCAGTTGTAAAATTGTACCTTTCTGCAGATGACTTCACATGTGCACCTCATTTATACTTGAACTTGCTATGATTCAGATAGCATTATCCTAAATGATGTTAAGAAATTGTTCATTTTCTGTGTCAGCGAAAAATGAGGAAAGGCCAACTACATTTCGCCTGAAGAGAGTCCTGTCAGAACTGACATCTTGGCAGATACAAAAATGCAAGTAAGATATTTTAACAGGGCATACTAAAACTAATGAACTGAGGACCAATATACACTTCTCCATTGTATTAAAGTGGCATCTACTGAAATTTACAAATGCAAAAAGACATGCTTTATTAGTTGCTGTAGGAGTCCTCTTTCATTTTAGTTTATCAGTTAAAAAAGAAATGTGTTTTCCTTTTGTGTAATTTTTAACCCTTATTTTAAAATGTGGTGTGAGAAGATGGATTTTAGAAAGTGTTCTGATACAAAACACAACCAAGAAAATTGATTATTTACGTATCTCTGTGTGCTTATTAAGAGCTTCCCTGGTGGCTCAGATAGTAAAGAATCTGCCTGCAATTCAGGAGACCCTGGTTTGATCTCTGGATTGGGAAGATCCCCTGGAGAAGGGAATGGCTACCCATTCCAGTATTCTTGCTGGGAGAATTCCATGGACAGAGGGGCTTGGAGGGCTACATTACATGGAGTCACAAAGAATCAGACATAACTGAGGGACTCACACACACACACACACACACATGCATGTGCTTATTAAAGAAAAAAATCTGAACAATGAATTTTTTGCTTGACAAAGCAAGTAGCCTACCAAGAGGTCTTTCGTAAGCAATAATGTGCTTAATCTAAAAAACTAATATGATATTTGGATATTTAAAAATTACAGGTTACGTGAGGACTCCCCTGGCCTTCCAGTAGTTGTGACTTTGCCTTCCAGTGCAGGGGATGTGGGTTAAATCCGTGGTTGGGGAGCTAAAATCCCACATGCTTTGCTGCCAAAAAGCCAAAACATGAAACAGAAGAAATATTGTAGCAAATTCAATAAAGACTTTAAAATAATGGTCCACATCAAAAAAATCTTAAAAAAAATTATTGGGTTATAGGCAAGAGCTAGGGAAGACTATTTCCACTTAATCCACTGTCTTTTAAGCCCTTATTAACCTGCAGTGTTCAATTTTAATTTCTATATTTTCAAGGTTTTTTTTCTTTTACTCAGAGAATTAAGGAAGGAAGGTAGAATTGATGAAAGAGATGTCAATTGGAAGATTAAGTTTGATTGAGTTGGTTTTTCCTGGAGAAGAAACTAAGATATTTACTTATTACTTTCTTTAGGTGTATCAGTTATTATTATAGTCAGCAAGAGCTATTTCAACTAGTCATCTCTACTTATTTAGAACAGACATTCTCAAAGTATGGTCCCCTGGCCAGTGTGATCAGCATCATCTGGGTATCTGTGAGAAACCGCAAATTCTTAGGGCCCACCCCTGACCTTGGAAACTTTGCCTGTGGTTGTAACTAACCTTCCAGGTGAGTTTGACGCAAGCTAACATTTGAGAACTAATGTTTTGTGTTTCAGGGGAAAGAACAGATCCTAAAAATAGGGATACATTTTTTAAAAAAGAAAAGGATAAATGAGTTTGATCTCAAAAAGAATCTAAGTAATGTGGTTATACTGTAGTAGTATATTAAAGGAAGTTTTGTATTTCTCATAGTGTAGGTACTTAGAAGAGAAACCAAGAATTGCTTTATTGAACCAGGTTCATGCGGTCAAACAAGACCACTCTGTGCTCCATATTCAGTCATGTGTGCGGACAGACAACGGCTTCTCAGGTGGTACTAGTGGTAAAGAACCCACCTCCCGATACAGGAGATGTAAGAGATGCAGGTTTGATCCCTGGGTGGAGAAGATCCCCTGGAGGAGGGCATGGCAACTCATTCCAATATTCTTGCCTGGAGAATCCCATGGACAGAGGAGCCTGGTGGGTTACAGTTCATAGGGTCTCACAGAGTTGGACAAGACTGAAGCAACTTAGCAGACAGGCAGGCGGACAGACAACTTAAGTTTCTCCAGGCTGCCTCAGAGGAAGAGGCTTGTCAGCCAAACAGCTTAACTCCATCATTGCTTTATTGACATGTGGAACAATTTGCATATCACTGTGTATATTCTTCAACTCCCTCCTCTCAAGATGCCCCCACAGCCTGCATAATTTCCATCCACTTTTTAAAAAAGGATATTTACTTTTATTTTTGGCTGAGCTGGGTCTTTGTTGTTGCTCGTGGGGTCTTTCCCTCGTTGTGGAGAGCAGGGGCTACTCTCCAGTTGCAGTGCATGGGCTTCTCCTTGCAGTGGCATCTCTTGTTGCAGAGCACGGGCCCTAGGGCACTCAGGCTTCAGTGGTTGTGGGCTCAGAAGTTGCGACTCATGGGCTCTAGAGCACAGACTCAGAAGTTGTGGTGCATGAGCTTAGTTGCCCTGTGATATGCGGGATCTTCCTGGACCAGGGATCAAACTGGTGTGCCCTGCATTGCAAGGCAGATTCTTAACCACTGGACCACGAGGGAAGCCCCATCCACTTGTTCTGAGAGAATAAGCAGACCTGAATCTGGAGCTATAAAACTAACTCGTCCTTTAAATTCATCTCCCTCTCTTTGATTCTATAAAATAACATCCGTAAAGTAAAGCTTTGAAAATGAAAAAGATACTCTTAGTCAAATGTAAAGTGAAACTGTAAAAAACATTTTCTCTCAACTTTTTTTTGTTTTAAGCTTGGAAAGATATTGGCCCAAAAATGAGAAAAGAGGTGACATTTCCTCCACTAGTTTTCTCAGGGCTTCTGGGTTTATTCAATAAAAATGGTTTACATGCTACTGGCAGCTACTCGAGGTTCTTGATGACTGGAAAATGGCACAGTGAGGAAGGATTAGGGATATCCATCCTTTATCTTGGACCTACTGGTTACAAACTCTTGAAGGACAAGATCATGTGTTTCTTCTCTGTATTTGCAGTATCTTGGTGTCCAGCTTGAAGTGCTGCAGCCAGGAACTCAGAGAGTATATCATTTGTGAACAAGTTTAATAGGGCCTGATGAGAGGCAGGAAAAGTCTAGTCTGTCTACACTACTTAAATTTACAGCCTGCTCACCAGCTCTGGGTGTCTTCCCCAGTGGCTCAGTGGGTAAAGAATCTGCCTGCAATGCAGGAGATGCAGAAGACTCGGGTTCATTTTCCTAGGTCAGGAAGATCTCTTGTGGAAGGAGATGGCAACCCACTCCAGTATTTTTGCCTGAAAAATCCCATGGAAAGAGGAGCCTGGTGGTCTACAGTCCACGGGTTTGCAAAGAGTAGGACACCAAGGGGCACCATGCCCTGATTCTCCTCCCTGCTTTATTTCCCCCCAGGGCAGTGGTCATTTTCAACATTTTAAACAATTTTTTATTTATTAGGTGTTTAGGCTTCAATGCTGTGATAGGTTCAGGTGAACAGCCAAGGGGCTCAGCCATATATATACATGGCTTTTGGCATTCTTTATCACTTTTTAATTTAGTTTATTTTTGTTTCCCGCAATACATATGAGGAGAAAGATTTTTTTGTTTGGTTGGTTCACTGGTTGCACAGGAGGTGCAAGAGACTCGGGTTCAATCCCTGGGTCAGGAAAATTCCCTGGAGGAGGAAATGGCAACCCACTCCAGTATTCTTGCCTGGCAAGTTCCATGGACAGAGGAGCCTGAGGGGGCTACAGTCCATGGGGTCACAAAAGAGTCGGACATTACTGAGCACAAGAATAGGGCATAGGGTCATTGTGTCTCTTACAGTTGTAGGTCTCTCCCATAACAAAGCCTTTCCCAGCAAAGAAGTGCTTCTCAAAGTGAGATCCTTGGACCAGCAGCCTGAGCATTACGTGGGGAATTGTTATATCTCAGGTTCCATCCTAGAAGAATGAAATCAGAAACTCTGGGGTGAGACCCAACAATCTGAGTTTTAACGAGCTCTCCAGATGATTCTGGTACCTGCTCAAATTTGAGAACCACTGTGACAGAGGATCATCAAAAAAGCAAGAGAGTTCCAGAAAAACATCTACTTTTGCCTTACTGACTATGCAAAAGCCTTTGACTGTGTGGATCACAACAAACTGTGGAAAATTCTGAAAGAGATAGGAATATCAGACCACCTGACCTGCCTCCTGGGAAATCTGTATGCAGGTTAAGAAGCAACAGTTAGAACTGGACATGGAACAAAAGACTGGTTCCAAATAGGAAAAGGAGTACGTCAAGGCTGTATATTGTTACCCTGCTTATTTAACTTGTATGCAGAGCACATCATGAGACATGCCAGGCTGGCTGAAGCACAAGCTGGAATCAAGATTGCCAGGAGAAATATCAATAACCTCAGATATGCAGATGATACCACCCTTATGGCAGAAAGTGAAGAAGAACTGAAGAACCTCTTGATGAAAGTGAAAGAGGAGAGTGAAAAAGTTGGCTTAAAATTCAACATTCAGAAAACTAAGATCATGGCATCTGGTCGCATCACTTCATGGGAAATAGATGGCAAAACAATGGAAACAGTGAGAGACTTTATTTTTTGGGGCTCCAGAATTACTGCAGATGGTGACTGTAGCCATGAAATTAAAAGGCACTTGCTCCTTTGAAGAAAAGCTATGACCAACCTAGACAGCATATTAAAAAGCAGAGACATTACTTCACCAACAAAGATCCATCTAGTCAAAGCTATTGTTTTTTCCAGTAGTCATGTATGGTTGTGAGAGTTGGACTATAAAGAAGGCTGAGTACTGAAGAATTGATGCTTTTGAACTGTGGTGTTGGAGAAGACTCTTGAGAGTCCCTTGGGCTGCAAGGAGATCAAACCAGTCCATCCTAAGGAAACAGTCCTGAATATTCATTGGAAAGACTGATGCTGAAGCTGAAACTCCAATACTTTGACCATCTAAGGAGAAGAGCTGACTCATTGGAAAAGACCCTGATGCTGGGAAAGATTGAGGCAGGAGGAGAAGGGGACGACAGAAGATGAGATGGTTGGATGGCATCACCGACTCAATGGACATGAGTTTGAGAAGTCTCTGGGAGTTGAGGTCTGGCATGCTGTAGTCCATGGGGTTGAAAACTGTCAGACATGACTGAGCGACTGAACTGAACTGTAACAGAGGACTGGGGCTTTGCAGATAGCACTAATGGTAAAGGACTCGCCTGCCAGTGCAGGAGACATAAGAGCTAAGGGTTCTATCCCTGGGTCAGGGAGATGCCCTGGAGAAGGGCCTGGCAACCTACCCTAGTATTCTTGCCTGGAGAATCCTATGGAGAGAGGAGCCTGGTAGCCTAGAGTCCATAGGCTCGCACAGAGTCGTACGTGACTGAAGCAATTTGGTGTGCATGAACATGATAGAGGACTGAATTCTAAAGCTATCTGGTGAGGGCTTTTTTTACTCTCTGAGCCATGAGACTTGTGGGGTCTTAGTTCTCCAGACCAGGGATTAAATCCACATCCCATTGGAAGCATGGAGTTCTAACCACTAGACTGCCAGGGAAATCCCAAGGTGAGGGCTTTTGACAAAGAAACCAGGGACAGCTAATTTACTGGTAATACAACTGTTCAATCATTTTATGTGGCACATAGCATTTGCAATAACAAGGTATCAGGAACAGGAAAAGAATAAAAGAATAAGTTTTCTATTGCATTTGTTTCAAATTATCACAAATTCAAAAAAGCACTAATTTATTACCTTACAGTTCTCAAAGTTCTGAAATGCTCTTCCCTGGGTTAAAAATAAAGATGGCGGCAGGGTTGTGTTTCTTTAGGAGACTTGAGGGACCCTTTACTGGTCTCTTCTGCTATGCAGGGCACCATATTCACAGGTTCCAGGAATTAGGGCCTGAACATCTTTGGGGGACCATTATTCTGCTACCACAGTGTTCATTAGACAGAATAAAATACTAGGCAGCTCATGTCGTAAAAATGGATGACTTTAGAATGTCAAAGCAATTGTTTGAAGAGTAACAAAAAGCAGCAATCACTGAGAGTTAGAAGGAAGGTCTTTAAGATCTATTAAAAATCCATTAGAAATGAAACATTTTATGTGGTTAGTAATAAAAAAGATAGACAGTTATATATTGTGTTTATTGAGATTGAAGCTAAGGGTCAGTTCTATGAGCAGGTGGGATGGGTCACTTCGGGGTGAGCTGGGATTATTTAAGTGGTGCTGTATAGACCCCCCAATGTAAAATGCCTCTATTGACAACATCAGCAAATCCTTATCAGAACATGTTTATCTTTAAAGTAGAGAAATATCTAGAGAGGTCCATTTCTCATTAAAGACTGAGCCAATTCTTTGCTTCAAACATAATTTATATGTGAAATTCCATTAAAGTGGACTTGACTGATTGCCTGGAAGAAGTACAAACACAGACAGGAAAGGCACTGTTTACTAACAGTATGAAGCTTAGTTTTCTTTTCTGTAAAATTCTGTTAATTATTTTGACATCATTGAATTACTATGCAAATTAAAACATATAATGTATCTAAGACACATTGCAAAGCTCGGAACACAGTTAATTGTTCAATTAGCGCTAGCTACACTTATTAGTGTATTATCTTCATTATTACTTTTTAGTCTGATCCTCTTTGAGGACGATAAATAAGAAGGCTATTGCCTTCCTTTTTGTTGTTGGTGATGGATTTCAGAGGCTCAATGCATGCAATCATTTTTATTTAGCACTACATTGGCAACTCCATTTCCCCTCAGCTATTCTGGTAGCTCAGATGGTATAGAATCTGTCTACAATGCAGGAGACCCAGGTCCGATCCCAGGGTCAGAAAGATCCCCTGGAGAAAGGCATGGCAACCCACTCTAGCGTTCTTGCCTAGAGAATCACATGGACAGAGGAGCCTGGGGGGCTAAAATCCATGCGGTTGTAGAGTTGGACACAACCGAGCGACTAACACTCTCACTCTGGGCAACTCCATATCACCTCTAGCTTATTTCCTGAGTCTTGATGGGCACTGAGAAGATGAGGAAGAAGAACTCCATGAACGGGGAGGGCAAAAGATCCAGAAATGAAGTTCGGGACAGGCATATGTGAGTTACAATTTTTTTTCACAATTTAGGGGTCAAAGTAGACCACCCAGTAGCTGATTGGGCATGGTCTCTGTAGTGTCTCCCATATGCTAAGTGCTCAGTACATGTTAATTGTATGAATGAATTCTGTCCCTCTCTGGAGACTCATCCTTGCATCCTCAGGTCATAGACTCCTTGTGGCTAAACAGAAATTTGTGGGAGCCCAACTTCTGCCTTCAAGTCCCCAAGACAGCACATCATCACTTATGCACTTTCTTGATAAAGTCTTTCCTAAGATCTCCAGGACAGAACTTGCTACTTTCCTACTATACCTTTGGTTTATACACATTCTAGATAATTAATAAAGACCTGCTGTATAGCACAAGGAACTGTACTCAGTATTCTATAATAATCTACATTGGAAAAGAACTTGAAAAAGAATGAATATATGTATAAGTGAATCACTTTGCTGTACACCTGAAACTAATACAACATTGTAAATCAACTATACTTCAATATAAAATAAAAATAACATTAGAATAAAACAGTATTTGTTTAGTTAATGAAAATGAATGATGAACAGTTTCACTAGGTGGGTTTAGTTGTAGGAGTTTAGACTACAGTATGGAAAGGATAATCAATATGGATGATAAAGTTCCCAGAACTAGATGAAGTAGACGACTGTGAAGCAGGGCTGAAGCCTCAGAAGATGAACTTGTGACCTGCGTGTTGCTTGGTAGTGGTGGTGCTGCTGCTGCTGAGTCGCTTCAGTCGTATCCGACTCTGTGCAGCCCCATAGACGGCAGCCCACCAGGTTCCCCTGTCCCTGGGATTCTCCAGGCAAGAACACTGGAGTGGGTTGCCATTTCCTTCTCCAATGCAAGAAAGTGAAAGTGAAGTCGCTCAGTCATGTCCAACTCTTTGCGACCTCATGGACTGCAGCCTACCAGGCTCCTCCGTCCATGGGATTTTCCAGGCAAGAGTACTGGAGTGGGTGACAAAGCTGATAAATAGAGAGGATAGGCTTTGAAAGAAGAGAGGCGGAGGAGAAAGCTTGGAGGCCAAAATGAGAACAAGGAGTACATGGAACCATCGTTCCTGCAAAGGAATGTCAACAAGAAGACACTGGATGGCGGGTAACAGAGGGACCATGAGGCAGAGGACACACATCTTTGCAAAATCAAAATGTCTATGTTTTTACTCACTTGTGTCTCCTTCTTCTTGTTTCAGAAATGCTGTCTCATTTGAAGGGCAAGGTCTCCACAGGCGGTGGTGATATCTTGCTCTCTCCTGTCTCCTTGTTCCACTGATTATATACCTGTCTTCCATGTTAATCTTGTTTTACTCTTGCTCCTTCTGCTTCTAACAAGTATTCCTTACTGCTTCGCAAGTCTTCCTCACTCTAAAATCAGCCCTTTCTTTGATCTGGCCCTTTCAGTCCTCTCAGCACTGGGTCTTCACTGTGGGGCAAGGGCTTCTGGTTGAGGCACGCAGGCTTTCTCTAGTTGCAGGGTGTGGGCTTCTCTCTTGTTGCAGGGCACAGGTTGTCAAGCATGGGCTCAGTAGTTGTGGTGTGTGGACTTAGCCACCATCCAGTCTCAATTAGGGTTAGGGTTAGTGTTAGGAATATGGGATCTTAGCTCCCCGACTAGGGATCGAACTGGCCTCCCCTGCACTGGGAGGTGGATTCCTAACCATTGGACCACAAGGGAAGTCCCTCAACATCACTTAAAAAAATTATTCATTCATTTAAAAATGTTTATTTTTAATTGAAGGACAATTGTTTTACAGTATTTACTTGTTTCTGCCATATATCAACATGAATCAGGCATAAGTGTATATATATCCCTTCCCTATAGAACCTCCCTCCCTTCTCCCACACATCCCATCCGTCTAGGTTGTCACAGAGCATTGGTTCCCCAGCTTCACTTTTAATTCTGGTTACTCCTTTATTGATAGTCTGGTTGTCTACATTTCTGCTTCCTTTTCTTCACCACTAACTTTTCCAGTTTGGTGCACTGCTGTGCTGAATCAGTTTGCTTACCCACTGTCTATTATCTCCTTATCACAAATTACAACATGATTTCTTAGGCCTCAAACCTTTAAACCCTTCTGAAGCACTCCAGGCTTTTTGCCAAAATGCAATTATCACCATTTCTGTTTAGAAATACTCTCCATGTTAGTTAATTAATTAAACACACATTTGAGTGGCTACCATGGGCCAGCACCATCCTAGGGAAAAAAGTGGTGATCAAGAACTAAGTCCTTGTCCCTGGTGGAGGATAAAGCTTAACTGGGGAGTGAGACAGTTAATTGACTACATAACAGGGTTAGGAGCTACCAAGGAATCCTCCACGAGGGGGACATGACATCATGGGGTTGGGGACGGCAAGGCTGTTCCAGCAAAATGTCACTTAAGTGGAGACCTGAGGGATGTGTAGGAATTCACCAGGCTAAGAGGAAAATGGAAGTGTTTAAGCAAAGAGCAATATGTTCAAACTGCGTGTTGTAGGAGGAAGTGTGAAGAGCATGAGAGACTGAAAAAAAGCCCTGCTGGTTGGTATGGACAGGACCAGGGAATGCCTTTGTGGGCACCTGGAGGGAGATGCGACAAGAGCTTGGTCACCAGGGTTTTATAAAACACTATAAAGTGAAGGAGTGAAGCAGTGGGGAGCTATTAAAGAAATGTAAGCAGGTGGTCGGCAAAATCAGATTCATGTTTTGAAAAAGTTGTTCTGACTGCAGCATAATACCCTGGGTTGGAAGGTAGGGCAGAAAGGATGGGACTGAAGAGGAGGTCAAGAGGCTGCTGCATAGCGCAGGCAAAGGAGGGTGGTAGATTGTTCCAAAGAAGTGTCAGTGAAGGATCAAACGAAACTGATTTAACAGAGCTCGGTACACAAGGCAATCAAGAAAAATGGGTGGTCCTCCTATTTATTCGTAAGTAGCTTCAGCAGTCAGTCTACGCTGTGACACATTTGTGCACCATTGTGATACAGCCGCACAGCTGGATTCTTTTTTCCCACCTTGACCTTTATTTACCCTTAGCTTACCTCAACAGGCTACCTTGCTCTCATGGCATTTGTCATACTGCACTACATCTACTGGTTGGTTCGTTTGTCTCCTCCAATAAAACTTTGGCTTCTTAAATCTGGACAATGTGTTTCACCAGTGGTTCTCAAACAGTTCACGTAGGAGTCGCTTGAGGGTTTTGTTAAAATTCATATTTTATTTTTTAAAAACGTATTCATTTGGCTGCTCCAGGTATTAGTTGCGGCATGTGGGATCTTCAGTCTTTGTTGCAGCATGCGGGATCTTTAGTTGCGGCACATGGGATCTAGTTCCCTGATCAGGGATTCAACCCGTATCCCCTGCACTGGCAGGTGGATTCTTAACTATTGGACCACCAGGGAAGCCCTGAAGTAAATAATTTCTAATAAGACTCAGGCAATGCCAATGCTGGTGGCCTGGGGGAATCACTTTGGGTAGAAAAGTGTTGTTTCTTAAAATTAATTAATTTATTTTAATTGGAGGCTAATTGGAAGGACTGATGCTAAAGCTGAAACTCCAGTACTTCGGCCATCTCATGCAAAGAGTTGACTCATTGGGGGCAGGAGGAGAAGGGGATGACAGAGGATGAGATGGCTGGATGGCATCACCGATTCGATGAACATGAGTTTGAGTTAACTCCGGGAGCTGGTGATGGACAGGGAGGCCTTACGTGCTGCAATTCATGGGGTTGCAAAGAGCTGGACATGACTGAGAGACTGAACTGAACTGAACTGAACTGAGCTTTACAATATTGTGGTGGTTTTTGCCATACATTGACATGAATCAGCTTTGGGTGTACATGTGTTCCCCATCCTGAACCTCCCTCCCACCTCCTTCCCCATCCCATCCCTCAGGGTCATCCCAGTGCACCAGCCCCGAGCACCCTGTCTCCTGCATTGAACCTGGGCTGGCGCTCTGTTTCACATATGATAATATACATGTTTATACACATTTTCGTCCCTAGTACTTAGTAGAGTGTTTGGCACATGATGGATTCTTGACAAATGTCTATTGAATGAATAGTCTACTTTTCCAAACTCATCTGCTAATCCCTTCCTTCACATAACTCAGTCTGAAAGCACTGTCTTAACCCAAACCTGTATTTCCAGTTTCCCATGTCAATTTCCGTGCTCACCATGTTACTCTCGCTTGGAGAACTAGCTCACTTTTATCTCAGGTTGAAAACAATTTTGCAAATTCATCTCAAAAACCACGTTCTCTTAACGGCTTTATCAATTATCTCTATAAAGAAGTAATCTTCTCCTGTTCTCCCTGATGTTACTTCATTATAAAAAAGATAGAAAACAGGCATATCTGTTCATCCATCTTTCTCACACGCTGGCTTTTGTTATGCTTGCTTCTGTTCACATCTTACTGCAACTTTTATCCCCAAACCCAGAACCTCCAGACTGCACACACCTCAGGGGGAAAGGAGTCTAAATCTTTTATTCTCTAATTACTGTTTACATATGGTACCCAGGAAGTGTTCATAAAAGAAATGAAATCAGTGAACATGAGTGAATGAGTCAAGGCAAAAGCTTTGTAGGAAGAGAAAGGACCTTGGCTTCCCCCTTTTTCTTAAAAAATGTTTATTTATGGTTGCATTGGGTCTTCATTGCTGCAAGGGCTTTTCTCTAGTTGCAGCGAGTGGGGACCACTCTAGTTGGGTGCCCGGGCTTCTCACTGTGGTGGCTTCTCTTGCTGTGGAGCACAGGCTCTAGGGTGTGTGGACTTCAGTAGCTGTGCTGTGGGCTCAGTATTTGCGACTGGCAGGCTCAGTGGTGCAGTGCACTGGTTTAGTTGCCCCGAGGCATGTGGGGTCTTAGTTCCTAAACCAGGGATTGAACCCATGTCTCCTGCACTGACAGGTAAATTCTTTTTTTAATTAATTAATTATGTTTTAAAATTAAGGATGTCATTTATGCTTTTTTTATTTATTTGTTTTTAATTGGAGGATGATTGCTTTACAGTGTTGGTTTCAGCCATATATCAACATGAATTAACCATAGGTATACTTATGTCTCCTCTCCCTCTTGAACCTCCCTCCCACCTCCCACCCCATCCCACCCCACTAGGATGTCACAGAGCCCCAGTCTGAGCTCCTTGAGTCATACAACAAATTCTCACTGGCGATCTATTTCACATATGAGAATATGTGTGTATGTTTCTATGCTATTCTCTCAGTTTGTCCCACCCTCTCCTTCCTTCTGGGTCCATAAGTCTGGCAAGCTAGTTCTTCACCACTAGACCACCAGGGAAGTCCCTCAGCTTCCCTTCTTGAATTTTCGTATGTGGATAGCTCAGGGGCACATTTAACTGTCATATGTATCTTTCAGAATCTAGATAAGTCAGTGGGCGAGTGGACATTTTAGATAAAGAAGAAGGAGTGATAGATTTTATTGGTGTTATGGAGGATTCTGCTGTTTGGTTTTTAAGGCGTGAAGACGGAGCAAGAGGTGTCATAGTGTCACACCTCTGCCCTATGGGTTGTTCCTCTTCCCTACTCAGGAGATGAAATCACCCTGAATCATCTTGACACCAAGTTTCATGAAAATACTCCATGGGAATGCAAAAATGAGTGTTCTAGAGGGTAATTAACTCTTAATCTGCAGTCATCTAACTGAACATCAGGGAACTTGGGAGTCTCCTGAATAAATTGATTTTGTTCCCTTGGATACAGGGTCCCAGGTTCCAGGATGAAGTATCCACAAGCTAAATACACACTAAATCTCAGAGCACAATGGCATATATATTGTATATAAATCAAGAGCCTGCTTTTAAATTAACAAACAATTCTATCAAGGCTGATTTTTATTTTGCTTTGTAAATAAAAGATGGATGGTCCAAACTTTTTTTAAAAAGAAAAATGGTCTAAAAAAAGAAATGGGTCTACCACTGGCTTATTTCATGACTGTGTTCATGAAATATAGACTATAATCTGTCCATTTGAGACTTCGACATGTTAAGTTGTTGACATATAGACTATATGAGGTATTGTTTGCTTCAGTAGACAAAGAAGTGTTTTTGTTCCACTCTTTTTTATATTATTAATTTGCCTGCCATTTTCAAAAAACAAATTAAAGGTAAATTTTCTCATGTTGAGATTTATCACAATTTCTGAATCAGAATCTAGCTGAAAAGGTTTTCCACATTCGCTCTCCATCTACCTTTAGCAGTTTTATTTTTCATGCTGTCATCACTAACCAGATGAACTAGATGAGATTGGATCTGTTATGCAAGTAATATAATTTACAAACACCTAATACTCCTTTCGGAGAAGAAGGCAATGGCACCCCACTCCAGTACTCTTGCCTGGAAAATCCCATGGATGGAGGAGCCTGGTGGGCTGCAGTCCATGGGGTCGATAAGAGTCGGACACGACTGAGCGACTTCACTTTCACTTTCCACTTTCCTGCATTGGAGAAGGAAATGGCAACCCACTCCAGTGTTCTTGCCTGGAGAATCCCAGGGACGAGGGAGCCTGGTGGGCTGCCGTCTATGGGGTCGCATAGAATCGGACACGACTGAAGCGACTTAGCAGCAGCAGCAGCAGCAGTAATACTCCTTTGCTTTTGTCTCCAGTGAGAGCATTCAAGGAAAAATTAAGAGTGGGTAATAAATAATCAGATCACTTCAATTTTCTTTGAGATGGAAAATGATCTTTACTTGACCCTCTCCATTAGGACCAAGAAAAAAAAAAGTTGAGTCATAGCCATCAAGATTGGCCAATGTTTTGAGAAATACATCTATCAAAACATTAAACTGAGCCGGGTTCAAAGCAGAGTTTGTTCTGAGAGGGTTATTTTAGGATTCCAGGTAAGTCGATCTTTGCTGTTCCTCTCTCTGCTATTCACCACATCCTCCTCCCCAGTTGCCCTTAATTTTTATGAGGTGCTATGAAATAAATTGTCCCGATAAGGATCTGCACTGTCTCTTGGCGCACGGGTGCTTGTGGGTGTGTTTACTCACTGCGTTCTCTCCTGCATCACTTCCTCCTCTGCACCCACCACTTCCTGCCCTCACTTCTCATCGCAGATTATCTCGGTCCTTCCAACTCTTTCCCACCCACTTGTCAGCTCCCACAGCCTGGCTCCTTTCCTCACTGGGGCCTCATGAATGAACAAAACGTGTAGCAATCATAGAAGTGACAGGTGCTGCTGTCTGACAGCAGCATGTACATCTGCTGAGTGACATCTGACCGCATGTATTCCTTCTTAATATTGTAAACACCTCCCTAGCACATCACCTCAAGAAACTCTTCTTTCAAAGGGTTTGGATAGTCAAAAATGTATCAGCAAAATGCTGCTGTCACCAGCAAGGGAAAATTGCCCTCTTAATTGTGATACAATTTTAGAAATGTGTTTATTAGAAAGAAAATTACATCTCTACGGAAAGGACTTGTGGACACAGCAGAGGAAGGAGAGGGTGGGACGAACTAAGAGAGTAGCATTGAAATATATACACTGCTGCTAAGTCGCTTCAGTCGTGTCCGACTCTGTGGGACCCCATAGATGGCAGCCCACCAGGCTCCCCCGTCCCTGGGATTCTCCAGGCAAGAACACTGGAGTGGGTTGCCATTTCCTTCTCCAATGCATGAAAGTGAAAAGTGAAAGTGAAGTCGCTCAGTCGTGCCCGACTCTTAGCGACTCCATGGACTGCAGCCCACCAGGCTCCTCCATCCATGGGATTTTCCAGGCAAGAGTACTGGAGTGGGGTGCCATTGCCTTCTCCTGATATATACCCTACCAGGTGTGAAATAGATAGCCAGTGGGCACCTGCTGTGTAACACGGGAGCTCAGGTTGATGCTCTGTGATGGCCTAAAGGGGTGCATGGGGTGGGGTGGGAGGGAGGCTCACGAGGGAGGGAATATAGGTACACTTGCAGCTCATTCATGCTGTTGTACAGCAGAAACAAACACAACATTGTGAAACAATTGTCTTCCGATTAAAAACAAAAAAGAGAAAAATATGTCTGTTTTTTCATCTATCAGTTGGTCGACCTCTTCCTTACTCTTTTCACCCCTGACATCTCATCCTTTGTGGATGTTTCTGGAAGTCTTTTACCCACTTCCTCCAAACTTTGCAGTTTGACTTTCAAAGTCTAGTTTTCGATGAAGGAAATAAATAAATAAAAAGCTTGTTTATTATTCTGTCATTATTGCTTTATCATCATGGCATGAAATACTGAATAATGAGCAGGCAAACACCCATTTTATGGGCCTATTGCAATCTTCCTTGTGTAATTAATATCTATCATTAGATGAAAGTCATATCATTTGCAATTTGATGCAGCTTTCTTTAGAATTTCTTGATGACTCCAAGGTGGTTTATATGCTAGTGCACCTGTTGCTTGTAATCAGGTTTTATTAGATAAATAAGCATCAAGCCCTTTGCATGCTCCCCTTCACTACTCATCTTCTCAAAGGGCCACTTGCAGTGGGGAAAAGCAGCCTTTATTATAGCTGCTTTGCATAATAAGGCTGTCTCTCCCTTCTTTTGCCTCCTTGCCTCCCACCAGGAGGAAATATTGCATCTGTCTCTCTTTGAGGGCATTCAGGCTGGATGGCCTTGTGATAAAGCACAGAAGTTGGAGGCATATAAATCTAACACATATCCATTAAAAATAATCATCTCAGACTAGGTTCAGGATACGCTGCTCAGGTTCTCTGTTTTATCTTATTCCTGGAAACAAGAGCTGCTGCTAACATTAAAAACACAGCTTCTTATAATAGTGTCTTATCTCCTCCCTTAATTGCCCAGACAAAGCTGGAGAGAAACTGGGTCACACATTCACCGTGTTTAAGTTTACATGGGAACCTGCTGGTTTTCTTTGTCATAGGCTCCGAGGTAGCTAAGCATGCTGCTAACCTCATATATCATGACAACGTTGCCCTGGGAATCCCGGTGACCTCAGAGGTCCTTGTCGTGGCTCACAGTGAGCCAGAGGAGCCCGTGAACGCACACAGAGAAAAGTGCAAATCCATCACCACGACTGAACTGGCAATTTCAATGTCAGGCCCTCCTGATGGCGGGTCAATGGCCCCGGCCTCCAGCGTGAGTGATGGCTTATTCGTTCATTTGGCAGAGCTCTCCCCTGACCCTGAACATTGAGGATGAGTAAGCTCGTCGCCAGGTGAGACTCAGAAGGCCTGGATGCTAAAAGCCTTACCATCACCCACACAGTTCATTGCACAACTTCCTGACTTCTACAACTCCAGTACCCTCCTCCTTTCCCTCCGGAGCTGCAGGGGTTTGCTTGTGCCACGGGTAAGAGGAATCAGACAATGTGCTAATGGCCACTTCTCCAAATATCAATGAATAATTTCTACTGTGTATTTGTGGAGGAGCTAGAAATTCCTAGTGACCAATCCCAGTTTGGCAGAGAGTTTTTCTTTTTCTTTTTTTTCTCTCTTTTTTTAAAAATCACACTTTGTGTCTTGCATGCCTAAGGAAATTTCTCTCTTGTCTTTATTAGAATAGAGAGTCTCTAAAAGTGTTTCTGGGGTAACAGTCCATTAAGTAACTAAGAATGCTGAAGTCAGACCATCAGGGTTTTAATCTCTTCTTTCACACACTTAATGGACTTGTGGACGAGTTCCTTAACTTCTCTAAACTGGATTTTTGTCATCTATAAAATGGGAATGATCATGGTACCTATCTCATAGAGTTGTTCTTGTGTGTGATTCCACAGAAAATACTACCAGTGATGAGACAGGAAGTGAAATCTGGAGACAGTGTGAAAATGTCACTCAGTTGTGTCTGACTCTTTGCAACCCCATGGACTATAGCCTGCCAGGCTCCTCTATCCATGGGATTTTCCAGGCAAGAATACTGGAGTGGGGTGCCATTTCCTTCTCCAGGGAATCTTCCTGACTCAGGGATCAAACCCAGGTCCCCCACATTGCAGGCAGACTCTTTACCATCTTGGATCCAAACTCAGCAAACCATGTGATGTAGGTAAATATTTAACCTCTCTGAGCCTTATCATTTTTTTAAATAAAAATGAGGATAATTATTTCTGTTGGAATATGTTTTGGTGAGATTGTATAACTTAATATCTGTAACACATCTGGAATATCATAGGTGCTCAATAGATGTTAGTCGTCTCACGTTAAATTGTCAGGAACAACGTGGTAGACAAAAAAGCACGAACTTTGGATAAAAATTGACTTGAAACTCAAGTCTAAGATATAATAGCAGTGTGGCCTCAACTTGGACAAATTATATCTATTTTTGAGCTTTAGTTTCCTCATCTCTAATGTCATAAGATTGCTTTGAAAATTAATTGAAAACAAAATGTGTTATATTTATATAAATTTCAGGGCTTCCATCTATGGTGTTGCACAGTGTTGGACACGACTGAAGCGACTTAGCAGCGGCAGCAGCAGGACTCACTTTGCTGACAAAGATCCATATAGTCAAAGTTATGGTTTTTCTAGTAGTCATGTACAGATGTGAGAGCTGGACCATAAGGAAGGCTGAGCGTGGAAGAATTGATGCTTTCAGATTGTGGTTTTGGAAAAGATTCTTGAGAGTCCCTTGGACTGCAAGGAGATCAAACTTTGTCCTGCTGATGTGAAGAGTTAGCTCATCGGAAAAGACCCTGATACTGGGAAAGATTAAGAATAGCAGGAGGGGGTGACAGAGAATGAGATGACTGGATGGCATCTCCGACTCAATGGACATGAGTTTGAGCAAACTCTGGGAGATAGTGAAGGACAAGGAAGGCTGGCGTGCTGCAGTCCATGGGGTCACAAAGAGTCAGACACGATTGAGCAACTGAACAACAACAGGGCTCACAGTCAATACAAATCCTCTCCTCCTCCTCCCTTGGGCTTCTAGAAGTCAAATGTTTAAAAAGAAAAAAGTAAAGTAAAATCAAATCAACGGCAATAGCAACACATTGAACTCTGATGATAGGAGAAGAAAGTTAGATGAAAGGGACTAGCATTTCTTATTTCAGATAAAGGAACATCTGTGGTCTCTCTCTTTTTTTAAAAAAAAGGTTTGTTTGTTTATTTGTTTATTTATTTTTGGCTGTGCTGGGTCTTTATTGCTATGTAGGCTTTCTCTACTTGCAGTGAGCTGGGACTATTCTTCGGAGAAAGCAATGGCACCCCACTCCAGTACTCTTGCCTGGAAAATCCCATGGACCGAGGAGCCTGGTGGGCTGCAGTCCATGGGGTTGCTAAGAGTCAGACACAACTTCACCTTAGTTGCAGTGTGTGGACTTCTCACTGTGGTCGCGTCCCCTGTTGCAGAATACAGACTCCAGGGTGCAGGTTCAAAGGTGCTGCACATGGGCTCAGTTGCCCCACAGCATGTCAGACCAGGGATCAAACTCGTGTCCCCTGCACTGGCAGGTGGATTCTTAACCACTAGACCATCAGGGAAGCCCTACTGTGGGCTCTTGACTACACAGGGAGGATTGTTTATAAAAATGCAGTGGGGGAGAATCAAAGGATGTGATTAGAGGTTGGAAGTCCCATTTTGAAAAGCTTCTGAAGAAGAGGTGAGTGAGAGCTGCAGGTTTAACTTATGCAGATTTCAAGTTAAAAAATAACTAGCGTCTCTGTTGGGCACACGTGACAGTTTAAAGAAACCTGACTTGTGGGAATGAGAGGACCCCTTTCGGGCCTCCAAACTTCAAAGAGAGTCCAGTGGCCCCACACCTCCTTGGCATGCCTTGGCACTGAAAGTTTTCCACTTTATGTGGAACTTGAGACTTTATCACGAAACTCTGTATTTGAGGCCCTATTCTTTAAAAACCAACAAAAAAAAGTTACAAGAAATTATAGAGGGAGCTTGTACAGCTGATGACTATTAGCAAACAAACCAAACCAAGAAAAGCAGGCCAACATAAATTCTTACCAGAAAACAGAGGATGTGAGTGCTTTCTAGCCAAAAGAGGTTCGGGAAATTCAAATCAAAGGATTTGAGAGACTGAGACTTCTTTTGTTAAACTCTTATGGTTTCTCACTTCCACTTTATGAAGAAAATGTAAGCAACAAAGGCCCTCAACATTGTGTCCTGGGTTCTCACGCTGAGGTTCTAAATACTCTCAGTGAATATTATGTAATATCTCCCAGGTTCACAGGCCAGACAATTCATTGACATTTACTTCCCCATATTGTATTCCTTAGGAAGATAATGGAACCTTCAAGTGGTCCTATTGCAGAGAGAAGGAAAGTCTCCAAACTTGATGGGCTTGTCAGAATTAAGACACGCAGGCTTTGAAAATGAGTTTAGAACTAGATACATCTTTATTTTGTGCTATGATCTGTCCTTCTGGTGGTGTTTTGGGAGGGCAAAAGGTTGGGAAAAGATAAATGTAACTGAAATAAAAGTGTGATGGTTTACGTGGCCAAAGTAATCTACATTGTCCAAAACATATAACATGAAAAAAACGAAAAATCTAGTATCTCACCATTTAGTCTATCACTGTTAGTATTTTGGTTTACTTTCCTCTGATATCCTTGTTGGAGGCTTTTTGGAGGCCATTTATTTCTTTTTTCTAGTTATGGTCATGCTAACTATACATCTTTGAATTCTGTATTTTATTTTATGTATTTAATTTATCATATTGTGAATTCTCCATGCACATAATGTTGATTGCTACTTTTTATTTGGATTAAGTCCTTAATCTTCCATTCCCTATCTCTTTCTGTGCATTCATTTCTATCTTTCCATCTTTGTGATCTCTAGACAGTTGTTTTATATAGAATAACAAGTATAGGAAAAAAGAGGGTCCTCTGAAAAGGACTGCTTCAAATCAAATAGTGTGAACCGTCATAAAATAAGAATCAATGCGAAGTATAAGTCTGTCATTACCCTCCTGTTTTGGAGCAGCCAATATTGAAAAATTTATTAAATTTTTTCTCCTTAATGTTACGTGTTCATTATAAGCAATAGTCAAGCAAAATATATCCTATGGAGAGAATGGAAGTTCCTTTCTCTTAAACTTCCCTCCCTAGGGATAACTTCTGTAGTCATTTACACAGCTTCCAGACTTAAAAAAAATGCATAAATAAACACATATGTGAACATTTTGCTTTTAAATAATATGAGATCATTCTAGACATAGTTCTGCACCTTATTGTTTCTACTTTCTGTACCATTGACTTCTTTCCATTAGTTTATATAATTCATGCTCTTTTGACAAGTACTTTTGACACTACTCCACTGAGTGGCTGAGCAACAATTTATTTAACCATTCTCTGATCAATGAACATATGGGTTATCTATTTCTTTTTGGTGTATTAAATAGTGCTGCAGTCGATACTCTTAAGGATATATCTTTGCCCACTTGCATTTCTGAAAGAAATGTTCCAGAAGTAAAATCACCTGGTCAAAGGTATGAATAATTTGGGGGGAAGGTGGCAGGTCACTCTCTGTCTCTTTTTTTAATCTCCTATATGCCCCATCTGACTTTTAAGAAATTAATTAATTTATTTGGCTGTGCTGGGTCTTAGTTGCAGTATATGGGAGCCAGTTTCCTAACCAACAATCGAACGTAGGCCTCCAGGTCTGGGATCACAGGGTCTTAGCCACTGGACCACCAGGGAAGTCCCCAGATTAGTCTCTTAAAACCTCTCCTGGGTGGACCTCCCACCGGAAATGGATAAGAGTCTCATTTTTCCCACACCCTTGCCTTCTCAAAAGGTGGGGATTGCTGAGTCTGAAGCAAACCATCTCAAGATGGTTTCTCATTACTTGATATATCTCTACATGTTCACCATTTCTCTGTTATATTCCAAGTCAAAAATTATCTTGGGAAAGGAAGGAAGAAAGGGGCGGCAGAGAATGACTAGAGGAGACCGAGCGCCTGGTCACCTTCTGCCTGGTTTCAAGTCTGCCATCACTGACGTGTAGGCAGGTAGTCAGAACCTTGAAAGCAGCTAAAAAATGTTGTAATGTCTTGCCTTCTGGATGCTCCC
Source organism: Bos javanicus (assembly GCF_032452875.1). Classification (NCBI taxonomy): domain Eukaryota; kingdom Metazoa; phylum Chordata; class Mammalia; order Artiodactyla; family Bovidae; genus Bos; species Bos javanicus. The sequence goes on along the minus strand of NC_083891.1, from coordinate 24,659,461 downwards.
CCCCAACAATTTTTTTATTGTGGTAAAATACACATAAAATTTACTATCTTAACCATTTTCAGGTGTACAGTTCAGAAGTGTTAAGTACTTTTGTATTTTCAAGCAACCATACCATCATCCATCTTTAGAACTCTTAATCTTGCAAAATTATGCTCAATTAAACAATGACTCCTGTTTCCTCCCTCTGACAGCCTTGAACAATCACCATCTTCTTTTTGACTCTGAGCTTGAGTATTCTAGATACCTCATATATACGGAATCATACAGTATTTGTTTTTTTGTGACTTGCTTATTTCACTTGGCATAATGTCCTCCAGGTACATCTATGCTGTAGCATATATCAGAATTTCCTTCTTTCTTAAGGCCAAATAACATTCCACTGTATGTTTATACCATAGTTTGCTTATCTGTTCATCTGCTGAAAGACACTTGGATTACCTCCATGTTTTAATTATTCTGAATAATGCTGCTATGAACATGGTCCTACACATTTTTCTTTGAGATCTGTTTTCAGTTCTTTCAGAAGTGTATACCCAGAAGTAGAATTGTTTGATCATATGGTAACTGTATTCTTATTTGTTTGAGGAACTGCCATAATGTTTTCCAAAGTGCTGTGTAATTTTACATTCCCATTAACAATGCATAGGGGTTATCATTTCTCTACATCCTTGCTGACACTTATAATTTTCTATTTTTAAAAAATATTTATTATTTATTTATTTGGTAGAACAAGGTCTTAATTATGGCATGTGGGATCTAGTTCCTTGACCAGGGATTGAATGCAGCCTGTGGCACTGGGAGCATGGAGTCTTAATCACTGGACCAGCAGGGAGGTTTCTTCTATTTTTTTGATAGTAGCCATCCTAATAGGTGCAAGGCAGTTCTGGATGCTTTGTGAGCTGTAGCACTCCTTTTTCAGACAGGCCCAGCTGAGGTCAGCACATGGGTCACAGTAATAACACCTCAGCTATCTGGGTCTTAAAGGCCATGATTAGGGGTGGGTGGAAGAAGGGGTGAGAGGCAAACACTGCTGTGCTAACTCAACTGCTCAACTGCACTAACTACCAACTGCTCAACTGCACTAACTACCAATTGCTCAACTGGACTACCTACCAACTATTCAACTGCACGAATTACCAACTGCTCAACTGCGCTAACTACCAACTACTCAACTATACTAACTACCAACTACTCAGCGTGCTGATATTGAAGGAAGCACATGAGTATTTGCCAAGGAAAGAGACAGCCTTTTACAGCTGCCCCCAGGAAACACTCTCCTAGCACTTTCTTTGCATTTGCTGTGAAATTAAGGACTTAGTTGGGTGGCTTAGTTTAATTTTCTCTCCTTTTCTTTCAACTGCAGGATTCCTGAGGGCAAGAAGTGTGTCTGGAGGGTTACCCATGTTCCCCAAACACAGGCACCACCACAAAATAAAATGCTTAATAACCATCTGATACAGATTTCCCTGGTGGTCCAGTGGTTGGGAGTCTGCCTGCCAGTGCAGGGGACACAGGTTCGATCCCTGGTGTGGGAAAATCCCATATGCTGTGAAGCAAATAAGCCCGTGAGCTGCAACTCTGAAGACCATGTTCTAGAGCCTGTGCTCTGCGACAGGAGAAGCCACCGCAGTGAGAAGCCCGCACATTGCCATGAAAAGTATCCCATGCTCACTGCAACTAGAGAAAGCCCTCGAGCACAGCAATGAAGACCTAGCATGGCCCAACATTTAATTAATTAATTAAAAAGCAATGGTCTCATAGTCACAAGAGCACACCTCCTGTTCCCTTCTTTGTGGAGGTGTTAAGGGCCTGCACTACAGAGTAGAAAGTCATAGCAATTACAGGAAGAAAACAAAACAGACTTTGATTCTTAAAGTAGTTTTAGGTTAACAGAAAAATCAAGTGGAAAATAAAGAGATTTCCCACGTACCCTTCCCCCCAACCTCTCCCTCTATCAACAATCCCCACCGCAGTGGTGCATCTGTTAATAATCAATAAACCTACATTGACACATCATTATCACCCAAAAGTCATAGTTTACTTTAGGGTTCACTTCTTTTTTTTTTTTCCCAAAGCTGACATCTTTATTTCCTGTTCAGATTTTTTTTTAAAGCTTTTTGTTTTGGCCTTGCCACGTGGCACACAGGTTTCCCCACCAGGGATCAAACCCACTTCCCTTAGCCACTGGACCCCCAAGGAAGTCCCCCAGGGTTCACTCTTGGTATTTCACATGTTATGGGTTGGACAAATGTACAAGTAACATGTGTGCACCACTATTGTATCACACAGAATAATTTCACTGTCCTCAGAACAGTGATGCTGTTAAATTTTTTAAAAAGCATTTTTTGTTTTCATCATTCAAAATTGTATAAACATTTGAGAAGAGGAACAGAACATGTTTGATAGCTATAAGCAGAGGGCTTCAGTGAGCACAGGGTCCCGGGAGCTGTGTTACACATTAAGTAACGCAGAATACTAGAGTGGGTTGCGTACCCTCCTCCAGGGGATCTTCCAGACCCAGGGATCGAACCTGGGTCTCTTAGGTCTCATCTGCTGCATAGGCAGGCGGGGTTTTCCACTAGTGCTCCCTGGGAAGGCCGCAGCAACATGCAGAGCATCCCAAAGCGCACCTTGTGTGAGCTGCCAGGAGAAAGCAGAGTGGCTGTGCCCAGTGGTGCTGGCCACAAGCGAAGAGTCAGGGTGCCTGTGCGGGGGCCAGGGTAACTCTGGTAACCGCGTTTTGATTAGAAGTCAAGGGTCACAGAGCTTGGAGAACCCAGGGAGCATTTTCTGTTTCAGTGTGGACAAAGACACCAGGAAGAGGGCCAAGTTCTGAAACGGCATGTAGAGGCCAGATTTTCTTGTAAGTACTGGCTGAAGTGGCTCTCCTAAGCCTCTTAATGAGGGGATTTAATCCCCCAGCAGGTGAAAAATGACCCAGGGCTTTTTCCACAGAGCACTTTGCCAAATTCTATGGTTAAGCACAGTCCAGAGGCTGTTAGCCTTCTGCCCACATAAGAATGAATCAAAATTAAGGTGAGGGAGTTAAAACCAAGGTTAGATTCAGTTGAGAAATAATTAAAAACCGTTTAAGGGAATCAGGAAGTTATGCAATGTAGCTCTTTTTCATTGTCTTTTTTTTCTCTTTCAAATAATATATATCATTTTTTTATTTTTAAATGCTCATGTTTGTGTTTAGTCTATAGAGACTGCTATTTCAGTAAGGTTATCATGCTATGGAGAGAAACATACTGGAAACACAACTCGCTGTTCACTTAGCGCTGGGAAGTTGATAGAACCCTTGATCAAAGGTCCCTAGGGGGCGCCACCACCACCTGGTGCTCTCAACAGCGTTGCGAGTCCACCGGTCTCAGAGAAAGCCTTGACCTTCCAGGGAGCATGTCTGGCAAATGCATACTCTTACAACGAAAATGACTGTTAAGGTTGCAATACTGCCAAAGATTTAATATTTCCTGTGCATCACTTTTATGACAGCAATGACTATGGGGGTTCCGCATATGCCATCCTCTCAGCAGTCCTACAACTACAGAATATCATAATCACCATTTGCAGATGAGGAAACTGAGGCTGGCAAGATTCAGTGACTTCCCCAAACTTCCCGGTGGTGCAGTGCAGTGCTAAGAATACGACTGGCAAGGCAGGAGACGGAGGGCACGCAAGTTTGATCTCTGGGTCAGGAAGATCCCCTGGAGGAGGAAATGGCAACCCACTTCAGTATTGTTGCCTGGAAAATTCCATGGACACAGAGGAGCCTGGTCCATGGGGTTGCAAAGAGTCGGACATAACTGAGCATGCGTACATGCACTCCCGCCAAGGTCAGAGAGCTAGGCCTGCTGGACCTGTGGGGGTGAAATCAGATTCGTCTGACCCCGGGAAGAAGCTCCTCCCAAAACTTACTGTTTGAATTGTACACAACAAAGAACAGTGAGATGTTTTGTGATTTTTTTCGGGGGTGATGTGGGATGTCGACCCACAGTTAATGTGTTGAGGGGCATTTAAGAATAAGTATTTTGGGGGAAATTCCCTGGTGGTCCAGTGGTTAAGCATCTACCTTGCAATGCAGGGGACATGGGTTTGATCCCTAGTCGGGGAACTAAGATCCCACCTGCCATGGAGCAGCAAAACCCATGAGTCACAACTACTGAGCCTGTGCCACAACTTGAGACTCCATGAGCTGCAATGAAAGATCCCACGTGCTGCAACCAAGACCAGATGCAGCCAAATAAATAATAAATAAATGTTCAAAAAGAATAAGTATTTCAACAGAACTGGATCAAGATATTGTTGGCCTTCTGTTTTAGAAAACTGGAGATCTTTTCCCCAGGTGGTTGTGTACCCAAGAGAAATAAGAGAAAGCAAAATCTATTAGAACACCAAAGTCTACAAATTAAGATTTATTTACCAAGTATTTACTGAAGGACTGTTTTATTCCAGGCATTGTTGTTGTTGCTCAGTTGCTAAGTTGTGTCTCTTTGAGACCCTATGAACTGCAGCATGCCAGGCTTCCCTGTGCTTCGCTATCTCCCTGAGTTTGCTCAGATTCATTGTCCATTGAGTCAGTGATGCCATCCAACCATCTCATCCTCTGTCGCCCCCTTCTTCTCTTGCCCTGAATCTTTCCCAGCATCAGGGTCTTTCCCAATGGCATGGTGATACACAAATGAATTGGATATGCTTTCTGCCTGCAATGAACATGGCTAGTTATAGGCATGTCATGTCATACTTTTTTACCTCTATTCTAGCACAAAACTCTAATGTCTTGGACACAAAGGAAAATATTAAATCATTAAAAAAAGTGAAACCACTCTTACTTGGTCTTCCTCCTGTCTTAGAAACCCCACCTCCCCAATTTTTCCTCCTCTTACTCCAAATTCAGATTCCAATTTGAGCTTCTTCCTCCTTCTACCCCCTTCTTTTCTGATGACCCTACGTATTCCCATTTCTTCAACCACCATCTACATTTAGACTTTTTTCCCCTGAGTTCCAGACCTTATGTTTCCAATGGTCAATGACGTTTCTTATTCAGCATGCTCAAAACTCTTCTATTGGCAATTTCAGTTAAGGTCATTGTCAATCACTCAGTTCTCCAAGCCAGAAACCTGGGTTTCATTTCAGGTTTTTCCTTTTCCTTTCAACTGGTCACTGAGCCTATAAAGGATGCTTGTTAAACATCTAAGTCTCTTTCTTTTTAAAGGTTTCACTCTTTAGTCTGAGTACATGTCATCTTTTATTTGAAATACTGCAAAACTTATTCCTTCCTCCAACGTCACCTTCCCTAGTTCAACTTTTCACTCCTACCACATTTTGACCCTTCTAAAAATGTGCTATTTTCAGGTGAAAATCCTTTAATTGGCTCACATCTCCTACAGCATAAGTCATGGTTAAGAGCAGGAACTTGGGAGCCAGAGCACCGTAGTGGGAATCCCAGCTCCATCCCTGACAGGCTTATATAAGGGCCATTAAGTTACTTAATCTCTGTGTCCATTACTCATTGTAAAATGTGAGATGTATTTACTGCATAGAATTATTTCAAGGATTATACACAGTAACATTTGTAATGCACTTAAAACAGCACCTGGTACAGAGCAATCTCTCAGAAAGTGTTAACTAAACGAGGTGCAAACATATCCCTCTAATATATTAGACCTGCAGTGACTTCTCTGGTTCATGCCCACTTTTCCAGTTGCATTTATTTTCCTCCAGGCCACTTATGTTCTATCCATATTGAACTGAAAACTCAGTGCTCTCATTTACATCCAGACCTTTATATTCTATATCTTCTGCATAGGAGTCAGCACATTCTATATCTTCTGCATAAGATTTCTTTCCTCATGATCTCTTGAAGATTCCTACTTATAATGTAAAGTTCATTCAGGATTTAACCTCTGTCGTAAAGCCTGGAAAACAGTCAACTGCTTCTCTGTGCTCCCAGAGCTGTATGTACCTCCGTTACAGCTTCCCTGGGGCTCAGATGGTAAAGAATCTGCCTGCAGTACAGGATATCCAAATTCAATCCCTCGGGGAAGATCCCTGGGTCAGAGAAGATTCCCTGGAGAAGGAAATGGCAACCCACACCAGTATTTTTGCCTGGGGGATTCATGAACAGAGGAGCCTGGTGGGCTACCGTCCATGGAGTTGAAAAGAGTAGGACATGATGGAGCGACTTTCACCTCCATGCCCGCACTCAGCATACTGCCCTGACTGTTACTTTACAAGTATATCTAATTTACTAGAATATTATGTCCATGAGTACAGGGATTACATTTGTTCTCTTCCTTCTTTGTATCTCCAGCACCTACTGAAATATGAGGCCCAGATATGTGCTGTGTAAATATGTGTTGTTATTATTTTCTTTTGCTATAATATTATAGTCGGAAGGGATTTAAACACCTTGCCCAACTTATATTAAATCTGTGGAAACTGAAGACAGGAGATAAAGATTTGCCCAAGATTTTCTTGCTAGAGAGTCATAAAAGTGGGGCTAGAACCTTGTTTCCTTTCTTCTCTTTCAATGCTTTCTTCCCTACATTATACAGCGGAACTCCTCTTCCTCCACCCTCTACAGGTTTGCAAAGAGCTGTGAACCAAATGACCTACGTAAATGCTAATCTGTTTGCTCTGCTTTAACACTTGGCAGGAATTTCGAATTCTGAGATCACACTCCACCTGGTGGCAATTTACCTAAATTGCAAGTGCCTTTTGGCGTCTGTGACCATTCACTCTTTGATGTTTCTCTGGTTTTATGGGTTCTTTCTCATTTTCTTTTGTGGGTTTTTCATCTCTTGCCAGTTCAGTAAATATCAGGGTTTCTTTGGGTTCTGGGCCCTACACACTTATTCTACACGCTTTGTTTGATGGTGATGGGGATTCATGTGCTCTTGAGCTTCAAATACTGTTTCCATGATGATAACCTTCAAGTCTTCATCTCCAGCAAGAGTCCTTCTCTTGGGCCCCAGCCAGGGCCATCATACACTTTGGTGCGGGCACTGCTCTTCATGGAAAGTCATTCTCTGTGTAATCCATGCGATTGGCACCCGCTGGTTGGGTAGCACATGCAATGATGGGCAGGAGACTTCAGGTATCCCAAAGGTGACATGGCCCAAACAGAACCCATTACTACTCCTCTGAAAATGATTTACTCTTCTGGATTCTCCTATCAAGAAGTGGTTTCTTTACTCCTTGGTCATTATTGGATCTTCTCTTCCTGATCACCACCCAATCTGCTCAAAGTCCTATGGAGTCTACTTCCTAATAATGTTTGTGACCATTTATTTGCTCATCTCCACCACTGCTTTCTTACCTGAGCTCAGGCCTTCAGTATCCCTGACCTGCATCACTGCTGCAGCCTGTGAACTGGCCTCCCTGACTCCAATTTTGACCATCTTTAATCTCCACACTGCTACCAGCATGAACTTCCTAGAATATGTATTTGGTCATGTCATTTTTTCTGTTGAAAATGCTACCACTGTTTTCCATGGCCTCTGGGTTAAGTTTAAACTCTTTGGAGTGGCTTACACAGTCCTCTGAGACCTGGGCCTTCCTGTCCCTTCCTGTTCCCTCCTCCTTTTGCTCCCCTTCTTGTTCACTCTCTATTTGGAAGTAGTTCTCCAGGTGACACATGATTGCTTTCAACTTCATAGCCTTTGCTATCTGCTTTTCTCAGGATATTCTCCTTCCTCCAGTTTGCATGGTTAATCCTAAATGGTCTTTTGCAGCTCAGCTGAGCCATCACCTCCTAGACCACCCAAAGCTTGGTTAGGTGCTCTTCTGTGCTTCTGGGGGATATTACTGACCCCTCTGCAAAGACTTTATCTTATTGTGCTGTAATTCAGCTGCTCATTTCCCCACCTTCACATTAGGTTTATCTTCTTTAAGACCCAGGACTACTTCTTCACGGTTGTATTTACGCACTTAGTATCCTTTGCAGGCACATGGTAGGTGGTCAGTAAATTTGGGGGGTGGCTGTTGTTGTTGTTCAGTCACTCAGTTGTGTCTGACTCTTTGCGACCCCATGGAATGCAGCATGCCAGTCTTTCCTGTCCTTGACTATCTTCCAGAGTTTGCTCAAACTCATGTCCATTGCATCAATGAGGCCATCCAACCATCTCATCCTCTGTCGTCCCCTTCTCCTCCTGCCTGCAATCTTTCCCAGCATCAGGGTCTTTTCCAATTTTTTTTTTTTGGAAAATTTGGGGGGTGGGAGTGAACAAAAAGAGACAGTGACAGCAACAAAGCCTCATGAACAGTTCCTTTGTGATTCTAAGTCTTCAAGTGATGGCACACACCCCCAATTTTATCAGAAGGCACAAGATCTGAAGGCTGAGATCTTCTGGAGATGGGGTAGGATCCTGTGCTATGTGGACCAGCCTGCCCCATGGCTAATGGCCTAGAAAATGTGGATTGATTTTAAGAATGGAAAAGTTCCTCTACACTGAAACGTCTTTTCCCACGTGTACACCTGAAATTCTTATGTAGAAAATTCAATCTTTTAGCTTAAAGGTTGACTTCCAGTTCAACTGTAACAGCCCTTGCCTCCACGCCTACCCCCTGAAAACAATCAGTTACACACTAATATGAGCTGGTCTCTGGAGAAGGCAATGGCGCCCCACTCCAGTACTCTTGCCTGGAAAATCCCATGGGCAGAGGAGCCTGGTAGGCTGCAGTCCATGGGGTCGCGAAGAGTCAGACACGACTGAGCGAATTCACTTTCACTTTTCACTTTCATGCATTGGAGAAGGAAATGGCAACCTACTCCAGTGTTCTTGCCTGGAGAATCCCAGAGACGGGGGTCTGGTGGGCTGCCGTCTATGGGGTCTCACAGAGTCGGACACAACTGAAGTGACTTAGCAGCAGCAGCAGCGTGAGCTGGTCTCAAATACTCTTCCAAGAGGCAGTTCTAATGGGGAGCAAGCATGAAGTCAGTGGGCATTTGACAGAGGCAAGAGAGATTGTTTTAAAGTTAGAAGAAATGTTCAAAAACATTCAAATGAAGAGGCTAAAGCAATAGAGATAAAGCTTGAATATTTCATGATTTTGTGTGGATTGCCCTTTGTGTGCATCATTGAAAATCCATCATCTGTACTGAATGTCCTTGGCTCCTAGACAAATCAATTCTCCTGATCCCCAAAGAGAAACAAATAGAATGAGATAGTAAGAGTGTTTAAGATGATATGACTCTTAGTGTAAAACATAGTATGGAAATAGTGAATATATTTAATCTCCTCAAAAATCATCACTGTTAAAATGATGTATTAGAATAATAGGTTAATAAGCAAATTTAAAATTCTAAACTTAAGATTAATTTGAGAGATATTTGAAATGTAAATATAAAAGACCAAAGATTTGGTTTTTCTTTGCCAAAAGCTAAATTCAGATGGTATTTTTCAATAATCCTCATGAAAGTTACTTTCAAAGTTACGGTTTTTAAAAAACAATATTTCAGTCAGCCGTGTATATAAACAATGGCATCTCAGATATTGCAGCCTGATTGCTTCCACATTCCTAAAATTCTGAAAACTCAAGAAGCCATTTTATAGTATTGGCAAAGCCATGTAAAGCTTTATTCTTTACATATAGGACTTCAGCCTACTCGAGACTCTGTGAAAGATGGACTTGCTTAGGGTAAAAGTAATAACTTTTAATATTACCTTTCTATTAGTTCTAATCTAATGCACCGGAAGGCATAACTCACTTCTGTTAACAATAAGAAAGAGAAAAATATGTGTATAGATGGATGTCGTCAGTAAATGCCTTTAGCTAAATAAGGCACAATTGATTTGAAGGGCATCCATCTGAATGGGCCTTTGAGTGGCCCAAGGATGGAGAAGAATGCATAACTGCCAATGTTCATTGTTCGTCTCCTCTCCCCTCCCCCGGTCCCTCCTTCTCTCCTTGATGAAGAACACTGATAGATGAAAATCTACGTGGTAATTGAAGAGGAATAAAGTTACACTAGATGTTAGAAGAAAGATAGGTGGGGGTGCCATTAACTGAAGTAATTAAATGGAATAAAGATGCCAAAGCAAAGCATGGTCAAAGGGGATGTGAAAGAAAAAAGCATTGAAGATGATGATCAGACAGAATGATACATATGTATAATTGAACTTGAAATAAAAAAGTAACAAAATGATCTTTCTGGTCGCCACCTGCTTAAAGAATTGTAAGGAGCTTGACACAGGTGAAGGTTAGCCCAATTTTGTTGCTCATCAATAAAGGTTTCCTGTAACCAACTCAGTAAACAGTTATGGCTAGAAACTTAACCTATTGTCAAGCAGACAGATTTAAGAAGTAGAACTTGCAACGTGGAAAAGTCAACTATTAAAAGCAGATGAAAATATGGACCATTACATGTTCTATAAGATGCAGTTTTCTTTTTTTTCCCTTTATTTATTTTTAGTGGAAAGATAATTGCTTTATATTATTGTGTCAGTTTCTGCCATACATCAACAAGAATCAGTCATAGGTATACATATGTCCCCCCCTTCGTAACCCTCCCTCCCACCCCCCACCCCTCTAGGATGTTACAGAGTTCCAGTTTGAGTTCCTTGAGTCATACAGCCAATTCCCACTGGCTATCTATTTTACATATGGTAATGTATATGTTTCCACGCTACTCTCTCTATTTGTCCCATCCTCTCCTTCCCCCACACCCCTCTGTATCCACAAGTCTGTTCTCTATGTCTGAGATGCAGTTTTCTTAAAAAAAAAAAAAAAAATCAACAAGGTGAAACCATAGCAGCTAAAGTGTCAGAGTTGTAGCAGCCCATCTTAGTAATTTAATTTTAACATAGTTTTTTGAAATGAAATAAAAATTCTGTTGTGTCACTACAATAAATGTTTTGACAATAAAACAATATTTAGAATTGGTTATAAACAGATATGACTGGGGTGAAGAAAAAAATGCATGGCAAACTTGAGTCGCATAGTATATTATTACCCAGAGAAATGTACACATCTAGTAAAAAACAACAACAACAACAAAAAAACAACCTACATTTTTGAAAGCATTAAAATTAGCCAAAAGCCTCAACCTCTTAGGTCTGGAATTAAAGAATGAGTCACTTCTAAAAGCAGAGAGGTGCGTGTGACTTAGCATTTTAACTCTTGAGGAAGGGCTTTACTCAAAATAGCAGATTTAGCAAAATTGGAACGTTTTCTTTAGAACAGTGACGCTGCAGGATTCCTGAGAAAACTGGGCACCATTGATGCTTAAGCTTTTAGTCAATGAGTGTTGTGAAAGGCAGGCATAAAATCATAACGATCTTTCAAATTAAGATGACGTCAAGGCCATTAATGATGCTAATGTAGAGGTGACTATTAAGTGTAGACAGAACCTAGCTGCTAGGCTGATTCAAGATTACTTAGTGTTTGGAGAAAGAACATAAAACAGCAGGTGATTTGAGGCTCATCCATGCCCTGCTTTAATTCCTTGACTGCCAGACCCAGTCAAACCCTGTTGGGCCCTGCGGGGCTCCTGGATACTTTTTCTGTCTCCTGTTTCCTGTAGGCAAGATTCCAGCCTCCATGACCTTTCCTGAGTTTCAAAGGGCAGATTCAAACAGTTGCTATTCAAGGGAGGAACAGTCAAGAAACCACTTGAGGCAAGATTAATGGGACCAGAGAAGCTTATCAGGTTAGAAGCCTTACCACCTGAGACCCTTGTTGCTGTTGGGTTGCTCAGTCGTGTCTGACTCTGCAACCCCATGGACTGTAGCATGCCAGGTTTCCCTGACCTTCACCATCTCCTGGAGCTTGCTCAAACTCATGTCCTTTGAGTCAGTGATGCCATCCAACCATCTCATCCTCTGACTCCCTCTTTTCCTCCTGCCCTCACTCTTTGCCAGCAGCAGGGTCTTTTCCAATGAGTTGACTCTTCAAATCAGGTGACCAGAGTATTGGAGCTTTAGCTTCAGTATTAGTCCTTTTAATGAATATTCAGGGTTGATTTCCTTTAGGATTGACTAGTTTGATCTCCTTGCAGTCCAAGGGACTCTCAAAAGTCTTCTCCAGCACCACAATTCTAAAGCATCAATTCTTTGGCGTTCAGCCTTCTTTATGATCCAACTCTCACATCTGTACATGACTACTGGAAACATCATAGCTTTGACTATGTGGACCTTTGTCAGGAAAGTGATGTCTCTGCTTTTTAATACACTGTCTAGGTTTGTCATAGCTTTTCTTCCAAGGAGCAAGTGTGCTTTAATTTCATGGCTGCAGTCACCATCTGCAGTGATTTTGGAGCCCAAGAAAATAAAATCTGCCACTGTTTCCACTTTCCCCATCTCCCCTGAGACCCTGCACACACCCTAGTCTGGTCAGCAGTCCTACCCTTGAACCATTGCCATAAGACTCCTCACCAAGTTTCTCTGGTTGGGACACATAGTTTTGAGGCAGGAGCCTGCTGTGTCCTGGCAAAGCAATAAACCTATTCTTTTCTATGTTACCTCAAACTGTCTCTGAGATTCAATTCACTGGTGCACAGAGGCTGAGCTTTGGGTGTCATCTCCTGTTGGCATCTTCCACATCTCTAAGCAGAAACACTCATAGTCTTGACCTCCTTTACAGTATTAGCTTCATAAAAGCAATGGCCTAAGGATAACCACATGACCATCATCCCTATTCTTATGGGAACTCAATGTTTCTGAGTCTTCTTAATTCCTTCATTGAGTCACTGTACTTTTGGGTTCTTTTTGGAAATGTCTGAGCTTTGTCCTTTCTTTCCCAAGACTAAAGCCACACCAGTCTGAGACCTAATTATCTTATGCTTGGAACTTTAAAATTGTTGCCTAGAGGTACTCTGTTATGACAATAGAAGTATGCCCATAAATTTAAATTAAAATGTTTTCATTATTCTTGGTGATAAATCTGTAAATGCTAACAATTTTTTATGTATTAAATTATCTATGAAATTATTAGTTATGTTAAACTGATCAGAAGAATATAAATGTATTATAAAATTTGGTAATTGTTAGCTATAAAATGTAAATCTGTTGAAAATATATCTGTATTGAGATTGAGTGAAGCTGGCTTTTTTCCCAGGTTATGAATCTACAGATGATTATTATTTATTCCTAGAAAGTGACAGAGTTCAACATCAAGTCTGTCTCCCTCCTGTCCTCCCCACTTCCTCCCCTTCACCCTCATTCTCTTTCTCTCTCCTCCTCTCCCTTCTTTCTTTCTCAAATTAGACATAGGTATTGAGAAAAGTTGCTGACAAAAGTTGGCGGGACTGAAAGAAGTTTTATTTGCCACATCAGGTGGCATGTGGGATCTTTGTTCTCGAACCACTGGGCCACCAGGGAAGTCCCAAGGAGCTTTGATATAGGAATATCAACTATTTGAAGTTCTTCTAAGTTGCATGCCAAAAGAATATACTAATCTATAATAAAAATATTTTAAATTATCTGGCAGCTGGTGACTTCATAAGGACCATTTAATTTTGTAAAAGGCATGAATCGGAACCATCTGATTTGCAGAAGGATTTGCTACTCATTCATTAAAGTCATTTAATTTCTCAATATCTGGGAAGTATATTAAAAAGACAATAAGCTCTAATTTCTATTAATCTTTAACTTAGAGGTTCCTTCTTTATGGAGCTAAAATTACATCATACTGGGGTAAAAAAATAACCCCATAAAATTAGACATATGTGTTTTAGGAATTTACCCATTTCTGAAGATGGATCAGTATATTAATGCCAAATTTAAACTATCTAGGAAGGCATGTCCTAGTCTTTAAAATTTATGATACTTGAGAATTATTATATATAAATAAATTATAATTTTGTTTTATGATGAAACATTTTTTAAATGAATATATTTGACAGAATTGGAACAAATTTGAATTGTTAAAGAAGAAACAATCTTAATTAAATGAAGTTGGTTTTCTAGGATTTAAGATACTATATTGTATCTTAATATATTTTAGAAACATATTGTCTCACATTTACATATAAGGGGATGGTTTGTATTTAAGCCTACAGGTTTACATTTTTATAAAAACTGACAAAAATGATATGGCCACTATTAATTTTAGAGCATATAAATGATGTATTAAATTAAAAGATGCATCAATAAAGAGGTGAATTCAATATTAAGTGCATCATTTAGGGTAAAAATCTATAATATAACATAATCTCTTTATTTTTATCTTCAGCCCCAAAATATGTGGAATAAATGAACACAAGCAAATGTAAGCAAGTGGGAGATTTGTGCCCAATTTAAAAATGAACATGTATTTACAGTATTTCATGTTTGGGCAAAGGTTAATGAAAATATTTCTTCTACTGGGGTGATTAATATAAGAAAATATAAGACATTAACTTACCTGTTACCCATAGATCTCTTTTACTGCAAGAAATAGTGTCATTTGACTCAGACTTGCCTGTGAGTGTCCAGGAGTCTCCAGCAGAGGCATGGGTTGGTGGTAGCCTGCTGCAGGGTTGGGGGCACTGAGTGTAGCAGTACATGAATGGGATCTTTTGAAGAAGGTCACCACTATCTTCATTACCTCCACCATAGTTTGACCCCAGGTAAATAGCAAAATCACTGCAGATGGTGATTGCAGCCATGAAATTAAAAGACGTTTACTCCTTGGAAGGAAAGTTATGACCAACCTAGATAGCATATTCAAAAGCAGAGACATTACTTTGCCAACAAAGGTCCATCTAGTCAAGGCTGTGGTTTTTCCAGTGGTCATGTATGGATGTGAGAGTTGGACTGTGAAGAAAGCTGAGTGCCAAAGAATTGATGCTTTTGAATTGTGGTGTTGGAGAAGACTCTTGAGAGTCCCTTGGACTGCAAGGAGATCAAACCAGTCCATCCTAAAGGAGATCAGTCCTGGGTGTTCATTTGAAGGACTGATGCTGAAGCTGAAACTCCAATACTTTGGCCACCTCACGTGAAGAGTTGACTCATTGGAAAAGCCCCTGATGCTAGGAAGGATTGGGGGTAGGAGGAGAAGGGGACAACAGAGGATGAGATGGCTGGATGGCATCACTGACTCGATGGACATAAGTTTGGGTAAACTCTGGGAGTTGGTGATGGACAGGGAGGCCTGGCGTGCTGTGATTCATGGGGTCGCAAAGAGTCGGACAGGACTGAGCGACTGAACTGAACTGAACTGAAATAGCAGAGAGGGGACACAGATCCACCCATCAACAGAAAATTGGATTAAAGATTTACTGAGCATGGCCCCACCCATCAGAACAAGACCCAGTTTCCCCCTCAGTCAGTGTCTCCCATCAGGAAGCTTCCATAAGCCTCTTATCCTTCTCCATCAGAGGGCAGACAGACTGAAAACCAAAGACACAGAAAACTAACCAATATGATCACATGGACCACAGCCTTGTTTAATGCAGTGAACTATGAGCCATGCAGTGTAGGGCCACCCAAGACAGATGGGTCATGGTGGAGAGTTCTGACAAAATGTGGTCCACTGGAGAAGGCAATGGCAAACCACTTTGGTATTTCTGCCTTGAGAATCCTATGAGCAGTACGAAAAGGCAAAAAGATAGGACACTGAAAGATAAACTCCCCAGGTCGGTAGGTGCCCAATATGCTACTGGAGATCAGTGGAGAAATAACTCCAGAAAGAATGAAGAGACAGAGCCAAAGCAAAAACAACACCCAGTTGTGGATGTGACTGGTGATGGAAGCAAGATTCAATGCTGTAAAGAGCAATATTGCATAGGAACCTGGAATGTTCTCATTCCATGAATCAAGGCAAATTGTAACCGGTCAAACAGGAGATGGCAAGAGTGAACATCAACATTTTAGGAATCCGTGAACTAAAATGGACTGGAATAGGTGATTCTAACTCAGATGACCATTATATCTATTCCTGGGGGAAGAATCCCTTAAAAGAAATGGAGTAGCCATCATGGTCAACAAAAGAGTCCAAAATGCAGTACTTGGATGCAATCTCAAAAACGACAGAATGATCTCTGTTCATCTCCAAGGCAAATCAGTCAATATAATGGTAATTCAAGTCTATGCCCTGACCAGTAATGGTGAGGAAGCTTAAGGTGAATGGTTCTATGAATACCTACAAGACCTTCTAGAACTAACACCCCAAAAAGATGTCTTTTCATTATAGGGGACTGGAATGCAAAAGTAGAAAGTCAAGAAACACCCGGAGTAACAGGCAAATTTGGCCTTGAAATACAGAATGAAGCAGGACAAAAGCTAGTAGAGTTTTGCCAAGAGAACACACTGGTCATAGAAAACACCTTCTTCCAACAACATAAGAGAAGACTCTACACATGGACGTCACAAGACAGTCAACACTGAAATCAGATTGATTATATTCTTTGTGGTCAAAGATGGAGAAGCTCTATACAGTCAGCAAAAACAAGACCAGGAGCTGACTGTGGCTCAGATTATGAACTCCTTATTGCCAAATTCAGACTTAAATTGAAGAAAGTAGGGAAAACCACTAGACCATTCAGGTATGACCTAAATCAAATCCCTTTATGATTATACAGTGGAAGTGAGAAATAGATTAGATCTGATAGATTGCCTGATGAACTATGGATGCAGGTTCATGACATTGTACAGGAGACAGGGATCAAGACCATCTCCAAGAAAAAGAAATGCAAAAAAAGCAAAATAATTGTCTGAGGAGGGCTTACAAATAGCTGTGAAAAGAAGAGAAGTGAAAAGCAAAGAAGATAAGGAAAGATATACCCATTTGAATGCAGAGTTCCAAAGAATAGCAAGGAGGGATAAGAAAGCCTTCCTCAGCGATCAATGCAAAGAAATAGAGGAAAACAATAGAATGGGAAAGACTAGAGATCTCTTCAAGAAAATTAGAGATACCAAGGGAACATTTTATGCAAAGATGGGCTCAATAAAAGACAGAAATGGGATGGACCTAACAGAAGCAGAAGATATTAAGAAGAGGTGGCAGGAATACATAGAAGAACTGTACAAAAACGATCTTCATGACCCAGATAATCACAACGGTGTGATCACTTACCTAGAGCCACTCACCTAGAGCCAGACATCCTAAGTCAAGTGGGCCTTAGGAAGCATCACTACGAAGACAGCTAGTGGAAGAGATGGAATTCCAACTGAGCTATTTCAAATCCTAAAGGATGATGCTGTGAAAGTGCTGCACTCAATATGCCAGCAAATTTGGAAAACTCAGCAGCAGCCACAGGACTGGAAAAGGTCAGTTTTCATTTCAATCCCAAAGAAAGGCAATGCCAAAGAATGCTCAAACTACTGCCCAATTGCACTCATTTCACACTCTAGTGAAGTAATGCTCAAAATTCTCCAAGTCAGGCTTCAACAATACGTGAACCATACCAGATGTTCAAGCTGGTTTTAGAAAAGGCAGAGGAAACAGAGATCAAATTGCCAACATCTGCTGGATCATTGAAAAAGCAAGAGTTCCAGAAAAACATCTATTTCTGCTTTATTGACTATGCCAAAGCTTTTGACTGTGTGGATCACAGTAAACTATGGAAAATTCTTAAAGAGATGGGAATACCAGACCACCTGACCAGCCTCTTGAGAAATCTGTATGCACATCAGGAAGCAACAGTTAGAACTGGACATGGAACAACAGACTGTTTCCAAATAGGAAAAGGAGTACATCAAGGCTGTATACTGTCACTTGTAACCCTGCTTATTTAATTTCTATGCAGAGTACATCATGAGAAACGCTGGGCTCGATGAAGCACAAGCTGGTATCAAGATTGCTGGGAGAAATATCAATAACCTCAGATTTGCAGATGACACCACTCTTATGGCAGAAAGTGAAAAGGAACTAAAAAGCCTCTTGATGAAAGTGAAAGAGGAGAGTGAAAAAGTTGGCTTAAAGCTCAACATTCAGAAAACGAAGATCATGGCATCTGGTCCCACCACTTCATGGGAAATAGATGGGGAAACAGTGGAAACAGTGTCATACTTTATTTTGGGGGGCTCCAAAATCACTGCAGATGGTGATTGTAGCCATGAAATTAAAAGACGCTTACTCCTTGGAAGGAAAGTTATGACCAACCTAGATATCATATTCAAAAGCAGAGACATTACTTTGCCAACAAAGGTTTGTCTGGTCAAGGCTATGGTTTTTCCAGTGGTCATGTATGGATGTGAGAGTTGGACTATAAAGAAGGCTGAGCACAGAAGAATTGATGCTTTTGAATTGTGGTGTTGGAGAAGACTCCTGGGAGTCCCTTGGACTGCAAGGAGATCCAACTAGTTCATCCTAAAGGAATCAGTCCTGAATGTTCATGGGAAGGACTGATGTTGAAGCTGAAACTCTAATACTTTGGCCACCTGATGAGAAGAACTGACTCATTGGAAAAGACCCTGATGCTGGGAAAGATTGAAGGCAGGAGGAGAAGGCGATGACAGAGGATGAGATGGTTGGATGGCATCACCGACTCAATGGACATGAGTTTGAGTAAACTCTGGGAGTTGGTGATGGACAGGGAGGCCTGGTGTGCTGCAGTTCTTGGGGTCGCAAAGAGTTGGATACGACTAGGCGACTGAGCTGAGGTGATTGAAATAATCATGGAAATTTTTACCTCTTCCGAAATCATGCAAAATATGTGAAACACTGAGACACTCTGGCCTTAGGCTTTTTCAAACATCTGTGGACCCTGCATGCAGGAGGCTTATTTTGAGAGGTGATCCCAAGGAATGGAAGTGGCAGAGAGGAAAGTTCCAGAGATGAAAGGCAGAGACACAAATCCAGGGGTAGTTTGTCAAGCTGGGTCACTACAGCGGGCAGCTGCAGTTTGGTCCTACCAACGACCCTTGGAGGAGGCATGTGAAATATGCTTCATCATTGTCCACCCAAGGAATATGTTAGAGAAGTTTTCATCCTCCAGTTCTTGTTCCCTGGGGCAAGGGTCACCTCATGGGATATTATCTCCTTTTCTGGTTTGTGCCTGTGTCAAAGGTGGGTGTCCCATTTGGCGGCAGAAGCAGAAAGATTCTGGGGTAGAAGGTAAGAGAGATGAGTTGCCATTGAGGATCCATGGCTGTGTGCAGCTGGTTGGCTGGAGTGCACCGGTGGGCATGGAGGATGGAGATGGGGCAAAAGAAGTATCTGATCTCGACTTCTTGACACCAAATGCTGTTACTATTAACAGTGGTGGAAATACAGAGACTGGATTTGCATCAGATGGGTGTAAATGCTATTTCTAGCATACTTTTTGTTTTGATTTACAAATACTTACCAATCTAAGAAGATAAGACCTGGAAATCTTGCCATGCATTGCCACGTGTGTGGAATACAGTGACTCTTTAGTTTTAACCGACACACTTTGGTTTAGTTTCCCCTCAACAGTCTTTCAGAAGTACCACCTCCTTTGCCACTAACTAGGGGCTGAGGAGGTGAGACTGTGCAAAGGAAATTATCAGGACTTCTTTGGTGGTCCAGTGGTTAAAACTCATCTTCCAGTGCAGGGGGTTGTGGGAGCTAAGATTCCCACATACCTCCTGGCCAAAAACCGAAACATAAAATGGAAACAATATTGCAACAAATACAATAAAGACTTTAAAAAATGATCTGTGCCAAAAAAAAAAAAAAAACAAATACGCAACTTAAAAAAAAGAATACTGTCTTCTCTTCAGCCTCCCCGTACTACCATCTGATGAGTATGATCAAAGGAGGCCACATCTACAGCGATGTTTGAAATTTTCTTATTCTTTGACATCCTGGAGCTTTTTAATTGTTGCTTAGTTCCTAAACTGCGTCTGGCTCTTTGTGATCCTGTGGACTGTGGCACGCTAGGCTCCTCTGTCCATGGGATTTCCCAGGCAAGAATACTGGAGTGGGTTGCCATTTCCTTCCCCAGGGGATTGGGTGAGGGGTAGAACATTTAGTCCTGAAGTGGGAACCCTGGTTACTGTGAAAGAGAAGAACTAGAATAATTTTTGCTCAGGTTCTCAGGCAGATCAACTTTAGGAAAAAACACCAATGGAAGTTGAGTATAGGGAAACTGATTTCCTTACAACTGTCCGTAACTGTGTATACCTTAGAAAGTCTGTCTGAAAAGGGATTCTCTGACCTTCATTGAATACTTGAGGTATGAGACATCATTACCTGCTTTGCTGTTACTCCCTGCCACCTGAATAAAACCCTACGGCTGGGACTTCCCTAGTGGTCCAGTAGTCAAGAATCTGCTTTCCAATGCAGGGAATGTGGATTTGATCTCTAGTTGGGGAACTAAAATCTCACATACTACAGGGCAACTAAGACCCTGCACCATTACTGAGCCTGCATTCTAAAGCATGTGCTCCCTAAGAAGAGATCCCACGTGGCACAATAAAGACCCAAAACAGCCAAAAAACCAAACAACCCCTCCACCCAACCAAACCGTGTGGCCAGTGCCTAGAGGGATGTAGTCTACTGCCAGCAGTGAGCTTTCATGGGGAGCCAGGCTGGGAGAGGACTTCTGAAATGTGAAGGTTATTCTCTTGGCAAATCTCAGTGTTCTGGAATTAGTGAGTGAATGAGGGCAGATATCCTTGTCTTCATGCTCAACAGGACGGCATTTGGATTCTTGCTCAGATTCTTTCTTGGAACTTGTTTCTTAAACAATCACAGGAGGTTATTCACCAAAGTCAATGAAACTGAAATGTTCTTTGTCAGCAGGAGGATATGACTAGATGTGCTCTCATTATATCCATTGGAAGCATTTCCCCTGATCTTCGAAATATATTATTACATTTCGGATGACATTAAGAGATAAGTCTTTAGTCACGGAATTCTAGTAGGAGGGAAAAAAAAGTAGTTTGGGTTATTTTCTTTATTATTGTTGTTAAAATGTGAATCATGCCCTTCAGTTTGATGAATTCTCATTGATGCTTCAATGGAAGGGGAAGATGAAATAACATAAATGATAGCTATAATTAATTTTATACTAAGCTTCCTTGATGAAATTAATATTGTCAGATGGAAATGTAATTTAAGCAAAATATGCTTATATGCTCATGTAAGCTGAGTTACACATTTGGACTTTAAGAAAAAAATCACTCTTGCATTTCATAGAACCGCTTACAAAATGATTTAGCTTAATTGTTTGTACAGCTTTCTAGACATTATAGCTCTTTAAAGGCAATAAGGACACATGAGATGAAAGGGTGAAAGACAAAGGGTCATTTTAAATATGCTTCTTTATTCTGAAAAAAAAATGCAGGACACTTCTAATTCCTAAACCTAGGTTTTAGCATATATGTTAATGTACTCTGGCTGCAGTTTTATATTCATCAAAAAAGGAAACATTCTGGCAATTTAAAACAATTCAGATCTAAACTGAAATAAATTATATTGGTTTGTTAAGTAAGCTTCAAAACATATTGACCTAAAAGGTCAGCAAATGTTAGTGAAAAATATACAAGTCAATATCCATCACATGCCTGAATTCTTTGTTTTTATGTGACATTTCAAGCAATTTTCGTAACCGGTCAGGAAAGAGTACAAAATAACAAACACCAAGACAGTTCACTGATTTCAGATAAAATCTTCCATGATCTCAAAAACAAATACTCATAAGCGTCATAAACTGACATTGATTACTGTTCTGAACAACAACAAAAAGCAACATCTGCAATTTGTTTCTTAATATGAAACCAAACATCATGTAACATATGAAAATTTGAAATATCAATTGCTATTTCTTCCTCAAAGAGTCTACTCCCTGTAGACAGTCAATACAATATTTATTTAATTAGCTGATTACCAGAGTTAAAGGACTCAGACACAGGAACACAGACACCCCAGGTGATAATCTGGTAGAGAGGTGGTTTACTGGTCAAGGCAGCATTTTTCTCAACACTCACATAGAGGAATACATGATAGTGATCTCTCTTCTTCCTCCAGAATAAATTAAAGCTATACAGCTCTGTTAAAGATGTGGCATATTTATGAGAATGTAAAGACCTCATGGATGAGGTTGCTAAAGTCTTTGTGATGAATGTCTGGCTGTCAGTCTTGCTTCCACCACTATACTGTGCTTAACCCCCAAATACAGCAGTTACTAGATTTATCAAGCAGCACTTGGTCCGTGGCCATATAGCACTTGGTGGCCATATAAAGTTAAAGTTAGTTAAGTTGCTCAGTCGTGTCCAATTCTTTGGGACCCCATGGACTGTAGCCCACTATGCTCCTCTGTCCATGGGATTCTCCAGGCAAGAATACTGGAGTGGGTTGCCATTTCCTTCTCCAGGGGATCTTCCTGACCCAGGGATCGAACCCAGGTCTCCCACATTGCAGACAGACGCTTTAACCTCTGAGCCACCAGGTGGCCATATACGCTGGCTGTAAAATGTCAGGCAGCTAGAGACAGTAGGAGGAGGGAAAGAAACTAGCATTTATTGAGTGTCTCCCTTGGATGGGAATAGGGCTTTCCTGATACCTCAGTTGGTAAAGAATCTGCCTGCAATGTGGGGGACCCCGGTTCCATTCCTGGGTCAGGAAGATTCCCTGGAGAAGGGATAGGACACCCACTCCAGTATTCTTGGGCTTCCCTTGTGGCTCAGCTGGTAAAGTATCTGCCTGCAATGTGGGAAACCTGGGTTTGATCCCTCAGTTGGGAAGATCCCCTGGAGAAGGGAACAGCTACCCAGTTTTGGCCTGGAGAATTCCAAGGTGGGGTCACAAAGAGTTGTACAGGACTGAGAGACTGTCACTTCACTTGTGTGGGAGACACCGTGTGGCGACTTTCCACGCGTGGCCTTACATTATTCCAATCACCCTAAGAAATGGATATTATTTCCATTTTACACATGAGGAAAATAAAGCTCAGACAGATTATACTCTGGAAGAGTAGTGAAATTAAAAATTTTAACGCAGGTTTTGTGTTATCCTGCTGATTATTTCTTGCATTTGTGGTTGTAAGGGTTCCACTTCTATATTGTCACCAATTCTTATCTTCTAACCTTGCGGGATCTCTCCAATTCATGGTGTTCCAAACCACATTCATTTTTTTTCCTTTTAAAATCTGCTTCTCTTGTATTCTCTGGTCTTGTCTCATCTTGTATCTCTCTTCTATCCCAAGATAGAAATCTTACCCCCCAACCTATCTTTCTTGTCCATCTGTGTCTTGGATAAAGCAACTAGGTGGAAGCTTATTATAATCTGAAAAGATTTAGCAATCAAAAATCATGTTGAATACCGAAGTATTTTAAGTAATTTTGTGTTGACACCTATCCCATAAACTTAACGAGCTGTAATGTAGCTCACCAGAGGCCTTGTTACCCAGGAGGGCCATCTTTGTAGCCAAGCCTCTGGGTAGCACCCCAAGCTTTGAGGCATTTAGAAAAAGACAACCCAGATTCATTAAAGAAGTTGAGTGGCCTGAGGCAAACCTGCATGCATGTGTGCTAAGTTGGTTTAGTTGTGTCTGACTCTGCAACCATTTGGACTGCAGACCACCAGGCTCCTCTGTCCATGGGATTTCCCAGACAAGAATACCGGAGTGGGTAGCTATTCCCTTCTCCAGGGGATCTTCCCGACCCAGGGATCAAACTCGTTTGGCAGGCAGATTGTTTATTGCTGAGCCACCACGGAAGCCCCATCCAGAAACCTAATGGGTTTTAACTTTCCAATCTCTCCAACTGGGAGGAGGGCGGAAGGGCATCCAAGAAGGCCAATCGGCAGTGCCTTCCACACTGCAGTGAACAGCTTCTCAGGTATCTTCATACATCTTTGCCTGAAGTACGTGCGTAGAATATGCTTTATATATAAAAGTATGTTTAAACGTATTTCACTGGGACTTGTCATTACAATTTTTTTTTTTCTTAGAGCTTGTTCTTTATCAGTTTGTGTGGATTTAAACCATTATTTTGTTGAACAGTGCCTGGCATGTATATATAGAGTATATCTAATTTTTGTTGGAAGTAAAACAGCTGCATTCAGTGACATTGTGCCACAGTGACATTCAGCTACATTTTGGTGCACGTGTGGGTGATTTTGCAGTACAGATTCATAGAATTAAAAAGCTCTTCATATTTAAAGTTTGTTTAGATATTGTTAAATTGCAACGGCAAAAATATGGTACCAACATATCTTCGTATGAGTAATTTAGGAGGTTCTTGGTTAGATCATACCTTTGCCAGTACCGGATATTTAGTTTCTGTGACTCTAAAGAGTAAAAAATAATAAGTTAGTATTTAATTTGAACTTTTGAATTACAAGTGAAGTTGTCCTTTTTTGTGTTTCCTGGATATTTGTAGTTCTGTAAATTGCTTTTTCATTTTCTTTGCCTTTTTAAAAAATCAAGTCATCTTTCTATTCCTTGAATGAAATTTTGCATATTATAAATAATAATTCTTTGTCTAATGTTGATTTCAAATATTTCTCATAGCCTGTCACTTATCTTGAAACTTTCTTCTATGATATCTTCTTTTAAATATTGTACCAAAAGATATTTTTATACCATCACATCTATCCATCTTTTTCTTTCTGCATTTTGAATAGTATTAGGCAGGACTTGCATATCCCAAGATCATTAAAATATCCACCCCTATTTTTTTTTGTACGTATGTTGCAATAAACCTATCAAACTCAGGGCTAAGGGCACCATCCTCCACAAAACTGCCCTCACTTCAGGTGCAAATTTGGGGGTCTCCAGGTCCACCCTCACTTCTGACCAACTAACTACAAATTCAGAGGTTCCCATGATTTGCCTCAGGTTTGATAATTCAGTAGAAAGACTCACATAACATATGGAAAGGGCTATACTTCCAATTATAGTTTTGTTACAGTAAAAAGCTGTTGATTAGAACCTGCCAAAACAAGAGATATGTCGGTGAAATCTGGAAGAGGTCCAAAGATAAAGCCTCTGGATGGTATGCTATGATCCAGGACAACAATCAGCATACTGTCAGCCAGGGAAGTTCAACCAAGCCCTAGTATCCAAAGCTTTTCTTGGGGTTTCATTATGTAGGCATGACTGACTACACACTGACCATGTGGTTGAGGGCAATTTCTAACCCCTTCTCCCTTGGGGAGATCAGGCTGATATCATGTGTTTGACACCCAACACTTAATCATTTGGTTGGTCTTTCTGATGTGGCCAGTCCCCATCTTGAACTATCCACCATGAGTTACCTTGTTAGCATAACCTCTCAGGTATGGTCTGAGGGGCTCATGAGGAATAACAGGGATACTCCAATCACTGAGAAAATTCTAAGGGCTTCAAGGTTACCTCCCAGGAGCTGAGGCAAAGCCCTCTTTTTGGGTAAAGTATGTTACTAGGTGTGGGCATGCTAAGTCACTTCAGTTGTGTCAGAATCCTTGCAACTCTATGGACTGCAGCCACCAGGCTCCTCTGTCCATGGGATTCTCCAGGCAAGTGTACTGGAGTGGGTTGTCATTTTCTCCTCCAGGGGATCTTTCTGACTTAGGGATTGAACTTGCATCTTTTACGTCTCCTGCATTGGCAGGTGGATTCTTTAATCATTAGCACCACCTGGGAAGCCCTATTCTTTACTACACAGATATTTTATAATTAAAAAAATTAATTAAGCATTTTTGGAATTATATTTTTGTGACTGGCACCTTCCTGTCTGGTCCCATACAATTTCCATAAACTGATCACATTAAAAAAATATATATATATATTTTAAAATATATATTATATATATATAAAACACACATAGTGTGTTAATCAATCAGTTGTGTCCTACTCTTTGGGAACCCATGGATTATAGCCTGCTAGGCACCTCTGTCCATGGACTTCTCCAGCAAGAATATTGGAGTGGGTTTCCATTCCCTTCTCCAGGGGATCTTCCAGACCCAGGGATAGAACCCAGGTCTCCTGCAATGCAGGCAAATTCTTTATCATCTGAGCCACCAAGGAATTCAACTTTTCCAAATGAGTAGCTAGTTGTCTCAATATCACTTGAGTATTATACCCTTCCAGTAATTTTGAATACCATCTTTATCATATTCTATATTTTCATATATATATGGCTTTGTTTCTGGATATCTATTCTGGTTCATTTATATTTTTCTACATCTCTTCCAATATTGTCCTATTCAAATTACAGCTTTACAGTATTTTTTTCATAGTAAGCTTTGAAGAGTCAGACACGACTGAGCGACTGAACTGAACTGAAGCTTTGAAAGCTAGTGGGTCAAATTCCACTTATTCCAAGATATCTTGGCTTTTCTTATATATTTTCTTTTCCAGAAAAATTTTAAACTTTTTTCAGATGCCACAAATAAATCTTAAGGGAATTTTAACTGAGATTTTATTGACTTTATGAATTGCTTTAAGGAAGTTTGTATCATTAGAATTTGGAAATTTCTCACTTACTCTACTTAAAAAATTATCCTCCAGTAAAGTTTTAATTCCTGTCTATGTTTCTCACATGCTTTAAAGATAAATTCTAGGCATGTTGCTTCTTTGTATGCAATTGTGAAGGGATTATTTTTCTGTTCTTGTTTCTGATTATTATCTTCATATAGGAAAACCCTGGGTTTATATCGTAAATCTAGTACATTATTACATTACATTTATTAGTTCTAGTAGTTGCTGAATTATTTAAGATATTTTTAGACAGATAATCATATCATCTGCATAATGATACTACTGTCACTCTATGAATAAATATCGGAATGTGAACGTACAGCAAGTAATATGGATTAGAAGTATTATTAATAAAGTATTATTTAGTTCAGTTCAGTCACTCAGTCGTGTCCGACTCTTTGCGACCCCATGAATCGCAGCATGCCAGGCCTCCCTGTCCATCACCAACTCCCGGAGTTCACCCAGACTCACGTCCATCGAGTCAGTGATGCCATCCAGCAGGTGCCATTATTCAGCTCATAATTTTAATGTGAATGATTCTAATATTTCACTTTTGAGTAACACATTTGTGATATATTTCTATGTTATATCCTTTGTCAGTTTTAGTAAGCTGCTTCTATTTCTAGCAAATGGTAAGTTTTAATTAGGACTAAGTACTTAATTTACAAAGTGTTTTTGGGATTTAGCAAGGTCATTTTATGTAGTTTCATTTGTAATATGTTATTATAGTGAATGACATGAATACATTTCCTCATATTAAATCATTTTTCTATTCTGTGGTTAAACATAGTTGACTCATAAATAGTACTCTTTAATGAATGGCAGAAGTTAATTTGCTAAAGTTTTAGTTAGGATTTTCATAAGTTATTTTGATCAGAATTTTTTGGTGTTCTTGTTTACCTGGAATGGGCATTAGAATTAAACTATCCTCACAGAGTGAGGTTGGATAGCTTCCTATGGTTTTCTATGCTTTAAATCAATTTAAATAATATAAGGATTATGTTTTTTTTAATTGATAAAAGTGACCTGTAAAGCTACCCAAGACTTAAGTATTTTGCAAGAATAGAAATTGAGGGAGCACTCTCTTGTGTCTCTTCTTATAAGGACACTAATCCTATTGGATCAGGACCCCACAACTTCATTTAACTTTGATTATTTCCTTAGAGGTCTCATCCTCAAATATAGCTGGAAGTTGGAGCCTCAACATATGAATTGTGCGAGGACACAAGCATTCAATCCATATCAGTTATCTATGGCCATGTGTCAAATCAGGTTCACTGATTGTCCATGTTATAAAGTTTTATTGGAACCCAAGAATGCTCATTTGTTTATGTATGGTTCTGGCTACTTTCACACTATGATGACAAAATTGAGTATCTGCAACAGAAACCTTACAAACCACAAAGCCTTAAGTATTTACTATCTGGTCCTATACCAAAAAAAAATTTGCTGAATCCTGCACTTAGCTTGACACATGCCTTACTTCTTCTGAGACTAAACTGATTATTCTTCTGAACTCCTGTGGCATTTATTTTCTGACCTAGGCATTCAACTCTTCTAATTCATTATCATGTGGGCTTCTCTGGTGACTCAGTGGTAAAGAATCCACCTGCCAACACAGGAAATGCAGGTTTGATCCCTGAGCTGGGAAGATCTCCTGGAGGAGGAAATGGCAACCCACTCCAGTATTCTTGCCTGGGAAATCCCATGGACAGAGGACCCTTGTGGGCTACAGTCCAAGGGGTCGCAAAGAGCTGGACACAACTGAGCGACTAGCATACTGAATATATTAGGTATGCACTCACACCCTCAGAATTGCATGTGCAAGGGCATGCACGAGATACATTTGATGGACTAAGTTGCTCTGGTTCTTTCTGGAGAAGCTACTCTGCTCACAGCCTCTGGTTGGAGCAGCCCTAGCCAACACCTGCCACTTTCCTCATCCATTCCCATTGTGGCTAACTAAACCAGGGAGGGGCTGTCAGCCCAGACTAACTGATCCTGTGGCTGTCCACTGGCCAGTCAGATTCCCTCCTGAGAACTGGAGGAAGAGAAAGAGAGAATGTTGTTGATTGTTTCTGAACCCTGGAGCTTTGAGTTTATGTTGACTCAGGGACTAAGGGCCCCCATATGGGGTCTCCACAAAGATGGGAAACCTGCTTGGAGAGAGAAAGATGAAGATGCTAACACATGTTGAAGAAATAATAATGGTGCTGAGAGATGGTAAAGAAGGTGCAGAGATACCATAAGAGAAAGAGACAGAAATAAAAAGAGACCAGTGAGAAGAGAAGACTTCCCAGAAAGATTAAGACTCACCCTTGTGCCTCATATTTCAGTTCTCATCTCCTGTCCCCATAAGTCACATATTTGACTCTGGTACCAATCTCAAATAACAAGTATCACCTCTGCCCTCTAGAAGCTCATAATATTGGGCTGACCAAAAAGTTTGTTCAGGTTTTTCTATAAAATGTAACAGAAAAAAGCTGAACAAATTTTTTTGGCCAACGTGATAGAAATGAAACAACAAACAGATGAATTGTGGTTTGTTGTTCAGTTGTCAAGTTGTGTATAACTCTTCGCGATCCATGGACTGCAGCCTGCCAGGCTTCCCTGTCCCTCACCATCTCTTGGAGTTTTCCCAAGTTCATATCCATTGAGTTGGTGATGCCATCCAAACATCTCATCTTCTGTCACCCTCTTCTCCTCCTGCCTTCAGTCTTTCCCAGCATCAGGGTATTTTCCAATGAGTCTGCTGTTTTCATCAGGTGGCCAAAGTATTGGAGCTTCAGCTTCAGCATCAATCCTTCCAAAGAGTATTCGGGGTTGATTTCCTTTAAGATTGACTGGTTTGATCTCCTTGATTTTCAAGTTGAGGCCTTAAATGCAGAACAGTAAGTACAGATATGGCATAACAATACATTGGACATAATATTCTATTTTACTTGCAGCCTTTAGAAAGTGTGAGATTTTCTCACGTTCTGCAGATAAGCTCCTCTTACTTTGTGATCCAGCATCGGAGAATTTATGTTCCGTGTAACGAGAAGAGCCTCGACTACAATATGTCAACTAACCGGAGACATTTTCCGAAGCTTGGCAGAACAGACTCATCAGGAATCCAGATCCCCAGGGAGTAGACTCAGAGTTCATAGTGACCCTGTTCATTTGGAGGAGAGATTGGAAACAGACTTGAATGATAGTGTTCATATGGAGGAGAAATAAGAGACGACTTTTCAAAACAACAAGAAGCCAAGAACCAGGCTATGAGAAATATGGCAGAAAAGGCATTAATGGTGGAATAGAAGCTGGATCTGGGTCAATCAAAAAATGGGGTGGTCAAAAAGTAAAATTAGTTCAGTGTTAAACACAAGCAGGGAGAAGGCAATGGCAACCCACTCCAGTACTTTTGCCTGGAAAATCCCATGGACGGAGGAGCCTGGTGGGCCGCAGTCCATAGGGTCGCTAGGAGTCGGACACGACTGAGTGACTTCACTTTCATTTTTCACTTTCATGCATTGGAGAAGGAAATGGCAACCCACTCCAGTATTCTTGCCAAGAGAATCCCTGGGACGGGGGAGCCCGGTGGGCTGCCGTCTATGGGGTCGCACAGAGTCGGACAGGACTGAAGTGACTTAGCAGCAGCAGCAAACACAAGCAGAGGATACTGACATTGGAGAAAATGTTTCTTTTGTACTTAACACCTTCAAATTCAAACCAATAAAATGTAGTCTGGTGCATATTTGCTTATGGCAGCCTTCTTAAAAAAATATGATTTCTGTTTTCCAGTCTTACAGGCTAAATGTGGCAACATTCAGATTAGCTTCCACATAAAGAAGACTTCAAGCATTTCATGTAGAAGCTTAAATAGAAATAAAATGTTGTAACAGTTTGGAAAAAATGTTCTACTAATTTTTAAACTTACCTTTAGTTCTTTCTTGTTTTTCATGACAGCCAAGCCGACTCTGGAGATGGAGCTGGGTTCAGAATTTGGCTGCATTCTCACCTGCTGGAAGCCCGTGGATGAGACGTTTAGCAACTTTGATTCTTAGTTTCTTCCTATTCTTTTTTAAACTTCGTATTTTATATTGGAGTATAGCTGATTAACAGTATTGGGATAGTTTCAGGTGCACAGCAAGGGACTCAGCTGTAGGTACACATGTGTCCATTCTCCCCCAAACTCCCCTCCCATCCAGGCTGTCACATAACATCCAGCAGGGTTCCCTGTGCTATACAGTAGGTCCTTGTTGGTTATCCATTTTAAATACAGCAGCATGTACATGTCCATCCCAAACTCCCTAACTGTCCATCACCCCCATCCTTGATTCTCAGTTTCTTGATTTGAAAACTCAGGGATAATCACTGCCCTGCAAGACTGCTGCTTTCAACCAGGCTTGAGAGATTCCATTTGCCAAAGTTACTGCCGTACCTTACTCTTTGGCTCACTTTCCTCATCTCTGGGAGCCTTTTTGTGCTTTAGGGTTTGTGATCACCTGGGGAGAAATTGTTACTTACAAAAGTACTTCAGAGTTTGTGGTTGAAAAATACAAAATGAAATGTTAAAGGAACGAGGAGAAAAATACGCACTGTGATGGTAAAACTTGATAAGCTCACCATGTGTTCTGGGACAGGTCTCCTAACCTCTTTGGGCTCCAGTTTCTTTGTATTTTGGCTTCCCAGGTAGCTCTAGTGGCAAAGAATCTGCCTGCCAATGCAGGGAACATAAGAGACACAGGTTCGATCCCTGGGTTGGGAAGATCCCCTGGAGGAGGGCATGGCAACTCTCTGCAGTATTCTTGCCTGCAGAATCCCATTGACAGAGGAGACTGGTGGGCTACAGTCCATAAGTTGGGGGTATTGGGGAGAGAGTGGTGCAAAACAAGATATTGTTTGAGATGGTTTCTTTTTTTAATTTATTTTTTAATTTTTTGATATGGTTTCTAACATCACTACCAGGTCTAACAGTTGATGATTCTTGAGAGAAGAATGCTCTTAGGACCAAGAGCATGTTTAATTTTTCCTTGACACTGAGGACTCTTGCAGAAAAGAACAATGGCCAGCTTTAATATATTTCCCCTGAGGAATGAATTAGGGGAAACAGACAGAACAAAACCACTTTTGATTTAGGTTAGAGATAAGGAAGAATTTCCAGACTGTGGGAATTGTTTATTGTTGTGAATTAACCAGGGAGGTTGGGACATTCCAGCAGGATGGATTCCTTTCTTTTTTTTTTTCTTAGTGCATGCTCATTTTAATACATTTTCACAGAATAAGATGATACTGTGCATAATGTTTTGTGAATTGTTTTATATTAATGAAGTCTGAATGATATCCATATCAAACAGATATATTTGGTAACTGACATATGACATTTGATTCTTCTATGTTTTTATCTAAGTTGTATACATAATAAGAAAACAAATGCATGTAAGTCTGCCAACCGACATAAAAAATGCTTGGGGTATTTCCAATAATACTGACATTAGTTATATGTTCATACACAGTTCCTCTCCTTAATTTTTCTAGCAGGATGGATTTCTATCTCTTCCTAGGGGGCATAGGATTCTGGATGTGAAGACGAAGTTTCCAGGGAGAGTGGGGGAAATGTGGGGTGGGGAGACAGATGAAGAAATTAATGACCTTTCTCTGCCAGCTGACTTGTAGTCCTGAGCTTCATGAGTTAATGCTCTTTGGACTGTAGGGCAAGCTTGGTGATGATCAGTGAGTGAGTCATCAAAATTCTCAAGGTGCTTTGTACTGGGGCTAAACTAAACAATTAAGGAAGGGATTGATTAGCACACAAGGGTTTCCCATGTGGCTCAGTAGGAAAGAACCTGCCTGCCAATGCAGGAGACCCAGATTTGTCCCTGGGTGGAAAAGATCCCCTGGAGAAGGAAACAGCAGCCCACTCCAGTATTCTTGCTTGGGAAATCCCATGGACAGAGGAGCCTGTCAGGCTACGTTCCATGAGGTTGCAAAAAGTCAGACACAATTTAGCAACTAAACAGCAATTAGCACACAGAAAAGAACAAGCCTAAGCATCACGATGGGGCTTCCCTGGTTGCTCAGTCGGTAAAGAATCCACCTGCAATGAACGAGACCAGGGTTCGATCCCTAGGTCAGGTAGATACCCTGTAGGAGGCAACGGCAGTCCACTCCAGTATTCTTGCCCGAGAACTCCCAGGGACAGAGGAGCCTGGCAGGCTATAGTCGGATGCTACGATTCGGATGTAATTTACTGACTAAACCACCACACCACCAAGTATCACAATAAGCAGTTCGTTGATACCATTGAGGTTAAGAGGGTGCTAACATTCTGGAGGATGGTAATATTCTAAAAGTGGTCAGTCTGGGGGCTAACCAAATGAGACATCCTCCTCCCCTCCAAGTTCCAGTGTAGAGCAAGCAGAGCATCCGGCATGGTGACACGATGGGCAGAACATCTCTGTGCTGACAGGGAGGGCCTGGAGATGCTGTGAGCATCACAGATTGGGCCGCCAGCCCTTTGAGAAAGGACGCCCCATCCCCTCGTGATGATGGTAATTTTGTCAGCTGTCTTTAGGCCAGACAACCACATTGATGTTGCTCTTCTGATCTTTGTTGATTATTTTATTTAAATTTTAATTCCTACTGTCTCTGAGTTCAGGTTCTCTGTATTCACCTTCATTGTCTGAACTTGAGTTTTTGTTGTTGTTGTTGTTATCGTTTGTATGTTTTTTGCAGGATGGGATTTTTACAGAAAAGATTTACATTACATCTCAGGAATTTTTCTACGTACCTACTGTGGTTTATTATTTTGTTTGCCTTCATTTCCAGCCAAACTGATTTCTGCTTCAAAATACTGTCGCCCCACTAGGGGGCCACAAGTGTCATAGTCTGAGCCTGCTGTAGCCTGCTTTCCCAGCAGAGTTCTAGAAAGTCAAGACGGACACACACTTTAGGAAGGAAAGAGCATGGCTCTGACCATACTGAGATGCAGGTCTCTTTGTTCTGATTTGGGAACAACTGTGTGGTCAGAAAGAAGAAGGAAAAAAAAACCCTCAAGCTTGCGTTTTTAAATGTTGCTGGATACTTGAGAACCCTGTTTTCTTTAGGAAGCAGAGAGGAAATTTCAGGAAAAGACAATTTGTTTAGGCAACGTATGGGGTTGTGAGACTGAGATAAGTTGCTCAGGGCTTTTTGGATTGGCTCATATGAATTTCTCCCTGTGTTTCAATTCGTCTGATCCATTACGGACAGATCAAGTTTCCAAAAAATGATGCTGTCATCACATCATTATGGCCTGTCTCAGGAATCAACAACAATTCACATTATCTAGACCCAAACTTCCAACCTTTCAGAGTAATAAGGACTCCTTTTAATCCAGACATTTATATATAAAAGAGCAGCCACGTGATATTTTTAAATCAATTCACCACACTTTTAAATGAATTTGTATTTAAGTATTCACAACAGAATCAATGTATTTTTAAAAAATGGTACAAGTGGAAGAAGATATTTATTCCATCAGCTTATCATGATTGGCTCATCTCTGGATTCCTGAACCTTTGGAAATAACTCCAGGATGTGCCATGAGCCTTGGGTCCCAAGTATGAGGCTGGTAGGCTACACTAAGCACTGTCAGGATATTTCCTCAGGCAGGTTCTCTGATTCCATCTACTCTTCTAGGCAGGAAGCCTTTCTGGGTGTGTTTGTACTCCTGTAACCCCCAGACCATTCTCCCCAACTTCTGTATTTCTAAACAGTCCCTTTTCATCGACACTTTCCTTGCAGCCCCGATATACTCCCATATCAGTTATTTACAACATCCTCCCTCATCCTAAATATCCTCCCCAATTGCTAGCACCCAGGGCTCTGACTCCTTCCTTCAGGACCATGCTCCTCTCCAGGCCAGTAAATGCTCATGTGTTGAATTCTCAAGCACACTTCAGTCTCCTAGTTCCAGCTCGACTTTAGTCACTCATTGTTTTGCACTTGTTATCTCCCATTATACGATTTAGATATTACAAATAATCCTTATAGTATTTTTATAATAGGTGTAACATACAAGAACTGTGTTAATGACAGAAGCTGAAAATAAAGACTCTTAAGCAAACTAACAAAAAGCTTTCATGGTGATATCACTTGTAAGAGTAAGAAAATAAAATGAAATGGAGCTCACTTGCTTTGTGGCTCCCCCCTGTTCTCTACCTGATGTTTGTGGGTAACTTTCTCTACACGCAGTTCCTACACCTTATGTTAATCTGTGCTTTTGCACTTTGTCTTCAGGAATCCAAAAAGGACCATCCTGGGAAAACAGAAACTGCTTACAATCTACCAGTTATTATATATATATTTTTGATGTGGATCATTTTAAAAACCTTTATTGAGTTTGTTTGCTTCAACATTGCTTCCGTTTTATGCTCTGGTTTTTTGGCCTCGAGGCATGTGGTATCTTATCTCCCGAACCAGGAACTGAACGCCCCCCCAACCCCACATACACACTTCCTGCATTAGAAGGTGATGTCTTTTTTTTTTTTTTTAGAAGGTGATGTCTTAACCACTGGGAATATCTTAACTTCCCCGGGCTACCAGGGAAGTCTGACACACTACGAATTATTAAAGAACAGCCTTTTCAATGCTCAAAGTATATTTCTTATAATGTCATTTCATTTTGGTAAAAGAAAAACAACAAAAAAGTGATTGTCACTTGCGTGCATGCTAAGTTGCTTTAGTCGTGTCCAGCTCTTTGTGACCCCATGGACTGTAGCCTGCCCATGGACTGTATAGCCTGCCAGTCTCCTCTGTCCATGGGATTCTCCAAGCAAGAACACTGCAGTGGATTGCCATGCCCTCCTCCAGGGGATCTTCCTGACCCATGGATTGAACCCATATCTCTTGAGTCTCCTGCATTGAACCCATATCTCTTGAGTCTCCTGCATTGGCAGGCAGGGTCTTTACCACTAGGGCCACCTGGGAAACCCCCATTGTCGCTTAGGGGATGATAATAGGCAGGCTAAACACTCTCTGCCCGATTATGCTAAAAATGTCAAACATATGATTCCAGTTCTTTTGGGAATACTCTTAAATTGTGTCTACTGTCAAAGCAGAAAGGATAGGAAAATCTTCTAAGCTGAAAGGATCCTCCACAGGATCCTTTCAAACCAAACAACAAAATGCTGGTGAGATTTTGCCAGAAGTTGAATGTTACCTTATCTGTGAGCCACAAGCTATGAGCAATTTGAAAGATAAAGCAACTACCTACCCACTAAAATAAATATGTGATCTAAACACTAATCAAAAAATGTGGGAAAAAAATATAGCTAGTCAATCTTATATATATTGATATATTGAACTAAAGTTGAAATATATTTAATTATATATATATATATATATATATAAATATACTGAACTAAAGTTGAAAAAATTTATTAAAATATAGTTGAGTATTCCATCCACCTATGGGTTCAGGAGCTTGTCATGTACAGATGTGACAGTTGGACCATAAAGAAGGCTGAGCACCAAAGAATTGATGCTTTCAAATTGTGATGCTGGAGAAGGCTCTTGAGAGTCCCTTGGACTGCAAAGAGATCAAACCAGTAAATCTAAAAGGACTGATTAGTCCTGAATATTCATTGGAAGGACTGATGCTGAAGCTGAAGCTTCAGTATTTGGCCACCTGATGTGAAGAGTTGACTGATTGGAAAAAAATCCTGATGCTGGGAAAGATTGAAGGCAGGAGGAGAAGGGGATGACAGAGGATGAGATGGTTGGATGCCATCATCGACTCAATGGACATGAGCTTGAGAAAGCTCCGGGAGATGGTGAAAGAAGGGGAAACCTGGCTTGCTGCAGTCCATGGGGTCGCAAAGAGTCGGATATGACTTAGTGACTGAACAACAGCAATGGGTTCAGGGATGGATTTGAGAACCAGGTTAGGTCCATGAGAGTCACACCAGGGCTTTTGTTTGAGCCAGTGGAGAAGAGGAGTTTCGTACTGTCACTATTGGCACTGCTCACTGGAGATTCCTGGGTCCTGGAGTTTACCTGGTTCCAACCCAGGTAGAGATCAGGCCTGATGGTGATGCACACACAGAATAAAGAGAGAGGAAAACAGAGAGATAAAGAGAGGGGAGGAATTGACCTTGCTAAGCCAGTTGCACTCTGATTTCTCCATTACACGAGGCAATGAATCCTCTTTGTGTTCAAGTGAATTTGAATTGTGCTTCTAGACAATAAGAAGGGTTCTAAGTTATACATTGTGTTAATGATTTCAGCTCCTATTATAAAAATTTATAACATTTTTATTGGTATGCAAAATGTTCAGTTTTTCAAGAAGACAAAATGTAATGGTATATATTTAACTATGGATTCAAATGTAACTTTGAAAGAATGAAGTAGCTTCAATTTCTCCAATTGATTCTGGTGAGAGAATTCGCCTCTACCCTATTCTTAAGTGGCTTTCTGGTATAAGAATTACTTGATTGATTTTCTTTGTTCCGTTATGGGAACAGATAGATTGTAAGCATCCTGAGGATAGAGACTGTGTGTTTTCACCTTGGTATCTCTGCTGCTGCTGCTGCTGCTTAGCCACTCAGTCATGTTTGACTCTTTGCAACTCTATGGACTGTAGCCTGC
This sequence comes from Bos javanicus, assembly GCF_032452875.1. NCBI lineage: Eukaryota > Metazoa > Chordata > Mammalia > Artiodactyla > Bovidae > Bos > Bos javanicus. The sequence goes on along the minus strand of NC_083891.1, from coordinate 24,622,554 downwards.
CAGGCTCCTCTGCCCATGTGATTCACGAGGCAAGAACACTGGAGTGGTTAGCCATGCCCTCCTCCAGGGAATCTTCACAACACAGGGATTGAACCCAAGTCTCCTGCATTGCAGGCAGTTTCTTCCCCACTGAGCCACTAGGGAAGACCCTTATATCTTTAGTAACCACTAAAAATAATATTGATAATGCCTAACACTTGTTCAGTGTTTACCATGAATGCCAGAAATAGATTAATATGTTTTATGTATTTAATTCTCACAATAAACTGAGGAGGGGTACCATGGTATGCGTGGAAAGATGTACCCATGTTTGTAACTCATCAGTGGTGGAGCTGGGATACAGGCTCACACAGTCTCTTAAACAATGCTTTTTTTGACTTATAGTTGTGCTCAATAAATACTTGTTAAGTGAAAGAATAAATAGCTCTGACACTTCCATGGGAAACTTCTATGGTGCTCATTATACATTTGGGGAAACTGAGTCAGAATCAAGAGTAACTAAAGCCTGCATCTCTTAACTCCCACTGGGGCACTTCTTCCTTTATACAGTGCTTACCTTTGGGTCAAAACTAACTTAACTTACCTTTGGGTCAAAAATATAGGTGAGTGTTTTAATTTTAAGTTCCAGGTAATATTTTGGGTTTATCAGCATAATTAACATTTTCACAAAAGACCATATTCTACATTTAAAACACTATCTTCTTATTTAATAAACAAAAAATAAAAATAACAATGAGAAAACCATGTAAAATACAAAAAGATCTAAGCATTTCCCCCAAAGAATGAAGAAGAGAATGAATATGGTTGCAGGGTGACCAGTTCTCCACAAATAAAGCAGGTAGTGGCATTACTTACCTTGCTATATATCAGGTTAATAACTTGAAAACAAGCTAAACTGAATATCAACTGTTTCTTTTATTTGCAATTTAGAAAGCCTAGAATAAGGGGCTCTGAGACAAAGATAGGCCATGTTCTCCATGAAAGGTTCCTGGAAACTGAAAAATAAGGTCTTTTAACATTTTGTGATATAACTGTTTTTCTTGGCTTAAGCGTAGGTTTTAAAAAATGGTGCTCATTGTTTTGCTTCTCGTTCTTTTATGCATGGACAACCGTGCTGATGATGCATTCAGTTTAAGAGAATTTTCCAATTGAAAAAGTGCTGTGGAGAAGTTTAAGCGCCATGAATCACCCAAACCTCATCTAAGTCTCGTGGAGGCAGAGGCTGTGAAAGGCAGTCACAGACGGAAGACGTATTGTCACTGTGCTGCTTGATTCAACTAAATAGAAAAATATTTTGTAAAGACATGAGAATTTCAGGCATCTGGCAGAGTGGTAAGGATAAATGTCACATGCTGTCAGAAAGGCAAAACTGAGTGACCTGCTGCTCACCCTCCCTCCTCCTCTCGTTAGTCACACAAGGGGGCAGAACTGGAATCCCAGTCTCATTTCTACATAAAACACAAACCCACAGTCTCTTATTTACATTTAGAAAAGCACTAGAAGTGCGATCTGGCATTGCCCCCCTCTAATTATCCCCTGATGGTTTTTGGACATTTAAATGATTTGATCAGGTGATAAGTCAATACATTTTTCCAGGGTGAAGGAAATAGTTAATTATAATAATAATAGCACAAGCAGCAACAAATGCCTTCTGTTCAGCAGGCTTGGCTCTCTCTGTCCTCATCTGCCCAGAGAAGACCAAGAGCGTAGACAATAGACCTTTCCCATTTGCCGGCCCTGTAAACTGGTATTTAGCTCTGAGTAGAATGCACATCTTGCTCTTTCTTTATTGTTGTTCGTTGCTAAGTCATGTCCAGCTCTTTGCAACCCCATGGAATGCATCACGCCAGGTTTCCCTGTCCTTCACCATTTCCCGAAGCTTGCTCAAACTCATGTCCATTAAGTCGGTGATGCATCCAACCATCTCATCCTCATCGCCCCCTTCTCCTCCTGGCCTCAATCCTTCCCAGTATCAGGGTCTTTTCTAATGACTCATAACTAATATGTCTTAATTATTAAGACATAGTAAATGCATCTGATGCCTGGGTCCTCTTCTCAATTTTACTAGCCCTTAATCTTTCCTTTGAAAACATTATCATGGGGCATTGAGGGCTTTCCCGTCTCATGTCTCTGAGTCCTATAGCTCCATCGAATGAGAATTCTCAGCCCAGGAAACTATCTAAATGGTGTGATGACCTCATGAGTCTGCATCTCTCAGTGGAAAGTTATACAGTGGACAGTTTTTTTTTTTGGTCTGTCCAATTTTTTCTGTATCCACTCTGTTCCCAGAAAAAAGAAAAATCTGGACAATGTAATCTGTTATGCATGTGACTCGGGGACAGATTTGCAGTCATTTTCTTTTATATCACACTCCCCCCATCCCCTGACTCTTTAAGCACAGTGTCCAGGGGGATACTTTTGCAAAATGCCCAGTGCATTCTCCAGAATTTGGAAGGTATTTCTCTGAAGGTGTGTGTGTGTGTGTGTGTGTGTACAGGGCTATTCTGAGCACCAGATTGCTGGGCAGGCTGAACTCTAGGCTTTTAAAATCCCTATGTTCGATACAGCCTTATCTCTTTAAAGCCACTGCACTTTGGTAGCACTCTGGGCTGAGTAGCCAGTGGAGCAGATGGCAGTCAGAGGCTGTCGCTCTTTGTCTTCCTCAGTCTGACAAATACCAGCTTCATCTTTTTTGTTTCATTTATTCCACGAGGTTTCTCATTTGCCATTAACGGCTATATTGTTCTTATCATCCCTTAATTCATAGCAAGTAATCTCATTGTTTCCAAAGGACAAATAAAAATAGCATTACTTTAAAGGGTACAGAGAAACACAAATATCATACGATATCACTTATATGTGGGGAAAAAAATGGTACAAATTATTCACAGAACAGAAATAGAGGCACAGACGTAGAAAACAAATTTATAGGTACCAGAGGGGAAAGCAGTAGGAAGGGATAAATTGGGAGATTGAGATTTATGTATGCTGCTAAGTCACTTCAGTCATGTCCGACTCTGTGCAACCCCATAGACGGCAGCCCACCATGCTCCCCATCCTGGGATTCTCCAGGCAAGAACACTGGAGTGGGTTGCCATTTCCTTCTCCAATGCATGAAAGTGAAAAGTGAAAGTGAAGTCGCTCAGTTGTGTCCGACTCTTCACAACCCCATGGACTGTAGCTACCAGGCTCCTCCACCCATGGGATTTTCCAGGCAAGAGTGCTGGAGTGGGTTGCCATTGCCTTCTCCAGATTTATGTATAAACACTACTATATATAAAACAGACAACTGATAAGGACCTACCGTATAGCACAGGGAACTCTACTCAATACTCTGTAATGACACATGGGAAAAGAATCTAAAAAAGAATGGATATATGTATATGTATAACTGATTTACTTTGCTGTACACTTGAAACTAACACAACATTGTAAATCAACTATTTTCCAATAAATTTTTTTTAAAGGATGAAGTAGGAACTGGAAGTTCAAATCCAAATTGTGCTTGTTATAGGCATTTACCGGCCAGGTCAATGTGCCCTCAAGTCTACTTGGGTACCTTGGCTCCCTAGGCTTACCTGGGTTCATTGTTGGAACAAGTTTAAAGTCTAAAGAGCCTGTTGATGAGGGTGAAAGAGGAGAGTGAAAAAGCTGGCTTAAAACTCAACATTCAAAAATCTAAGACCATGGCATTTGGTCCCATCACTTCATGGCAAATAGATGGGGAAAAATGGAAACTGGCAGGTTTTATTTTTCTTCCTTTCCAAAATCACTGTGGATGGTGACTGCAGACATGAAATTAAAAGACACTTGCTCTTTGGAAGAAAAGCTACGACAAACCTAGACAGTGTATTGAAAAGCAGAGACATCACTTCCCTGACAAAGGCTCATATGGTCAAAGATATGGTTTTTTCAGTAGTTCTGTATGGATGTGAGAGTTGGACCATAAAGAAGGCTGAGCAGCAAAGAATTGATGCTTTTGAACTGTTGTGTTGGAGAAGACTCCTGAGAGTCCCTTGGACAGCCAGGAGATCAAACCAGTCAATCCTAAAGGAGTTCAACCCTGAATACTGGAGAACTGATGCTGAAGCTGAAGCTCCAATACTTTGATCACCTGATGTGAAGAGTTGACTCATTGGAAAAGATGATGATGCTGGGAAAGATTGAGGGCAAGTGAAGACGGGGATGATAGAGGATTTGATAGTTGGGTGGCATCAATGACTCAATGGACATGAGTTTGAGCAAACTCTAGGAGATAGTGGAGGACAGGGAAGCCTGGTGTGCTGCAGTCCATGGGGTCACAAAGAGTTGGAAACAACTTAGTGACTGAACAAGGCCTAACGAGATATCTAAAAATGAGCCAATAAACCCCTAATTGAGGAGTGATTGAGAACTGTGGTTGTGCGTGCCTACTTAGGCTGCAGTTATAGGCAATAAAAATGATGTTGGGATTGCATAAGTTCTCTGCTGATTCTCTTGACATTTCATTTTCTGAAATGTGTCTTCAGCAGTAATGGTGGTATGGCTTGTGCTACATACCAAAATGCAGATGTCCTCTAACTTGCAAGCCCAATTTTCCTTTGCTAATGAACAAATCATGACTCTTTCTAGAGTGGCTACTCTTGTGTCCCAACTGTGAAATGATTTAGGTAGTGATGGTTGGTTACACATCATAAAACTTACTCGGTTTCATGTATGTCAACTTTGTGTCCCCAGAGAAACAAAATTTCCTTTACTTTCCTGTTCCCGTTGTCTAGACTTGGGAATATAGCCTGTGCTTGCTAGCTCCTTATTGAACAATGGGATGCTTCAAAGTTGCTGTCTGTGCAACCAAGGCACGCACATTTTCCTTTGAAGATTTTTTTTCCACAATAATCTAGATTAATGGATTATGAAATTGAGGGTCAAGATTGATGTAATAAAAAGGGGGAGAAACAAAAAGAAGCAAGAGGACCACAGCTTACCTGAAAAGCTGTGGTGTAATAGGAAGAGCAAGTTGTAGCAAAGGGTCTGGTTCAACTCACAGTGATGTCATTGGTAGGCTGTGGAGCATGGTCAAGTTGCTTCTTTAAGGCTCTAAATTCTTCACTCAGAAATAGGTATAATATCAGTCCTTATCTCAGTGTGAATTGTAAATGCAAAGCAAATGAAATAACACCCATGGAAATACTTCATAAAATGTACAGTCCAGATGAGGTGGTCGTTATGATGCATATTATTAGAATGCTCTTAAGTCTAATTTGTTCTTTGACTCTCCTCAGGTCCTGAGAGAGATCCTTTGTGTCTCTAATAAGAACTTGGAAGAATTCAAAGGCAACTTCCAGTTATAATTTTCCCATTCCTCCTCCCTAGTATCTATTCCTTCTCCCTTCTATCCCATCTGTGAGAAACTGACACTCACATGAGCCTGTTTGTTTTCTTTGACAAAAGGTGAACTATGTGTTATTAATAACATGAATAAGTACAGTTGGTTCCTTTTATTCCCAGCAGTTGTGTCTTATAAAGTTGCCAAGAACACTGAATTAATGAATACTCCATTGCTTCTAGGGGAAATATGGGGTTAGTTTCTTGTGAGCCTCTGGTCACATTTTTGTCAACCCATTAATACATAACCTTGTTTTATATGTGCCTTTTGTTAATCGCCTTATTTAATGTATAGTTAGTTCATTACCATTGAACTCATGGCCAATAACATTATGACTCATTTCTGAACAAAGCTTCTCTAACACATGTATAGGAACACTAGACAATACGATGTTAGGGGTCATTGTAAATAGTGAGATCATCAGAAAAAACACAAAAATGTGAAAAAAAAAATGTGGCCCTAGTGGACTGCAAAAAGGACACTTTTATATGACATGAAAGCTAGAACAAGAAGGCAGAGCGTCTCCTTGTTTGGTTTCAACTGGGAATGTGCATGTTGGGTTACTCAAATTTTGTGCCAATCTGTACAGGTCCACAAATGATTATGGAACTGTTGGGGGCACTGATTTTGGGATGAATTTACAGTAAAGCGTCTGCCTGCAATGCAGAAAACCTGGGTTCAATTCCTGAGTAAGGAAGATCCCCTGGAGAAGGAAATGACATCATATTTCGGTATTCTTGCTTGGAGAATTCCATGGACAGCAGAGCCTGGTGAGCTACAGTCTAGGGTGTCGCAAAGAGTCGGACACAACTGAGTGACTAACTCTTTTCTTTCTTGCAAATACAAATCCGCAAACCATAAGACTCAGCTGTATCTCTGGAGGGCAGACTTAGCACTGACTGGTGAAAATTACCGGAGAGCAGTTTTCAGATTACTTCCAAAAAAGCATTCCCTGGTAATTAGACAATTATGATTGTTCAGCAAGAGAACAAACTTGCCAGTGAGCACCTATCATTGTGCAGGCTCTAGAAGAAAGGGAATGATTTAGGCTGACTTGGGAAGAGAATATAGACCCTGAGAGGAGGCCACACAGGCTATGAGATTGAAGGAAGAATAGGAAAGAAGCCAAATACAGTTACCATCAAGACTGATCATTCCCTGAAATCAACCCTCATTCTTTCATTACCCCAAATGGAATTTCAATCAGGCCAGTATCTAGTGCTTAAAAAAAAATACAAGAAGCAGGGCTTTTTAAAATGGGAATATGTGCCTAAGTGTCCTTTATTCCTGTAAGCTGTCAGACGTTAGAAGCCACAAGTAGCACTTAGAAGACTATAAAGGAGTGAGAGGAAAACGCTGAGAGTTAAGGCAAGGTTACTGAGCTGGAAGAGTAACTTCTTCACTTCTGTTCATCAGAACAGAAGACAGAAGGATCTCTGGGAAGAAGTCACTTTCAGACATTCCTGATCAAAGCAGGAGGAGAGCGTGCGTCTCCATGAAGGACTGAAGTATCCAGAGATCTCTATCAACGGGAAACAACCGGTGTCCCTTTGCTGGTTTTGCTTAGTCGCTCAGTCGCATCCGACTCCTTTGTGACTGCACGGACTGTAGCCCACCAGGCTCCTCTGCCCATGGGATTTTCTAGGCAAGAATAGTGGAGTGGGTAGCCTATCCTTTTTCCAGGGGATCTTCCTGACCCAGGGATCGAACCCATGTCTCTTGCACTGGCAAGCAGATTCTTTACCACTGAGCCACCAGAGAAGTCCCTTTACTTACAAATAAGTAACAAAATGACATCATCTCCTCCAAATAAAAGTAACTGTTAAGGCCACATGGCCAATTTGATGCTTAGGTTTAAAATGCATTTTTAAAGGCTGGGTTAAGGAGGACAGGTTAACCACCTTTAAATATCTTCTCGCTTCCAGTTCCTAAAAGAGGCCAGGGACATTCCAGAACATTTAACGGATAGCTGAGATATTTTTTTAAAGCAAAGCCAAATAAAGTGGCAGTAAATGACCTCGTTTGTGCCCCAGTCTGGCTTGTCTTCTTGTCTTGGATGGTGGGGGTGCTCCTGTGGGCCTCATTCCCATTCACTTTTGCTAGAATTTAATATGATCTCAGAGAAGGCAATGGCACCCCACTCCAGTACTCTTGCTTGGAAAATCCCATGGACGGAGGAGCCTGGTAGGCTGCAATCCATGGGGTCGCTAAGAGTCGGACACGACTGAGCGACTTCACTTTCACTTTTCACTTTCATGCATTGGAGAAGGAAATGGCAACCCACTCCAGTGTTCTTGCCTGGAGAATCCCAGGAACGGGGGAGCCTGGTGGGCTGCCGTCTATGGGGTTGCACAGAGTCGGACACGACTGAAGTGACTTAGCATAGCACAGCAATACGATCTCTGCTAGTGGGGATTTGGCCCATATCCACTCATAGGGCTGGGCTGGGTTTCTGATTTCTCTCCAGTTTCCCACCCACGTTTTGAGCAGACGGCAGCTGTGCCAATTCCATGAGTTTGAGGTGGTTTGGTTTTGTTTCAGTTCCACATACAAAGTTGTTCCTGGGTCCCAGAAGGTGAGTCCAGCTGCACCCTTTGCAGGGGTCTAGGACTCACTGTCTTCAGCCCCTACTATCTATTCCTGGTTTGGATGCTCCTGGGCTGTTAAGTTCGGCTTCTACTGAACATTTTGCCTTTAAGTTCTGTTCATTTCTGGACATTGAGCTTTCTTTTTCTCGCTTTTGACCCTAGCCAGGTATTAAAGAAAGACGTTTTTTATCTAGAATTTTTATGTCTTCAGAAAAGGGTCAGAAGGGCTTCCTGTGCCTGGCCTGTCTGCCACTATGAACAGAAGTCAGCAAATGGTACTCCAAACCCAAGTGTTAAGTTTGAAAAATGTCAAGCTTTCAAAACAGATGAACAAATGGTTCTATGGCTACCCATAGACCTTCACCTAGATTTAGACAATTGTGAACATGCGGCCACACTTCCTCTCTCTCTCTGTATATTGATATTTTGCTGAAATGTTTAAAAGTTGTAGATTTCACACCGCAACTCATAAATATCTCAGCATACACCTCCTGAGAAGGATATTCTCCTTCATAACCACAATACTGTCATCATGAAATTGACAATAATTCTGTGTATTCTAATATACAGCCCATCTTCTAATGTTCCTGATTATCACCCAATTATCTTTCATAGCTTTTTAAAAGGAAGTCTAGGAGTCAATGAAACTTCACACATTGATTTAGTTTTTGTGCCACTAATCTAGCCAAGTCTCTAGAACAATCCCTCCATCTTTTTGTATTTTTCATGACACTGCTTTTTTGGAATAATCCAGGCCCATTGTCTTGCCAAATGTTTCATATTCTGAAATTTTCTTATTACTTCTTCATGCTGAGAGTTTTTCAATTGTCTTAAAATATTGTTGCTGTTTAGTCGCTAAGTCGTGTCTGACCCTTTTGTGACCCCATGGACTGTAGCCCACCAAGTTCCACTGTCCATGGTCTAGGCAAGCATACTGGAGTGGGTTGCCATGCCCTCCTCCAGGGATCTTCCCAGCCCCGGGATCGGAACTGTATCCCCTGAATTGGCAGGTGGGTTCTTTACCACTGAGCCATCTGGGAAGCCCATCTTAAAATATGCATAGCATAAAATTTACCATTGTAACCATTTGTGAGTTTATCATTGTGAGTTCAGTGCATTAAGTACATTTGCATTGTGCAACCATCACCACTATCTATTGCCAGAACATTCTCCCATTCAAGACTGTTACTCTGTACCCATTAAACACCACTTCCTCATTTTGTCCTAACCTGATCCTTGATAACCACCATTTTACTTTCTGTCTCTATGAATTTGACCATTCTAGCCACTTCTGAGACTTCCCTATAGCTCAAATGATAAAGAATCTGCCTGCAATGCAGGAGACCAGGGTTTGATTCCTGGGTTGGGAAGTTCCTCTGGAGAAGGGAATGGCAATCCACTCCAGTATTCTTGCCTGCAGAATTCCATGGACAGAGAAGCCTGGCGGGCTACAGATCATGGAGTCGCAAAGAGTTGGACACGACTGAGCCACTAACACACACACACATAACAGCCACTTCTTATAAGTGAATAATCTAGCCCCCAGTTTAAGAACTTAGAAAAGAAAAGCAAAATAAATTCAAAGCAAATAGAAAGAAGGAAGTAACAAACATAGGAGAAAAAATTTCAATAAAATTGAAAACAGAAAACAATAGAAAAAAAATCAGTGAAACAAAATTCTTAATCTCTGAAAGATCAGGAAAAGAAAAATTCCTAGCAAGTTTGACAGAAAAAAAAAGACATAAACTACTAATATCAGGAATGAAACCATGGGTATCACTAAAGACTCTGAAAATATCAAAAGGATAACGGAACATTGCAAACAACACTACACATATAAACTTGATAACTTACATGAAATGGAACAATTCCTTGAAAGCACAGACTACCATAATCACCTAATATGAAACAGATAATTTAAATAGCCCTATAACTATCGCAGAAATAGAATTTGTAGTTAAAAAACTCTGGAAAAATAAATCTATTAAGTCTAGATGGTTTTACTGGAAATTTTTATTAACTATTTAAAGACAAATTAAATGGCAAATAGATGGGGAAACAATGGAAACAGTGACAGACTTTATTTTCTTGGGCTCCAAAATCACTGTGGATGGTGACAAAAATCCTTAAAATATTAGCAAATGAATTCTACAGTATAAAGCAAATTATACACTGCAACCAAATGGAGTTTATTTTAGGGATGTCATATTGGTTTACTATTCAAAAATCAATTAATGTAATTAATGTACCATATTAGCAAGGTAAAAAATAAAAATCACATGATCATATACATGAATGCAGAAAAAGTACTTGACAAAATTCAACCTCTATTTAGGAAAAAACTCTTAGAAAAATAGAATTAGTCAGAACTTCTTCAATTTGATAAACAGCAACAACAAAAAATCCAACAGACAAAATTATACTTAATGGTGAGATATTGAATGCTTTCTCCATAAGACTGGGAAAAAGGCAAGGATGTTTGTTTTTATCACTCTTGCCCAACATAATACTGGAATTTCTAGCCAATACGATAAGTCAAGAAAAGGGAATAAAAGATACACAGTTCAGAAAGGAAGAAATAAAACTAGCTCTATTTGCACCTGACATGGTTGTCTTGGTAGAAAATCCAAAGAAGTCTAAAAAATATCTGTAAATAATTAGTGAGGTCACAGGACATAGCATGAAGATACAAAAGTCAGTTGCTTTTCTTTGCATTAACAATGAGCATACAGACACATAAATTTAAAATATAATGCCATTTACAATCACTGAAAAAAAAAAAAAACCCACATGAAATGAGTACACTTCTTTTAAAACATGAACAGAATTTGTTTCCTAAAAAGTACAAAATGCTGATAAAGTATTTCAAAGATTTAAATAAATGGTGAGATAGATTGTATTCACAGATTGGGAGACTCAACATAATAAAGATGTCAATTCTCCCAAAATTGATATACATGTTTTAGGCAATTCCTTTTAAAATTTCAGCAAGATTTTTTTTTTTTTTTTTTGCAGATATAGGCAAGATTATTCTAATCTTTATATGGATAGGCAAAGGAACTAGGAAAACTAAAACAATTTTGGAAAAGAAGAATGAAGTAAGAGGAATCATTTTAAATAATTTCAAAACTAACTATAGAGCTATAGTAATAAAGACTATATTGATAGAGGTATAGACACCTAGACCAATTGAACAGATTAGAAAATCCAGAACTATATCCACACACACATGCCCATCTGATTTCTGACAAAGCAAAAGCAATTTTATGGTGCTGATACTCTAGTACACCTATAGGTTAAAAAAATGACTCGACCTAAATCTCACACTTCATACAAAAGATAACTTATAGTGCGTAACTGACTTAAGTGTGAGACACAAAACTTTTGGAAAAATCATAAAAGAAAATCTTCAGCATCTTTAGGAAAAGAGTTGTTAGACTTGACACCCAAAGAAGAATCTATAAAAGAAAAAATTGAGAAATTGGACTTCTTCAAAAGGAAAATCTTTTGTTCTGTCAGGAGAATGAAAAAGCAAGATACAAACTGGGGAACGATATGCAAACTATACTAGTGACAAAGAATTACTATCAACAGTATATAAAAAATCCTCAAAACTCATCAGTTAAGTAAACCATGATCCTAAAAACTGAATACAATAAAATGGGAAACGTATCTGAAGAGATAGTTTCTTGGAGAGGATATATAGAGGTAAAGTAAGTACATGGAAAGATATTCAACACCATTAGCCATTCAGTTCAGTTCAGTCACTCTGTCGTGTCCGACTCTTTGAGACCCCATGAATCGCAGCACGCCAGGCCTCCCTGTCCATCACCAACTCCTGGAGTTCACTCAGACTCATGTCCATCGAGTCAGTGATGCCATCCAGCCATCTCATCCTCTGTCATCCCCTTCTTCTCTTGCCTCCAGTCCCTCCCAGCATCAGAGTCTTTTCCAATGAGTCAACTCTTCGCATGAGGTGGCCAAAGTACTGGAGTTTCAGCTTTAGCATCATTGCTTCCAAAGAACACCCAGGGCTGATCTCCTTTAGAATGGACTGGTTGGATCTCCTTGCACTCCAAGGGACTCTCAAGAATCTTCTCCAACACCACAGTTCAAAAGCATCAATTCTTCGGTGCTCAGCTTTCTTCACAGTCCAACTCTCACATCCATACATGACCATAGGAAAAACCATAGCCTTGACTAGACGGACCTTTGTTGGCAAAGTACTGTCTCTGCTTTTCAATATGCTATCTAGGTTGGTCATAACTTTCCTTCCAAGGAATAAGCATCTTTTAATTTTATGGCTGCAGTCACCATCTGCAGTGATTTTGGAGCCCCCAAAAATAAAATCTGACACCGTTTCCACTGTTTCCCCCTCTATTTCCCATGAAGTGATGGGACCAGATGCCATGATCTTTGTTTTCTGAATGTTGAGCTTTAAGCCAACTTTTTCATTCTCCTCTTTCACTTTCATCAAGAGGGTTTTTAGTTCCTCTTCACTTTCTGTCATCTGCATTAAGAACATGCAAATTAAAACCACAGTGAGACTTCACTAATCATCTATCCCATTGGCTAGAATTAAAAAATAGTGACAATACCAAGTGCTGTCAAGCATGTGGAGAAACTGGATCACACACATTGTTGATGGGAACATAAAGTGATACAGCCTCAAGATTTCCCTGGTGGTCCAATGATTAAGAATCTGCCTTCCATTGTAGAGGGTGCAGGTTGGATCTCTTGTCAGGGAACTAAGATCCCACATGCCTCAGGGCACATGAGCCTGTGATCCACAGCTAGAGAGAAGCCTGGGTGCCTCAGTGAAGATACCGTGTGCCACAGTTAAGACTTGACTCAACCAAAAAAAAAAAAAAAATGGTATAGCCTCTCTGGCAAACAGTTTAGCAGTTTCTTAAACTAAGCTTGCAACTAGCATAGGACCCAGCAATTGCACTTCTGGGTGTTTATCCCAAGAAATGGATGCATGTGTGCTAAGCTGCTTCAGTCATGTCTGACTCTTTGCGACCCTAAGGACTGTAGCCTGCCAGGCTCCTCTGCCCAGGGGATTCTCCTGGCACTAATACTGGAGTGGGCTGTGATGCCCTCCTCCAGAATGGGATGCTGCTGCTGCTGCTAAGTTGCTTCAGTCGTGTCCGACTCTGTGCGACCCCATAGACGGCAGTCCACCAGGCTCCCCCATCCCTGGGATTCTCCAGGCAAGAACACTGGAGTGGGTTGCCATTTTCTTCTCCACCAAAATGGGATACATACACACAAAAACCTGTACACAGATATGGTAGCTTCATTCATAATAGACTCAAACTAGAAACAACCCAGATGTCTTTCAATGGGTGAATTTAAACACTCTATGGCACATTCATGCGTAGAGTACTACTCAACAGAGAAGGCAATGGCAACCTACTCCAGTACTCTTGCCTGGCAAATCCCATGGATGGAGGAGCCTGGTAGGCTACAGTCCATGGGGTCGCTAGGAGTCGGACACGACTGAGCAACTTCACTTTCATGTTTCACTTTTATGCACTGGAGAAGGAAATGGCAACCCACTCCAGTGTTCTTGCCTAGAGAATCCCAGTGACGGGAGAGTCTGGTGGGCTGCCGTCTATGGGGTCGCACAGAATTGGACACGACTGAAGCGACTTAGCAGCAGCAGCAGCATAGGTACATAGAGCAACTTGATAAATCTCCAAAGAATTATGCTAAATGGAAAAAGCTCATCCTCAAAGGGCTACATACTGTATGAAGTTGTTTATATAGCATTCTTGAAATGGCAAAATTATAGAAATGGAAAACAGGATGGGTTGCCAGTGGTAAGAAACTGGTAGAGCTGAGGGAGGAGGGAAGAAGAGAGGAGGGAAGTGGGTGTGGCGATGGGATCTTCTTGACTATGTCAATGTCAGTGTCCTGGTTGTGATAATGTTCTATAGTTTTGCAAATGTTACCATTGAGGGAAACTGGATAAAGGGTACAGGGGATCTCTATAATTTCTTACAGCTGTGTGTGTGATTGTACAATTATCTCAATATAAAAAGTTTAAAAGTTTATATTTGCAGATCTTACTTCCAGAGGCTTTTTTATTTTAAAAAGTTTTACATATATATATATATATATATATATTTTAATTCATTTATTTGATTAAGTAACTCTGTCAAGGGACCTAGGAATCTGTACTTCTAAAATACTATATATGATTACAATGTAGAGAGACCATGGGACTCACTCTGTGAAACCCTATTCTATTCCATTTCAATAGAAATAGCTAAAAAATGTTTTTCTAATATTTCCAATTCAAATTTTAAAAAATAACGTATTTCTTTGTTTGGTCGCGCTTGGTCTTCGTTGCTGTGTGTGGATCTTCTCTAGTTGCGTCAGTTGGGAGCTACTCTTAACTGAGGTGCCGGGTTTCTCATGACGGTGGCTTCTCTAGAGCACAGGCTCTAAGTTCAGGGGCTTCCATAGTTGCTGCATTCAGGCTCAGTAATTGTGGCCTGCTGGCTTAGCTGCTCCCTGGCTTTCGCAATCTTCCTTGACCAGGGATCGAACCAGTGTCCCCTGCAATGGTAAGTGGGTTTTTATACATTGCACTGCCAGGGAAGTCCATCCAATTCAAATTTAACACCACAGCATCACTTTCTCTGCCATCCTTTAGTTTATGTTTGTTTTTTTCCTTATATGTGCTTTTTCCCCTTACAGTGAAAATCTGTGTTCCTAATAAAATTAATGGATTTCCTTAATTATTTTATTCTAAAATAGATGTAAAACAATTAGAAAAATTATAATACCAAAATTACTCTAGCAATGAGTCCACTAAGTAACAGGTTATTTTGTAATTCTTTGTCTTTAGAATATATTGTATAAAAGTTTATGATTAAAATACTGTATTCAAAATTTACTTGAATTGACTCTTTCCTCTCCCTTAGTTTTCTTGACATTCTTTTGTATCTTGCTTTTTAAATTAAAAAAAAATCTTGAAATATATCAGCTTGTAGAAAACATGCATTCTTAATAAATATTTGATGATTGAAAGCTGATTGAATATCCTCTCTCAGGGACTTAATGAAAAAAATACAGAAAGATGAAATCCAAACATCTTGCACTGGAACACTGAAGAGTATTACTTTATTCTCTGCTCTATTCCATAAAAACTTCAAGGCAGCTAACACTGTAGGATAAATTTTAAGGGCAAGGTAGTGTCCCCTAAGCTATGAGGTACCCTTTTCTGGGAAAAGGTTTCATTTTGAAGCAAATGAATTTTACACTGTTGGGGCTTCATTATTTTTTAAAGATCCTAGGTTTTTCCGTTCAAAATATTAAGGCAAATTCTTCAAAATAATTTGTAGGCTACTATATATAGCTTTAGGCTTGTGTTTAACTTGCATCTTTGCAAGTATCTACCCCCTGAGCAGTGACATCTTTCCTCTTGTCATGAACTTCAGGGCAATCTCAAAACTCTTTTCATGGCTGACTTGCCTACTCCGGGGACTCTATAGGCAGAATTGCTTCACAAGAGCCTCTTCAAGTAGCATTGTCTCCTAAGAAAACTTGTACCACTCACAGTTGGGGTGGTTAGAAAAGTAGTGGTGAAACTTGAATCAGTTTTGGATGTGCTTGTTTTGCTTTAGCTTTCAGAGCAAAAGAAGGTGATCTTATCAGTTGCGTGCAAAATGTGTGTTGACTAACAGGAATGGACAACTGATCACAGTTACTTTAAAACCCTTGTACAGAGCAAGGAACATCACCATAAGTTCTATAATTGCATCTTAATTAACTTTAGAGAGATGAACATAAAGAATTTTAAAGGGCAGTGAAGATCAGGGATGTTACCCCATCTTGAACATCACTCGGTCACTCACAGGACATTGCTATTCACGTAATATGAGGATTCCTTTATGCTTGCATAGTCCAAATGTGATCCTGAAAATTTTCTCTGTAAGATATTCACAAACAAATACAATAGTTTAACAATCATAATCAGGCAACAACATCATGATGGTAGCTATTTTATATTGAAGATCAATACAATCTTCGTTTTATCTCATATTTTTTCTCTGAAATTTTAGGACTTCAGTCCTTTCCCACACTAGTATATTTTGGTTTCACATACCCTTTGGAAATAAAATCTATAGCACCACTTTTAAGTTGTGCAAATTTGTTCAACTATAGTCAGAATAAAGATATTTATTTGCTAGGCATTTATCAAAGTTAACCTATAAAGCAGTAGTGTGTGAGTGTGTGTGCTTTGCCATGGGCTTTATATTCATCTCATTTATTCTCAAGTTCATTCTCAGATGAGCAAATAGCCTTGGAGAGGTGAAATAACTTGTCCAAGAAGTTGGACACATATTAACACAACTCATAAGAGGCTGTATGAAAACAGTGGCAGATTTTATTTTCTTGGGCTCTAAAATCACTGCTGATGGTGACTGCAGCCAAGAAATTAAAAGATGCTTGCCCCTTGGAAGAAAAGCTATGACAAATCTAGATAGCATATTAAAAAACAGAGATGTCACTTTGCAGGCAAAGGTCTGTATAGTCAAAGTCATGGTTTTTCTAGTAGTCATGTATGGGTGTGAGAGTTGGACCATAAAGAAGGCTGAGCGTGGAAGAATTGATGCTTTCGAACTGTGGTGCTAGAGAAGACTCTTGAGAGTCCCTTGGACTGCAAGGAGATCAAATCAGTCAATCAAAAGGAAATCAATCCTGAATCTTCACTGGAAGGACTGCTACTGAAACTCCAATACTTTGGCCACTTGATGCAAAGAGCTGACTCATTGGAAAAGACCCTGATCCTGGGAAAGACTGAAGGCAGAAGGAGAAGGAAGAGACAGAGGATGATGGTTGGATGGCATCGCAAATCAATGGACAGGAGTTTGAGAAAACTCTGGAAGATAGTGGAGGACAGGAGAGCCTGGTGTGCTGCAGTCTGTGGGGTCACAAAGAGTTGCACATGACTGAGGGACAGAACAACAGCAATGAAGATTCCAAAGGCCAGAAGACAGCAACCTGAAAGCCCCAGGCAGGTCAAGTTGTCATATTCTTTAGAATGGCTATTTTCTGCTCATTACCATTATGCAGGTCAAAGGGTAAGTGTCTTTCAAATGTTTATATGTAAATATAGCTAGTCCTCCAACAAAAGTCCTAGTAAAAGCTATGGTTTTTCTAGTAGTCACGTATGGATATGAGAGTTGGACTATAAAGAAAGCTAAGTGCCAAGAATTGATACTTTTGAACTGTGGTGTTAGAGAATACTCTTGAGAGTCCCTTGGGCTGCAAGGAGATCAAACCAGTCAATCTTAAAGGAAATCAATCCTGAATATTCATTGGAAGGACTGATGCTGAAGCTGAAACTCCAATACTTTGGCCATCTGATGTGAAGAACTGATTTATTGGAAAAGACCCTGATGATGGGAAAGATTGAAGGCAGAAGGAGAAGGGGATGACAGAGGATGAGATGGTTGGATGGCATCACTGACTCAATGGACATGAGTTTGAGTAAGTTCCAGGAGTTGGTGATGGACAGAGAGGTCTGGCGTGCTGCAGTCCATGGGGTCGCAAAGAGTCAGACACAACTGAGCAACTGAACTGAACTGAACAGAAGGGGTTAGCTGTGGGAAACTCAATCTCAATCAGTAGATCATGCAGCTCAGTTTCCTTGACAAAGCATGGAAGAAGAGACCAGTGAAATAACCTAGTTGACGGGAAAGCTGATGGACAAGAAGTAGAGGTGATTCTCTTCCATCTTTTCTTACTAGAAAAGTTTTCTGATGTGTAATATATTCCAAGCAGGATAGAGTCATTTCCCATACTATAGTTGCACTGCTCCTATTACACTTAAACAGCCATATTACAATAACCACCACAAGTCATCATGGTAGTTGTTCATCACCTCTCTTTCTTTTGTTGTGACATTATTTGCTGAGATAATGAGAGAATAAGAACCAGAAGCTAGCACCTATTGCAGTGAAAAGCAGAAAGAAGAATGAGTTTTTCTCTTTTCCTTTCCTGAGAACAAAGAACATAAAGAGAACAGTGAGCAGGTCTGAACATTCTCAGATTTTTTACTTTAACTGCTCCTGACTCTGCATGTCTGTAGCTAAGTTTGCTTTTCTGCCCCTTAACTCTATGGGAACTACAATTCCCATTTTTTTTCCTTTGACTCTATGCTAAATACATCCTGTATCTGGTGTTTACCCTTACAACACCCTTCCCTTTACATATCAGAAACTTACAGATCAGAAAGAAGGCTGCAGAGCCCCCAGCTGCCAGACTCAATCACTGGCTTACTGACACCAGTCCATGACTGTCTCTGAGACAATGCAAGGGGAAGAAATCAAGACCCTGTCACCTTTGTTCCTCATCACTGACTCCTGACTGCGAGCCCTTGCCTTAAATCAGCCCCTAGATTCATGGAGGGGGTGCACAGTTCTTGAGGCATGAGCTTATTGTCTTCCCCTTTCCACTGGCTGAGAATTAAAGCCACCTTTCTGTTTCCTCCAAACTCGCTTTATATTTTTATTTGACTTCGGTGGGCCGAAAAGGCCAAGATTTTGGCCAGCAACGCACCTAGTACAATGTCTGAGACACACACCTAAAAAGCTAGCTTCATCGAGGTGGAGCAAGTGCTTGGGGCAATGGAAAGATGTTATTCAACATCGGATAGCAGGAAATCCAGCCAGACAGATTTAGTTCTTTAAGGAGTGTAGTGACGGGCAGCAAGGAGCAATCCTGGCAGTTGGTCTCTTTCAAGAATTCAAAGTAGGAATGTGGTTTCTTTGAAGGAATGGTGGTAGATTAGCCATCAAATGAAAGACAGTTTCCAGTTAAGAGGAACGGAGGAGGTGGGAAAGCTATAGGAAAAGGAATTCAGACACAGGATACAAAAATGGAGACTCAGTAGTAGAGCTTGGTTCTTTTCAAAGCAGAAGTCCAGGGAGACAGGGAGATAGGGAGACAGGTCTTAGAAAAACTAGCAGTTAGGCTGCGTTAATGCTGAAACGACTGAGGACACATGACAAGAAATCCAGTATTGTCATAAAATGCCCTGGATAAAGATAAGATTGCCCCCAAAGTCCAGGGCATATTCAAGCCTGCGATTTGGGGGAGTATGTGCAAGCTAAGTTGCTTTGGTCCTGTCCGACTCTGCAACCGTATGGACCGTAGCCCACCAGGCTCCTTTGTCCATGGGTTTCTCCAGGTGAGAAGCCTGGAGTGGATTGCCTTGCCCTCCTCCAGGGGATCGACCCCCTTCTCTTATCTTCTCCTGCATTAGCAGGCAGGTTCTTTACCACTTGTGGCTCAGCTAATAAAAGAATCTGCCTGCAATACGGGAGACCTCGGTTCGATCCCTGGGTTGGGAAGATCCCCTGGAGAAGGAAAAGGCTACCCACTCCAGAATTGTGGCCTGGAGAATTCCGTGGGCTGTATAGTTCATGGGGTTGCAAAGAGGCCGACACGACTGAGTGACTTTCACTCACTCACTGTTTACCACTAACGCCACCTGGAGCAAGATCGCTTAACAACACGTCAGACAAGACGAAAGGATCAGGAAATGAGAGATACCCAGAAAGAAGAATTTATGGTGGGGGAACGGATGGGAGGCAGCCCCTTCTGCCTCCAGGCTCTGGAATCTGAAGTCAGTTCAGATCAGTTCAGTCGCTCAGTCGTGTCCAACTCTTTGCGACCCCATGAATTGCAGCTTGCCAGGCCTCTCTGTCCATCACCAACTCCCAGAGTTCACTCAGACTCATGTTCATTGAGTCAGTGATGCCATCCAGCCATCTCATCCTCTGTCGTCCCCTTTTCCTCCTGCCCCCAATCCCTCCCAGCACTTCCTAAACTCAGAGGGGAAATTCAGGCCCACTGACCCTTGTATACTTCTATCAACAGTACTGAGTGGTCTTTTGAATTGATCATGTCAATTTCTAAGTGTCATGTCTAATGTTTCAAAGACGAAAAACTGGAGATTCTGCTACAGATTCCTAAGGGGAATCAGGAAAGACATAGTATTGGTTTGGGGACTATTCACTAAAGTATCCCAGCAGCAAAACTCAAAAGAAACGCAGCTGGAATCATTTTGTGGATTGCAGGCAAATTGTAAGATTGAATTCAGTCAGGATAACTGGTTTTTAGGTATGTCCTTTTCTCTTTCTCCTATTTGATATTACCAACATGACGTCTTTTGAAATGTCAATAATTTAATTGTAATTTAATTTCTTTAATGAAATTGTTTAGTATTTTGAGAATATAAGAATAGCTTTTGAGCAGTGGGAGAGGCTGGTGGAGGCAGGAGGATGCTCGGCCTCCAAGGGGAATGAAGGTGCCTTCCATCTCTCCAGGGTGGCTCTGGCTGATGCCACTGGAGTCCCTTTGAAAGGCTTTCTGTTTCAAGTTCCCCCAGTTGAATGCAAGGGGTGTGTGTGTGTGTTTGTGTCAGTCGTGTCCAACTCTTTGCGACCCCATGGACTGTAGCTCACCAGGCTTCTCTGTCCATGGGATTCTCCAGGCATGAATACTGGAGTGGGTAGACATTCCCCTCTCTAGGGGACCTTCCTGACCCAGAGATTGAATGCAAAAGGTACTGTATGCCAAATGCCATTCAGGAAATATAAACTGTATTAAAATAGGCAGAATTCAAATAGTATTAAATATGGCCCCATTGCCCTCAAAATGCTAGGATTTAAGTAAAGTTGGAATCTGGAAAACAGATTCAGTTCAGTTCAGTTCAGTTGCTCAGTCGTGTCCCACTCTTTGCAACCCCATGAATCGCAGCAGGCCAGGCCTCCATCACCAACTCCTGGAGTTCACTCAAACTCACGTCCATCGAGTCGGTGATGTCATCCAGCCATCTCATCCTCTGTCGTCCCCTTCTCCTCCTGCCCCCAATCCCTCCCAGCATCAGGGTCTTTTCCAATGAGTCTACTCTTCACATGAAGTGGCCAAAGTATTGGAGTTTCAGCCTCAGCATCAGTCCTTCCAATGAATACCCAGGACTGATCTCCTTTAGGATGGACTGGTTGGATCTCTTTGCAGTCCAAGGGACTCTCAAGAGTCTTCTCCAACACCACAGTTTGGACAGTCATAACTCTATAGCTTGGTATTTAAAGACCTCCACAGCTTACTTTTTTCAAAAACCTTGAATCAGATTCTACTCTGAATCATTTTCAACTTAAAAAAAAAAAGAAAAGAAAACCAAGTCTTTCTCTCTCATGTAGTTTATGAAGTTAAACTTCTGGAACATAGAGCCATAGAAGACTTTAAATTTATTCCTATTTAATGTGATCTTGTGATTTTGAACTAGACCAACTTTCCAGGCTGTTCAAAATTTTTTGAATACTGATTCAACCATCTAGTATATTCTCTGTTTCTCCCAGCTCTGTGCCATTGGCAAATATAACAATTATGTTGTTGATACCTTCATTCAGATAATTGATTGAAAGTGTGGAGAGGACAGAGTTTGAAGACAAATCTCTCCAAGCCTTCATTTTCTGTGGGTTGACATCAATTAATTAACAGGGAGTTGGGAAGAAAACAACTTTTATGGGATATCCACCATGTATGTGATACTATAAATGATTCCTTGACTATATTAGCACATTTAATCTTTAATTCTAGTAATACAGCTAGACTGTACAAAAGTTGATTTTTGACTCTACATCTAACTCCGTGCTCTTACTAGTAAACCTTCTTGCCTCCAGTTAATCAAAGTTTTTACTTGCTTGTAAAACTTCTTGCAAAACTTCTTGCCAATTTGCCAAACTGCATTTTCTTCCAGCCCACATTTTGTATCTTGTCCACAGAATACCACAATGGGCCTTATTAAACATGTGGCTGAAATTAAAATACTCTATGTGAATTTCCCTCAGTCATATTGAGAATAAGATAGTATTGGTGGTAAATTAGCTAAAAGAGTTTGATTTTTTACAAAAGGTGGTACTTATATTTGGTTAGTTCCTTTTTGATAAGAAACATATTGCATATGACACAAATATTAGAGTAAATAGAATGTGGTTTTTCATAATTTTTGTAGTATCGTGTATCTATGATTTATTTCTACAGTTGCTTTCTTTTTCAGAGTTTGGGAGGGGGCAGTCCTAAGATGCAGAGGAGTAAGACAGGGAGACCACTTTCTCCCCCAAAAATTTATCAAAAGATCATTTGAATGCTGAGCAACTTCCACAAAACAACTTCTGAATGCTGGCAGAGGACACCAGGCACCCAGAAAGGCAGCCCATTCTCTTCGAAAGGAGGTAGGACAAAATATAAAAGACAAAAAGAGAGACAAAAGAGTTAGGGATGGAGACCCGTCCAGGGGAGGGAGTCGTGAAGGAGGAGAAGTTTCCAAAGAGCAGGAAACCCTCTCACCGGCGGGTCTGTGGGGAGTTTCGGAATCTCAGAGGGCAACATAACCGGAAGGAAAAAAAAACAACCACAGAATAGAGTTTGGAAATTAAGGATCGAGTTGTAATGGGAATTCTGTGACATCTGAGGATGTTCTCCTCAATACTGCTAGCTGTAGTGCTAACAGGAAAAATAATAATCACATTTAAATACTTATTCTCTATTGGATGTTGTGTAAAGTGCTTTACGTGTATTAGGTATCATCTCTCTTAAACACAACTCTTTGAAATGCTTCCTATTATTACCTTCATTTTAGAAATTAGAAAACAGACTAAGATGTTATGTGATCGAGAACTGTGGGTTGAACCCAGGGAGATGGGCCCCTCCAGTGCCCATGGCTTCAGCCACTGCTGGGAGAGAATTCTCTAAGGATCTCTTGTATTTCTGTTTGTATTGTGAACAGAGGAACTGACTGCCCTATTCTGAATGATCTTTACAAGGAGTTTAAATAATAAATAACCTTAGGAGATACTGTCCAGTATAATAATAATATGGGTTTCCCTGGTGGCTCAGACCGTAAAGGATCTGCCTATAATGCAGGAGACCTGGGTTCAATCCCTGGATTGGGAAGATCCCCTGGAGAAGGGAATGGCTACCCACTCCAGTAATCTTGCCTGGAGAATTCCACGGACAGAGGAGCTTAGTAGGCTTTAGTCCATGGGGTCACAAGAGTTGGACACAATTTAGAAACTAAGCTACCAGATAATAAGATAATGTCTCATAATAATTTATATTTTATAATAAGAAGATAATGTCTGGCTCTGGGCCAGAGGTGAAAAAGGCTTACTGTCCACTATAGAAGATGCAGGTTGCCTAACCTCAGGATTCCTCTCCTGTAATGCAACTCACTGTGTGTGTAGACATCACCTGGCCCTCATTAATCGCCTTCTGGGAATGATGGTAGGGTAACTGGTACAAATGCTGATCCTCTGGCTACTGCTATTGCAGACAAAATTCTTTGTCTTTCTCCCAAGGTGTTCATGTCTTTTTCTATGAATCTGTGGTGGGCTCACTTGTTGTCTTGTGATTAGGATAAAAATCTCAGACCCTTCATGGTTCTTGACTGTCTCTACTCAAGAGTATGTGATTATCTCCTCCCATAGCCCAGCAACACTATCCACCCCCGCCCCCCCAAAAGTGACCTTATAAGAGAGGACTCATTGATTTCCAATGATCCAAACATCTTTGATGATGTATTGGATTGGTCAAAAATTTGTTCAGGCTTTTCCATAACATCTTCCAGAAAAGTCTCAGTGAACTTTTTGGCCAACTCAATACTTCTAGGTAATAAATCCCAGGTAGTGGCTTCTCTTCTCCCCCTCTTAGATAACAAATCAAGCATATGAGAATCTGACTCTCATTTGTTGTTGTTCAGTCACCCAATCATGTCTGACTCTTTGCCACCCCATGGACTGCAGCATGCCAGGCTTCACTGTCCTTCACTATCTCCTGGAGTTGGCTTAAACTCATGTCTATGGAGCCAATGATGCCACTCAACCATCTCATTCTCTGTCACCCCCTTCTCCTTTCCTTAGGTAACCTAAAAGTGTAGCTCAGATTAAGAATATCTTGAAGCAGAGCCTCCAATTTAAGATGGCAGAATAGAAGGGTAGTTTTCTGGGTTGCCTTGCTTGGTGCCCTTAAGGAATATGAACTCATTTTGATCCAAAAAAAAAAAAAAAAAACACAGAGAAAAATCATTCAGTCTGGGTTGTTGTCATTGTAGAGCTTGATATGCCTCTATCAACAGCAGACTGGTCTAGTGTCAAGAGGTACAGGATTTCAGGAAAAGAGCTGTTCTGGAATGAATAACACTTACTTGAAAAAATCTTAGAGATTTATTGCTGAAGCTATGCTTTTAGTTTGTTCAGAAAAAGTGATCAGTAGAGTGTACAAAGGATGATAATTTTATTTTTACATAATGACTAAAATACTGTGCATTTTCAAGTTTGGGGTAGAAGAATTTGGGTTTTCAATAGTTTTCAGTATATTTTAGGAGTGTTTTCCTAAGTTGCATACAAGAGATATAACTCTTGAAAGGTTGAACCCAAAGGTTTTATTCAAACTATTTAAAATTTCATGCACATATCTAATCTCTCCCAAATTTTCTGCTTAGCTTACTTGGGACACTGTGTAAAAAATAGCCAAAGTATGCAGGCTCCCAGGCAGGGTCTGGTCAGTGGCGCGTTGGAGCACAGATTTCAAATATGGGTGCGTGAATTTCCTTCTAATTTTGCAATCAAATTAATGGTGATGGATGCAGAGAACGAGCTGGTAGATGGCTAGGAATAATGGAAATATTGGCTGCAGCTGGGCTGTCCTGGCCGATTTGCTGTAGAACCACAGACCAGCGAGCTTCAGAATTTCCAGAGAGCTTGCTGTTTTTGTCTCACACCCCACCTCTAGAGTGTCTGGGGTGGGCCTGAGAACTTCATTGGTGTTAGTAGTAATTAGTTCCTAGATAGTGCTGATACTGCTGGTTTGAGGAACACACTTTGAGAACAACTGTCTTACACATTTTCTGAGGGACAAACAGCGCCTCTGGTCTAAGATGGAGGAGGGAAGAACTCATTAGAAAGATTAGTCTTACAGAAAAACCTGAATGAATATTTTGGCCAATGCAGTATTTAGTTTTTTTTTCATATTTGCCTTGTCCTTGTGTGCCTGCTTAGTCAGGTCCGACTGTTTGCAACCCCATAGACTGTAGCCCACCAGGCTCCTCTGTCCATGGAATTCTCCAGGCAAGAATACTGGAGTGGGTTGCCATTCCCTTCTGCAGAGGATCTTCCTGACCCAGGATTCAAACATGCATCTTCTGCATTGGCAGGCGGATTCTTTACCAACTGCGCCACCTGGGGGACATATATTTGCCTGAGGAAAGATATCAAGTGTAGTTTCCCAGGGGACTCTCCTTCTGCTTCACGCTGATTTTTGTTTTCCATTATATTTCTCGAAATGAAAATGAAATCCTGCATAACATATTCTGACTTTAGTTGCAACTGTTTATTCCTTTTTTCTGCTTTTCTTCCATCACCTTTTTCCTTCACATGTGAAACCATACACACTCATCGTTAGGTGATTTTTCTGGACAAAACAAATGCCTATGATGCAGAACTACTCTGAACTGCAAACAAGTGACCACTTTAATTTCTTATGGAGAAGAAAGGAAACTGTCTCCCGTTGCTCTTAGTTTTTATTTGTTGGATTTCTGAGTGTTGTTCATCAACAAATTGCGTGGTGTTTAAGGCCAAGCCCCCATCTGGATTCGTACTTCTAGTAAGTGTTTGCTTTTTCTATAATAACAGTCTTCTACTTGGCTGTTGTGTTTTTCTCATCATGATGAGAAAAGTTTTCATCCCAATGTAGCCATATTTGTCATATTTGAAATTTGTCATATGAGGCTCAGTATACTGTAAGTCCCCTACATACGAATAAGTTTCATTCTGAAAACACATTTGTAAGTACAATTTGTTTGTTAAGTCCAACAAAGTTAGCCTAGGTACGCTACTAACACAATTGGCTATATAGTATAACAATAGGTTTATAATATATTTTTTCCACAAATAATACATAAAAACAAACAAAAAATAAAGAAAACATTTTTGATCTTATAGTACAGTACCTTGAAAAGTACAATAATATAGTACAACAGCTGGCATACAGGGAGGGGCTGGCATCAAGAACCAGCCAAGAAGAGTTACTGACTGGAGAAGAGTAAGGAGGTGGGAGATGGTAGAGCTGAAGAATTGTCAGCAATGGGAGATGGAGGGCAAACTGCAATTTCACTCTTGCCTGATGTTGATGGGACAAGTTCTGGTTCCTTGTTGGAACCACATGCATGTTCCCATCTTTGAAAGTTTGCAACTTGAAGGTTCATATGTAGGGGACTTACTGTATTCTTATTTATTTTTATTGAAGTACAGTTGATTTACCATGCTGTGTTACTTTCTGGTGTACAGCAAGGAGATTCAGCTTTATATAGATATGTATAAGCCCACCTTTTCACTTAACTATCCTGTATGCTTAATCTTGCTGAGTTTTATTTTCCTAATCTATAAAATAGTCATGAAATGCCTATTTCACAGGGTTTTGATAATTAAACGAGTTAATAGATATAAAGAACATGGCTCATGATAGGTATTCAATAAAGGAGGCCATTATAAATGAATTACTGGTATTTAGGATGGGATATTTGGAAGAACCATTGTTAAAGATACTTGAAATTGGATGAGAGAATATTTTGTGTGTGATGAGTGAATTGGGGCCAAAGGATGAAAATTATACCAGGGAGAATTACAGTCAGTGAATATAAGGATGAACCCTCCAAGAACCAAATCTAGGCAAGCAATGGGATGGGCTTCTGCATGAGGCAGTGAGTTACCTAACCCAGAAAATATTCAGAGAGAGGCTGCAGAATTTGGATCAGATTGTGCAAAATGATTCCTACTTTAGACAAGAGGTTGAAGTCTATGATATCAGAAATTCCTCAAATTCAGTTATACTGTAAATTCACCCCAGTGTCTTTTGGAGAGCACCCTCTGTGCTCCTATTTCATTTACATTACCGCCAGTGATGACTCTGGGATTCCAAAGAATTTAAATTTCCACAAAGATCCAAGGGGTTTCAGAGATTACCAGAAGAAAACTCATCAATGTCAGAGTTTAAAAGCCAACACACAAAATGAGACAACAGGTATCCATTTCTTTTCTTTGCTTTAAAAAGAGTAATAGGTGCTTTGCTTACCCAAGGGCCCAAGCGTTGAACACACCCAGTTAAGCAGTCTAAGGTTGACAGTGCTAACAAGAGCACTTTTTCTGAAAAAGCACATCAGGACATGGCAACTGAGTCCGGCAGCCCCGGGAAGACGCACATTACTGTGGCTGGAGGTTTCTGGTACAGTGATCAGCAGTGAAATGATTAACAGTGTTGGCATTTAAGTGATCATAATTAGGTTTCAAAGTTAACAGCCCATTGAGATAAATAGTGGAAGTTCACACCTCTCTCAGTGCTATTGTTTATCAGGCTGTCAAGTTGCAGATTCAGGAAGACAACATTAATGTGGCTTTGGACACTAATTGCCCAAAGCCAAGTTACATCCACCTGGGAGGGTCCTTTGGGCATTTGTTCAACTAAAATGTCAGGCAATACGCAGTGCTGGGGTTTTGCACTGCCTACCAGCGTACAACATCGCATGGATATTTTGATGCATAGAAGGCAAATGATATGAAAATATGTTGTAATGTTTGAGAGGAATCTCCTTTCATGGTATATTTTCCTCAGTTTCTCCTCTCCAATAATAGTGAAACTACTCACTTAGACAAAATGGTTTCTGAGAGAAATTTAATGATTTAAACAACAATGGCAAAATCCTTTACTCACATGAATTAGATTTCTTAACCCATGTTATTGTCCACAAGGAGTTATAGGCATATTCCATCAATACAAAGACATGGTGAGCATAATTAAATAAATTTTCATAAAATTCTGAACTATTTGTTCACAATTCAGTTTCCACGCATGATTGCATGCTGCCCAAGTCTCAATAAGGGTGGAGATTGTACAGGTTCAGTTTGCAAAGGACTGATTTTCTTTTTTCAAAAGACCTTCAGTAATTAAAGACAGAAAAACTGGGCAAAAAGAACCCCTAAGGCTTAAAAAAGAATAGCATTGGTTGTCTTTAAACTTTCTTAAAAGATCAAAGTCATTGGTAGTTCATTATCATCATCAACATGAAATAATTATTTAACTAGTTAAAAAATTACACCATCAAATAAGCCAAAGGAAAACTGAAGTTTAAAACTTCCCACTTCTTACCGTTTCACCTTGAACAGAGTTTTCCTTTTTTTTTTTTTTGCTTTTTTTTCCCCATCCCTCTACTGACAAGTTAGAAAATGGATCACGGTATGCCCTTTAGCTGAGGCTGCCATGGGACTTGACAGTGACCAAAGACATGAGGAGGGGGGTCCCAGGCTTAAAAAGGCAGGAGAAAAGGAAAAAGAAGAGAGGAAAAGAGAGGTAGAGGGACTTCCCTGGCAGTCCAGTGGTTACGATTTCACCTTCCAATGCAGGGTGTGCAAGTTTGATCCCTGGCCAGGGAACTAAAATCCCACATGCTTCATGGCCAAAAAACCAAATATAAAATAGAAACAATATTGTAACAAATTCAGTAAGGACTTTAAAAATGGTCCACATCAAAAGAAAAAAAGAGAGAGAGAGGTAGAAAAGTAGAGTGGAAGAGAAGCTCAGGAGAAAGAATATAGAAGAAGGGATTAAAAGCAGTTACACTGGAGGACAAGGAGAGATCATCCATTAGCTCAGGTGCTGGGCCTCTTGTTTTCTTATGTCTCAGAAACAGTTGTCTCGCTTCTGCTGCTTTCAAGGAGCTCTTCTTTGGGAAGTGTTTCATGAAAAGAATTACACCAAATGGCTCTACTCTTTCTGAAAGAATAGGAGGTGTTTTCATTTCTTACTATTTTCCAACTGTTACACCCTGCTCTGAGGTTGGTCAGTACAGGCAATTTATACAGACAATTGAACCACGGTGAGCTGTCCGGGATGCTCAGATTCACACTGGCGTCTCTCGTCTTGTGACTGGGGAAGAATCATGTTTTCTTGTTTGTGGAAATAGGAATAAACTATGAACTCCCTGAGGCCAGGTGTTGCGCCTTATTAATTTTAATATCCTCCATTTAAGCTCAATGCCTGGTACATGGATTCTTTTAAAGGGTAAATGCAGCATTTATGACAGATTTTCCTGGTGGCTCAGATGGTAAAGAATCTGCCTGCAATGTGGGAGACCTGGGTTTGGTGTCTGGATTGGGGAAGATTCTCTGGAGAAAGAAATGGCAACCCACTCCAGTATTCTTGCCTGGAGAATTCCATAGACAGAGGAGCCTAGCTCGCTTCAGTTCACTGGGTTGCAAAGAGTTGGACATGACTGAAGTGACTGACACTTTCTCTTTTTCACTTTAAAATATTTACATTAATCCTCATCTTTCATTAGGAGAGATGAAAAGCCACTGGATAATTATTATATTAATACTTATACATGTCACTGTGTAGTCTGAGGGGTCGCCAAGAGTCGGACGTGGCTGAAAGGGTTTCCCTAGTAGCTCAGCTGGTAAATAATTTGCCTGCAATGCAGGAGACCCCAGTTCGATTCCTGGGTCAAGAAGATCCCCTGGAGAACAGATAGGCTACTCACTCCAGTGTTCTTGGGCTTCCCTGGTAGCTCAGCTGGTAAAGAATCAGTCTGCAAGGCAGGAGACCTGGGTTTGATTCCTGAGTTGGGAAGATCCCCTGGAGAAGGGAAAGGCAGCCCACTCTAGTACTCTGGCCTGGAGAATTTAATGGACTATAGTCCATGGGGTCGCAAAGTTGGACACGACTAAGCACCTTTCACTTTTACTTTTCATACATTTCATACCACACGTTATATATAAAAAAATTTTAATTTTTTTTTCCAAAATGCTTCCACAGTACTTTGGGACGCTATTGAATGTCTTGTGATCTGAATGCATGTCTGTGTCTAGAATAGGAAGAAGGTGCACGCACAACATAAGCCATGATGTGATGGTCAGTTTTGTGTGTCAGCTTGCCTAGGATACGGCCAGTTATCCAATCAAGCACTAATTTGTGTTGCAGTGAGGGTATCTTGTAGCTGTGACTAAAATATATCATCAATTACTTCAAGTATGAAAGATTATTTTATATATTCTGGGCAGGCCTAATTCAATCTGGCTGTTTTTTTTTTAATCGGAGTATAATTGCTTTATAATGTTGTGTTAGTTCCTGCTATACAACGAAGTGAATCAGATGTGTGTATATATATACACACATATCTCCCCTCCTTCTTGGACCTCCCTCCCACCCACCGCCCCCCCCCCCCCCCCATCCCATTCATCTAGGTCATCACAGAGCAGCAAGCTGAGCTCCCTGTGCTATACAGCAGCTTCCTACTAGCTATCTTTTACACATAGTAGTGTATATATGTCTAACCTAATCTCCTAATTCATCCCACCCTGCCATTCCCCTATAGCTGGCTGTATCCTAACCAAGTTGACACATAAAATTGACCATCACATCATGGCTTGTGCTATAGCTATCCACACATCTATGTCTCTATTCCTACCCAGAACTAGTTTCATCAGTGCCATTTTTCTAGATTCCACATATTGTGTTAATACACGACATTTGTTTTTCTCTTTCTGACTTACTTCACTCTGTGTGACAGACTCTAGGTCCATCCACATCTCTGCAAATGACCCAATTTCATTCCTTTTATGGCTGAGTAATATTCCATTGTACCACAACTTCTTTCTCCATTCATCTGTCGATGGACATTTAGGTTGTTTGTAAATTGTAAAAAGTGCTGCAATGAACAATGGGGTACCTGTGTCTTTTTGAATGATGGTTTGCTCAGGGCATATTCTCAGTAGTGGGATTTCTGGGTCATGTGGTAGTATCATTTTTAGTTTTTAAGAAACTTTCATACAGTTCTCCATAGTGGCTGAGTCAATTTACATTCCTACCAGTCAGGCTTTAAATGCAAAACAGGCTTCCCTGAGGGAGAAGAAATTCCCCTTGAGGATGTGGTTTCAGCTCCTGCCTGATGGTTCCAGCCTGCCCTTCTTGGTGGTCTGCCCCAAGATGTCCAATTTGCCTAGTCAGCCTCCATAAATGCATAAGCCAATTGCTTTTGATACATTTCTGTCTTAAAAAAAAAACCCATTATTGAGATATCATTTACATACCATATAATTAACCCATTTAAAATATTCAGTTCAATGGGTTTTGATTATTACATTATTAACTTTTGAAAATTGTGGCTGAGTATATATAACATGAAATTTGCTGTTTTAACCATTTTTAAGTAAACATTTTAGTGCCATTAATTACATTCACAATGCCATGCAGCCATCATCACTATTTTCAAAATTTTTCATCACCCCAGAGATTCTAAACATTATGCAGTTACTTCTCTTTCCCTTCTCCTTCCCAACTCCTGGTAACCTCTAATCTACTTTCTGTCTCTATGAATTTGCCTATTCCAGATATTTTATATAGTAGAATTATACAAAATTTGTCATTTTTTGTCTGGCTTATTTCACTTAGCATTAATTTTCAAAGTTCATCCCTGCTGTAGCATGTATCAGTACTTCATTCCTTCTAATGGCTGAATAATATTCCATTGTGTGTATGTATATACTGCATTTTGTTTTTCTTTTCATCAGTTGATGGACACTTGGGTTGTTTCCATCTTTTGGCTGTTGTGAATAATGCTGCCATGAATATCAACACTCGAATATCTGTTCAAAAGTCCTTACTTTCAATTCCTTTGGGTCTGTACTGAGGGTCATATGGTATTTCTATACAATAAATCTATATATCTATATCCATCTCCTCTATCTATCAATATTTCTCTCTTCTAGTTTTCCTCCTCTAATTGAATCTTGGCTGATACAAAGGCATGTGAATGGGGGAAAGGAGAGAAAGAACACAACACATTTGCAGAAGTGAAATTAATCTCTGGGTATGTTTACTATATTTGCTCCAGTTAAAATATGTTTTCAGATGTAACAGGTACAGTTAAAGCTCTTACAATCCCATCCTTCACTCTCTCACTCCCCACCTCTCCTCTCCCAGGGTAAAGAACATTCTACAGCTGGTGTGTACCCTTCTCTGCGTGGATACATTTTCAGATACATGTAGATGAATATAAACTGCTGAGTATTATATTTTGAGTTTTAGAAATTTACATAAATTTCATAGTACTTTATCTTTTTAAAAAAATTTATTTTTAAATGGAGGATAATTGCTTTATGATATTGTGTTGGTTTCTGATGTAACTTACTTTTTGTGCTACTATAATATATTAAATATTCATACAAATATAAATCTAGTTCATTTATTTTAACTTCTGAGTAACATCCCATTGTAAAAATGCACCATTATTTTTCATACCCTTGCTTATTGGTTCTAATTTTTCACTATTTCATATGATGCTAAATGGATCCTTTTGCATGTTTTCTTATAAAACTGTGCAAAAATTTAGCATACAATGAAAGATGGAATCTTGATCTTTTATCTATGTCTAATCTGAAGTCTCAGAGAAGGCAATGGCAACCCTCTCTGGTACTCTTGCCTTGAAACTCCCATGGCCCGAGGAGCCTGGTAGGCTGCAGTCCATGGGGTCGCTAGGAGTCGGACACGCCTGAAGCATCTTAGCAGCAGCAGCAATCTGAAGTTTGGGCTTCCCCGGTGCCTCAGCTGTAAGGAAGCCACCTACAATGCAGGAGATGCAGGTTCAGTCCCTGGGTTGGGAAAATCCCCTGGAGAAGGAAATGCAACCCACTCCTGTATTCTCACCTGGGAAATCCCACAGACAGAGGAGCCTGGCAGTCTATAGTTCATGGGGTCACAGTTGGATGCAACACTAAACAATTGAATGTTTATGATATCTGTTG
This sequence comes from Bos javanicus, assembly GCF_032452875.1. Taxonomy (NCBI): domain Eukaryota; kingdom Metazoa; phylum Chordata; class Mammalia; order Artiodactyla; family Bovidae; genus Bos; species Bos javanicus. The sequence goes on along the minus strand of NC_083891.1, from coordinate 24,589,723 downwards.
AGTTAATTCTAAAACTACTTTTTTTTGGCAAAAATTTTATTTGGCTCCTTTTTCAAATTCACCTTTCTTTATTTTATAGATTTTCCTGTTCTATCATTATGCTGTTTCCTCCATTCTGGGCAAAGGCAATTGTATGAAAAAAGAGCGTACATTAAAGAAAAGAAAGTTGTATTGGAGGACTTGGTAACTGACTAAACATAGGAAGTAAAGAAGAAAGAAAAGTACACGTAAAACAATGAACATTTACTGAGCGCTTAGCATGTGTTGGGTTCTGGGCTGAACATATCACATGCATGAACTCATTCATACTTCATGCAGTAAAAGATTTGACCCTTGACAGATGACAGATTTAAGGATAATAAGAGTGTATGTTTACTGGGAGACCTTGGGCTATTCGAGATAAGCTATGCTAACATGTGACTCATGGTCAGGGTTTGGGCTTCATAGTATCAGCCTGGGGTTTTCCCCAGTGGCTCAGATGGTAAAGAATCTGCCTGCAGTGCAGGAGACCCAGGTTCAATCCCTGGGTCGGGAAGATCCCCTGGAGAAGGGCAATGCCAACCCACTTCAATATTCATGCCTGGAGAATCCCATGGACAGAGGAGCCTGGCAGGCTATAGTCCACGTGGTTGCAAAGAGTTGGACACAACTAAGTAACTAACACTTTCACTTTCTTTCACTTGACATTACAAGAATGAATGTCATCACCAAGGTTGAGAATATAGGGAGAAAAGATAGAGGCTGAGAACAGAATCCAAGATCTACTGATGTGAATAGATGAGATTGAAAAAAGGAGCCAGTTAAGGATACTGAAAAAGAAAAGTCAGCAGGAAAGGAGGAAAACCAGAGAATTATGCCAAGAACACCAAGGGTGAAGAGTCTTTCAAGGAGGAAGGCGTGGATAATAGTGTCAAACTTACAAAGATATCACGAAAGTTCATAAGTAAATAGTGTCTACTGGATTTGGGAACCAAGAGGCTGTGGCAAGAGCAGTTTTTTGTTTTGTTTTGCTTGCTTGTTTGTTTCATTTTGTTTTGGTTGGCTGTGGCACATGCAGGATCTTAGTTCCCCAACCAGGGATCGAATCCTTGCAGTGGGAGCGAGGAGTCTTAACCATTGGACCTCCAGGGATGTCCCAGGAGCAGTTTTAGATGAGTGGTGGGGGCAGAAGCAAGGCTGCAGTGAATGGAGTAGAAAGGAGAGATGAGTGTGGCAGTGGGGAGGTAGACAGCTCTTTCTTTGTCATTTGCATTGTTACTTGTCACTTTCTTGATTCCTTGGAATGTGAGTTTTTGTCTCCGGGGGGACTGTTGTCTTCATCAGGATGCACAGTCTGTCACTGATCCCTGGGACTGGCTCAGGAATAAGCCCAATGCAGATGCAAGTTCCTGTTTCGTAAGAGTTGGTGTGCTGAGGAGCAGAATCATGGTGGGGTGGGTGGGGCAGCTATACCAAGGGATCGACGTTCCTGGTGGCATTCAGAGCAACCCGGCTAGGCAAGGTTCATGGGATACAATTGTGCTTGGCAGTTAAGCTCTGAGTTAGACAGACCTAGTCTCAAATCTTGGCTCTGGTACTTTCTGTGTGCATGCGTGCGTGCTAAGTCACTTCAGTTGTGTCTGATTCTTTGCAACCTCATGGACTGTATACCTCCAGGCCCTCTCTGACCATGTGATTCTCCAGGCAAGAGTACTGCACTGGGTTGCCATGCCCTTCTCCAGGGGATCTTCCTGACCCAGGGATTGAACCTGTGACTCCTGCGTCTCCTGCACTGGCAGGCAGGTTGGTTCTTTACCACTAGTGCCACCTGGGAAGCCCTTTCTGTATAACTTTGAGCAACTAAGTTTCCACTTTCTTATCTATACAAAAGGTGTATTAGTTTGCCAGGTGGTCATAACAAAATCCCCACAGTATGGGTGACTTAAACATGTTTATTTTCTCACAGTTCTAGAAGCTAGAAGTCCACGATCAACGTGCAGGCACATCTGACTCCTGAGGTCTCTGCCTCCTCTGCTTGTGGACGGCCACCTTCTCGCTACATCCTTGCATGGTCCTCCCTCTGTCTGTGTTGCCTTATGTTCTAATCACCTCTTCTTATAAGATACCAGAGACATTGGATTAGGGCCCACCCTAATGACCCCATTATAACTCAATCACCTCTTTAAAGTCCCTATCTCTAAATATAGTCTCATTCTGAGGTATTGGGGATATAGATTTCAATATATGAATTTGGGTGGGGGACATAATTCGTAACAAAGAGGATAATCTTCCAACCTACTGCATATAGTTTGAGGAAGAATAATTGAGAAAATATATAGGATATATTTAGTACAGTATCAAGGGCTTGTGCTCAGTCACTCAGTCATGTCTGACTCTTTACAACCCCATGGACTGTAGCCCGCTAGGTTCCTCTATCCATGGAATTTCCCAGGCAAGAATACTGCAGTGGGTTGCCATTTCCTACTTCAAGGGATCTTCCCCACTCAGGATCAAACCTGGGTCTCTTGCATCTCCTGCTTTGGCAGACAAATTCTTTACCACTGTGCCACCTGGGAAGCCACTGCTGCTGCTAAGTCGCTTCAGTCGTGGACGACTCTGTGCGACCCCATAGACGGCAGCCCACCAGGCTCCCCCATTCCTGGGATTCTGCAGGCAAGAACACTGGAGTGGGTTGCCATTGCCTTCTCAATGCAGGAAAGTGAAAAGTAAAAGTGAAGTTGCTCAGTCGTGTCTGACTCTTAGCGACCCCATGGACTGCAGCCTACCAGGCTCCTCCATTCATGGGATTTTCCAGGCAAGAGTACAGGAGTGGGGTGCCATTGCCTTCTCCGTGGGAAGCCACAGTGACTAATAAATAAATGACCTAGATGAAAATAAAACTTGCAGATTTATCAAGGATGTGCTTGCCTAGCTCCAGAAAGAAGTAGAGAGGAAAATCCAAAGTTCACATTCTAAGTCATTTTTCCTGGAATACAGCCCCCTAGTCCTCTTGTCTCAGAGAAGGCAATGGCACCCCACTCCAGTACTCTTACCTGGAAAATCCCATGGGGTCAGTAAGAGTAGGACAAGACTGAGTGACTTCACTTTCACTTTTCACTTTCCTGCATTGGAGAAGGAAATGGCGACCCACTCCAGTATTCTTGCCTGGAGAATCCCAGGGATGGGGGAGCCTGGTGGGCTGCCGTCTATGGGGTTGTACAGAGTTGGACATGACTGAAGTGACTTAGCAGCAGCAGCAGCAGTCCTCTTGTCTGTAGGTGGGTCTCCTCTCAGCTCTGGTCCTGTCTGCCTGCTTCCATTATGTCCCTCCTGTCATGACTGTTTTCCCCCTTGATGATGAATTCTTCAAAGGCAGAGATAAAGTCTATCTTGTCTATATCATGAGCATAGAAGCAAGACAACCTGCAGAAACATATTTATTGAATAATGAATTGAATAAATGAATGACAACATTTTTCGGAGATAATGCAATGACTCACCTCCCACCCCCCTCCCCGCCCCCACCCCGACCATCTTTACAGCAAAGCAGTACATTAAAAAAGCGAAGATTTAAAAAGAGTAAAAACACTGCTTTGATTCATGGGTGTTTTGAATCTCTTTTATTGAGTAAAGTTGCTGTTTAAGTTTCCCCCTTGGAATAAAGGAAACCCTGATACATTTGCAGGGCACGCAATCCAATCATGGTTATGCTTTCTTAATATTTAGCTAGCTTTCTGTCTTTCTTGCCACCTCACTGGAGCCAAGGCTGAATTTTAATTTTGTCATTTTAGACCTAAATTTTAGCTATAGCCTTTACACAATTATAAGTATGTAGAACTACCCCCCACCCCACCACCACCAAAAAAAAGAGAAACATCAAAACTCAAAACACGCTCTATGTAAATTTGCCTTCTCAACTTCGGCACCTGAGCTCAATGAGGCTCAGAAGAATGGTTGCAATTTGGTTAATGTTTTCCTTCTGACATAGAATTTTAATTTGGAATTGTATTTCTGAAAAGGTGGTACAGTTTAGGAGGCTGACAATTTAGGAGGCCATTTACAATGATGCCTTCTCTATTAAGGGTCGTAGGAGGGCTTCTTCTCAGGGATTAACTGGGCTGAAAGTTCACCAGGGTCAGAGAGCAACAAATGTCCTTGACATTGAGAAGGTCTGTTTGGAAATGTGAGAGAGATTCAGAGCCCCAGTTGTTGTTTTTAATGCTGTTAATGGGAGACAGAATGCTAATTAGTCAGATTCACTAAGTGGCTGAGTCATGCTGTAACCCTTCTTAAAAAAAGAAGTGCCCATTTTGAGATGCTAAATGAGGCCATAAAGGCAGCCAACCATACTGTTCCTAAAACAGAAGAGAGTACCAATGAGGCTGTTAATGTAGCCAGTGAATTGAGTTTTTTGTGTATATCTGCACCTATATGCATCTCTATCTATCTCTGGGTCAGTTTTCACATCTAGGGTCAACTCTAATAAGCACTTAAATAAATCCTGTAGTAAACTTGGGTTTCCAAGACATTTAATCAGAATCAATTTATTCTTAAAGAAAATCTACTCACAGTTTTTATTTGAAAAAAAAATCCTAAAGCTTAAGAATTTAACAATTTTCTTCAAATATGAACACATATACATGGAATCTAGAAAAACGGTACTGGTGAAGCAATTCGTAGAGCCAGAACATTCTGAGACAGACAAAGGAATGAGACATGGGACTTTCAGGATTCAGCCACAGTTTCTTGGGAAGGATTTCTTAGATGGGCTTTTTTTTTCACTTCTTTCAGGAGAATCAGATTTCCAAGCTAATTATTTGCTTTTTTTTTCCTTAACAGCCTCTTGCTCTCTCTCTTGGTCGGTTCAGAGGTTACCAAGATAAAGTATTTGAACTAGAATTCTTTCTAGAGGTGTTGATAGGCAACCCTGAGTGGTGTTTGTTTTTCACAACCGAGACTATGTTTCAGTGTCTCCTATCCCTGGTGCCACAGGATTGCTAACAGGAAAACCAATCCAGGGTTACCGGTGCTTGCTAACCAGAAACAAAATACACTGGAGAACGTGCAAAAGTGTAGCTCTGAGGAGACAAGCAGATCATCAGGGGTTGTCATTTCTCCCAGCACACTGATTAGTGACACCGAGAAAACAATGGCTTTTGCTTGGGATGATCTAGGCGAAGGGTATGATTAAGAAATACCATTTCACACTGGCCAGAGTGGCCATCATCAAAAAACTACAAACGATAAATGCTGGAGAGAGTGTAGAGAAAAGGGAGTCCTCTTGCACTGTTGGTGGGAATGTAAATTGGTACAGCCACTGTGGACAACAGTGTGGAGGTCCTTAAAGAACTGAACACAGAACTTCCATATGACCCAGCAGTCCCACTATCGGGCAAATCCCCTGAGAAAACCATAACTCAGAAAGACACATGTACCCAAATGTTTGTTGCAGCACTACTTATTAATACAAAGCCAGGACATGGAAGCAACCTAGATGTCCTAGATGAATGGATAAAGATGTGGTACACATATACAATGAAATATTAGTCATAAAAAGGAATGAAATTGAGTCAGTTATAGTGATGTAGATGAACCTAGAGCCTGTCTTACAGACTGAAGCAAGTCAGAATATGGAATCTAGAAAAATGAACCTATTTGTAGGGCTGGAGTGAGGCGCAGACATAGAGAATGGACTTTTGGACACAGAAGGGGAATGAGCGGGGGATGAATTGAAAGAGTAGGACTCACATACATACACTACCATGTGTAAAGCAGATAGCTAGTGGGAACCTGCCGTGCAGCACAGGGAGCTCAGCTCTGTGACGGCCTAGAGGGGTGGACTGAGGTGGGAGGGAGGCTCTAGAGGGAAGGAATGTATGTATTCATATGGCTGATTCACAGTGTTGTACAGAAACTAACACAACATTGTAAAGCAATTATATTCCAATAAACATATGTTTTTTTTCTTTCTCCCTCTGTATCTTTAATGCTCTCTTGGGAAAGGATATACATTCGTTTTATCAAAAGCAAGAGAAGATAAAAATATGGAGCTGGGACAAGCTAGCTTTGGTGACAATAGATGGGGGCCTGTGCCATGGGGAGCTGATTTCAGGAAATCACCCAGGAGAGAGCCTCCAGTTGGTGTCACCACGCTGACCTGCACCGACCACCACTTGGTGTGGTCCTGAGCATCTTCAAGTTTCCTCTGATGGGAAAAGAATGCCTGGAGAGATGAACCTGCGCTGGCACAACTGGGGATGAAAAAACAAAGCAAAACACATTGGGCCTATTATTCTCTGTCCTTGTATAAACCATTTGGGTTCTGTTTAGAGTTAACTGAGGTTCACAGTCAACATTATTCTGAGTGAAGAGTGATATACTCAAGTTTCAGAAACATCATTTAGCAGCCAGTAGAGCAAAGAGGCTGAGGAGGGAACACAGAGGGGGAGAGACTGGAACAGAGCAGGACCCCATGGTCCTTCCCCTCCCATGTCCTCTGCCTGCCTCTTGTCTGTGGAAAAATCTTAGCCAAAGAATAAATTTCATCAGAGAAGTGAGAACATGCAGAAACAAAGAAAAACAGTCAAAGGAGAGCAAATTGTCAAGGACCTTTGGTTCCTCCTTAAGGGATGTTGAAGCTGAAGTTCCAATACTTTGGCCTCCTGATGTGAAGAGCTGACTCATTGGAAAACACTCTGGTGCTGGGAAAGATTGAGGGCAGGAAGAGAAGGGGGAGACAGAGGATGAGATGGCTGGATGGCATCAATGACTCCATGGACATGGGTTTAGGTGGACTCCGGGAGTTGGTTATGGGCAGGGAGGCCGGGCATGCTGCAGTTCATGGGGTCGCAGAGAGTTGGACATGACTGAGCGACTAAGCACACAGCACACACACACAGGCCCTGCCTGACTAGTGCATCCAAATCTCTGGGGGTGGGGTCCAGGAAACTCTTCACATGCTTGCTAGTAGATTCTTTTGCTTTGTTTTTTTTAAACTTTTCCATTATATGTATTTTACATTGATACATCTATCACATACAAAGATGAAAATTATCCTCCACTGTCATCTTTTCTATACATTCAAAATACAAAGAAAAGGACTACTTCAAAATAAAACAAAGCAAAACTTAAGTAAATTATGTCTGTTTTAGCATTTAAGAGGTCAACCTTTCCTCTCTAGCTTAGCAAGTTCATGGTTAAGCTTGGGCATGGAGTTCTTCCACAGTGGATTATGGTTCTTAATAAGTCCTCCACCACGTGCCGATGGACTGCAACCCTCCACGGACATAGCAATTTGTGATTCAGGAGTGAAATGAGTCTGGGTTAAAATCTCTAGTAGATTCTGAGGATGCTGCTGGACAAGAAACCATGGGGGAAATGCCAAGTTCTTTGGTCACCTGCTTGGGCACCTGGATGCAGCCTGGCCTTCCTGCCCTGCAGACGTGTACTCTGTAGGGTTAACTTTCCATTCTAAAGCAATGAGGGAATGCCTTTCAACCATCAGGGTTCCACTTGGAAAACCACAACTTCCAGGGAATAAATCAGGCCACCTGGGAATAGTTTAGTCTCTTTACTTGAGAGGAGTGTTTCATCAGCTTCATTTCATCAGAGGATCTGGCCTGCATAGTAATAATAATCATTTTGATGACAACAAGCATTTGTTTAAGGAGGGATGGATGATGGCAGGGTATGGAGGACTTAAGTGTGGAGCAGCAATAAATCCTCTCTCTTTGTCTTTGTGGGCTAGGATAGTACTAATCATTTTCTTCTTTCCTTCCTCCCAGGGCTCTGCCTGGGCAGAAAAAAGCAGGCAGCAGCTTAGTGGGGGTGATTTTGGCATACCACAAAGACCTCCGGGAAGGCCATTATCCTTCCTGTCTGCCAGTATTCCCCATGTATGGGTCCCTCTGAAATTCTATTGCTTTCTTTTACCCATCAAAAGCTTAGTTGCTTAAAATATGAATTTCCTCTGAGTGGGTTGTAATTGAAGAGTATCCTTTAAATGACTTTGAAGAGGAACCCAAATATATTTATCTTAAAATATACATGTTCTGTACTTGTTGTTGTTTAACCACTAAGTTGTTGTCCTACTCTTTTGCAACCCCATAGACTGTAACCCACCAGGCTCCTCTGTCCGTGAGATTTCCCAGGCAAGAATTCTGGGGTGGGTTGGCCATTTCCTTCTCCAGGGGATCTTCTCGACCCAGAGATTGAACCCAAGTCTCCTGCGTTGGCAGGAGGATTCTTTACCACTGAGCCACCAGAGAAGCCCACATGTACTATAGTACCAGCATTATACATATTATACTAATGCAAAAATAACAATGAATATATAATTGCATATGAATAATACATTTCCCCCAATCTCCAACTGACTGAGTGGCAAATCTTGCTTCACAGAGTCCTGCTGTAAAACTGAAAGTCTTAATCTGAGGAAATCCATGAATGGGCTCCAAACGGTGAATCAACTACATAACACATATGCAAGTCAATGGGCATTTCTTTTCTGGAGAGGTGTACCTATGGTTTTCCTAGAGGGATTTTTAAACTCAAAACATGTTATATAGTCACAGGTAAGGGAAAGAAGGATTTCCAAATAGGATTTCACATGGGGTGAGGAGGGAGAAAGACAAGAATGGAAGAAATGGAGTTGTTTTTAATGAGCAGCTGCTGTAAGTTAAATACTGTCTCTGAAACCCTGACTTCCCTTCTCTCACTTGATTTTCACTTTTCTTGCTGAAGGAGTCATTGTTATCACTATTTTATAAATAGGCAAACTAGGACTCAGGGAAATTAGATGATTTTCTCAGGTCTTAGGATGGATGGGATGGATGTGAGATTCAAGGAGGGAGAACAATGGGTTAATGAATTCAAAGGGCTTCAAACAGGGAGATCAGGGATCTCAAAGAGACACATCCCTTCTTCTGGCCTCTGAGACAGATGGAGCGCTCCCCTTATCCCGGGCCAACCCTTCCAGATACGCTGCAGGTTCTTCCCCGTCCTGTCTCTTCTGGGACCATCTCTATCAAATGTTTTCTCTCCCTTGTACACCTTCAGTCTCTCCTGCTGCCCTGAGGATCCTCAATAAGAATAGAAGCACAGATGTAGTGAACGGAGGGGTGGACGCGGGGTAGGGAAGGTGGGATGAACTGGGAGATTGGGATTGACGTCTAAACACTGCCATATGTAAAACAGATAACTGGTGGGGGCCTGCTGTGTCGGGCAGGGAGCTCAGCTCGGTACTTTGTGGTGATCTAGAGGCATGGGACGGGGCTGGGGTGGGAGGGAGACCCAAAAGGAAGGGGATATATGTATACACATTGCTGATTCACTTTGTTGTTCAGCAGACTCTAACGCAACATTGTAAAGCTACTATACCCCAAAGGGGGGAAAAAGTGTCAGAAAACGGCAAGGAATGGGTAATGAAAATAAAACCAAAACCTCTCCAGGTAATTCTACCCTCTCTGTTTCACTGTCCCCTCCCCAACTAAGAACTTTACTCTCTATTTATTCTTTACCCTCCTGCATCCCTGATTACAAAAACTTTCCCTTGAAACTGACATGCTTTTCCTTCTCTCAGTTTCCCTCTTCTGTCCTCTAGTACTTTTAAAGCACAGCTCTGTTCCTGTAGCTTTGGTGCATAAACACCTTCAATGAAAGTACATACGGTAAGATTCGTTGCCTACCCCTCTTTCTATCATGAAAGTCTGTAGTAGAATGTCATTTTGTCTTCCTGGGCCTGACAGAGAGCTGGGAACCACATGATAATGCAGATACGGTGAAGGAATGACTGGTTTCCATTGTCAAAATGCACAGATTAAACTCCATGCTTTATATGGTGAACGACTATGGTGGTCTTTCCAGAGCTAAGGGGTTTCTTAGGATGCAGAACTTTTTGCTCGAAAGCTGGGCCAAATTGGTTGTCCTATGCCTTGACCTGATGGTCCAGACCAACTTGATCTGGCCCCAGGAAGCTTTTCCAAGCTGAATGGTATTAGTTCCTCACAGACATCTTGTGTTTCTAAAAAGAAAACAAAACAAAGCATGTCCTTGAAGATGGATCATTTGCTAAACCTGCGTTGTGAATGCAGGGCCTCAAACCAAGTAGCTTGAGAAGCCCAGGGGTGGGGGAAGAGAGGCTATTTTGGTTGTACTTGGCTCTGTTTGCAACTAGAGGTCATGGGAATGGAACTGACCCAGAGGGATATTTGGATAGGAGTGGGGGTGGGGGAGGGATGGTGAGGAAGGAGTCTGCTGTGGTGCAGGAGTTATCCACGTGTGGTCCCTGGGACAGCAGCGACGGTCTTGCCTGAAAGTTATCAGAAATGCAAATTCTCAGCCCTGCCCCTCCCCCTGCCCTCCTGAATCAGACATTCTGGGGGTACGCCCAGCAATCTGTATTTTAACAAGTCACCCACAGCACTGTGATGCACATACAGATGAGACTGCCGCTGTCAGGAGAAATGAACACTTCCAGGATTCAGAAACCTGGATGGTAGTGCCAACTGTCACACAGATGATCTGTAACACTGGGGGGCTTCCAAATCTCTTGGTATTAACTGAGGGGGTTGGCATGGATGCTCTCTAAAGTGTGAGGGAAAGTCCTACCCTGCAATAGCTCTAACTTCCTCTTTTAGCCTCTGAGCAACTATCGTCCTATCACATCTCAGCCTGTGTCAAACCTTGATTTAATTAACTATTGTCTGCCCACTGCTCACTGATTGTCTATTGCTACGTGGGGTGCTCTCCTGGAGGAATGCTGTGAAATGACTTAAGCCGATTTGATCAACCCTATTAAGGTATTTTGGGGAAATATCAGAGGCCTGGCCTGGGTCCTAGATCTCTCTTGGATTGGGACAATCATGATACCACGTTCTTTTTCGGTCACGCCACACAACTTGCAGGAACTTAGCTCCCCAACCAGGAACTTAATCCGTGCTTTCTGCAGTGGAAGACTGAGTCCTAACCATAGGACCATCAGGGAATTCCCAACACCAAGTTTTAACACTATTGTTTGTTGTTTCTAAATCGTGTCTGACTCTTTTGTGACCCCATGGACTATAGCCCACCACGCTCCTCTGTCCATGGGATTTCTAAGGCAAGAATACCAGAGTGGGTTGCCATTTGCTACTCCAGGCCATCTTCCCCATCCGGGGACTGAGCCCGTGTCTCCAGCATTGGCAGGCAGATTCTTTACCATTGAGCCACTAGGGAAGCCCCTTCGATGATAGCAAGGCTCAGATCTAATGCTGCCACACATAGAAACATTTAAAGTCAGGAGACACAAAGGAGTCACATAAGCTGTTCTATGAGCTTGAGACAGTCCCAGCTCTGGGTCCCTTTGAGTGTTCCAACAGCAGTTTGCCTGGAGGGTTCACTAGAGGCAAAGAGGCAGTCATTGAGCAGCAGGGTTCAGCTAACATTCCAGCCCAATTCAGACAAGGAGACTCCTCAGAATCAGCGGCTAGACCCAGGACAATTTCCGAATCAAGCCTCAGGCTGGGCTCCTAATTGCACAGGCTATCAGGCTCAATGGATTCTTAGCCTCGTTCACGCATGACTGGGATGCCTGTGTACTATTTCAGTCAATACACACATCTTGATCACCACTCATTTCACCAATGAAAAATCATTTCTCATATCCATTACTCTAACAAAGAAAGCCTCTGGAGTCTATCAGCCATAAAGATAGCTGAAGTGTTGCTGGAGCCTCATATGGGAGGTGAAGTTTCCATTAGAGTCTTTTAGATTCTAACCACCCCAACAGAGAGAGCCAATGAGGGGGCTGACTCTGCCTCCAGCAAGATAAAAAGTACCTAACAAATACTGCTTATGGCTAAATATGCAGAGAAACACAATGTTATAAATTTCAGAACATGTGAAAATGCTGTGTTTTTAGGTCTGCAATCTCTGGTTAAGGTTAGGAATTTTCTATGATTCAACCTAAGGACAAAGTCCTGGAGCACTTGAATACCTTGTATGGTCTCTTTTTGTCTCATCCTGGCTTTGCTGGTCTCCTTGAGTATCCCACCTTTATCTCTTCCCCAACATTGACCTTGGTTCTCTGCCTGAGATGGTTCCATCTCAATCTTTTTTTTCTGCAAAATGCCAATTTTATCTGAGATATCAACTTATAAAAGGGACACTAGACTCCTCAAATATACCAGTGTTCTCCTGGGATATCTTTTTTAAAAAATTATTTTATTTTTTGGCTGTGCTGTATCTTCTTTGCTGAACATGGGATTTCTCTAGTTGCAATGCATGGGCTCCTCATTGCAGTGGCTTCTCTTACTGTGGAGCATAGGCTCTAGAGTGCTGGCTCAGTAGTTGTGGCACACGGGATCAGTGATTCCGAAGCATGTGGAGTCCTCCTGGACCAAGGAATCAAGCCTGCATCCCCAACATTGGCAGGCGGACTCCCAACCACTGGATCACCAGGGAAGTCCATCCTAAACATCCTGTGCTAACTGCCTTCTGAGCACCATATTGTATTAATTCCTTTTTCCTGGCCTGTATAGTCTGTATAGTCAAAGCTATGGTATTTCCAGTAGCCATGTACAGATGTGAGAGTTGGACTAAAAAAAGGCTGAGTGCCGAAGAACCGATGCTTTCAAACTGTGATGCTGGAGAAGACTCTTGAGAGTCTCATGGACAGCAAGGAGATCAAACCAGTCCTAAAGGAAATCAACCCTTAGTATTCACTGGAAGGACTGATGCTAAAGCCGAAGCTCCAATACTTTGGCCATCTGATGCAAAGAGCCAACTCATTGAAAAAAACCCTGATGCTGGGAAAGATTGAAGACAAAAGGAGAAGAGGGTGGCAGAGGATGAGATGGTTAGATAGCATCACTGACTCAGTGGACATGAATCTGAGCAAACTCTGGGAGATTGCGAAACCTGGTGTGCTGTAGTCTATGGGGTCCCAAAGAATCAGACACGACTGAGTGACTGAACAGCCTGGCCTGTAGGTGGTGTGCTCCCCGACAGCCTGAGCAGGACCCAGCTGGTTGCCAGGACAGAACACAAAGGCAGCAAATAGTGCCTTATGTTCCACAGAAAATTGGAGAAGTTTTCTTGGGAGGAAAAATGAGCTTAACCTGAGTGACAATAATGTCCCCAGTGGACAATATAAGGCAGTTTACAGTTGGTGCTAAATGTTGAGATATGGTCTGTAAGTGCCATAAGCAGTTAAGGATAGAAGATTGAAGGTGAGGCTAATGGAAAGCCAATTGAAGACATTTAGGAGATGGAGATTTGGGCCCTTGTCCTAAGTTTCCTGGAGACAACACAGGCCACTCTGATATCATCCACTGGGCTCACCCTGGACCATTCGCTGTGGGGCAATGAGGCTTCCATGCACTGAGAGATAACTTTCGGCATCACCAGATGTATGCAAGGGCGACAGAGAGATGGGGTAGGAACAGCAATAGCAGTTACACCAATGACACCAGAACTGATATCGTCTGGGATCGCTCAACCAATTAGCATACAATTTAGTGTAATAAGAAATCAGAGAGAAGAGAGAGCATGAGAACACAAACCCATGCGCCTATCAAGGATAAGCGAGGAAGCAAAAGACCGAGACTGCTGGCTTTGCGTGTGGGTAGATCTGTCTCATTTGCCAGCAAGAATTCCATCCAAGAAGGAAGATGATGTGTCCCAGCCGTTTTGGAGTCCGGCGTATTATCTGTTGCAGATTTTGATATCTTACTTAGGCTTGTGCCAGTCTGATTTTAGGAAGAGTGTACATTATTTACATGAAAACAAATATGAGCATTCGGAGGCATTTTTTCCCCTGCGTGCAATTCCTACTAAAGAATTTACATTCTTCTAATTTGCTGCTTTACTGCATCACTTAGTATCCGCCTGAGATGAGCACAATGTCCCCAGTTGGGAAGGTGCGGAGGAAATTCACCCTTTTTGCACCGAATCACTTGCTCTTCTCCTGGAAGCTACCAAACTCTTGCTCACTTGAAATGCCCTTTTCTAAGCACCAGCCTCTGCAGATATCAGCTGACCCCTAAATTATAATGTAGGCTGGGGAAGACGTTTGATTTTAACATTTCATCTTGAGCGTCCTGTGCAGTATTTCTCCTCTGATTGAAAATGGTCTTCTCGATAACAATGCAGAGGCATGTGTTTTATCGACGCTGCAATTGATGGATTCATCTTGCGAATGGGGGTTCTGAGTGAATTTTAGCAACACACAAAACGTGAATACCATCTGGTGGGGCTGCTTCCTGCAGAGTTAGGTTAAACATCATGAATAGCATTAATGTAAACCACATGTATTAGTGGTACCCACCCTACCAGCTCAATAGACTTACAGACTGAAACTGAACCAGAAACGGTCTTCGGAAACCAGACACTGAACTTCTGAGTTCCTCTAGGAAAAGGAAGACGCATTTAGAATCTTGGTTTAAACACACTGGAATTCTAACACCCATGCTTTTGCTTGCTGCGTTTTGATTTTTAGGACTAAGAGGAGTCCAAGAGGCCAGCTCTGAAGGCAGCTTTTGATGTGATTGTGGAGGTCTGTCACTTACCAGTTCAATTAAAATTGAAAAACATACAGAAAATCCTTGGAAATCTTTGTGGCATCATGGCCCCAAGCATTTGCAGCTGTGCCCATCGAGCTTAAGCTGAAAGAACACTGGCTCGTGACGAGTTTTTGGGTTTACTGAGAACAAATTGGTGGTGTTGATCATCACTGGGACAGAGCAAAGGCAATGGAGAGCCTGCTGGAATCGTGTTCATGGAGACTGATCTTTGTAGCAGTGTTTTATTTTCAAGTATCAGTAGGGAACAAACCTCTGCTGTGTGGTTTTTGCTCAACATTTTCTTGATATAATATAGCTTGGCCAGATTATTATAATCTCTGAGGACTGTATGAATGACTGCAACCTAGAATTTGAAGTCTTTTCCAAAGGGTTTGTTTTTAACCATTGTGTCTGTCTCCTGCTGCTTAAATCCCTCACAGATGTAGGGAGATGGGAAGAGGATATTCTTTGCTCTCCACTGTCTATCCCTCTCTGCCTTCTTATTTATTGTCTTTACTATATGCCTGCGATGCAGGAGACGCAAGAGATGCAGGTTCGATCCCTGCTGTCTAATCCCTGGCTCAGGAAGATCCTCTGGAAGAGGAAATGGCAATCTGCTCCAGTATTCTTGACTGAAAAACCCCATGGACAGAGGAGCCTGGTGGGAAACAGTTCATAGGGTTGCAAAGAATTGGGCACGACTGAAGTGGCTTAGCACACACACAAGCACAGAGGTCAGAAACTCTGGGTTGTTGGCCCCTGCCTGACTCTCTCTTTCTGCAAGGCCAACATTCATGCTTTATTTCAGCACCAGATGCCTGGAATTCCATTTTTTTCTTTCCTGAACCCCTGCAATGACCTTTGGCTAGTCTCCTTGCCACCATTTTTGCTCCCCTAGGGTTCGTTCTTCATGCAGTAGAGAGAATGAATGTATTAAAATGAAATTCAGGCTTCCTCTTCTCCTCTTTTGCCATTTCAGGGATGTTATGAATGCTTTAGTATGAAATTCTGCTCATCTGCTTTTGGCAGAGCTAGCTTCTCGTCCTTCAAATCTCACCTCAGTGGACACCTTCTCAGAGGGGTCTTCTCTGATCAGCCTGAAGTGTTTACATCCTCATCTTACTGTCTGTCTCAGGCCCTGTTTTTGTCCCTTGTAGCTTTTATTGCAGTTTGTACCTGTTTTATTTGTCTTCTCCTATAGTATTCACCTTCTACAAAAGCAGGGATTCCAGTAGTTTTTGCTTCCTCCCCATTAAATCTCTCCTACTTAACATGGAATCTTGCTCGTGCTCAATCGCTTTGGGGTTGTGTCCGACTCTTTGTAACCCCATGGACTGTAGCCCACCAGGCTCCTCTGTCCATGGGATTCTCCAGGCAAGAATGGGGTTGATTGCCATTCCCTTCTCTAGGGCATCTTCCCGACTCAAGGATTTAACCTGAGTCTCCTGCATCACAAGCAGATTCTTTACCATCTGAGCCACCTGGGAAGTCCTAGGGAGATGATCTAAATGAGAAGCAAAGGGAGAACTGCCCTTCTCCAGGGACTGCACACAAACCCAGGATTTGGAGCCGCATCTGGCTGCTCTATCTCTGACTTATATGTGAGAGGGGTGGAACCACTAAGCGTTCAGGTCCGCAGACCCAAGATCACAAAATATTCATGAAGTCTCCCATTCTATGCACTTCCACCATCTCTGCAAGCAGCACAGATCAGAAAACTCATCCCCTTCTTATACCCGGAGAACAGAACAGATGTAGAGAGAGATGAAATCGTTTGCCAAAGGTCACAGAGTTCATCATGCTTGAGGACAAGGACCAGGAACTCAAACATTTCTTTATTCCAAATTCAGAGCTTTCTCTAGCAGATGCTTCCGCCTGAAAAGCTGGTGTTTCAGTTCTTGTATGCTAAGCTCTGTTGCAGCATTTCTTCTGATGTATGGCCCAAATTCTGCTTCAGTGGGTCTTGCTCAAAACTCATTTCTTTGGTGAACCATCTTCTAATCTCAAATGACCACAGGCTCTCCTTAGATGGAAGCTCCCAGACATGGTCTTTGAAAAATTACATCATAATCCTAAAAGAAATGAAGGAAATTGAAACCAATCTTTGTGACGTACTGTTTTTATTTGGTTGCTTGTGCTATTTAGATGAGGGGGTTACAGGATAAGGACTATATCTTTTCCATGTTTTATACCATGCTTAATAAGTTCTCAGAATATAATAAATGTTTCACAGGCCAATGAAAAATTCCAATGCACATAACCTACCAGAGAGGTTATAAAATTATTCATGGCTGACATTGATGAGAGGATCAGAGCTTTTACCCTACAGGGAGAGGACTGTGACTGAGAATCCAGGAGTTATTCTCAGGAAAACCAGATATAGCGTATTTCAATAAATCCAATTTCCAGCATGAGTTTATTAAGACATATAGAAATGTACATGATAATAAAGTGCTAATTTATGTTACCCTATGATAAAAATAATAATTGGTGCTGGTTATTTATCACATGATGCACTCATTTTGGAGAAGGAAAAGGTGACCCACTCTGGCATTCTTGATTGAAAAATACCAGAGAGGAACCTGGTGGGCAACAGTCCATGGGGTCAAAAGAGTCAGACACAACTGAGTGGCTAAGTACACACACACACACACATACACACACTAATTTTAGTATGATTTTCAAAAGAGGATAGATATTACTGATTGAGCAAGATAACACATGGGGAGGAGAGCATGTATATAGTAAATATCACATATATGTAAATGGTTATCTTGATGGAATTATTTCAGATGTCTGAACAACCGAATAAGCATTGTGAAATTAGTGGAAAATAAACTTTCAAAGATGTTGGACAAATAAAATTTGAAATGGAACCATCTACCCTGTATGACAGTTGCATGGAATGTCAGAGAAAATATTACCTGGATTGAGAGGTAGGAGAAAAGATTATCTGGAATAGGAGGGAGGAGAAAATCCTTTAGTAATTTCTGAACATTTGCTTCCTTATTAGTTGTATTTTCTGGAAGTCAATTTTCATCGCAAATAAAACCATTTACTAATGTGCGTGTTACTGAAAGGTTTATGTGCTTATGTGTCCTGTAATAGTTCAAGAATACTATAGAAGGTGAATGCAAAGAAATTTGGGGGTCAAGGAATGAGTATATAGAACCACTGGGAATCAGAGGGTGTGAGGGACTGAAGGTGAGGTCAATGGTCAAGGCTGGTACGAGTGGGTGAGAGCAGACTGACCTGGAGGAAGATGTCCTCAAGTAAGAGCGAGGTAGGGGCATGGACTGTCTCAGTTTTGTGAGAGAGACTGCTAAGTTAATAAATGTAAGGTGCTAGAGGGATGATTGACTTGTTTGATCATATATTAGGTGTCAGGTATATATTTCACCTTGGGGCTCCCCAGGTGGCTCAGTGGTAAAGAATCTGCCTGCCAATGCAGGAGAAGCAGGAAAAGCAGGGGAGTTTGGTTTGGAGTTTCGTTTGATCCCTGGGTCGGGAAGATCCCCTGGAGGATGAAATGGAAATCCACTCCCGTATTCTTGCCTAGAGAATCCCATGGACAGAGGAGCCTGGTGGGTTACAGTCCATAGGGTCACACAGAGTCGGACATGACTGAATGACTGAGCATACATACACACACACATTTTACCTGCATTTCTGTGTATCAAAACACCTTATGTGAACACTCTAACAGACAGGAGCAATTATAAGATGCTCTGAAATCACATTATGAGGGATCTCTAACCTAGTCCAAGAGGATTAGGTTAGGTTTTCAGGAGAAGGTGAATGTCTTAAATCAGAGTGGAGGGGAGGTGGGGAGTAGGCTGGAGAGAGGAGGGCATTCAGAGGGCCCATCAGAATGGCAGAGAAATAAGGTGAATCCCTCTCCCTCAGACTGTAGTCCTTCTCATCAGGGTTATCTTCGAAGTAATTGCCCAGCGAGAGAGTCATCCCATACTTAACCAGAAAAATTGAGTGTCCCCTCCAAAGTTAATGGTACCTATTGTTCTTGGTCGTCAATATATCTGGTCTCCTCTCCAGCCACAGAGAAGGCTAAATTTCCCTTATCCCCAAGACATAGCCGTGGAATTTGCTTTGGCCCATGACATGTGTGCAGAAGTCAGCTGGGTGGAGGCACATGAATGATAGTGTGCTGTTCTCCCTAATTCTCCTTGTGTCACCGAACCAGGAGATCACGCGCTCCAGACAGTACAGTGACAGGAGGGCAGAGCCTCTGTCCCTCTGGATCGTCACTCAGTGTCTCAGAGAGGCTCTGGGGGATCCCCTTGACCCACAGCAAGTTTTGAGTGAGAAATAAATTTCTGTTCTGCTAAGCTGCTAAACTTTTTTTTTTGGAGAGGGAATGTTCATGACTGCAACATAACACTGTCTGTACTGTTTGACTTTATCTCTGTTTAAAACCTTTTGTTTTTAGATTTATGTCTTGTTTTCATATTCTTTGACTCAGTTTTTGCCATAAAGTATTGTCTAAGGGCTCTTCACAGCATCTAGATTTTTGCTGGAATTAAATGACTTTCGAAAATAGCATACTATTATTTACAAATCTTATGGTAAATTTCAGATAGACGTGGAAGTGTCAGTTGCTCAGTTGTGTCTGACTGGACACCATGGACTGTAGCTCACCAGACTCCTCTGTCCGTGGAATTCTCCAGGCAAGAATATTGGAGTGGGTTGCCATTGCCTTCTCCAGGGGATCGTCCCAACTCAGGGATTGAATCTGGGTGTCCTGCATTGCAAGCAGATTCTTTACCAACTGAGTCACCAGGGAAGTACAAATTTCAGATGGGAAATGCTTCTATTAAAATCCTAAATGGGGGCTTCCCTGGCAGTCCAGTGGCTAAGACTCTGCAGTCCCATTGCAGGGGGCAGAGGTTTGATCCCTGCTCAGGGAACTAGACCCCATATCCTGCAACTAAGAGTTCACATGCTGCAACTAAAGATCCTGCATGCCACGACCAACACCTGGTGGAGCAAAAAAAAAAAAAAAAAATCCTATATGGATAATATACTGCAAAAATACTCAAAACTATACTGTTACTTTCTATGTTTTCATGCTTGTTTTTCAGTTTTTGATTTTGTTTTACTGGTACAACACATTCTACATTTTTCTTATTGTCACTAATTAAAAAAGAACTTAATTTTCAAGTAACATGACAGTCATATTTATTAGGAAACGTGAGTTAAATCCATATATCCTTCTGGAACTATTTTTCTTTTTATAGAGAATGTTTCCACTACATTGCTAGATCTCACAGTCTGCATTAATTAAAATATGCATTCATACACTTCACTGAAGCCAGAATTTCAATGTTAGACTCTTTTGGATGGTGTGAGAAGGCTGGACCCAAACTTGCAAATTTGGCTCAGTTTATTACCTAGAATCTACTATCAGTTTTGTTTCTCAAAGTAATTCAAATGCAAAGTTAAAAACAGGTTAATGAAAATTCAGGTGCAACTACATCAGTAAACTAGAAGATTAAGATGGGTTGTTGACCTGAAACAAGGGCAAAATTTTCAGTGAAATTTTGTTTATTATGTAATTTGAGAAGGATAAAGAGAGCATAATCTTTTCTGGGGTGTTTTAATTTGGACACCCAGAGAAAGAGAGTAGGAAATTATAAGATTTCCTCCTTCCTCTGTCCAAGGGATTCTCCAGGCAAGAATACTAGAGTGGGTTGCCATGACCTCCTCCAGGGGATCTTCTCATCCCAGGGATCAAACCTACATCTCTAATGTCTCTTGCATTGGCAGTAGGGTTCTTTACCACTAGCGCCATTTGGGAAGCCCATAGAAGAGCTTGCTTGCCACCAAACATAAAGCAGATTGCTCATTCGACTTTTTCTTTCTTCCTTCCTTTTTTTTTAGAGGAAAAACAAAACTACTTTTTATTGTAATATTTGATGGTATCTTATTGTAATTTGAAACATATCATGGGATTTATAAAGTGAGCTGCGACCCCTGATAACTTTTAGGAACCTAAAGGACTTGTTTGAGATATCTTCAAACCTTTCTGTGACAGCATTTACATAAGAGCTGTATTTCTTATTATAATGTGTTTATCCTCTTGGACCCAGAGAGTTTACTTACTAAGAGATGAAGTGATTTGTGTGCTTTATTGATGAGACTCATCTTATCTATGTTCTATGACGATTCAAGGATAGTATTCGAAATAAATTTCCAGTGTACCTTTTTTTAGTACTTGTTTATGCCTTTCTGTTCCATTTATTTGCAGGCTCACTTTCTAATTTTAAGAAATCCATTCTTTCCTTTTTTGGAGGCCCTGTCCCATGATTAAGCACAATGCTATGTTCTATAGGAAACAGTGGAGATAAATGTTGAGATGACCAAGATGGTGAAGAAATTGGCTGTGTATCATAAACTGGAAAAAACAGTCTTTGTCCTGAGTCTGTCTACACTTTTTGTTCCAGATTCTGTCACATTTCTGCACGTTAGTTCTTCACCTTTCTCTCCCACCCCTATTCTTGCCCTCCCCTCCCTACTTCTCCCTTCTGATACAGCCCTACCTGATGTCCACTATCATGCTCGTTCTGCCTCTTAGCTTCTTGAGGGAAATAAGATGAGATGTTTTAAACTTCTTTTGACAGAAAGAGGCATACTGATCATCCTTTCCCAACTCTTTGTCATGCAGGTTACAACATTACTTCTCCAAGTCAGGCGCTGACTGAAGAGAAACAGAAAATGGGAATGATAAGATCTACTCTGGAAAAACAATTTAGCACCAGACTGTTTCACATAGCACATATAGCTTACTGCTATATACAAATGTCTAAATTACGCGGTGAGAGAACTAGAGATTAAAAATTGTGCCTCAGAGATAATAAGTGAAAAATAAAGTAGAATAAAGATTCACTTGAGAGCAGAATTATGCCATTACCAGAAAAATTAAATTCTGTATCTTGAGATTCAGCTTTCCCTTGTGGGGTTCATCCTGAGCGCACTTGTTTCCCTTTCGTTCGGTTTCTCTTTCCTGATCTGCGTCCTCTGAGAAATCAGTGTCTTCAGGTAGCTTGCTAGCAGAGCCACTGGCACTCTGAGCAGGAAATCAAAGTCAAGCACACAGACTGGCTTGTCGAAGATGGAGTTTGTGGGTGGTCTCCGCAGTTCTCCAGTGATCATTTCCAGTGCATCATGCGGTCTGTAATAGCTACTTGGTGGAATAGAATCAAAAGCTTCGAATGCATATATTCAGTTACTTCAGGGTCTATGCATGTTTACTTTTTTGATTCACATATATATATATAAACACACACACACATATATATGTAAACACATGCACAGTACCCTGTTATCAGGATACTGTACAGGGCATGCTTGAATTAAACAGAGCAAGATGGATGGTCCTAGGTGACAATGAACACTACTTTCAAAACATGGGCAACTCACTTACCATTAACATGGTTGATAGAAATTACTCAACTATTGGGTTAAGTCCCCAAATGAGGACACCTTGTGTGTTTTCTTTCGTTTTCACCTTTGCATACGAGTTGTTTCAATATGCACCAGGACAACAGAGCCATGAATCCTCTCAAACAAGTTATATTGGGGTTTTTATGGTGATGGGGTTTTTGTGCTTGAAAGGATTCTTGGCTGTGCTGTCCTATATTGGGGTTTAGAATGTACTATAAAAGTGTACTTATTTTTAAATGTTAGGTAGTGTATTTCTTATTCTAGTTATATTTTACTTTCACTGATGGTGAAAATTTATATTTCCTGACCACAGCTGAAATTGGAGAAAGGTAAGGCTTCCCAGGTAGCTTAGATGGTAAAGAATATGCCCACAGTGCAGGAGATCTGGGTTTGATCCCTGGGTCAGGAAGAGTCCTTGGAGAAGGGAGTGGCAACCCACTCGTTTTCTTGTCTGGAGAATCCCATGGACGGAGGAGCCTGGTGGGCTATAGTCCATGGGTTGCCAAGAGCTGGACACAGCTGAGTGACTAACACACACACATTGAGTGCAAAGGGAAAATGAGGTGGAGAAAAATTTGCTTTGGACAGAAATTTCCATTTTTTTGGTGATGGTAGAAAGGAGACCAAGGAGGATTATGAGCACATGGATAACTTACATTTTTTATTATGACCATGAACTTATCCACCTTATTTTTTTATAGGAACATTCAGGACTTATTTTTTATTAGGAGAGTAAAATATGTTTTATAGGAAAAAAATACAAATCAGCACATCCAAAAATTCACCTCAGTTTAAAAATACATTGGGATTAGATCTGCACTAAAAGATCTGTGCCACATATTAAGAGTTATCCCTGAGGAAAGATTGTTAGTTCAGTCATTTCATTTTTATGATTCCTTTGGAGAGAACTAGAGACTTGCTTTAAAAAGTTGTATTAGACTTGTGTCAGAGATAACTGTAAACTGCTTGAAAAAGAAGAAAAACAACAACAACAAATTTCTATAAGCTTTTTTTCCCTTTAAAGAACCACACTGGAATGGTAGACAGCACGACATGGGTGTGTGTAGACACACCCAGCTCTACTGATATTTGATTCTCAAGGAAGAGCCTATAGCAGCAGATTAGCAAATAAATGTGCATTTGTATATTTTAAATTACAATAAAATCTTTAAGGTACTTTGTGTCTTTTTTCTTTTTAACTTTAATTGACTGGGACAACTTGTCCTAATCTTCTTTCTACCTTTCATTCTGTGCATGATCAGTGGCTCAGTCGTGTCTGGCTCATTGTGACCCTATGGACTGTAGCTCAGCCGGCTTTTTTTTTCCCTTCTGGTCCATAAACACGCTACAGCTTGCTATGTATTTAGAACTTAGATATCTTTTATCAGTGTTTCGTAGTTTTCAGGTATGTTTTGTTAGATTTAATACCTAGTGTTTTATCTTTTCTGAGTGACTGAAAAAGTATTATGTATTTTTGTTCTGTGTCCATGTGCTCATTGATGGTATAGTGGGGTAGTGTATGCTCAGTCCTGTTTGACTGTCCTGTTTACAACCCCATGGACTGTAGCCCACCAGGCTCCTCTGTCCATGGGATTTCCCAGGCAAGAATACTGGAGTGGTTTGCCATTTCCTCCTGCAGGAGGTCTTCCTGGCCCTGGGATTGAACTTGCGTCTCTTGAGTCACCTGCTTTACCATTAGTGCCTCTTGGGAAGGTATATAGAAAAACAGTTGTTTTTTGTATGTTTATCTTTTCCTGTTATCTTGCAAAATACACTTATATGTTCCAAAATTTTGGGGGGTAGATTTTTGGAATTTTATCCGTAGACAATCATGTTTGGTACAAACAAGGACAAATCTATTTCTTCTTCCTATATTTGTCTTTTTCCCTCCTTACTTGCTTTACTGCACTAGTTAACATTTTCATCACTATCATGAGAATGGTGAGAGCTGATATCCTTGCATTGTTCTTGCCTTAGGAGAGAAGCATTCAGTTTTTCATCATTAAGTACAATGTTAATGGTAAGTTGTTGGTGGGGTTTTGTTTTTTTGGGTTTTTTTGGTAGCTGTTCCTTCTTAAACTGCAGTGTTACTATTTCTACTTTTCTGAGAGTTTTTATTATTAATGAGTGGTAAATTTTGTCAAATCCCTTTTCAGTCTCAGTTGATATGATCACATGAAGTATAATTGGTTGTTTTTCACCCTCAACTACTGGGAGGGAATTCATTCTTTAGGACCATGGCATATATATGGCTATTGCTGTCTGCCCTAAAGCTGACAGTCTTGCAATAATGTCTGGTCATCAGGTCCTTGCAACTAATTCTGTATCTTTCTTAGGCCATTTTCTAATGATGTTCTTTCAGCTCCTTTTGCTTTTTAAGCTCTCTTGGGAGTATAGAAAAATCTAGAGGCTCTTCTATATGAGTCTTGGGTGTTTATTGTGGTAGCATAATAAGGGTGGAGAAACCAAAATTATATTGACAAGTCTCAATTCAGGCCTGTTCTTGACATATGTGGGACATGAGGTGTCTTAAGTCCAATTATAAAAAAGCTATTAAAGAAACTAGCAAACTCTTAAATATATGTCCAAACTCTTACCTTAATAAAATAGCTCTATAGTGACAAAAAGTGAATACAAATGTGGTTTGTATATGACTGAAAGTCAGCAAAGTATCTAAGGTCGTTGAATTTAATTATTATTTTGCATTTACGTGTGTGTGTGCGAAGTTGCTTCAGTCGTGTCCGACTCTGAGACCCTATGGACCATAGCCCATCCAACTCCTTGGTCCAGGGATTCTCCAGGCAAGAATACTGGAATGGGTTGCTATTTCCTTCTCCAATTTTGCATGTATGTGGGTTTTATTGATAGGCTAGTGAGGTTTACATAAGTAAAGATAAAAGCATACATATTTATATATTCAGTTCAGTTCAGTCGCTCAGTCGTGTCTGACTCTTTGGGACCCCATGAATCGCAGCACGCCAGGCCTCCCTGTCCATCACCAACTCTCGGAGTTCACTCAGACTCATGTCCATCAGTTCAGTGATGCCATCCAGCCATCTCATCCTCTGTCGTCCCCTTTTCCTCCTGCCCCCAATCCCTCCCAACATCAGAGTCTTTTCCAATGAGTCAACTCTTCGCATGAGGTGGCCAAAGTATTGGAGTTTCAGCTTTAGCATCATTCCTTCCAAAGTACATGTTTATTTCATAAAACTTACTTTTTGTATGTTCATTTCAGTAAAATCACTAGTTATGTTGCTATTATCAAGATTTTCATGTAACTTGTATCCTGTTGATAACAAGGATAAATTTTACAGCATTTGCAAATGCATAGTGCTTCTTATGTAGTTTTTTTATTAATTTCAATTTGTATAAACTTATGCTGAGACAATAGTAAATAAAATCAATAAAAATTTTAAGGACATATCTATATCTCTACTTCTGTATTTTGGTGGAACCCTACCTTTTATGCTGACAAAAATAACAAATTGTAATATGCAATGTTATTGCCATATTTAAAGGTGGTTATTGCCATATTTAAATTTGTGTTTACTGCCTAATTGGATTGTTTTACCCCTTGAAGTTTTGCCCCTTTGAAATATGCCTTCAAAGGGGCTAAACTTCAAGACTCGGGTGTCAATGCTTTTTACTCTAAGGGGAAAATATATCACTAAGGGCTATTTTTGAAACAGTGGAGGTTACTAGCAAGTGAAATCCATACACAGGTGGTCAAGAAGGGCAGGCTCGAACTGTCCAGCGCTAGCTGAAGATGAAATCCACAGGTGGAATTTCTTATTTTTCTTCTTCCTCCTTTTTTTAAAAAGCTTTTTTTCTTTCTTTTTTTTTTTATGATGTGGACAATTTTTAAAGTCCTTATTGAATTTGTTACAATATTTATTCTGTTTTACATTTCTGGGTTGTTGGCCACAAGGCTTGTGGGATCTTAGCCCCCTGGTCAGAGATTGGACCTGCACCTCCCTGCATTGGAAGTCTTAGCCACTGGATGCCAGGGAAGTCCCTCTCCTTTTCTTATGGTATTTCAACTGACTGAATCAAGTCCAGTCCCATAACTAGAATAATATTTCTTACCTAAAATAACCTGACTATAGACTTTAATCACATCTACAAGATACCTTCACACAACATGTAGATTAGTGGTCGGGTAACTGGAGTCTTCTTGACCTCCATAATTGTACGAGCCACATCCCGTAATAAGTCATCCCATAATAACTCTTCCTGTAATATATATATGAGAAGAGTATATTTATATACTTTTCCTCTTGACATATATATATATATATATATATATATATATTTCTCCTCTTGGATCTGTTTCTCTGGAGAGTTCTGACTAATACAGCAGTTTTTAGAAAGTATATATATTACATTTACTCTATAAAGATTCTATGGAAATACAGAGTACATCGCACCAAAACCCAACTTTGGAAGTGAATTCATTGAGTCTCATTTGTGCACTTTTTTTGCTAATCTCTGTGCTCTACAAGGGAGACCCTGACTCTCGTTCACCTTTGTACTTGAAAGTTCAGCACAGTCTTGCTGACAGAGAATGAATTCAAATGTCAATAAAAGAAAATGACAATAGTTAACATTAACTGAATGCCTAAAATATTCTAGGCAAATGTACTAGGAACTTCATATGTAGCCGACTCATGCAGGTTTGCTTGGGACTGAGGGGTTTCTGAGATATGACACTTTGAGTGGTAAAACTGTAAAGATCCTAGTCAAATTGGGATAGTTCATCATTCTGCCACATGTATTAACTTGAAGCAAACTGTAGAGTAATGAAGAGCCATTAAACAATAAAACATTGTGCACTTATGAAAGTATTGTCCTTAAAGCACAGGAGTACTGAGAAAAGTTCACTAGCTGTCTTTAGTCCCACTAAATTTCCAGGTCTTCAGTGAATTCCTTATAAGCTACAAGTTCTTTACAAATGGCTTTTATGGTCTTCCCTTGTGGCCCAGCTGGTAAAGAATCTGCCTGCAATGCGGGAGACCGGGGTTCAACCCATGGGTTGGGAAGATTCCCTGGAGAAGGGAAAGGCTACCCACTCCAGTATTCTGGCCTGGACAATTCCATGGACTGTATAGTTCATGGGGTCGCAAATAGTCAGTCATGACTGAGCGACTTTCACTTTTTAAAAACAAACTTTTTATTTTATATTGGAGTATAGAAGAATTGATGCTTTTGAACTGTGGTGTTGGAGAAGACTCTTGAGAGTCCCTTGGACTGCAAGGAGATCCAACCAGTCCATTCTGAAGGAGATCAGCCCTGGATTTCTTTGGAAGGAATGATGCTAAAGCTGAAACTCCAATACTTTGGCCACCTCATGTGAAGAGTTGACTCATTGGAAAAGACTCTGATGCTGGGAGGGATTGGGGGCAGGAGGAGAAGGGGACGACAGAGGATGAGATGGTTGGATGGCATCACCAACTCGATGAACGTGAGTTTGAGTGAACTCCGGGAGTTGGTGATGGACAGGGAGGCCTGGCATGCTGCAATTCATGGGGTCGCAAAAGAGTCGGACATGACTGAGCAACTGAACTGAACTGAACTGATAGTTGATTAACAATGATATGTTAGTTTCAGTTGTACAACAAAGTGATTCAGCTATACGTGTATACATATTTATTCCTTTGCAAATTCTTTTCCCAATTAGGTTGTTACAAAATATTGAGCAGAGTTCCCTGTGCTTACTTGTGAAATCTAAAAAAAAAAAAAAAAGGTAAAAATTAATTTATTTGCAAAACAGAAACGGACTCACAGACTTAGCAAATCCAGCGTTATCACTGGGAAGCAGGGTGGGGGGACAGTTAGGGAGTTTGGGATAGACATGTACACATTGCTGTATTTAAAATGGATAACCAGTAGGAATCTACTGTAAAAGTGCTTTTTTAACATAACAAAATCTGTGTTTCCTCAAAATGTACAATAGGACAAGATTACAGAGCACTCACTTTATTTCGTTATTTGGAAATATAGTTACTATTGGTAGAGGTTTCTCAAGCTGTTACATTATCTCATTTAACTCTGACAACAGACTTTTTGGGTAGAAATTACTATTCTCTTTTATAGATGAGGAAATGGAGGCTTGGAAGAGTGAGATAATCTGCTTCAAGTCACAGACAAATAACAAAGCCATGAACAGTACAATTGTAGCCTTTGCTCTTTCTAAGGGCTTGCCTGATGGCTCAGCAGTGAAGAAGCCGCCTGCAATGAATGAGACTCAGATTCAATCCCTGGGTCAGGAAGATCCCCTGGAGAAGGAAAGGGCTACTCACTCCAGTATTCTTGCCTGGGAAATCCCATGGACAGAGGAGCCTGGTGGGCTGCAGTCCATGGGGTCGCAAAGAGTTGGACACGACTTAGCGATTAAACAACAACAAAGGCTGCACAAACTGGATCTCAAATAATAAATCTAATGTGAAGAGGGAATGCCCAAAATGTATATGTCAGTGGTTCTCCAACCAGAATCCCACCTCCCGGCTCTGCCAGCATAAAGGAAAGCGCTGTCTGCTCCCTGGTCCCTAATCGATGGGAACACATATTAGGTTCTCCAAAGGGTGCTCTGGATTGTGCTTTGGAAGCAGGACAGAGCAGGCTCAGTGTTCTAGAGCAGGAAGGTATCTTTGCTAGTTAGCAGAGATCTTAGCTTCTACTCAGTCAAATAGCTTTGATTTCCATGAGTGTCTGGAGAGTAGTAAAGTGCCCCAGCACTCTTGAATTCTACAAATTCCCTTTGAAAATCTCTAATAAATTTACAGTCTTTGCTTCAGAAGTGTTGGAAGGTTTTAAGTTACTGGACCTTTTTAACCACTTCAGCAAGTCCTCTGGGAATATGACCCTCACATAAGAAGACATGCACATCCAGTGCTCAGATTTCCTGCTGCAGGGAGCTCGCTTGACTGACAGCCCCAGTGGCTGAGCTTTGAATTGGTCACTGTGTCAAAGCCACTCTCCTCATGGATTGCTGCCAACCAACGACCGACTGGGTCACGCGTACTAATACAGACCTGTTCCCTCCAAGTAGGGGACTTTTCTGATGAGTGATGTTGGTTTTAGAATTTCTGACTGACCTCCTTCAAACTTTAGAGGCTAACTGGAGGCTAAGATTCTCCATGTCCAACTCTCCTTTCTTCCCTTCCTTCTTCACTATGGTCAGACCTGAATTGCATTTTTTTTCTTTTTTGGCCATGCTGTGTGGCATGTGGGATCTTCATTCCCTGACCAGGGATCGAACTCCCACCTCTTGCATTGGAAGCTTGGAATCTTAGCCACTGACCACCATGGAAGTCCCTCGAATTGTATTCTCAAAGTTCTTGTCTCTGCTACTGCCTCCTCCATCTCCCAAATAGGCCTTTTCCTCAATACATGTTTCTTCACGTCTATACCTATCATGGTGTTTGCTTCTCAGAGGACCTAAACTAACACATATTGGTACTGAATACCCACTGTCTTCAGTTTTGAAGACTTAGCCAAAGTTCTAACCTGAGACAATAGGAAAAATTGCATTTAATATCCTGCTACGTATGCCATGAGTTCAAATTTTAGAGTATTGGATTTCATACCAGATATCTGAAATCAAAGCATTTTGGGAGGAGGTAAGAGAGTAGACTTGTGTCAATGGAGCACTTGAAGACCAATCATTTAGTCTGGATAATTCCCCAGGCTTCCGGCTCAGTTTACTCGTATAAATGGAAATCATACCAACCGTAAAGAAAAGGGAGTAATGCTAGAGGATGGTTGACTTGGGACACTGAAGCGAGTTATGTGGCTTCTGAATTTCTCCTTCTCTTACGAATAATGGTCTTGAGTACAACCCTTCTGCATTATGCTGTCTTCACCTGAAATGTGTAAAATTTTTTCATTCTACTCAAGAGAAAAATATCATCACTCCCATTTTGCAGATAATGAAACTAAGGCTGAGAGAGAAGACTGTAACTTGCCCAAATTAACCCAGCTAGGAAAGAATCGGATCAAAGTTTGGATAGGAGGATCAGTGGCTACAGTCTTTACTCTTTTCATCCATTTAAAACCCTATTCAGTAATCTTTAAGGTGTTTCTAGTTATTAATTTTATGGATTTGTGCACCTGAAATTAAAAGGTAACACTTTGCCTAAAAGCACATTTTAACTGTGCATGGGTTTTTTTTTGTCAGTGAAGGGAACTACCTTATTGGACAATTGTAGTTTATTTTTCATTGGCTGCTTTACTGAGCCTCATCAAATGTATTTGCTTTGCAGAGCTGCAGTGGATTAATCTTGAATAAGTAATTTGGAAATGTTTTTATTCATTTCTATGGAAACCATCTATCTGGATTTTCATATATCAAGATCATAGAGATTTGTCCCAGTCCAATTGCAATCTTAGTTACAGCAGTGTCGGCTTACATATTAAGGGCATAGTTTTGCTCTGATGGCCCTTCAGAAATCTGTAATTGGTGTGGAACACAAACACGAACAGAATGTGTCTTAGGAGGTCCTGTGAGTTAGGCTTCAGCAGATTAGCTGAGTCTTTCTTGATGGAACAAGCCCTTTGGAATTTATTAACACTCTGCTTCGTCCATTAACTACTCATGTCTTAAAATCCACTTGGTCTGCGTTCGCTAGCGTTTTAAAGAGTCAAACCTGAATCTGAGACTTAATTGACATCCATAGTGATATACACCAGACAAATTCCTTCACTTTTTATCCCCAAACAGGACATTTTTTTTTTCCCCACTTTGGGATAACAATACTACTTTTATATATTTTCCTTCAGCAGAGAAAGCATATATATTTTTTTTCATTCTTAGAATACATCATCCTGCTTCTAGTTTGACTTTACTCCCTACCCCTCAGTGGTTTTAGGGCTTTTGGAGCTATATTATCTCTTTTCTTCTGAAGATTACTGAGAGAGTTGTGTGTTTGTGTGGGGGTGGAGATTGGAGGCTGTGAAGGGCAGCCTGCCTGGAGATTATGAACCATGTTTAAAGAATCATTACTGTGAGAGAGGGCCTATAAAGCTAGGAAGTATGGTAGAAATTCAAGCCAAAGATGTTAATCCTGGGAGAGTGTGTAACAAATATGCATCTATATATCATCTACCTATCAATCTTTTTGTCTATCATCTATCATGTCCATTTGCCTATTTATCTGCTTTTTCTCTGTTTTTTCTTTTTCCTTTCATGTCTGATAATTTCTTAAATTTCTTAAAATATTGATTAGCTACAACTGATTTATAATATGTAAAGCAGCACCTAGTATGCAAAAGTATTATCAACCTAGAAATGCTAGGCTTTTAACATAGGAAGAAGTCATACTCATTTTCATGAACTCTGTTTATATACATATTTTTAAATTTTTACCATACTTACTGCTATGGTAGCTACATCAGCTTTCTTTTGATATGTCCTTGTATTTAATTTTTGTCTCCTGTTAGGATCATATCGGAGAAGGCAATGGCACCCCACTCCAGTACTCTTGCCTGGCAAATCCCATGGACAGAGGAGCCTGATAGGCTGCAGTCCATGGGGTCGCTAGGAGTCGGACACGACTGAGCAACTTCACTTTCACTTTTCACTTTCATGCATTAGAGAAGGAAATGGCAACCCACTCCAGTGTCCTTGCCTGGAGAATCCCAGGGACAGGGGAGCCTGGTGGGCTGCTGTCTATGGGGTCGCACAGAGTCAGACACGACTGAAGTGACTTAGCAGTAGCAGTAGCAATAGCAGGATCATATAATGAGCTGTTTTTAAACCAGTCTGATAATCTTATTCTTTTATTTGGAATATTTAGTCCATTTATTTTTAGGTGTGTGAGTGCTCAGGCATGTTTGACTCTTTGTGACTCCATGGACTGCAGCCCACCAAGTTCCTCTGTCCATGGAACTTTTCAGGCAAGAATACTGGAGTGGGTTGCCATGCCCTCCTCCAGGGGATCTTCCCAACCCAGGGACTGAACCCACATCTCCTGTGTCTCCTGTATTGGCAGATGGATTCTTTATCTCTGTGCCACCTGAGAAGCCCCATTTATCTTTACTGAGCTTACTAATATATTTAGTTTTATATCTCTCATCTTATTTGCTTTTAATTTGGTCTGTTTTACATTTTCTTTTCTCTTTCTTGCTTTTTATAGAATTATTTTCATTATTCTACTTTCCTCCTATTTATTTGTTAATTTTACATTTATTTTTAAAAATTTATTTATTTTTAGTTGAAGCATAATTGCTTTACACTGTTATGTTTGTTTCTGCCATACTACATTTATTGTCAGTGCATGCTAAGTCTCTCCAGTCGTGTCCGACTGTTTGCGATCCTATGGATGGTAGCCTGCCAGGCTTCTCTGTCCATGGGATTCTCCAGATAAGAATACCTGAGTGGGTTTTCATGCCCTCCTCCAGAGGATCATCTTGATCCAGGGACTGAACCTTGAGTCTCCTGCATTGGCAGGAGGGTTCTTTATCACCAGTCTTCCCTGGTGGCTCAGTCAGTAAAACTGACTGATCTGCCTGCAGTGTGGGAGACCTGGGTTTGATCCCAGGGTCATGAAGATCCCCTGGAGAAGGAAATGGCAGCCCACTCCAGTACTCTTGCCTGAGAATTCCATGGACAGAGGAGCCTGGTGGGTTACAGTCCATGGGGTCACAAGAGTGACTAACACTTTCACTTTCTTGATCACTAGTGCCACCTGCTAAGCATGTTGTTATTATTAGCAGCAGTAGTTTAATGGTTAACCTAGAGATCACAACCTGACATGACTTATTAAAATTATTTTTTATCTCTTCTCTAATACTGCTAGAAACTTAAAACATTAAACTCTGCTCCAACCCTGGGTCGGGAAGATCCCCTGGAGAAGGAAATTTCAACTCACACCAGTATTCTTGCCTGGAGAACCCTGTGGACAGAGAAGCCTGGCAGGCTACAGTCCATGGGGTCTCACAGAGTCAGACATGACTGAATAACTACACCACCACCACCTGTCTTTCGAATTATTCTTGTTATACATTTTAATTATCTCTACATTTTAAATTTCACAATAATTCCCAATTATTTTTGTATGGCCAATATTTATTTATAGTTACCCACATATGTATCATCTTCTGTCTTCTTCATTGTTTGTTTCTTCCATGTTTCCAACTGTGATCATCTTCTTTTTCCTGAAAATCTCTCTTTGGCATTTCTTTTAGTGTAGGCCTACTAATGATTAACTTCTTCAGTTTTTATTAGTCTGAAATTCTCTACTGTTATTTTCAATTTTGAGAGGATTTTTAAAATCAGATATAGAAATCTGAGTTGGCTTTTATTTTCTTTCAGTGCTTAAAAATGTTATTATAAATTCTTTTGGCTCCTATCATTTCTGTTGAGAACTAAGTTGAAAATCTCATTGTTGCTCCTTTGAAAACAATATAACTTTCATCTCTAGCTGTTTTTAAGATTTTTTGTATAAAATAGATAACCAACAGGATGACTTATATCACACAGGGAAGTATACTCAATATTTTGAAATATCCTATAAGGGAAAAGAATATGAACTATATTCAATATTCTGTGATAAACCATAATAGAAAATAATATAAAAAAGAATATATATATATGTGTGTATAACTGAATCACTTTGCTGAAACTAATGCAACATTATACATTATACTTCAATTTAAAAAGAAAAGAAAAGCATACAATGACAAAATATTTTTGCTTTTCAGGAATTTCACTCTAATGTACCACGTGTGTTGCTTTGCATTTATCCTGCTTGGGGTTTGCTGAGCTTCTTGTAACTGTGAGTTGATGTTCTTTAACAGTTTTGGAAAATCCTTGGCCGATACACCTTAACATATGGCTTTTATGTCATCTCTCTTCTTTCTTTCTAGAACTTAGTGATACATATGTTAAACATTGTAAGTGCTTACCAGAAGTCTCTTTCTCTTTGTCCTTCCTATTCTTTTTTCTCTTTATGCTTCCTTTTGAATGTTTTCTATTAATCTTTCTTCAAGTTTATTAATCTTGTGTTCTGCTGTGTCTAATTTTCAGTCAACTCCATTGACTGAGTTCTTAATGTAAGATATTAATTTGTTTTAGTTTTAGAATAACCATTTGATTCTTTTTAAATTTTTATTTTATATTGGAATAGTTGATCTACAATGTGGTGTTAGTTTCGGGTGTAGAGAAAAGTGGTTTCATTATACGTATACCTATATTTATTCTTTTTCAGATTCTTTTCCAATGTAGGTTATAACAAAGTATTGAGTAGAGTTCCCTGTGCTCTACAGTAGGTCTTTGTTGATTATGTAGTGTATATATGTTAATCCCAACCTTCTAATTTATCCTTCTCTCTAACCTTTTCCCTTTTGTAACCATAAGTTAAAAAACAACATAGATCCTAGTACTCTGGTGAAATTCTTCATCCTTTCATTTATTTTGTTCACTTTTCCTATATTTTATTTAACACATTGATTATAGCTATTCCCTTGCTAACTCAAAAATCTGGATCAGCAGGTCCATTTCTATTCTGTTTTATTCTGTTGGTTATAATGCATATGGAGCTGTACTTTTCTCAAGTCTAGGGATTTTTGACTAAATGCACTGTTTTGTGTATTAAATAATGTACTATAGTGGCTGGATATAATTTTATCTCCCATTGGAGCATGTGTCCTCTTTTTCTGTTATGCAGATAGAATGAGGAGGTGGCTATCTCAATTCAGTCATGGATATAGCTTGGCTAGGGTCCCTCTTCCTAGGACAGGCTCTCCCAGGCTTTTGCTTGAGAGCCTGTTCTTGTGTCCTCAACCTTGAAGTCCAAAGAAAATCCAGCTCTTCCCTTTAGCCATTTTCCATGTAACTATTCTTCCAACTCATAAAACTTTAAAATTTGCAGATGTCCTAAGGGAGTGAGCAGTCATGTATTTGAAGCAATTCTTTTCATCTGGCAAGTCTTTGAGATCGTGGGAAGTTTTTCCTGCTTTCTAGAAGTTTTGACCTAGTTCCCCATCTTTCTGTACAACACCAGAACTCCAGAAATTTCTTTCTAGGCAAAGTTGGCTATGTGTTTAGGGCTCCTTGGGGTTTTCATTGTGTCACTTCAGTTCTGTGTGACAGCTAAAGTTGGCTGGTTTCTCTTTCCCATTGGATTGATCCTCTGCCTGGGCTAGGGTTGATCAACATGTGGCCAGGACTTGAAAATGTCCCTAGAGAAAAAATACTGGCCATCATAAATTCACCTCAGAGCATGTTTCCTTCCCTAGAACTTGAGTTCATTTAGTCCTAGTTGCTTTTATAGCTCTCTAATGTCTTGAAAAATATGGAAGTCTTGGCCTGCTGTGGCTTAATTTGCTCTATCTAAACATGAAAATTCCTTGACCTCTCACTATTTCATTTTCTTCATCAATTATTTATTTATCTAGTAGTTTTCTATATGAAACTGGCTTAGTTGTTATTTATTGTATTTTCAGAGATTGTCTTTATAAACATTAACTGAAAAAAGATCCATTCATTTTCTACTTAGTACTGACTTTGTATACTTCCTTTGACCCAGCCTGACTCCCTGGTTCTCCTAGTTGGACATCAACTCTTTTCTGGAATTCCCACTTTGCCTTATGTGTATATCTTTAGAGGATGAGATGGTTGGATGGTATCATCGACTTAATGGACATGAATTTGAGCAAACTGTGGGAGATAGTGAAGGACAGGAAAGACCGGCATTCTGCAGTCCATGGGGTTGCAGAGTCGGACACAACCACGTGACTGAACAACGACATTGCATGTATACCTTGCATTGTAGTTACTTAGGGATGTGTATATCCTATGCAGGGACCATCACAGAGCTTTGTCCATGGTGGAAGGAATACATGAACAAAACAACAACAGCATAAAACATAAAAATGCTCTAGGGATACCAAGAGAATTCTTACATACTTGTCACTGATGAAGAGATCACCCAAGAAGCAGTATTTGTGTTGTTTTCTGAGCTGGGGGCCAGAATTACACCAGTACCATCCCATTTGTGTACTGGGGCAAAGATTTTCATAATAATAGGATGTTTATATGAAGAAACAAGAGTTTCTGCATGCAAATTCTGGCTTTCACAGTCATTAAATAGCGGGGACATGGTTAAAATGACAAAGGCAACTAGCTTGCACACACACAGACCAAGACTGTTTGCAGGGTTTGTCATATTAGCAACGGTTAGGTTGTCTTTAAGAAAATCCATATACAACTTACATTTTCAATATGAGGTGGAAATAACTCCACTACTCCAGGGATTCTAATACTTCTAAAGTCAACCACTGCTCATTCATGGAGCACCACATTGGGAAAAGCATTGTGGAGAAATATACCATTTCAGGCATTGTCCATTGTCCACTAAGGGAATTAGTTAAAACAAGCCACAAATACATCATAATACATCATCAATATAATATGTGATAGGTAAACTATGTGAAAAATATAGATAGTAAATATTATAATAAATACTGTAAGGATTTAGAAAAGAAGATGACCACCCTAGTGATGATCTAGGGAGACTTGGATTATATTTTCTCATCAGACACATAGCCTTAAGGCCTTTGGCTTTAAACTTCTTTCTTTCCTTAGAGTTGGTTTAACATGGCCAATCATGTTGCAAAAGAAATGAATAAATTTGACATGGCATCCCATCCCAGCTGGCTTTAATAATCTGAATTGCTTTTAAGACAAACTTGTGAGAACAAGTAAAGAACTTCCTGCCAAACTATATGAATGTCATCTGGCCTGAAGTGAGAGCTTGGTGGTGGTCTAAATCCATTCACAAGGAGGGTACAATTTACCACAACTATTCTGGCAGAGCTTGGAGGTGGGGGAGTTGCAGCTTTGCTCATTACATGTTAATTGAGGAGAGGGATCAGAGATGGCTGAATAAACAACATCTCTGGAGAGCTAGAAACTTTCATGTATTTCAAAGAGTATGTTATGGTGAAACCATATTAGTAGTTGAGAAGAACATGAATTGTGGAGTAAAACTGGTTTGAGGAATCAGAAAGAACACAAAGGAATGTTTGTTTGAGGATTACACGTGACACCAGTACATAAATCGAAATTTGCCATTGTTTGAATGTTTGTTCAGCATACTATGATTATTAAAAATTAGTATAGAGACCCCCTTGTCACATGGAAACATGTTTATGAAATGTTGAAGATTTAAGAGATCAAGATATAAATTCAGGGACCTTCCTGGCAGTCCAGTGATTAAGACTTCACCTTCCAGTATAGGGAGTGTAGGTTCGATCCCTAGTCAGGGAGCCAAGATCCCACATGCCTTGTGGTCAAAGCCCCAAAACGTAAGCCAGAAACAATATTGCAACAAATTCAATAAAGACTTTAAAGAAAGATATAAATCCAGTTGTACAGAATGCAAAAGTGCAAATGAAAAAGATGGGGAAGAGTCTGGAGCCCAGGAGACGAGTCATTGTGTTAAACGTAATTTTCTTTCATCCCTCCGTATTTCCCAAAATGTCCATAACTCGATTATATTAATCATTTAAAAACACAGGACTTTTATTCGAGAAATATTTCATGACTTCATGGTTTTTTCAAAGACATATTGCTTATTATCTCTACCCTCAAGGAACGCTGAATCTAGTAAGGGGGTAAGACATAAAATCTTATAAATAGTATGGAGTATAGAAAGTAAGAGAGCCAAGGGAAGTCAGATGAAAACCATCACACAGGACTGTTGTGATCACGAAGGCTTAATGAAGGCAGTGAAGTTTGAACATGACCTTTAAAGACAGGATGTTAATAGATTGTGTTGAGCATGAAATGGCATTCTCTGTGGAGAAATTGCACAAGCGAAAGGCAAAGATGGAAAAGCATAGCTGTTTATGTGGAAAAGCAGGGATTCACAATGCTCGATGAGCAGAACAGCAAAGACAAATGTGACTGGAAAGCGAGACTGAGGCCAAATTTTAAGGTATCATTGCCAGGCTAGAAGTTGGATTTAGTCATTGCATCGTAATAGCTGATTTGTGTATTTTTATTCAGGGTTTACAAGGTGCAAAGTGTTTTCACATTCTTTACATATGATTTTTTCAATAATGTTCTGAAGATGAGATTATCACTCTATCTGCAGATGACAAAACGGAAGTTGGAGGAACTGGAGGATGCCCCAAGTTCACAGAGCAAGTTCCTTCTGCTCATTCTTCCCAGTGGTTCATTCTCAACAACCATATAGCATTTGCCATAATGCATTATTGTTAGTTCTTCATTTTCCCCTCCAGCACATCCTAGTCACTTACGAAAAAAGCAGCCAGTTCACCAGGATTTCCTACATGATTTAAATGATTGATCTAAGAAATTAACTTTGTTAGCAGGAAAATATGATGGTTGGAGGATGGGCTTAGATTAAAGCCTTAGGTTGAATCCTAGTTCTGCTGCCTATGAGCTGTATATCAAATAGTTTATCCCCTCTGAGCGTGTGTCCTTACTTTTCATATATGATTAACATTTGCTTTATAGAGCTGTTTAGAGGAGTAAATAGGAAAACACATGAAATGCCCAGTAGTGTGCCTGACCCATAACAAACACGAAGTCAGTGGAAGTGTTATGTTGTTATAATATTGCTCATATAACTTTGAATCAGTAACTAAATCCTATTCCTTTATTCTACTTTCCTAATTTAGTTCGATCAGTTTCCAGATGACCCAGATTTGAGGGTCTTGACTGGGAGTCAGGAGCCTGCCATCTCTCTAAATGTAGGGTGACTTCATCCTGCAGCCAAATGTTCCCCTTCCCCTTGCCTTTTCTCATATGTCACTTTGTTGTACAAAGGGGATTTGGAAGGTCAGAGAGAAAGAGTCAACCTAATAAGTGAAAAATGGAAGGAGAGATCACAATCAAGGACCACTTTACCTGAAGTGATACAATTATTCTGAGCCTGAGTAGACAGTCCTAAACGTCAAGTCACTCCAACCATCTTGTTTTCAATAATATCAGTGAGCTAAAAACATTAAGGTAATGCTACTTCTGTTAATGTTAAGAATTGACATTTACTGAGTCTTTAATATATACTAGGCAACAGCCTCAGAGAAGGCGATGGCACCCCACTCCAGTACTCTAGCCTGGAAAATCCCATGGGCGGAGGAGCCTGGTAGGCTGCAGTCCATGGGGTTGCTAAGAGTCGGGCACGACTGAGCGACTTCACTTTCACTTTTCACTTTCATGCATTGGAGAAGGAAATGGCAACCCACTCCAGTGTTCTTGCCTGGAGAATCCCAGGGACGGGGGAGCCTGGTGGGCTGCCGTCTATGGGGTTGCACAGAGTCGGACATGACTGAAGCAACTTAGCAGGAGCAGCAGCAGCAGCAGCAGACAACTGCCTAGAATAGAATAGGCCACTCAAGCTTCAATTTGTAGACGACTTTTTCCTTAGTCCTATCCCATTGTGTTGTATTCTTGACACACATTCTCAGTCTGCATCTCTAGATAGAACTGAACATTTTGTTTATGCACCAAACCTGAGAGTCAACCAGTGTAGGAAAACTTTATTAAGAAA
Organism: Bos javanicus; assembly: GCF_032452875.1. Classification (NCBI taxonomy): domain Eukaryota; kingdom Metazoa; phylum Chordata; class Mammalia; order Artiodactyla; family Bovidae; genus Bos; species Bos javanicus. The sequence goes on along the minus strand of NC_083891.1, from coordinate 24,550,224 downwards.
CCCAACCCAATATATGGCTTCTCAAGTGATGCGAGTGGTAAAGAATCTGCCTGCCCATGCAGGAGACATAAGAGATGTGGCTTCGAACCCCTGGAGAAGGAAATGGCAACCCACTCCAGTATTCTTTCCTGGAGAATCCCAGGGACAGAGGAGCTGGCGGGCTACAGTTTGTGGGGTCACAAAGAGTTGGACACACCTGAGTGACTTCACATGCACATACAACCCAATATAAGGCCCGTATCTAATGCGCAAGGCAGAGTAGCGCTCTACCATTGTACCAAACATACTAAGTATTTGGATATTTTCTCCTCATATTGGCCTTTCTTCTTTTTTCTCACTGCCATTTTATTTTCCACCAAAATTTCAGCATTCTCTAGGTCAGGTGCTTCTATGGAAGTCAGGCTTGATCAGTCATGGTCTTCCTTCTACTTCATCCACAGGAACTCAGTCTATTAAGATACTCACCAGTGTGTATTAATTGGCTTTGCTATGCTTTACTAATCCAATTTTAGCTGGTTTGCTTGTTCATTTAAAAATATTTTGACCTAGAGAACCAAGTTTAATCAGGATCCTGGAATTTATAGTGATGCCTTTGAGGATATGCTCAATAAATACTTGATACTTACCATGTTGATAGTGATAAGTGATATGTCAGGCAGCTGGGAAACTGGAAATTTGGCCCTCAAAGGGGAGAACAAACACAGATACTAATTTTAAGACCACAGACACAGCCTAATTAATTTTTAAAAATCTGGTCCTTATATTTTCTCTTCCGGTTTTAGTCTAGTCATGGACTTAAGGAGAAGGAAATGGCAACCCACTTTAGTATTCTTGCTGGGAAAATTCCATGGGCAGAGGAGCCTGGTGGACTACAGTCCATGGGGTTGCAAAGAGTTGGATATGACTGAGCACACACACATGGTCTTAAAGTAGGTGGACCCTGGGATTAGGAGAAAGCCAAGTATAATTTCTTAACTGATCATGATAACTGGTCAGCACTAGAGCTTTTGAGGCTTCAGACTATTGGAAAGAAGTTCTGCAACAACTGGGCATTGGCTCAGGAGGAGAGGAGGCTGCTATAGAGAAGGGCCTTTCCTGCTATGCTACAGTAGCATGGTGAGCTGAAGATTCAGTGGGTAAAAGAAAGTCTATTGCTTTTGCTTCTGTGGAATATTGGGGAGAGTCAAATGGCCCTTTAATTACCAGTTTAGTCATCAATAATGGAAGATTTGCCAGGGAAGGATTAAATACTAGTTTGCAGGCTCTTTGCCTGGAAGTTTGCCCAAACCTGCAATCACGTGCCTCAGTTTCTCCTACTGTCTTCCAGAGCCCCATCCTTTCCTTGCCCTGCATGACTTCCCCCCCCATCCCCAGATTTCTAAAAATAAAATGAACCACTGTATATTTAGAGAGTTGACTTAATTAAATATGTGATTCACTTAGGGTTAGGGTTTAGGGTTAGGGTTAGGGTTTCTAAGGGGTTACCCTTTAGAAAGTGTGCAAGTATTGCTTCATGCATAAGGTGCTTCTAATAATTTCTATAAGTACTGTTATTAGATCTTGGATAAGTATGCCTCATTGTAACATTTTTACAATGGAAAAACCAGATTCAATTCATGATTTATAACTCACAACACTTTTTCTGAAACATTCTGTAGTTTTTAGCATTAATACTACATACATATATGTAGGGCCAGGAAGCTAAATAAATTGATAAAGTGTATCTGCAGAATAAAAATATTTATGCATTTACAAATTACAAACCCTCAAATAACTTAGTGGGTAGATTTATACACATGCTTTATAAGTCAGAATATGAGAGACAGTTGAATTAGTACATAAAGTTTTTATTTAAAGTTTTCCCCTTCCAAGCAAGCTTCATTTACACATTCTAATACTGTACAAAATTTACATTCTCTGTGATTTATTTATTTATTCACTCTTCACTTTCTAATAGCTTACGCCTTTCTGAAATACAGAAAGCTTTGCTTATAGTTCTCATAAATGCTTTTATTTATTTTGGCTAGAAATAAAAAATAAATGAAGAACAAGTCCAAGGAAAGCAAATACCCTTGTATAAACTGACTTTCGGAAGAGATGGGGACTATTGACGATAAAAGGTTTTGAAGGAGACCTTGTATTCTTCATGACATCAGCTGGGAATTTTATCACAAAGTACTGTAACCTTTCTTTCTATGTATTCATATGTGATCAAGGAAAAAGAAATGAAAAGCTGATTCCACTGGATATATATATTTATATATATATATATTTTTTTACAACGGATCCTTTGGATCTGAACATACAAATAAATACAAAAACAACAAGGATTGCACTTTACTGTAGAAATGGCATTGGATTCCAGTATACCCATCCATCTTGACATGCTCCACAGTGAAACCTTGTCACCAGGGCAATTTTAATTGGTGGCTTCCCTATGTGGTTATTTCTGAACGACATACTTTTTGAGGGATTTGAAAACATCTCTGGGTGATTCACAAAATATTTTAGGCTTTGATTTGTTCCTAATTATTGTTGTGGCAGCTCTGAAGAGCTTGAGAATCAAATCCACGTTTCTGCTAGTTTTTCTCTATTGTAGGTCACAGTGATATTGTCTCATGCTTTTCTGACCTTCTGCTCCTAAATTCCTTGTGCTTCTCAAGACAGCTAGTGATGGCTCGCTTCACTGAGCCCAGGCATCTCTGCTGACAACAAAGAAATGTAATGAGTTGAGGGGAAGGAGGGTTCATCAGGTGCTTTTCTAGAGGCACATCTAGAGTCTTTTCTAGAGCCAAAGGTGTGGAAGAGGGAGAGGTATTGTTTGAGGAGTTACAGTTAGCTCCTTAGGCTCTTTGCAGCCCCATGGACTGTAGCCTGCCAGGCTCCTCTGTCCATGGGATTCCCCAGGCAAGAATACTGGAGTGGGTTGCCATGCCCTCCTCCAAGGGATTGTCCCAATCCAGGGATTGAACTCATGTCTCTTAAGCCTCCTGCATTGGCAGGCGGATTCTTTACCACTAGCTCCACTTGGGAGGCCCTGTTCGTTCCTTATATGCTGCCCCAAATGAGAAAGCCTGAGCCTCTATAAACTGAATAGTGCATTTTGTTTTAATCTTTTGGATAAAACTGAGGACACAGAATTTATGACTCTGGCTAGCCTAGAACTGACAGGGCAGAAAGAAGTTGCTACAAGAGCCAATATCTTTTTCTTCTCCGTCCCCACGAGGTGCTGTAAGGGGCAGAAGGTATATAAAATGAAGTTCTATGGAAACAAAAACATTCCTCTTCAGTCTTACATGATTTTCTATAACTGTGTTGCCTACAGAATCTGTGAAGCTGCCACAGGTTAGGAATATAGAATCAGTGGCCATTTCTGTAATGTAGTATGAGTGTTTGGGTGGGTCAAATTTGGAATCATTCATGAACACAATATCCCCAAAACTTCAACATAGATCACATGCAGGTAAACTACAATGCACAATACTGATCTCAGGTCTCTCGGGGGGCACTCCTCTGTATTTTCTTTCTCTTGTTGAAAGTCGAGATCCACGTGAGGGATTTCGTAAAGCTGAGACAAGTTAAAACCAGTCTGCAATGGAAGAGTCTGTCACCACAGGAAGTTTGATGTGATCCGAGTTACAGACAGAGTTTCCGTTCAAGAACAGGTCTTTTCCTTTTGTAGCTTCTTGTAAATCACCAGACACTAAAGTGGGTTTCGGCAGATGTACCATTAGAATGCATTGTTCTGGCTACAATAAGGATGTCACTTGTCACTGCTTCCTAGAATGTGTCGTTCCGGGGTTTCCTGGTGTTATTTGTTGTAAGGTACGCAGGCGGGCAGGATAACTGTTGCACAGGCTGGCCCTGCCAGCGGTTCTGCCACATCTCCTTCGAGTTCTGTCCAGCTGCCTTTTTCTGGACAATAGCATATTGTGGATGACTTGTAGGCTCCCTGGAATAGAGAGCAGAGAGCCTTAGGGAAGGCTATTCAGAGAAGTGCCATGGCAACCTTATTTATCACATCTACATTGGGATGGTTTACAAATCCTTTATGATAACTTAGCCCATGTTGGAAATTATCCCTTGTTTAAGTTTAAAAAAAGAAATAATTATCTTAAATATTCAAGTAATTGAAGTAAATTGGATTTTAGATTATCACCTCACTTTTCCATTTCTTATCTTACTACTATAGAGAATCAGAGACAGAGGGTTCAAAACCAGTTTAAAATAAACTGGAAATGAAGGTTTGTCAACTTATTCACATGTTGATTTATTTGTTTTCAAGGGGCCACACGAGAAATAAAAAAATGTCTTTGATCCTCTTTCCTTTGTCAACCTCAGCGGCTAGTGCTTGTATAGTTCCCTTTCTTAACCAAAGCAGCCTTTTTTTTACCATAGGCAAGGGAAAAAACCCCAAAATCCCAACCAACATAATCATTTTCTGGTTCCAAACATACATACGTTTGCAGCTAGCAATGTACGCCAGCAAATAAGGATGTAGATGAATATCTAATGATATATGTCAGTACAGTTCGCTTCCACAAGACTATAACTTTTAAGGCTCTTCAAGACTTTAAATAACAATCTTGTTGGATGCAAAAGAAATGAGGCTAATTAATATTATTAAAACCCCAAATTAATCTTATAAAACCAACACATATATATAGGAAAATACAGTCATCATTTCAAAGGTGGCTGTGTAGACCATTAGACTTATGTGTCTTCTGATATGTCATTTGAATTACATAGCCCCCATCCTGTATATTCTTGCTATTAATAAAATAAATAAATAAATAAAATTTTTTTAAAAAGCTGAACTCAGGTCCTTCTATAGGAACTATGGAGACAGAGGACTGTTTTAAATATCAACACAAGGAAATCATTAGCCAATACCAGAACGTTGGATATTCTATAAGATAACTGACCTTGCTGTTTCAACAAGTCAACGATATAGGACAGAACGAGAGGCAGGCGTAATTCTCCAGATTGTGGGGGATGTATGAGATATAATAGCAAAATATAAGTGAGGCCTTTTGAATCCTAATTTGAACACGTCAATTTGAAAAGCAGCTTTTTTTTTTTTTTCCAGATCAATGGGATAAACTTGAAAATGGATAGGATATAAAGGAATTACTGTTGATTTTATTGGGTGTAATAATAATAATGTGTTTATATAAACAAGTGATTTTTTTAAAAAGAAATACTGGAGCATTTAGGTTGAAATAATATGTCTAGAATTTGCTTCAAATTGCTTCAACCACATATTTTTAGAAGCAGGAGAGATAAAGTCAGCATTGCAAAGCACTGATAGATGTCGAAGTTGGATGGTGCACTGAAGAGGGCCCACTGAGCTCTCAGTTCTTGCGTATGTTTGGAAATTTTTATGGTGAAGAGGGGGCAAAGTGGAAAGCAATGGCAAATTACATAATCCTAAGGAGAATCTGTGGATAACTGAACAATTATTTTCCATTTTCTATGCTTTGCCGGTCAGAAACTTTTCAGACTTTCCTAAACAGATTTAACAGACATCTGTAAAACCACTTCAGCCCGACTTTTAACTGGAAAGCATGAGGATGGGAGAGAAGCAGAGACCTACCGCATTTTGTGATACAATTGACCAGAGAGCAAGCCAGTTCTACAGCAACCACACTGATTCTACTTTACTGCTTAATTTACTGTGTGCATATAAACATGATGCTCGTAAAAGGTATTTGTGTGGGTGGTAACACATTTGGAGGGACATGAAAAGTAAGCACAAGCAAAAAGGAGGAAGAGGAGGTGAATGTAGACACGTACCATACTCCAGCTGTAGCCTCCCACCAGGTAAATGCTGTCATCAAGCACTGCACAGCCAGGACCACTGCGACCCTCTAAAATGGGTGTCTGGAGAATATTCCACTGGTCACCTTTTGGGTCATAGCATTCCACCAGCATTACATCGAGATGGGAGAAACCTAAGTGACATAGCAAAATGGAATCATCAAAGAATAAGCTCTTGGGGTTCCAATTTAAGGCTAGGGCTTCTTTTAAAATAAATGACCAGAGCCAAGAAATAGACAGCTATACCTTTGAAGACGTTATGTATAAATTTGCGGGTGAAATCAGGAGTTGTCAGAAAGATCTAACAAGCAAACAAATAAAAAATCCTCCCAAACCCCAACCTTTGATATTTTGGATTAATTTAAAGCAAAAATGCCTGGCTAGATGTCGTTGGAAAAGGTTGATTTACCTTGGAGTATCAGTAAAGATTTATTTAAATCTTATTAAAAAGCTTTAGCAATATGTAAACTGTGAACTTCCAGATGTTCAAGCTGGTTTTAGAAAAGGCAGAGGAACCAGAGATCAAATTGCCAACATCCGCTGGATCATTGAAAAAGCAAGAGTTCCAGAAAAACATCTATTTCTGCTTTATTGACTATCAAAGCCTTTGACTGTGTGGATCACAATAAACTGGAAAATTCTGAAAGAGATGGGAATACCAGACCACCTGACCTGCCTCTTGAGAAACCTGTATGCACATCAGGAAGCAACAGTTAGAACTGGACATGGAACAACAGACTGGTTCCAAATAGGAAAAAGGGTTCATCAAGGCTGTATATTGTCACCCTGTTTATTTAACTTATATGCAGAGTACATCATGAGAAACGCTGGGCTGGAGGAAACACTGGCTGGAATCAAGACTGCCGGGAGAAATATCAATAACCTCAGATATGCAGATGACACCACCCTTATGGCAGAAAGTGAAGAGGAACTAAAGAGCCTCTTGATGAAGGTGAAAGTGGAGAGTGAAAAAGTTGGCTTAAAGCTCAACATTTAGAAAACTAAGATCATGGTATCCGGTCCCATCACTTCATGGCAGATAGATGGGGAAACAGCGGCTGATTTTATTTTTCTGGGCTCCAAAATCACTGCAGATGGTGACTGCAGCCATGAAATTAAAAGATGCTTACTCCTTGGAAGGAAAGTTATGACCAAACTAGACAGCATATTGAAAAGCAGAGACAGTACTTTGCCAACAAAGGTCTGTCTAGTCAAGGCTATGGTTTTTCCAGCGGTCATGTATGGATGTGAGAGTTGGACTATAAAGAAAGCTGAGCGCCGAAGAATTGATGCTTTTGAACTGTGGTGTTGGAGAAGACTCTTGAGAGCCCCTTGGACTGCAAGGAGATACAACCAGTCCATCCATAAAGGAAATCAGTCCTGAATACTCATTGGAAGGACTGATGCTGAAGCTGAAGCTCCATTACTTTGGACACCTGATGTGAAGAGCTGACTCATTAGAAAAGACCCTGATGCTGGGAAAGATTGAGGGCAGGAGGAGAAGGGGACGATAGAGGATGAGATGGCTGGATGGCATCACTGACTCGATGGACATGGGTTTGGGTGGACTCCGGGAGTTGGTGATGGACAGGGAGGCCTGGCGTGCTGCGATTCATGGGGTCGCAGGGTCAGACATAACTGAGTGACTGAACTGAACTGAACTGAACTGAAAAAGCTTTAAAATAGTAATAGTTAAAGCAAGCATTTTATAGACTGCTTATAATCTGGTTCTTTCCTAAGTGTTTTATATGAAGGAACTCATTTAATCCTCTCAACCACCCTATAGATATTCTACATTATATTCATTTTATAGATGAGAAACTGAGGAACAGATGGAATTTTAACCTAAATAAGTCACATAGCCTGTAGCTAGGCTGAGATTTGAAACCAAATCAATAGGCTTCAAAAGTCACTTTTACAGACTAAACTTTATTGCTTTTCTTAAGTGAATATTCAATTCTCTCAAAATCTTTTACTTTTTTTAACAGTCTGATTATGTAAACACCTGTGATGATGTGCTTTAACTATTATAAACTTGAAAATACATACTTAAAAATGACACTTATCCAGTACTTATTACATTTAGGGGTAGATATGTATTGCTAAATAGCACAAAAAATGTCCGTATCTAACCTGTGGTTTAAGAAGGGTATATGATTGGAAAATAAATGTATGAACAAAGGTGAAGTTGCTTAGTCATGTCCAACTCTTTGTGACCCCACAGACAGTAGCCCACCAGGCTCCTCCGTCCATGGGATTTTCCAGGCAAGAGTACTGGAGTGGGTTGCCATTCCCGTCTCCAGGGGATCTTTCCGATCCAGAGATGGAACTCGGGCCTCCTGCATTGCAGGCAGACTCTTTACCATCTGAGCCACCGAGGAGTCCCATATATGGGTATATGATTGGAAAATAAATGCATAGAATGGCCTTATGTGCTATGCCCAGATGGCCTGCATTTCATTTCATCAGTTTCAAGAATCATGGAAAGTCAGAGCTGGAGGAGATTTGAGAGACCAACTTGACCGTCTTTTCATTTACAGATGAGAAAACTGAAGCTCAAAGTGATTCCATAGTGTTCTCAATATCACAGCTCTCTCTGCTTTCCTGTGAAATTTAGTGCTACACACATGCACACAAACTACAAAAAACTTGCTGCAATATACATAATAAGGAGGGAAAAGAGCCATATGTGGTTCCAAAAATACTATGTTACTTATTAAGTAAGCAAATGGAAAGAATTTGAGGATCATAGATGGTTTGATATTCAAGTCTTCAAAGAAGTAATTCTAAATTTAGACATGAAATTCTGTTTTCTTTAAGAAAAATCACATTCATTTCTTTGTGCAGCTCTAAATTAAAAAAAAAAGTTCTTTACGATGATTACAAAAACAATTTTCTGGAAAAAAAATCCATTACTATAATTTGGTGATAAGGGATAATTTATTTTACTGAATTCATTGTTACAACCAATTGTTTGTGCTTTTCAGTTATTAATGCTCTTGTTTTTTATTTTCTGTAGACATCATTATTCATTTCTTTAATGTGTGTGGTAACTTCAAAATAATCCTATCTGCAGGAGAGCCAAAATAAGTGCTTGCCCAAGGGTACTGCTAATTTGCAAAGAGTAGACTTTATTTGGTCAACATGTTTTATACTTGGTTAACTATGATTATCTAACGAGAAACCCCCTTAGCAAGAAACATGAGATGCAAATGTTATTGTGATTTAAAAAAAGAGGACCTTTCAAATGATTTCCTCCAATTGCATATAAGCGATCATTCATTACAGCCAAAGTGTGGATGGCACGTTTTGTGTTCATATCTTGTTTTCGAGCCCAGACATCCATGACGGGGTCATAGCAATATAGCCACGGGACATACTCTCCGTTGTGTACACCCCCTGTGAATTAAACATAGACACACAAGTCAAGAAACTGCCTTGGAACTGAACTTTGCAGCAGAAAGTGGAGGAATGACTTGCCTGAAATGTATATTTTCCCATTGTGCACTGCTCCTGCATGAGCCGCCAGAGGCTGTGGCAAAGAAGACACATAACGCCATTCATTTGTTTCCAGGTTATAGCACTCCACGCTGGACAAGTAACCAGTTTCATTCCGTCCACCAATCACATATAAATGTTTGTCCAAGCGGCATGCATAGAAACTGGCTCTTCTACAATGAAAAAAAAAACAACAACACCCCTCTAAATACAAAGTAGCCCAATCAGTCAGGGAAAGTGGGGGCGTCCTGCTTCAGAAAGGGGTGCTGTGTGTGCTCAGTCGCTCAGTCGTGTCTCTGTGACCCTTTGGACTGTAGCCCGCCAGGCTCCTCTGTCCATGGGATTCTCCAGGCAAGAATACTGGAGCGGGTTGCCATGACCATCTCCAGGGGATCTTTCTGACTCAGGGATCGAACCCTTATCTCCTGTGTCTTCTGCATTACAGGAAGATTTGTTACCTGCTGAGCCATCAGGGAAGCCCCAGAAAGGGTACAGAGCTTTGGACATTACACATATGACTCCTTGTGAAACCAGAGACCTTGAATAGTAATCATCCGTAATCCCCATCCTGGTTAACATTATTGACACTAAACTCACAGTAGAGGGGAAATTTACAACTCTTTGTTTCAGCTCTTTTTATCTTGCTTTTATACACTATTCAAGTGTTCACTAATGTTTGGGATATTTGGTACCTTGTAAAGATATCACAGCTTAGTAAGACAAAGTGAAAAATGAGGTAGATAATGTAACAATAATAAATTATCTTGACATTCACTTTCTTTATGGTCCTTCAAGGGTCATTGTTCCCAATTTATAAGAGAACTACATCATCAAAATTTTTCTTCAATTATCTTTTTTTTTTCTTTTTTCCCCCAGTATGACTGCAAGTAGAGAAACTTTTCGGACTGAATATAGTGTTGAAATTTTGCTCTTAGGAATTTCATCTGTGTAGCTTTTGATGTTCTTACAAAGCCATAGGATATTTTTAAATCTCTTTTCAAGAAAGACTATTTATTAAATTACCCCACCTTCCCTCAAAGGCAAAAGACACGCAAGTTGTATTGAAAGGACTGGAGACAGGAAGGCCTTTCTGGGGAGAACACAATCTAGGAGTCAGAGACTGAGGACCTGAAGTAGAGTTCTAGCAGAAGACACGGAAAGTGGGGATGCGAGATATAGGAGAGGAAGACGTAAAGCTTAGCAACTAATAACATACAAGAGCTGAGGGAGAAAAGAAGTTGGAAGAGGACTCAAAAAGTTAGAGTTAGGATGACAAGGTCGCAATCTTAAGCAACACTTTAATCTTCAGCTTCTTTTTTTCTCATTGATGCTACTGGAATAATATACTTCACAAGGATAACATGTGGGTCAATACTGGAAAAGGATAATTGTGACGTGCCAAGCCCTTCAGAGGCTTCCCAGGTGGCTCTTCCCAGGAGGCTTCCCAGCGGTAAAGAATCTGCCTACCAATGCAGGAGACTCAGGAGACACAGGTTTGATCTCTGGGTTGGGAAGATCTCCTGGGGGAGGGAATGGCAACCTGCTCCAGTATTCTTGCCTAGGGAATCTCATGAACACAGGAGCCTGCACGGTTATGCATGGGGTTGCAAAGAGTTGGACACAACTGAGCATGTGTGCACAAGCCCTTCAGAGAACATAACTTATGTTTGATGAATTAATGGTCTTTATAAAATTTTATAAAAATTATTTATAAAATTTTATAAAAATTGATGCCAAGACTCTTGGGCAAAGTCAATAGCAAAATAAAGAGTCCTAGAGGTTTTGAATCAGGTAAACCTGTATTGTTTGAAGATTTTCCAAGCTGTGTTTATAAAGTGTCAAGACCTCTGGGAAGCAGTATATAGCATCTTGATGAACAGTTAGGACTCTGGAATCAGATTGCCTGGCCATATGACATATTGTAAAGTGCTTGTCATAGTGTCAACATTTTGTTCACTCTCATGAACTGTCAGTTGACATTATCTGGATAAAAATTTTTTAAAAATCAGCCATTGTAATGTTTGCATATAAACTTCTAATAGCATTTTCAGTGATGACTAAATTCTTTAATTTTTAAACACAATTTAGTACCATATACATGCACACTTAGTCGTGAGGTCACGTCCAACTCTTTGCCAGCCTATGAACTGTAGCCTGCCAGGCTATAGTTCATGGATTTTTCTGGCTAGAATACTGGAGTGGGTTGCCTTTGCCTCCTGCAGGGGATCTTCCTAACCCAAGGATCAAATTTGCATCTCTTGTGTCTCCTGCATTGCAGGAGGATTCTTTATCGCTGAGCCGCCGGGAAAGCCCATATACATATGGCATATGTTATAGATGGTGATGTATTCAGTTTTTTTTCCAGTTTTATTGAGGTATAATTGGCAAAACTATAATAAATATAAAGGGTACAGTGTGATGATTTGGTACATGCGTACATTGTAAAATGACTTTCACAATCAAATTAATTAACACTTCATCAGCTCACATATTAACCTCTATTTTTGTTTGGTGAGAACACTTAAGATCTACTCTCTTACCAAATTTCAGGTAAACAATAACTATTATTAACTATAGTTAGCATGCTGTAATTAGATCCTCAAAACTTACTCATCTTGCAATTGAAAGTTTGCATCCTTTCATCAATCTCTCCCTATTTCCCTCACCCTTATCCCCTGGCAGCCACCATTTTAATCTCTATTTCTTTACTTTTGACTTTTAAAATATGATTCTACATATAAGTGATATACAGTATTTGTCTTTCTCAGTCTGGCTTATTTCACTTGGTGTAATCACCTTCAGTCTCATCTATGTTTGTCATGTAAATGGCAGAATTTCCTTCTTTTCTGTGGCAGAATAATATTCCAGTATATATATGTGTGTGCAGGCTTCCCAGGTAGCACAGTGGTAAAGAATCTGCCTGCCAATGCAGGAGATGCAAGAGACATGGGTTTGATCCCTAGGTTGGGAAGATCCCCTGAAGGAGGAAATGGCAACCCACTTCGGTATTCTTGCCGGGAAAATTCCATAGACAGAGGAACTTGGAGGGCTACAGTCTATGGGATCACAAAGAGTTGGACATGACTGAGCGACGAGCACATACTTGCATATTTATATACACACCACATTTTCTTTATTTGTGTGTCAACAGACAGTTTGTTTCCATATCTTGGCATTTGTGAGTAATGCTGCCATGAACATGGGAGTGCAGGTGTCTCTTTTAAGATCTTGATTTTGGTTCCTTTGGATACACTGTATATGCAAGAATGGGATTGCTGGAATATCAAGTTCAGTTTTTCTGGATAGTCCTGGACTTGTTAGCATCATTGTTTATTTGAGAGTAGTATTTTGGCTATTTTTTTCCTATATTTTCTTGACATAAATGTGTGCTGTAGAAAACTCAGAAAGATGATGAAGAGAGCAATAATGGAAAAATAGAGAATGTTACAAAGGAGAATGAAGAACAGGTGAGATAGATTTCACTAAATAAAGTTTGCTGCTAACCTGGGCCATGTCTTCTGAGGGGTATGTGAAGCTCTGAAATTGTAAAAAAGTCTTTTAAATAAAATTATATATATATATATAGTGAATATGCACACACACACACACACACACACAATGCTTTTGTTTAGTTGTAAGTCATGTCTGACTCTTTGTGACCCCATGGACTGTAGCCACCAGTCTCCTCTGTCCATGGGATTTCGCAGGGAACCATACTGGAGTGGGTTGCCATTTTCTTCTCCAATATATTATAAATATGTGTACATATATGTTGTGAATGTGCATTTTTTTGGAGGCATATGTTTGGAGAAAAAGATTTTGAGGGGAATTTTTAATCAGATTATTAAAGGAATTGAAAACCTGAAAATTTGAAATTTCTTGGTATAAGGATGTAAAAACTCATCTAAACATAAAATTAGGTTTAAAAACAATAGCAAAATTAAGTGCACATAGGTAGACCCCTAGTTCCTTCCATTTTTCTAACCAGATTTCAGTTGCTCTCATTGAATATGATGGGTCGAGGTTGCTTTACTAGTGCTTTTACCTTCTCAAGTTAAAATATTTCGTTGAGAAGACTGACATGTCTACGAAAATTTGTGCTAAACAGATATTTCTTTGCATCATTGACACAGGGTAGGTCAATATACCTCTTCTGTATGAATCCATTGCAAGTTTTGGAGCCTCTGAAACAATTAAGTTAGTAATTTTACTAACGAACCATCATCAGCGGGCCAGTTCCATAATTTGGACCATGTTAGTTGCAATATACTATATTCTAAGTTCTTCTGTGTATTATATGTACTATATTCTGGTCTAGAAGAGAAAAAATGCTAGTCATAACAAGCATGAAACTCTCTATTAAATTAAGTTTAGGTAGTGGAGAATCAGAGAAAGATCTTCTTCTGGCAGTGTGAACTCCTTTTATCTTGTCCACAGTTTAATTTCTCCCTCTTTCTGATCTTGCTCCTTCCTTCCTCTCCTCACCCGAGGGAGCTGTCAGAACTGTCTTTCTATCCCCGACATTCCCAATGTGATGTTCCGTGTGTACTCCTAGCTTTATCCACACAGTGTCACTGTTAGGTTCCGAATGGGGGAAAAAAAATCAGTAGGTTTCATTTCCTGATGAAAAGTGCATTTTTGTGTAGAAATTTTAATAGCTAAGGTTCTGAGTCTCTGACTTATTCCCTTGCATGCCCAAAGTGAGAATTCATGAAATGCATTATAGAAACACTGGGTAGTTAATGGTCTATCAGCAACTGTGAACATTTGCTTGCGGCTAAAATTTCACCACACCAGGTCTCTCCTGGGAATGCTTCCTGCCCCTCCTCCCCACATGAAGAGCACACCTGATTAGGCTACGTTATTTGGGGGCAAAAGGAAGCTTATTGAAGACTTTTTAATGGAATGACACTATCTGTATTTCAAGTTGTTTCTCTCTCCCTCCTCCACCCCGCCACCTCCTGTCCCAATGCCAGAGACGATATTCAATGAATTGCGATAATTTTAAAATGACTATTGATGCCCTCTACAAATACACTTTGAACCTGTGTATAGGACAGATTTTTACAAGCTTTTTCTGAAGCGTAAGGTGGTCAGTTCATATCCTCAAGAGGCATACTGAGAGGGCTTCCCTGATGGCTCACTGGGTAAAGAATCCATTTGCAGTGCAGGAGACATAGGAGATGTGGGTTTGATCCCTCAGTTGGGAAGATCTCCTGGAGTAGGCAGTGGCAACCCACTCCAGTATTTTTGTCTGGAGAATCCCATGGACAGAGGAGCCTGGCGGGCTTTAGTCCATGGGGTCTCAGAGTCCAACAGGACTGAGCCACTAACACTTTCTTTCACTACCTCTGTTTCAACTTTTTTTTTTTTTTTGGCTTTATTTATTTATTTACATTTTATTTATTTATTTTAAAATTTTATTTTATTTTTAAACTTTACAATATTGTGTTAGTTTTGCCAAATATCGAAATGAATCCACCACAGGTATACATGTGTTCCCCATCCTGAACCCTCCTCCTTCCTCCCTCCCCATACCATCCCTCTGGGTCATCCCAGTGCACCGGCCCCAAGCATCCAGTATCATGCATCAAACCTGTTTCAACTTTTGACTTTTACCATCAGGTTAAAAATACCAGATTTTGTCAAACAGAATATTGTTTCTTGTAAGGCTGCTAGAAACAAAGTATTTAAATTTGGAAACTTCCTTGATGTACATGCTTCCTGCTTTTCACTTACTCTGTGAAACTTAAGCTTTGTTACTGGTGCCTCCCAAGTGGTTTTCCTTTCTCCCGCCCTCCCTCTATCCTTCCTTCCCTCCCCACCCTCTCTTTTTTCTCTTTTTTATTTCCTAGACTAGCTGCTGCTGCTGCTGCTAAGTCGCTTCCGTCGTGTCCGACTCTGTGCGACCTCATAGACGGCAGCGCACCAGGCTCCCCCGTCCCTGGGATTCTCCAGGCAAGAACACTGGAGTGGGTTGCCATGGCCTTCTCCAATGCATGAAAGGAAAAAGGGAAAGGGAAGTCGCTCAGTCGTGTTCAACTCTTCCCGACCCCATGGACTGCAGCCCACCAGGCTCCTCTACCCATGGGATTTTCCAGGCGAGAGGACTGGAGTGGGTTGCCATTGCCTTCTCCGCCTAGACTAGCTAGCAGGTAGTATTTCCATAAGAATAACACCTAAAATGTCTACTTTTTCTTGAAAACAAAATTGAAATCACCAAAGCATTTTTATTGATCCAATCGTTCATTTTTGCCCTCTTCTTACTGAAGAATCACATCCTAAATCTGAGACCAAAACAACTCTTGAGCTGTACATTTATCTTTGTACTTTGTCTAACCCCTTCTGTCGGCAACCTCTTGGTAGCACACATACAATTCATGAGTTGACCTATGGCTGAGTAAGCCTGGAGGTCATGTGCCCATTTCCTTGATGAACTGGGAGGGTGTTCTGCACGTTCATTATACTCCTTTGGAAGTTCTGATGAGGCAAGATATCTGAGGAATTTGCCCAGCCAGCTCTGTAAGAGTGGGTGACCCTAGAGGTGACTTTCAATGTGTTTCCATTATTCTTAATCTGTTTGGTAACTTCTCAGCATAGTAACAACTTCTCAGCAGTTTGGCAGCAGCCGAGGGTATAAGGGGAATTCCCTGGTGGCTCAGCAGTAAAGAACCCGCCTGCAATGTAGGAGATACAGGAGACACAGGTTCAACCCCTGGGTCGGGAAGATATCCTGGAGGAGAACTTAGAAGTGCACTTCAGTATCCTTGCTGGGAAAATCTCATGGACAGAGGAGCCTGGCGGGCTACAATCCATGGGGCTGCAAAGAGCCGGAGATGACTGAAAGGACTGAGCACACGAGCAGAAGGGAAGGAGGGAGGTGGGGAACTTCCGGTGAGTCTGATTCATGATCTATACAATGCAGAGCTAACTCAATTAAATATCTCAAGAAATCTCTTTTCTAATCTGAAGAGTATCTCATATATTTTCAATTTTTTTCCTTCTTTGTTTAATCACCAATTAAACCACACTGGTAGCTAACTGTACTTGCTTGGGTGAATGGAAGCTTGGCAATGACAGAAGAATTTCATTTTAAGTTATGGATTGCTGCCCAGGTCAACCAACCCATAGGAGATATGGAGCTAGAAGATTGACTGGGCATTTGTGAGGTCTGCCTTTTCCCATTCAGCTCGGGAAGGAGCTCTTTATTTGGTCTATCGAGTTGATTGTTCGAAATCTAAAAAAAAACTTCTTTTACTAGGGACCTGACATGATATACCATAATGACTTGGAAAGAAACGTTAAACAGTCCATCCTGTCAACGGTGGCTGCCGGGCGCCGACAGACCATGGCAGGTCTTTTTATCAGGTCAATGAGCTGCTAAAAATTGTCTAAGTAGGACCCTGCCCTGATAGGCTATAGTGCCTCCGAGGAAGTCATTATAGAATATCAAGTAAACAATACACATTTAAAAAAATTACTAATTAGGTTTTGCAGCAATACTTCTCATCCTTAGGGGCTCTACAGTGAGATAATTGACCGCGACGTGAGTTATGCCTCCCAAACCCAAGGCATGAAGGTTAATTATTGTGGTGAACAGCCCCCAGCAAAGGAGACCATGGTGATGAGATGCTGACATCTCAAACATGTTTTGATGTATATTTTATTTTTTTTAAATAAAACTTTTGGAACAGTTTAGATCAAAGGTTAAAGTGATACAGCTAACAATAACAGCAACCAGAAAATAACCCCAAAAGGAGAGAAATAAGGTATGTTGGAGAAAGAAGCTTTCTCCAGGAAAGAAGCTCTTCTCTTAGGAAGCTTTTATATATACATGTATACACAACAGGAGGATTGAGAAATTTGTCAAGATATTAACTGAGCCAGAATAATCCCTTGAGGTACCTTTGAATTAGACAGTCCTCTCTGTGGTCCTTAGACTATATTGTGCCTTGAAAATGACTAAAATGTCGTTTTCAGCGTATAATGTTTAGTCCCTTGAAAGAGAGTTTCAATATCCTTATATGGAATGGGACATTAGATACTAAGTTTACAGCAGAAATTCTTACTCTCTTTTGGCAGTAATGTACCTTTTTGAGTGAATGGTATGATTTGAATTTTTTTAACTTGGAATTCATGATTAAGGATTTAACTTGATCTCAGTGTAATCTGTGGTGCTGGAGAAGACTCCTGAGAGTCCCTTGGATTGCAAGGAGATCAAGCCAGTCCATCCTAAAGGAAATCAGTCTTGAATATTCATTGGAAGCACTGATGCCAAAGCGAAACTCCAATACTTTGCCCACCTGATGCGAAGAGCTGACTCACTGAAAAAGACTCTGATTCTGGGAAGACTGAAGGCAAAAGGAGAAGTGGGTGGCAAAGGATGAGATGGTTAGATAGCATCATCGACTCAATGGGCATGAATTTGAGAAAATTCCAAGACGGTGGAGATAGTGAAAGACAGAAGAACCGGTGTGCTCCAGCCCATGGGGTTGCAAACAGTTGGACATGACTTAGTGACAGAACAACAGTGTAATCTGATTGAATGTTTAAAAAAGGGGATGTTAAGGTTATGAAGGAATAAGAACAAAATTTATTTCTTGGTTCAATTGAGAAGAGAAAATACGTTGCAGCTTATTGTTACTATTATATCAGAGAATTTGTTCATGAGGATGTTGAGACATTATTCGAAAAGAACCAAGTGTTCAAGATTTAGTATGTGAATTTGCATGTATATATTACGACATGGCCTCCTGCCTAAGTAATAGTCAGGAGAACTGAATGTGTACAAACACAGTTGCCTTATTGTCCTTCGATGTTAGAAAACTTTGGTGAGATAAACACGGCATACATTAGAAATGAGAAGACACCTTGCAAAACTGACTTTTCATTAGATAGCAAATCACCTATTTTTAAACGTCTGATGGGGAGATGTTTGAGGAAGTAGACCTAAGGAATTCGAGGTAGTGAGACTTGGAAACTTTAATATGGAAATATCTGCATCAAAATACATACATTGTGGGAATGGTGTTCTATATTTCAGTGATAAGATTTGAATAAATTACAACTGTGAAGAGTGGAATAGCCATGAAATTGTAGCTCTGCTTGTCAAAAAAACTAGTGCAGCATGGAAAAGGAAGACAAGCCATGGATAGGCATTATGCTAAGTGAATAAGTCAGACAAAGATAAATGCCATATGATGTCACGTACATGTGGAATCCAAAAAATGCAACAGACTAGTGGATATAACAAAAAAGCAGCAGACTCACAGATACAGAGAACAAACCAGTGGTTACCAATTGGCAGAGAGAAGTGGGGAGGGGCAAGATAGGGATAGGGTATTAAGAAGTACAAATTATTAAGTATAAAATAAGTTACAAAGATCTATTATACAACACAGGGAACATAGCCAATATTTTAAAACTACAAATGGAGTGTAACCTTTAAAAATTGTGATTTTTTTATATTGTACACTTATATAATATTACACAGCAACGATACTTCAATAAAAAAGTAAACTTTAATGTGAAAAAAAAAAAAACCAAGGAAGACAAGTTATATAAATTCTTTCTTCCTACATTGGAACAAATACTTGACCTATTATTTTTCTCCATCGAGTTAATGAGGCAGTTAATCACAGTTGGCCAGGCCAGTTTTGTATTTTGCCTCCAGTGTCATTCATTGGCTTTGCTTAGCATACCTTATCATGGGAAATCATTCAGTATCCTTCCTTGAGGTCAAGCGGCCACAAATGTTTCAGACACAAGAGATATAAACACTTACCGTTCTTGCATGGGCGGAAGTTGTATCCAGCTATTAAATCGGGGGTCGTATCGGCTGACAAAATTCGTACTGTGTTTTCCTGTAAAGATATATTTGAGACACTTAAAACTTAAGATTCCTTTGTTGTTTTGTACATTGAATAGTGTTTTATAAGATGCCCCTGTTCTCTGGTTTAACAAACAGATGAAAGTTAGGGGGACTATCTAACATAGTATGAGAATGAGGAGTCAGAACAAAAGTCTATGTGCCATTTTAAATATTTTTCTCCTTTTTCTTCTTTTCTCCTCTACTTTTTTTGGGGGGGATGAGTTAGTATAAAAATAGTGAAGTGAAAGTAATAATAAACATAAGTCAACCATAATAATAAAAGCAGATATGTTTATCAAACTAGTTTTATCCCAAAGTTAGGGTAAAATTTCTGTGTTTCTGTATTTGCGTTTTAAAAACATGAAGTTATTATCTAATCATAATCAGTTCCAGAGACTACCTTGAGTGATATCTCTGGTTAAAGTCTTTTTGATTTTTTTAAAATCAAATTTAAGAATTCTAGCAGTGGTAGAGACCACTCTGTCTCCATGGAAATGATAGCTCTCACTACAATAAGAGTTTGCATACGAAATCAGTTGTAGCCTATGTGTGTCAAGTAAGTTCTGCTTTTGCATTTGGGGAGCACACAGTTGCTGTAGCAGGTAGGTTTGCTGAAATGTGAAACATGAGACCTCAGAGCTGGTTATTTAATAACCAGGTTATTTCCTCTGTTGAGCCTAAGAAGCATAGTAATGTCTCCAATGTGTCAAAATGAACCTTATTGTACATACAGATTGACACCAAAGCAAGAAATACAAGCAAAGAGTGTGTTACATTTTCTTTGTACCATTTGAGATGATAATCATCTAAAATACCTGAGGTCTTAACTCTAAAAGTCTGTTTTTTGTTAATATATGTGGAACTAACCCTTGAAATATAGGTACTAAAATTCACTGCAGGAATAAACAGATAGGAGTGTGTGTGTGCGTGTGTGTGTACATGCACTCACACAGGCATGAATACACCACACAATTATTAATTGCACAAATACACACTGAGTACCCACTATGTGTCTTACCTATTCTAGGTCTGGGACTATATTGGTAAACAAAAAAGACAAAGTTCCAGTACTTACAAGGAAATAAATACAAACTTGTAAATTCATCAAGTGAAGATGAATGTTATAAAGAAAAATGAAGGGGGGATCGATAAAGGGAAACTCAGTTTCAGTACTATGGGCACCTGTTCACAGATACACTCTGAAAGTCATGCAAATATCTGCAGAATTAGAGTCTCAGACAGTAGGCAAAGTGAGCATAACCTCTCCCTGGGCTGGCCATGGGTTCAAAACCAGCAAGACTGCAGGGGCTACTTGGACAGAAGTCAGAAGTATATGAAGGTCTGGACACAGTGTGCCTTGTGGACTGATGTTGATTTTTGTCTTTTCTTCTAAGAACATTAGGAAGTCACCGGAAGGTTTTGAGCCAACAAGGAATGTGGCCTCACTTCTCTCTTACCGTGACCACTCTGGCTGCTGTGTAACAGAAAGACTGCAGAAGGGCTGCTCTGGAAGTGGGTGCCATCACAACAATCAAGGCAAGAGCTGGCTTGAATGAAGGTGGAGGCAAGATATGGCCATATTGGGATCTACTGTTTGGGCACAGCCAATACAATTTTCTGATAGACTGAGCATTGGTGTAAGAAAAGGTGAATAATTAAAGATGACTGTCAGAATTTTAGCCATAGTATCTGGTCAGAGGGGTTTCTCTGGTGGTTCAGTGGTAAAGAATCTGCCTGCCAATGTAGGAGACGTAGGTTTGATCACTGATCTGGGACTATCCCCTGGAGAAGGAAATGGCAACCAACTCCACTATTCTTGCCTGGGAAATCCCATGGACAGAAGAGCCTGGCGGGCTGTAGCCCATGGGTTTGCAAAAGAGTTGGACGTGACTTAGCAACTAAAACAACAACAATAACGACAACTGGTTGGAATGTCATGCAGTTTGCTGAGGTGGGGAAGACCAGGCAGGAATAGTTGAGGGCTAGGGAGGGAAGCCATGAATTTTGTTTTGGACTTAATCTGCAGAATCCTATGGGATCTCAAAGTGAAAGTGGCTCATAGGCCACTGGCTAACTGAGACTGAGTTATTGTTTGAAATCATAGAACAGGATGAAAATCTTTAGTGAGAGGGTATGGAAATGGAAGATAAAGAGTCCTGGAAATGAACTCTGGGGGAGAAGAAGAAAAATCAGCAAAGGAAAGGAACTGTCAGAAGTAGGAAGGAAAGTGTGGTGGGAGTTTGGAAGCCATGTCAGATAGAGGAGTGAGGAATGGAGAACTGACCATGGGATTTGGAAACTTGGCAGTGACCATGACAAGCCTTGTTTACACAGTGGACAGGAGGGGATGAAAGCCTAAGGGGGGACTCCTCAGGAGAGGCTAAGATATAAGAAAGCAGAGGCAAGAGGACAGGCAAAGCTTTTAGGGCTTTTGGCATAAAAAGATGAAGATGATAGCTGGAAGATGCAGCATCAAGAGAAATTTTTATTTGGTTGTTGGTCATGTTTTTAAATTCAGAAGTACTCCAAAGTACTTGAGGAGGCAAAAGGGAATGAGGAGTAGACTTCAGGTTGGAGCAGAAATAATAATAGGAGGGATGGCTGCTGCTGTGCTAAGTCGTGTCCGACTCTTTGCCACTTCATGGACACCAGGCTCCTCTGTCCATGGTGTTATCCAAGCAAGAAGACTGGAGTGGGTTGCCATTTCCTTCTCCAGGGACTCTTCCCAACCCAGGGATCGAACCCAGGTCTTCCACATTGCAGGCTGATTCTTTTACCATCTGAGCTACCAGGGAAGCCCAATAAGAGGGATATATTTACCTAAAATATATGGGTAGTGGGACTTCTCTGGTGGTCCCATGGTCAAGATTCATCTTTGCATGCAGGGGGTGGTGGGTCAATCCCTGGTCGGGGAGCTGGGACCCCACATGACTCGAGGTCAAAGAACCAAAACATAAAACAGAAGCAGTATTGTAACAAATCCAATACAGACTTTTAAGATAGTTCACATCCAAAAATCTTAAAAAAAAAAATCTGGGTAGCAATGGATTTGGTAGTAGCAAGATGAAGATTTTACTGTTTGATTGCTTCTATTCTCATTGGACTATGAAGCAAGGCTATCAGCTGAGAGTGAGGAAGGAGATTTTGGAGAAAGAAGTATCCGAGGAAAGAGAAGGTGTCAAATAATTAACCCAGAGGGTGGAAGAGTGTATTGACCAGGGAAATTTAGTAGTGTTCGCTAGTAGCTAGCATGGCTGTATGATTTTCTATGTCTCCATTTAGTTGCTCAAGGGGAGGAGAGAGATGGAAAGAGTTGGGCTGAACCAGGACCAGGGCTTTACCAGGCAAGAATAATAGGAGAGATGGACACAAGGGCTGCAGGTTTGTGCACTAATGTGACTATAAGGGTGGGCGATAGACTATAAGCTCAGTGAGGAGGGAAGTATGGACATGAGGAACTTCCCTGGTGGCTCAGATGGTAAAAAATCTGCCTGCCATGCAGGAGACCTGGGTTTGATCCCTAGGTCGGGAAGATCCCCTGGAGAAGGGAATGGCTACCCACTCCAGTATTCTTGCCTGGAGAATTCCATGGACAGAGGAGCCTGGTGGGCTACAGTCCATGGGGTCACAAAGAATTGGACATGGCTGAAGTGACTTAGCACGCATGGACATGAAGGGATGATGGACAACGAAAATGTGAAGGAGGTGGCATCTCCGTAATAATACTGGGGAGCTGCTACATACAAGGGCAGCAGGAAGTAAAATCTGAAGACACCCTTTAAAGTGGTGAGTTTAAAGCACGTGAGAGTGAATAGAGAAATAGAAAAGCTACCTGCCTCCAATAATATGGAGCATAAGAGCAAAGGTGGGGGACCGAACACAGTCCTCATTGGACAGAGTGGCTGGACTAATAGTCCTCCCAGAAAACAGTCAGACTTTGATTAGAAAAGAAGCTGAAGGGACATTTGGCGAGAGTTTAAGGATTATAGGGATATTGTTGATATGCAATCATGAGTTCCAAGGATTGCATGGCAGGGTTTGGATCGCCTGGTTGGGTGTCAAATCAAGTTTTATTTGGGGATTACAGGAAGAGTTGGGGATTACAGAAAGATCTAAGAGTGCCAGAAGTAAGTATGACTCCAAATACTTGGATTTCACAAAGGGAGGCTCCAAATCAAGGAAGGATTATGTCTAGAGTTGGTTTGTAATCAAGTTTTTGTAGAATTTACAATCATTTCCCTGTAGAAAAAGTCATTCTTGATAGTCATGTTCCAAGATTAATTCCCAAATATATCCAAAGATGAATGTTTTTAAGAGGAATGTAGAATACACCCACCACAAATAAGAATGTTTCTCTGTGATGCTTGGTTTAGAATTTCCATTTGGAGGAAGACATGTGCCTCCTTTCAGCAATGGGGCGTAGGACCTGCACACGCTGAGCACTGGTGGTAGAAATCAGCAATCGGCTTTGCTTATTAGTGGTAAATGGTAGTGACCGTCACTCAGAGAAAAGGCTGAGCTAACCACTCGTGTGATGTTGATGGGAACTGAAGAAAGAGCTTTCAGAGGCAAAGTCGGTGGTATGGAAAAGAGGCTAGGATGAAGGATGAGGAGATAAAAAGAAGAAAGATGTTCTGAAGTTGGCAAAGGATGTGCAGAGGGGATAATAAATCTCAGAAGGAATGAGTGAGGTAGAGTGAGGAGAGTGAGATAAAATGAAGACAGTTATTTTCTCCTGTGCCTTTCATTGACCCTACTTAGACGCCTGAGGGGGTGGCCACAGGCAATGGAATTCTGGATTACTCTTCACTTCTTTAGTTTCTTCTCATCTTTTCCATTTTCTTGTAACTCTTCCATTTCTCTCTCTTTTTTCTTATGATGTCCAGTCACCAGACATGATTGTTGTCTATCTCTTGAGTGATAAAGTGGGGGCAAGGAGTGGCAGTTTTTAGCCAGTGGTAGAGGGGAAGGAAGAAGAAAGGAAAGGAAATCTCCCATGGGCAGTTTTTCTGGGGGAGTTAATATTGGTAAGTGACAAATGTAAACTGGTTCTCTGTAAGTTGGGGCATGACAGAATATAGGCATTTATATTAGAGTATTACAAAGCAGTCTATCACTAACGTCATTAGGAACAAGACCTCCCAGCCTTCCCTTGTCATGTGTTAATTTTCATCTGGCTTTCAAAAAACAATTCTGCACGTTCTTTCTTAGATAAACCTGCCTGCTGTGCACTCTTTTCTCTTACAAAAGTTCCACTCTGTTCAAATCACTTCCAGGGAAGAAGAGGTTAAACAGGAGAGTTCATCATGGATTATATATCTACCAGGGCTTTTTTGTTTGTTTGTTTGTTTTTGGTAACATATGGAATCCGTCATTGCAAAGAGAAGTTAGAAAAGACATAATAAATAACATTTTTGTTCCTGATCCAAATCTGTTTCTCCCCAAAGCCCAGAAACTGTCTTTCTAACACTGAAAGATATGAGCCAACAAGGCAGATCTTGGGAAAGACTGTCCCTTTCTCTTCAAAGAAATATTCTTGGAGGGTAGCCTGGGCTGTTTTCCTTTAAGATTTTCTAGAATGAACAGATGTAACAATTTTCTATAATTTGCCTTGGTGCAGATGCTAAAAGAGAACATTCACCATAAAATATATGCAGTATATGTAATTTCAGCTGGCTGTTCTGGGGTTTTAAAGTAAAAATGTGTACCTGCAAGCTGTTTTATGGTTTCTCAGTCATAATGATCTCTGTTACAGAGAAGGCTACAATGCAACCCCTCCTTCACGTGCAAGGTTTCCAAAAATATCTTGATACTTTTGTGTGTTCTGCAAGGCGCAGCAAGGTGCAGTGTTCTCCCCATGTTGGGTTTGGGAAGGGTATTCAAATGTTTAGTTTCTCTCTTTGACACAATTACAGAGTAATTGCATCAACAGGGAAGATGGTGGATAATCTGTGGACGAAGCCCTTGCAAAAGATGCTGTAGCCCGAATAGGCTTTAAGTAATAAAGGCTGCAGAGGAACTTCAGCTAAGGTTATCTTCAGCACGACGGCAGATGATGTTTACTTATTGAAACTGTGTGTTATTATCCTGATAAAACGGGAGAAAATTGGTGGAGAAGGTGGTGAGCATTCTTCATAGCTGCCACTTGCTACCTGCCTCCAGGGAGTCTGGGCTTATGCTGGGGGCATTCCTCAGGGGATGGATAAGGAGATGGGGCTGGGCGTCACGGCGAAGCCAAATCCCCAGACAGTCCATGAGTGAACGCACTGCTGCGTACCGTCCTCTGTCAGCTCAACGGTTGACCCTCCCTCCAATCGTCAGCCCCCATCGCCGACTACTTCATTTGTCCCTGCTGCACAGAAATATGTTTTCCACGGTAATTACAAGATGGATTGCCACCAGCACCTCTCATCACATACTTGTTGAGCATCTACTACTAAGTGGTTCAATAGTTACCATTAGGGTTCCATTGGTCCTCTCCGCCCAACACAAACAGGAAGTTTTCCACCTCCACGACGCAGTGATGGGCACTGTTGTAGGGCATGACTAGAATTGAGAAAGGAAAAAAAAAGGACATATGAAAATTTTCATCTTAGGACTTGGTACCCTGGATCATGAGTTATGTGCTTTCACCAAAATGCACAAAACATGAGACTAAGTCAGAAGGGAGAAGAGCACACAGACAGCAGAGCGGGGCACCCCCCAGTCCACAGGGCTCAGCAGTGTGTTTCCAGCAACTGCCAACCCCACCCCTTTGGATGAATTTTACATAATATTATTCCGCAGATCAATCAAGAACAACGTGTCGGGCTGCTTTCGATTCTTAAGTTCTCCTCACCTGCCTGCTGATGGGGATCGCAGTCTAAAACCATGAATGACACTCCCCAACGGTCAGGGCTGGGGGTTCCGTCTCGGAAGAAATCCCCCAGCATCCACTCGGAGCCATTAAGCTGCTCTGCCCAAACTTGGCTTGCTGGCAATCTTTCCATAAACAGACTCAGGGTGCTTGGCTGTTTTCTATTCCACAGCAATGAGCAAGCTGAATTTCCATACAGTTTTAAGTTTTTAAATTAAGGTCCTGCTGATTTAATGCCTTCTCCAAATGTATACGCTTAATTTCCTGTACAATGTCATTAGCAGCACAATCACACATTTTCTATCTATCTGCTTAAGAGCTCTTCTGGAACAAAGATAAAAACTGTCAGGAATGTCACAAATATCCATTCCCCTCGTCTTGCCCTGCTCTGCCCCGAATGCAGTGCCTGTGAAGAGGGGGAATATGATTCAGAAAACCCACCAAAGCCAGGTTGCCCTGGATCTGTTCTCATGCACGTGTTCGTTGGGGAGACACACAGGACCAGAATGGGACACCCCTGTTAGCCCGTGTGTGCAGTGCTGTGTTCGTCTCTGCTATTATTATATCACATGGTGACTGTAAACGTGCATGGCATTAGCTGTCACACCACGGGCAGTGTGGTTTGGGCCCAGTGACACCAGTAGGAAAAATGATGTCCTTGTTCAGCTCATCATATGGGCACCTTAAATCTAGGTGAGGACAAATGGGGAGGTGATATGCATGTTCAGCCAGGGAACTTATTGCTTGACACGGATCAACAGAGCACTTAAGAAACCAGTGCAGTGGGAAATCAATATGAGTCAGGGCCAGCTCGTACTCTGTACTCTTTTGCCAGTGGTGGGAGAAAGATAGGGAGGCAGAGAGAGAGACAGAGAGAGAGAGAGAGACGGAGGGAGAGAGATAGGGAGACAGAGAGAGAACGAGCCTATCTTATAACCCAGTTTATCTGAGATGATACATATCTCTCATTTCACTTTGTTTTTAATATCTTCTATTTGTCTTAGAATGTACTTATGCTGGCTAAGATATGTATACAAAAATAAGGAGAAACTGGCAGAGCTTTGAATCCTTATAACACAGCTCCAGAAAGAGCAAATCAGATAGCTTAAGCCTCTTATTAAAGGATTTTAGGAGTTTTTCATTGTTTGTATTAGTTATTCACTTTTACTGTGAATATTCACTGTTTCTGAACTAATAGCCACAAGGGAGATGGCATTGGCATGGAAATCCTGGATTTCTGGGATTGAGTAAAAATTGGGTGTGCCCTGGATTTTCATGGCCCATGAGTTAAGTCAAATGATTTAGGGAGTTATCTAGGGAATGTCCTTCTGTCCCTCAACCTTCAGTTATCTCATTGGAAAACACTTTAAACCACACAGCTCCTGCAGGCTCCACTCCTCAGAGTCCATCGGGGCAAAGTATATGTTGAGTTTGTGGAGCAACTAAAATTGGGTGACTGGTTATGCATTGAACACCTTTTTTTCTTTTCTTAAATTAATTCATCATTGTTTTCATTATGCTGCTGGTTCCAAAATACCAAGCACAAAACTATGCTACTCATATCTTATGTATACCGTGTGTACTGTGAATGACCTGGTACTACTCTGGTTTATCATAATGTCATCTGGTCAGGGTACACTCAGCACAGCTTGTTTCACCTGGATGCATCTATTCATATGAAACATAAGTGTAAGAACAGAGGCCACTGGGAACTCCCTGGTGGTCCAGGGATTAAGACTCCGCACTCCCAATGCCGGGGATCTGGGTTTGATCTCTGGTTAGGGAACTAGATCCCGTATGCTCTCATGTTGCAACTAAGACCCTGAGCAGCCAAGGGAAAAAAAAAAAAAGAACTGACTATAACCAACTTACTTACAACAATATTTATTTTACAGTTTTGGTCAATTCAATGCCCACATTTTATCAATAATAAAAATTGTATTATCTTCTTTTTAACTGGAAGTCCAGCTTTATATTAATAATAAAGCACAGACTCTGAAAATAGAACACTAGTTGTGTTTTGTTCTTGTCATTTACTTGCTCCCATTCAGGCAGAAATTAAGTGAAGGAAATAATATGTGATTTATTCTTAAGCCTCTTTCTCATTTGATTACCCCTATTGTTAAGCTTTGTGCAAACAAATGAAATTATTGCACTAAACTATTGAATCCTTCAAAATAAGGGAAGACAAGGTCTTTGAAATGCTCATATAAAGGCTACTTGAAGATATTCTCATTTATCTACCCAGTTTTTTACTCTTGTTTTAAAACCTTGCATGCTATATTTCTTGGCTCTTTCAGCATCTTCATTCCTGAATTATTGTTGTGAATCAAGAAACTATACATACACACAGAAAATCCTTTGAGATGATTATCAATGTAAAACTCCAAATCTATTAGAAAAATGTTGCCATGAAATCAGTGTTTGAGTTTTGCAGAAGATCTCATTGCTTTGACTTCTGATTAAGCCCGAAGGAAAGCAAAATAAAGAAAGCAGTGAGCAAGACAAAACATCTGTTTAAAATGACACCGGGTACGGCAATTATTGATTATCTTAAATAACAAGAAAGACGTGCCCACTTCCTTCCACATTTCTCTAGGGGTGGACACTGGCCTCGCCCTGCCAAGCAAGTATCATAAGAGAAGTTTGTACTCCCTGTTCATATACAGCCCGGTGTGAGTTTTTAGCGTGTCAGTCAGTGAGTTAGAGGGAAAGGGTAAAGAGAAGCTAATCAGGATGAAATGAGATTAAAGGCTGTCTAATTTTACAGCGACTGTGATCCATCAGCCACTGTGAAAGTGACAGTGGAAATGAATGATGGAGACAGACAGGTGGGGCTGTACATTTCACTGATTTATCCTCAAATGCACTGGGCCTTATTTTATTGAGTGAACATGACCGCATTTATCATTACTGTCATCTAAACCCACTTCCCTCCATTTAAAAAGGTCACTTTACTCACAGGGAGTAAGAGAGAGGCACTTTCAAATCAGATTTAAAATCTAATAACACGTGTTTATAAGGCCCTTTGTGAGAAGTCTCAACTTCATTAAACAAACTCAAAATGCTATAAGGAAGGAGAAAAACAGCCAGAAAACTGAACAAGAAGAAACCTCTGGTCATCTGAGGGGTTCATTCAGTCTCTAAATGTGAAGCAGTTTGTATCATTTTTGTTTTCTCACTCCAAACCCTTGCTATTCTATTCTAGTCTGGGAAATTTCATAAACCATTTGCATTTAATATTTTTTAATTAAGAAAGTAGGAAGCAGGTGATTCTATAAAATAAACTTGGAGAGGATATTAAGTCAGACTATTTACTCTGAAGAATGACTGCTCAGCACACACTGAATAGATGTTAGTCATTGTTACAAGTTGAATCCTTGCCACAACTCACTTACATACCTGCTAATTGTTTTCTCATAATTTTAAAGCCATAAAAATCTCAGTAACACAAATTCTTTTACCCTTTTCTGTGCAGTGCAATGAAATGTCCTGGGATGTTATTCACAGAATTGGTCTTTGTGGATGTGAAGATGAAAGTCAAACTCTCAAGAGTATTTCGTGTTACTTTTCACAGAAGGAACCACCAATAACCAAACTTTGCGACGTGCCAGGCATTGTGCGGGTTCTCTATACGTATATGTATATATAATTATATTTATATATATGTGTGTGTTTGTGCTCAGTCATGTCCGACTCTGCAGCCCCATGGACTGTAGCCCACCAGACTCCTCTGTCCACAGGATTTTTCTGGCAAGATTACTGGAGTGGGTTGCTATTTCCTCCTCCAGGGATCTTCCCAATCCAAGGATTGAACCCACATCTCCTGCATTGACAAGCAGATTCTTTACCACTAAGCCTCTGGGGAAGCCAATATTTGTGTATAGTTACCTATATTATATTTCTGAAAACATAGCAAAACTTGTGTTTTGTTATTACTGGCTCTTATTCAGGCAGAAATTACATGAAGGAAATAACACATATTATAATACATGATAAAATATAAGACATGATAAAATATATATTTTATTTGCCTATAGCTTTCATTTAATACAGCTAACTACAAGGGTCGCATTAGTGATTCACTTTATTTCTGTAAGAAATACTGAGGCCTTGAGAGGTTAAGTCACTTGTTGAAGGTCAGACTCAGCTAATGAATGGCAGAGATGGAATCCCAACACAGGGCTATCTGGATCCCAACCCACGCTCTCATCCATTTCACTCTACTGATTTTCAATAGGTATGTTCATCCAACCAGCAAGTAATTACCGAGTACCTGTGTGTTCAATGATGGTGTTCCTGAAAGTTCTGTATAATTTTTTGGTATCGAATCATATTTTAAATATTTATTCTTTTCTTATTTAAAAGGATCCTTAATTAAAGCAAGTTGACACTCCTTTATATTTTTTCCCTATAAATCCACATATTCAAAGAGTGGATTTTCTGAAAGTAAGATACATATTTTTGATGGAGCCAGAAAAACACTGACCGAATCACCCAGGCAAGGATGGGGAGAGTCTATTGGCAAAGGGTTTTTATCTTTTGAACAAAAAGGGCATATTTCAACCTTGCAAGCAGATTCAAAGTACCGTGGGCCCAGAGGCCCTTTTCCTGGCATATAAAATGCACAGGGATCTTGTTGCCTTTATGAAGATCTTAATCTGCTAGAGATCCACATCTCGGTTTTCTCTCATATTTTATATCTAAGGAACATATGCCTCTTTGAACAGTAGGTATCCTTTGCAACCACAGATTTGCATGAACATCCAAACAAAAGACTGCATAGGGCTATGCCAAGTTTATAGGATGACTGAAGGTGTGCTTATTGAATGTTTATCATTTCAAGTAACATTTATGAGCGCTTTGATTTCCTTTTGGCCTCAAATACATAAACTTGCAAAACCGTCAAATATGACATAATTTTTGGAAAAAGTAATTATTGGCCATGTTTTGTAAAAGTACAGTCTTGTAAAAACTAATGATCTGCAGGAAGAATAAGTTTTCCTCAAATCCCTCTCAACCTTTCAGTTCCCTACTGCAGAGGCCAGCCCTGTTGTTTTCTTGGATTTTTCTTCCAGAGAAGTTATATATATGGGTCATTTTCTTTAATACAATTGGCATAGCATTCTATGGGCATACTATTCAGTACTTTGCTTTTTTTGCACTCAAGAATACATTCATTTATTCATTCCCCACCAATCAAAGATCTGTTTGGCTGCTACCCTATGCCAGGCAATGCTCTACTTGTTGGGGAGGTCATGACAAACAGGATCAAGGATATTGTGGTCAGGGAAAGCATGTAACCAACATGGACACAAATAAACAGGCACTTCTATTTCAAAAGATAAGTGTGTTGAATAAAACTGGGTTTCCCTGGTGGCTCAGATGGTAAATAATCCGCTGCAAATGCAGGAGACGAGGGTTCTATCCCTGGGTTGGGGAGATCCCTTGGAGGAGGAAATGGCAACTGACTCCAGTATTCTTGCCTGGGAAATCCCATGCGAAATCCCATGACAGAGGAGCCTGGCAGGCTACAGTCCATGGGGTCGCAAAAGAGTCAGACACGACCTAGCGACTAAACAACGACAACAAGGAAGAAGAATAAAGCGGGGTCCATGGAGAGGAAGGGAGAGAGTGAGGAATTTTGACAGTGGTCAGAGAGGCTCTTTCTGAGCAGATGACTTTTGAGCAGAGACCTGACAGAGTGAGCAAGGCAGCCACAGGGGTGGATGCAGGTATAGAGGCAGGAATAACAAATGTGGGGTACAGCAAGTACACCAAGAAGCCCAAGGACAGAGGATCTGAGATAAGGTCTGGGAGGGAGACCAAGGCCAGATCTGTGCGATGGTGCAGCCTTGGTCAGAGGATAACCCCTGGATTGCCTACCATCCCCTTCTTTTCAACAGCCACACTGTGCTCCATCTGAGGGGAGTCCTGGGATGTGTTCCATCCCCTTCTGATTCACTCACTCAACGAATATTTACTAAACATTTATTATGTGCAGGCACTTCTCTGGTTGCTGATAATAAAGCAACGAATGAAGCTGACAGTACCCCTGCTCTCCGAAACTTCACTGACAGGAGCAGAAGAATCTGTACAAATACACGATGGAACGCCCAGGAACACAGCCAGGTGAGGATGGACAGTGTAAAGAGGAAAGCTAAAGGGACCAAGTGTTAGAAAGTGAGTGCCTGGCCATGGCTCGACCTGGGGTCATCAGGGAAGGCCACTCGAGACTGTCACGGAAGGTGAATTTTGAAGGGTGAGAAGGGGTCATTGTGAGAAATCTAAGGGGAAGGGGTTCAGTCAGAGATTCCAGAGCATTAATGAGCTGGACGTGCCTGAGTAACCTTGAGACAGCCTCCATGTCTAAATACGCCAAGGGTGAGGGCCAGAGAGGCATGGGAGATGTCGGGGGCATGCAGAGGCAGGGTAGGTGGGTCTTTACAAGCCAGATTAGTGGTGTTGATTTTATTTTTAGCATGACGGAAAGGCACTGGAGAGGTTTTAGCAGCAGCAGGACGTTATCTATGTTTTAAAAACATTGCTCTGGCTTTTATGATGTTGTGAGAGTGAATGAGGGAAAAGAAGAAGATGAGGCAGGATGCTCCTTCTGTGGTCCAGGTGAGAGAAGATGGAGACTGGGTGAGAGAGGGGTGAGAGGGCTGGAGAGTAGGGGCGTGGTGAAGTTTGCCGCTATTATTACAAGCAGGTCTCTGCTGAGTGTCCATGTGGGTACACAACACACATACACAGGGTTTATCTGTAGGATTAATTCTTCCAAGTGAAATTTCTGAGCCAAAGGATGGGTGTCTTACTTGTTGATGGATGTCATTATATGGCACCCCTTTTAACATCTGTACCTTTGCCAACATGGTAGGTGAACAAATTGCTGTCTAGTTAGAATTTAAATTTCCATTTGTTTAAATATGAAAGAGCTTTTTCCATATATTTCAAATCCATTTGTATTTTATACATTTCTCTACTGGTTTTTGATTTCTTGATATCATAAGTTGCCTCTAAGTATGTGATTTCTGTTCTTGAAGTGTTTTATGGAATTATCTAAATTGGCAAAATAAATGATATTTTGGAAGTATGGCATTGCTGGAATATATATTTGGGCAATATTTACTCCTTGAAGCAAATTCACATAGCAGTTACATGCTGTTGATAAAAAATATAACCTGAAAGAAAGATGCCTCATTTTAATGACACTGAATGAGTATTTCTTGCCATTGGATTGTAGAAATTTTTTTTTTTACATTTTCTTCATTTTTATAGTAAGTATAATCAAGAAACATAAATCTTTTAAAATTCACTAGTTTAATCCTACCATCCTGTCTTTCTGCAAAGATCTAGCAACTTAGCCAGTGCTTCTCTGGAGACAGAATCAGACACACAGTCAAACTCTTGCATTAAATGCAGCACATGCCTGATAGATATTATTGAATAAATAACACATGAAAAAGGCTCTGCTACTTTTTTCTATTGTATTTGGATTGTATTATCCCTGCTTTATTGTTTAGTTTCTAAGTTGTGTCTGACTCTTTGCGAACCCATGGACTGCAGCCCACTAAGCTCCTCTGTCCGTGGGATTGCCCAGGCAAGAATACTGGAGTGGGTTGCCATTTCCTTCTCCAGGGGATCTTCCCGATCCAGGGATCGAACCCACATCTCCTGCATTGGCAGGTGGATTCTTTACCACTGAGCCCTGCAAACTACCAATAAATGGACATGGTTTGTGTATTGGGGGATGATTTAATTATGGATGGTCTGTCTGGAAAATTAAATCCCGTAAGAAATTCACATAGTCTGAATCCTGTGATGAGTTGGTGAAAGTTCTGAATTAACCCAAAGATGGCCAACACTTTCTCCCTCACTCCCAATCTGTTCTGCACACAGAGATTCGGGTTCCCATAGTCTCACTGGAGACAAACTTGTTGACGTGAGTTTGAGATATATCAATCTGAAAATAAGGGTCCATGTGTTAGACTTTGGAGACTATGCAAGAACCAAAAGAGTCTGTTTCTCTTTCATAATTAAAAAATGTATCTGAGGGAGAGTTTTCCTGAGTATTATTTTGTGACCTTCTCCTCTGTGCCACTGCTGTAAATGCATGACTTTATCCTACACTTGCCGAGTCATGAAACAGTGTATTAGAGACATGGATGGACCTAGAGTCTGTTATACAAAGTGAAGTCAGAAAGAGAAAAAAAAATCATATATTAACACATATATGTGGAATCTAAAAAATGAAACAGATGAACTTATTTGCAAAACAGAAATAGAAACAAATGTGGAAAATAAAGGTATGGACACAAAGAGGGGAAAGGGAGGGTGAGAGATTGGGAATTGGGAGATTGGGATTGACATATATACACCATTGATACTATATATAAATAGATCACTAACAAGAACCTACTCTATGGTACAGGGAGCTCTACTCAGTGCTCTGTGGTGACCGATGGGGAGGAAATCCAAAAGAGAGGGAATATCTGTATCAGATCAGCTCAGATCAGATCAGTCTCTCAGTTGTGTCTGACTCTTTGTGACCCCATGAATCGCAGCACGCCAGGCCTCCCTGTCCATCACCAACTCCCAGAGTTCACTGAGACTCACGACCATCGAGTCAGTGATGCCATCCAGCCATCTCATCCTCTGTCATCCCCTTCTCCTCCTGCCCCCAATCCCTCCCAGCATCAGAGTCTTTTCCAATGAGTCAACTCTTCGCATGAGGTGGCCAAAGTACCGGAGTTTCAGCTTTAGCATCATTCCTTCCAAAGAAATCCCAGGGCGGATTTCCTTCAGAATGGACTGGTTGGATCTCCTTGCAGTCCAAGGGACTCTCAAGAGTCTTCTCCAACACCACAGTTCAAAAGTATCACATATAGCCAATTCACTTCACTGTACAGTAGAAAGTAACACAACACTATAAATCAACTATACTCCAATAAAAATTAATATAAAAGAGTAAAATAATTTTTTAAAATGTCTTTTGTGTGTCACTCAGATCTGTGAGCTCCTTGAGGCTAGACTGTGACATCCCTATAGCTTTATGGCCACACCAGTGTCCAGTACATGGGATAATACAGCCTCAAGCATTGCTAGGGCTTTTATGCCTATTGCAGAAATTAGAAATGTTAGTGAATCAATAAATGTTAGTAGCACAAAAGCGTGAATATTATGAGAGAATGTGGCAATTACTTCTTTGGCATGTGTAAAAAATGTATGAATGCCAGAAGATGTGAAGGAGGGAGGAAGTGAAAGAATTAAAAGGAAGAAAAGGAGAAAGATACATGCCTTAGATCAGGATTTTATGTTGTCTAGGAGGATGTCGCCCTACACCCAATACACATGTTAAACAAAGGAAATTTGTAAGTTCTTCAAAGACTGTGACATATTTCTTGAGGAACTATCATAAGCCTAATTGTGCCAAGGTCAAAGGTTTTTCAATAAATGTTGATTTACAGTTTTAGTTCTGAGTGCTTTAATGGAGGGAAGTGCTAATAACCAGCAAGACTGAGGAGTCTGAAAAAATCAGGCTTCTCTTAAGCTATTCAACCAAAACTAACTTTTCAAATTATGACTCTATCATTACAATATTAACTACTGTATTTTGAATAGTTCTTGATATGTTAGTTAGAATAGTTTTATTTTTACTTTTGGAAGGTAAAACATCTTTGGGAATGAACTCTGTGTGCATACGTGCTCAGTCACTCATTTATGTTTGACTCTTTGCAAGCCCATGGACTGTATCCTGACAGGCTCCTCTATCCATGGGATTTCCCAGGCAAGAATACTGGAATTTCCTCCTCCAGGGGATCTTCCCAACCCAGGGACTGAACCCAAGTCTCCTATGTCTCCTGCATTGGCAGGCCTACTCTTTACCATTGAGCCACCTGTGAAGACCTGGGAATGAGCACTGCAATATCTTCAAAATATTAGTTTTTGCCCCCCTGCATTTCTAAAGTGTGTTTTCAGAGGCATGCTAATGAAACATGCTAGTGCTTTGACGTCTCCCTTTTCCTAAGTGCCAATAAGTGTCTTCCTGATTTTGTCTTTCTGGAGGACTGAGAAATTGCACTTTTCTTTGGTCTACACCCAAAAAGACTCATTAAAAATAGAGTTAACTCTATAAATGAATTAAAGCCATAGAGCAGCTTATATTATTCAAACTTGTGCAAATACTTGACGAAGGTCAAAGGAGCCAGGGCTATTTATACTGTGGATGATATGGCAACAGGACAGCAAAAATGATTGTGCAACAGCTTAAATTCTCTTAGGTGATGGCTCTATTGTTGTTCCAAGTTATTGATGGCAAAAGGAAGGAAATGGATACGGTACATATAATGAGAATTTGTAAGGACGTATTTTCTGATGTGGATCACACACACTCATTATTGGAAAGTGAACTCTGGTCAGTCAGTTAGTCAGTTCAGTCGTTCAGTCATGTCCAACTCTTTGCGACCCCATGAATCACAGCACGCCAGGCCTCCCTGTCCATCACCAACTCCCGGAGTTCACCCAGACTCATGTCCATCGAGTCAGTGATGCCATCCAGCCATCTCATACTCTGTCGTCCCCTTCTCCTTCTGCCCCCAATCCCTCCCAGCATCAGAGTCTTTTCCAACGAGTCAACTCTTTGCATGAGGTGGCCAAAGTACTGGAGTTTCAGCTTTAGCATCATTCCTTCCGAAGAAATCCCAGGGCTGATCTCCTTCAGAATAGACTGGCTGGATCTCCTTGCAGTCCAAGGGACTCTCAAGAGTCTTCTCCAACACCACAGGTCAAAAGCATCAATTCTTCGGCCCTCAGCCTTCTTCACAGACCAACTCTCACATCCATACATGACCACTGGAAAAACCATAGCCTTGACTAGACGGACATTTGTTGGCAAAGTAATGTCTCTGCTTTTGAATATGCTATCTAGGTTGGTCATAACTTTCCTTCCAAGGAGTAAGCATCTTTTAATTTCATGGCTGCAGTCACCATCTGCAGTGATTTTGGAGCCCCAAAAAATAAAGTCTGACACTGTTTCCACTGTTTCCCCATCTATTTCCCATGAAGTGATGGGACCATATGCCATGATCTTCGTTTTCTGAGTATGGTGAACCCTGGTAGTTCACTATAAAACTTAGGAGATAGCAGCTCATTCATTCACTTATTTCATTCAAAAATACGTACTGAGGAATTAGTTATTCTGCTACACTCTGGGACGCCACTCCTGTATTTCAGAGCTCACAGTGCAGAGAAAAAGAGAATGTGTAAATAAAGAAATAAGACACACGTGTTCTAGGAGAAGAGCAATGGAAGAAGTGGGATGGAAATAAGTATAACCTCAGGGAGAAAGTGAGACTTGAGATAAATCATAAAACCAGGACTGTTGGGGTAAATTATTTCCTTCCCTTTCTGTGCAAAGCAGCACTTTGTAGGTCAGTGTCTGGCAGACAGTTGTTGTTCGATAAATGACAGCTTTGTGTTAAAAAAATAAAAGACCTATCTCAGGCCATTGATGCAAGAGTTTCTAAAAGTGGTTCCTAAGCTGGGTCCTGGTGGTGGTATGATTTTGTGCACATACATACATTTTGCCTATGTATACACAACGACATGGAAGACTACTAGTGAGTCCGGATTTTTTTAAACAGAGTGGTTGTGGAACCACTGGGCATTTTCCATGCACAGAAGAACAGAATTCTCCCATCCGGCTCCCCAAAGACAAAGCAAAGGCTGGTGGAAATACTTTGGGCCAGTTGTTCCCGTGTCTCCTAGGGATTGCTGGGGACAAGGAGAAGTCTGAAGACACAAAGCTGGCAGACGCCGTCAGTGCTCGGAGTGTTGAAGAAGAGAGTGGGGGCAGGAGTAGCCCATATTTCTGGATTTGGTGGAAAAAATAGCACCCAGGACCTCCCTGTGGGCTGAGCTGTGGGCCTGCTTGGCTAGAACTGCCATGAAAGGTTTCCCAACCAAGAAGATTAATTGCTAGGGCAAGGTGACCCTAACAGAAGCCATGTGGTGGGCAGTGGGATGCCTTCAACAGGTTCATAACTGGGACTTCCCTGCAGGTTCACTGGTTAAGACTCTGCACCTCCAAGATAGCGGGGTGGGTTACATCCCTGGTCAGGGAAATAAGATCCTGCATGCTGCATGGCATTACAACCAGAAAGTAATAATGATCATAATAAAAGAAAAATAAATAAAAGTTTTTTAAATTAAAAAAAAATAAGAAAGAGGTGTACAACAGTGTCTATAAAGACAGCTCATGAGAAAACGAAGTCAGCTTTACAGCATTTACCTCTTGAAAGTCAGGTTCTAAAAACACCAGGCAAATAAGAGCTTTCCTCTGTCTTCCTCCCCTTCTGCTCTATCTCTGGTTGAACCAGACTACTTGCATGGTTGATTTCCATCCAAGGGTGAGTCAGTCTTTCTCACCTTCATGTCAACCTCAGTGTGCAGGAAAGATTTAACACAGCAGGCCTGAAACTGCTATCCTTGGAAAAGTCTGGCCTTTCCTAGAAAGGTTGCTGCTGCTAAGTCACTTCAGTCATGTCCAACTCTGCGACCCCATAGATGGCAGCCCACCAGGCTCCCCCGTCCCTGGGATTCTCCAGGCAAGAACACTGCAGTGGGTTGCCATTTCCTTCTCCAATGCATGAAAGTGAAAAGTGAAAGTGAAGTCGCTCAGTTGTGTCCAACTCCTAGTGACCCCATGGACTGCAGCCTACCAGGCTCCTCCATCCATGGGACTTTCCAGGCAAGAGTACTGGAGTGGGGTGCCATCGCCTTCTCCGTTGGCTAATGTTAGGGAACTTAGATTTCAAGAGCAGTTCACTACCTTAGCTAAGAGTGGCTGTCTGTGCCCAAATTGTACAAACAATGAGATTTATGCTGTTTTTCTTTTGGGTATGGAATTTTGGTATGTGCTAGGCATACGTCTACCTGACTAGTCCCCAGTGAAAGCTTTGGGCACTCAGCCTCTAATGAGCTTCTCCAGTAGACAACGTTTCATAGGTATTGTCATGATTGTATGCTGGAAAGAATGGGTGCAACTCGTGTGTCTCCACTGCGAAAAGCCTGGTTTCCTCTGGACTTTGCCCCATGCATCCTTTCTTATTGCTGATCCTGCCTTCTACTTCCCCCCTGCAATAACTCATAGCTATAAGTAAGACTATATGTTGATTCTGTTAGTCCTCCCAATAAATCACTGAACTTGGGGAACCACAGGAGACAGAGAAACTTCAAGTATATTTAGAGAACAAGGTTTTGATTGACTGTCCCAAGACACCTGGGGTTGCTTTAAGACCTTTTCCTGTAGCCACAGGGAGAGATGAGGCATCCAATACAGAGGTTTTAAAAAATCAGTGGTTGGGAGAAAAAGTTGTTTTTGGTTAGTCCCATATGTGAAGTTCTCTCAATAAACTGCAGATATAGGTATGTATGACACGACTGCTTCTGGGCTCTGGGGAAGTGTGGTCAAAATCAATGTGCAAACGTAGCACAGTCTCATTATAGGTACTAGATTTATCAGAGCTTTTTACATTATGGCCCTTTTTATTTTCTTGGGGAGCTTGCAGTTGCTATATTATTTGAAACACTAATACAGAGACACAGGAGACCATCTGTAAGGAGTGCACAGTGGTCCAGGAGCTTTGTGGCAGAGAAATCCAGAGAAGGGAGAAGTCACTGGGGCTTGCCTCCATCAGGTAGTGATACACCATCTTTAATCTCTCCCTAGCCATTCCATCCTTCTGCTGTGTTCACAGAGTGCTTTGCCTTATCTTAAAAAATAAAAAAAGTGACAGAAAATGAATACTTCTTTATCCTGCTGCTCCTTCCAGGTATCCTTAGAGCACCCCATCCCCTGGGCCATAAACACAGAGGTGGACACAGTGAGTGACTGGTCAGTCTCAAGATGGCCCCATGGTCCAGCCAGCCCCCTCAGCGGGAATTTCACCCTGGCTCTAACAAGAAGAAATCTTTCCTTTCTGGCCACAGATCCTGGAGTTTCTTGTGAAAATGGAGAAGCAAACCTGAGTAAGGAGAAATGAGAGGAGAACAGGAGCCAGGAGAAATGAGACCAAACTTTGACATTTTGTTTCTGAGTTATCCATAAGGTCAGAGCAGCTCTCCTCTCCTGTTTAGATGGTCTATAAACCCCTTTCCCCACTGGCCTTTTAAAAAGCCTTCCAACAGTCTCCCTTACCCCTTTTGGTTTAAGCTTCACAGGGCTCCCGGAATGATCCTTCAAAAGCCAAGTCAGATGATGACATTTATTTCTGGTCAGTCTTTTCCTTACTTGCCATTGACCTCAGTAAAGTTTGAAGTTTTTGAAATGACCTACCAGAACCATAAGGCCAGGCTGTCGGCCACCTCCAACCAACTTTTCTACCACTGTCTCCTTCCCCAGTGGTGCTCCAGCCACACTGATCTCCTTGGGAATTTGCCCTATGACCCCAACACATTCCTGGTTGAGGACTTTGCTCTTGCTGTTTGCTCTGCCTTATATGTTTTCCCTTCATGCATTCCCATGGCTCACTCCTTCACCTCATTCAGTGTCCCTAGCAAGTGAGACCTTCCCAGGTAACCATTAAAAAAGGCCTCCTCTGTTATTCATCACTCTTTTACCCTCTTGTAGTATTCTCAATAGCACTTGGAAATGTTTATCATTAGACAGATCTTTTGTTTATAAAGTATTTCCATACTAAATATATTAGTTGCATAGACAGAAAACATACTAAAATATTAGGCTCCTGGCTGCATTAATGCCTTGCTCATCACTGAATCCCTAGTGCCTTGAAAAAATATCTTGCACACAGAGAACACCTGATAAACATTTGTTAACTTGATACAAATCATTAAGTTATATTGAATTGGATTTCTGTAACTTTCAACCAACACTTTTACATTTCAGATGAAAGTAAAGCAATTTAGTTAAGGCAGACTAACAATGCAATATGCATGTGGCTTTAGCTCCTAGGTTCAGTCTTGGAGACTTATGTGCAATCTGCCTTTTAAAATGGAAGGCAGTAAATTGTCATACAGATCTAGGTTTGGTATCATTTAACTGTGTGAGTTTAGAAGTCGTGGTTTTCTTCATCAGTAAGATGTGAATTATAATATCTACCTTATAGGGCTATTGTAAGAATTCAATTAAATTGGATAACTTACAGAATGCACCAGGCTCATTACAGACAAACGATAAAAGTTAGTTCTTTTATTGTCCCCTTTCCTTAGTTCTTCCTTCAAATATTCTTACATTGTTTAATTTTATGAAGGACACAAAACCCCAAAGAAGCAAAATTCCTTCACTTGTGATAACTAGTTGACAAAAGCATGAAACTGTTAGAGCACGAACTTGATAGAGAATGGACTTTAAAACACAGTTTTGGTTTATTGGGGGTAGAAATGTATGGTCCTCAAAAGATTCACATTTGGCTGTGACTAGGATGAAGTGACACAGGTCCCCATATTATCAAGAGGTATGCTGATGATCCTTGTGTGATTTAGCCTAGCTTAACATGTGTTCCGTGAGGATAAGAGATTTCATTTAGTTTTTACCTAACATATATCACACATGGACATCACCAGATGGTCAATACTGAAATCAGACTGATTATATTCTTTGCAGCCAAAGATGGGGAAGCATGATACAGTCAGCAAAAACAAGACCAGGAGCTGACTGTGGCTCAGATCATCAGCTCCTCATTGCCAAATTCAGGCTTAAATTGAAGAAAGTAGGGAAAACCACCATGTCATTCAGATATGACCTAAATCAAATCCCTTTATGATTATACAGTGGAGGTGACAAATAGATTCAAGGGATTAGATCTGATAGATAGCATGCCTGAAGAACTATAGATGGAGGTGCCTAACATTGTACAAGAGGCGGTGACCAAAACTATCCCCCCAAAAAAGAAATGCAAGAAGGCAAAGTGGTTGTCTGAGGAGGCCTTACAAATAGCTGAGAAAGAAGAGAAGCAAAAGCCAAAGGAGAAAGGGAGACATA
Source organism: Bos javanicus (assembly GCF_032452875.1). NCBI lineage: Eukaryota > Metazoa > Chordata > Mammalia > Artiodactyla > Bovidae > Bos > Bos javanicus. The sequence continues at coordinate 24,508,176 of NC_083891.1, read as the reverse complement.
CCCAACTGAATGTAGAGTCCCAGAGAATAGCAAGGAGAGATAAGAAAGCCTTTTTAAGTGCACTATGCAAAGAAATAGAGGAAAATAATAGAATGGGAAAGACTAAAGATCTCTTCAAGAAAATTAGAGATCTCAAGGGAACATTTCATGCAAAGATGGGCTAAATAAAGGACAGAAATGGCAAGGTCCTAACAGAAGCAGAAGAGATGGCAAGAATACATAGAAGAACTATAAAAAAAAAAAGTTCTTAATGACCCAGATAACCACGATGGTGTGGTCACTCACCTAGAGACAGACATCCTGGAGTGTGAAGTCAAGTGGGCCTTAGGAAGCATTCCTAAGAGCCAAGCTAGTGGAGGTGATGGAATTCTAGCTGAACTATTTCAAATCCTAAAAGATGATGCTGTGAAAGTGTTGCACTCAACATGCCAGCAAATTTGGAAAGCTCAGCAGTGGCCACAGGACTGGAAAAGATCTGTTTTCATTCCAATTACAAAGAAAGGCAATGCCAAAGGATGTTCAAACTACCGCACAGTTGTGCTCATTTCACATGCTAGGAAGGAAACACTCAAAACCCTCCACGCTAAGCTTCAGCAGTATGTGACCGAGAACTTTCACATGTATAAGCTGGATTTATAAAAGGCAGAGGAACCAGAGATAAATTGCCAACATCATAGAAAAAGCAAGGGAATTCCAGAAAAACATCTATTTCTCTTTCATTGACCACGTTAGAGCCTTTGACTATGTGGATCACAACAAACTGTGGAAAATTCTTAAACAGATGGGAATACCAGACCACCTCACCTGTCTCCTGAGAAATCTGTATGCAGATCAAGAAGCAACAGTTAGAAGTGGACATGGAAAAACGAACTGGTTCAAAATTGACAAAAGAGTACATCAAGGCTGTATATTGTCACCCTGTTTATTTAACTTACATACAAAGTACATCATGTGAAATGCTGGGCTGGATGAATCACAAGCTGGAATAAAGATAGCCAGGATAAATATCAACAACCTCAGATATGTAGATGATACCATTCTGATGGCAGTCAGAGAAGAGGAACTAAAGAGCCTCTTGATAAGGGTGAAAAAGGAGAGTGAAAAAAACCTGGCTTAAAACTCAATATTCATAAACTAAGATCATGGCATCCAGTCCCATCACTTCATGGCAAATAGATGAGAAAAAAGTGGAAACAGTAACAGATTTTATTTTCCTGGGCTCCAAAATCACTGTGGATGGTGACTGCAGCCATGAAATTAAAAGAGGTTTGCTTCTTGGAAGAAAAGCTACGGCTAACCTAGACAGTGTATTAAAAAGCAGAGACATCACTTTGTTGACAAAGGTTCATATATTCAGAGTTACGGTTTTTCCAGTAGTCATGTACAGATATGAGTTGAGCACTGAAGAATTGATGCTTTCAAATTGTGGTGCTGGAGAAGACTCTTGAGAGTCCTCTGGACAGCAAGGAGATCAAACCAGTCAATCCGAAAGGAAATCAACCCTGAATATTCATTGGAAGGACTTATGCTAAAGCTGAAGCTCCACTACTTTGGCCACCTGATGTGAAGAGCCAACTCACTGGAAAGGACCCTGATACTGGGAAAGACTGAAGGTAGGAGGAGGAGGGGGTGACCAAGGATGAGATGGTTGGCTGGCACCATCGACAAATGGCCATGAGTTTGAGCAAACTCTGGAAGATAGTAAAGGACAGGGAAGCCTGGCGTGCTGCAGTCCAAGAGGTTGCAAAGAGTTGGACAGGACTTAATGACTGAACAATAACAACAACAACATATATTAGACACCTACTTCATGCTATGTATAAAACAGAGAAGAATGCAGTGGCTTATGTCCAATGAAGGAAAAATTTATGTCACATGAAAATATAATGCAAAGTAGAATATCAGTTCAGTTCAGTTCAGTCACTCAGTTGTGTCCGACTCTTTGTGACCCCATGAATCGCAGCACGCCAGGCCTCCCTGTCCATCACCAACTCCCAGAGTTCACTCAAACTCATGTCCATCGAGTCGGTGATGCCATCCAGCCAACTCATCCTCTGTTGTCCCCTTTTCCTCCTGCCCCCAATCCCTCCCAGCAGCAGAGTCTTTTCCAATGAGTCAACTCTTTGCATGAGGTGGCCAAAGTACAGCTTTAGCATCGATAAAGGACAGAAAAAGTAGAGGATAGGTAATGACATAAGTCCAAAGTACAGAGAAGGATGAGGCAAATGAGTAATTTTTTTTTAAGTTGTCTTGTAAAATAAGAGCTAAAAGGAGATTTGTGATGGGTCTTTGAAGGAAGGATGGGAAATGGGGCGATGCTGAGGAGCTCAGGGAATTCCAGTCAATGCCATCTGTGTGCAGAAAGGCATGGTGGCTGGGGAACTGTTAGGGAGCTTGGTTGGGTTAGAGTGTAAAGCAAGGTTTGAGAAGCAATGGGATGTCAAGTTGGGAAAGCAGAGTGAGACAAGGTCATGAGGGTGCCTAAATACCAAAGAGTCAACTACTCTCAGTAGAGAGGCTGTGAAGATTTCAGGAAGGGAGTAAAGCCTTAACCAAGTGAACAGGGAAAGGATCTTGTCCTTAGATCATGTTAACATTCTTTCATCACCTGGGCATGTTTCTGCTAAAATAATAGTAAGTCCCTTACACTTGAACCTTCAAGTTGAGAGCTTTCAAAGATGCGAATGTGTATCTGGTTCCAGCAAGGAACCAGATGCTGATGTTGTGCCAACAACATCAGGCTTGAGTGAAACTGCAGCTTGTCTCCATCTCTTATTGCTGATAATCTTTCAGCTCTACCATTACCTACCTCCTCTAATTCTTCTCATCAGTAACTCTTTTTGCCTGTTCACTCAATGCCAGCCCCTGTATGCCAGCTATTAAAATGAAAGTACTATTGTATTTTTCAAGGTACTGTGCTGTAATATTAAAAATGTTTTATCTTGGGGATTTGTGTTTTATGCATCATTTGTGCGAAAGGTAAGTATTATAAACTTATTACAGTACAGTACTATATAGACAATTGTGTTAGTTGGGTGCTTGGGGTAAGAGGTACCCAACTTATGAATGCACTCTTGGTACAGAACTTGTTTGCATGTAGTGGACTTATTGTAATTAAAAAAAATAGCCATCATCTTAAAGATCATAAATGCAACAAAAGAGATAAAGTCTAAAGGGAGCAAAAAAGAAGAGTGTAAGCACCTTCAAGTGTCAACCCAGAAAATGTAAAACATAACCACATGTAAAGGCTAAGAGCTGAAGACCAAGAAAAAGGGAGAAATCAAGAGAGGGAAAAAAGACCATTAACTTAAACATGACAATGGCTATTATTTGTGGACAGGGAATAGGCAAGAAGAGTTTTCATAATAACATAGGGGAAGAAAAGAGAGAGAGTAGTCCTCATAACTAAAAAAATTAGTTATTACTGTAAACAAGACTGTCCTTCAAGCATTCAACTTACTGTGGCTTCTCCTTTACTTCAAGTTGATAAAATGGAAGTGGCATAATATCTCTTTGGCAGAATGATAACTACTCTAAGCATTGTCACTCTACAAAGTAGGAGCCACAGTTTAGTTCTTACTCTCCAATAAAATAGCTAATGAATCGTCGTCGTCCCTCAGGAAAAGCATGTGAGCATCTAAGGCTGGCAGTGAGGCCTAAAGCCATTATTAAGCCTTTCTCTTTTCCACTACCCCCTAGCTGTCAAGTCCTTGCTTCCCTCCTGACTCAGCTTAGATACCAATACTTGCCTTTTAATAATTTCCTGGCACACACACACTCAACTCTCTTATTCCTTTCTCCATTCTTCATACTTGTGTAGAAAAACCAAATCTTGGTTATATCCAGCCACACACAACTCCAGCATGTGGCTGGAGATATATTTTTATGACAGCATTTAAAATTCACGTTATTGTTGCCTGAAATTCCTACTGTGTTCCCCTACACCATTTATTATCAAACTAAGGTCTAGGACCAAACTGGGCCCACCACCTGTTTTGGTAAACAAAGTTTTATTTAAACACAACCATAGCCACCAGTTAATATATTGTCTGTGGCTGCTTTCTTGTTACCATGGCAGAGTTAAAGAATTGCAACAGACACCTAATGGCCTGCAAAGGATGAAATATTTATAACCTTGCCCTTTAAAGAAAAACTTTTCTGACCTTTGTCCTAAATGACTATTTTGTAGCTTGCTCTCTCTCAACTCTGTAACATCTGCTCCCTGATTTACTTTGAGCTGATAACATTGCTTTCTATTTCACTGAGAAAATGGAAACATTTAGAAAAGAACTCCCACGGGCTTCCAGCATCGTACCTATCAAATTACCTGCATCAGTATTATCTATACCCTACCTTTCCTTTTGCTTCCTTTTGTTATTAAGGGTGGATGGACCATCCACACTCATTTCTAAAGTCAGGCCCTGCATTTGCATCCCATTCTCTCTCAACTATTTGAGGATATTTTCTGAGCAATCTTATCCTGTCTTGTGTCTTTCATTGCCCTCCCTCCACCCCTGACTCCCACCCCAGGCTCTTTATCAGATCTCTCCTACCAGCAGAGAAACAAGGGCTGCTTTGCCACCTTAAAAAACATTCTTGGGTCAATATCCTTGTCTTCCTCCCTATCCCATTCCTCTGTTTTCCTTTATATAAATAATTATTGAAAGAGTTGCCTTTACTCCAGGTTTCCAATTGTTCCCCTTCCATCATCACTTGAGCCTTTTCAATAAGGCTTTTATGAATAGCTTCATCATTTCACTGAAGCATCTGTTGTCAAAGCCCATGTTGATCAGTGAAATGTCATTTCCCATCGCTCATCTCATGAGATCTAGCTGCGTCAATTTGCATCGACCACTCTCTCCTATACCTGTGTCCTTCCTGGAGACCATTCTCTCTGGATCCTCCTTCAACCTAAGCGGCTGCTTTCTAGTTTGACTCACGACTGGTTGCTGCTCATCAACTCAATCTGTTAACGTTGACATGCCCCAAGAGCATGACGTTGAAATCTCTTCTCACGTCCATCCACCTCACTGTCTTGGTGATCTTCCAGCCACATGATTTTATTCACGTCAATACAGCTCCACTTGGGTACCAAATGTGCTCTCAAACTTAACATGCCTCCAAATAAACCCTGACTTTTCGCTCCAAATGTTTCCATCGAAGTCAGTGTCAATTCCATCTTTCTACTTGCTTAGGACAAGAACTTCAGAGGCATCCTCGACGCTTTTCTTTCTCTTGTAATAAGCTTGGTAAAAATAAATTATTCATTTCTCATGGGATAAAAGGTATCCTTTTAGACTTTTTCTTTGCCTTCTCACAAACACATAAAAATGGTATGCATATGATATATCTGCTTTTCTAATCTTCTGTCACCTTAAATGTATGGTATTTTCATTAAGAAAAATATAGATTTTTCCTTAGTAGTTTTTAACAGTGGTATGTATATATTTTATTTTATATTATTTATATATAATAATATAATATATATTATTTATATATATATATAAATTATATATATATATATATTTTTTTTTTTCCAGTATGGATAAACTAAAACTCACTCAACATCCCCTAATTGTCAAACACCTGAGTTTGGTTCTTATTAATTGCTCTTATAAACAACACAGATGTGAATGTCTTTGAATGTGATATGTAAATGATTATTTCCTCAGAACAAATCTTAGAAGTAGCACTGCAGACATCAGGACCATTATGTTTCTTAAATGTTTATTTTTTTATAATTTATATATAACTGTATAAAAATAAAGAAATAAATTTTCTGGATTTCTAGATGAGCATAATGTACTAAGATATAGTGATGAAAATTACCCACCAAACTATGGATGATTTAATAATGTTCTTTCACTGACTACATTTGAATTGCAGTTGTGAATCCAGTGCATGTAGAAGACGTTATATATTTGATTTCTAGAAAATGTTCCTTGTGGCTGTGGATTCAAGGTCCTTGTGGTAGCTCCGTGGCTCCCTAGGAGTTCATAGACTGGCAAACCCAGCTTTGGTTACTGATTTAGAGAAGCAATTCTCTTAGCATGTGATCATAAATGGAACCTATTTCCTCTCCCATCCAAGTTGCTCACTTCTTGACATAACAAACTGTTACAGTAGAAATATTAATTCTGGTACTAAGCAGGCAAGTAAAAAGAGTTCTCATTAAAGCAGAGTAATTATACCTATGTAGTCAGAATAAAGTAGGATTTTAACTGAGGGCTGTTTAAGTTAACTTCCTCGATCGAATCTTTTTATGTGCGGTGAGGGTTTCCCTCTGGAATTCATAGCAATCGCTTTAGCATTCCTCAGGCATTTGAAGACATGTGGAAGGAGTGTCTGTGGACTGCCATGGCGGCAAACGCCCACCGCCGCACTCTGCTCAAACACTTCTTGCACTGTTGCAATTCTGAACTCAACCACTAGATGGTGTACACTGTTCTCTGCTGGCCCCCCAGAAAAGCATCAAGAACTCTGCTCAAATATGGGGCTCTAAGTAAAGCCAACAAAAACAAAGAGGAAAACCAACATCCATACAACAAGATTTGGGGGATCTCTTTAAAACTCTGGTGTCCTTTCCCCACCCCGCCCCCCGCCCCCCGATGCAGGCCATGCTGAGTTAGAGAATAATATCAGTGTTATTTTCTTTACTTCATTTCTCCTAAGTAATTCCAAATATCTGAACTGGACAGAATCTATCTCTGATTCTCTAGCTATTTGTGGAAACCTCCTTTTGAACTTCATACTTCAGTGCTGAAGGCAATCTAAATAGTTTATTTCCTCTTTTAGAAACTCATATGGACCAATACTTAGCAGAGACATCCTATGCTGTTATTATCTAAGACAGATTTTTTCACAAAGATCAGATTTTTCAGTAACTTAAAAGATCTTCAGGTTAAGTCCTGTGGTGTTTATGTGGCAGAGATGTAATAAACTAGAATTTACTGCTGTTCTTTTGTCTATAGGAAATTTTGACCCAGGCATCAACATAAACTTGCATTTCTATTTATAGTATACACACAATTGGAAAAATGACTTGGCATCCTTTGCTTTTTAGGGAATAATTCCATACAAGAGGCAAACATTTTTAACTGGTAAATTACTTAAAGAAGCAAACATTTTAAAGAAGCTGAAAGAATAAATAAAATCCTCTTCCTTAAATTTCTGCCAGGTTTTTACAAATACGTAGGCATTTAACTATTGATGATATTTTTTTAGTAGCTTCAACTTATCTTTTATTCTTTGGTGAATTTACCTTGAGTGGTCTTTGAGCTGTGGGTTGGGATCCCAACTCTACTGTACACAGTGAACATGCTCATTTGCTCAGTCGTGTCTGAGTCTTTGCAACCCCACAGCTTCTCTGTTCACAGGATTTTCCAGGCAAGAAAACTGGATTGGGTGGCCATTTCCTTCTCCAAGGAATCTACCCAACCCAGGGATTGAACTCAAATCTCCTGCATCTCTTTCATTGGCAGGCAGATTCTTTACCACTAAGCCACCGGGGAAGCAATGAATTCATCTTCAATACAGTAAGTTGCCTTCCGTTAAGAAAGCAAATATTTTAGTGAAGAAGTTGATGGAATAAAAAAGTCTTACCTTAAAGTATTCCCCCAGATTTTGTAAATAACACATGCATTTAAACTATGGATGATCATTTTAAAAAGATTTTTATTGGAGTATAGTTGCTCTACAATGCTGTGTTACTTTCTGCTGTACAGCAAAATGCATCAGCTAAACACATATTTATCTCCTCTCTTTTTTGGATTACATTCCTATTTAGGTCACCACAGAGCACTGAGTAGAATTCCCTGTGCTATACAGAAGGTTCTCATTAGTTATCTATTTTATACATATTAATAGTAGTGTATATAAGTTAAGCCCAATCTTCCAGTTCATCCCATCCCCACTTCCCCTTGGAATCCATGTTTGTTCTCTACGTCTCTTGGATGACCCTTTATGGATTAAGTAATTTCAACATATCTTATACTCTTTCTTGTCATATTAACCTGGGTCCTATGAATCATAGCTCCTCATCTCAAGTGGAATTTAGCTTTCTGAATCCTTAATAGTCAAAGATGCCTGTAACAAATCAATATTATCATCCTTTGCAGGGAAATACCATTCAAACCAACTGGGGCCTCTGAGCTGACAAAAACTGCTCCAAGTTCATGTCCACTAGCCAATAATGATGCAAAAAAATGTCCATAGGTGTAACTTCAGTTGGAGAATCTAAAAAGTCAGTGAAATTACAAGGCTTTAATGGTGCTTCTAAAAACAGTTCTAATTTTATATTCTCATTTTTTGAATTATATTCACTTGACATTTAGAAGCAATTTTAACAGAAATTTTTTTATTAACTGAGAAACAAGAATTCTTGGGCTCTAATGATAAATGATGACTCTTTTAAAAATACAGTCAACTCTTGATTACTCAGTGATCTGGTTCATATATTATTTTAGTATTATTATTTCTCCTGTTATGTTACCTCCTTTAATCCTGCTCTTTGGTTATTTAATTCTTCAGGGAGTAGGTGAAGCCAAAGGACAGTGGTAAATGCAAGTAAATTGGTCATGTATCAGCTATGAAAAAAACTGATTAGTGTGCGTGTGTGTGTGCTTGTGCGGTAAGGGAAAGGGATGATAAGGCTAAAATTTTATAAACTGTCAGGTATGTAGTTTGCTTGAATTCTAACAATCAATTTTACCCCTTTACTCATACAATTTAAACTTCCCCAGTGGCTCAGATGGTAAAGTGTCCGCCTGCAATGCAGGAGACCCAGGTTCGATCCCTGGGTCGGGAAGATACCCTGGAGAAGGCAATGGCAACCCACTCTAGTATTCTTGCCTGGAAAATCCCATGGACAGAGGAGCCTGGTAGGCTACAGTCCATGGTGTCACAAAGAGTTGGACATGACTGAGTGACTTCACTTTCACTCATACAATTAATATTTAGAATTTGGTTTTTGTTTTACATTATATTTTAAAATTTACTTTTTATTGGAGTACAGTTGCTTTACAATGTTGTGTTAGTTTCTGCTGTACAGCAAAGTGAGTCAGCTCTATGTAGACATATAGCCCCTCTTTTTTTTGAATTCTTTCCCATTTAGGTCACCACAGTACATTGTATTTTGTATCTAGTTTATATTTTTAATATTTTTCAGATATTGCTTTTGTAGATATGAACCGTTTACACTAAGACTCCTAAAGCTTTAGGTTTAATTTCTTTTTATATCCATATTCTTATTCACTCTGCTGTCCTCATTTGCTAGTCTAGGCTGGGCCTAGAAGAGCAAGGCCAACTCTGATTGAAATGAAGGCCCTTCCTCTCCAAACTGGCTTTCCTAATTCATGATGGTCAGTGTGTTAGGCCAGCAGCTCCAAAACCTCTCAGGCAACATTTGTGTATACGGGTCACAGCATATGAAGAGAATGCACTAAATATTTTGGTTCTATTCAGCATACTTTTAGTCCATGAAAAGTATTATCTGTTCCTATATTGTTGTATTATGGGAAGTCTTAAGGAAAAAATAATGGTATTTTTAATTTAATGGTACAACTACAGTTTGATGATAGATTTAAGTCATAAATTGAAATGGAAAAAAAAAAGTATGGAAGTGAGAAGGCCAAGCTGCTAACACTTTTACTTTTTTCACTTTCTTCTTCCTTTCGGATCTCAATTTGCTTACATGCTGACTTTAGAATTTGTACTTCTAGCTGTTTCTCCTCTGTCATATAGACCAATATTTTCCAGTCCTTTCTGGGTAACTTCCCTTAAGTCTCTCCTAGTCTTTAATTCTTCCTTCTTTCATTGATATATTCACCAAATATTCACTGATCACCTACAACATGCCAGGCAGAAAGCTGAATATGATGAATATAGACACTACAATTCAATGTTTAAGACTAAACTTATCCCTTCCTTCTGTAAGCTTGTTCTTCTTAGCTTCTTCTTTTGAGCAAAAAGGCATTAGTTCAGTTTAGCCAATCAAGCCAGACTATCTCTTACCTCCTACTGTCCAGCACGACAAATGAAGTTTAAATTCTACTTATGAAATGAGATTTAATTTTGCCATTCTTTCATTGTTTTCATAGCCATTGCAGTAAATCAGGCTCTAATTATCCCCTGCGTGGGTTATGTAATAAATGGTTACCCTGTCTCCAGTCTCTCCTTTTCTAATTCACCCTAAATTAACTTTTAAAACACAGATTTAATTATGTTATTTCCCCGCTCAAAGATTTTTGGTGACTCCCCACTGACTACAGAATAAGATCTAAACGGTTTTCACCTGACCCTTTACACCGGCTCTCAACCCACTTTTCAGCAGTTCCCTACTCTTTGCAATTTCCTAAGTTTAAAATGTTTCGTTATGTTCTGCTTTTGTTTTGCTGTCCTGTCTCTGCCTGGAGTAATAACTCATCATATTTGTGTGTCATTTTCCAGTTTACAAGGGACTTTTTCCCAAGCACCTTCCATTAGGTGGGATCATATCCCAGAATTTAAAACTGAAACAGCCCGGGCTCTGAAGATGTAAATAATTTGATGAGGGCCTCATGATTAGTAAGAGAGCCCAGATACTAAACGTCAAGGGGACCCAGCACCATAAAGCAAACTAGATTGAGGTGCAGCATTTTTACTGAATAAAATGAATTTGAGACCTAGATTGCCCTTGGTATTTGGTGCATATATTTTATCTAAGAGCTTCATTTACACAGAAAGCCAATTCTTCCTTTCTTCCTTTCTCCCTTCCGTCCTTTCTTTCTCTGGCTGCTTCGGGTCTTAGCTGTGGTACAGGAGCTCAGCAGTTGTGTTCAGGCTTAGCTGCTCCAGGGCATGTAAAATCTTCTTGGACCAGGGATTGAACCCGTGTCGCCTGCAATAGCAGGTAGATTCTTATCCACTGGACCGCCAAGGAAGTCCCAGAAAGCCAGTTCTTAATTGCCATACATCTTTGGATTTATTATACTCTAACAGAGTTTAAAAACAATTTTAACTTTAATTTTCTAGTCACTATGGTAAAACTCTATCCTATTTTCAATCTCTGTGTATCTTTATAGTGATATAAATAAACTCACAAGATTGGTACTGCCTAGCTTTCATGAACATTTTGTAAAAAGGCAACGGCACCCCACTCCAGTACTCTTGCCTGGAAAATCCCATGGATGGAGGAGCCTGGTAGGCTGCAGTCCATGGGGTCACTAAGAGTCAGACACAACTGAGTGACTTCACTTTCACTTTTCACTTTCATGCATTGGAGAAGGAAATGGCAACCCACTCCAGTGTTCTTGCCTGGAGAATCCCAGGGACGGGGGAGCCTGGTGGGCTGCCGTCTATGGGGTCGCATAGAGTCGGACACGACTGAAGCAACTTAGCAGTAGCAGCAGCTGCTTTCATGAACATTTTGTAAAAATAGCACCTGCTAGTTTCATCAAAATGTATAACACACTGTGCTACAATTTGATGGGGTTGCAAAGAGTCAGACATGACTGAGAAAGTACCTGTTTCATGCCACTATGGTAGTCCCTTGATAAACAGTCCATACAAAAGAATACATTTAAAAAGCGTGCCACAGTATTTGAATGTGAACTATAAAATATGAGTCTAACCCAGAAGTCCACTATTCAAAGACCTGAATGAATTGGAATTTCTCTCATCATTAACAACGATAAGTACCTTGAAGCCTCACCATATAACATTTTATGTATATCTCAAACAGCTTGAAGTGACTTTTATTCAAATTGATCACTGTAGGAATAAGATGTAAAGGTAAACTGGCTTTGTTGACTGTCTGTTTATTGATTTCCAGGGCTCCTTAAGCGGCTATTGTACTTTAGGTACCACTCAGTCATTTCTTCAATAATTATTACATGTACTTGACATAGTGGCTATAAAGATACATGAAGGACAGATGCTTTCAGTCTAGGAAGATAGACTAGACTAGGTATTTATTTATTTTTGTTTCATATTTGTACCTTTTAATTTTGTATAAAATATGTTAATACAAATAATTCTTTAAAAAGTGCAGTATATTTTACTTTTATAGATATTATTGACTTTGTTGCTTTTAGAAGAAACTTCATATTAAAATAAGTATATTTGGGAAATGTTAGAAAACATGAAATACACACACACACACACACACACACACACACACACCCTATAGCTTAGTCGCATGACTGGGTTTTTTCTTCTTTTTTTCAAAGTTTATTTTACTTTATATTGGAGTATAGTTGATTTACAATGTTGTATTAGTTTCAGATATACAGCAAAGTGATTCATTTATACATGTACATATATCTATTATTTTTAAAATTCATTTCCCATTTAGGTTATTACAGAATATTGAGGAGAGTTTCCTGTATTATACAGTAGGTCTTTGCTGATCATCTGTTTTATTTACATGTAGTAGTGTGTATATGTCATCCTAAACTCCTAATTTAACCCCCCCACTCCAGAAGGCAGACATTTAAGCAATTATAACACAAACAAACAAAAAGCTTTCGGAAGGTAGGTCTGGGCAGGGAACTGTGACAACACAGAGGAGAAACCAATTATTTGTTAGAGGGGGGTCAGGAAGTACCTTGGCACTTGGTCAGAAGGACATTTATGGCCATGTGGGTGTAACACTATATGCTCTTGTAGTAATCAGTCGCTCAGTCGTGTCCAACTCTTTGTGACTCCACGGACTGCAGCACGCCAGGATTCCCTGTCCTGCACCGTCTCCTCGAGCTTACTCAAACTCACGTCCATTGAGATGATGGTGCCATCCAACCATCTCATCCTCTGTTGGTGCCTTCTCCTCTTGCCCTCAGGGTCTTTTCCAATGAGTTGGCTCTTCACATCAGGTGAGCAAAGTATTACCTAATTTTATCTTGACCTAGCACATTATATAGAACTAATTCCTGTATGTTTCCTGGGAAAACTGTGGCAACCTTAATAAGGGCGATGTCCTATTTGTATCCTAAACTCCAAGCACAAAGCTCGAAACAGAGCAAGTGTTGCATAAAGTGAAAGTTGCTCAGTCGTGTCCAACTCTTTGCGACTCCATGGGCTATATAGTCCATGAAATTCTCCAGGCCTGAATACTGGAGTGGGTAGCTTTTCCCTTCTCCAGGGGATCTTCCCAACCCAGGGATCGAACCCAGGTCTCCTGCATTGCAGGCAGATTCTTTACCAGCTAAGCCACAAGGGAAGCCCAAGTGTTGCATAACTTACATGGAATTAGAACCAAGAGCATTCTGTACAAGCAATGGCCTAGTGTCAGAAGGGCTGCATCTCAGGGATCTGAGTGTAGTTTGGAGAAGCTGGAGGAAAGGAGAGGGATGGGAGAATGAACATACAGTGAATCCAAGGAGGCAGGCTTTAGAAGCTGTGCTGGGTTGAAGCTCACCTTCGGGGAATCTTGTTTTGGGAATTTGCTGAAGGTTTTGTGCTAGGGATCCACAATGTGAATGGAGATTAAGAAATGGATTAAAGTGGATACAGAAGATAAAAGTGACAACACGCTGGTAAGATGAAAAAGGGATTGGAGGAGAGGGACACCTAGGGATGTCTCTTAGGTTCCCAGGTTGGGGAGATGCAGATGTCATTCACTGCGATGGAGAACAGCGAAGGCAATGGGTGTGAAGGCAAGATAACAATTTTAAGGCTAAGTGGAGATGTTCAGGAAGCACTTGGAAATACAGTTATTGGTTGCAATAGAGAAGTCTGGGAAGGAAATGCAGATTAGGGTTAGGGGTAGGGTCAAGGTCAGGGTTAATGGTCTATCATGAGCTGTTATGGATGCCATGCTGCAGGAAAGGTGTTCAGGATGAGAAGAGGGCTCAGGATGATAGTCTGGCAAACATGAGTGCTTACAGAGTAACTAGAAAAAGTGGCATCCAGGATTACCTGAGAAGGCACATTTTTTTTGCAAAGTTACATTTTTGAAGTCAGAAGATGACTTAACCAGATGGATACAGTTTTCATTTGAGATGAAGGACATATTAGAGGCACTAGGAAAGTGGTACCGATGAACCTATTTGCAGAGCAGGGAGAGGGACGCAGACATAAACAGACATGTGGACACGGAGGGGAGCGGGGACAGGGGGCTGAATTGGGAGGTTGCATCAGCACGTATACACTACGATGCGTTAACTAGATAGCTGGGGGGAAGCTGCTGTACAGCACAGAGTGCTCAGCTTGCGGCTCTGTGATGACCTCAGGGGTGGGATGGGGGAATGGCAGGGAGGTCGAAGAGGGATACATGGACACACAAAGCTGATTCACTTTGTCGCACAGCAGAAACTAACATACCACTGTAAAGCAATTTTTAATTGGATTAAAAGTATATTAAAATGAAATTAATTTTTAAATTAAATTAAAAAAAAAATCCTGCCAGCAGGAAACCTGGGCATTTCTTAGTATAGCTGGCCCCTGAGCAACGCGGAGTGTTAATCCAAGAGTAATTTACAGCTGGCCCTTTGTGCCAAGATCACTCCACATCCATGAGTTCACCCAAACACCAAGGCGCAGTACTGTGATATTAGTATTTACTCCTGAAAAATATCTGAGTGTAAGCGTTTCCATGCAGTTTGAACCCACATTGTTCAAAGATCAACTGTAAGTGTGCAGAGTAACACACCCCTTGGGAAGTTTTCAAGAGGCAAAGGGATGCCCCAGGTGTCTGCCAGCCCTGATGCCCTGTTACCACAGATCATATGAACCTGCACAGGTAAGAGATCAGAAGCAAGCCATGCATTTAAGGGGTAAAAGAGAGGGGGAAATGGCTTTCAAACTAGATTTATATTGGGGTTAATAATACTCATTATAAGTGATGTGTTTCTGACATCCACATTCCCTGAGCATTGGTTAGGGCTTGATGTCCACGAAATTTACAGTTTTACCTGTTTTTCAATGAGTCAGCTCTTGCCCACCTGATGTGAAGAGCAAACTCATTGGAAAAGACCCTGATGCTGGGAAAGATTGAAGACAGGAGGAGAAGGGAATGACAGAGGATGAGATGGTTGGATGGCATCACCGACTTAGTGGATATGAGTTAGAGCAAATTCTGGGAGATGGTGAAGGACAAGGAAGCCTGGCATGCTGCAGTCCATGGGGTCACAAAGAGTCAGACATGCCTTAGCAACTGAACAATAATTCACTTCAATAAGGGCTCCTCTTCTCCTACCCTGGGACATTTGTTTTAAATGAATTATTAATCAAACTCCGCTTTTTCGCATGACTGGTCTTCCTCAGTTGCCAACCTGAACATCTCTGTGTGACGAAAATGTTAAAACACCTACTGCCCCAGTGGAGACAAGTTTGGGGACACCTTCTCCAGAAGTCCCTTTCTGCCTTCAGATCTCAAAAACAGTGAACCCACTCGCCTGATTCACCCATTTTGAATCTGCAAATACCCATCTGACCTTGAAAAACAGATAGTGTGACTCACACAGGGCCCTCCTGGGAAGGCATTTTCTTTTATCATTTAGTGCCCATCAGAGGCCCCAGCTCAAACCAATGTCATCCCGCAGACATGTAGCACCTTTTCTTTATCAGCAACGAGCCTCAAGTCTAATGCAACATGGACCACAAAGACGAAAAAGGGAGAGAAATATAACTAAAAGGAACTTGGGAAAAGGGAGAGGAGCAGTACAGTACATGGGCAGATGCGCACAGAGCCCGACAGGGATCTACACCATTGAAGACAGTGGTCTCATTCTCATCTCAAACACACTTGTGCTTTCTGCCAATGGTGAACCAAACCATGAATTTTCACTTTGTCACATAATGTGTGCAAAGCACAAGACTGTACCATGGAGATTGTCTTCAACGTGGCAAAGAGAATCACAGGGAAGACAAGACATCCATCTTCAAAAAGGTAAACAAATCCTCACGGTCATTCTTACTGTGGGGGATGGACTTAGGATAACACTGGCTTCAGGCTTGGCCTGTACCTGATGGGTAGGTTTGGGGGGCATCTCGTCACTGTCTCCTTGTTACCAGCCTCCATTTCAGTTTCTTTACTTGATAGTGGTCCAGTTTGACTCAGAAGAAAATATAATATAGCTCAGGTTTTAAGGAACTCTGGTAAGCCAAACTGGGTATTACAGTTACAAAGAACTGAAAAAATGTATCTGTATTTTCACACCGTCAGTTGAAGAGCTTGGTGTCTACTTAAAGGGGGCTTCATGAATGCTGAGCATCTCCTGACTGCCCTGCAGATCCACTCTCCATGTCTGGGGACCCTCTTGGTTCTTTTGAGTGCTGATGCCCCTGACCACATCTCAGGGCTCCCTTTCCTCTGGCTTCTGACTGGATTTGGTTTCAGAAGACTGAGGGAGGAAGAAGAGAAAGGTCAGGGTATTTCTACCCCTAGCTTCCTTCTTCTGGGTCAGTGTGGGCTACCTTCCTTGTTGGAACGAAGCTTCTACTGAGGTCGTTTCAACATCGCCCTCTGTCTCTGGTTCTGGAAAGTTCTCCCTCCCTTTGCCTTTCAGCCCTAAGGCTGGTGTCAGTGTCCCACTGTCTTAGCACTGGCAAACAAGGAAAGGGGGTACACTACTCCTTGAGATGCTCTTAGCCCTTGCCTACATGTCTCTAAGTAGCTCTCGTAATTAAACATCTTCTGTTTCCTGGTACTCACCAAATATGCCTTAGCTTTAATATGGCACCTGTGAGTTCTCACCTCTGCATTGTTTGCAAACAAGGAATTCATTATTTTCCATTCAAAATGGCTTGAGTGAATGAAAAGCTTCTGACATATACTTTTCTAAATAATCCAGCTGAAAAAAAAATACCATGTTAAAAAGAGTTCGAATAATGTCAGTTACAGGTCAGAGAACTCCTAATAAGGTTTCATGGAACATGGCTTAATAGAAAGAGCACTAAACTAAATTAGGTCAGAAGCCACGGGTCTGAGTCACAGATTCATCAATTATTGCATGACCTTGACAAGTAACTTAACCACTCTGAACTTTAGTTTTCTCATATATCAACCAGTGATAATAATGTCTGTCCTGTTTATCACACAGGGTTATTGTGGGGAATCCCATGACTGACCGATGTGAAAATGCTTTCCAATTGTGAGGACTAGATAGGGATATAACCCAGAATGTTTCTGAGGATAAAATTTATCCAATAAAAAAATTTATCAATAAAGAAACACATAAAGTTCCATTACACTAGAAAGTCCACAATACCTGTCCATTTTTATCCTTAAAATCACAGTGACAAGATAAAAGCACTGTCCAGTTTAAGAGGCAGGTTCTGAAGCTAACTGGTCCCTAATTTGACCCCATCATGAATAACCTTGGACATACTCCTCGCATAGAAGTTAAATAAGCAGGGTGACAATATACAGCCTTGACGTACTCCTTTTCCTGTTGGGAACCAGTCTGTTGTTCCATGTCTAGTTCTAACTGTTGCTTCCTGACCTGCATACAGATTTCTCAAGAGGCAGGTCAGGTGGTCTGGTATTCCCATCTCTTTCAGAATTTTCCACAGTTTATTGTGATCCACACAGTCAAAGGCTTTGGCATAGTCAATAAAGCAGAAGTAGATGTTTTTTTGGAACTCTCTTGCTTTTTCCATGATCCAGCAGATGTTGGCAATTTGATCTCTGGTTCCTCTGCCTTTTCTAAAACCAGCTTGAACATTTGAACGTTCACAGTTCACGTATAGCTGAAGCCTGTCTTAGAGAATTTTGAGCATTACTTTACTAGCGTGTGAGATGAGTGCACATCATGAGAAACGCTGGGCTGGAAGAAGCACAAGCTGGAATCAAGATTGCCGGGAGAAATATCAATAACCTCAGATATGCAGATGATATCACCCTTATGGCAGAGAGTGAAGAAGCACTAAGGAGCCTCTTGATTAAAGTGAAAGAGGACAGTGAAAAGGTTGGCTTAAAGCTCAACATTCAGAAAACTAAGATCATGGCATCCAGTCCCATCACTTCATGACAAATAAATGGGGAAACAGTGGAAACAGTGGCTGACTTTATTCTTTTGGGCTCCAAAATCACTGCAGATGGTGATTGCAGCCATGAAATTAGAAGACGCTTACTCCTTGGAAGGAAAGTTATGACCAACCTAGATAGCATATTCAAAAGCAGAGACATTACTTTGTCAACAAAGGTCCATCTAGTCAAGGCTATGGTTTTTCCAGTGATCATGTACGGATGTGACAGTTGGACTATAAAGAAAGCTGAGCACAGAAGAATTGATGTTTTGAACTGTGGTGTTGGAGAAGACTCTTGAGAGTCCCTTGGACTGCAAGGAGATCCAACCAGTTCATCCTAAGGGAGATCAGTCCTGGGTGTTGATTGGAAGGACTGATGTTGAAGCTGAAACTCCAGTACTCTGGCCACCTGATGTGAAGGGCTGGCTCATCTGAAAAGATCCGGATGCTGGGAAAGATTGAGGGCAGGAGGAGAAGGGGACGAGAGGATGAGATGGTTGGATGGCATCACCGACTCAATGGACATGAGTTTGGGTGGACTCTTGGGAGTTGGTGATAGACACGGATGCCTGGCATGCTGTGGTTTATGGGGTCACAAAGAGTTGGACACAACTGAGCGACTGAACTGAGCTAAACTGAATACTCCTCAACTTGGTTGTATCATCAATAAAATTGGATGATAAGGATCTCAGCCTCACATTGCTACTGCAAGTATTGAATGAGATCATCGTGAGAGCATGGAGCACAGTGTCTCCCACAGAGAATTCCTTCATCTATGTTAGCTTCAGCCACGAGATGGAGAAAGAGTCCCTCAGTAGAGACAGGATGAGACAAGGTGCAGTATCCAGCTTCTGAAGTCAAAATTTCATGTCTTGGAATATTATCTCATATATTTATTAACTGTAACTTTGAACAAGTTATTTAGTCTTTCTAAGCTCTAGGTTTATACACACACACACACACACACACACACACATATATTCAATAGGCTAATTCTATCTGCCTTAAAATGGAACCTTGTGAACACCAAATAATAGATATGTAATGTGCTTAACTGGTGGCTCAGACAGTAAAGAATCTGCCCACAAAAAGGAGACTCGGGTTCAATCCCTGGGTCGGGAAGATACTGCTGGAGAAGGGAATGGCTACCACTCCAGTATTCTTGCCTGGAGAGTTCCATGGCTAGAGTAGCCTGTCAGGCCACAGTTCATGGGACTGCAAAGAGTTGGACATGACTGAGTGACTTACACACACCATGTGCTTAACACAGTGCTGGATACATAATACAATGCTCAATTAAAACTGTCATTACCATTTTGGTGTTGCTAAACTCAAAACCCCTCCTTGTCTTTTTAGCTCTTACTTCTTTTGGATGAATAGTCTGCAAAGAGGCTGGTTTACATAATAGGTATTTGCAAGTTCAAAGATAGAATTGAGATAAGCAGAGAAACCTAACTACACATATTTAAGGGCTGGACATGTCTTTGAAAGGCTGATGTCTTGGCACAAGCAGTATATGACCTTGTGGAGAAGGGAATGGTTACCCACTCCAGTAATGAGCCAATGTTTAGCCGCTTTTGGTACTTGTCTGCGGCCCTGGAAAATGAGAGTTAATCCCCTGATTCAGGATTTGCCCAGTGTCTGTGGGGTGTACCTGTGAACCAGGCGGGGAAGTGGAGGTAATTAAGAAGGCAAATATAATATCTGCCTCCATGTTGCTGCCTGAGAAAGTGTTTCATTTATTTTCAGAACACAGTCTGTCTTGAAGTTAAAAATGAAGGTCACAAAATATTCCCTTTGGGAGTGTATGGCTTGCGACTTAAGAGTGTGATCTCTGGAGTTCGAACTTTGGCTTTGTTTTTTATTCATGCTTTTGGACAAGTTATTTTACCTGTTTATTCCATGGTTCCTCCTCTATAAAACAGGAGTTCAGAGTAGAACTTGCATCATTGGATTGATTGTTGAGAGGACTAAATGAGCTAATACATGTATAAATGTCTTAGGACAATAAATGTTAGTTATGCTTACCAAGATAAGTATTGCTTTATTACAAAGTGGTGTGGTTTGTGAATAAAATAGAAATGTCCTTAGATCAGAGTACAAGAGCTAGAAAATTATGATTTGCAGGTCATATCCACCCCTCCACCTTTTAATTTTTTTTCCTGTAAACCTAACCTCATTGGAAACCAAGTGAAAAAATTATTTGTTTGGCTCTGCTGGTCTTAGTGCGGCATGCAGGATCTTGGGTCTTTGATGTAGCATGTGGTACCTAGTTTCCTGACCAGGGACTGAACCCAGGACCCCTGCATTGAGAGCGTGGGAGGCTTAACCACTGGATGACCAGGAAGTCCCTCTCCACTTATTTTTATAAATAAAATTTTATTGGAACACAGTTGCAGTTATTCATTTACTTACTGTCTATGGCTGCATTCATGCTACATTGGTAGCTGAATATACCTGTGATGGAGATCTTATGGCTACAGGCCCTGAATATTTACTATCTGGCTCTTGATGGAAAAATTTTGCTGACTCCTGGACAGACAGCTACTACTAACATATTCTTCTCAAAGGGAAAATTTGGCATAGAAATTATTTATTCTGTGGAAATATGTTTATATTCACACATTTGCACTCTGTCAAGTGACATATTATGCACTGCAAACAAGCAGCTCGGAAGACCTTGGAAGGTCCGCTTTGTGCTCTCCCTGCCCCCACCAGTTCTGCTTAAGGAAGCAACGTGCATGAGGTGATGCTACTAACCTACTTTCAGCAGAATAAATATCCTGTTATTTTCCAGTAATGTTAATGAGTGTTCACGCTTCCAGCCGCAATTAGGGAATTGAACTCTCTCTCATCCTTGACTTTTCTCAGACCATGATAGAATCAGGCATTGGCTATCATTTCTGTAAATAACTGAACTTCATTTGGTAAAAGGAACAAAGTTGTTCTTAAAAAAAGAGATATGTATTTCATGTTTCTGTTCCTTTTAAAAAAAAAAAAAAAAACAAAAAAGAATACATCAACATATAATAAACGCTGGAGAGGATGTGGAGAAAAAGGACCCCCCTCCACTGTTGGTGGGAATATAAATTGGTGCAGCCACTATGGAGGTTCTTTAAAAAACTAAAAGTATAGTTACTTTATAATCCAGCAATCCCACTCCTGGGCATATATCCAGAGAAAACTCTAATTCAAAAAGATACATGTACCCCCAGTGTTCATAGCAGCACTATTTACAGTAGCCAAGACATGGAAGAACCCCAAAAGTTCACTGATAGATGAATGGATAAAGAGGAGGTGGTATATATACACAATGGAATAGTGCTTAGCCATAAAAAAGAAGAAATAATTTCATCTGCAGCAATATGGATGGACCCGGAGAGTATCATTCTAAATGAAGTAAGCCAGTCGAAGACAAATATCATCTGATGTTGCCTGTATGTGGAATCTAAACAAATGATCCACATGCACTCATTTACAACCCAGAAATAGACTCACAGACACAGCAAACAAACTTATGACTACCAAAGAGGGCAAGGGGAAGGGATAAATTAGGAGTTTCAGATTAGAATATACAGACTACTATATATAAAATAGATTACTAACAAGGAAATACTGTATAGCACAGGATACTATACTCAATATCTTATAATAACCTATAGTGGAAAACAATCTAAAAAAGAATATATATATATATATATATATATATATCTATATCTATATCTGAATCACTTTGCTGTGCTCTTGAAACTAACACAGCATTATAAATCAACTATGTCAGTCACTAAGTCGTGTCTGACTCAGAGACCCCATGGACTGTAGCACGTCAGGCTTCCCTGTCCTTCACCATCTCCTGGAGTTTGCTCAAACTCACGTCCATTGAGTTGGTGATGCTACCCAACCATCTCATCCTCTATAGACACCTTCTCCTCCTGCCCTCAATCTTTCCCAACATCAGGGTCTTTTCCAATAAGTCAGTTCCGCACATATTTTAATAAAAATTTAAAAAACAGACGAAAACATTTCTCCTAGGGAACAGAAATCATTAACAAATGTTTCATGTTCAAAAGGATGTCGATCTCAGAAAAGGTAATATGGTTAACTCCATGGAAAAAAAGGCAAAATAAAAAGTTTCAGTTAAAAGATAAAATAATAAAACAGAATGTGGAAAATTTAAAAATTTTCCAGAGGTTAAGAAAGGTTATTCCCGCCAGTGAAAGTGCTGGATACTGCCACACTTCTGGCTTCATCTTTTTTTTTTCTGGCTTCATCTTGTACCCACATCCACTCAAGCTTTTCAGTTCAGAGCTGAAACCAGCTGGAACAAGGCATGGAAGATGAATGCCCAATGCTGAGATTAGCAAGTGAACTGGATGTTAAAGATACATATAAATTATGAGAACTATTGTTGATTACTTTCTGAATTAGATCAAGAAGTCTATTTACATGTATTTGTAACAAACACAATATAGGATATCAAACCTTACAAATTGACTAATAAGATTGAAAGCAAATAACCATTACACGTCTCCTTAATTCATCTGCACATGTATCTTTTGGTTATCATGCAGGTGGGGAAAATGATTTGGGTTTTTGACAATAATAAAGACAAAAAATGATGCCTTATCATTTTGTTTTTTAAATGCAAGCTGTAACATGGAAGAAGTAATTTAATCCTAGGAAATTTTATGCACAGACAAGAACAGCTACTGATATTTGGTAAAGTTAATGATTTTGGTAATGAAAAACTTCAAGCAAATTTATGAATGAACAGGAAACAAAGATATGAGATTTACCAATGCAGCCAGGCTGAGGAATACCTTAGCGTCATTAGTACAAGATAAATCAGACGACCACGCTGAGAGAGCAAAATGCACAGCCTTCCCCTCTTTAGGAAACTGTGTTTTGACACACAGGCCTTATAATTATAATTTTTGCAAGTGAAGGAATTGCAAGACCCCAGGAAGTATAAATCACCTCTTTCTAAAGTAATTTTCACCTAAAAATAACCCAATATGTATCATATTCTTTCTTCAATCTTCCATTAACAACAAAGGGGGCAGTGGAAATCTCAAGAAACAAACATACGTATTTAGGATATTAATATATTCTGCTTGGGCAGAGAATATCCCATTTTATTCTGTATAAAATGCAGAAGTCTAGTCTTGCTTCACCTTTAACTCTTTTTCCAGTTTGCACTCGGTCATTACTACTGTAATGAGGAAGAGAAAAGGGTACAGGCTCTGGAGCTTTATTTGGGTACACATTTTGGCTCTGCCATTTACCATCTGCGTGACCTTGAGCAAATGGCTTAATGTCTCTGTACCTCCATTTCTTCTTCTGAAGTAGAAATAATCACAGCGCCTAAAACCATAAAGTGCTGTTGTGAGACTCAAACAAATAATGCAAGTGAAGTGCCTAGAATGTGTGCCTTGCACACAGCAAGTGTTTAACAGTTCTTTGTTTTCGTATGTGTTCTCCTGATATGTATCACTTGTCAACGACAGTGAGCTGAACTGTGTCTCCCCAAAAGATATGCTTACATTCTAACCTTATTTGGAAATACAGTTTTGGCAGATGTAATCAAGCTAAGGTGAGGTCATAGCAGATTAGGGTGAACCCTAAAGCCAGGGACAGATGTCTTTATAAGAGAAAGGAGAGGAAGATTTAGACACAGACACGGAGGAGTGGCATCGGGCAGAAGCCCAGGGAAAGACCGAGCACAGACACAAGTGATGAAGCTGCGAACCAAAGAATACCAAGGACTGCCAGGAGCCGCCAGGAACAGAAAACGCAAGGAAGCGTTTCCCCTAGCATGTCTGGACACTTAGATTTTGGACTTCTCGTCTCCAGACCTGTGAGAGAATAAGTGTTTATTATTTTAAGCCATCCAGTTTTGGGTACTTTTTACAGCAGCCCCAGGAAATGAATGCAGCAGGTAACCTCTGTGAAAAAGTAGGGACTCGTAGGAGAGAAGGAGGTGAAGTCACGGCACCTAGAAGAGAACCCACAGGTGGCTCGCTGGGTGTCCTTTGAATTGAGTTATTTCATGGAGTCACCTCTTTTTAACCTTGCTTAGAGGGGAACAGCTTTGGGCCAGTAGAGCTGGGGTGGCAGACAGCTCTCCTAAGTGACGGTGACCACATCATACAACTTTATCTAGAGCTGTGCTGTTGATACAGAAGCCATTCATCACAAAGGGCTATCTAAATTTAAATTCATCAAAATGAAATAAAATGAGAAATTCAGTTTCTCAGTTGTATCAGCCACGGTTAACATGCTCCATAGCCACACAGGGCTCCTGGCTGCCATATTGGATTGTGCAGTTACTGAACATTTCCATCACTGCATAAACTTGCATTACACAGCACTGGATGACATTGGCACTATAATAGGATTTATTTAGGAGGCAAATACAACAAGCAGACAGGTTGTGTAGAAAAAGGAAAGTGTCATACTCTTGTAATAGAGGTAGGCAACCCCATCATTTATGAAGGACAAAAGAAGTGAAGATTGTAGAACTGATACCCGGACAACTGCTCACAGGATATCTCTCTTGTTGAATGGTCTATTGTTTCCTTCTTAAAGTCACCTACATCCCTGCTTTTCTGTAATGTGGACAAAGGATATTTTATTCAATTTTTGTAGACTGAAAATTAGTACCATACAAAACTAGCCTATACCCAATGCCAAACATCACTATAGAAGAGTATGGCTTGCTTTACCTGCATCTGGCTGAGATACACCTCACACGGAATTGGTTAATTTTTTGGTCCCTCGACACTGTGAAGGAGGTAAATGCTACAAAGCGACAAATGAGATCAAGAAATACGTGAGCTACACAATCTCTCTCCTCCTCTTCTGATCTAATCATACAGTTGAATAAATTGCTATAAAAATACCAAAAATAAAACTAAAAACAATGACTGAATCATTTTTTTTAAATCTCATGTACTCCGTGTTCAGGTAGCAAGAAATTTAATTCCAGTCCAACCAGTCTCCTGTGATTTTTTTTTCCCTTTCATCTAAGATATTTTTAATGCTCAGAGGCATTATAATAGAAAAGCATGTATTTTTGCCTGGTTTATACCCATCATCCTTACCATTACAACAAGACAAAAGCATTAAAGTAAAATTAATCATGTCAAAAGATTTTAGCAAAAACAAGTGAGACCATGCATAAAGCATCGCTTTGTCTAGTGTGAAGTCACGCTCTGATTAAAAACATATAATGAAAGTGAAAGTGATACATCATTGCCTTAGCAGTAGGATTTTCTGAAAGTGCTTTGCAGTTCTCAACATAAAAATGTTGCAAGACTTTTGTCTTTGAAACTCACAATGATTATTGTTCTAGCTAAATAACTGGGATTCAATCTTAAAATCTTTTCTTTAAAGAAATTAAGACTTCATGACCAAAATACGGCCTGTCAGTAGGATTAATAGTTAGTACACACTGAAAGGAGTAGTAGTTTGCCTTGACATCTAGACACAGTGATCAGAAAGTATCTGCTCAATATTCCTTTTTTACAAAGCCATCTTTAATGCCAGCTAATATGGTCAGGCCTTTAAGATATCTTCTGTGAAGCACAACTGTTTGCTTCATCAAAAGCAATCTCACTAGTAAGTATTAAAGCATGGTCACAGAGTGATCATTCCCCCATAATGGAGTCATTTTCTGTATGCCACACAAAGCCAAAAATTCTACCTGACCAGATATTCACAAAATATAGATTTAGCTCCTTGATGCCACCAGGGTTACGTTGTAAGTGTGTTTATTTGCCCTTTCCTTAGTTACTCGTTTATTCTGACAGAGTTACTTGCATATAATAAGCTTTCTTTTCATTGTTTTGTTGTAAGTTTAAAAGTCATTTCAATTCCCTTTTATCATCTCTATTGATGATAAAAACCATTCTGTCCTATGGGAATTATGTGTATCTCTATGATTTATATTTATATCTGTTTTGTATAAACTATATAGATGTATATTAGTTGGCATATAATAAACAGAATAGTAAAATTACATAAACTCAGACATACTTAAACTATTTGTGGGAAGTCAAAATTAGAAAAATTCCCTTTCAAATGCCTTATACTAATATTTGGAGTATACTTTAAATTTTTTCCTTTAATATACATGTTTGTAATCTTCTATGAATAAAGATCTGTCCCAACAATAAAAGTCACACTGATGCAGGAAGAGATGGAAAGATGCATGGAGCAGCTGTGACTTCTGACAGATAACTGCTCATAAGAGAAATGAGAATACTTTGATTGAAGAAGACAGAACCAAATACTTGTTGAACATAAGGATGCACTGTTGTAACCATTCAGGCTATTAAACAAGTTTTTGGTTATTCTTTATTTGAGAGCTTGGGAGGATTTCATTTCTCTACCTACTTTGAAGTTAGGCATGGCCAGGTGATTTGTTTTTGCCAATAAAATGTGTTAACTCTTAAAGAGTCAGTGTGACTTAAAAAGCTCAAAGAGTCAGTATGAAATTTTTCTCTCCCTTGCCTTGGCAACCATAATAAGCCAAATAGTAGTGGAATTTCCATCAACATGAGTACCGGAATGAGAAGAAATGGAACAGAGCCCTAGGTAACTTATCACAGACATGTGATATGGAAAGAAATAAATCTTTACTTATAGAAGCCACTAGGATTTAGGGATCGTTGTTACTGTCTAACCTAGCCTAGCCTCTAAAAGATATAGGCATTGGTACTAAGAGGACCCAGGAGCTGATGACAAGGAAACTGACCCTGGAAGGTGGAAAGATGGGAATGCACGTTATGATATGGAAAACCACTTTGTGGGCACTCAAAGCCAGTGCTCTGGGACAACCCAGAGGGATGGGGTGGGGAGAGAGGTGGGTGGGGAGAGAGGTGGGTGGGGTTCAGGATGCAGGGGTACAAGTGCACCTGTGGCTGATTCATGTCAATGTGTGGCAAAAACCACCACAATATTGTAGAGCAATTATCCTCTGATTAAAATAAATTAATTAATTTTAAAATTTTTAATAAAAATATAACATATCAAAAAAATTGTTGTTTGCTTTTACTTGGGTGGCTCATGTGTTACTTAATAAATATCCACCTCCAAGAGAAGAGGTTAAAAAACAGATAAGAGAGATATCAAAAATGTTGATAGTGTGTATTGGTTGCTGTTGGCTGCACTTGGCTAGATCTACAAAGAAGAGATGATCTCACACAAAAAAAGTCTGCATATTTATAAGTAGGATTGAAAGAAATAGTCTCGAAAACCAGGAGTGTGCAACGTTAGAAGAAGCAATGCTTTTCAGACCCATCTGGGAAAAGGTGAAATTGGAAAGAATTTTGAGCAAAAGACATAAATTCAAACTCAGCTTCTGTCTAACAGTAGAGGAATGGATAAGGAAGATGTGGTACATATATACAACAGAGTACCACTCAGCCATGAAAAAAAAGAGAACAAAATAATGCCATTTGCAGCAACTGGATGGATCTAGAGATTGCCATACTGAGACATGTAAGTCAGACAGAGAAAAACAAATATCATATGATATCATTTATATGTGGAATCTAAAAAAAAGGTACAAATGAACTTATCTACAAAATATAAATAGAGTTACAGATATAGAACACAAATTTGTGGTAAGGGGAGGAGGTAAAAACTGAGAGATTGACATATACAGAGTACTATAGATAAAATAGCTAACTAAAAAGAACCTACAGTATACCACAGGGAACTCTGTGATGGCCTCCATGGGAAAAGAATCTAAAACAGAGTGGATATAGGTATATGTATAACTAATATGCTTTACTGTACCCTGAAAGTTACACAATATTGTAGATCAACTATACTCCAATAAAGATTTTAAAAACCTCAGTTACTGACAAAAAAAATTAAAAGTATGGCTTTAGAGTTCAGGGTTTCTGAGCCCAAGCCACCCATTTTCTTTGCTTGGCCTTACAATAAACCTTCCTTTGCTCCAAACTAAAAAAAAAAAAAAGTGTGGCTTTTCACTGTAATTTTACTACTTTAGAGTATCTTAGAAGAAAGTTTCAATGAAGGGTAAGACATCCAGTAAACTCTTCTAACTCAGAGAAAAGAGTAAAAAGGGAACTTCCTCAGTAAAGCCAGGTAGATATCCAAATATATACAGTAGTAGGAAGAGAAAAGAAAGAGAGAGATGAGAGAGAGAAATGGGGATAAGAAAAAAAGGAAAAAGCAATATAAGAATATATCAGAAAAGTGCATATGGTCATTGGCCATGGAGTAGATGGAAATATAAGAAGACAGCTGAGTTTATTTAGAGGATGAATTACCCAAAGACTCCCCAGTTTGGACTACAAGAGGCTGTGACCATTAGTGACTTAAAATAATCATCATCTGCTACATATCTTAGACATGAAATGTACTTAGAAAACTCTTCCACTCCTAGGAAGTGCAGAACCCTCAGGTTGACTTCAGATAAGGAAGAACCTCCCATACAGTGGAGCCATGGCCACGGAGAGCAAAGGATGGTGAACAGAATTAGGGAGGACTCTCATCAAGAACATACATTTGGATAGTCAACTTTCCAAATGCCTATTTGGTGGGGTTGCTAAAGTGCTATGCTCTTTCTAAATTAAAGAGTCTGTTGTGCTCAACTTGTGCCTAATCCATCACTGTGCATTATGTGCGAGGGAGCCAGAAAATTTGTCTCTTTATTTGGTTTCCAGGTCAAGTGAAAGTGTGAAAGTGTTAGTTGCTCAGTCGGGTCCGACTCTTTGTGACTCCATGGACTATAAGCCGCCAGGCTTCTCTGTTCATGGGATTCTCCAGACAAGAATACTGGCATAGGTTTCCATTCCCTTCTCCAGGGAATCTTTCTGACCCAGGGATTGAGCCTGGGTCTCCTGCTTTGCAGGCGGATTCTTTACCATCTGAGCTACCAGGGAAGATCAAGAGGTGTCTCAAATAAACCCCGTGACGGAGCTGAAATGACAAATGTCATTTTTAATTGCCAGTGCAAGATGCTTGCGGCTCATTCTTGGCTCTGCTGCACTGATGGTTGTTACATGTTAAGATGGAGCCCTGTAAGCCTGGATCCCTGAATGACGCCCTCTGCCAACATGTGCTGGCATGTAGCATGAGTGAGAAATAACTTTTTTGCTGATTTAAGATTTTAGGGTTGTTTGTTACCACAGCATAATCTAGCCTGTCCTGATTGACACACAGATCTTCAGGCTAGAAATAGAAATTTCATTGTGAATCAAAAGTGTGTCTTCTTCAAATGGCCAATAGACATATGAAAAGATGTTCAAAAACCACTAATTATCAGAGAAATGCAAATCAAAACTACATCAAACTGGTCAGAATGGCCATGATTAAAACGTCTACAAAGAATAAATGCTGGGGAGAACATGAAGAAAAGAGAAATTTCCTACACTGTGGGTGAGAATTTGGTAGCTGCAGCCACTTTGGAAAACAGCCTGGAGGCTCCTAAAAACTAAAAGTAGAGTTTCCATATGATTCAGCAATCCCACTCTGAACATATACCTAGAAAAACTATAATTAAAAAAGACATGTGCACCTCTATGTTCATAGCGGTACTATTTACAATACCCAAGACATGGAATCAACCTAAATGTCCAACAGATGAATGAATAAAGATGTGGTATATATACCAGGGAATATTACTTAGCCATGAAAAGGAATGAAATAATGTCATTTGTAGCAATATGGATGGACCTAGAAATTATACTAAGCGAAGTAAGTCAGAAAGAGCAAGCAAATACCATATGATATCATTTATATGTGGAATTGAAAATATGACACAAATTAACAGATCTACCAAACAGAAATCAGACTCAACAAAAGTAGAGAAAGTGGAGAACTGACTGTGGTTGCTAAGGAGGAGAGTGGTGGGATAGGGTTGGTGGGGGCGGATTGTGAGTTTGCAGTTAGCAGATGCAAACTATTATAAATAGGATGGCCGAAAAACAAAGTCCTAGTGTATAGCCCAGGGAACTATATTCAATATCCCATAATAAACCATAATGGAAAATGATCTACATGTATATTATATATACAATATAACAAAGTTACTTTGCTATACAGCAGAAATTAACATTGTAAATCAACTATACTTCAAAAAAATTAAGAAAGATATGTAATTAGATTAAAAAATAAAAGAAAATGTATACCTGTTACAGAAAGAAAAAAAAGCATGTCTTCTTTCTCAAATCTTGGATCATAAGAGCAGAAGATTCACTTCTGTCTAGTTGTAAAACAATACAAAATCGAGTCAAATGGAATAAAAATGTATCAGGGAACAACTATATTCCAGATACTGAGCCCAGAGCTTATATTATTTTTATTTAACTCTCACAATAAATCTAAGAAGTGAGTATAATTATATCTACATTGTGGGTGACAAGGATCAGAGAGGAAGCAGGGGGTCTATTTCAATTTAGATCTGTCTGTCCTGAAAGATGTGGCTCTGCGTGCGTGCATGCGCACGTGTGTGTGTGTGTGTGTGAGTGTGTGGTTTCATTTTTGATACTGCTACCAAGACAGATTTAAGCTGTCAAGAAATCTTCATAGAATTATGGCTTGTCAGTAACCTTACATGTAAATTTCATCACTTGCACCTCCTAATTTGCAGATTAGTCCACAAACCAAGATTATATTCTTGACCTCTAGGAGTAGGGGATTCATTCAATTAACCTGCAACAGTTCTACTCTCTGAACATTGAACTAATCCCAGTGCCTTGGATCCGTTTAGACTGTCATGGGTGCGATGGGTCAACACAGATTAAGTCTCATTCATCTGCCTGGAGTCTTGACTAATAGCACCTGTTGGTGAGATAGAGAGGCAGCCCCATCTGATGAAAACCCAGAGACCAGTATTCTGTTCCTCATCCTACCACTAAATCGTCATGTGACTCTGGGTGCAACACCTCTGCTCCGTCAGTCATTTAAAGTGAAAGCCAACATCGTGAACATGCTGTAGAAAGTGCCTACAGGATCTGGTTTCTGCTAATCTCTTTAGCCCCATGACATGTGTTTCTTTCTCTCACTCTGAGTTTAGCCAAGCACCTTCTTTCTTCAAGGTCTTAAGTGTTTCAGTGGCTAACTTGTGTCTGACTTTCTGTGACTCCATGGACTGTACCCTGCCAGGCTCCTCTGTCTATGGGATTTTCTTAACTAACCTGGGGGAATCATCTCTCACATCTTTACTTGGGTAGCTGGCTACCAAATTCTCACCAACAGTGTAGGAAATTTCTCTTTTCTTCATGTTCTCCCCAGCGTTTATTCTTTGTAGACGTTTTAATCATGGCCATTCAGAGCAGTGTGATGTAGTTTTGCTTTGCATTTCTCTGATAATTAGTGGTTTTTGAACATCTTTTCATATGTCTATTGGCCATTTGAAGAAGACACACTTTTGATTCAGCATGAAATTTCTTCTGTTCTCAGCTCACATGTCACCTTCTTTGGTGATATCATTCATGACTCCTACACTAGATCTGATCTCTTCATTCCATGATCATATATATTTTATACCCTTCCTTCGGAGCACATCACGTTTTGTTATTATATACTGCTATCTGAGATTATTTATCTAGTTTACTTTTTGTTTTATATTGGAGTATAGCCGACTGACAATGTTGTGACAGTTTCAGGTGAATAGCAAAATGACTCAGCCATACATATACATGTATCCATTCTCCTCCAAACCCCCCTCCCATCCAGGCTGCCACATAACATTGAACAGAGTTCCCTATGCTATACAGTATGCCCTTGTTTGTTATCCATTTTAAATATAGCAGTGTGTACCTGTCGATCTCCAGCACCCTAATGGGATTATTTATTAATGCTGATTCCTCCAGTAAACTCGAGGTTTGGTGAAGACATGATGCTATTTGCTTTGACTCAGCACTGTTTTTTCTGCATCTAGAGCCTGCTACACAGAAGGTATCAACTATATTTGCTGAATGAATGAAATTAATGTGCAAGATGAGAGGGTTGAGTGAGAAGATCATTTAATTTTTCAGGGCTCACATTCAGTGGTTTGCTAGACTTTGTCTGCAATTTGCCTAAGATTGACACAGAGCAAATCTGAGCAGCCTGTATCACTCATACCTCCTTCACGCCAGATTCAGTAGCAAATACCACAGCTGGTGTGTAAAGAAGGCATCATCGGAATTATTGGTACCCATTCTGTCCTCTGGAGAAAAAGCAATTGCTATATTCAAGGGAGGTATATATAAACCAGAAATAAAGCCAACTGGTTTTTCTAGGCACCCAACTTACTTGAAATACAGTATTTGGAGTGACCACGACACATATTTTTTTTTAAAAATCTATGAAAAATCCACTAATGCACTGGTGCATGAATACACAGCAGCAAATAATTCAAGATATATAGCAATGTGCAGCCATGGGTCCCAAATTAGAATTGAGCTCATTGAAGATAAAATTAGATGCTAACATATTTTAAAAGTCCAAACAGAACTCTGTCTCCTTTTTCTTTGTCCAAAGTCCTAGAAACCGTTATTCAATAAACTGAAATTCAAAATTCCAAGCTAATAGAGAACAACTGCCATGCTACTTTTTTTAAAGTAGCATTTTAAATCACTGCGTTTCGATCACTGTGTTTTCACTAACACAAACAAAAATGAGAGGCGTATCTCTCCTCTCGGTTCTTTTTCTTGAGCCTATCTTAGCAATTCTTTGAAATGGTTCTGTATAATATGGTTCTTGGTTAACTCTCCAGTCCCACCACATAATTCCTTGACCTCAGGCTCTCCTATAGATACACAAATTCATTTCAGTTTCTAGAAGGTACCAACTGTCTCTTGCTGTTTGGCACTCCCAGTATGGGGCCCTCTTATTAAAATACTTTATCATTCATCTCTTGTTAAAAATATTTGTTTATTCATTTATTTATTCAGTCTTAGTGCAGTACTGGGGGGTCTTTAGTCACAGCATGCAGGATCTTTTTAGTTGCCACATATGGGGTCTAGTTCCCTGACCTGGGATTGAACCCGAGCCCTCTGCAATAGGAGCTCTGAGTCTTAGCCACTGGACCACCAGGGAAGTCCTGATCATCCACCTCTTTGCATCAATAATTCCTAGGCATTTTTCTCAGTTTTGCAGAAGGTCACTTTTACGGAAGCCTTCCTAACCTCCCGTGTATAGATGAAGGGTACTTTCTGGGCTCCCATGTAAGCCCAGCTTCTCCTGTTTATTTCTCAGCACAATCTTGCTTTCATTGCCTCCTTGGGTTCTTGAGAGGAGATTTGATCACCTTCTACCTTACCACCTAGCACAGAGTAGGTATTCAATAATTGCTTGCTTCATAAAGGAATAAGGTCTGCAGTTAAGTTTAAATGCTTCCCAGGCATTTAGAGTCATTCTGGAAGTACCTAGTTCTTTTCTGAGGTTCTCTTGCAATGCAAAATGCACTATCCACAGACTCTACCTACCTGTCTAGAAATTAAGCTAAACAAGTGGGTTTCCGTTATGGGTAATAAAGATAACCCGAATAAAGGGAACATAAAGGTATAGAACCCTCAATTAATTTTGCTTTTTATTTCTTTCAAAGCAAATCATCATAAGAAGTGATTGTTTTCCACTAACTTGCCATCTCCACCTCTCCAATATATCCTCAAAGAACAGAAATGAACTGAAATCAAGAAACAGAAGCCCAAGAAAGGAGTCCAATTAAACTGTCAATGTGCAGGTTTATTATTCCCTGAGTAACCAGCAATTAAACCATTCTCCGCTGCTCAAATATTGGCTAAATATCAAATCTACATTTATCTTTTGGAATTGAAGTTCAATGTCTGACGCAAGATGTGTTTTCTCAGTATTCTTTCTTCGACATTTATGGAAGATATGTTTTTTTTTTTTTTTAAATCAAGCATCCACCAGCCTCTCATCTCTGCGACTCTCCTAAAAGAAATTGATGACACCCAGCCCCCAAACTATTCCTGCATGGACAGGATCAAGTTCAAGGTCCTCCACAAACCAGATAGGAAGCCCAAGAAACCTCTGTACAATGGTTCCCTTTATTTTCTATGACTGAAAAAATACAAATTCCCAAATCCTTGCACTTCCAAGTAGAGGGCAGAGTTGTAAATTGAGAGGAAGAGGAACAAAGGCGGTTCTCCATCTGCTAACAGAGGCATCTGAAAGCGGCCAAAAGGAGGAACACACCTTTCTAACTCAGCTCTTCTAATTTTCCTTCTAACCTTACTGAAGGGAAATCATTATCGGCATGTGGAGAGGGAAATCTATATTTTGAAATCCCTTTTCCTGGAATTGCTCAAGGAAAACAATAAGAAGCCCCGAATAAGTAGAATCTCTTATCTGGAATGTCAGCAAAACAAGGTCAATTTCAGGGAAACACTTTACCCACCAGTAAAGACAATGGTCAGTGGGGAACCCAAAGAATTGACAGCCCCTCAGTACCATCTTGTGAGAAGGAAGGCAAGCTGCTTCCACACGAGGACTTTGTGAAAACTTTGAAATGTCAGTCATACATTACAGCAGTTCACAGCAGCCGCAGGGACCATTTTCCTTGATCTTTACGGGAAGGATTTAAGGCCTGCAAAGTGCAAGAGGCACGCTTTTCGCATTGGCCATTTTAGTATTCATGTCTCCTGTACCACTTCCTAATAAGTTAAGAATGAAACGGGAGACTGCATGCAGGAGTGAGAAACGCAAGAAAAGCAGTACTGTAAAATAAAAATGAACAAAAGTGCATTTCAACTTCCCTTTCATTATTAACAGTCAAGAGAAACAACAATGCCAATTTTCTTGTTAATATTTCACACTTACAAAAGGACTTAACCTTCATTTTTACAGGGTATTTCTTAGAATGTTGCTGATAGAGGCTGGGGAGCTCCGTTACAATTCGTAATGTTAATTTTACAATGTTATATAAGTGATTTTTTTTTCCCAAAGAGAAAGATAAAAATGAAGGCTGTGTTAGCATGTTACCAAAACAATTTTTTTTTAGAAAGATAAAAATGAAGGCTGTGTTAGTATGTTACCAAAACAATCTTTTCAGGGAGAGTAAGTGTTCCCTTTGCTGTTTGGGTAGACCAAGCCACTGGTTAGCTAGACTGTTGAATTTTGTTTTCTTTATGTTAGGTAGAACCACGTTTTCACTTCCACTGACCTCCACCATATTCAATTTATTGTTATTTGTGGACTCCTTCAGATAGTGTTTCTAAAACATAAATAAAACAACAGAATAAGAGGTAAAGAAAGTTGTGACTGACTTTCCTCTTAATTCTTCTTTTTCTTCTTATTATACATGTGCAAGGGGTATGACTCCCATAAGTGGGCATCTGTGCACCCACCTGGGGATGACATCCTTCTAAAAAAAAAAACACGCTTGTGAGACAGGCTGAAAATGCTCAAGTCAAGTGGGCAAAGGATTCTACGATTCACAGGCTCTAGGCAATCTCAGATTTTAGGTTTCCGCTGGTTAACTTATTTGTTAGTTCTTATGAAGAGAGTCATTCAATACATAAACAGACTCCATACCAGGAACTGTCTACAAGCGTTAATTAGCATCTTCAACTTCCTGTCAACTGTCTTAGCAGTTCTTTGGGGTCAAAATAAATGACCATGAGCAGTTCTGCAATCCCTAATATTTCATTAGATTTGGGGAGAATTTGGACACCTTCTTATCCACTAAGAAACACTTTTTCACTTATTATTGGGGACTTCCCTGGTGGCTCAGCAGTAAAGAAACTGCCTGCAATGCAGGAAATGCAGGTTCAATCCCTGGATCAGGAAGATCCCCTGGAGGAGGAAATGGCAACCCATTCCAGTATTCTCACCTGGAGAAGTCCATGAAATGAGAGCCTGGAGGGCTACAGTCCCATGGGGTTAGATGGCCCCAACAGTGTGGAAATTGATCAGTTAACTGACATATTTATTCAATTTGGCCAAATGAGATGCCTTAATTAAAAAATACAAACCAGCAGCAGAAATCATCTAAATAGACTGTCTATATTTCTCCCATAAACCTGAAAAATATGCTTTCACATGGGACCGTGTAGTCACAGCCCAGAAGGTAATAAACTTGATTTCTTAGAGTGCAAGCCCAGTGAAATGGAGAGTATCAGTAGAGTAGACATTTATTTTAGAGTTATGAGCCTTCCTAAGTATAGGAAAAAAGATCCAAGAGTTTTGAACATGTTTCTATTAGAGCTTTTCTGTACATTAATGTCTTTATTTCCTTCCAATTTCAAATCTGATGAAGTCAACAGAACCCATATGTCTTTACTTCTTAGTCTGAAGACGTCTACGTTCAATGCACGAAAACTAGAGAAAATGGTCTCCGTACTCCAGGATGGTGGATTTAGTACTGGATCTGTTACAGCATAATTTGTCTCCCCTCTGCTTGGAGAGCTTGAGTTGACTGATATCTCGAAAATACAAAGGTACATACAGTCCTTGTGCCAATATTGGTGGTAGTGTTACAACAATAGCAATAACATTTGCAATTTTTTGAGTTCCTGCTGTGTGCTTGATGGTTTACCAACACAATTTTATTTTAAAAATACTGAAAGGATGTTGACAGAATGAATAAGCCATGATTCAAGACATTTACATGACTTGCTCAAGGTCACAGACATGGGTTCAAACCTAGGTCTGACCAACTCAAGTTCATGCTTTCTTACTGCACTTCACTAAGTAAAGAGTTAATCAGGCAATATAAGGAAATGAAGTAGGGTGACCCTATGTTCTGGTCCTACCTGTTGTCCCAGAAGAATTAACAGATCCCCATTTCAGACTCTAAGCTTCCCAGGTTGAACAATAAATTAGATGAGCACTCTCTTTCTGAACAAGGCTTGAAAGGAACATAAGACTTTTCATGAGTTGTTCATAATGTTTTAATTAATCTTTTTGCCTTTAATGAAGGCCTTCAAACCACTAGATAATTGGACCCTGCCTGATGTACCTGGGAAAAGAGATGTATTTGTGAATGAATATCATTTATTGTTTGGGTCTAATATCTCCCTGTCCCCTGGCCTCTGTTTTTGTCTTTTTTCATCAAGAATCTCTTGTCCTTCCTCTTCCCTCTCACCTCCTCTGGGTATCCACATCTCATTCTGTGCAGACCTTCTCTATTGATCAAGTATCAGAAAATTGATTCTTTGGTTTTACTTTAGCTTGAGTTTCTGATGCATCTTGAAAAACACAGCCTGGGCACTCATTTTGGTTGTTCAGGTCATGTACAACTCTTTGCGACCCCATGAACTGCAGCACGCCAGGCTTCCCTGTCCTTCACTATCTCCCAAGTCTGCTCAAACTCATGTCCAGTGAGTTGATAATGCCATTCAACCATCCCTGGTCACCCCCTTCTCCTCCTGCCCTCAATCTTTCCCAGCATCAGGGTCACTCATTCAGATGTTTCAACTACTGTGAACAGTATTTTGTCAAAAAGAGAATGAATATCATTTGAGGGTATCTCTAACTTACTTTTGTTTTTTCCTTCCTAATCTGGCAGCTACCCTCCACTACTTCGTTACTACAGCCAGAGTGTGTAGGTGTCCAGGGAGCCTTCCCATTGCAGTTTCTGGACAATGCTACTACAGGTCTGCAGGTTTGCTGGAGTAAGCCAGCTGCGAAATGTATTATTCCAAGCACCACCTCATACACCTCTACTCCTCTCTTGCATTTGTGGGCAAACTGTTGTCCTCTTTCTGTTATTTTAAAGGGCTTTCCGTAAGAGGAGAGGAAACGACTTTTTAAAAAATCTGCTAAAATATATAACTGCTTCAAAAGACACATGCAACAAGGAAATCTAACTTTCACTTTGGCGGGTTTTAAATGTATGGCTTTGATTTATGGATCAAAATTGCTCATTTATTATTTTATCTATACAGCTCTGGGCAATTTTGACAGTTAAAATTTAGTTTTATTGACCAGTGCAGCCACTGTGCCCACGAGGGGACTGGTGCACACACCCTGCTGCACTCAAGAAACGATGATTTTTGATTCCATGACCGAGTCAGATTGGGAATCATAAACGATGTAACAATAAGTTCCAAATCTCAGTGCCCAAGGCAAGAGGTTTGCTGTAAAACACAATCACCCTTTAAGGAAGGGAGGAGAAAAATCTTGGGTGGAAGTCTGCAAGCACAATTTAATGCAGTCAGGCTTGGACTGGGGTATCTCTGTCCATTTGAACAGTGGACATGGGAGCAGTGGAGCATGGGAAGGGGGTGGTTTTCTAAAGACTGGAGACCACAGCCTAAAGGTTAACGAGCAAAGAGCCTCTAAAGCAAACCCAATGTTAATTACAGAGACAATGAACTCAGTAACCATTTGGACCTGAGGAAATTTACTAGCTGACTGCTGTTCAGCAAGCTTTCCCTTTTCAAAAAGCAAAAACATAACTGAAGAATTTCTCTTGAAAGAAACACAAGCAGACACAGCAACTTGGTGCAGTGATTTTAGGCCAGTTTTTCGTTTAAGCGTCTTCCCACTACCCAGTTGGCCACCTCTGCAATGTCAATTTAGTCTTTCACTCTAGACCTCTCGTGATACATTCACAGACTTCCAAAGGGCAACAAATCAATAAAATGTCTAATTTGATTAACCATGTTTTCGAATCCAGATAGCTCTATGTTGAAATAAATAGGTGGGTAAATAAAGAAAGAAAGGCACTCACTTGTGAGGATTTTCCAGGTCTTCTTTTCATCATCGTAGTACTGAACCAGATTGCTGGGGAGCCGGTCCGGCCCAGGAGGCAATCCACCGACCAATAACAGCATTTTCTTGTTAGAGCGAATTCTTCACCCAAAACAAAAGAGGAGATGAATAACCACATTATTGTAGAGCCTTTTTAGTGGCAACAAAATCATAACCATCAAAAGAATGTTCCCTGCTTGCAGATTTCTATTTCATTTTTTTCCTGTTTCTTTTCCCATTCATTCTCAACAAAAAAAAAATTTTTTTTGAACCAAGCAAAGAAATGATCAGAAGCACGGCATATCCCCATACTCAAGGAATAATAAGCTCCTTTTATGCAATTTGTTAGAGGTTCATTCTAGAACGACCTTTTTCTTATATTATCCCTTTAAATCATCACTCTTTACAGCTGAGTACACATGAAATGCTCTGGAGTTGTACTAAGGTTAAGCATTAAAGTTGCATGTCAAAAATCGTATTAGTCAAAATCATTATTATAAACCATTCTCCACTCAAAGAACCTTGAAAAAATTAAGGTTATGCAGAGAGTTTGTGAGCCAACTCTTTAATCACCCGGCGAACTTCAAATACCAGTTTGGTACAATTAATAGCACAGGGGCTAACTGGGGTGGGTTCACCAGCGCCAACAGGACTTTTTGTTTAATTTAGATGAGACTTCTGCCTTCATGCTCTTCCCAGCTCCTCCTCCCCCTTCCCCCATCCCTGGGCACCACTGGCAACACAGCAGCACCAATTGGTAAAAATGAGACTGTGAGGTTGTTCTGAGCCTCCCCGGAGCGGAGCCCTGCCAATGCTTGCCACTGATCCAGCGGCATGAACTTGCTCAACTGTGCAAAGTCACTCTAATTCCCTCCCTCTGTTTTTCTACCTTCTCCCCCCAGGGGGCAACCACTGAAAGGAGTGACTACCCACCCATCAAGAGCTGGCAATTCGCTGCTATTAACCGTGACTGTGATTCCCAGGCTGCCTGGCAGTTCCTGAGAACAGGCCTGCAACATCTCATATGCAGTAAAAGCTATAAGATGCACCCTGCCCTGCACACTTGACCTGATGGATGTACGATCCTGGGAACAGTAATGGATTGAGCTCACTTGCGATTGGAGGGAGCAGGGGAGGCCCAGACCCCTACAAGGGCCCTGCTGATTTAACGGTCGCTTTACATATAATTGAACTTCTCATTTACCTGAAAGGCTGAAGGTGGTGGTGGAAGAAATGCAACAACCATGATGGAGGGAGTAAGTCAATAAATGTAAACGGGTTCCTCTTAAATATGATCACCACCCACTGTGTGGCTCCGAATCTATGCTTACATGTTCATCACGGTTGTTCTGATTCAAGGATGCTTGGCGAAGTATGCCCTTGTGGAGAAGTGCTGTTTGTTGGTTAAGAACCTAACATTCAGAGAGTTAACTTAATACAGTTAATGACATTTCCATGGGAAGGAAGGGAACAAGAGAATTCCTTTAATGAAACTCTGGTGCCATTGAATGCTTCATGTATGGCTCATCAGAAAAAAACACTTTCTGGAGAAACTCGTATCAGGGACTCATGCCTGGGGACAGCTGTATTTGTAGAATATTTAATGTGACATCAGCTTATGATATTAATTTTGTCACAAACAAACTATTTTGAAGTTGAAGTACTTTGGAACTCTATTCATATATCCTATAGATCAGTGGTGAAAGTGAAAGTCACTCAGTTGTGTCTGACTCTTTGCAACCGCATGTACTATACAGTCCATGGAATTCTCCAGGCCAGAACACTGGAGTGGGTAGCTGTTCCCTTCCCCAGGGGATCTTTCCAACCCAGGGATTGAACCCAGGGCTCCCACAGTGCAGGCAGATTCTTTACCAGCTGAGCCACAAGGGAAGCCCATCATACAGGCTATATGTATATGAAGGTGATCATATAGATAAGTAGTTGGAAAACAGAAACAATATAATAGTAAAAAGCTCCATATTTTGAGGATTTCAGTCATTAGGGAGGTTTGTTGAGAAGGGTTAAGGAAACTCAGTGCAGTACATATCTCTCTTTTACTTGCAAATAATACGTAACTCAAGTGCCATATCATCTCCAAAATATCTATTTACAGAACTAACATAAGACTATTTTTTGTTGTTGTTCTGTAGTTTTAGCTGAAATAACCACTCTGTGAGTACAGGATGACAGCAACTGTATTTTTAGACTGCTTCCAGTTTCCATGTGTAGACACACCCGTTCAACCAGAAGTCGCGATTCTGTGGCTGTCGTGATCTGACGCATGGACATGCTCTAGACTGAAAGTACGGGTGGCTGTGCTTTGCTGCTCAGTCGTGGCCGACTCTTTGAGACCCCACGGACTGTAGACCGTCAGGCTCCGCTGTCCAGGAGGATTCTCCAGGCAAGAAGGCAAGAATACTGGAGTGGGTTGCAGTGCCCTCCTCCAGGGGATCTTCCCAACCCAGGGATCAAACCTAGGTCTCCCACATTGCAGGCGGATTCTTCACCGTCTAAGTCTGCAGGGAAGCCCAAAAGTGGGGGTAGATGGACTAATGTCTACCCATTAGACATAGAGGCAAGGATTCATTGGAATGGTATGACCAAAGTCAATTATCAAATGTTAATTTGGTCTCTGTTTTAATATTTAAATAAATGTACAGCTTTAAAAAATGTGTTTCAGGAGCGACAAAGGGAGATAAATGCATGGCTCAAATGATGCTCAAGTAAGGGTGTTTGATTCACTGATAAGGCCAATTTCCCTGGACCAGTCCCACTGGTGATTTTCAATATCTCCTGAGACGGACCATCTCTCCAGATGAGGAGAGGATCAAGGGTCTTTGTCATTTCTGCCCAAAGAGCCAAAGAAGATACCCAAAGAAGATGGAGAGTCTTTGTCCTTTCTGTCCCCTACAAACTGGACTGGGATTATCAATACATAAGCCACTGATCAGCTGGCAAACAGTAACAACTGCCGTCCTGGCAGCAAAGACACGACTCAAAGGGTTAGCTGGCAAAGCAGCTAGGAGAGACTCCGCATCAACTAGGACATGTCTCTGAACCAGCCAGGCCTCCTGAAGAATTACATGGAAGGAAAGGAAATCCCCCATTGGCTGCGTATTTTCTGTAAGAGAACAGTACTCTGAGGTCATTACGATGACTTCCCTGGTGAGTGAAGACACATTCTAAAGCTTTTGCATTGTTACATTTATATCATCATTCATTCAATTTATGGCATTCTTACATGGAGTATTTTTTTCCTAAAGCTTATGTTACTCCATGTTCCAACCTGATATTAATGCTATTCAATTCTAAATAAAGTTCAATACTCTACCTTGTGAAGGTGAATCATACAGAAAGCAAAAATGGGATAAAACATGTGAGAAGTAGCACAGCACAGAAGAAAGAACACATAAAACAACAAAATGCATTTGAGTGGTTTTCTTGGCAATTTCTCCATCGATTCTCCAAACGGCACTGTCTTAGGTATAGTTCACTCAACAGGGGAGTAAGAAAGTTCTTAGAGTCAAATAAAGTTGCAGAAACAGTGTTCAGACCTAGGTCTTCTAAATACCAAGTCACTGATCTTTTTAAAATTCAAATCACTTAAAAGTTTTTTATTTTAACATAAATTCTGGTTAAGACCCAGGTGACCCGGATTCTAGGACTAATTTTGTGATTTAGCAGAGTGACTTTGTATAAATTACTTGGCTTCTTAGAGCCTATGTTTTCTTATCTTTAAATAGAGGAGTAATATCTGATCTGCATGAGGATTATATGAAACAATGAAGTGAAATGTTCTATGTAAACTCTAAGGTAAATGATTTTTAAATCAATCTTTAGTATTCACAGTACAATGTGGGCTTTATTTCATTATGCCAAACCTGATTAGTTAAAAAAGAAAAGTGGTATTTTTCACTGAGATTCTTGTTGAGTTCATATATATAAATACAAGCTAATTAAGAGGATTTCACTACCTAGCTGTTATCTTATAATTGTATGTCCTTAGAAAATTATCAATTAGATTATAATGGATGTCTTTGAGCCTTGTTATAAGAAAATATACTTTGGACATGACATAAAACTGTGAACCTTTAAATAAAGAGCCAAATAAAGAGACCTAATAGAGATTACTCTACATTTCTTATTTCTTAAGAATAAAACAAATGAGAAAAACCAACACATATTTTACTTTGATATAAACGCAATGTCAACTATTCAATTACTCCTAGAAACTAATACA
This sequence comes from Bos javanicus, assembly GCF_032452875.1. Lineage (NCBI taxonomy): Eukaryota > Metazoa > Chordata > Mammalia > Artiodactyla > Bovidae > Bos > Bos javanicus. The sequence goes on along the minus strand of NC_083891.1, from coordinate 24,465,305 downwards.
CGTGAATAATTCCTGTGGAAAAGCTCCCATTCTTTTTACAGTGTGCAATTATAATAGTGACAATCACAATAATGACAGATAATAATGAATGCATATCAGATATTGAAACCTCTGATTATCATGCCATTTATTTGATGTGTGTGAACTTCAATTTGAAAACACCATGAAAAAAGATACCTTGTGAACTAGAAAAGTAAAATTAGAAGGATCTGAATTAACTTGCTGAGGGGGCTTTCCATTATTCTCTTCTAAACAATTCCAGTAGAGCTTTACAGGTTTAATTTTAGATTAGACAAAATCTACAATATTGCAATAGAGTTCCTTTATATGGCAACATAGTATACTTTTTAGAAGCTCTTTACATAGGAAAGTAATTTAGCCAAACTTAATCTATTCTCTTTAAGTCTGTTAATATTTTAAAAATATTTATTTTCACTCCTCATCTTTGCACTTCCTAGACCAAAGTAATACATTTAAAAGGTAAGTAATTAGAGAAACTTAAAGAGCTGAGAATGTCGTGATTAATAATACAATTTGCATGCCTTTGGGTTCTTAGATTCCTGCTTAGAAAAATATAAGGTTAAAAAGGCAACGGAATTTGAAGGTCTCCTTTGTTCCAGCTCAGTAATCACCCAACATTTACCATGTGTCACATTTGTACGTGTGTGTGCGTATGTATGCGTGTGTGCTCGTGCGCATAGGTACTTTGGTTCCGGGGATGAATGATTGAAGAATAACCTAAAATCTCCTGGTATAAACAAATTTTTCATCATACTGGTGTTCTAAGTATGGTAAAGTCTCATTTATTTATATTTCAGTGATTTGGAACTTTAATAATTGGGAAACAGGCCAGGTAAAGTTTTCCTTCACAGGATACATATAAAAAGTTTTTATTAACTAGGTTGCAAGAAGAGTTTTAACCAATTTAAGAAGTCAGTTGGTCTGCTGGCACTTTAGAGCCACCCACCTACATTTAGGCTGTTTTTTTACAGATAACAAATTATTCTCAACTATTTATTAAATAAAATGTTCTGCAGTATTCTGAAAAATCATTAAGTCAGAGAATTAAAAGAGAAGTTTAAATTTGTCTTCTTCAGCAATTCCCAAGCCTGGAAAGTCATCAGAATCACCTGAGGGGATTAAAAAACTCAGATTTTTGAGATTAAATTCTTAGGTCTCAATTTCCAGAGGTTATGTTTCAGTGGGATGAGGTCTTAAAAATCAATAATGTTACAGTTTTCTGGTTGATTCTGACACACAGGCAGACTTCAGGCCACTCATTTGGTTCAGTTCTCCATATAATGTAGAAATCCTTTCAATAGTTTTTTTTTTAAATAAGTAAACATTATTATTAACTTGGAAATTTATAAGGAAATGGATCTTAGTTTTTCAAATGCACTCTACTGTGGAAAGCTATTGGACACTTGTGTTAAATCTATTTTTTCTTCTCCTGATGCTGAGCTGAAAAGTCTTTCAGAGAAAAAGAACAAGTGCCCGGCTCTTTGTCATGGCACTTTTCCAATACTGGAAGATATTTGCTATGTGTCTTCTCTTTTCCATGTTGAAAATTTCCCTTTCTTTCTGAAAAAGTTTTAATTTTCTTTACTATGCTGTTCACCTTCTTGAGTGTATTCTAGACAATCACTGTCCCTTTCAAAAACGTGAAGGTCAGAACTGTACACATATAACAAATACAATATGTGATGGACATACTTTTTTTTTAAGGCTTTCCAAAATGACAATGGTCTTTCAGCTGGCATGGCACAGTGTTGGTTCCTGTACAGCTTCTAGCTGACTACAAATACAGATTTTTTTTTTAAAGCAAGACAAGCCAGGTATTGAAATCAGTTTTTCCCCTATCCTGTATTTATTTTAGTTAAGTATTTTAAACATCAATGCATGACTCTTTAAATGCTTGTATGTCCTCTACTGATTGACACTTTGTTTCATCTGTCATTTAACAATTACTGAGTTTCTACTATGTTCCAGTTTCTACTGTGTTTTAAACACTAAAAATCATAGTGTGAACAAGAAGAAAAAATTCCCTATTCCTCATGGTAGTTACTTTCATCCTAGTGGGGACATCTATGGGAAACATCATGATTCTCCAAGTAGGACAGCCTGGTTGTTAAGGGTGTAGGTCTCACAATTAGTGAGACGTTTGGCTTCCACTATTCTGAGATGGGGCTTCCCAGGTGGTGCTAAGAGCCCAGCTGCCAATGCGGGAGACTTAAGAGAAGCCAGTTGGACCTCTGGATTGGGAAGATTCCCTGGAGGAGGGCATGGCAACCCACTCCGGTATTCTTGCCTGGAGAATCTCATGGACAGACGAGCCTGGCGGGCTACAGTTCATAGGGTTGCAAAGAATTGAACACGACTGAAGCAACTTAGCATACACACATTCTGAAATGAATGACCTTGGGCTAGCCTCTTTGCCCTCTTGAATCTCGTTTGTAAAACTGGATAAGAATAGATCTAAAGCATAGGTTTGTTTAATGCTCAGGGCTAAACACACACACACACACACACACACACACACATACATGTAAACCATTTATAACAGTGCTAATCAAATGCTATCTATCACCATCACTTTTCTCTTTGTCCTCCTCCTTCCCATCATTGCCATATCATCGATGTAGCTATTCTTTTGTGTAATTTGCAGGTAGATAAGTGAGTATCCCATATCCCCATCAAAATTTTATTACTTAAAAATAATAGCATCACATTTCCATTGTTTACATATTTTAATTATCCCAACTCATTCTCTCTGAAATGATACATAAATATTTGGATTTTTACCCTGTAGCTCCCCATATACGGTCTTTAGAAGTGTGTGTGTGTTTAAACAAATGTATAATGGAAAAACTAAGCAGTTTTGAAGTGGCAGTGTAAATGGGGATAAGTCTGTGCATGCTCAGTCATGTCTGACTCTTTGCGACCCCATGGACTGCAGCCTGCCAGGCTCCTCTGTCCATGGGATTCTCCAGGCAAGAATACTGGAGTGGGGTGCCATTTCCTTTTCCAGGGGGTCTTCCCGACCCAGGGATGGAACCTGTGTCTCCTGCGTCTCTGGCTTTGGCAAGCAGATTCTTTACCCGTAGATAAATATTACCTGAGCCACCTGTAGATAATAATTATTCCATCCTTCAAAAGCCAATTTTAATATTTTTACGATTTATTTATTTTTGGCTGCATTGAGTCTTCGTTGCTGCATGCAGGCTATTCTCTAGTTGCAATGAGCGGGCTTCTCAATGTGGTGGCTTCTCTTGTTGCGGAGCATGGGCTCTATGTGGGCAGGCTCAATAGTTGTGGCTTGAGGGTTTAGTTGCCCCGAGGCTTGTGGGATCCTCCCAAATATTGTACATGTGTCCCCTGCTTTAGTAGGCAGATTCCCAACCACTAGACCACCAAGGAAGCCCCAGGCTAAGTTAATTTTAAGAGTCAGCCAGATCTGGATTTAAGTTCTCTTTTTTACCACTTCATGTATTTTCTATCCTTAGGCTGGTATTCAACACCTTGAAGCCTCAGTTGCCTCATCTGTAAAGTGGGAATGTTTTGAGTGTTAAAGTCATCTAAGTGTAATGTTTGAAAAGAAATGGCTGCAACTCATAAATAGAGTTACCTTCTACAGCCAGTCTCTTAAGCAAAGGAAAGGCATTTTGTGCTGCTCTTGCCTTTAAAGACGATGCCTCTGCACAGTGAGGGGAGACAAAATTGATGCCCCCAACATAATCCAGTAGAGAGAGGCTGGAGAAGACAGGAAGAAGTTTTAACTTTCCCATGACTTTCCAACTTCAGTGAACTTTGCTAACCCTAGTATTAGGCTTAGTATTTTATACAAGCATTGAGTCAAGGAGGCATTTCATATCTAGTGATACAGTAGTGATGTATGGTAGTGACCTGAGAGGCAGGAAAAACTGGGAAGATGTAAAAACCACCTCTGTGCCCCCAGGATTCACAGAAACAGACAGGTTTTGAATTTCCACAGGCCGTGGGATTGGAGGGGTTTGTAACAAATTTACCATATCTTTAGCAGATCTGAAAAGCCACCAGATGACATCTGAGTTGCATATGGAAAATATTTATATAGTCCCATAGTAATCAGGGTTTCCCAGGTAGTGCTAGTGGTAAAGAATACTCCTGTCAATGCAGGAGACTCAGGAGACATGGGTTTGATCCCTGGGTCAGGAAGATTCCCTGGAGTAGGAAATGACCCCACTCCAGTACTCTTATCTGGAAAATTCCATAGCGGAGCCTGGCGGGCTACAGTCCATGAGGCTGCAAAGAATAGGACACGAATGAGTGACTGAGCACTGAACACATAGTAATCAATCGATAAATGGCAGCTATTATTATTATGCATCATTTATTAACCTTTGGCATTTTGTTTTATTGCTTAGAAGTCTTTTCAGATACCATAGGTGCACTGTTTATAAGCAGTCAGAATATTTACTAAGCAAGATTAACAAAAATATAAAAAACCACTGGGCTTCCTGCAATGGTATTGGTCTAGATCTCATTCATAAATTTAACCTACTCACTCACTCCTGGCTGGGAGCTCCTTGTTAAGGAAGTCTCCAAACCTTATGATATCCAAGTCACCACATTTTACAGTAATCCTGACTCTTCTCTCATTTTCCTGTTATAGTCAATGTTCTATCAAGTCCAATGCTCTATGGATTCTGGAGCTGTAACACGTACAGACCACTATATTTAAAATGAATAACCAATAAGGACTACTGTAGAGCACAGGGAACTCTGCTCAGTATTCTGTAGCAACCTAATTAGGAAAAGAATTTGAAAAAGAATAGATACATGTATTATGTGTAAATTAATCACTTTGTTGTACACATGAAACTAACATAACATTGTTAATCAACCAATATAAAAATATGTATCTCTTCATTTCAACCAAACTGCCAGTAACCTGATTCAGCTGGGTTGGCTTTCTCTGGAGCTGTTTTAACTGTGATGTCCTTGCTTTGTGAGCTTCTGCTCCCCTCTAATCTAACCTACATGCTTTGTCAAATGAATTTCAGCAAAGCCTGACATTAATGATCAATTACATTAGTCCTTTTTTTTTATAAATTATCAAGGAATTCCCCATCGCTTATCCTCTGTAAAATACACATATCCTCCACGTTATAACCTCCCTTTTTCTTTCTTTGTCTCTCTCTTTTTGTCATAGGTAAGTGCCTTGCTTGAGATTCTTTTCAGGAATAAAGTGTTTCTGAGTTAAGATCTGAAAAAAACATGAAAGACAAATTTAAGGAGGAAACTGCTTAGACTATGGGGAAAAGTAAACAGAAGAAGATCCTGTATCAATGGCCAGAAGGAGACTTTTTTGCAAATCAGCTAGCCTTCCCTAAACTTCCAGCTAGAAGGGTACCCAAAAGTCCCCAGAGGAGAGCTGCTACCTTTTCTTAAATTTTTCCAGAGAAGTAAACTCCCCGGAGAACGTGTTCCAGCTGATTTGATGTTGTATTTAGGTTTCTTTATCATAGCTGTTCTTGGTAATTACACAGCAGCTTTCCTGAGAAGAGCCTTTAAATAGACCTGCTAATGCCTCTCTGAGGCAGGAAAACACAGAGAACCATTATCCCCATTTAACAGATGAAAGAATAGAGGAAAAGGGGCTTGGACACCTTTTCCAGTGCCTCAGGATGGGCTTTATTTCCTCCATTTCACAGAGGAAATATCTCCAGGGCTTTCTCACACAACCCTTCTGTGATTTTCAGGTCTGGCTGAAAATGCCTTCACTTCTCAACTTCTGACACCAGGGTCACCCCTTTTCCCCACCAGCTACATTGTGACTGGAGAATGTCAGCCATGTACAGTACTTTCTGTGCTTAGTCGTTCAGTCATGTCCGACTCTTTGATGCCCTGTGTAGGGATTATAGCCCGCCAGCCTCCTCTGTCCATGGAATCTTTCAGGCAAGAACACTGGAGTGGGTTGCCATTTCCTACTCCAGGAGATCTTCTCGACACAGGGATGGAACCCGCGATTCTTGTGTCTCCTCATTAGCAAGCAGATTCTTTACCACTAGCTACCTGGGAGGATTATACAGTATTTGTTGTCCTTGTTCAGTTGTTGTGTCCGACTTTCTGCAACCCCACGGACGCCAGGCTTCCCTGTCCTTCACTATCTCCCGGAGTTCACTCCAACTCACGTCCAGTGAGTCAGTGATGTTATCTAACCATCTCATCCTCCAACACCCCCTTCTCCTCTTGCCCTCAATCTTTCCCCTGCTGCTGCTGCTGCTAAGTCACTTCAGTCGTGTCCGACTCTCTGCGGCCCCAGAGATGGCAGCCTACCAGGCTCCCCATCCCTGGGACTCTCCAGGCAAGAACACTGGAGTGGGTTGCCATTTCCTTCTCCAATGCATGAAAGTGAAAAGTGAAAATGAAGTCGTTCAGTTGTGTCTGACTCCTAGCGACCCCAGGGACTGCAGCCCACCAGGCTCCTCCATCCCTGGGATTTTCCAGGCAAGAGTACTGGAGTGGGGTGCCATTGCCTTCTAGAATCTTTCCCTTAGTTTTCCTAAAATGGAAGTGACTTTAAAATTTGTTTGATCATAAAGACAACACATGCTTATTGAGAAAAATTCTAAGTTTACTTAAACACTTAGTAGTATACAGTAGGTACTCAATAAATACTTGTAGGAATGAAAAAATGATGAAGAAAAGAACGAACTGGTGAAAGGAGTCAAAGTCACTTGCAATCCCACTATCTAGTAACCTGTCATTGTAGGTTCTTATCATCCTTTTTCCCCTCATCTGTTTTAAGGTCCAATAAAGTGGGTGTATTGATGGAGGTGCCAAAAGGCAAAAGGGAAAGAATAAAAGTTAACATTTCTGAACCAAAACATGGAAGAGTCAGAGGGTGACATATTGGAAAACAGACAGTCTTATTGATTAGCCCCCAAATCTAATGTGCTACCTAGGATCAGTGTTGCCTCCCAGAATGAGAGCTACCCATGACAGAGATAAGTTACTGAACTCCAGTTATTAGCACAATATAGTATCTTTATGCTCTCTGCCGTATCTGTATATTATTTACTTAATATTTTATTTAAAACTGATCACTTTGAAATGCTTAATTCTAGTCTATTCAAGCTGTTCCCAATGGTGGCTGCTCTTTAAAATCAACTGGGAGAGCTTTCATGGAATATTTAGGGTGGGAGCACCTCTCAGAGATTCTAATTTCATGATCCACTGTGGCACCAGCATTGGTGTTTCTTTAAAAATCTTAAGCATTCTGTATGATTCTAATATGCAACCAGTATTGAGAATCATGGTTCTAGCAATTACATTTATGAATCATGGGCTTCATGGGTTGCTTTTCTCTAATACATGTTAAGATATAGTAATACCTAATGATTAAAATAAATTAAAAAATGATTTCTCACGTACCCTCTGAAATGTCTCACATCCTACCAGGGGCAGGCAAACTATAGTTGAGAACATACCATAATAAACAGAAGAAATTAGGACTTTAAAATATGAACTTCTGAAAAACTAGTCACATTCCAATTCAGCTACTTCTTATATGTTTGACCATGAGAAGCTCGATATATTTAATGACTGGAGGTTTGCATGTTACATTTGTAATGAACTATCTTCCCATCCACTTACTTCTTACTCCTGCCCCTGTAGCATACTAGTGAATTCTTCCTCAAATCTTCACTGATACATACTGATCTCAGAATGTCACCATTATTTTTCCTAACAATTAAAATAAATTAAAAAATGGTTTCTTATATGCCATTTGAAATGTTTCACATCCTACCAGAGGCAGGTAAACGATAGTTGAGGACACATTGTAATAAACAGAAGAAACCAGAACCACATTCTCTGACAGGCAGGGTGGGGTAGTTTGCTAATGTTTTTGCCACATTTCTCCTGATACTAAAGCTGTACACTGGTTCATGATGGCAGAGGCAGGTATGACAAAAGTGTCTTAAGGTCTTCATCTGAATCCATGAATAGTAAGTCTCCCCAAGGCTTAGTTCATAAGGCAGTTGGGTCTATCTTTATACTGTACACAGCATTTCACACTGTACTCCTGGACCTTGGCATCATGAGGGACATCGGCTTTCACCCAACTTCATATATAATACTCAGCGTTTTCCCCGCTTCACCCCCCTCCGCCCATCCCCAGATTAAAGTTTCCTTTAGTAACTAGGAACAGTTGAATATCTTCTTTGCTTGATTACCTATATAATCCCTATCTCTAATACCGAGTACTTAGTGACTTTCGTCTAAAGAGCGTGAATTGCAATGGGAATGGCATCTCATTAATCCTCCCCATTCCTGGGTGGAAGTTTCGTGGCAGGTATGACCTCTGAGACTAATCTGTCTGCCTCCAAGTGAGTGGTGGGGATCTCCCTGCTCACTATCACAGATGACACCAACACGTTGGGAGGGACACCAATGTTTATGTAACAGGAGAAAATTCTTCTTCTTGCCCAAGAGAGATGTGGTTCTGTGCAACCTGTTGCCAAGGAGAGATTCAAGCTCTTAGTGACAAAGGCAGATAAAGCATCCTTCTCATGCCAGGGACAGACACGTAAGTAATGCCTATGTCTAAACCTCTAATGGAGCTTCCCAAGTGGCACTAACGGTAAACAATCCACCTGCCCATGTAGGTTAGACATAAGAGATGAGGGTTCGATCCCTGGGTTGGGAAGATCCCCCGGAGGAGGGCACAACAACCCACTCCAGTATTCTTACCTGGAGAATTCTATGGACAGTAGAGCCTGGTAGGCTACAGTCCATGGGGTAGGACATGACTGAAGGAAGGGACTTAGCATGCAAACCCCTGCTGCTGCTGCTAAGTCGCTTCAGTCGTGTACGACTCTGTGTGACCCCATAGACTGCAGCCCACCAGGCTCCCCCATCCCTGGGATTCTCCAGGCAAGAACACTGGAGTGGGTTGCCATTTCCTTCTCCAATGCATGAAAGTGAAAAGTGAAAGTGAAGTCGCTCAGTTGTGTCCGATTCTTCGAGACCCCAAGGACTATAGCCCACCAGGCTCCTTCACCCATGGGATTTTCCAGGCAAGAGTACTGGAGTGGGGTGCCATTGCCTTCTCCACGCAAACTCCTGATAAAGGCCAATTATTAGACTATGCTGCCTCTTGAAAGCCAATCTCATTATTGAGACTTCTCTCCCTCTTTTCCATCTGGTTGCCATTTTGAAGAGAAAAGAATGACTTCCTTTTCTTCCAAGAGTTCTTTCTTGGAAGAGTTCTTTCAAGAAAAAGTACAGAAAGACCCAAAATCAGAGAATGACATTGAAAATAAAAGTTCAGGATGTTACATATCTCCCACTGAAGTCATTTGTATCTGACTGTCAAAGACCTAACAGTAAAGATGAATATTTTAACAAAATCACGTTTCTCCAAACAGAAGTTCAATCATTTAGGATAAGAGGACAATGGCCTGATTCCACATCAAGGGTCTAGAGACTGATTTTATCCATTCCTCTGACTCCAGGGAGAGACTTCTCGTGGGGAAAGTAGGAGGCTCCTTCTGAGAACGGGAGCCAGCCTCCTGCCAGGCAGGCTGTTTCCGGTTGGAAAGTCACTGCAGGAGTGGCCATGCAGGGAGACGGGGAGAAAAGTTAGTTAGTAACTGAATATATTACGCCAGGCTTCTCTTGGACTATTCGCAGCCGACACCTTTCACATGGGCTTAGAATTTATTTTTAGAGGAACAATAATGTTATGAAATCATCCTGGGGTTAAGAGAAATGAAGAAGGTTATCCTTACTTCGGGGTAGATAAGCAGCAAGGGACTGAGGCAGGCCTGGGGGCTGTGTGCTGTGGAGACAATGAGGTGTGGCTTGTGGGAACCAGCTTAGGGACACCCTGCTGCGGTGGGTGAAATAGGAATTTCTTATCCTTCTCTTCTTTTCCTCTCCCTCCCTATAGGGAGCCAGTTCTTTCTGTTCTTTGCTGCTTCACCGCGGCTGGAGGGGCTAAATGCTAAAGAAAACCCTAGCTCAAGGGCCCGGTGGGGTCTAGGCGGTCTTCCAAAGGCGCCAAAGGAAAGCGCATGCGCAGAAGCCTCTGCGATCCCCGGATCAGCCAATCCCCCACAATATCCTTCTCAATCATCAGATCTCTGATTGGCAGAAACAGATTATTCTGGGAAAATTCACCACATCTCTGAAGCTGCATTGTGGACTCGATACTGTGTGGCTTTAAATTATTCTGAAAATTCTCTAGAGCAGCAAGTACCCAAATTTTATCACCAGGAAACAAATCCCCATAGAGTCTGGTCATTCCAATAACTTGCCCTATGACTTATATCCTTTTTACTCATGTCAGTGAATCAAATTTCTTTTAATGCAACAAATTTTCCTTAAACTTATCTTCCAGTAAATGACGACCCTATTTTCTTCCATTGTCTATGGAGCAAACAGGAAAACAGAAGCGTCTGTTTAGTTGCCTGATTTTCACATGAATGCACGCTAAGTTGCTTCATTCGTGTCTAACTCTTTGATACCCCATGGACTGTAGCCTGCCAGGCTCCTCTGTCCTTGGAAATTTTTCAGGCAAGAATATTGGAGTGGGTTGCCATGCCTTCCTCCGGGGGATCTTCGTGATCTGGGAATCAAACCCGTGTCTCTTAGGTATCCTGCATTGGCAGGCAGGTTCTTTACCACTAGCGCCAGCTGGGAAGCCAACCACTGGTAGCAAAACAGCCTGGGGTGTTGCTGAAAATGCAGATTCCTCAGTCCACGCTCCAGATCAATTTAGAATCTCTGGAGTAGGACTGGGGAAGACTTGTGTTAGAAAAAAGTTCTGTGGTTGGTTCTTCAAAGAACTATTGATTTAGACATGATTTTTTGGGGTGGAGGAAAGCAGGCCTACATTTTCCTTCTCTTCTAGGTTTGTATTATTGAAAGAGAGATATATATACACATACATACATACATATATAGATATATATATATATTGCTGACTTGGATAATTGCTCAGCTGCCTAGATAATTTTGCCGGTACGGATCTAGTTGAAAAGTAACATTTCAATTAGTTTCTTGAACCTGTTTTATAAGTCCTTCTGTCCTATTCTTGGCCCCTGTTATGGACTGAATGGTGTTGTCTGCAAGTTTATATGTTGAAGCCCTAACTCTCAGCATGATCATGTTTGGTGATGAGGCTTTTAGGAGATAGCTACAGGTAAATAAGTTCATAAGGGTAGGGCCCTTGTCTAATAGAACTGGTGTCTTATGAGAGAGCTTCCCAGGTGGTACAGTTGGTAAAGTCTCTGCCTGCCAATGCAGGAGACACAAGAGATGCAGGTTTGATCCCTGAGTTGGGAAGATCCCGTGGAAGAAGAAATGGCAACCTGCTCCAGTATACTTGCCTGGAAAGTTCCATGGACAGAGGAGCCTGGAGGGTTACGGTCCATGGGGAAGAAGAGGAAGAGACCCCAGAGCTTCCCCTCCCCCACTCCTCCCCCCACCCCCCAGCTCTACACACACAGGAAAGACGACGTGAGCAGACACTGAGAAAGCAACGGTCTGCATACCAGGAAGAGAGCCTTCACCTGCATCAGGCCCTGCCGGACCTTAATCTTGGACTTCCAGCCTCTAGAACTGTGAGAAAACAAATTTCAGTTGTTTAAGCTCCCTGGTCCCTGTTATTCTGCTATGACAGCTCAAGCGGACTAATGCAGTCCTCATTAACACAACTGCTTGGAGGAAGGATCTTTCAATTTCACCGCACAAGAGCTACACTTTGTAGCAGCCTACCACCCGCACACCGTGTGGGGAATTTGGAATATGGGATAACACTCCTCATCTCCTCCTCTGCTTGGTGCTCGACTACTTATGTGCATGTGTGCTAAAACGCTTCAGTCACGTTGGATCATATGGACCCTAGCCTGCCAGGCTCCTCTGTCCATGGGATTTTCCAGGCAAGAATACTGGAGTTGGTTGCCACGCCCTCCTCCAGGGGATCCTCCCAACCCGCGTCTCTTTATTCTTCTGCATTGTCAGGTGGGTTCTTTACCAGTAGAGCCACCTGGGAAGCCCATGCGGTAAATATTAATTGTTAACCATGTTCCACGGAGAAGGCAATGACACCCCACTCCAGTACTCTTGCCTGGAAAATCCTATGGACGGAGGAGCCTGGTAGGTTGCAGTCCATGGGATACCTAAGAGTCGGACACGACTAAGCGGCTTCACTTTCACTTTTCACTTTCATGCATTGGAGAAGGAAATGGCAACCCACTCCAGTGTTCTTGCCTGGAGAATCCCAGGGATGGGGAAGCCTGGTGGGCTGCAGTCTATGGGGTCGCACAGAGTCGGACACGACTGAAGTGACTTAGCAGAACCATGTTCCAATGAAGAAGAGCAGCTAGGAGGGATAATAACAGATACAGAGAGTGGGGAGCCATGATTCCCATCAGCGTTTGTGGCACTCTAATTAATGTATATAAAGCCATAGACAAATTTCTTTGTGCTTTCAGAAATTTTAAATGTTTCTCATGCTCTCAGATTCTAAAGTTTCTTTGCTGTAAAAAACAAAAAAAATGGGAAGGATTCTCCAGAAAAATCTTTCTCAGGTGAGATCATGCTTTCTAGGTCAAAAAGACTATTGTGTCTGGAACCTGGGCTCTCAGTTTGATGAAGCTGCTGCGAAGCTTGAGGGGCTCTTTCCTATACAGGGGGTGCCCCTTTCTTGGAATGGGTTTTTACTTGCTGCTGGTTTTGTTGGCTGCTTCCTAACTCTGGAGCAATCACAAATCTTCAGTTTATTTGAGTGCAACAAAGTGCTGTTTATTTCAGTTTTCCTTTGTCTGCTTTCTCTTCTAAAATTTTGAGTATAAGAATGTCTGGGTGACAGCTGAAATTTGCCAGGTTTCTCGGGGTTCTGAAGGGCTTCCCTAGGGCTCAGTCAGTAGAGAATTTGCCTGAATGCAGAAGACCTGGGTTCAATCCCTAGGTTGGAAAGATCCCCTGGAGAAGGAAATGGCAACCCACTCCAGTATTCTTGCTTCAGAAATTCCATGGACAAAGGAGCCTGATGGGCAATAGTCCATGGGGTCTCAAGAGTTGGACATGCATGACCTAGCAACTAAAGCACCGCCACCACTCAGGGTTCTGAAGTGACTACTTTGAATTAGGTAACTACTCTATACTTCTGCCGAGGAAAGGACGTGTCTGCCTTCTTGATACACAAAGTGACTAATTTAGGTGATGCTCTGCTTCCCTGAGATCTGTTGGTAATGCTACTAAAAACTATAAAGTTGTAAGTTTGATAACACTTCGTCCCTTTGAATAACCAGATAAGATATCTATGTTAAAATTTCTACTGCTTTGCACTCAGATCTATGATGGTGGTCTGGAGTCTCTTTGTTGTGTAGTAGTCATGTAAATCTTTTAACAGAAAGCAAGAAGTTGATTGTTTGAAGCAATCGATAATCAAAATAGAAACTGTTCCATCCAGAAGCATAAACATGAAGCTTAGGAAACAATTTGCTGAACATTCTGCCATATCCATACACTCAAAGCAAGAGTTAGTGAAGTAACCTATGGGAATTACCTGGTGGTCCACTGCTTAGGGGTCTACTCTTCCGTTGCTGTGGGCCTGGGTTTGATCCCTGATCAAGGAACTAAGATCCCATATGCCTCCAGGCATGGCCAAAAATTAAATGAATGATTTTTTTAAAATAAAGAGTGAAGTAACCTAACCTACTAAGAGTAGCAAAAGTAATTTCTTGTTAAGAGCAGTAGATATTTTTTGTCCCTAAAGAGAACTGCAAGGACACTGTAGCAAAGGAAGATAAAACAGAACAAGTTATTCTCCCGATAAACTTAGCTTTTCCAAGTCAGAAACTGCCTTGGTGATATGAGGAAGGAAGCCTGAAGGTGCATGTCAGCCATGACTGAAGATTCTGGACTCTGCTGTTTCCTGCTGATCCCCACAAGGAGCACTTCTGACTCCCCTTTCAAATGAAAGCATCTGTTTTTCAAAGGTTTTTTTTTTTTTTTTTTTTTTAATTTCTCCTTCTTCTGCAGCAGTTCTAATGAATTATCACTGTCTTGGCAGTCGAAGAATTTTACCTCATTTCCTTAAAATACTTATTGTATAAACACAGTTTGAATAAAAATTCTGACCTGCCTTATAGATAATATAAATTAATACTTGAGTAATAAACATTTTTTCTTTGAATAAAAGATTTGCTACACCAAGGAATCTTCCTACACTTGAGGAATATAATGCCTGAAACAACACAAAGCCAAAATAATCCCATGAAGAAGAAAACAAACAGCATCAAAGTCAATCACAGACACTGTCTTCTGCCACACTAAACACCCAGAATTTTACACACTAGACATATGTGCTACATAAAAGTACTCGTAGAATTTTCCACTGTACATCTGCATGCATTTGTTTTAATTTTTGTCAAATAGGACACCCAATTTCTGCAGAAGGTGGCCCCAGCTTGACCAAGGAACCATAAGAAGCCCTCCTAAAAAGGTCAAAAAGACTTCATCTACTCAGTAAGAAAAAGAAAATAGCGCAACTTAGAAAGTGGCCAAAGGAGTTGATAAACCTTTTTTTCCAAAAAACATACAAGTGGCCTATAAGCACATGAAAAGATGCTCAACATTATTAGCCATTGCTGCTGCTGCTGCTGCTAAGTCGCTTCAGTCGTGTCCGACTCTGTGCGACCCCAGAGACGGCAGCCCACCAGGCTCCCCCGTCCCTGGGATTCTCCAGGCAAGAACACTGGAGTGGGTTGCCATTTCCTTCTCCAATGCATGAAAGTGAAAAAATGAAACTGAAGTCGCTCAGTCGTGTCCGACTCCTAGCGACCCCATGGACTGCAACCTACCAGGCCCCTCCGTCCATGGGATTTTCCAGGCAAGAGTACTGGAGTGGGGTGCCATTGACTTCTCCGCATTAGCCATTAAGGAAATGCAAATCACAGTGAGATAGCACTTCACATCAATCAGGACGGCTATAGTCAAAAAGACGGGTGTTAAGTGTGGGTGGGGATGTGGAGAAATTGGAACTGTAATGAAAAATGGTACGGGCACACTGCTTTGGAAAACAATCTGATGGTTCCTCTTGTTCAGTGTTAACTGTGATACAATATGACCCTGCAATTCTACTCCTAGGTATATATATCTAAAAGAAATGAGAAACATATGTTCACAAAGAAACTTACACATAAATGCTCACAGCAGCATTATTCACAGTAGCAAAAAATGGAAACAAATCAAATGTCCATCCACTAATGGATCAAGTGTGGTTTATCTATACAATGTAATACTATTTAACCATAAAAAGGAATGAAGTATTGTTACACGCTACATAGATAGACTTTGAAGACATGCTACATGGGAGAAGCCAGCACCAAACACCACATGTTGCATGATTCCATTTGTTTGAGATGTTCAGAATAAGAAAATCTATGGATTTATGGAGACAGAAAGTAGATAACTGGTTGCCTAGGGCTGCAAAAGGCAGGGCCAAGTCGGGGCTGATTGCTAATAGGTCTTTAGGGCTTCCTTTGGCTCAGCTGCTAAAGAATCTGCCTGCAATGTGGGAGATCTGAGTTCAATCCCTGGGTTGGGAAGATCCCCTGAAGAAGGAAAAGGCTACCTACTCCAGTATTCTGGCCTGGAGAATTCCATGGACTGTATAGTCCATGGGGTTGCAAAGAGTCAGACAGGACTGATCGACTTTCATGGGGTCTTTTAGGGAAGGAGTGATTAAAAAATGTTCTAGGTGAAAGGCTTGTCTTTGTTTTTAACCTTAGTACCCCTGAACTTGGTGATGGACAGGGAAGCCTGGCGTGCTGCGATTCATGGGGTCACAAAGAGTCGGACACGACTGAGCTGTGTCAGTTCATGAACTGAACTGAACCCCTGAACTTGCAGTTAGTCTCAGAAGTGAAGGTAGTCTTGGGGAATCCAGGACACACAAAAATAAATAAATAAATAATAAAATTAATTGTGGTGATGGCTGCCAACACCACAAATATACTAAAAATCATTGAATTGTACACTTTTTAAAATGGGTGAATTGTGCTGGATGTAAATTACATCTCAGAAAAGCTGTTCAACCTGAATCCACAAAGGCTTTTCTAACTTTTTTCAGTTGCTGACATGGATATATCAAAAGGATGGACCAGACTCGGGACGGGCCTCAGCTCTGCAGTCTACTCAGAGGTGGATAAAACAAACACTGTCAAGCTGAACCTCATCACTGTGAGAGCAGCACTTGGAACTCAGGCTGTGAGAATCCGGTTCTAGAATAAACATCCTGTATGGAGTTAGGAGTCCTAACAAGTGAACAGAAGGGCAAATTGATATAAACAGAATTATGTCTATAAAAATAAAAGCTATCAACAATTATGCATTTACTGTCAGGCACTATGTCAAGTTCAGTACATGTTTTCACCCAACATTCAGGATTGCCCTGAGGAGATGGGTATCTTTACTGACATTTCAGAGATAAGCAATCTGAAAACAAGTTAAGTGAACTGCCCAAGGAGAGCCAGCTTATATGTGGTCAAGGTGGGATTTAACCTGAATCTGTCTGACTTTTAGGTCTTAATTACTATGCAATAGAACTGTTTAAGATATTTGCACTATAGCATAACATTTTTATCTGTATCTCCTATTATGTCATATTCTCTTTCTTTCCATACACATATCTCCTAGCTTTACTCTGTAGTCCGTGTCTACGGATGTCATTTTGGCGTGAACCCTTGTGAAAACCTTAAGACAGGGAGTTTATAGGAATTGCCACTGACAGTAGCGATACTGTTGTCATAGTAACCAATCCACCAAACTGGTCCCTGCAAGGAGCCGCACACTTCTGCCTCTATAAGGCACCAATACTGGCTGAACTCCCTCACAGTATCAAGGACCCTCTGTTCATGCATATGGGGTAGAAAGTGCTGAGGTTCTGGTGTGCATCTTAAAGCATGAAAGTTCTTTCTTCTAAGTTTCGCTCTCTGACTCAAACATTTTCCATTTCCTCTTCTAATCCTTTCTATTTACTCAGGATGTCCCAGGGACGCTGGTTCTGAGGGGTGTGAAAAATCAGGGCTAGTCAGTATCCACAGCTTTGTTCTAAGCAGGAGTTACAAATATGACTACTTTCTGTTTGGTGAAAAAGGCACACTCCCAACCCAGTAATTCTTCACTCAGTGCTGACTCTGAATCTTTGTCCCTGCCCCAAACCTACACACAAGACCTTTAGCTGATTAAAAAATAAAAAACAACAAAACCTCTCAGGAGCCACTGTACAGAAAATTTCAAGTTGACAGCCGACGGTGCACACTATGTCAGGGGGCTACGCACACAAGACATCCACACGCATCCAACCATCTGCATTTTTCAACAATGCCCCTACATTTTCAATAACTCTTTTCTTCTCTAACCTGGGTCTTTCTCTCTTCCTTCTCATCTCCATTTCACTGGCCTCGCCTGTCTTCAGAGGCACCTGAAGGCACATAAGGCAGGGAAGTGAAACCGACTGTAATTCTTCAGTTCACTTCCCTGCAGCCTCCAGTGAGCCAGTCTCCATACGGTGGCCCAGCTGAGCTCCGAGGAAGCCCAGGTCCCTGTGCAGGTGCAACCCACCAGCCCGCTGGCAGGCGCCCTGGGAAAAGAGAGCCAGTCAGGGACACCAGAGGCCCTGCTAGCCGCAGAAAACCAAGCTTTACATCGAATATATAAGATTAAAAAGAAGAGGGCCTCTCCTCTGTGAAAGAAAGAATAGGCGACTCTTGTAGTATCTAAAAAGGCCATCATTTTCCCTTTGAGGAATTAAACATAAATTGCTGGGAGCAATCAGAAATTCTGATTTCCCCATTTTCTTCTGATGCCCTTGTGATCACCTTCGGATCCCTCCAACTTCACTCTTAAGTCCTTACAAGTCTATTTCTGTGCTATCAGTGAAATCACAAATCTGTTCAAGAGTGTTCTTGATGGGCAAAAATGTATTCAGATAAATCTGCTTAGTGTATCTTTTAAAATTAAAAATCAATTACAAATAGCACTTTCTGTTCATAAGCGTGTTGTTTCTTTTTCCCATGTTCTCAGCTGATCCTTACCAAAACCCTGGGAAGCTGAACTATATAATTCTTAACCCATTTTACTCAGCTAAAGTGGAGCCAAGATACACACTTAGGTTTATGAATTCAAAGGTGGCAGTGTTTCCAGTATAGTGCTGTTCATTTAGTCAGTTCAAACAGAAAAGCCTGCTGATTTTTTCATATGGGATTCATCCATGTAGTGGTTAATCCTTAGCAGGGCTGACAACTTCCTCTATGATTTCTACAACACTTCTTCCATAGTCTCTAGCCACTCATTTGTTTTTCCAGCTCCTGGAAGGTACCAAAAACTCTTTGCTGCCTAGTATTCTCTCAGCTTGTAACTCCCCGCTTCCAGATCCTGCCTTCCTCCAGACCCATTACCCTGGCCATCTCAATTCTCAAAGCTCATCTTTCTTTCTCTTTTTTGGAATGTAATTTCTTTACAATATTGTATTGTTTCAACTGTACAATGAAGCGCATCAGCTACATGTATACACATATCCCCTCCTTTCCGATCTCCCATCCCACTCATCTAGGTCATCACAGAGCACCGAGCTGAGCTCCCTGTGTTATACAGCAGCTTCCACTAGCTATCTATTTTGTACATGCAGTGGTAGTGGTATAGTTGCTCAGTCGTGTCCAACTCTTGTGAACTCGTGGACAGTAGCCCACCAGGCTCCTCTGTCCATGGGATTTCGCAGGCAAGAATACTAGAGTGGGTTGCCATTTCCTTCTCCATTTTACACATGGTAGAGAATATATGTTAATGCTACTCTTCCGATTTGTCTTAGCCTCCCCTTCCCTCCCTGCATCCACATATCCATTCTTTACATCTGCATCTCTATTCCTACTCTGGAAATAGGTTCATCTTAAACTTCTTCTGTAGAGGAAGAATTCTTTGGCCACTGTGACAAGTTACAGCACCTTGTTATACCAGCTCTCAGAACACAGCACTTTTCTAATCTATAGCATGTATTATCAGTGTGGTTAACTTGTATCATTACTCACTCTTTTTTCTTATATGCAAACTACATGAAGTCATGACTGCGTCCACGTTCTTTACCCTATATCTCAGAGCATAGCAGACTTTGGTGTGTTATACCTGTTTGACACATGTTTGGGGGCTATTCCACAACAGAGGTTCTTGTTAGCAGTCAATTCGATGCATCACCCCGAATTCCCACCGTGCGCATGGCACGGTCATTGGCCTAGTTTAGAAAAGCTATCCAAGGTCATGGAAGTCCCCCCGTTTCTCAGGTCTGCTAATTATACTGGGAATTAAGATTCATGATGGAGAAGGAAATGGCAACCCACTCCAGTGTTCTTGCCTGGAAAATCCCAGGGATGGGGGAGCCTGGTGGGTTGCCGTCTATGGGGTCGCATAGAGTCGGACATGACTGAAGCGACTTAGCAGCAGCAGCAAGATTCATGAAGAACACACTCAGATTTTCTTCTCCTCCTGTTGGCATAACCTTGAAACTCACACTTCTGAAAGTACTACATTATCTAGCAAAGAACAAAGAGTTATTTATAAACATTTTAGCTAGATTACAAATATATAATTATTGAACTGGATCAAGTTATAGGAGTGAAGGTTCCATGACTGACCATTTTCTTCTTGCTGAATTTTTTTTCTTTTGAGGAATGAGATTATTTTCCCTTTTAGTGGAACACTGTAATTCTGTAAATTATATGTTCATTATGTAGTGACTTAAATGCTTCTTAATTTGTGCTTATGAGTCCAACAAATATTGAATGTGTCCACTCTCCAAACTTTAGAATTTTCTTGCTTATCCTCCCTTACTATTAGTTCTCTTTTTGTTTCTTTTTTAGATGGTTTATTTCTTAACACTTTCTTTGATTTACTGTATTTCCATGTACTTTTGTTACTGCTATTTTTTTTCTTTTACTTTCCTATGATTTATTTTTTTCTTTTACTTTCCTATGATTTATTTTTTTCTTTTACTTTCCTATGATTTATTTTTTTCTTTTACTTTCCTATGATTTATTTTCTTTCTATCACAAATATTTGCTATTTCCATTCCCCAACTACTGTAGGTTTTCTCTAGTACCTTTCTGCTTTACTTCTAATATTGCAAATAGTTCTAACATGATTGTCATTCACATTTGTGAATAAATAAGCCCTTCTGATATTTACAGCAAAATAGACATATTTACTGTATGCTACAACTGAAAGTCCTTCCCCTGGTTAACTTACTCTCCTGTCCATATCAAAATAGTGGTTATTTGGTATTTCATTAAAGAGAAATCATCATTAGTAATCCATGCATCATGAGTTATCTTGGATGTTAATGGAAAGGACACAGCACTGAATATATTTTCTGGAATTCTAAATGAATGAAAGAAGGCACAAACACTATGGTGTAGCAATTCTTAAGATGATTTTTTTTTTAATTGTCAAGGATTTTTTTGTTTTAATTATTTTTTTTATTGAAGGATAATTGATTTACTTGAAACAAAATGTAAACAGAATAAAATCTCAATTAGCATAATCTTATTTTTTGTTAATGAAACATACAGGTATTTTTATAATTCGGGCTTCTACCTGTTGTATTTATCAACTGTAAATATTATCAACATGTGCTTTCTATTGTTTTCACAGAAACAAAGCTGATAGTTCTCCAGGACTCCAGTGCACACAGAGGAGGAAAATCTCTTGGTTCCAATTCAAGCTTCAAGGCTTTGTTTCTGTTTGTTTTATTTTCACAACTAGTTTTCATAGTTAAACTGTAAAGTTCTTTGTTTTTTTTTTTTAAGATTTTTTTGGATGTGGACCATTTTAAAGTCTTTGTTCAATTTGTTACAATACTGCTTCTGCTTTTTTTATGGTTTGGTTCCTTGCCCATGAGGCATGTGGGATCTTAGTGCCCTGACCAGGGATCGAACCTGCATCCCCTGCCTTGGAAGGTGAACTTTTAACTATCAGACCCCTAGGGAAATCACTTTTATCAATTTATTTAAAATATATCAGCTCACCTTACTTTTAGAGTCAATAATCATAGCACTAAATCTCAGCAAACTCATTATTTAGCCCCTTAGTCTCAGAACTAGTTAACTGAGTATGTAGACCAGTAGGAAAGAATTTGAGCTTTCTACTCTCTTCCTCTCACTTGGTGGTTTGAAGATGAGTTAGAAAATTGCAAATTTTAATCACTACTGTGCTGTGGTAAAACAAAGATGTGGAGGTGTTGATTGGAGTTTCCTTTTCCTAGAAGTCATATGTACAAAATTCATTCATATTCATTACAATATTCACTCAAGAGGCTATACTTCAAAGGATGACAATTACTTCAACTCACCATTATTCAGATAATTGGACAACTTACTTATTTTCTCTGAGCCTCAATTGTCTAACATTTTAAAAGACTGAAAGGACTAGAAAGAATGTAAGTAATATATTAAGCACACTCATGCTCAACTAGTCAGTGCTCAACTAGTGATAGGTATCATTATTATTGATAAACAGCAGTTGTGTGCAGGTGTGTGTGTGTGTGAGCATCTGTAAAATCATCTCCACTTTTACCTTCTGTTGGCTTTGTCAATTCATATGAAACTGAAACAAATCCTAAGTGTCTACCCACAATTATGTTTAAGACCAATACCAATTCATATTGAACTTGTATTTTGGGGTCAAGGCTGATCTAGTTGGGAGATAAACACATAAGCCAAACCCACACCAGCACACATGCTCTGCTAGGGGTTACCCACCTTGGAGAAGGCAAAGAAGTTCTATAGACATACGCAATCCAGCTGATTCACTTAGAAATCAGAAGTCCTGACAACAGTGCCCTTTGATCACAGCAGCTGGAGATACAGGTTGGCATTTAGAAAAGTAATTGTTCATGTGTTCATTTATATGTCTAGATTAGTTCATTCAATATGTGCATGTTAATCTCAGAAAGCAGTGCATTAAATGTACCTGGCTCCTCTAATTTCCTACCAGAAATCATTAAAATACCATATCAATGATATTAAAGCCTATCCTGAATAATGACCAGTCTATGTTAGCTGGGTCTATATCCAGTATGTTTGTGAAAACGAGCAGCTCATTCACTGTTTTAATTAATCACCATTTACCTTCCTGGGATCACTGTTTAAATTTTTAAGTCTTACTATGGAAGGCTGAAATTTTAACTTGGCAGGGTAGAATTATTTAGATGTGAACTCTTTCCAAACAGAAGCAAGAAGACCAGTGGGATTCTCTCTACTAGAATAAGGATAAAGTGTTGTGTCCATTCTGTTCACTGATGTAGTCTAAGTGCCTAAAATGGGTTTTGGAAAACTATGACTCACAGAGCAAACCCAGCTTGCCTCTTGTTTTTATATAGTGCCCCCTGCCACCCCTAGAATGGTTGTTACATTTTCAAAGGGTTGAAAAGAATCAAAAGAAGAGGAATATTTCATAACATGCGAAAATCACATGAAATGTTGATGCTCACAAATGTTTTATTGTAACACAGCCATGCTCATTCACTTATGTATTATTTTTGTGTTACCATGGCTGTTTCTGTGCTACCAAGGAAGAGTGACATAGTTGCAACAGAGTTAATATGACCCTGAAGCCAAGTATAATTACTATTTGATCTTTAACAGAAAAAAAAAAAAAAAAAGCTGACCTCTAGTCCAGAGTAATACCCCTCCTTAACTTCTTTTAAAATCAGATACATTAAAATTTAAGCTTACTATATAGCACAGGGAACTCTGCTCAATATTCTGGAACAACCTAATTGAAAAAAGAACTTGAAAAAGAAGAGATAACGTGTATACGTATAACTGAATCACTTTGTCATACATCTGAAACTAACACAACATTATCAATCAACTGTACTCCAACGTAAAATAAAAAGTTAAAAAATAAAAATAAAATTTAACTCTCACAAATGTCTTTCCAAAAGAGAAGTCTTAACTTTACATTTAACTCTAAGGCTAATCAGCAGATTATATGATAGGATAGAGAGGCTCACAGTAATAAGTAGAAACATCATCGATGAGAACACAGGCTCAAGAGCCAAGGTGCTTGGCTCAGACTTTGGCTCTACCACTTACTAGCTGTGCCGCTGTGGGCAAAATGCTTAACTGCTCTGTGCACCAGTTTTTCCATCTATAAAATGAGGCAAATGATGGTATCCATCCCTTAGGGCTATTATGAGCATTAAATAAGTTTGTGTTTGTAAAATGCTTAGAACATTATCTGGTATGAAGTAGCTACTGTAACATATTTTTCACTGAATTTTTAAGGTAGAAAGTTGAGATAACTTAGAAATTAGCTAAGGTAATGAGCGAGCCCAATGTGTTCAAAATGGGGAAAAAGACAAAGGTGAGTTGAAATTCGAACATGTCCATTGTGGTCAGTAAGTACTCTGAGCCAGTGCAATGCAGTAAGATCTACTCTAACTGCCTTTTGATTGTAGGATATAACTATTTGTCTCCCACACCTGTGACATAATTCTGTAATCAATGGTCCTGTTTGAGATAATAAACAAATTGTATTCTGAATGGCTGAGTGACTTCTGATATGAAACTCTAACTACCTAGCAAGTTCTTATCTGAGGGTACCAAATTGACATAAAGGGAAGCAATGATTTAAAGGATTCATGGATACAAGATTAGTTTGCTTTGTTGAGGTTTTATTCAGGTCTTAGGAAGGGAACCAATGGAAAATATTATCCTACATTTAAAGAAACACTTTCTAAGCATCAAAACCAGGAGGCAAAACTATGCCTTAAGGAATTCTAATGGCTTTTTAATCATTGCAAGTCATTTTAGCAAATAGATAATTAGTACTCCTGATGTTTAAATAGATTTTTATATCAATTTATGTGAAATCTTTAAAAAGACTGAAGAAAGTGAATTCTTTATAAAGTAACCTTTTATCTTCTATAAAATATAATCTCTTGAAAACTGTACTTCAATACAGGACTGTATATGGGACTGCAATAGCTTGTAATTAAATATTAAAAAATATAATTATTTTTACAAATGCTTTTCTGTCACAGGTGTTTTCCTGGAGGAGGTTCAGTGAATTTTTGCTATGTGCAATAGGAATCAAGATTAAAGAACATATTGGGAAAATGTAATACTGAGGCTTTCTTAATTAATAATTTCCATTCCTTCAACTTTCAGTAAATGTTTATATAACTGTTACATTGTGGGAGGTGCAATGAAAATGTAAGAGATCCAGTCCAATTTGATTTACTTGGGCCAATAACTAAATTATGCATAACAACTTAAAAAATACAAATAAAAAACTTTTGGGGGTTTCTTGCACTGAACTTGCACTCTAAGTTTTTGATATTTACTTTTTAATGCACTAAATGTTGCAAGTCATGCCACTTTATTAAATCTTTGTGCTTTAGAAGCCTTTAATAATAGCTATTCTAGAAACTTTTCCAAAAATTTCTGTGTCCCATTTCTTGCAATAAAGCGAAATAAAAATAAGGAGTAAGATTTCAAAATATTTTAATTTTTGTCCAATCATGTCCTGTGATCTTAGTTATGTGTATATTTGAATATAAGATAATAAGTCTTATTTTTTAATATCCTCAGTGCTCAGTTCGCTAAAATAAAATAGAATCTGAGTATAAATGGTATAATAAGAAAAACTAACATCTAAGACAAAATTAAATTAATTTGCATATTTATAAAGTCTTTATGCTTGGCTTACTTTATTTTTTAGACTTAAAAAATTCCAAATTACTCAATAATTTAAAAATTTTAAAACATATATAATTATTATATTAATATTCCTACATTCTATAGAAAACATGTACTCTTAAGTAAATTCCTTTGAAGTTATTCTATTTGCTTGAATTTTGAACTTATTTCAATAGATTGGCCAGTTTTAATTTTTCAACTCCTTCTCTGAATTTGAGGAGCTCTTTCATACTTAAGACTTTAGAAACTAAAGGTGGATAAAAAGTAGTAAATACAATGCCCTTCCATCCAATTGCCTTCAATAAAACTGATGCAATTTCAAAAATAATTGTTTAACACATTTATCCCTCTGTTAAACTACATATAAAGCTGAGAGAACATTTTTATATTATGCTGACACTGTAATAAATGGACTGATATCATACTATTGGTTGCAACTTACAGCATTTTTGTCTACATTAAAGCTAAGGTCTTGGTGACTATTCCTGCATTCTTTCTGTGAATTAAAATTAGAATAATGTAATTAGTCCCCCAAATTAAAATGCTACAGTTCCTAATAATGGAACAAAGTCCAAAATTATATTACTTTGAGATCAACAATAGGTTCACATGAACTGTTTTCCAGATCTGCTTTTTAAGGAAAATACAGTCTCCTTCCTATTGCGGAAGTATCAGATTCTTGCAGCATCCATGACACTTGTAAGCATTCAGTGGTCAGACGGCACTACATATCCTTCAAATGATATGGCCCAGTGAAGCTGGACTGTGTGGTCACGGAGCCAGGCAGCCTGGTATCTCAGCCATCCACCACGACAGAGCCAGAAGGCCCCAGCTGGCGTGCTGAATCCAGACTAAGGTGAGAAATGGATTTTTCATTTTGAAAGTCAACTCTTCTAACACTGAAACCTAGGACGTATTTATCAGGTAAAAGTGCATTGAGGACTTTAGGCTTATTTATTGGATCAAATGTATAATTCTCATTTTTTCCTCCAGTTACGCTTAGGACAAGTTAAATCTTATTTTCCTTCTGGGTTTCTGAATTTACACTAGATAGTACATTTTAAAACATATGAATACATGTGTGTTCAGGACTATAACTTAATATGTAAGATATATGCTAAATTAAGTATACCTGTAAGTGGTTCAAAAGTCATAAAAGTTAAAATAACAGAATATTGATCACCAATGTTCCTTGGTGTGATGACATTTGTCCATCACATTAAATTTACCAACTTGATCTTTAGACAAATGGGAACTCTTACAAAATAAAAATACATTTCAAGTCCTAGTTGTCATTTGGACTTCTGTATTCACTATTCAAGCACAAGAATTTGGATTCTTGCTTGTGTTATTGTCTTTCTTGTGTTATTTTCTGACACTACAAGTTATTAATTCATTTCTTACCAACATTAGAAAAAGCAACTTACAAGATTTCTAAGTTCAAGATTTCCCATGCCTCCCGTGGGCCTCACATGACCACCAGTGCTCCCTAAACAACAGTAGAGAATATCTTCCAGTTTCCTAAACTTCAGTTACCCAGGTCTGGTAGAAACATCATGATGGAAAAAATAAACCTTTAATTCCATAAGGGTGCAGAAAGTGGACCCCATCTTCCAGACATCCTTCTGAGTGGGAAAAGGCCATGATGGATTCTTAAACCATGTACTTTCTAATACAGCACTTAGTGGATAAGACTGGGATACTTGGCATCTGGACTCATGATGTTTTATCCTCAGAAACTGAGAAGAAGACACTGCTTCTTTTCTAAAAAGAAAAAGCAACCCTCTGCGAGTGCTCATTAAAAAGGGTTTTAAAATTGGAGCAAATAAAACAGGATTGTCAATTCTTACAGTCTTTTTTTTTTTTTTAAATCTCAGCAGCATTTTAAAAAGGCATTGTTTTTCTCTCTCCCCTTGGACAGGAAATCCCACTTTCAATACACACGTGGGACACATTCCAAATAGCAACAACAACAATTCTCCAACTCCTTTGTGACTTTAGAGCAGGCGCACAGACCTAACTGCAGCTAGATTAACTACTCCTCTTCTCAGTTTTCAACTGTGCTCCCCTTTGACATGGGAACTACTAGGCAGGATTCACTCTGCCTCCTGTAAATCTCTTGCTCGGCTCTCCTTTAAAAGTGAAAAGGATAAGGTCTTCTTTTTTACAAGACAGAAAAGTTTGTGTGGGTGATGCCAGAATTTCCAACAGCGACCCTAAAAGACAAAGCCTTTTAGAACTCTAACCTCCAACGGGAGCAAACCTCAAACAAACAAACAAACAAACAAATAACTTGAGTTGTTGGCATGAATGAAAAGCTTGTCTTCTGGAGTTGTCCCCTGGCACTTCTGCTCGCCCGAAGCAGGAAAGGGGTGGAGTGGGCGGGGGTACTTCTCATCACAGGAACCTTTCCTTAAGCCAAGCCTATTTTGAGAGGTAGAGGAGGACTGAGTAGGAAGACTTCTCAAGCTGTACTTCCAATGGCCCGGACATTTGGTCCCACCTGCCTGTCAATTTCAGCTCAGGAGCCCATTTTCCTCTCTGCAGATACTGAGAACGTGGACTTTCTGGCAGTCGGGGGTGCACGGAGGCCAGTTTCCCGTTGACCTTTCAGGGACTCTGAAATCAACTTTCCCCCTCACAGTCTGAATTGTTTGTTTTCGGTTGTTTTCAGCCTGCAGGAACCTCCTGTTCAGCACACCCCTCTCCCCTCTCCTCTGCCCTCTCCCCTCCCTCCGGCCTCTCGGGCTTCCCCCACCCCCCACCCTCCCCCCACCCTCCCCCCACCTTTGTTGTCTCGTACCTGCTGGCCAGGCTCTGCCTGCAGTGCTGCCTGAAGGGCATCAGGTGGTAGTTCATGGCGTCCAGCAGCAGCTTCTGGCAGACCGGGTCGGTGCGCATGAAATCCACCGACTGGACCCGCTCCACCAGCTCGGGGGCCGGGATGAGCGCGAAGCGGAGGCGCTTCATGAGGTCGGGCGCGTACTGCATGCGGGTCTCGCGGTCATGCTCCAGCCAGAGCACGGACATCTGGAAGAGCGCCAGCTCCGACTCCACGGGGGGCGGCAGCGAATCCAGCAGGGCGCGCATCTCCTCGAAGTTGAGCAGCAGCACATCCTCCACCAGGTACTTGTTGGCCAGCTTCTTGGTCTCCTCCAGGCCGTGCAGCGCGGCGATCTTGCACACCTGCTTGTAGTTCTGCACCGAGATCTGGTCGTTGAGGAACTGCACACAGAGCTTGGTGACCTGGGGGATGTGCAAAATCTTGCTGACCGACAGCACCTCCTCCACCGTGTCCAGGGAGAGGGTCACGTTGGCCGTGTAGAGGTACTCCAGCACCAGGCGCAGCCCGATGGACGAGCAGCCCTGGAGAACCAGGTTGTTGATGGCCCGGGGACTGGTCAGCAGCTTGTCGTCGGGGGAGGAGGATGGAGTGCCGGGCTCCTCCTGCGCTGGCGGCGGCGGCGGCTGCTGCTGCGGCGGCTGCTGCGGTGGGTCCTTGGGGGCCCCCAGGCCGTCCTGGCCGCCGACCCCTCCCCCGAGAGGGGGGTGACTGGAGAAGAGCGATCGGAAATACTGCGAGCAGGAGGCCAGCACGGCCTTGTGGCAGTGGAACTGCTGGCCCTGGGCCGTCAGGGTCACGTCGCAAAACAGCTGCTTCCTCCACAGCAGGTTGAGGCCGTGCAGCAGGTTGTCGCTGTGGCTGGGGTCGAAGGTGGAGGTCCGGTCCCCGGATCTGGACATGGCGAGCTGCCTCGGCGCACCTGGCTTTAAACCCGCCTCCGACCTGGCAGACAGGGGTGGGGGATGGGAGGGAGGTGAGCAGGGTGGTGGAGGGGGGTGGGGTGTGGTCGGGGTGGGGCAGGGTATGGAGGGGAGGGGAGGGCGAAGAACCACGGTCAGTGCTCAGCTCAGGTCTCCGGACGGACCCGACCCTAGGAGGCAGGTCTGAAGGTGCTGGATCCGTGAGCGCCACCCCCCGCCCCCCGGGGCCCTGTCTGGGGGTCCGGGCGCCCGCTCCTCTCCCCGCTCCTCTTCTCTCCGCGACCCCCACACTTGGTCCCTCACTTTTCCTAAAACCACCCGGGCTCGGCTCTCGGCGGCGACAGCGATGGCAGCAGCGACGGCAAAGTGGCGGCTGAGGCCGAGACACCTCGTGGGCTCGTGTCCATGCCGGGCCGGGGCGGGAAGAGGCCGGGGCGTGGGGAGCCCGGGGGCCCCCCCCAAAAGCGCAGAGGCGACCGTCGACGGAGCTTCCAGGTCACCTCGGCGCCCGCAGCTTTGCGTTTCGCAGTTGGTCCAGTTTTGGGGGTGGGTGGGTGGGCAAGGGGGCCCGACAAGCGTGCGGGAAGGGGGGTGATCCTTAGCCCTCCAAACGCTGGGAACCCCTTCGATTATCCGCGCTGCCCCGAGAAACTCCCGGGCTAATCGTCTGCGGGAGCAGATAAAGCCCTTTCTTCTCCCGGGAAAGTGCAGCGGAGCGCGGTGAGGACCAGCTCAGTGGACTCGGCAGAGGCGGGAGCTGTCCTTATCAATTCTAGCTCATTTCCCTCACCCCGGCCCTGCCTGCTTCTCTGCTTTCGCAAACTGTTGGCTTTCCCCGTCACCACTCAGTTTTGCTAATTTTTCAGAGACGCCTTTAAACCTGGCAGGAGAATCCCTTCAGCCCCCCACCCCCGAGATCCCCCCAACCCCCCTGGCATTTTTAAGCGCGCAAGTTCGGGCGTGTGTCTCCCTTTCTCCGCCTGGGCGGCCCCGAGGAAGATGAGGAGGGAGGAAGTGGGACCACTGGGATGGATTAAGAGCCAGAGCCCGCAGGCCCGGTGGGATTCGCGTGGACGGTTCTCCCTCCCGGGCACGAGGCGCAGTGGCTTTAACTCCTGGAACTACGAGAAGTTCAAGTGTACCGGCAGGTGTTGGGGGAGGGGTGGGGGCTGTCCGATGGTGGGGGGGGGCGGGGTCTCTGCCTCCCACCCAGCATCGCCGCCCGAAGCCGCCGCTTCCTTCTGAGTCCCTGGGTGCAGCCCCCGGCGGCCCCCCACTCGAGCACCCCCACTCCCCGCCCCACCCCCGCCAACCCGGCCCTGGAACTACTTCTGTAAAAAGTCTGAGCCGCCCGCATCTCGGCGGAGGAGGGCAGGAGGTGAGGGAGGCGAGGCGAAGTCGATACGCCGGGTCCTTAACCTGTAATTGCACCTTCTAGGGCTGAGCAGAAAGGGCTCCTCTCTGCCCACATCCCGCCCGCGCGCCCGGGAGACCCGCCGCCGCCGCCGCCGCCGCCGCCCGGCTCCGAGGGATCCCGCCGGACCGGCCCCTTCCACTGCGGCTCACTCTGCCCTGCCTGGTGCCAGTCCTGGATCGCCGGCTTCCTATTTCCACCGGACTGGGCTGCTCTCCACTCACTTTATCATCCCGTTCCAGGTGGACCCTAACCTCCCGCGAGCTCCCTCCCCCAGCAGCACCCGCCCCCCACCAACGATGCGCCCCCCCAAAGCGCAGGCTCTCCGAAACACCTCCCAGAGTCTCTCCCTTGAAGTGGACCCGGTCATACCTCCCTCTCGCTGTCCCCGCTTCGTTGTCTCCCCCCCGCCCCCCACCGCCACATCTTTTCCTGTTCCCCTTCCTTCTTGCTCTCCTCCTTTGCCTTTCCCCCTCATCTGCTTATTTCTTGCAATTGGAGTTTTATTCTTTATGAGCGTTTGCCACACAGCCATCCCCCCCACCCCTCTGAAAGACTCCCTCCCCGGCCCTCCCCCTCGCCAACAACCCAAAAGACAGAACAAAATACACACAAGGCAGACACAAGGCCAGAAACTTACCTGCTTTCAACCAGCTGCAAAGTCAAGGCTCACTTAAGCTCCCCCCCAAAAATCAATTGTCCTTCCTTTTTAAAGGTTTGCTCTCTCCTTGGGAGGGGGGTGGGAAACACCTTCTGGTTCCCAACTCCAGGCAGTCACTCTTTACAATTTATTTTGTCGTACATCATTTGATCACCATGAATTAGCAACAGCAAGAAAATGTAGGAGAGGGAGAAAAGAGAGAAAGAGAGAGGGAGAGAGAGAGGGAGAGAGAGGGAGAGTGAGAGAGGGAGCAGAGCTTTCTGCAAGAGAAGAAGAAGAAAAAATGTACGTGTGACAAATTATGCTACCAAGAAACAACACATCATTATCCTTGGGCCTGGGGCTCAGTGAGTCGTAACGAGAGTAATAGGAAATCCACGGTTGGGGAGAGAAACGGTCGTGCTTGGCCAGTAGAGAGAGACCATACAGGGGGATGGATGCTGGAGAGACTCGCAAAATTATGGCTCAAGGCTATTGTAAAAATTGTCGAGCGTAAATGACTGCGATTTCAAACATCTTTGGAAGAAAGAAGGGGAAAAAGCGAGCCCCCCCTCCCTCCGGCTCCCTCTCTCTCCCTCTCTCTTCTCTCTCTCTATAAAGAACCGTCAAGTTTTAGTGCGCATTGCTAATTAGTCAATTTCTCTCTGCCTTCACAGGCTGGCGACTTCGCTGCTGAGCTGAAACTGCTAATTTCTGTGACCAGCTTTTTTCTTAGCTGTGATCTGGATGAATGAGTAGCTGTCTCACAGAGATGACAAAAATAAACTCTAATCCCCCCCAAAATTTCCACTACATCTTTCTCATGCATAGATTTATGATCTTCAAGCGCTCTGTGCAATATGCAAACTTTTTGTGTCTGTAGATGTGCTGTTTGTTTCCAGATTTATCTACATTCCTGCTTTTCCCTTTCACTCTGCCCCCCCACCCCACCCCCCTACACTGGGAAATGCAGAAACCGTCTCATCTCAAAGTCTGCCAAGATGCCACTTTATAGTATCTTGGTGTTTGGGGTTTGGGTCTGACTTGGAAGTCAGGAGTCCTTGCCTAAGAACTGAGTGGCTGAGTGTACAGCGGGGGTGGGGGAAGTAGACAGAATAGAGGACAGCTCTTCGCTTTACATTTGCTTCCCTGCATTATTCAAGCTTTATGATCTTGTTGGAAAACATATTTTCTCCATCATTTTGTCGGGTTATACAACCATCTCGGAACCTCTCTGTCAGCTCTTCAGCAGGAAGGGTTCAAAAGTCACTTTATTTTTTTAATTGGAAAATTATCCTATTGTCAGATTTGCCTTTCAATTAGGAGTCTTTGATTTGCAGGAGCTAGAATCAAGTGCTAGGAGAGCCAGCTGCAATTTCACAAATGTAACCTTTAAACTTTGGAGCTCATCTGATATATAAGGTCGATCTCAGAGAGCTCACATTTTTGACCCTGCTTAGCATGCAAAATGAACCCCAGCATGACTCTGGAATTTCAGCTGTACCAAAGATTCATGTGCATTTTGGTAGAGGACATGTTCTCTTAGACTTATCTCATGATGTATTGCGCCCTTACATTTATAGCCCTGCATTTTGGTTGTCAATGGGGGCTGGAGGTGTCCAAGAAAGAAAGGGGAAAAAAAAGAAGAAGCAGGAAAAGGAAGGTAGGTATGCCCTTGAAGAAAATGAACATGGAAGAAAGCTGGATCTGAGTTAAATTGAGTTTTGCTGGCTATTAAATATATGAACATGATTCATTCTAACTGATATGTGCTCTGATTAGTAAACATATTAAAATACACATCAGGGTACCACTGAAATCCTGCCTTTTAACCTTCCCCTTTGATTGGTAAAAGATGAAAGACACCTGCTTAAGGGAGGGGAAAACCTGAAAATTCTTTGGTTCAGAAATCAGGTGTTTCCCACTTACAATGATCAACATTAATATGCATATGGGATATTTACTCTTAAATAGACTAGGCAGGATCCAACCCAAGCGTTTATCCCTCACAATGGTCTTTCTTTATCAATATCCTAGGTTATTTGAGAGCAAGACTACTTTATTCAATCTTGCTGAGATGCTGTGTTCTCAGTCATATTTATAATAAAAAAGCCCCAATACATGATAAGATAATAGAAAAGGATTTTTTTTTTATTAGAGCAGGGAAAGGAAAGAACAGATTATCCAAATCTTCTGGCCTTACTATTATTTTTTTAATTTCTCTTATTTAGTAGATCTTGAATAGGAAGACTGTGTAACTGTAATATAGTGCCTTTTTGGGGTTCTGTTTCATTAGCAGTTAAAGTTATCAAGTGTGTGAAGTGTCACCCAACTCTCAAACACTAAAAGTACAATTTTTATGGTATGCTTTTGATGTTGATCTTTTATGAGCTTCCAATGACATATTTGGAACTAAACCCAAAGGCAAATTAAGAGTATTGATCACTTAAATTATTGCCAGCTTTCCATTTTATCATAAGGGAATTAGAAATTAAGGTATGTTTTCTAGACCTTGCAGTATCTTAATTTTGAATTTCTGCATATATGTATACATATTTACTGGTGGGATATATTGATCACTAATTATGATTACTAGGACTTCTGTCATTTCCAAACAATAGAAAAGTAACATTTCAAAAATTTTAACTACCTATAATTTCAATGCTTATTTAACAACTTGGGTAGAAGGGAAAGGGGCGGTTAGAGATTGCAATTCTTAAACAGCTGTTGAAGTGGTTAGGCTGCTTTCTTCTGGATTTTGAAGTTACACTATTTGAGAATGTTTTAAATTCAGAGAAAAATTACAATTATGGCTCTTTTGTAAGCAATTAAAAAAAAGAATATTGATGATAATAAAATCCGTTCACAATCTGTATGTAAACTAGTGTTTCTATCGTGTACATTACACACATCCAATATCTTGCCCCGGCTTTGACTGAAATTATTGCAGAACTCACAAATGATATGACACTATTTACAATAAATCCCGTTATGAGAGATTCAATTTGCAGCAATCAGATGCTAGCTACTAAGCGATTGTAAGTATTTGAATTTTATCCTACTTCACTGTTCAACGTACAGAAATTGCATCTGTGTGTTTGATCTGTCCTGCTGAGCACTACCAGCAGCTTGCATCTCTGCCACTATTGTTTTTAAAATGGCAGGAAGGACGTGACTAGTCAAGAGCACTCAGCGGGATGGATTCCACATGGCTTAAGAGGAGCCAGAATTGTCTTACAAAAAAAATTAAATATGATCGTGTAGTCATCTAATTCAAGCAGTCTTCATACTTCAACAGAATTATCAAATTTATTCATCAGTGAATCTGCATTTAAACTATGTACAGTGGAAAGATGCTGAGACTGCTGGCACTGAGCAGTCTAACGAGAGCTACCACCAGCACTGTGCAGGCTGGTCAGCCTTTACGGTAGCAGGGACCCAGGTGACTCTGTGGTTCCTGTTGCTCAGGGTGATTTCACCTCACTGGGTGAACTCAAGTTTCTCTTCAGAGCAGATCAAGAAGTATTTTGCTGCCTAACAGGAGGGGACATCCACATTGAAACTTTCTCTCCTTGACTTTTTTGCTTAAGATGTGTATGAGCCATCTTCCAATTTTTTAAACACCAAAATCTGGCCTCTCTGGTGTATCTTTTGGTTAATAAATACTACTTCCTGTGACCTGACCTTTCAGACTGCCACCATGGGAAGACAAGTAGAGATACTATTCCATTGTATAATAAAACTGAGGAGGGAAGGACCTCTTGATTCCCCAAAGTCAAGGAGTGGGAAAACCCAGACAAAACTCGTAGGTTTCTATTATTCTGTTTTAAATCTCTGGTAGATGTGGCCAGAGATGTCACAAAACCATCAGCATCAAGAAGCTTATTGAAAAACAAAAACCAAAATAACAA
The DNA here is from genome assembly GCF_032452875.1 of Bos javanicus. NCBI lineage: Eukaryota > Metazoa > Chordata > Mammalia > Artiodactyla > Bovidae > Bos > Bos javanicus. The sequence goes on along the minus strand of NC_083891.1, from coordinate 24,430,823 downwards.
TAAAAGACAAAAAATAGTGCTATGGACTAGCACTTAGTCAAAAGCCAATGGTTTACTATGGCCCCACGGTCAAACCCAGCTCCTTGGCCAGCATCCTGAGATCCAGAATCTAGTTCTAGGACTGCTGAGAAGTCTGCTAGCTGTTCTGAACACGACCTGCTTTCAACCATAGTGCCCATACTTAGGTTGTGTCCTTAAAAGAGACCTTGCATGCTAAGTTGCTTCAGTCGTGTTTGACTCTTTGTGATCCTATGGACTGAAGCCTGCCAGGCTCCTCTGTCCGTGGGATTCTGCAGGCAAGAATACTGGAGTGGGTGGCCATTTCTTTCTCCCGGGGATCTTCCTGACCCAGGGACTGAGCCCATGTCCACCTGGGAAACTGTTGGTTCTCTACATACAGAAATTCTGCCTAGTTCTCAAAATTAAACTCAGGTTTCTGTCTGAGGCGGAACTTTTCTTGGCAACCTCAAGCAGAATAATAATAGCTAATACTTACTGAGCTTATTAGGGGCTTCCCTGGTGGCTCAGTGGTAAAGAATCTGCCTGCCAATGCAGGAGATGCAGGTTTGATCCCTGAGTCAAGAAGATCCCCTGGAGAAGGAAATGGCAACCCACTCCCGTATTCTTGCCTGGGAAATTCCATGGACAGAGGAGCCTGGCAGGCTAGAATCCAAAGGGGTGCAAAGAGTCGGACACGACTTAGTGGCCAAGCACAAATACACACATTGAGCTTATTACTTGTGTAGTGGGCACTAGTCTAGTCTGAATCCTTTAGATTCTCTTGCTAATCCTAGGACAGTATGGTAGATTGTAAGATTGGCCCCAATCTCCATTCTTCCCTGTATAAACACCCCATAAGAATGTGGCTTGGCTGATCTTCCCATCAAGAGTGGAGTTTATTTCCCCACCATTTGAATATGAGCTGGACCTGTGACTTGCTTCAACCAATACAATCTGCCAGGAATGACTTTGTGCCAGCTCCATATCTGAGCCTCAAGAAGCCATGTATTTATATATATATATATATAATTGGAGAATAATTGCTTTACAGTGTTGTGTTAGTTTCTGCTGTATAGCAAAGTGAGTCAGCCATATGTATAGATGTATCACATCCCTCTTGAGTCTCCCTCTCACCAGCCCCCATCCCACCCTTCTAGGTCATCACGGAGCACCTAGCTGAATTCCCTGTGATATGGCAACTTTCCACTAGCTATCTATTTCACTCATGATAGTAAGTATGTGTCAATGCTACTCTCCCAGTTCGTCCCACCCTCCCATTTCCCCCAGCATCAACAAGTCCGTTCTCTACATCTGCATCTCTATTCTTGCCTGGCAAATAGGTTCATCTGTACCATTTAGAGACCCTGTATATTTCAAATCTCCCTCTCTGAACCCTGACAGCTGCCATGTGCAAAAGCCCAGGTTAGCCCATGGCTGATGAGATACCACATGGATGGAGCCATTCCCAGCTGACCTGATGACCCAGCTTAGCTGTGTGGCTGAACTCAGCCGAGACGGAAGAACTAACATAACCCAAATTACTGACCCACACAACACTGAACTAAATGAATGACTGCTGTTCAAGCCATTAGTTTTGGGGGTGATATACTCCATAGTAAAATTAGCTGATAAAAAAAGTTTCTATTACCACAATTTTACCAATGAACAAATGAATTGTAAAGAAATCAAGTGAAGTTTTCAGGCTCATAGAACATTTCAAAGGTAGTGCTGCAATTCAGACCCCACAATCTAACTCCAGAGATGAACCAACCCGCGTGGAGTGTTAGTCACCTGGTCATATCCGACTCTTTGCAACCCTGGCCACAAAAGAAGTGCCTGCCTCTTGTGACCTACATTTATTCATTCATTCATCAATATTTATTTGATGTTAAGTATTTATTATACACCAAAAAATGTGGTAAACATTGAAGATACAATGATGAATAAAACTGAATCCTTGCCCTCAAGGGGCTGATGATCTAATGGAGGAGACAGGCAGGTAAATTACTCACAGCCAGTGAATAATTACAATGTGATAATTGCTCTAATAAGGGTATGTGTAATGAACTACTGGAGCAGAAAGGAGCAGGCTCCTAACTTTCTTATAATACATGTTATCTGTAATATTCTTTTGACATTTATTATTTACTTCTTTGTGTTCTTAGTTGCTAATTTAGGAAAACATATTTTATGATTTCAGCTGGATTATAAGTTTCTAGGGTAGAAATAGCCTAGTGCCTGACAAAATCTCCCATGGTGCATGGCTCTGTATCTTGCCCATAGTAGATATTCAATAAATATATTGATGGACTATGAAAGGTAAATTTTCAAATTTATCAGGGTAACAGAAGAAAGAACAAGGAGGTATTTCATAATCAAAGACCGTGTTGAGCATTTAACTGAAGTGGTGCCTCTCAATCTTTTGATTATACTGATCTGTTGTCTAAATATTAATAAAATCTTTATAATATTGTGAAATAAACAATTTTCTCAGCACATAGATAAGCACTTGATGTGACCTTAGTGAGTGCTTCTCTCAAATCCTTTGCCTGTGGCAACCATCACTCAACAAATTGCTCTAAATACTTGAAGAGAGTTGTTACTTGCATGAAAATATCTAACTACTAAACATAGGTAGGGGCTGCCCTGGTAACTCAGCTAGTAAAGAATCTGCCTGCAATGCAGCAGACCCTGGTTCAACTTCCGGGTCAGGAAGATCCCCCGGAGAAGGGGTAGGCTACCCACTCCAGTATTCATGGGCTTCCCTGGTCGTTCAGATGGTGAAGAATCTGCCTGCAATGTGGAAGACCTGGGTTTGACCCCTGGGTTGGGAAGATCCCCTGGAGAAGGGATAGGCTACCCACTCCAGTATTCTTGGGCTTCCCTGGTCGTTCAGATGGTGAAGAGTCTGCCTGCAGTGTGAGAGGCCTGGGTTCGACCCCAGAGTTGGGAAGATCCCCTGGAGAAGGGAAAGGTTATCCACTCCAGTATTCTGGCCTGGAGAATCTCCATGGACAAAGGAGCCTGGTGGGCTACAGTCCACAGGGTTGAAAAGAGTCGGACATGACTGAGTGACTAAGCACAGCACAGTATAGCAAACACAGGTAGGAAAACACCTATCTTTAGGAAAACACCATTTTCCTAAGCCTAGATTCTGGAAGCAAATCACCTGTGTTTGAACCCTAGCTCTGTCTCTTTCCATGTGTGCCACTTTGGGCAAATAACCTCCCTCTGCCCAGTTTTCTTATCTTGAAAATGGGGATAATCTATGTAGCACTTCCCTTCTAGGGTTTTATGCTTAACTTCTTGTAAATATTTGTGAAAATGCTCACTTAGACACATAGTGTCATGTGAATGTTTGTTAAATAAAAATAAGCATATGTAGCTAGAGACTTTTTTCATTTCTTTTATTCCTTTATTTTTCCTTTTTACGTTTTCTCTTCTGCATACTATGTCTAGTGTTCCACAAATACTGGATAGAAGAAGGAGTAGAAAAAGATCAACTTTTCTAAGGCAATGATTGCAATGATTCATGATGCTATTCAAGAAGCTTTAATGAAAGAACTACTATTTTTGACTTTTCATTTTAAATATTTTATGTAACAGTTTGTTTACCTGTAGTTTTCAAAGTCATCATTCTTTAATCTTTGGGGACGTTTGTCATTTCATGTACATGTTTTGAGTAATCGAGATTCTAAAAAACTAAGGATATTCACTATTTTTAGTTGTTTAGTCACTAAGGTGTGTCCATCTCTTTGTGACCCCATGGACTGCTGCATGCCAAGTTCTTTTGTCCTCCACTATTTAATGATTGGTGGCAGAATATATTCCTGATTCTGAAAAGTAGCTTTCTGGTGATAGGTTTTTATGCCAGTGACTGAGATGAGAGAGGATGTTATTGCACTTCAGGTTCTGTGTTTGATGTTACCTGTGACTCTGGACAAATCACTTTTCTTCTCTAAGTCTTAGTTTTCTCATATTTGGAGAGAGAAAGCATTTTCTGCATTTAATTACTGTGTAGGTTTGTAGTGAGGGGAAATAACTAGAGTGAATGGTCCCCAAAGAACAATAGGGAATGTTCCTAGTGACTTGTGGAATAAGATGAAGATTTAGATAATAGGAGAAGAAAAAGTTCTTCGCCCCCTCAAAATTACCCAAAGGCCTGGAACCAGAGGCATTTACTCAGTCATCTTTGTGGAAGTAGTCAGATGAAAACAACAAGTCAAAAATTGAATGTATTTTGAGTGTATGAACAAAAATCATATTAGGTACATTCACAAATTCTTTTGTATGCATCAAAAGTTTTCAAAGAGTTGGAGTTTATGAACAAGTGTTTATTTTTCTGTAGAAATGTTGTATTCTGAATGTTCATTAAGGAAAAGCACGGAACACTTTCTTTATAAGCAAAACAATGCATCTTTATCATAAAGAGTTATTATGCAAATTTGCAAGTTATTCTAATCACCTTTTCCACCCTCGTTTTTCTTTTACTTGTGGCAGTATTTTATTTTCTTTCTCTTATTAATTCTTAAAAACACAGGTATGTATTGCTGTGTTGGAATATTTACCAGCCCACTGAAATTTTTTGTAGTTAATAGAGAAAAATGACCTAAGTTTCTTAATCATATACCTTTATGCCTAATCATTAATTATTCGTGTATCATTTCAAGGACATACTATCTTGACTGAGTCCAGGTTTTCCTAAGAGATGAGCTGTTTATATCTTGAAATATTTATTCTGCTCTCAGCTTCTTTGATATCAGTGTAAATTCCCCCAGTTTTCCATTTGCAGTTTAGTATTTCTCTATTGCTTTGTCTAACCCTTTTCTCTACACACTCCTGATTCCTCCATCCCACCCTAGTATACCCAACCCTATTTCTAATTATATTATGTTTGTTTTATAATAAAGCATTTCATTGTATTTCAGTAAAACTGTTCAAATTCTATGAATTAATATTGTTTTGTTGTTGAAGAACTGTCTGACAGTTTGGATAAACTTAGGGAGTCTGTTGGCTTAGGTGACAAATAAAGAATTCTGCTGGGTATTTCATTTTATTTGTTAAAGAAGCTGACTAACTAAAGGATATGTTTTCTCAAAATCTGATAAAAACATGCAGCCATTTCTAATAAAGCCCAATAAATCTGAATTGGGATTCACTGGTGGCTCAGTGGTAAAGAATTTGCCTGCAATGTAGGAGATATGATTTGGATCCCTGGGTGGGGAAGATCCCACAGAGAAGGAAATGGCAACCTAATCCAGTATTCTTGCTTGGGAAATCTCATGGACAGAGGAACCTGGCGGGTTACTGTCTATGGGGTTGCAAAAGAGTTGGACATGACTTGATGAGTAAGCAACAGCAACAAATCTGAATTACAGTCTTTTCATTTTGCCTTTACATCTTATTGAGCTCAACAATAGAACTAATTTAAATTCTCTGTGGGAATTTAAATCCCACCTGCAATATTTTGTCCAGTTTTATCATGTTTTATGTGAACAAAGTCCACAGTTAGTTCAAAGTTCCTTAGTTTTACCTAATGTCCTTGGTCCGTTCCAGGATCCTATGTAGGATACCACATTACATTTAGCTGTCATATTTCCTTAGGTTCTTTTTGGCTGATTGTTTCTCACACTTTCCTTTTTTTTGATGACCTTGAAAATTTTTCAGAACACTCATCAAATAATTTGTAGAATGTTTCTCAAGTGGGAGCTGTCTGATATTCTTCCTGTGATAATACTGGGGTTGTGGGTTTAGGGGAGGAGGACCACAGAGGTAAAGCCCCAATTATTCACAGGATACCTAGTTGATGTTAAACTTGATCACTTGGCTAAGGTGGTATTTACCAGGTTTCTGCCCTCTAAGCTGCTAAGTCACTTCAGTCGTGTCCAACTCTGCGACCCCATAGACAGCAGCCCACCAGGCTCCCCCGTCCCTGGGAGTCTCCAGGCAAGAACAGTGGAGTGGGTTGCCCTTTCCTTTTCCAATGCATGAAAGTGAAAAGGGAAAGTGAAGTCGCTCAGTTGTGTCCTACTCTTAGCGACCCCATGGACTGCAGCCTACTAGGCTCCTCCGTCCAAGGGATTTTCCAGTCGAGAGTACTGGAGTGGGGTGCCATTGCCTTCTCCTAAAGATACTCTTTATTATTTACTCCTCTTTCCATACCGCACTTCTTGGATATGTTTTTGTTCACAGTCACGCTTAAGGGGTGAAGAGTTATGCTTCAGGTTCTTTAGAGTGGAGACAAATCTCAAGTCACACAAATGATTTGAGCTTTGTCTGCAAGGGAGATTTGTGTATTCTCCTCTATCTATTTACTTAATCACTTATTTACATCAGTATGGCCTCATGGACATTTATTTTGTACTTCGGGTTATAATCCAATACTACTTTATTTTGCTGCTCAAACTGTTCCAGTCTTGACCACTGGGAAGTCTTTCAGTTGGCTTCTGTATTCCTTGACATACTTCCAGCATTACCTCCCTTCCTTCCTCGCATGGCAGAATACTGCATGCTCATCTTGTTTCTTTCTTTCCATAATGCTAGAATCAACCATTTCCCCCAGGAATGCTGCTTGCCTTTTTGAAGAATGGTGTTAGGAGGCAAGATCTGAACATTAGATTGCTAGTTAATACAGGATTTTTCACTTAGACATCCTCAGCTGACACAGCAAGCTGTATGTACACATCTATACATATTTCTATGTATAACCATCTGTATCTATAGTAAGCTAAACATGAGTTTACACTGATGTCTAATCCACTCCAAGCCACTACCAGCCAACTTAATTTTAACTAAAATAGTTTACATGGGAGAAACAGGAGGAGAAGCAAAAGCAAGCCAGACAGTGTCCCTCCTTTGGGGTACGTGAGACCAGAGACTACACTGAGCTCCTAAAGGATGTAAACAAGGGCTCTACTGGGGAAGAAACTACTACCTTTAGTAACAATGTTCAGATTTACTATTAATAGTGTCAAAATTCAAACATTTTTAGGGTAACATGCAGCAAATGGAATACTTTGCAATTGAACTCCAATATCTTTTTCAGCTGGACTTTTGAAAGTCCAGTATCTTTTCAATATTTTTCCAATAGGAGATGTGTCAGGATTCTGTAACCTGAAGGGAGACCCCAACCACAGGTCTATTGAGAAGAGGCTATAAGAAAAACCATCCCAACTCAGCCCTATCTGGCTTCTAGAGGGCAATGATCCTGCTGATGACAAAGTTCCTATATCAGGGATGATTGTAGCTACAATTCACCTAATAATTTAATGCACAGAGGGAGTAAAAGGAAGGAGCATAGGATTTGGATAGAAAGGAATGGATTTGAGGATCACTTCCAGCATTAATAATATAAATATCCTAGTATCCCTAAGCCTTAGCTTTCTCATTTGTAAGATATGAGAGAAATAATTCCTACAATATTTCTTTTTTAGGGGCAATGTAGGGGCTTCCCAGGTGGCTCAGTGGTAAAGAATCCACCTCCAATGCAGGAGAGGCAGGAGAGGCCTGGGTTTGATCCCTGGGTCAGGAAGATTCCCTGGAGGAGACGGCAACCCACTTCAGTATTCTTGCTTGAAAAATCTCATGGACAGAGGAGCCTGATGGGCTGCAGTCCAGGGAGGCACAGAGTCTGACACAACTGAGCATGTGTGCATGCACACAGAGGGAATATAATGATCAGGAAAGCGAACACATCTGAAAGCAACTTGTGAAATGATTAAAAAAAATGCCAAAGTATTGTTACTTAAATTGTCTTTAAGGAGGATTGTAGGAGGATATCATATTGAGTTGACCAAAAAGTTCATTTGGGTTCTTCATAACATCGTGCAGAAAATCGAAACAAACTTTTTGGCCAACCCAATAGGTAGCTGGAGATGATACAGCATGGCGGTCAGGTGAATTCTGGAAGGAAATTGCTTAGGTTAAAATTTCAATGACACAATTTACTAATTGTTTAAAAGTCAAGAAACTTAATTTCTCTGAAATTTCAGTTTTTGCCTAGGTAAATGAGATTCATCTATCCCATAAATATCCCATAAATTTAAACTTAAATTTATCTATTTATGTTTATCTATCCCATAAATTTAAATCTCGTTGTGAGAATTTGGTGGGAGAATGCCTTGCACACAGAAAACACTCAATATCAGTTTGGTGAATCCCAAATAATTAATTCACAAGAGAGCTGAGAAATAAATCTAGCCCCTATTAACTTCTCTTGGATTTTAGTTTGATTATCTATGGAGTGGGGAGGGGAATATGCAATTGCTAACTTCTTTTTTAGCTCTAAACCTCAAATTCTGAATCTCTATTTCCTTAACTTGCTGATTGAGTCATGGGAAATGGGCTCTTAGTTCATAATGCAGAACTAGGTAAATTTCTTGAAATAAACTAGAGGGATGGGCCCCTCAACTTAGCTATGAGGCATCTTCCCCAATTCAGTAATCAGAGAAGGCTATAGTTGGAAGGGCCCTCACTTACATAGGTCCTTTCCAAGTCTCTGGGAGGGGTGCTTGAAATGTGTAACATTTGCAAAAGTAAGACTTTTTAATTGCAGTTATTATTGATGTTTGGCAGAAACCAACACAAACCAAAGCAATTATCCTTCAGTTAAAAAAATAAATAAATTTAAAATTAATTGTAGTCAGTTGTTTGTTATTTCCATGTTGGCTTTTGCTCATGTCAGATGGTGTTGGAGGGACCATGAATACTTACTTTTGAGAGATGGTGAAAGAGAAGGTGATCCAGGAATTTAGTGCAGATTGAGGTAGAAGGATGTATTTATGTGTTCACAATTACAGAACTTCCTCTGCTTACAGTGGGGCTGTGTCCCAATAAATCCACTGTAAATTGAAAATACCTTAAGTTGAAAATACATTTAATACACTGAACCTACCTCATATCACAGCTTAGGTTGGTCTACCTTTACTGTGTTTGGAACACTTACATCAGTCAACAGTTGGGCAAAATCATTTAACACAAAGCCTATGTTATAATAAGGCATTGATTCTCATGTAACGTACTGAATGCTGTGCTGAAAGGAAAAACCAGAACAGTCATTTGGAACCAGCGTGGTTCTAAGTGTGTTGGTTGGTTACCCTCATGGTCACCTGGTTGACTGGGAGCTGCAGCTCACTGCCTTTGCCCAAAGTCACCAGAGAGTATCCTACCAAATAGCATTAGTCTAGAAAAAGATAAAAATTCAAAATTTGAAGTAAGGTTTCTCCTGAATGCATATTGCTTTTGTATCACTGTAAGGTTGAAAAACTGTAAGTCAAACCAGTGTAAGTCAGGGATTGTCTGTACCTCCAAGCAGAGCTGAACTGTTGCCAGCCATGCTCACCCCATGACCTCCAGAAATATTCTGACTTCCCACCATTCTGACTCATACAAAATAGAGATAAGAAAGTGTAGGATTGGAAGTTATATTGTCATATGAATGTGTACTATTGCAACAGTCCCTGAAGAATGGGGGTGGGGGATGAAATTTAAATGGTTTTCTGCACAAGAAAACCTGAAATTTTACAGCTCATATATGAACGAACTTATAGAGTTTCTCCCAAATATGTCATATTACCCATACATACCAGTTGGGAAACTGAAAAAAATTTTCCATGCTAAAAGAATAAAAATAAAAATAAAAATTTTGATCAATCATGATAAAAGAAAGACTGACTGGAATAAACAAGTCCAAGTCTCCTAGCTCTGGTGGTGACAAGTCAATTGCCTGAGTGGCTCCAGGTCGCAAGTTGAGCCCTTGGAAGCCACGGGATTCTTCTAGGGCCGTACAGAAGGAAACTCTAAGAGGCTCAGCTCTTCATTTCGCAGAAGAGTCCTGAAATACAAAAAACCTAAAATGAAATCTAGGGACTTCCCTAAGGTCCAGTGGTTAAAACTCCAGGCTTCCAAGGCAGGGGGTGCAGGTTTGTTTCCTAATCAGGGTACAAAGATCCTACCTGCTGCATGGTGCGAGCAAACAAAATAAATAATAAAAAAGTTTTGATAATAAATAAGAGGAAATCTAAATTCAGTTCTGCATCTCTGTGCATCAGAGAAATCCATCTACTCCCACAGCTCCTTCTAACAGGCTAGGCAGGACCCTCAAAGAAGCAAATGTGGGGTACACACAGGAGCAGATACACATTCTCTGGTGCATAAAATTATAAATTTTGAAAAGCTATCAATACCACAAACATAAATAATCCACCAAAATCACGTTTTTGTTGCTGTTTGGTAGCACAGTCATGTCTCTTCCCTGTCCTTCACTGTCTCCCAGAGCTTGCTCAAACTCATGTCCATTGAGTCGGTGATGCCATCCAACCATCTCATCCTCTGTCGCCCCCCTTTCTCCTCCTGCTCTCAATCTTTCTCAGCATCAGGGTCTTTTCATCTCTTTGCATCAGCTCTTTGCATTAGGTGGCCAAAATACTTGAGCTTCAGCATCAGTCCTTCTAATGAATATTCAGCATTGATTTCACATAATTTTAACTAAGTAACTGACAAGTGCACACCTCTCTAATACTCTTTTTCCCTGAAATTTTGACTTCATAGTCTTCAATTTGCATAATGGCAAAGATTTTGCAATACTCTTTTCTAGAGAAAAAATACATATATATCAATTAGAATTTCTACTCTTTCTTTTGGGCTTCCCTGATAGCTTATTTGGTGGGAAAGATTGAGAGCAGGAGGAGACGGGAGGTGACAGAAGATGAGATGGTTGGATGGCATCATTGACTCAATGGACATGAGTTTGAGCAAGCTCCAGGAGATAGTGAAGGACAGGGAAGCCTGGTGTGCTGCAGTCCATGGGGTCACAGTTGGATACTACTGTGCTACGGAATAGCAACAAAATTGTGATTTTTGTGGGTTATTTATGTTTGTGGTATTGATAGCCTTTTAAATTTTGTAACTTTATGCACCAGAGAATGTGTATCTGCTCCTGTGTGTACCCCACATTTGCTTCTTTGACGGTCCTGCCTAGCCTGTTAGACGGAGCTGTGGGAGTAGATGGATTTCTCTGATGCACAGAGATGCAGAACTGAATTTAGATTTCTTCTTATTTATTATCAAAACCTTTTTATTATTTATTTTGTTTGCTCACACCATGCAACATGTGGGATCTTCGTTCCCTGATCAGGGATCAAACCTGTGCCCCGTGCATTGAAAGCCTGGAGTCTTAACCACTGGACCTGTACGAAAGTCCCTAGATTTCATTTTAGATCCTTTGTATTTCAGTCATCTTCTCCTGTGAAATGAAGAGCTGAACCTCTTAGAGTTTCCTTCTGTTTGTACAGCCCCTTCCCTTCTGGCCTAGAAGAATCCCATGGCTTCCAAGGGCTCAACTTGCTACCTGGAGCCCTTCAGGCAATTGACTTGTCACCACCAGAGCTAGGAGACTTGGACTTGTTTATTCCAGTTTTGCTGATGAATTCCATTGTGGATTCATCATTCATTCATTCATCAACAAAATGTTTATTGCTATGTGGAAGGGGACATCTGCACTCATATATTATGTACTCAGAACAAATGCATTGAGGTTTGTACAACAGAAGGACTGGCACTGTATGACAATTTGATCATTTAAGCACATTATCACTTATCAATACGGTTCTGAATCTGCAGACACTTAGAAACTTTTCTTGTGTCTTACCACCTAACCTGACTTTTATTGAAATCATACAGAGCCACTATCACTGTTTACCAACCTCCACCCCCAATTTTTATTCCAGTGACAGAATCTGATGGTGTATTTGTGCTAAATGAATCTCCTAATAAAAATGCATTTCATTAAAGTGATTTTAAAACTGCCAAATTATTTTGGAAAATAATATATTGCTGATCAAAACATCTGAACAACAATTTAAGTGGCCAAGTTCTCTGTTCCAAGGTAGACGTTGCAATTTTGTATGTATGCATGCATGAAGCTGAAGCTCCAATACTTTGGCCACCTGATGCGAAGAGCTGACTCATTTGAAAAGACCCTGATGATGGGAAAGATTGAGGGCAGGAGGAAAAGTGGACAACAGAGGATAAGATGGTCGGACGGCATCACTGACTCAATGGACATGGGTTTGGGTGGACTCCAGGAGTTGGTGATGGATGGGGAGGCCTGGCGTGCTGAGGTTTATGGGGTCACAAAGAGTAGTACATGACTGAGCAACTGAACTGATGCGTGTACATATGTATGTGCACACATATATGTATTCATGTACACATGTTACTATTTATATACATACACACCTATATACATAGGTATATATATGAAAGTGAAAGTATTAGTTGCTCAGTCATGTCCAACTCTTTGTGACCCCATGGACTGCAGCCTGCCAGGCTTTGCTGTCCATGGAATTCTCCAGGCAAGAATACTGGAGTGGGTAGCCATTCTCTTCTCTAGGTGATCTTCCCGACCCAGGGATCGAACCTGGGTATCCTGCATTGCAGGAAGATTCTTTACTGTCTGAGGCACCAGAGAAGCCCAGATGCTGCTAAGTCGCTTCAGTCATGTCTGACTCTACACGACCCCATAGATGGCAGCCCACGAGGCTCCCCTGTTCCTGGGATTCTCCAGGCAAGAACACTGGAGTGGGTTGCCATTTCCTTCTCCAATGCATGAAAGTGAAAAGTCAAAGTGAAGTTGCTCAGTCGTGTCCGACTCTTCGAGACCCCATGGACTGCAGCATACCAGGCTCCTCCGTCCATGGGATTCTCCAGGCAAGAGTACTGGAGTGGGGTGCCATCGCCTTCTCCACCAGAGAAGCCCAGATATACATACATAGTATATCTAATTACTCTATACATACACTTTGTAAAACTTAAGAACTACTGGACCCATCCTTAGACTGAATATTAAAGCATCATTTTAGGACCAAAGTAATAGCTATAGAAGAGAAGGAAATATTACCTGTGTCCCATGACCTACGTGGGGCTTCCCTGGTGAGTCAGTCATTCGCCTGCCAGTGCATGAGATGCGGGTTCAATTCCTGGGTTGGGAAGATCCCCTGGAGAAGGAAATGGCAACCCACTCCAGTATTCTTGCCTGGAGAATCCCCACGGACAGAGGAACACGTCAGGCTACAGTCCATGGGGTCACGAAGAATCAGACACTACTTAGTGACTTGGCAACAACAACAATGACACCTCTGTGGGTTTTACTACTTAAGAATACATGTACTTGTTTGCTCAGTGGCTCTGTATAATTCCCCAAAGTAGGGCATCAGGTGGCAGATGCCAACAGTAAGCAAAACTTTGTTCTCCTTTGTAAATGTTTCAGAGGGGACAGCATCAGTTCCCACTCTTCAAATTCTTGTCCAGGTCCACCCCTGAACAGGGAATGAATGGAAAGCATGTGCTTTAGGTAAAGGCTGTCAGGGCCCTTCTCTGGCATCCAGGCAGCAAATGGCGGCAAATGAGTCTGAATAGTAGATCAGTTAGATCAGCAGTAGTTGATCATTCTACCCTCTGACCACTGCAGAACATCAACCTGCAGTTATCACAATAGCCTGGTCAGAAATAAAAGGAAGCTGGTGCCTGTCTCCCAGAATCCCCTACACATTGGAGATGCCCCGAGGTTTGCTCTTCCATATACCCTACTGAGAAGATACGCAGTTCTCCTATGAAGGCCCAAGGGTAACTTAAATAATTTCTGAAGTTATAGCTTACTGTAAGCTTTCATGCACTTACTCTGCTGAAGAAAATGAATTTACTACATGGAATCACACTCCTCTTAAAATATCCGTGGATCTCCACAACCTACATATATATAACAAGCCAAAAACTACTAATAGACACTGATCTATTAAAGCAGTTTCCTAAAACACCTATAGTCTTTTCCTATGAAACAGAAAAAAAAAATCATTAAAGCTATGGTTTGCCAGACAATTACTTTGTCAAATCTCAAGAAATTGCATAATAAATTGTATACATGCATCAAACATGAACAGCAGAGTATAACAAGCTATGTCTTTCCAGTCCACTTGCTCTTTCATCCAAACAATAGCTTTTGTTTTCAAGAACAATTCTATATCCTTTTTGAAGGCTTTCATAAAATATGGCTATACATTTATCTATCAAACTAAGTAGAAATAATTGAAACACTTAATATGCACAGTAATAGGGAAATGCACGAATAACTTCATTATTAATGTCTATTGATTATTTATGTTTTCAAATCAGCAAATGTAGCTGCCAGTATTTTGATCATGTAAATCTCTATGTGTATTTTGGTTTTACCTGTTTATTGGCAAATTTACAATCCACGTTATGGGCATTTTTATTGCTGTACACACTCATCTGACATGTGTATGACCCAGGTTAGTTTACCAATGACTAGTGTTTACTCAATTTGATTCCTATGTTACATTTCTGAGCTTATTTCCCATTTGGAAAATTAACTGTACAAGGAAGCCCAGTAAATCTTTACTTAAAAATTCCAAACTTTAGATTGATTTCAGCAGTGAGTTTGTATTGATCTCAAAAGCTTTGCGTTCCTAACTAAAAACTAATCTTTATTTCACCCTTTAGTGACTGCAGTCATAAATATGCTCACTCCTACCCAGGAAGAGTGGATTAATGGTTATTGGAGATTGGGGGCTTCCCACTGAGTCTGGGAAACCTTAACCTTTGGAGGACAACAGGAAAGCACTTACCCCTTGTCAGCTATAATCCCTAGGTCCATTTTTGACATTTACCTGAGTGTTAAACAGGAAGCTGAGCAGGGACTGGGGAATAAAGCTCTAGAGATTGTGCTTGGCTAGTAATCACTCACAGTTAGATTGACTGCCGTGCCTGATCCAACTGCTTCCAGGCACTAGAGTCACCCAAAGGCATGGCCCTGCCCCTCCACTTTGAGACCCAGGTTAACTCCTCCTGGGGGAGACTTTTACCACCTGCCTTTGAAGAGGGGTTTTGCATTGTTAAAAACCCATCTGTTAATATCCTTCCAACTTTGCTGCACTGTTGGATGAAATATTTGGGGGAGTGTGTCTAACCTATTTGTAAGAGCTAATTATAGAGAATAAAATAGTTAAAAGGGAACAGAACAGATTTTGTTATCAAGGGATGGTCAATAAGATTCCAGGCAGTAGTGGACAGATGGCTGACAAACGGTAAGGAGCTGGAAGGCAGGGTTTCTCCAAGTGTGGTCCTTGGTACCTCTTGAATCCCAATAACCAAATCAGAGTCTCCTGGGTGCCAGCATCTGAATTTCAGCAAGTACTCTAAGGAGCATTTATGTTCCAAAAGTGTGAGACTCACAGTTGTAAGGTGGGTGTGTAGTGTGGGTGTGTGGCCGTGCTCAGTTGTTCAGTTGTGTCTGACTCTTTGTTACAGACCCATGGACTGTAGCCCGCCAGGGTCCTCTAACCATGAGATTTCTCAGGCAAGAATACTGGAGTGGGTTGCCATTTCCTTCTCCAGGGGATCTTCCTAACCCATAGATCAAACCCACATCTCTTTTATCTCATGCATTAGCAGGTGGATTCTTTACCACTGAGCCACCTGGGAAGCCCCAGTGTGGGTATGTTTTATCCCTTTACCACTTTCTGTGGTGGGAAGTAGGAATTTTGATTTTCTGGTACTTGATGGGAAAAATTACTATGAGCTAACCCAATATCCATATTTTTCTTTCTTTTTAATGATGAAGCCCTAATTTTCACCCATGCTCCTTGCTGCCCAGTTATCATTTCCCATACTTCCTCAAGCTAGGTGTAAGAGGGGCTTTTGTGTAGGGCTTAAACTCCTTTAAAAGATGGGAATATGCTCTTTTTCTTCCTTTTCTCCATCAGCTGCCTGAAATGTGCCTGTATTTGCTAGAGCCTCAGCAGCACAACCTGGCCCCTGATGACAAGGCAGGTGGGATTGGTAAATCAGATAGCTTGTCAGAGCCTGCATCTCAGATGGTTTTATGAAGTCAGCACACTGGTTCAGGACTGTCTGTGATGGGATCCCTTTTATATGATACTGAGTTGACCAAAAAAGTTTGCTCAGTTTTTTCTATACTATCTTGATCACTCAGCAGAATAAAGCCTGCATGTTCAATCCCTCACTGTAATTCGTAGCTGAATGAGATTACTAACTGAAACAGACCCCATTTAGGATTATGGGTTAACTTCAGGCAGAGTCTTCCCACTTGCAATGACTCCAGCTTCCCCTCTAAGCATGACTTTTGACTGTGAGGGTAAAAGTTGTGTCTGAATATTAATAGTGACTTTGTTATGTTTGTATGAGTTGAGGAATGAGAGGAGATACCCCTAGTCCTGCTTAGAATTTCATAAAGGTATGGGTATTCCTGCTTCTTGTCCACAGAAAGGGGAGAGGTTTGCAGTGGCTAGTTGGCCACAGGGGTTCTAAGGAGGGTGGCGGCCCCAAGGACAGATGTGTGTGCAAGAAGCCAGATTGTCTGTTAAAGCAATTGATCACTTAGTGGTGCCCTCCATGCTCCATGAAGCTAACCTTTATCAGACTTAAGGCTAGGACTGTTGAAATGCAGTGTCTTAAAGACATTCAAAGCTTACTTCAAGTGTCCCTTTTACCTTGAGGAAGAAGCGATTGTATTTCTTTCCTCCTGTTAATGTTATTTTTTTTCTGTTTCCAAATCTGATGCTATCAAGTCATTGTCTTTGAGTAGGGATGGCATTTCCAACACTTACTCTTATGAGTCTTCAGACAATATGCAAATACTGCAGGCAACGTAAGATTCTCTTTCACTGATGCTGGCTCAGCTACTGAAATGATTTTTACAGGGTTTTCCCTGTTTTCCTTTTCTTTCTCATTCTGCTACAAATTCAGCTGCAACTTTTAACACTATTACTTTTATAGATACATTGATTAATGGGATGGCTACAGATTTACTTGGGCTTCCCTGGTAGCTCAGCAGTAAAGAATCCACCAGCAATGCAGGAGACCCAGGTTTGATCCCTGGCTTGGAAAGATCCCCTGGAGAAGGAAATGGCAACCCACTCCAGTATTGTGGCCTGGGAAATCCCACGGACAAAGGAGCCTAGTGGGCTACAGTCCATGGGGTTGCAAAGAGTTAGATGCAACTTAGTGACTAAACAACAACAGTAACAGATTTACTTGCAAGATCACTTGTTATTAAGTTTTACACCTAACATCCAGTGTGACGCTGGTTATGTTAGGACAGGGATTCTCAGAGTGCAGTCCTTGGGCCAGCAGCAGCAGCATCACGTGAGAACTCGTTAGAAATGCAAATTATTGGACTTCAACCCAGATCCACTGAATCGGAAACCCTGGAGGTGGGCTTGGCAACTGGCATTTTTATAAGCCTTCTAGATGATTCTGATGCTCATTCAAGTTTGAGAATCATGTTTCAGAGTGAGCTGTCTTGTCTTCAAATGCATACACGAAGAATGCTTAGAGGTTAATATTCCTTAATATTTCCTCACAAGTGAAATCAGAGGGACTCCTATGTGTTGACTGGTGAATGTTTAATTATATTTCTTTTATCTCATCTATCTACAGTCTACAGACACCTGGGCCAGGCAATAAAGTGACTCAATTTTGTACTAAAATAGCACTAATAATAACACCTTACATTGCATAATACCTTTTCAGTCTTCAGCGTGCTGACATAAAATATGATTTGAGTATGCAATGGATTCAAATATACCATACCATTCAAATATACTATATACCATGGTACCAAATATACCATCTGAGTTGATGCAATTTAATTGCAGGTAAAAAAGAATAAACATAAATTATTGCAGGACTACATTTTATTTTTTTCTCTGTCTCTACAGCTTTGGTTCTCTAGCATTAGAAACATACTAGAAAACAATATTATCTAATAAATTAACACCTAAGTGAACAATATTTAAGTGTGATTTGTTAAGGAATTGGGGGGGAAATCTATGGAGTTTTAGGGTAAATTCACTTGAATGAAGAGGAAACTTTATGAAAAACATTTCCATTTTCTGATTATTTATTAGATGCTAATAAATAAACATTTGACAAAGGTTAATACCCACTGACTTACAGATGTGCTCCAGAGATTGACTTACTGTCTTCATTTTAAGAGAAGACACAAACTCAACATAGTTATTGGGTCAAAGTCATGAGGCCAATCTTCCTGTGTTATTATTAACTACTATTAGATGGGAGAATATAATTTTTTAAGGATGTAAATATAATATTTAGGAGTTATTTAAATAATTCTTAATTCCATTTTAAAATTATACCTATAATCTAAGTAAGGATATTATGCTTCATTAATTTACTGAATATAGCTTAAATAGTATATTTTAAATTATATTAAAAATTATCTTTAGAAAATGAGAGAAAATAAAGAACGTCTAAAAAAACCCTAGCACCTATATAAGTATTAAGTTTATTAAAGGCATTAGCCAAATACTTTTACTAATATTACAGGATTAGTAACCAAATTATTACAGGATCCTAACCAAATATTTCAGGGTTTGATAATATTCTCTCTCAGCTCTGAGACTTTTAAAAACAAGCATCAATCTTAAGACTCTTAATCTTTTCATAAGCTTTCCAAAAAAAGAAAATCCGAAACCACAGTGTTTTCAAGCAAACTTCTGATAAAGAATTTGGAGTATTTTCAATAAGAATAACTTAAAATTAAATTTCCAGGAGTGTGGTTTAGTGGAAAGGACTCTGAAGCTTTGGAGTCAGAAAATCAGGCTCAAGTTCTACCTCTGTTATTTATCCCAATGAATCTCAGTTTTCTCATCTGTAAGTTGGGAGTGATTTTAATACTTGCTTCATAGAGTTTTTGTTAACATCAAACAGAACTATGTGTGTTGATTTTCCAGCCTGTGCACATGCTAAGTTGCTTGTTATGTCTGACTCTTTACGACCCCATGGACTATGGACTGCCAGGCTCCTCTGTCCATAGGATTCTCCCGGCAAGAAAACTGCAGTGGGTTGCCACGCCCTCCTCCAGAAGATCTTCCTGACCCAGGGTTTGAACCTGAATCTCTTATATCTCCTACATTGGCAGGTGGGTTCTTTACCACTAGTGCCACCGTGGACACCCTTATATAGATTATCTTTCATTATTATGAAAGAAAATGCAAATGTCCATGAAATAGCTTGCAAAACATAGTATAATGGATATATGTTGGTTGATATATTAGTTTTTGCCAGAAATAAAGTAAAACAATATTAGTGAGAGGAACACTCTTTTCAAGGATATAGTTGGGGAATTCAAACCAGTTTGATTACATGACTTTCCTCAGTTAGCGCA
Organism: Bos javanicus; assembly: GCF_032452875.1. Taxonomy (NCBI): domain Eukaryota; kingdom Metazoa; phylum Chordata; class Mammalia; order Artiodactyla; family Bovidae; genus Bos; species Bos javanicus. The sequence goes on along the minus strand of NC_083891.1, from coordinate 24,411,598 downwards.
CTAAAGACTCATACCAAATCTGAGGAAATACCAAGGTCCTATATCACCTGGTAAGAGAAAGTAATTCGTTACACAATTCCCTAGTAATTCAAAGGAAAGCTGTTCTTGAATTCTGGTATGCTATAAGACAACTAACTAGACAGGCACATTCAGACAGCCTGTAAGCTCAGCAACATGAATGTGGCATTGAGGTTTTTAAGAGAAAAATAAAGATGACAAAAAAAGTGCATGACAGGGTCCAAAACTGATCCTGCCTTAATTTCCGCATCACCATCCGCTACTTCCCCTAAAGAAACAATAATAAAATAAGAATAAACCAATATCATCCTGGGAGACAACTGCCCTGTCATCCTTCAATTCATCAAACCTTCCCCAACACTTCCAAAGTACAGTATGCTAGGAATTTGAAGATGAAAAAAAAAAATACATCTGCTCTGGAATTGTTTAGCAATCCAACCTGCAGGACTTAAGAGGAGGGAAAGTTTTTGAATTGAGTAATCATTATATACAGAGCCAAAAATCAGGTGAGTTAAAATAGCCAGCAGACAAAGCGCTAACTGAAACACACTCACCATGAAGAACTTTCATGACAAACTCATACAGTTATTCATACATTATAGCACCATCACAGGCAAGCCGTCAGAGAAGGCTTGAAGGCAAGCATTCAGAGTTCCTAATGCCTTCAAGGTCCTCAAGATTTTTTGTACTTGTAAGCACAAGAGATTAACTATGAAGAGTAGCAGTTCTTAAAATGTGATTCATAGATGCATGGGGGTGCCTGAAGACCTTTCAGAAAGCTCATGGGGTCAAAACTAATTTTATAATAATAATAAAAAATGTTATCTGCATTTTTCTGTGTTAATATTTGTACTGATGATGAAAAGCAATTTGGGTAAATCTGTTGGTGACTTGAACCAAGGCAGTGATGTCAAACTGAACTAGCAATTATTATATTCTTTTTTTTTTTTTGCCACAGCATGTGTGGCTTGTAGGATCTTAGTTCCCTGACCAGGGATCAAACCTGTGCCCCTTGCATTGGAAGTGTGGAGTCTTAACCACTGGACTGCCAGGGAAGTCTCAGTTATTATATTCTTAAATGCCATGTACTTCCAGTTTAAAAGTATTGTCAGTTTCACTTCACATATTTGATGAAGCAATAAAAATATTAATTGTATTACATCTTTACCTTACGTACATATCTAAGATAATATATATGACAAAATGGGAATTTCTCCTGTATACCAAAGTATAGTGGTTGTCTTAAGGAAACATTCTTGTGCAGCTGTTTGAGTTGCAAGCTAAACTAGCCTTTTCTTTTTCATGAAACATGATTTGATTTGACAGAATGACTGACAGGTATTTTCAGACTTGGATATATAGCAAAAATTCTCTAGATAATTAACAACATAAACCTGTCACTTCAAGAAAAGCAGCTTACTACTTATTGCCAAGGGTGAAATTTGAGCTTTTCAGTGAAAAATAGAATTTTAGAAAACCTGTATTGACCATATAAATTTAATTTAAACACTTACCTTAAGCAATTGATTATACTATTAATGGATAGTATTTTTAAAAATGTTGTATAATAATATGTGTCAACATTTAGAAATTTTGTATAATTCAGTGAGGCAATATTTACCCAATACTAATATTTGATGATACAGAATCATACAGGGGTAAAAGATTCATGAAAAATTTGAGGCTGGCCAATAGATTTTAATGTAACAGAATACAAAAGTTAATCAGTATAACTTTATATACTGCAACTGATTACAGGGAACTATCACTTGTTGAGTTTTGATGTAATATCAAAAAAGAATATTCAGGGCTTCCCTGGTAGCTCAGTGATAAAGAATCTGCCCGCTAATGCAGGAGACACAGGTTCGATCCCTAAACCAGGAAGATCCCACGTGCTGTGGAGCAACTAGGCCCCGTGTGCCGCAACTACTGAGCCCGTTTTCTAAGGCCAGGGAACCACAACTACTGAGCACATGTGCCTGAACTACCGCAGCCTGTACACCCTACAGCCTTTATTCCACGACAGGAGAAGCTACCAACAATGAGAAGCTGGTGCACGGAGACTAGAGAAAAGCCCGTGCAGCAGCAAAGATCCAGCACAGCTAAAAATAAAAATAAATAAACAAAATTATTTTAAAGAAAGAATATCTAAAATTAGCTGAAATGGCCACAAAAATGCCCTCTCTTTTTTAACTATGTGTCTGTGTAGGTCTGGATTTTCATATGTTCCTATCAGAGCAATACATTATAGCAAGTTGAATGCAGAAGCAGTCATGAGTCCGGTTGTCATCTATTAAGCCAGACATTTGTATATGATTTGCAAACATATACAAAAATACCACAATTCTAATTTTTGTTTTTGATAATACAATTACTTCTCCTAAATTGTGATTTATTCTAATATGTAGCAGGCTTATCTTTTTTAATGCATTAACAGATACTATTTTTAAGTGTCTGCTTTTTCATTTCTAATTATCAATAGGTATAACCCATGTAAATAAAATCTCTTTGGAGTATTTAATATTTTTTTAAGAGTGTAAAAGTCTCCTGAAGCAAAATGTGTGAGAATCACTAATGTGGAGTGTAAGAAAATGACTCTTGGTAACATTTTAATTTCTCACTCACACTGTCTGAGGCAGATCTCACAATCATGGCCAAATGTCACACTGGAGCACAAAAGACAAAGGTTAACCTTGCTGTGTTGAATGTCCCTGGGAATCCCTGTGGATGATGGTGGGGATCATTAATGGACTTCCTGGAGATCCACAGGAAGTCCTCTGGTAAAATTCTCAGGGCATGTATTTTCTGAAGGCCTAAATAGTTCTAGAACTGGAGCATAAGTTACTTTGATTTTGTAATACTCCAGGATGTCAAAAAATGTCTCAATGGGTGATTATTAACAAATTAACTTTTTATCCATTAATTTACTTCAGTTTTTCAGAAGTTTATAAATAGTGAACTCATGATTCCTTTTTTAGAGATGTGTGTGTATGAGTACATATATGTATGTGTATAAATGTGTCTAAAATTTACTAGCTGAGGAGTATGAACCTTTAAAACATTAAAAGGCCTTCCAGGAAAAACAAAACAAAACAAACCTTCCCTGGCTATAGGGACAATGCTTATGATAGGAACTAATATAATCATTACTGAAGCACACCTGTTACACTTTCCCTTCGGTTCTACCACTTTATTCTTTTGTTTTTCCTCTTCCTTCTCAGTGAGGTTCTAGCTAAGTACTCTTATTGTAATTGACCTCTTCAGGCTCTGTCCATCTTTATTATGCGCCAAAATGTCAGCTAGTTAGCCAAAAGATGTTGCTGAACTCTGCATGGAGCATTGCACGCACATGTAAAGGTATTCAGGAGGAAGGGAAGCCTCATACTGAGCCAGGAGCAGGTAACAAGGAGTCAGAAAGCCTCTCTTTTTGTCACTCCCTGCAGACTCCTGCATTTCCTTTTAGAAAAAAATGCATTTGAATCAGTTCTAATGAGATGGATGAAACTGGAACCTATTATACAGAGTGAAGTAAGCCAGAAAGAAAAACACTAATACAGTATACTAACGCATATATATGGAATTTAAAAAGATGGAAACAATAACCCTGTGTACGAGACAGCAAAAGAGACACCGATGTATAGATCAGTCTTATGGACTCTGTGGGAGAGGGAGAGGGTGGGGAGATTTGGGAAAATAGCATTGAAACATGTATAATATCATGTATGAAATGAGTCGCCAGTTCAGGTTTGATGTACGGTACTGGATGCTTGGGGCTGGTGCACTGGGACGACCCAGAGAGAGGAGAGGGGAGGGAGGAGGGTGGAGGGTTCAGGATGGGGAACGCGGGTATACCTGTGGCGGATTCATTTCGATGTTTGGCAAAACTAATACAATATTGTAAAGTTTAAAAATAAAATAAAATTAAAAAAAAAAAAGAAAAAAATGCCTTCAGTTTCAGGCTGAAAACAAGGGAGGGTGGAGAGCGGAGATCCAAATACCTTCCATGTGATACTAGAGCGTTGGGATCTTACTGTGAATGAAGAAATCCAGGATCAGTTCAGTAGGGATCAGGGAGAAGCTGGCAGAGGCCCCTTCTGTGGAGAAGGGAGGTGAAGGATTCAAGGGCCAGAGACACCAACATCAGTTTGCCCAGGCGTCTGCGTACGGTGGAGGAAAGTGTGGTGCCAGTTAGCAGTGGGTTTGAATCCCCAGTCTCCCACTCACTTACCCACCGGGTGACTCGAGGCAATCTACCTAATCTCATGAAGCATCAACCTGCTCATGTAGTAAATGAGGACAGTCGTACCTCCCTCGCAGGGTTGAGTGAAGATTCAGTGAGAGCAAGCGTGTGACATGCCTGGAACACAAGCGGTGTCCAGTAAGTGCCAATTTCCTTTCTCTATTTTAGTGGTTTTCACGTATGTTTTCACATAAGTAAACTTTGGAATGGACAAATGGACCCATTTAAAAATTTTTTATTAAACTTTTTATAAGATCCTCTGGAGAAGGGCATGGCAACCCACTCCGATATTCTTGCCTGGAGAATCCCATGGACAGAGGGGTCACAAAAAGTCGGATATGACTTAGTGACTAAGAAACAGTAACAACATAGCTGATTAACAATGTTGTTAATAGTTTCAGGTGAATAGGGAAGGGACTCAGCCATACCTATGCATGTATCCATTCTCCCCCAAACTCCCCTCCCATCCAGGCTGCCACATAACATTGAGCAGGGTTCCTTGTGCTATGCAGTGGGTCCCTGTTGGTTATCCACTTTAAATATAGCAATGTGCACATGTCTATCCCAAACTCCCTAACTCTCCCTTCCCCCGGCAACCGTAAGTTCCTTCTCTAAGTCTGTGAGTTTGTTTCTGTCTTGTAAATAAGTTCATTTGTATCATGTCTTTTTAAGTTCCATATATAAGAGATGTCATATGATGTTTTGCTTCTTTGTCTGACTTACTTCACTCAGTGTGACAACCTCTAGGGCCCATTTTATCAGGGAATAATGGGGCATTTTCTAAACTCTTCCCCACATCCTAATGAATTTACCTGTTTGAAGATGTTTCATAGTGTCAAACAGAGACCACTATGAAAAGCTTTCTTTAAATGGGTAAAGAATAGAGCGTTCATTCTCTTCTCCTGTCTTCACGGTCAGTTGTGTCTTCCAGAAATTCCAACAAGTTAGTGAGGCTTGACCTTCCTCTTTTTCTTCTTCCCTCTCTGTAAAGCATGCCAGCAATCTTTAATCATGCTGCGATTTCTAAATGCCACCCAGGTTCGCTTCAGAAGCAGTTTCAAACAAAGATTTAACCCACAGACACACAAATGGCTGATCTGTGTGTTCCAGAGACTCAGAAGCTTTTTGTTTTTTAAACATTAATATGTTTCAGTTTTCTCTTTTTACTTTCATATTCATTTCCAGAGAGAGAGAAGTGTTTTCTTTTGTTAAAGACTTTCCTAAAAATTCAGTGCTAATTATAAGGGGGGTTTGGTACTGACTCTTTGTTGAGGTGATTAACATGCAAAGCATTTTATAACATTGTTTTCTTCTAAAAGAAGCGAGGATATGTAAAGTAAACAGAGTTGACCACTTAGCTCCTTCCTAGGTCACCCAGTTTTCCCCTGATTAAAACTAATTTGCTGGAAAAGTTCACTGTTGGAAATGAGATTTGGAAAGGAAGATTAGTAAAGAGAAAAGGAGCTGAAATATTGCTCTAAATACTGTTAGCGATCTTGCTGTTGACCCACCTTCTTCCCACATGCTGAAAGTTAGACATCCAGTCACTTTTGTTAGAAGACGAGGACAGTTAAGAGAGTTAGAACCAGTCAAATGCATGCGGACACAGCCAAGACGAAAACATCCAACAATCAATCACCAAAAAGTCTAGAGGAAGCGCTTTCAGAAGAAACAGGAGGAGACCTTAGAAAAGCAAAGTGCCCATTAGATTGTGTCTGTCAACATTTCTCTGCCCTACCTGCTTTGATGTGGCGATGATGATACCAGAAGTGATGGTGAGGAAAGACCATCAGGTAGAGATGGTGGCCGGTCTCTATAGTAAATTATAGTAAATTGAGCTGCAGAATAAATACAGCAACCCCAGAGATGTATAGAAAGTAAAAAATGGAGAAAGTATCACTGAAATGAGTTCTCTATTTTTGAATGGTATTTGTTGACCAAAAGAAAAAAAAAAATCCAAAAGCAAAAAACAAAACTGGATCCTTTTATTTGATGAAATATTTACAACGAGAAGCTCTTTATCATTGAGACCCAAGGGTGGCTAGTCCCTTTTGCTTTACACACTGCCACCCCATCCCACCACCACTTTCCTGAGCATTTGATGATGAAGGCATAATCAGCTGGACTTGGTGCCTGATGTGGCCAATTTGTTTTTCCTTTCTTTTCAGATCCCCAGTGCTTGCAGTAGAAATACCCCTCAAGCATTCCTCTCTCTTTCTCTTTTTTCCCTCCCAGTAGGTTGCATGCCTCTTTCACCTTGGGAGAAAAAGGTCTGTCTGCTTTGATGTGGCTTCCCAAAGTGTAGTGGGAATATCCTTTTATTTGTTGAACTTTCAGGGTTTCTTCTTCATCCCGCCCAATACGCTGTGTGAAAATACATACTGCAAATAGCCATCCATCACTTTACCTCGTCATATCATTGTGTCTTATTTCTTGTCGTCTAGGTCAGTGAAAATGATGATCTGACCGAGACCATAATCATTGCTGATCAGTACTTGGCCTCCTGCAGAGGTCCATGCAAGCGCATAGGCTTTTTCTAAGACGCCACTGAGCAGATATCAGATGGAGCTCCCTCCCCCATCACCTTCTTGCTGCTGAAAAACTTAATAACTTGGTATTGTTCAGTGAGTCATTCAAGCGAGCAGAGTGGAATTCTACCTGTTCCTCAAGGTAAAATATCGGCTAGGCTGCTGCAAAGACTGTTAGCCATTCACAGCTCTTGCTGTGTGTAAAACTCACATGGTTAGGTGAATGCAAACCTTGAGTGAAAGCTTGGTAACTTCCTGTGTTTGTCTGAAATCATGCACTAATGAAGCCAGTGTACAAAGCGAGCTCTTTTCAGTGGCCATTTTCTAATGCTATTTTTTTTTCCCCCACCAGGAGAGAAGTGATTAGAACAGATTAGAAACACAAAGAGCTGAAAACTTTAAAGGAAACTTTCCCAGATGCTGCACAGTTTCATAAATGATCACAGAAAGGTTTTTTTTGCAAACATTGGTTGTAATTTCTACCAGGTGTCACAACCCAGTGAACCATTAAAAGTGAACCGGCTCACTGAACCGAACTGAACAGATGGAATTCCACCCTTGCTCTGCTTGAAAGGCTCCACGAACAATACAAAGTCTTCTTTTAAGTCCCCTCCTCTTAGACCACCTCACCCATGAGAACATGTGGGGAGCGCTCAGGATGGGACGCAGCCTCTGGGCTCTTAGTTCAAGCAGAAGGGAAAGCAGTCCATTTTGAAACCCTCAGGGCCACCCCCATCATTTTCAAAATCCCAATGCTCCGTTCCATTTGTCCCCAAATGTATGTTAGTAGCTGAATGTTTTGTTCCCTTTTAATTCTGCCCTGAGTTGTCATTTACTTTCCTCTGTCCAGATATAGATATACTTTGAAAGACTCTGCGTGTGTGTGTGTGTGTGTGAGAGAGAGAGAGGCCTGAACAACATGGACTAGTGTGTTATTCTCTTTGCCTGACTTTATTATTTAATTTTCATTTCTTTTCAGGAAGTGAAGATGCATTCCAGACCACAAAACAGATTTCAGTCCTTTCTTGGCTTCTCGAATCCTGCCAGCACAGGCAAAGGAAATTGATATAGATGGTTATAGACATGCCCTGCTAGTCAAAGTGCCAAAGATCTTCTTAAGGGACCAAGAGATCAAAAGACTATTTGCAGTCAATTCATTAAGCATCAGTCAATCAATTAGTTAATTCAATATATATGTATGAGGACTAACTGCTGTCAGATATTATATTGCATGTTGTGTGGGATCCAAACTGGAATGAAGTGTCTGCTTTCCAGAAGATGGTAATTTAGAAGCGATAAGCTAGTCAGAGACTCTTATGCATTTGAAAATACATGCCATCCAAGTGGCTCCTTGATTTCTATACTCCTCCTTACTGTTCTCTTTTAACTCATAACTGATGCCATGGTCTGTTGACACGTGATCAGCATGTCAATATCTTTAGTATTGGGATTTCGTAGTTAACACTATTTTTCAAGGCTCGTGTTTTGTAAAGCTTTGAACTGATTTTGCTTCTTTGAAAATCAGACCATTTCTTCAAAGCATGTTCTAATAGGGTTGAGGAGACAATGGACCAGAGATAAAGCCAGAGGGGCCAGGACTGGGAGTTTGGGTAAGCACAAAAGGTACTGGCAGGTGGATTGTTGATTAATTCCAGAGAGGTCAGCTGAGGGAGAGATTTGCAAGTAAGAGGACCAGAAACCAGGGAGATAGGCATTAGCGATCAGAAACTGAGGTTAGGATTCCGGAACACACAAGGTCAGGGGGTGAAAAAGAAGTTTTTGGCAACATGGGGTCATGAGTCCAGGTCAAAAACCCCCAACAACAACAGATTAGGAGCCATTCAAAAGGTCTGAATAATAGGCATAGGATGTAAACAGAAAGCATGAGTGTGACGCTGAATGAGTCTGTAGCTCTCTGCCCTTTGCATGGCTCTGAACTAAGGCTAGAGTTGGTTAGAGGGATAAGCATGTCTGAGATGAAGATAAAGAGGAGAGCTGAGAATTAAGTATTTTGTGAGAGCATTAAAATCCAGTGTTGGGAAGCCATTGGCAAAACTGAATTTCTGAGTTTACATATTCCTAGAGATTAAATTTGCCATTTAATGTTTATATAGTAAAACACAGTACCGAAGTGCAGTCTTTAGCATTTGCATATTTGAGTTTCAGTCTCTTGTGCTACTTATTAGCTACATGAACTTGTACGAAGTACTGAACCTCTCAAAGCCATGGTTTCTTCAAGTGTAAAATGAGAATGACTCCTATTTCGAGTGTAAAATATTCAACATTGAGAAATAACAGATGCAAAATGATTACTTGTAGACATTATTTTTATTATCACAATCCTCATTAGTATGGACCTGGATTTTTTACCCAGGAATTTAATCCTTTTCCCTTTCAGAATGCAATATTATATTCTATAAAGTTAATAGTTTGACTATTCCTGTTGATTTTTTCTTCCTAGTGACTCGATCTTCTTCAGAAAGTCTTTGGTTGTTTTGTCTATTAGGTCTGAGAAACAGCAGTAATACTTATGAGGAAATATATTTAAATGTCCTATATAAAATGTGTAATATACTTTAAAAACTCTATGTAAAATGTTTCTAAGTTCACACTGACAGGTGCCCATCTAGTAACATTGACTAAAACACCAGGAGTTGGATAGTAAGTCTAGGGATAAGAAAATCTAAATCTTTCTCTATTTTATTCTAAGTATGACTCATTGTGAGGCAAACATTTTACTTGGTCACTACCCCAAAACCACACAAAAACCCTTATATTATCCTATGGGTTTCTTATGTGGAAACAAAATTAATTAGGTTTTCTTCTGTGTATGTACATGGTCTGGACTTAAAACAAACAGATGCTCAGCTGTGGAATAGTTCAGAATGTATTCTGATTTAAATCCTATTTTAACTATCTCCATGAATTATTATGTGCTTAGTCATTCAGTCGTGTCTGACTCTTTGCAACCCCATGGACTTGTAGCCTGTCAGGCCTCTCTGTCCATGGGGATTCTCCAGGCTAGAATACTGGAGTGGGTTGCCATGCCCTCCTCCTGGGGATCTACCCAACCCAGGGATCGAACCCAGGTCTCTCACATTGCAGGCAGATTCTTTACCGCCTGAACCACCAGAGAAGCCCATGAATACTGGATTGAGTAGCCTAGCCCTTCTCCAGAGATTCTTCCTGACCCAGGAATCGAAAGAGAGTCTCCTGAATTGCAGGCGGATTCTTTACCAGCTGAGCTTCCTTGGTAAATTGAATTGTTACAGAAAACACACACACACACACACAAACAACAAAACAGCTCAAAGTGGAAGACTCCTGAGGCAGAAACTGATGGATACCATTATACAGAAGAAAAAAATCAGTTTTCTTCCCTCTTGTTATTGAGCTTCCATAATACTCTATTTAAAATATTAAAACCACATCCAATAAAGGGCAAAATCATTGATTTCTAGCCTAGATCTGAGCCTTCATTTCTTCAGGAAAAAAAAAAATGCTTTTTTGGCTGCACTAGTTCCTCCTTGTGGCTCACGAGCTTTCTCTGGGTGCGGCTCACGGGATTAGTTGCCCCACAGTATGTGGGAATTTAAGTTTCCTGACTGGAGATCAAACCCAAGTTGCCTGCATTGGAAGGCGGGTTGTTAACCACTGGACCACCAGGAAAATCCCCTTGAGAAATGTTTTTGAATGAAACTTTCTCTTTTTCTATCATATTTGCTTGCATTCTCATTCTTGCTACTTATCCACTCCCACCGCCAGATCTTCAAGAGCATTATTCAAACCCAATTCGGAAGTACATTTCTTATTTGTATTGCCTAGAAGTTGATGTTACATGGCATGTGAGATTAACTTGGATGCTGGTGACCACTATCCTGAAAGGCCATTGTCATGAAAGTTACCATTGGTCTGTGATTGGCCCCACAATCAGACAGAGCTACAAAATTCACTCATCTATTGATTAACTAAGGTGATCTCAGAATTTTCTACGTGGAGCGCAAGGGAGCTGTAGTAAACTGGTTGCATGGGTTTTTTCTCAGTGCTTGAGTCGGCAATATTTTGGCAGCGATAGATTTTCCCCACCCCATGGACTTGGGACTGAAGGGCAGAATAGTGAGAAGTCTCACGTCTACATTCAGGTTTGGTGCGGCTACTGCAAGGTCTAAGGGTGGATGGCCATCTATGAGGGAAGGATCCAGTTGCATTGTGCCCAAGCCACACTCTACACATCTTACAGATGCAACAGTATGCTAGACCCATGATATTGTTTCTGAAATCTCTACTTCTTTTTAAAAATTTTTATTTACTTAATTTCTAGCTGTGCTGGGTGTTCATTGCTGTGCAGACTTTTTTTTCTCTAGTTGCGGCAAGTGGGGGTTACTCTGTAGTTGCGGTGTGCGGGCTTCTCGCTATGATGGCTTCTCTTGTTGGGGAGCACAGGCTCTAAAGTACAAGTGCAATAGTTGTGGCATATGGGCTTAGTTGCTCTGCAGCATGTGGGATCGTCCCAGATCAGGGATTGAACCCATGTCTCCTGCACTGGCAGGTGGATTCTTCACCACTGAGTCACCAGGGAAGCCCCTAGAATCTCTGCTTCTAACCCCTCATTTACTTCCTTCAAGTTCAGATATTGTCTCTCTTACAAGACTTTCTCATGCACCCATTTGCTTCAGCTCTGAACAAATTTAATTGCACGTTTCTCTGTACTTTCATAGCAGTTATTTATGAATCTTTCTCCTCCACTCATCCGTGAACCTCTTCACAAAAGGTTCTATCTAATCTTATTCATCTTTGGAAGGCAGAGTAAGTGAGTGGTTAAGAACATGGACTCTGGAGTTACAAGGTTTGGGTAAAACTTCTGCTTCCTCCGCTTACCATGTGATCTTGAAAAAGATGTTGCAGCAACTCTGAGCGATAGTTTTATTACCTGTAAAATGGCTGTTTGTTACCCTATAGAAATTGCTTTCATAATTTAAAGAAATCCACATAAAGCAGCTGGCGCATAATGGCTCAACAACCATGAGCCCTGATCCACCATATTGTTCTGCATACTTAGTGCTCAGCCATGTCTGGCTTTCAGCAAGCCTGTCGTGCATGTTTGTTTCCCTTAGCTTGTATCATCCTTAAACCACATGCTAAAAACATATGACTTCAAGAGGCAGCTTAGAACTTCCCTGGTGGTGCAGTAGATGAGAATCAGCCTGCCCCTGTGGGGGACCTGGGTTCGATTCCTGATATGGGAAAATTCCACATGCCACGAAGCTGCTAAGCCAGTGTGCCATAGCTACTGAGCCTGCACTCTAGAGCCAGGGAGTCACAACTACTGAGCCCATGTGCTGCTACTACTGAAGCCTGAAAACCTAAAGTCTGCTCTGCAGCAAGAGAAAACACTGCAGTGAGAAGCCTGTGCTCTGCAATGAGGAGTAAACCCCACTTGTTGCAACTAGAGAAAGCCCAAGCATAGCGATGAAGACCCAGCACAGCCAAAATTAAATAAATATTTAAAAAAAGAGGCAGCTTATGTATTTCTTTCACCAAAGGATGGGAAGGACTGAGGACAGAACATTTCTGTGAAAGACAATGGAAAGAAAGTGAAAACTGAGCACTAAAATTGAACTCATATTTAATACTGCCATGAATATTACCAAGCTAAGAGATTAGGAAGTTATAGGCCCTCAGTTCCAACTTTTGGATGGCTTCTCATTAACTATAGGAATCTAGAATCATCTTTTGACTTTTTTTTTTTTGGTATCTCAAGTTTTAATACACACAAAAACAGACAGTGAGTGCTAACCTGCCTTCTCTAGATGTAAGAAAACAGAGCACCACACTCAGCCACCTTTATTATCAGGGCATTCTTGCTCCTGCAGCAGGGAAACTGAGATACAAGTCTGGGGACTTGATCAAGGTCACAGTCAGTGGCAGAGCCAAATTAAAATTCATGTTCTCAGAGTCCTTTCCATGCCATTGCTTCACCTACTGACCCATGGTGCTCCACCAAGAAGTACTTCTGATTAAGTGAACTTTCAGGTTTCAATAACACAAAACCTTGGCAAGGACTTTGGGTAAAAAGCTCATATCATAAACTCTGGTTACTTTTTGGCAAGAACTGGCTGTCTCATATATATGTTGACTTGATTGCCTCATACAGGCCAACACAAGAAAGTGGTGTGCTTTCAGTGTTGAACCAAGAGTGCTGCCGCTGCTGCTGCTGCTAAGTCACTTCAGTTGTGTCTGACTCTGTGCGACCCCATAGACGGCAGCCCACCCCAGGCTCCTCCATCCCTGGGATTCTCCAGGCAAGAACACTGGAGTGGGTTGCCAGTTCCTTCTCCAGTGCATGAAAGTGAAAAGCGAAAGTGAAGTCACGCAGTCGTGTCTGACTCTTTGCCACCCCATGGACTGTAGCCCACCAGGCTCCTCCATCCATGGGATTCTCCAGGCAAGAGTACTGGAGTGGGTTGCCATTGCCTTCTCCGGAACCAAGACTATAAGAGCTTAATAAAATCTTTCTTTGAAAAATAAGGAGGGCAAGTGAAAATGGGGACAGATGACTTCCTTATCAACTGTACCATCCACTATGAGGGACATAACTCTTTTTGGTCATTGCTATGGTTTCAGAGCCTAGCACAGTGCCCATGTATGATAATTCAATTGATATGGAATAAATGAATGAATACATAGCAACCTCAATACTTCAGATATTGTTAAATAACTTCCAATACTCTAGTGCAACATTACTCTAATGCTAATATGGTGGGTTTTCCTGTATCCAATGTTTTTCAAAAAATTTGGTGTGTTTATATGTAATAGGGTGTTAAAATTTAAGTTTTGAGCAAGGCTCCACAAGACAATAGATGTGGCATAGAAGTGAGGTGCTGGATCAAAATGTGTATGTATTAAAGCAGGAGGTTAAGAGCTGGTTTCACAAATTTGGAACCTATGCCTAGGGGGACACCGACCCACATGGAAGATGTAACAATCTTAAGAGAGAGGACAGGAGAAAGTATTTTGAGGACCATTTCTCAGGCAACGCTGCACTGACAGCCTCATCTTTCCCTAAGGGAAGATGGTTGGAGACACACCTGTCCTCATGCAAACAGAGTAAGGGAGAATGTCCAAGAATTACTTGGAGAGCTTGCTATGCTTCCTCTGGGTTTGAGCTCAGAGTGGACAGAATCTGACTTCAGCCCAGGAAATTGGAGCGCAAACAAGATGTGTCAGAGAGATGGGTTGGCAACTGAGCAGAGGTGTCTCTGCCACCTTCGGAAAGTAACTTCTTTCTCTTGCCAGAAGTTCTAAGAGGCAAACCCTAGGGTCCAGAGAGGGATTAGATGTAAGAATGACCTGAAGCCATTTTACTTCTTGGCAAAAAAGCTGGCTTATAAGACGCAATGGGACTCCAGCAGAGAAAAATCTTCTCTCTAGAATGGACCTTCTGAAAACTGGGGCCCAGGTGGGGCACTGAGGGAGAGGAGTTCTGCATAAAGCAGAGTTAGAGCTGGAGGGAATCAGCTGGGGACTTGCCAAATTCAGTTACCATTGCCTCCATGAGACAAGGGGTTTGCTTAGACATCTTCCAGACAAAGGTAGCATGAAGTCAGATTTATAGCAACTCCCACGCATGTAACAAACTTCCCTACTACTTCTCTGCTTTTAACCCCCAGTGTTTCAATCCAAGAGGAGTTAGAAACCATAGCTAATGAGCAGGTATACAAGGAGCAGAAGAGCTATTCTGGACAAGGAAGAAGTGCCGTGCCAGTGGACAGGTGGAGCTGGGGCGCTAGTGGTCAAGAATCCTCCTGCTAATGCAGGAGACACAAGAGACTCAGGTTTGATCCCCGGGTTGGGAAGATCCCCCCGAGGAGGGTACGGCAACCCACTCCAGTATTCTTGCCTCCATAGAGGGGCCTAGGGGCTACAGTCCATAAGGTCGCACGGAATCAGATACTACTCAAACAACGTAGCACACATGCCCTCCAGGTGCAGGCAGCTCTCCTAAGACTGGTGGATGGGTGAGAATTTAATTCTAAATCAAGTTCAAAATTTTTCTAACTACCCCCAATGGGCATCTGACTTTTGTTTTGAGACTGTGTTTTGAACCTAAGGTGCATCTAGAGGCATCTATTTCTAAACAGCAAACACACAAGTAAAGGGAGGTGTTGAAGACAGAATTTAATGGCCAGGGAAACCTCTCTGCTTCAAGTATATTTTAAAGAAGGAGGGAAGATCAAAATAAAATTACTCTTCGGTTATACGTCATAAGTTGAGCATGGTAAAAAATAGCAGGTAGAGTTCTCTTCATTTCATTTTGTATATCCTTGTGTAAGCTTGGACAGACCTTTCACATTAAAAATACACAATTTTAGTAGCACCCATGGGGCCGCTGCCTGCCTTTTGAGGGCACAAATCTGAGAAGGCTGCCATGGTTTACCCACGGTGTATCTGGATGCTGGATTAGTAAGAACATGTCAGTTTGGCTAGAATCAGAAGAAAGGCTTAGAAGAGAATTAGAAATCATTTGGTCTTACCCATCTGATATCTGCATTGTTGCCATTTTATACTGGGAAAAAGAGAGCTGGTACCATTCTTGGACACAAATAAATATCAAGATGAAACTTTTTGTATGAGTACTCCTTGAAATAAATCAAAGGGATTTAATTTGTAAAAATCTTTTTTGCTCAAATTTCTATTTTACAAAGTCAGTACTCCTTTTGAATAGTGACTCATTTTTCTTTTTTTTAGACCCTGTAACATGACAGTCTTTTTTTTCCCACACTGATAGAATCATGCTATTTTATTTTTTCCTTAACTTTGTCACTTTCATTATCATGAATTGAGAAAATACTTATATCAAAATGATTTTTTATTTACATCAATGTACTAATTTGCTTTAACAAGTATTTCTTACTGTAAAAACTTTCTTCCCAGTTATTGTAGAATGAACGAGCAAAAGATAATTTGGTTCATAAAAAGGTCAGGTCCACATAAAAAAATCACTTTTATCATTTTAATAAAATGAAAAACATGTATTAAGGAAACTCGCTGAATATTTCTGACTTAGTGTTCACTATGTTGCACTGTTCATATTTGTATTACACTTTTTTCTCTGTAATTGTACTTAGAATTAGTGCTATATTAAAAGTATATAGGTTTAAAATGAGACTTCCCTGGTGGTTCACAGGGTAAAGTGTCTGCCTACAATGCGGGAGACCCGGGTTCAATCCCTGGGAGGAAGATCTCCTGGAGAAGGAAATGGCAGCCCACTCCAGTATTCTTGCCTGGAAAATCCCATGGTCAGAGGAGCCTGGTAGACTACAGTCCATGGGGTCACAAAGAGTCGGACACGACTGAGCAACTTTCTTTCTTTTTCTTCCTTTTTATGTTAAAATTCATGTAAAAAAGTGGCCAATCTGCAGCTGATCCTATTTAGTATTTAAGAGGTACCCTAAGCCGAATCAGTGCTTATCAGTTGGTGAAAAGCACTTCCTCTGATGCAGTTTGTGACATGTCTTATTCACTCAGGATTTCTCAAGTCCATTTCTATTCCTCCATCTTTCCCACTGGCCCATCGGACTCCAAGAGTTGACCTGTCAGGGGGGATACTGTCATCTTGGTAGAAGTAAGAAGAAGGTGAGAAGGGAGAACTAACATCTGATACACCATTGGTCATGGAAATGAAGGGGGATCAAGGGAGTGGAGGTGATGTTTACTGAGCACCTACCCAATGACATGCAGCGTGCAAGTGCTTTCACGACTGATCTGACTTTCTATGAACAACAGTTCCATGAAACTACGTATTCTCATACCTACTTTAGATAGGAAACTAGAGAAGTGACTTGCTTAGCACTGTGAATTCAAGACAGACCCAAAATTCCTATTCTTTCTGCAATCCATCTTCCATTGATACTAGATTTTAAAATACATTTTGAAACTGGCTTATGACTTCTCTCATTCTTTTTAATCTCCACAATCTAAGCTGATAGTATTTTTAAATAAAGGAATTGTTTTTGATTTCCATTACTACATTTTTTGAGACTACATTGACTTCTGTTATTAGAATTGAATTTCAGGATAGCTAATGTCATATGTTCTTTCTCAGCACTCTATACCTTTCCATTATAGTGCACAACCGTTGACTCCAATCAACTTTTTTAAAAACTCATTCCACATTTCCAATATTTTTAGACTTATATTACCATTCACAAACATCCTCAGAACTGTGTTCCAATCTTGTGTGTGTTTCGATATTATCATAACTTTCCCCTAGGGGTTTATTAACTTCCATGTTGCAGTGTTCATTTTACCTATTTTCATTTCCTTGGACTAAGTCCAGAATAGCCCCTGGTCCTGTTGATTGCCTCACAAGCTATGTGAGGGAACATTTTTGCAATGTACTCGGAGACAAGCAACCATCTGATTCCATTTCTGTGATCTATCAGTCATTGTCAGGGGATTGAAATCATATCACGTTGAGTACTTTTATTTCTCTAACACCTCCCCATTCTTTTTCCTGTTCATTGCCTAGCTTTCTGTTATAGGAAAACATCTCCTCTCATTAGTATCTGTTTTCATGAATTTGATTCTTTTTAGAAAAGTGGCCTTTTTAAAGTGGAATGACTTCTTTTTTTTTTAACCAACTGAAACTTCAACTTAACTCCACAAGTGTTTACCAAGATTTTGACATGCCTCTGGGGATGTCAAGGGCTTCCCTTGTAGCTCAGTTGGAAAAGAATCTGCCTGCGATGCAGGCGATACGGGTTCGATTCCTGGGTTGGGAAGATCCGCTGGAGAAGGAAATGGCAACCACTCCAGTATTCTTGCCTGGAGAATCCCATGGACACTGGAACCTGGCAGGCTATAGTGCATGGGGTCACAAAAGTCAGACACTACTTAGCGACTAAGCCACTGGGGATGGAGCTGCCAAAAGCTGGGCTATTGGCTTCTAGGACAAAGTAATTCTCAGGGGAGACTTCTTGAGGAAATTCAATGGCAAGAGGTAAATTTCAAGTCAGAAGAGAAAATCTGAATATGGCAATGCTGTCTGTCATGTGAAAGGTTCAATAGGCTAGCTAGGGACATAAATTTGAGTCCTTAAGATGAGGGACATGAAAAAAGAAGACCAAGGGAAAATAAAACATGTAATCTCTCTACTTCCAAGGGATAGTAAGAACACAGGCTATAAGCAGCATGGACATCGGTGGCCATGGTGTGGATAGCCATGTGTTGAAGGAGGAGAAGTTGTACGGTCCTAGGGGTGACAGCGCTGGGGACAGTAGTTCGGTGGAGCTGGCGGTAGTGGCTCTGATAACAACAGTCACGGTGTCCTTCTAGAATTCTCAGAATTGGATACTGGAAACGCTGCCACACACACAGGCGTCAGTGATGGCAGAGCTTCTGATGGGCAGCAGTGGCACCGGAGGTGATGCCATTAGAATATTAAAACCTTGAGAAAGGGAGAGCGTTGGATATCCTGATAACCCAATGAGAGTACCTGGCAATTTCCAGAACTATTTGGTAGCTTGAACAGAGGGCAAAATTCCTGATAAGCAGGTGGGATAGAGTCAGAGAAGCACTGTTTTGTAGGCTTTATGGCCATTTTCTTAGGCCCAGGCTTATATGGTTTAAGAAACACAAGAAGGAATAAGAGTAACCCCAACAAGAAGTAACACTCTGTTTCAGGTGCTGTTCGACTCCTCACAACAATACTTCAGGGTGATACTATTATTGCCCCCATTTTAGAGATGATACATTTGAGGAACTGAGAAATCAGGTAATTCCAACCCTATACAAAGAGTAAGTGCTGAGCTTCAACAGGACTTAGGATATCTAGTTCCCGGATGGCTGTCAGTTCAGTTCAATTCAGTCTCTCAGTCATATCGGACTCTTTGCGACCCCATGGACTGCAGCCTGCCAGGCTCCTCTGATGGGATTCTCCAGGCAAGAATAATGAAGCAGGTTGCCATGCCCTCCTCCAGAGGATCTTCCTGACCCAGGGGTCTAACATGCATCTCTTAAGTCTCCTGCACTGGCCAGTGGGTTCTTTATCACTAGTACCACCTGGGAAGCCCATTTGTTGGCTCTGCTGCTGCTGCTGCTGCTAAGTCGCTTCAGTCGTGTCTGACTCTGTGTGACCCCAGAGACGGCAGCCCACCAGGCTCCCCCGTCCCTGGGATTCTCCAGGCAAGAACACCGGAGTGGGTTGCCATTTCCTCCTCCAATGCATGAAAGTGAAAAGTGAAAGTGAAGTCGTTTAGTCGTGTCCGACTCCTAGCGACCCCATGGACTGCAGCCTACCAGGTTCCTCCATCCATGGGATTTTCCAGGCAAGAGTACTGGAGTGGGGTGCCATTGCCTTCTCCGTTGTTGACTCTACATAGCTATAAAATAAATCCTATACTTTCTAATCCAAGTATAAGACTATTCATGTATACATCTTCCCTATATGCTTTCTTGGCTCAAAATACTCCCCCCACACTAGTCGTCCCCAAACCTAGCCTTGGTACATTTCATCCGCAGAATTACAGAAATTATGGTCAGACTCCAAGACTTTATTCAAATCTTACATCTTTATAAAATGCCACTCAGTTAGAGCCTCTTGACACTTACTGTATATCTGTGTGAATTATAAATAAGCCTCTCCTCTGGTCTGAAGCAGGCTGCATGAGGGCGGAGGGCTTGGTGCGTGGACCTGGGTCGGATTTCCGCTGCCTCGCCCCTACTCCACCTGGGCTTTTTGAGCAGAACACAAATGTCCTTCCCCTAGTGGTGGCCCTATGGCTTCCCCTCCTTCCCAGGCTCACCCTGGCTCCAATTCCTAAGGCAGTGACTGCCGCTACAATTCATTAGGCAATTAATCATGTATTATTTGGTGACATCTCTTCAATTGCAGTTTTTAAAATTCCTTTACCAATATTTTAATGTTTAATGTGTTACTTTCTTAACTCTTCAGAATATTCCCTCTTGAGGGCATTCATATATTTCTTTGTGGTTCTCAGAATATACAGCATAGTGTCTGACACTGTAGGAACTCAAACATGATGCTTGTTGATTTTATTTGAATTATTTTTATGCAAATACACACAGCTAATTACAAATGAAGCATGAATTTGTTGGAATTAATGATCAACAACTGGCTGTCCATTTTTAGCTGAAAAGGGTTATATTTCCAGCGACACCCACACACCCCCCATAATTGTAGTGATTATAATTCACCTTTATTTTTATTATTTATCTTTTAAATTTTGGTACATTAAACTATCCACAACTACAAGTGGAG
Source organism: Bos javanicus (assembly GCF_032452875.1). Lineage (NCBI taxonomy): Eukaryota > Metazoa > Chordata > Mammalia > Artiodactyla > Bovidae > Bos > Bos javanicus. The sequence goes on along the minus strand of NC_083891.1, from coordinate 24,391,530 downwards.
AGAATTATTCTTGTTCTTTGATTTACATTGAATGCCATATGGCCGTTCATTATAGTTAGGCTTTTCAACATAATTATTTCGCCAACAACTATTTATAAGCTCAAAGTACTTCAGGGGAAACAAAGATGAAAACATTTCTGTCTCTGCCATCAATGAAATTTAATTCCGAGTGGGAGAAAACATTTATTAAAAAGTACAATGTTCGTAAAACATATGCAAGTTTCATAAAAAGCAGTACCAAAAATGTGAATTAAGGGCTTAGAGAAACCAAGCAGCCCTAGAATTTCCATTTGAACTGATCCTTGCAGTAGGGCAGACAGGTTAAGCACTCCAGCCAAAGGCAAGGTTTGGAAAAAGGTAAATTGAAAAAGTGTCCCTGGAATCACAAAACTTTTTGTTTGGTGTAAAGTATCATTGCATACCACTTACACAATGCCATCTATAGTCCCCAGTTCCTACATCTCAAATTTTTGAGGTCTGCCTGAAGTGAATTATCACAGAAATACCTATTTCAATTTTCAGCAATGATTCCTATAGAATTAGAAGCATTATATACTAGTTATATGTTTTCTAAAACTCATTATGCTCTAGAAGCAAAATCTCCAGATGGAAAGAGATGGCTATGACATCAATACTTAAGTTTCACTTAAGAGATTCCTTTTTAGTTTTTCTCACTTGGACCGAATTTTTCATCACCTTAGCCAGATTTTCTGCAATAGTATTGAAAAAAAAAAATGTTGTATTTTCCACTCACTTTAGCACAGCTAAAGGAGTCTGGAATTTTCTGAAGGAATGTTATTTCAAAAGGGTGTGAGTGGTATTTCTGCCTCTGGTTATAACAGACTGCCTTGTATTAAAATAGCCCTCTCACCAGGTACAAATAGAAAAGTTGGAAGGGGCTTTAAAAAAATCTCTGATTGGAGGCAGTAATCTGCCAATTGGAAGGTAAGAGTTAGTGTCTGGTGTTCAACAACAAGAATGACAAATGACCAAGAAGGAAAAAAGCAGGAGGCAATACCAAATTGCAGAAAACCAAGAGAAAAGAAGAAACAAAATAGGGAGACTGACAGGAATTCAGGACATGGACTTTAAAATAAATGTGATTATTATACCATGCCAGTTAATCAAAAACCAAATAAAAAGAAAGTTACAGTGTTTATATTAATATCAGGTGAAGTGGACTTTAGGATAAAAGTACTAGGGAGACTTCACAATCAGGATCAATTCACCAGGAAGAAATAAGAGTTCCAATATGTATGTGTTGGATAGCAAAGCCTCAAATTATATAAAGCCAATTTCACAAAATTAAAAGGAGAAATTGATACTTCTGTAATCACAATGATAGATTAAAACACTTTTCTTTTAATAACTGAGAGAGCAAGCATAAAGAAAACTTAGTGAAGATATGGACATTTTGAATGACATAATTAACACTCTTAAACCTTATAGCAGAAAGCAAAGAACTAAAGAGCTTCTTCATGAAAGTGAAAGAGGAGAGTGAAAAAGTTGGCTTAAAACTCAACATTCAGAAAACTAAGATCAAGGCATCTGGTACCATCACTTCATGGCAAATAGATGGGGAAACAGTGGAAACAGTGACAGACTTAATTTTGGGGGGCTGCAAAATCCCTGCAGATGGTGACTGCAGCCATGAAATTAAAAGACACTTGCTCTTTGGACACTGTAGAGGAGACAGGGGTCAAGACCATCCCCAAGAAAAAGAAATGCAAAAAGGCAAAATGGCTGTCTGAGGAGGCCTTAAAAATAGCTGTGAAAAGAAGAGAAGTGAAAAGCAAAGGAGAAAAGGAAAGATATAAGCATCTGAATGCAGAGTTCCAAAGAATAGCAAGCAGAGATAAGAAAGCCTTCCTCAGTGATCAGTGCAAAGAAATAGAGGAAAACAATAGAATGGGAAAGACTAGAGACCTCTTCAAGAAAATTAGAGATACCAAGGGAACATTTCATGCAAAGATGGGCTCAATAAAGGACAGAAATGTTAGGGACCTAACAGAAGCAGAAGATATTAAGAAGAGGTGGCAAGAATACACAGAAGAACTGTACAAAAAAGATCTTCACAACCCAGATAATCACAATGATGTGATCACTCACCTAGAGCGAGACATCCTGGAATGTGAAGTCAAGTGGGCCTTAGAAAGCATCACTACGAACAAAGCTAGTGGAGGTGATGGAATTCCAGTTGAGTTATTTCAAATCCTAAAAGATGATACTGTGAAAGTGCTGCACTCAATATGCCAGCAAATTTGGAAAACTCAGCAGTGGCCACAGGACTGGAAAAGGTCAGTTTTCATTCCACTTCCAAAGAAAGAAAATGCCAAAGAATGCTCAAACTACCGCACAATTGCACTCATCTCACACGCTACTAAAGTAATGCTCAAAATTCTCTAAGACAGGCTTCAGCAATATGTGAACCGTGAACTTCCAGATGTTCAAGCTGGTTTTAGAAAAGGCAGAGGAACTAGAGATCAAATTGCCAACATCCACTGGATCATGGAAAAAGCAAGAGAGTTCCAGAAAAACACCTATTTCTTCTTTATTGACTATGCCAAAACCTTTGACTGTGTGGATCACAATAAACTGTGGGAAATTCTTCAAGAGATGGGAATACCAGACCACCTGACCTGCCTCTTGAGAAATCTGTATGCAGGTCAGGAAGCAACAGTTAGAACTGGAAAAACAGACTGGTTCCAAATAGGAAAAGGAGTACGTCAAGGCTGTATATTGTCACCCTTCTTATTTAACTTATATGCAGAGTACATCATGAGAAACGCTGGGCTGGAGGAAGCACAGGCTGGTATCAAGATTGCTGGGAGAAATATCAATAACCTCAGATATGCAGATGACACCACCCTTATGGCAGAAAGTGAAGAAGAACTAAAGAGCCTCTTGATGAAAGTGAAAGAAGAGAGTGAAAAAGTTGGCTTAAAGCTCAACATTCAGAAAACTAAGATCACGGCATCCAGTCCCCTCACTTCATGGCAAATAGATGGGGAAACAGGGGAAACAGTGGCTGACTTTATTTTTTTGGACTCCAAAATCACTGCAGGTGGTGACTGCAGCCATGAAATTAAAAGACGCTTGCTCCTTGGAAGGAAAGTTATGACCAACCTGGACAGCATATTAAAAAGCAGAGACATTACTTTGTCAACAAAGGTCTATCTAGTCAAGGCTATGGTTTTTCCAGTGGTCATGTATGGATGTGAGAGTTGGACTGTGAAGAAGGCTGAGCGCCGAAGAATTGATGCTTTTGAACTGTGGTGTTGGAGGAGACTCTTGAGAGTCCCTTGGGCAGCGAGGAGATCCAACCCGTCAATCCTAAAGGAAATCAGTCCTGAATATTCATGGGAAGGACTGATGTTGATGCTGAAACTCCAATACTTGGGCCACCTGATGCGAAGAGCTGACTCATTTGTAAAGACCCTGATGCTGGGAAAGATTGAGGGCAGGAGGAGAAGGAGACGATGCAGGATGAGATAGTTGGATGGCATCACTGACTCAATGGACACGGGTTTGGGTGAACTCTGGGAATTGGTGATGGACAGGGAGGCCTGTCATGCTGCAGTTCACAGGGTCACAGAGAGTCAGACATAACTGAGTGATTGAACTGAACCGAACTGAACTACTCCTTGGAAGAAAAGTTATGACCAACCTAGACAGCATATTAAAAAGCAGAGACATTACTTTGCCAACAAAAGTCCATCTAGTCAAAGCTATGGTTCTTCCAGTAGTCATGTATGGATGTGAGAGTTGGACTATAAAGAAATCTGAGCACTGAAGAATTGATGCTTTTGAACTGTGGTGTTGGAGAAGACTCTTGAGAGTCCCTTGTACTGCAAGGAGATCCAACCAGTCCATCCTAAAGGAAATCAGTCCTGAATATTCATTGGAAGGACTGATGCTGAAGCTGAAACTCCAATACTTTGGCCACCTGATGCGAAGAACTGGACTCATTGGAAAAGAAAAGACTCATTGGGAGTTGGTGATGGATAGGGAGCCTGGCTTGCTGCAGTCCATGGGGTTGCAGAGAATCAGACACAACTGAGCGACTGAACTGAACTGAACCTAGCTGACATAAATAAAACACAGCTCAAAGCAACTGCAGAATATACCCTTTTTTTTTTTTTTTTAAGTTCATGTAGAGCATTTACCAAAATGGAACATATGTTGGGCCTTAAAGCAAAACTCAATTAAACTGAAAAGTCTGAAAATATATAGAATATATTCTATGGTTAACATTTAAGTATTAAACACATATTTGTTAAGAGGGTAGATCATTGCTAAGTGTTATTACTACAAAAACAAACAAAAAAAGAAAGGCTAGCAAGAACTTTTGGAGGTGGTAGATTATATTTATAACCTTGATTATAATGATGATTTTATGGATGGATGTTAGAGATCCAAATTCAGTAACTTGTTTACATTAAATATGCCCTTTTCTGTACATCAAGTATCAGTTCAGTTCAGTTGCTCAGTTGTGTCTGATTCCTTGCGACCCCATGAACTGCAGCACACCAGGATTCCCTGTCCATCATCAACTCTCAGAGCTTGCTCAGAATCATGTCCATTGAGTCGGTGATGCCATTCAACCATTTCACCCTCTGTCATCCCCTTCTTCTCCTGCCTTCAATCTTTCCCAGCATCAGGGTCTTTTTCCAATGAGTCAGTATACCAAATATACCTCAATAATATTTCAATAATGGTTTTTGGAAAGAAAATCTCCAATTGTTCAGAAATTTAAAAATTTCTTCAAGAATTACAAGGAAATACTTAAAGTGGAAATTAGAAATTATTTTTAATTAGTGATAATACAAATGTGATATATTAAGATATGGATTGCAGCTAAAGCTGTGATGATGAGAGGGAAATACTAGTATTAAATGCATGTTATAGAAAAGAAAAGGTTACAAATTAATGATCTGAGCATCTATTTCAAAAAGTTAGAAGACTGGCAAATAAAACATAAATAATACAGAGAAGATAAAGATGAGAGACAGTAAACAAAGGTACAAATAGAGAAATCAAAGAAGTGAAATGTTGGCTATTTGAAAGACTAGTAAAATTGATAAAAATCTAGCAAGACTGATCAAAAGAAAAAAATGGAGAATAAATTCAATCTATCAAAATAGCATTACAGATATTAATGCATCACCTTCAGACATTAAAAAATATAATAAAAATATATTAAGTAAAGTTTAAAGCAATGAATTTGAATATTCAGATAAAATGGACAGAACCTTTGAGGAACACATTTTAATAAACCTGATGTAAGAAGAAATAGAAAAGCTAAACAGTCCTACATTTACTAAGGCTGATAAATCTACAAAAATTATCATTCCATAAAGAAATGTCAGAACAAGATGACTTTGTCAGTAAATTCTTTCATACATTTATAGAAGAAATAGGATGACTTTTATTCAAAAAAGAAAAACTCTCTCAATTACTTTTTACTAAAAAGCAATAATTCCAGCAGATATTTAAGACAGCTGTATGTGAGACAGGAATTTCTCAAAAGTCTTTTTTCAAGAACAAAGGATCCTCTTGTGTTTTCTTTTTTGTTTTTCTCAATATAATCTTTTTCTTTTTCTGAAAAACTAGTTTTTTTTTGTGATGGAAGCAAGAGTAAATCTTCTCTGAAAGAAAATAACACTCAAAACTTCAAACTGTCTGTATTATAGGCCAGGGTAATCTTGGTACTAAAACTTGACAAAATCTTTACAAGAAAGGAAAATTGCAGACTCATCTTTTTCATAGTCAGAGGTGCAAAGATCCTAAAGAAATGATTGACAATTTAAATTTTATGACACTTAAAACAATAATACATCAACAGAAATTAGTGTATTCCTGGCACGCAAGATTGGTTTAATGTTTTTAAATCGATTTTAACAATAATAAATAAAATTATATTATCATTGCAAGGGATATTAAAAAAAGATCTGACAAAATTCAATATCATTTATGACAAAAATTCATATCAAACCAAGAATAAAATGAAATTTTCTTATTTTGATACAGGAAACCAATAAAAATCTACATTAAATATCATAGTTTAAAATGAAATGCTTTCCCTGCTGAGATCAGAATAACACTGCACATTACTATCATATCTGTTCAACTTTCTACCAGAAGTTTTAGCCAATGTAAATGGGAAAAAATAAATAGCATTAACACTGAATAAAAAAAAAATAAAATTGCCACTACTTACAGGACACTGTAAGCATTCAGAAAATATAAAATACTTTTCAAAAAGTATTAGAATAATAAGTGAATTTATCTAAGTAAATAGTGTAAGCTCAATATAAAAAAAATTAGCTGAATTCCTGTATACTAGAAACTACTTAAAAAAAAACAGTTTTAAAGGAAAGATATTGTTTACAATAACATCAAGTCAAATATCTTTAATTAAATCTAAGATGTAAAAAAAACTACACTGAAAATCATAAAACATTGAGAGAAATTAAAGACTTAACCACATGTAGTCACATAATATAGTTAAGAATTAGAAGACTAAATATTACTAAATTTTCAGTATCTTCCAAATTGGTTTATAGACTTAACATGATCCCAATCAAAATTCCAGTGGGTTTTTTAGAGGGGTGAAAATCAACAAACAGATTCTGAAATGTGTACAAAAGTTCAGGAACAGTAAAAAACATCATGAAAAAGAACAAAATTGGAATCCATATCAGGACTTTATTACAGTAGCTTCGTAACAAGAAAGTGTGGAATTGACATAAAGATGGACTCAAACCAACAGAACAGAAGAGAGTCCAGAAAACTACATTCTCTTGACAACATATGGCCTCTTCATTCATGACATTTGATGACACTGAGACTGTAGAGAAAGAATGTTTTTCTGATAATAGTGCTGGGCTGACTGGGTATCATCTTGATCCACATTTAATACCGTAAATCAGCACTTCTTGGTGGGAGTGATTTTTGACCTCTCTGTGGTACCCAAGGACATCCAGAAATGTCTGGAGACATTATTGTCATGAGTGAGTTGGGGAGTGCTACTGGCATCTAGTGGGTACAGATTAAGGATGCTGCTAAACATTCTGTAATGCATAGTAGAGTCTTAAACAGCAAGGAATTATTTTGTTCAAAATGTCAATGGTGCCAAAATTGAGAAACTCTGTCTTAAACAAACAAAAATCAATCTCCAGAGTATTGTAAGCTTAAATACGAAAGAATAATAAAGTTTCTTAGAGGTAAGAAGACAGAAGATACTCATGATCTTGGCATTGGTAAAGATTTCTTTAATGTGACACACAAAAAGCAGTAAGCAAAAAGAAAAATACTGATAAACGAGATTACAATTTACCAAACATATCACCAACACAGTAAAATGTTAAGCCAGAGAAAAGAAGAAATTTGAAGTATATATAACCAGCAAAGCACTTATATCAAGAATATATAAACATTGCCTATGAATCAAGAAGAAGGAAAGAGACAACTCGGGGAGGGGATGGGGAATGGGCAAAAGAATAAAACTTGTGCTTCATAGTAGAGAATACCCATTTGATACTACATGTATGAGAAAGTGTCCAACATCACTAGTCATGAAGGAAATTAAAATTAAAACTACAATGAATTAACTCCACATACTCGCCAGAAAGGTGAAAATTTAAGAGACTGAGAAATGAAATGCTGATTAAACTGTGGAGCCACTGGAATTTTCATACACCGCAGATGGGAAAGTAAATTGGGACAACCTCTTTGGAATACTATTGTGAGTATCAACTAAAATTTAGTATATTCATAGGCGAGAATACTGGAGTGGGGTGCCATTGCCTTCTCCGATTCATAACCATATGACTTAGCAATTCCATTCCAACAGAAATGTGTATATATATATATATATATATTCACTAAAAGATAGGCATATACACACAGATACTTATATATCCACATACAAGTATAGGATCTATGTATCCATATATGTATGAATGCTTACTGCAGCATTATTAATAACAGTTCATAACAATTCAAAACTAGTTACAACCTAATTGTCCATCAAAAAAATAAGTAAATAAACTCTTGTATATTCAGACAATGGAATTCTTCACAGCAATGACAATCATTGCTATATGCAACTATGTGAATAAATCTCATCAACAATGTTGAATCAAAGAAGTCAGACATGGAGGGAACATGCCACATCATTTCATGTATATAATATTGCAAATCAGGTGAAACTAATATATGGCTTCTAGGTCAGGATCAGGCTTCCCTGGTAGCCTAGCTGGTAAAGAATCCGCCTGCAATGTAGGAGACTCTGGTTCGATTCCTGGGTCAGGAAGATCTGCTGGAGAAGGGATAGGCTACCCGCTCCAGCATCCTTGGGCTTCTCTGGTGGCTCAGATGGTAAAGAATCCACCTGCAATGTGGGAGACCTGAGTTCAGGCCCTGAGTTGGGAAGATCTCCTAGAGAAGGGAATGGCTACCCACTCCAGTATTCTCCAGTATCCAGTACCTAGACAGCATATTAAAAAGCAGAGACAATACTTTGCCCACAAAGGTTCATATAGTCAAAGCTATGGTTTTTCCAGTAGTTATATATGGATGTGAGAGTTGGACCCTAAAGAAGGCTGAATGCCAAAGAATTGATGCTTTTGAGCTGTGGTGATGGAGAAGACTCTTGAGAGTCCCCTGGACTGCAAGTAGATCAAATCAGTCAATTGTAAAGGAAAACAATACTGAATATTCATTGGAAGGATTGGTGCTGAAGCTGAAGCTCCAATATTTTGGCCACCTGATGTGAGGAGCCAAATAATTCAAGACCTTGAGGCTGGGAAAGATTGAAGGCAGGAGGAGAAGGGCCCTGCAGAGGATGAGATGGTTGGATGGCATCACCGACTCAATGGACATGAGTTTGAGTAATCTCCAGGAGGTGAAGGACAGGGAAGCCTGGCATGCTGCAGCCCATGGGGTTGCAAAGAGTTGGACACGACTGAGCGACTGAACAACAACAAAAGGTCAGTATGGTGGTAACTCTGAAAGAGAAGTAGGGATGGGGATGAAGAAAAGGTTCATGGCAGGCTTCTGGAGTTTGGTGATATTTATTTCTCTATCTCACGGTGTGTTCATTGTATAAAAATCCATTGAGCTCCACACTTAAGATTTGTGCACTCTTCTGACATCTGCATTGATTAAAAATTTATTTAAATATGTATAAGAGTGGGTGGCGTGAAGGTAAAATTGATGTAGAAATAAACAAAATATACTTTTTAAAACCCACATTAGCATATGAGCTCTCAAGATAAAGATTTTGGCTCCTAAGTTTTCAGTACAAAATATTAGAGAATTGTAGTGGTTTCCTCAAATTCTCTTATTATAAAATAAGTTGGCCCCAACTGTTAGGTGTTCTTTTCTTGCCAGGTTTGCCTAGTTATTTGGGTTTTTTTTCAGTGTGTGTTTGTTTTTAAAATATGAATATGGGCCTGAATTGGCTTCCCAGGGGGCGCTAGTGGTAAAGAACCTGCCTGCCAATGCAGAAAACAGAAGAGACATGGGTTCGATCCCTGGGTTGGGAAGATCCCCTGGAGGAGGGCATGGCAACCCACTCCAGTTTTCTCGCCTAGAGAATCTCATGGACAGAGGAGCCTGGCAGGCTACAGTCCATAGCGTCGTAAAGAGTCGGACATGACTCAAGTGACTTACCATCAGCACTACGGACCTGAATTAGACAAATTTTCTTTCTCTTTTCTCTCCCTCAGATTTTTCCATTCTGCCCTCAGAGCTGAGTCAGAGCTGTTGAACCAGAGTCTTGAGAGATCCGTCAGGTCTTCAGGAATGTTTTCCTCCTGAGAGAACCACTGGCAGAGCAGGGGACTTAGCAGAGATTACACACCTGAGTGGCAAAGGAAAGTCACATTCCCATTTTTTAGGGTACAACTTGGCACTTATCAGTTATTCTTGGTGCCTAACAATAGATGATTTCCAATATATACTGTTTCTGCTTAACAGCTGTATTAATTTCTTTTGTCAGTGCCCATCTAAGAGACCTTCACAAAGTAAATTTTCTGTTACATCTGTAACCTGTTCATCAAGAATCATTATTGTACTGGGTTCCTTTCTTTTATGCAATAGTCACATTATTTCAAGATAAGTTGAACACAGTACTTCTAATTCACTAAAGGAATTTATTATCTTAGAGAATATAATAATCTGAAATTAACAAGGATTCTAATAATACACTCAAGTTAAAGTCTATGCATTTTCTTGAACTGTTGGATGGCAAAATTTAGGGTCTTTAGGGTCTGTTGTAGTCATCTATAGGCTAAAATTTAGTTTTCAAAACTATACTACAAATTTTTATATAAATATAAAATATTTAACTTTATATATATGTTTACATATGATATATAAATACTTTATATGTTTACATATATTAGAGAGTGTCTCAAAAAGAATAAGTGGTATCTTTTTGAGACACTACAGTTTATTTTTTAAAAAGGGAGTCTAGAGATAAAAATGGAAAGGAGATTATGGGAGGAGCCTTTGTACCTTAAAAGAGCCTTTTGAGAAACTCCTGTCTCGAGATGACATACTGTTGTTTTAAACAAGTCCTGCTGGAATTATTGCTGCTAGTCCAGACGGTAGAGAAGGACTGTCCCTGAGGATGAAATAGTGCTCACAATTCTGCACTGCAGATGGAGTTGTGAACGCTGTAGGAAACCAGGGCAGAGGCGACGAGGAGGAGCGAGGCGCAGAGAAATGAGCGGAAATGAATATTCAACTTTTTTATAAGGTTGTACACTGTTTTTGCACTCTATTTCTTGCACATTGTACTTTAATTGTGGAAGGACTCCAGAAAAAAATAGTATTTCATTATATGAATGTATTACTCTGCCTACATGGAAGACCTTGGAAATAAGGTAAATCAGACCACTCTCTGAGAATCAAGCTGAAAAATCGGTGCACATGGAATGAAGCACATTCCATCACCTGAAAGAGACTGGTTCCTGTATCCGAGGGGGCTTTCCAAGATGCTGCTTTATCTGTTCTCTGTATGCCTGTCTCTCACATTCCTCTACCCCGGCCTTCTCATTGCTGCTGCTGCTGCTAACTCGCGTCAGTCATGTCCGACTCTGTACGACCCCATAGACCGCAGCCCAACAGGCTCCTCTGTCCCTGGGATTCTCCAGGCAAGAATACTGGAGTGGGGTGCCATTGCCTTCTCCGGGCCTTCTCATTGGCTACCATACAACTACCTCTTCCATGACGGTCTCTCATTGGACAGTGCATCCGCTAATAACTGCTAACTTCACTGGAGGCTACTGCAACCCATCCTCAGGGGAGGATCATGGTTTTATTCTGCACCACACTGGGTATAGGCTTCCTATACTTCCTATAGTATTGTTGTTGTTCAGTCGCTCAGTCGTGTCCAACTCTTTGCCACCCCATGGACTGCAGCACGCCAGGCTTCCCCGTCCTTCACCATCTCCCAGAGTTTGCTCAACTTCATGTCCATTGAGTCAGTGATGACATCCAACCATTTCATCCTTTGTCATCCCATTCTTTTTCTGCCTTCAATCTTTCCCAGCATCTGGGTCTTCTCTAATGAGTCGGCCCTTTGCATCACGTGGCCAAAGTATTGGAGCTTCAGCTTCAGCATCAGTCCTTCCAATGAATATTCAGGACTGGTTTCCTTTAGGATTGACTGGTTAGATCTCTTTGCAGTCCAAGAGACTCTCAAGGGTTTTCTCCAACACCACAGTTCGAAAGCATCCATTTTTCGGCACTCAACCTTCTTTTTGGTTCAACTCTCACATCCATACATGACTACTGGGAAAACCATAGCTTTGACTATATGAACCTTTGTGGGCAAAGTAATGTCTCTGCTTTTTAACATGCTGTCTAGGTTTGTCATAGATTTTCTTCCAAGGAGCAAGTGGGTCTTTTAATTTCATGGCTGCCGTCACCATCTGCAGTGATTTTTGAGCTCAAGAAGATAAAGTCTGTCACTGTTTCCATTGTTTCCCCATCTGTTTGCCATGAAGTGATGGGACCAGATGCCATGATCTTCATTTTTTGTATGTTGAGTTTTAAGCCACCATGTTGGAAATTGAATGAGGTTATACTAAAGGTTTGGGAATAAAGGAATGGGGGTAAAATAAGGGGAAGAATTCATAACTTGTTCCTAAACCCAGACTCACTCCAGGTAAAGCTTAGGTGTGATCCCCCTTTCTCTCTCAGGCTACATCAGGGGGTAGCGGTCACTCATGTCCACTCACCCCCTGGTTGACCATTCTGGGTACTCACTCTGACACTTCTCATATCGGCATTTCTTCTGCAATTTGTTTCTTTGCATTTTTAAGAAACAGTGGGTGTGAAAGACTGGGCTTAAAAACAGTCACCTTCCACATGGCTCTCTTTTCTAGATCTTTCCTGGAAGCTTGCAGAATAGCATTTTCAGTACATTTTCATGTTCTTTTTCAAACATGTCCATACTACTCCTGACAGTTTCCAGTCATGTTTATTTTATGTCTGATGCTTTTAATGGGCTTCCAATTCTGTTATATTTAAAAATTTCTCTTTGATTTCTTATTTTTCTGCCAGCTCAGTTTTAGTTGATCTTTCTCTTAATAATCTCTTATTTGAATGCCTGTACCTTTTTTTCCAATTGTTTTTTTTTTAAGATATAATAATATCTCTAATTTTATTTAGCTTGTGGTCTTTTAGTTCTTCCATTTCCTTGATTGATTCATTTTTCAAGGTTATTCTTTGTATGCCCTTTGCTGATACTCTGCTTTTTTTTTTTTTTTTGCAGTGTCTATGTTTATATTCCATACTGTCTCTTGTCTGATTCTTAGCTCATATTTGAATGGAGTCTAGTATTTATTATAAAATATTCTAAGGAGGGCAGAGATTGAGGATGGAATAAAGGCAGGGGGACAGGGGAGCATGAGGTGGGATAACTCAAAATTTCAGTTCAGACTTCCTTTTACACATAACCTTTCACCAAATCAGTTATGTCCTTTTCCTGATGGCTTGTTTCTTATCTGAATTTTAGCATCCATGAGGTTGCTTCCTCATGTTTCATCTCACACTGTCCCATGGATAGGAGTCCAAGCTGTCAACAATCAAAGGGATGGGTAGGATAAATCCCCCTTCATGATGGCCTTCCTCGGCTCCCCGACTCAACTATGGAATGTGCACTGATTCTCCTAGCTCATACCTCCCTATTCATGCACCCATTTTATTAGTATTTGAGGGTGTGATTATTCTTGATCAATTGATTAATTTAATAGAACTCAACTGACACAGTATTTGGCAGGGACATTTTGTACTTCAGGCTTTGGCACTGGGACTATTTCCTTGTTTCAATGAAGATTAATTTCTCCCTTTTTATTATTTAGTAGCTTTTGATAGGTGTCTTTACTCTGGCATCTTTTCCCATATCCCCTGACTATGCTTTTTTTTTTTTTTTTAAAGAGGTTTCAATGGTACTTTAGAGGAAAATCAAACAGTAGATCAACATGGAGAATAAGATTCACCTCCTCAACTTGGATCATCCCTCATGTCTTGTGGCTGGCTGCCCTGTCCCTCACTCCCAGCCTCTTTCAGACAGCACGTGCCAACTACTGAAATGAAGTCACTCTGTCCTCCCAAACACCACCATGCTCTCAACCAAGCATTGCTGTCAACCTCTCCAGGATGGTATTTAGGATGAATAGACAAGAAGAATCCATTTCTTTCAGAGACCAATCTTGCTCAGACATGTAGGTTTATGGTTTAGCCTGAAAGTTCAACGAGGCAAACATAAAATAGTGTAATGTTGATACATCTCCAAATTTCTTGCTTATCCATTTGCTTCCAAATTTTCATACTGCATAAATAAAACATAGAAGGAATACCTTTCCAGCAATAGAAGGACAAAGAGAAGACAGTCAGAAAGAAAGCTTTTATTTTTGGCCATGCCCTCTGCTCTCAGGATCTTAGTTCTGGGGCCAGGGATTGAATGTGAGCCCCAGAAGTGAAAATGCTGAGTTCTAACCACTGGACTGCTAGGGAATTACTGGAAGGGCCGTTTTGTTAGGGTACTTTGGGCCCTGCCCTTGGGAGGTGCCCCCCTTTGATTAAGTAGCTACTTTGTCCCTCCCTCAAATAGCCATCTGCAATCCCCAGAACCGGTGCTATTAAAAATTAGAATCATATAATCCCCTTATTCTGATTCCATTCCGAGTTTTTCACAATTCGATTTCTTATGTGCTTTGTCTATAGGGAAAAACGTGTGCTTATTTAGCACTATTGATATTAAAATTTTCCTTGACAGTTAACTTTTAAATTAAAAATAAAAATTTGGATTTTTACAAGTGAATCCGTTAGAAGCTTTGATGCATGGTTTAGTGTTCCAAAGTTAGGTGATCTCTAGAATAAATATAAGATGGAATTTCCAGGCATGCAAGGCTAATGACAGCCCCTGGACTGTGGTCAGTGCACAAGAACATGTATCTGAAGGGGGTCAGTCTTGGAGGTGAGACTTACTTTCCCAGAGAGGCTGGTTCAGAGGACACGGGGTTTTCATTTGAACCCCCAAAGCGTGCACATTGCTGACCAAGAGGAAATCTCAATCTGACAAATCCAAACACTGGTAAAATTAGACACATTTAATGAATTTATGGTTACAACTCAGCCTTACAAACAACTCCAAGAAGGTTCCAAGCCTCAAATAATTCTAACCAATATACCATCACTTGTAGAGGTCAAACTTTGAAAAATTACATCACAGTTCACCAAGCAGAAATCATTTCTCATCCTGGGAAGGTGAGTAAGTGTTTATATACAAGATTACTTTCACCTATTTAAGTGAGTGTCAAGTGTAAGATACTCAGGAATATCTTAAATTTTAGCAAAACTTGAAATAATTTCCTAGCCTTTGTAAAAATAATCTTTTTACTCTCTCTCATTGAAATAAGAAGGAAACACATATAATGAGCATTTTCTATGTGCAAGGGAGTAAGATCAGAGATTAATATACATTATCTCATTTAATTCTTACCACTGCCTGATAAGTTATGATATTGTCCCATTTCACAGATGAGGAGATTGAGGCATTGAAATTTTGCTGTTTAGCGAGTTATAAAGTAATAATACATTTCAGAGCCAGAATTATAATAACCTAGGCCTGTGTCCACACTGGAGAAGAAATCAATGATAATTATTATTATGCTAACACTTTTCAGCCAAAGACCAGCAGGAACATACCTGTAGTTGAAATCTGGGTTTATTACTTCTTGCATGAAGGGAGAACACATACCATGGAGGACTGTAGGGTGTCTCAATAAGAGAGATTAGAAAGAGATTATTGGAAGATCTGGACTTTGGTTGGGGGATTTGGGCTTCCCTGGTGGCTTGGACAGTAAAGAATCTGCCTACAATGAGACCTGGGTTCAATCACTTGGAGAAGGGAATGGCAACCCATTTCAGTATTCTTGCCTGGAGAATTCCATGGACAGAAGAGCCTGGTGGGCCTACAGTCCATGGGGTCACAAAGAGTTGGACACAACTGAGTGACTAACACTTTTACGGGGTGATTTGGGGAGGGGTCCAAAGTAAGGCAAGTTCACTCTGGACTGGATAGAAAGCAGGACTCATTCTATAATTGGGCAACTAAATCTTACCTACAAGAAGGGTACCCTGAGTCAGGATAAATCCATAACGGTTGGTAAAGAAAGAATAGTCATTCATATTAGCCTATAGAGGGTTTGTCTGGTATTTCATGGGTGGCACAGTGACCTTGCTTTTATCTGTGTTTAGACAAAATTATGCAGTGGTCTTGTTTTATCTAAGTGACCTTGTCAGATGTTGGTGTTCTACAAGATAATCTAAATTTAATAGAAGAATATACATGATCTGGATATGAGCACCAAGCCAGCTTCAAACAATGCTGAGAGTACTTGCTGTTAGGCGAAAAGGAAAGATATACCTATTTGAATGCAGAGTTCCAAAGAATAGCAAGGAGAGATAAGAAAGCCTTCTTCAGTGATCAATGCAAAGAAATAGAGGAAAACGATAGAATGGGAAAGACTAGAGATCTCTTTAAGAAAGAGACACCAAGGAAATATTTCATGCAAAGATGGGCACAATAAAGGACAGAAATTGTATGGATCTAACAGAAGCAGAAGATACTAAGAAGAGGTGGCAAGAATACACAGAAGAACTGTACAAAAAGATCTTCATGACCCAGATAACCACAATGGTGTGATCACTCACCTAGAGCAAGACATCCTAGAATGTGAAGTCAAGTGGGCCTTAGGAAGCATCACTACAAACAAAACTAGTGGAGATGATAGAATTCCACTTGAACTATTTCAAATTCTAAAAGATGATGCTGTGAAAGTGCTGAACTCAATATGCCAGCAAATCTGGAAAACTCAGCAGTGGCCACAGGACTGGAAAAGGTCAGTTTTCATTCCAATCCCAAAGAAAGGCAGTGTCAAAGAATGTTCAAACTACTGCACAATTGTACTCATCTCACACACTAACAAAGTAATGCTCAAAATTCTCCAAGCCAGGCTTCAGCAGTTTGTGAACTGTGAACTTCCAGATGTTCAAGCTGGCTTTAGAAAAGGCAGAGGAACCAGAGATCAAATTGCCAACATCCACTGGATCATAGGAAAAGCAAGAGAGTTCCAGAAAAACATCTACTTTTTCTTTATTAACTACGCCAAAGCCTTTGACTGTGTAGATCACAACATACTGTGGAAAATTCTTCAAGAGATCACTTTACCTGCCTCCTGAGAAATCTGTACGCAGGTCAGGAAGCAACAGTTAGAACCGGACATGGAACAACAGACTGGTTCCAAATTGGGAAAGGAGTATGTCAAGGCTGTATATTTCACCCTGCTTATTTAACTTATATGCAGAGTACATCATGCAAAATGCTGGGCTGGATGAAGCACAAACTGAAGTCAAGATTGACGGGAGAAATATCAATAACCTCAGATATGTAGATGACACCACCCTATGGTAGAAAGCGAAGAAGAACTAAAAGAGCCTCTTGATTAAAGTGAAAGAGGAGAATGGAAAAGCTGGCTTAAAATTCAGCATTCAAAAAACAGAGATCACGGCATCATGGCAAATAGATGGGGAAACAATGGAAACAGTGACAGACTTAATTTTGGGCTTCAGAATCACATAGATGGTGACTGCAGCCATGAAATTAAAAGACACTTGATCCTTGGAAGAAAAGCTATGACCAACCTAGACAGCATATTAAAAAGCAGAGATATTACTTTGCTAACAAAGGTCCATCTAGTCAAAACTATGGTTTTTCCACTAGTCATGTATGGATGTGACAGCTGAGCACCAAAGAATTGATGCTTTTGAGCTGTGGTGTTGGAGAAAACCCATGAGAGTCCCTTGGACTGTAAGGAGATCCAACCAGTCAATGCTAAAGGGAATCAGTCCTGAATATTCATTGGAAGGACTGATGCTGAAGCTGAAACTCCAATACTTTGGCCACCTGATACGAAGAACTAACTCATTGGACAAGACCGTGATGCTGGGAAAGACTGAAGGCAGGAGGAGAAGGGGACGACAGAGGATGAGATGGTTGGATGGTATCACTGACTCCATGCATATGAGTTAGAGCAAGCTCCAGGAGTTGGTGATGGACAGGGAAGCCTGGTGTGCTGCAGTCCACGGGGTCTCAAGAGCTGGACATGACTGAGTGACTGAACTAAACTTGCTGTTAAGTTTCAGACCAGTTCCTGGATGTCAGGGCACTCTTTCTCTTCTAAAACCATGATATCACAGCAGAGTGGTAACAGTGGCTGAGCTGTGTAATTATGAAACCAAAGATTCTCTGACTATTGGCTAGAAGGGTTTTTAGGCTTTGGGAGGCTCAAAATGGGAAGGTAAGGCAGAGGCAATATAATTTTGATAGGGCTGCTCATAGGACATGGTTTCCAAGAAAGACGTGAGAAAGACAGAAGAGAAAAAGAGAGAGAGAGATCATTTTCAAGATGGAAACTGCAATCTGCCAAAAGCCCATCTCATCATATTTACCATATGCTATTTATTAGAAATGTGTTGCTAAGTTCAGCCCACACATCAAAGGGAAGGGTATTAACCTTCAATTCCTGAAAGGAGGAGTATGAAAGAACTTGTGAACATATTGTTTAAAACCCCCAATGTATATTTATTGTTTTAATCATTATTGTTCCACAAAATTTTATACTATGTTTTATTGACACATATATCATGGTCTTTTTATTATCATTAAGACAAATTGCATATTACACATTTTAACTTAATGAAGTTTACTTAAGTGCACTTAATATGAGACAGAGAGAAGAGAGAGAGGAAAGAGAAATAATACCTATCTAAATAGTGTAGGGGAAAGAAAATACAATGCATGCTGCTTAATTGGATTCATGTTCAAGTTAACTAGCTATAGAAGATCTTTTGAGGAATAAGTACTACAGGAAATTTGAATATGGATTGGATGTTAGATGATATTAAGAAGTTATAACTTCTGCTGGTATTATGATAAAATTTGGCTATGAAAGAAAATTTCCTTTTTCAAAAGGGATACAGGTTTGAGGGAAAATAAAGCTTCTGTCATTTGCTTTGCATTTCAATCCCCACTGCAAAAAGGTGAAGCAGATATGCCAAGATTAACATTTTTCACAACTTAGTAAATCTCATGGATGTTCAGTGTACTATCCTTTCTACTCTATGTGTTTGGATTTTTTGATAATAACAAGTAAAAATAAAGCCAAAAATCCACCTAAAACACCAGTGCAGATGAGCCTGGCTCCACTCAGACCACAGGTAGAGAATGAGGATGAGAGTGTGGGCTTTCTATTTGGTCATCTTGTCTGTTGAGAGAAATTCTATTACAAAATGATATTGTATGAAAATGAATCCAGGTATACATGTGTTCCCCATCATTTGGCAAAACCAATACAATATTGTAAAGTTTAAAATAAAATAAAATTAAAAAAACAAAACAAACAAAAAACTAAAACAAAAAATGATATTGTATGTGGAAATGATATAATATTCTGTTATATGTTTGTATGTACAAAGTTGGGCTTCCCAGGTTTCACAACAGACACAAGAGATGCAGGTTCAATCCCTGTGTGGGGAAAATCCCCTGGAGGCATGCCTGGCAACCCACTCCAGTATTCTCACCTGGAGAATAGGAGTCTAGTGGGATACAGTTCTTAGGGTTTCAAAGAGTCGGACACAACTGAAGCGACTTAGCATGCATGCATGTGTGTACAAAATTACCTGTATTATGCTTATGGGCTATTTTAGGGATTTAGGGAAATTACTTGGACCTCACTGAATTTTGCCCCTTTTGATGCTATCAGAACCCAGCCTGAGGTGCCTGTCCTCATAGGGGTGTTTGTGAATGCCATTCACACTTGCATGGTTTTTGTTGTATTTTGCAGGCAACAGCAGCCCAGGATACCCTCTGGTTTTTCACACATGTGATCCAGTCTGGTGTAGGGGGGTTAGAATGTGTGCAAAAGGACAGCATCCAAGTTGGGACAGTGTCAAAGTAATAGTTTGAGCTTCACAATGTTCTGAGCTTAAATCTCCCACATTGGAGATTTATCACTGAGTCCTTCCAGCAAAGGGAGCAGATTTGCCAGGTAACTGGATTTGACATGACAGTTTCAGTTTGGGTTGGGAAGGCTGAGGACTCTGGAAGAGGAGAGCCTGTTAGAAAAAAGTGTGTTGGGGGGAGCCGCAGCGGGGAGACTGGGCTAGAAAGGAGCAGAGAAGGAGAGGGGATGGCAATTGAGAGTGGGGCCAGAGACCATCGATGAATTTAGGGTCAGAAAAATCTGTCGTCTAGATAAAGAATTAAATAGAGCAAAGACAATGGTTGCCCCAACTCCAGGTTTCACTCATAAAACAACGTGAGGTAGGTCTGCAGTTACCGAGTGAAGGAAGCCTTGTGTCTAATTGATCCTTTTGAACATTTACCTGTAATGATGGAATTAAAACATGATCTGTACAGCGCTCCTGCTGAAATGCTTCAAGCATGCAGTGCATGGAGTGGGTGGGGGGTGGACGTCAGATCCCATGCCCCCTCCAGCCAAGGCAACATTCAAATCCATCATAACCACCCTCTGAATTCCGTTGTGGAGGGAACCCGTTCCATCTGTTGGTCACGATGGCCCATTTGCAGCCAAGTGGATTTAAGCCCTCTAAACATGGTTTTCCCTCAAAAACCCTGCCTTTGTGTGTGTTTGTGTGCGATTTCCCTGCAAGTCTCAGATGGAAGTTCACCTTGCCAATATTGCCACTTACTAATGAACGCTGTGCTTAAATTATGCTTCAAAATGCTGCTTGTGACAAAGCTGATTTGCATTCATTTTCCAAAATGCAGGAAAAGTCACCAGAACCTTGCTGTGGCCTTGCCCCCTCTGCAGCGGTCGCCTCAGATTTTTTATCAGTGTCTGCCGGAGACCCAGGGTTCAAACTACTGGAGGTCCAGATGACATCTGGCTTCCCAGCTCCCCCGGAATACTGGCTGCAGTGCTTATCAGTGCATTATTCATCAAAACTGATGATGCAAGGTACAGCATGCTGTCTGCCGTTCAGTGTGTGAGCGGAAGAGAGTTGGCAGAAACGCCTGGTGTTCTGTGAGCAGCATGTAATCAATAGTCTGGGTGCTTGTTCACTTCGTGTTGATGACTATTCCCTCTGGTACATCTCTGTATATTTTGGGGTTCACTGTACTACCAGCTGTGCAATTTTTCTTTCTCCTCCAATCAGCCCTGATAGACGGAGCAGAAGGAACACCTTGGTGTGGGTTGGGTTTCAAATCCAATCATCTAATGACCAAAAACAGGGCAGCAGACATGGGCAAGAAGAGACTGAGCTAATAATATCCAAGTGGACTCGGTAATGAACTCAAAGGAGCTGCGTTTAAATTCAGACTTTCTGCTACTTGACTCAGATGAAACAATACCAGTCATCCCACATGCTCCATTTCAAATGGTAAACAGATCATTGGTGCCCCCTCCCACATTCCCCTCTAAGTGTGTGTACGTGTGTGCTACAGCTTGGAAATCCTATTCTCTCTGCGTAGAGGAACTTTGTTCCTTTTGTTAATGACAAATGCTCAACATGGTCACTGAATTGCAGAATCTGAGAGGTAACACCTCCACCCCTCCTCCACTGACGATGTTACTAGAAATTGTAGGGCATGTGCTCGAATCAGTACTGAAATCCATCTAGTTACATCTGAGATGAAATTAATTTCCACTTGCAAGTTAAGAAGCAGTTACCCATCTTGTACAGCTTTTAAAATGTGATTATTTATTATTATTAAGAGAAAAGGTATCTATCTTTTTAAAGCTATAGAAAAAACATAGACATGCAAATGGAAAAAAAAAGAGCTAATTTTAAATGTTCATATCAGTCTCAAGTTTTTGTCAACTTCTCAGCAATCACCTTAGAAGCTCTTTAAGAGATGATACTTGCTCTAAGTTCAGGTTCTTACGAGTTCCCGTTTTACGCAGCAGTGAAATCTGTTGTCTGGTAGGTGATTTGAAGACTGGATGGCCATGGCCGATATGCACTGTGGTGGTGGTCTGTGTCTAAGATTTGATAGCTACATCTATCACTTGAGAAGGGAAAGGCTTCCCACTCCAGTATTCCGTCCTGGAGTTGGATAAGACTGAGCAACTTTCATTTTTACTTCCATGAATTTTAATGATCCCTGTGGGCCAAAACCATGGTGACTAAGAGTTTAACTGGTCACCTGACTCTCCACACATCTTCAGCATTTACAGAAAAGAATTCTTAACTTTAGGATGAGGAAGTCTGGTTAGACTGATTCCTAGTGGTCAGTGGTATTATGTAGATGCAGTGAAGACCACAAATGGAAATTTCAAATTCTGGGACTTGCTTTGGATGTAGACCTGTGGCCCACACTGCACACATATAACATCCACCTCTTGACAAAAAGAATCTCTTTGACTTCTAGGTCCTGCCCTGAAAGAGAAAGTATTAGTCATTCAGTCATGTCTGACTCTTTGTGACCCCATGGACTGTAGCCTACCAAGTTCCTCCATCCATGGAATTCTCCAGGCAAGAATACTGGAGTGGGTTGTCATCCATTCTCCAGGGGATCTTCATGACCCAGGTATTGAAACCAGGTCTCTTGCATTGCAAGTACAGCTTAAAAATAGGCAAGAACACAGACAATACAGCATCTCCAGGGGATCTTCATGACCCAGGGATTGAACCCAGGTCTCTTGCATTGCAAGTACAGCTTAAAAATAGGCAAGAACACAGACAATACAGCATCATGTAACATCATGGGCAAGACTGGAATAAGAGCAATTGTGACAAAATTTACAGTGGTCACAAAATTCAATGTTGGATAGTGTGATGGTTCACTCATGGGGCTGTGTCAATGCAGATGGCCCACGTTCAAATTCTGTCATTTTCTAGGGCTGTTCAGTTCAGTCCAGTTGCTCAGTCATGTGAGACTCTTTGCACCCCTATGAACTATAGCACGCCAGGCCTCCGTGTCCATTACCAACTCCTGGAGCTAGCTCAAACTCATGTCCATCAAGTCAGTGATGCCATCTCATCCTCTGTCCTCCCCTTCTCCTCTTGCCTCCCCTTCTCCTCTTGCCTTCAATCTTTCCCCAGCATTAGGGTCTTTTCCAATGAGTCAGTTCTTCGCATCAGGTGGCCAAAGTATTGGAGTTTCAGCTTCAACATCAGTCCTTCCAATGAATATCCAGGACTGATTTCCTTTAGGATTAACTGGTTGGAGCTCCTTGCTACCCAAGGGACTCTCAAGAGTCTTCTCCAACACCACAGTTCAAAAGCATCAATTCTTTGGTGCTCAGCTTTCTTTATAGTCACATCCATACATGACTACTGGAAAAACTGTAGGTGTGACTAGACAGACTTTTGTTAGCAAAGTAACATCTCTGTATTTTAACATGCTGTCTAGCTTGGTCACAACTTTTCTTCCAAGGAACAAGCATCTTTTAATTTCATGGCTACAGTCATCATCTGCAGTGATTTTGGAGCCCAAGAAAATAAAGTCTCTCACTGATTCCATTGTGTCCCCATCTATTTGCCATGAAGTGATGGGACTGAATGCCATGATCTTCATTTTTTGAATGTTGAGTTTTAAGCCAACTTTTTCACTCTCCTCTTTCACTTTCATCAAGTGGCTCTTCAGTTCCTCTTTACTTTCTGCCATAAGGGTGGTGTCATATGGGTATCTGAGGTTACTGATATTTCTCTCAGCTATCTTGATTCTTGGAGAAGGCAATGGCAACCCACTCCAGTACTCTTGCCTGGAAAATCCCATGGACGGAGGAGCCTGGTAGGCTACAGTCCTTGGGGTCACTAAGAGTCAGGCACGACTGAACGACTTCACTTTCACTTTTCACTTTCATGCATTGGAGAAGGAAATGGCAACCCACTCCAGTGTTCTTGCCTGGAGAATCCCAGGGATGGGGGAGCCTGGTGGGCTGCCATCTCTGGGGTCGCACAGAGTTGGACACTACTGAAGCGACTTAGCAGCAGCAGCAGCAGCATCTTGATTCCAGGTTGTGCTTCATCCAGCCCAGCATTTCTCATGATGTACTCTGCATATGAATTAAATCAGCAGGATGACAGCCGACAGCCTTGACACACTCCTTTCCCAATTTGGAACCAGTCTGTTGTTCCATGTCCAGTTCTAACTGTTGCTTCTTGACCTGAATACAGATTTCTCAGGAAGCAGGTAAGGTGGTCTGGTTCCTAGGGCCGAGGGCACCGATAAAGTAACCTCCCTGTTGTTCAGTTCCATTCCATGTTAGATGTGAATAATAACGTTTCCCAGGTCATAGGTTTCTTGTGAGGAATAAATTGAGATAGATCATACAAAGGATTAGCAAGTGCCTGGCACCTAATGATCAATGAAAGTTAGTTGTTACCAATGACTAGCTGACAAAGACCTGGTAGCATTATTTCCATTGAAGTCTCTTCAACAGCAACAACATTGGTGAATGTCTAACATGTGCAAGGCACTGTTCTGTGTGTTGAGGGGTAAAAATATGATGAAAATATGGCTCTGAACTAGTTTCTTAGGATCGATGGGGTAAACTTAGACACCTATAAATATAGTAGCAATGAGGGTACAACAGGCATATGAGCCACGTCCACAAACCTTGAGGGTGAGGAGGAAAGTCTCTGATCTTTACTTGAGATGGGGAGGAGGGTGGCCCAGGAAAGCCAGGCCATCATTGGAGCTGGTCATGGAAGTGTAAGTCAGAATTTAAGAAGAGATTGGAAGGGTGAGGGAATATTCTGATGGAATATCATAAATAGGGAGGTGGGAAGTGGTAGGGATGAAAGCAAATGGTCTCATTTACTTGGGAAATGCATGACAGGAAGAGGAACACATGAATTCTGAAAGTGGCTCAACCTGTGCTTGGTTCTGCCCTTATTCCATGGCTGTGTGACATGAAATCTCACCAGAGGTGAGACACGTGAACACTGTTTGGATATGTAAACCATTGATGAGGATAGTCACGTATACACTGTGGTATTGTTGTGGGGACCTAGAAAAATAAGTTATGTAAAGCACTTGGTTTGTGGAAGCCAACAGTAAATATTTCCTTTGAGGGGCAGAGAGTGGGAGGTTTATTCACTGTTGTTTAGTATAGCTCAGCTGGCAGAGGGAGCTCCCCAGTGCTTTGAGGCTTTGGGAAAGTTGACTCAAGCCCCAAATCCACTTTCCATGGTGTCGGCGCATCACTGTGTTCCTCCTGGCTCTGAGCTTCCTCTAATTATCTGTCCTGTTCTTGCTTCTCTTCCAGAAGTAGCATTTGTCCTTCCAAGAACAGCTGGATGGATTGGTCCATGTAGAAGGAAAAGCAGATGCAAAGACCCTGATGTAAGAGTGAACCTCACTTACTCAAAGAAAAGCAAGGAAAGCCTAGGGCTTAAACAGAGTGAGGGGGAGGGGAGAGAGACAGTGACCAGAGATGCAGACAGAGCATGCATCAGGGCACAGATAATGGAAAGCACCATAGACCAATGAGAAGACAAGTCTTTGAAGAGTTTTGGTAAAGGAAAGTGAAAGTCACTCAGTCATGTCTGACTCTTTGTGACCCCATGGACTATACAGTCCATGGAATTCTCCAGGCCAGAATGCTGGACTGGGTAGTATTTCCCTTTCCCTTCTTCAGGGATCTTCCCAACTCAGGGATTGAACCCAGGGCTCCCACATTGCAGGCAGATTCTTTACCAGCTGAGCCACCAAGGGAAACCCTTGGTAAGAGAAGTGAGATGATATATCTTATGTTGAGAAGGACCACTCTGGCAGCAGAAAAGGAAAACTGACTGAAAAGGTAAGAGAAGCACAGAGACCACTCAGGAGCCTCTTGAAATAATTCAGGTGAGAGCTGGTGGTGGTCTGGGCGAGAACTGTAATGGCGGATGTGCCTGGAAATGCTCTAGGGACAGGGGAGATGATTCATTCATGGATGGGATACAAAGATGCTAAAGAAGAGTCAAGGGTGAGTCCAGAGTTTCTTTCTTTCTTTTTTTTTACCAAAGCAACTAGAGGTTAGAGGTAGTTTACCAAGTGGGAAAGGACTGAAGGGACTTCACTTCCCTCAGTGGTGAACCCCGACTGCCAATGCAAGAGACACAAGAGATGTGGGTTTGAGCACTGGGTTGGGAAGATCCTCTGGAGGAGTAAATGGCAACCCACTCCAGTATTCTTGCCTGGAAAATCTCATGGACAGAGGAGCCTGGCAGGCGACAGTTCATCAGGTCACAAAGAGTTGGATATGATTGATGTGCAAAGCACACATAGAGAGGACTGAAGGAAGAGCAGATTTGGGGAGGGAAAATCGAGAGTTCTGCTTTGGACATGTTACGTCTGAGATGTCTTTTTCTATTAATCACCCATCAGTTGGAAATGGCAATCAAATATTTGAACACATGATTTTTGGAATTCAGGGGCGGGCAAGCTTAGGACTCAAGATTCAATTTGGAAATGCTTCATCCTCCACTGTTACATGAACACATTACATTTATGGCTCAAAACTATGGCAATAACATGGATTTTAATTTGACCAAAAGAAAAAAGTTTTGCTTTGAGTCAGTTTGCCTTTAACACCATCAAGTACACAGTGGTGAGGGCTGACATGAGTGAATGTCAAGCACACTGGCCCAGCCCAAGAAGAGGAACGCAGAAATGAAGCTGCTGCAGAACATACCAGAGTAACAAGCAAAATGCATCTTCCTTGATTTTCTGTTTTATATCACTGAGCAATTTGATTAAAACAAATCAGCAGGACAAAAAATGAAGTTGCTTTTCTGTAGGGAGACAAAATCAATGAGAAGAATCAAGGTTGAGTAAATGTCCTATGGATACTCAGGGGAGAGAATTCATTTTCCAGAATAAGAAGGGAACATGTTAGAATTAGAATTAGTTGTTTTCTAAAAAGCAAAGTTACTTTCAGTTAGTGCTTCCAATGGGGTTGGGGTCAAGTTGGGGGGTGGTGTCAGGTCACATCTAAGGAGAAATAGTCCATGATCTGAGAGGGTTTCATAAGTGTTCATGATATATTTTTAAAAATTTTTTTATTGAAGGATAATTTCTTTATAGAATTTTGTTGTTTTCTGTCAAACCTCAACATGAATCAGCCACAGGTATATATATATCCCCTCCCTTTTGAACCTCCCTCCCATCTCCCAGCCCATCCCACCCCTCTAGATTGATACAGAGTCCCTGTTTGAGTTTCCTGAGCCATACACCAAATTCCCATTGGCTATCTATTTTATATATGGTAATGTAAGTTTCCATGTTACTCTTTCAATACATCTCACCCTCTCTTCCCATGTCTATAAGTCTATCCTCTATGTCTGTTTCACCATTGCTGCCCTGAAAATAAATTCTTCAGTACCATTTTTCTAGATTCCATATATATGCATTATAATATATTTATCTTTCTCTTTCTGACTCACTTCACTCTGAATAATAGCTTCTAGGTTCACTCACCTCATCAGAACTGACTTAAATGTGTTCTTTTTTGGATGCAATCTCAAAAACGACAGAATGATTTCTGTTTCCAAGGCAAACCATTCAATATCACAGTAATCCAAGTCTATGCCCCAATCAGTAACGCTGAAGAAGCTGAAGTTGAACGGTTCTATGAAGACCTACAAGACCTTCTAGAACTAACACCCAAAAAAGATGTCCTTTTCATTATAGGGAACTGGAATGCAAAAGTAGGAAGTCAAGAAACACCTGGAGTAATAGGCAAATTTGGCCTTGGAATACGGAATGAAGCAGGGCAAAGACTAATAGAGTTTTGCCAAGAAAATGCATTGGTCATAACAAACACCCTCTTCCAACAACACAAGAGAAGATTCTACAGATGGACATCACCAGATGGTCAACACTGAAATCAGATTGATTATATTCTTTGCAGCCAAAGATGGAGAAGCTCTATACAGTCAGCAAAAACAAGACCAGGAGCTGACTGTGGCTCAGACCATGAACTCCTTAATGCCAAATTCAGACTTAAATTGAAGAAAGTAGGGAAAAACCACTAGACCATTCAGGTATGACCTAAATTAAATCCCTTATGATTATGCAGTGGAAGTGAGAAATAGATTTAAGGGCCTAGATCTGATAGATAGAGTGCCTGATGACTATGGAATGAGGTTTGTGACACTGTACAGGAGACAGGGATCAAGACCATCCCCATGGAAAAGAAATGCAAAAAAGCAAAATGGCTGTCTGGGAGGCCTTACAAATAGCTGTGAAAATAAGAGAAGCGAAAAGCAAAGGAGAAAAGGAAAGATATAAGCATCTGAATGCAGAGTTCCAAAGAATAGCAAGAAGAGATAAGAAAGCCTTTCTCAGTGATCAATGCAAAGAAATAGAGGAAAACAACAGAATGGGAAAGACTAGAGATCTCTTCAAGAAAATTAGAGATACCAAGGGAACATTTCATGTGAAGATAGGCACAATAAAGGACAGAAATGGTATGGACCTAACAGAAGCAGAAGATATTAAGAAGAGATGGCAAGAATACACAGAAGAACTGTACAAAAAAGATCTTCATGACCCAGATAATCACGATGATGTGATCACTGACCTAGAGCCAGACATCCTGGAATGTAAAGTCAAGTGGGCCTTAGAAAGCATCACTACGAACAAAGCTAGTGGAGGTGATGGAATTCCAGTTGAGCTATTTCAAAACCTGAAAGATGATGCTGTGAAAGTGCTGCACTCAATATGCCAGCAAATTTGGAAAACTCAGCAGTGGCCACAGGACTGGAAAAGGTCAGTTTTCATTCCAATCCCAAAGAAAGGCAATGCCAAAGAATGCTCAAACTACCACACAATTGCACTCATCTCACACGCTAGTAACGTAATGCTCAAAATTCTCCAAGCCAGGCTTCAGCAATATGTGAACCGTGAACTTCCAGATGTTCAAGCTGGTTTTAGAAAAGGCAGAGGAACCAGAGATCAAATTGCCAACATCCACTGGATCATGGAAAAAGCAAGAGAGTTCCAGAAAAACATCTATTTCTGTTTTATTGACTATGCCAAAGCCTTTGACTGTGTGGATCACAATAAACTGGAAAATTCTGAAAGAGATGGGAATACCAGACCACCTGATCTGCCTCTTGAGAAATTTGTATGCAGGTCAGGAAGCAACAGTTAGAACTGGACATGGAACAACAGACTGGTTCCAAATAGGAAAAGGAGTACGTCAAGGCTGTATATTGTCACCCTGCTTATTTAACTTCTATGCAGAGTACATCATGAGAAACGCTGGACTGGAAGAAACACAAGCTGGAATCAAGATTGCCGGGAGAAATATCAAAAACCTCAGATATGCAGATGACACCACCCTTATGGCAGAAAGTTAAGAGGAACTCAAAAGCCTCTTGATGAAAGTGAAAGAGGAGAGTGAAAAAGTTGGCTTAAAGCTCAACATTCAGAAAATGAAGATCATGGCATCCGGTCCCACCACTTCATGGGAAATAGATGGGGAAACAGTGGAAACAGTGTCAGACTTTATTGTTTTGCCCTCCAAAATCACTGCAGATGGTGACTGCAGCCATGAAATTAAAAGATGCTTACTCCTTGGAAGGAAAGTTATGACCAACCTAGATAGCATATTCAAAGTCAGAGACATTACTTTGCCAACAAAGGTTCATCTAGTCAAGGCTATGGTTTTTCCTGTGGTCATGTATGGATGTGAGAGTTGGACTGTGAAGAAGGCTGAGTGCCGAAGAATTGATGCTTTTGAACTGTGGTGTTGGAGAAGACTCTTGAGAGTCCCTTGGACTGCAAGGAGATCCAACCAGCCCATTCTGAAGGAGATCAGCCCTGGGATTTCTTTGGAAGGATTGATGCAAAAGCTGAAACTCTAGTACTTTGGCCACCTCATGTGAAGAGTTGAGTCATTGGAAAAGACTCTGATGCTGGGAGGGATTGGGGGCAGGAGGAGAAGGGGACGACAGAGGATGAGATGGCTGGATGGCATCACTGACTTGATGGACATGAGTCTGGGTGAACTCCGGGAGTTGGTGATGGACAGGGAGGCCTGGCGTGCTGCAATTCATGGGGTCACAAAGAGTCGGACATGACTGAGCGACTGAACTGACTGAACTGAACTGAATATCCATTGTGCATATGTGCCTCAACATCTTTATCCATTCATCTGTTGATGGACATCTAGGTTGCTTCCATGTGCTAGCTATTGTAAATAGTGCTGCAATGAACAATGGGATACATGTGTCTTTTTCAATTTTGATTTCCTCATGGTATATGCTTAAGAGTAGGATTGCTGGATCATATGGTGGTTTTATTCCTAGTTTTTTAAGGAATTTCCATATCATCTTCCATAGTGGCTGTATCAATTTACATTCCCACCAACAGTGCAAGAGCATTCCCTTTTCTCCACACCCTCTTCCATCATTTATTATTTGTAGACTTTTTAATGATGACCATTCTGACTGGTGTGAGGTGGTATCTCATTGTAGATTTGATTTGCATTTCTCTAATAATGAGCAGTGTTGAGCATGTTTTCATGTGTTTGTTAGCCATCTGTATGTCTTCTTTGGAGAAATGTCTGTTTGAGTCCCACTTTTTGATTGGGTTGTTTGTTTTGCTGGTATTGAGTTGTATGAGCAGCTTGTATGTTTTGGAAATTAATCCTTTGTCAGTTGTTTCATTTGCTATTATTTTCTCCCATTTTGAGGGTTGTCTTTTCACCTTGCTTATAGTTTTCTTTGCTGTGCAAAAGCTTTTAAGTTTGATCACGTCCCACTTATTTACTTTTATTTTTATTTCCATTACACTAGGAGGTGGGTCATAAAGGATCTTGCTTTGATTTATGTCATTGAGTGTTCTGCCTATGTTTTCCTCTAAGAGTTTTATAGTTTCTTGTATTACATTTAGGTCTTTAATCCATTTTGAGTTTATCTTTGTGTATGGTGTTAGGAAGTGTTGTAATTTCATTCTTTTACATGTAGCTGTCCAGTTTTCCCAGCACCATTTATTGAAGAGGCTATCTTTGCCCCATTGTATATTCTTGCTCCTTTGTCAAAAAATAAGGTACCCATAGGTCCATCGGTTTATTTCTGGGCTTTCTATCTTGTTTCATTAGTTTATATTTCTGTTTTTTGTGCCAGTACCATACTGTCTTGATGACTGTAGCTTTGTAGTATAATCTGAAGCCAGGAAGGTTAATTTCTCCAGCTCCATTCTTCTTTCTCAAGACTGCTTTGGCTATTCAGGGTCTTCTGTGTTTTCATATGAATTGTGAAATTTTTTGTTCTAGTTCTGTGAAAAAATGCCATTGATAATTTGATAGGGGTCACATTGAATCTGTATATTGCATTTGGTAGTATAGTTATTTTCACAATATTGATTCTTCCTACCCAGGAACATGGAATATCTCTTCATCTGTTTATATCATCTTTGATTTCTTTCATTAGGGTCTTATAATTTTCTGTGTACAGTTCTTTTGTCTCCTTTGGTAAGTTTATTCCTAGGTATTTAATTCCTTTTGTTGCAGTGGTGAATGGGATTGATTTCTTAATTTCTCTTTCTGATATTTTATTGTTAGTATATAGAAATGCAAGTGATTTCTGTGTATTGATTTTGTATCCTGCAACTTTGCTAAATTCACTGATTAGTTCTAGTAATTTTCTGATAGTATGTTTAGAGTTCTCTATGTACAGTATCATGTCCTTTGCAAACAGTGAGAGATTTACTTCTTCTTTTCTGATCTGGATTCCTTTTATTTCTTTTTTTTTCTCTCTGATTGTTGTAGCTAGGACTTCCAGAACTATGTTGAATAATAGTGGTGAAAGTGGACATCCTTGTCTTGTTCCTGATCTTAGGGGAAGTGCTTTCAGTTTTTCACCATTGAGAATAATGTTTGCTGTAGGCTTATCATGTATGGCCTTTATTATGTTGAGGTAGGTTCCTTCTATGCCCATTTTTTGAAGAGTTTTAATCATAAATGGGTGCTGAATTTTGTCAAAGGCTTTTTGTGCATCTATTGAAATTATATGGTTTTTATCTTTCAATTTGTTAATATAGTGTGTCACATTGATTGATTTGTGTATATTGAAGAATCCTTGCATTCCTGGAATAAACCCAACTTGATCATAGTGTATGAGCTTTTTGATGTGTTGCTGAATTCTGTTTGCTAAAACTTTGTTGAGGATTTTTGCATCTATGTTCATCAGTGATATTGGCCTGTAGTTTTCTTTTTTTGTGTTATCTTTGGTTTTGGTATCAGGGTGATGGTGGCCTCATAGAATGAGTTTGGAAGTGTTCCTTCCCCTGCAATTTTTTGAAAGAGTTTTAGAAGGATGGGCATTAGCTCTTCTCTAAATGTTTGATAGAATTCTCCTGTGAAGCCATCTGGTCCTGGGCTTTTGTTTTTTGGGAGATTTTTGATCACAGCTTCAATTTCAGTGGTTGTAATTGGGTTGTTCATAATTTCTGTTTCTTCCTGGTTCAGTTGGAAGATTGAACTTTTCTAAGAATCTGTCCATTTCTTCCAGGTTATTCATTTTATTGCCATATAGTTGTTCATAAGTCTCTTATAATCCTTCGTATTTCTGCATTGTCTGTTGTAACCTCTCCTTTTTCATTTCTAATTTTGTTGATTTGATTCTTCTGTCTTTTTTTCTTGATGAGTCTGGGTAAAAGCTTATCAATTGTTTGTCTTCTCAAAGAACCAGCTTTTAGTTTTATTAATCTTTACTATTGTTTCTTTCATTTCTTTTTCATTTATTTCTGCTCAGATCTTTATGATTTCTTTCCTTCTACTAAGTTTGGGGCTTTTTTGTTCTTCCTTTTCCAGTTGTTTTAGGTGTAAAGTTTGGTTTTCTATTCAATGTTTTCTTGTTTCTTGAGGTAGAATTGTATTGCTATAAACTTCCCTCTTAGAACTGCTTTTGCCACATCCCATAGGTTTTGAGTTGTGTTTCCATTGTCATTTGTTTCTAGAAATTTTTTGATTTCCTTTCTGATTTCTTCAGTAACCTGTTGGTTATTTAGAAATGTGTTGGTTAATATCCATGTGTTTGTGTTTCTTACAGTTTTTTCTTGTAACTGATATCTAATCTCATAGCATTGTGGTTGGAGAAGATGCTTGATACAATTTCAGTTTTCTTATATTTACTGAGGTTTGATTTGTGGCCCAACATTCTGGAGAATGTTCCATGTGCACTTGAGAAGAAGGTGTTTTCTTCTGCATTTTGATGAAATGTCCTGAAGATATCAATGCAATCCATCTCATCTAATGTGTCATTTAATATCTGTGTTTCCTTGCTAATTTTCTGTTTTGATGATCTGTCCTTTGGTGTGAGTGGGGTGTTAAAGTCTCCTACTATTATTGTGTTACTGTCAATTTCTCCTTTTATGTCTGTTAGTGTTTGTCTTATGTATTGAGGTGCTCCTATGTTGGGTGCATAGATATTTATAATTGTTATGTCTTCCTCTTGGATTGATCCCTTGATCATTATGTAGTGTCCTTCCTTATCTCTTGTAATCTTCTTTAAGGTCTATTTTGTCTGATATGAAGACTGCTACTCTGGCTTTCTTTTGCTTCCCATTTGCATGGAATATATTTTTCCATCCTCTCACTTTCAGTTTATATGTGTCTTCAGATCTGAAGTGGGCTTCTTTTAGACAGCTTATATATGGATCTTGTTTTTATATCCACTCAGCCAGTCTGTGTCTCTTGGTTGGAGCATTTAATATATTTACATTTAAAGTAATTATTGATATGTATGTTCCTATTGCCATTTTCTTTAATCTTTGGGGTTGATTTTGTAGATCTTTTTTCTTCTCTTGTATTTCTTGACTATATAAGTCCCTTCAACATTTGTTGTAAAGTTGGTTTGGTGGTACTGAATTCTCTTAACTTTTCCTTGTCTGAAAAGCTTTTTATTTCTCCACCAATTTTGAATGAGATCCTTGCCAGGTACTGTAATTTTGGTTGTAGATTTTTCCCTTTCAATACCTTAAATATATCCTGCCATTCCCTTCTGGCCTTCAGTGTTTCTGCTGAAAGATCAGCTGTTAAGCATATGGGGTTTCCTTTGTATGTTACTTGTTGCTTCTCCCTTGCTGCTTTTAATATTCTTTCTTTGTGTTTAGTCTTTGTTAGTCAGATTAGTATGTGTCTTGGCATGTTTCTTCGGGTTTATCTTGTATGGGACTCTTTGTGCCTCCTGGACTTAACTGACTATTTCCTTTTCCATGTTGCATAAATTCTCAACTATAATCTCTTCAAAAATTTTCTCATGCCCTTTCTTTTCCTCTTCTTCTTCTGGGACTCCTATAATTCAAATTGGTGCGTTTGATATTGTCCCAGAAGTTTCTGAGACTATCCTCAATTCTTTTCATTCTTTTTACTTTATTCTGCTCTTCAGAAGTTATTCCCACCATTTTATCTTCCAGCTCACTGATTCATTTTTCTACTTCAGATATTCTGCTATTGATTCTTTCTAGAGTAATTTCAGTAATTGTGTTGTTTGTCTCTGTATGTTTATTCTTTAGTTCTTCTAGGTCTTTGTTAATTGATTCTTGCATTTTCTCCATTTTGTTTTCAAGGGTTTTGATCATGTTTACTATCATTATTCTGAATTCTTTTTCAGGTAGTTTGCCTATTTCCTCTTCATTTATTTGGACTTCTGTGTTTCTAGTTTGTTCCTTCATTTGGGTAGTATTTCTTTGCCTTTTCATTATTTTTTTTAACTTATTGTATCTTAGGTCTTGTTTTCCCAGGCTTCAGGGTTGAATTCTTTCTTCCTTTTGGTTTCTGCCCTCCTAAGGTTGGTCCAGTGGTTTGTGTAAGCTTCTTGTAGGGTGAGATTTGTGCTGAGTTTTTGTTTGTTTGTTTTTCCTCTGATGGGCAAGGCTGAGTGAGGTGGTAATCCTGTCTACTCATGATTGGGTTTGTATTTTGTTTTGTTTGTTGTTTAGATGAGACGTCTTGCACAGGGTGCTACTGGTGGTTGGGTAATGCCAGATCTTGTATTCAAATAGTTTCCTTTGTGTGAGTTCTCACTATTTAATACTCCCTCGGGTTCATTCTCTGGTTGTCTAGGGTCTTGGGTCAGTCCTCCCACTCCAAAGTCTCAGGGCTTGATCTCTCTCCAAAGACCACCCTAGGTCCAATCTACCAAGAGGAATTTCACCTGAAATGAAAGGGCCTTTACTTGAGTTCCAAAAGCCAGTGCACAAGAACACAATGGAGATCTCTGACTCCGCGGAAACTGCTGCCCTGCCCACAGCCTGAGCCATGAACCCTTAGAAGTAAAGAGAAACGCTGAGAATGAGGAGTCTTGGAAGAACTTGGAAACTCTATGATATGTTTTTTGACTTGCTAAGATATGGAAATTTTTCACAAAGAGATTCCTATATGAATGTAATTGGGTAAGTCCTTGGGAAAGAGTGTGTATCTAAATTCAAGTTGGCAACACCTGATTGGCTGTTGTCAATTTCAGCCCATCGTACCACACTGGAAAGAAATCAATCAATGCCTGTAAGTGGAAGCCATGCTGGTACCACTCAGCCATCAGTTCAAGGGAAGACCTGCTTGCAGAAGTGTGTGTGGCCAACAGTCTCTAAGTGTAAGTGACCTTGGGGTCTGCCTCAGTTTTTGAGTTAACGCCAAGTACTTCCCTGGCAGCCCCCAGCAGACCACTGAGCAAAGCAGTGTGAGGGGACTTTCAACCTCTAGACAGTAGCAACTGGTCCCTGGAAGCTCATCATCTTGCTGCCCACCATTGGCTGACCAAGCTTCCTCAGAACTGCCCCACAGGCTGAAGTTTGCCCCCTCGCCCCCCTCCCCCCAACCCAACCCTGACTCTCCTTTCTTCTCTCCTACTTCCTCAGTCACCACACCTCTACATCAGAGTCTGAAAGTTTTCTGGAACTGCTCTTGCTTCTTTCCCCCTTTATCTGTCACAGCCATTATCCCCAATTAATATCTTCCACTGCTAGCTCTGGTCAAGGCATCTGTTTCTGGGAAGACTCACCTGACACATACCACCATTTACTTCATTATATCAGGAGCTTTTGGAAAATATATGGGAAAACAATGAAAAAAAAAAAAAAGCCTACTTGTATTTTTTTAATTTACTCATATATTCCTCATTTACAGCAATTTTTGCTTTATATAAAGGTATGACAAGGCTTCCCTCGTGGTCCAGTGGTTAAGAACCTGCCTGACAATGCAGGGGACATGGGTTGGATCCCTGGTCCGGGAAGATCCCACATGCCACAGGGCAACTAGGCCCAAGCACCGCAACTACTGAAGCTCATGTGCCTAGAGCCTGCACTCTGTAACAGGAAAAGACATTGAATGAGACGCCTGTGCCCCACAACTAGAGAGTATCCCCTCCTCACTGCAACTAGAGAAAGCCCACAAGCAACAACAAAGATCCAGCTCAGCCAAAGATTAATCAATTAAAAATGAAATTTAGAAAAAATTAAACATATGACATACTCTGGGATATTCCTTGTCTCTGATCCCTGATTTCCAGGTCTCTGCTCTGGTTGGGTCACATGGACTCTTTCTGAGATAGAAGTTGGCATTTTTTGAAAGCATGCTAATATTTTGGAAGAATCAACATTAGCAAATATGTACACTATTTAAAAGATAAATTTTTCTCGGACAACTAAAAAATTGTAAACTGTTATCAACTATTTTGCAATTTTCCTTGCAGCTGGTTGGCACAGAATTGTTCTATCAAATCTAAATGCTCTCTAATTGTAACAGATTTGGGGACAGATGACTTTGATGGCAGATCTGAAAACAACTGGGACCAAGTTGAGATGGGCTGAATCAAACCCAAAGCTCCCTCAAATGAACACTCTGGTGTGTTTCTAGCAAAGTGTTCATTTTCAATGCACGCTCACCATTCCTAACTCCTTAGTGTCATGTGCGCTTTTGGTGTGAGAAAGTCTGTGAGATCAATTATCCATCTTTCTTATTTTACTGCCAAACTGGACCCTGATATGGGTTTTGGATCAGGTGCCCATGACCATGTGTGACCTTGGCCAATTCACCCAAGCTTCCAGGATTTTTTTTTAGGGTCCTTTCACATGTTAGGAAGGAGGGGGCTGAACCAGAAATTCACTATGATCACTTTCAGTTCCTAATGTCTATAATCTTACAAAATGAAAAAGGAATAAAATATGTCAAAAAAAAAACCTTCCTGTATTACTTCTTCTCTAAAATACAAAATGCTAAAACATGTTCAGTTTTTCAAAAACATTCTGCTTTTTTCAATCTTCTTTCCCTGCTTTGCAGGATGATCTCAATGAATTTCAGAGGAATTGAGAAGACCAATTTCCAGATCATCTGGAGTAATTAATTCCAGTGGTTGGAGTTAATTATGATGAGGCAATTCATAAAGTATACAGTAGAAAAAAGCAGCAATTGATGAGACAGTGGGATTTTTTTTTTCAAAGGCATTCTTCTGGCAAAACATTTCAAAGTTAAACATATGTGTGCTTCAGTGGTGGGAAAACAGTTTATGATGTTATCATTAGGTTTGGGTGTGAATTATGTACAAATGGCCCTATGTATATTTTTGCAGATATGATTCAGGCCTAAGTGATGTATTACATGGGAGAATTAATTACTATAACAGAGATCTTAGCCCCATCACGCTTTTTATGTAGAAACTATGGTATATATTTACCAAAAAATCCATTAGTAAAAGTGACATGATATTGTGAAATAATATAAATATCAACATGAAAAATCAACGGGAATTTATTGAGTATAAAAATAATAATTTGGGAAGCACTCTCAAATCTGTATTATAAAAATAAAGAATTTGCAATAAT
The DNA here is from genome assembly GCF_032452875.1 of Bos javanicus. Lineage (NCBI taxonomy): Eukaryota > Metazoa > Chordata > Mammalia > Artiodactyla > Bovidae > Bos > Bos javanicus. Next base: position 24,354,161 of record NC_083891.1, on the reverse strand, counting down.
GCAATAACAGACTGTATTTCTATTTTATGATTCTGATAATAAAACAGATTCCACTTTCCTGGTTTATGCTGTTATCAAACCCCCCTGATATAATTAGATAGCCTTGTTTGAAATAGTTATTTAGATTTTATTATTGCATAGCAAAAATCCCTTTGTTAAAAAAAAAATCTTCAATATCTTAAATCTAAGAGCTATGTTGCTGAAATAAGCCTTGAGAACCCCATATCAAGTTCCTTCAAAATAAAAGAGCCAGGGATTTCTGTAAACTGATTAATAATGATAATACCTTGCATTTTCAATTATTTTAATAGTTAACAAATCAATTTCACTTTCATAATCTCTCTCATTTTATTCTCTGAATGCCTCTGTGAGGTAGGTTCTATTATTCCCATTTTGCAGATGGAGAAATTTATAGTTGTATTAAATGGCAAAGCAGAGACTAGACTGGCTATCATGTTATTCAACAATTCCATTCTGCTCAAAACCCTGCAAATTACAAGCAAAACCATCTAGCTAAGAAACATCATGTGTGCGATGTGCTTTGCAATATTGTGTTTTAAAGCTGATTATTAAAACCTGTTCCAGACCCTTTCTCAGAAACTCCAATGTTTCACTTTCTACCTTAAAGCTGGGTGCCTGAGTTTTAAGCCAGGTTTTTGTTGTTAAGTGGCTTTGACTCCTTAGCTAGACAGCTTGCCATCTCTGAAAGGAGAGGGCGAAGTCTTCTAGATCTAAAGCACTTGTTTCAAAATTTTTAAAACTAAAATAAACCTTTTCCTGATTGATTGACCATGTCATTATCACTTATGTCACCATATTGTAATGGTTGTAGGATGAAATCAATGGCTCAGAAAGTTTTGCTTCTGTAAAAACAAGGTTAAATAAGCTTGCATAAGATATTTTCCTTGAAAGTGATTATACTTGAAAAGGTTTTTCTCTAAAATATCTTATACGAATAAGGCAAAAACCTACTTTGTTGAGGTAAGAAGAAAAAAAAAGAAAAGGAAGAAAAATTCACAAATGGAGATTAGCTTAACAGTATCTTAATAATTTTCCATTCTTTACTGATTTAGGTTCTAGACTACAGAAATGTTTTAGTTGTTGTGAGGAGGAAAACAATCTCACCAGTCTTTTGATATTAAGAAGAGCATGCTGGGTCATATACCCTATGTTAAATTTATAGAGTTGTCTAAAAATGGGACAAATATACTTGCCATTGAGAATGTGAGAAGAGTAAAATATCAGATTGTTAAAATGCTGGCCACACCAGATGAAAATATGAACTTAAAATTAATTTTCAACTTGATTATAAATAGAAGTATCTAAATTTTGTTTCGGATTTTTGTGGCATTTCAGATAAGAAGTTGTCACCTAAAACATTGCTATTGTAGCCAAAATGTGGGAGCAACTAAAGTGTCCATTGACATATGAATGTGTTAAGATATATAATGGAGTATTACTCAGCTATAAAAAAGAATGAAATAAGCCATTACTATAGTAACTGTAGTAACATGGATGGGTAACTAAGTTACTGTAGTAACATGGATGGGTCTAGAGATTATCACACTAAGTGAAGCCAGAAAGAGAAAGACAAGTATCATGATATCACTTATATGTGGAATCTAAAAAAATCACACAAATGAACTAATTAACAGAACAGAAATAGACTCATAGACATAGAAAACAAACTTATGGCTACCAAAAGGGAAAGAACGGATGGGATAAAATAGGAGTTTGGGATTAAAATACATGCACTGCTGCTACTGCTGCTGCTAAGTTGCTTCAGTTGTGTCCGACTCTGTGCGACCCCAGAGATGGCAGCCCACTAGGCTCCTCCATCCCTGGGATTCTCCAGGCAAGAACACTGGAGTGGGTTGCCATTTCCTTCTCCAATGCATGAAAGTGAAAAGTGAAAATGAAGTCGCTCAGTTGTGTCCTACTCCTAGCGACCCCATGGACTGCAGCCTACCAGGCTCCTCCGTCCATGGGATTTTCCAGGCAAGAGTACTATGCACTACTATATATAAAATAGGTAACAGGTACTTGCTGTATAGCACAGGGAACTATACTCAATATCGTGCAATAACCTACAGTGGAAGAGAATGTAAAAAAACTAACGTATTTTTATATATGTTTAACGGAAACACTTTGTTGTACACCTGAAACTAACAAAACATTGTAAATCAACTATATTTCAGTAAAAAGTTTAAAAACCACTGCCAGTGTATTGATGTACTTCAGTTCAAGTTACATATGCAGTTGATCTTTGAACAATGCAGAGGTTAGGGGCAATGATCCTCCATGAAGTGGAAAATCAACATGTATCACTTAGGATTGACCCTTGCATCCACAATTCCACATCTGTGTGTTCAACCAACCATACACCTGTGTAGTACTGCGCTACTTACTATTGAAAAAAAAAATTCCTTGTATAAGTGTACCTGCATAGTTCAAACCTATGTTGTTAAAGGAGCGACTGTATTCTTGTCTTACACATTTCCAAGTCCTCCCCAACTTCCCCCTCAAATCATGCCTCAACAGTAGATATTGTTTATTATGGACTAGGCATTTATGAGTATTATTTATTTTTATCTTGTAAACGACTGTGTAAGTGAGGTATTGTTATCTCAATTTTGCACGTTAGGAAAATGAGTTCAGTGGTAAATCCAGGTATACCTGCTTCTCAAGGCAAGTTGGTTTCATTAACCACAAAACTTTCCATCCAGTTTGTAGCCAATTGCTGTAGCATTCTATACACCCATGTGTTAGGAAATACGAATACTAACGTGGTGGAAATGTCTATGTAGTGGTTTTTCTGGAACATAGAAAAATTCTGGGAGTGTTAATGTGCAGTCCTTGGAAATAACAAATTTCCCCCTAAGAAGACACCTCCGAGTTTTTAAAAAAACTGTTATTGGAGTATTGATGCTTTTAAATGTTGTGTTATTTAGTTTCTACTGTACAGCACAGTGAATCAGCTATATATATATATATATATATCTATATATCTATATCTATATCTATATATATATATATATCTCCTCTTTTTTGGATTTCCTATATATATATATATATATATATCTCCTCTTTTTTGGATTTCCTTCCCATTTAGGTCACCAGAGAGTACTGAGTGGAGTTCCTTGTGCTATACAGTGTATATCAGATCAGTCTCTCAGTCATGTCCAATCGCAGCCAGGCCTCCCTGTCCATCCTCAACTCCCGGAGTTCACTCAGACTCACGTCCATCGAGTCAGTGATGCCATCCAGCCATCTCATCCTCTGGCGTCCCCTTCTCCTCTTGCCCCCAATCCCTCCCAGCATCAGAGTCCTTTCCAATGAGTCAACTCTTCACATGAGGTGGCCAAAGCACTGGAGTTTCAGCTTTAGCATCATTCCTTCCAAAGAAATCCCAGGGCTGATCTCCTTCAGAATGGACTGGTTGGATCTCCTTGCAGTCCAAGGGACTCTCAAGAGTCTTCTCCAACACCACAGTTCAAAAGCATCAATTCTTCAGCGCTCAGCCTTCTTCACAGTCCAACTCTCACATCCATACATGACCACAGGAAAAACCATAGCCTTGACTAGATGAACCTTTGTTGGCAAAGTAATGTCTCTGCTTTTGAATATGCTATCTAGGTTGGTCATAACTTTCCTTCCAAGGAGTAAGCGTCTTTTAATTTCATGGCTGCAGTCACCATCTGCAGTGATTTTGGAGCCCCCCAAAATAAAGTCTGACACTGTTTCCACTGTTTCCCCATCTATTTCCCATGAAGTGGTGGGACCAAATGCCATGATCTTCGTTTTCTGAATGTTGAGCTTTAAGCCAACTTTTTCACTCTCCTCTTTCACTTTCATCAAGAGGCTTTTGAGTTCCTCTTAACTTTCTGCCATAAGGGTGGTGTCATCTACATATCTGAGGTTATTGATATTTCTCCCGGCAATCTTGATTCCAGTTTGTGTTTCTTCCAGTCCAGCGTTTCTCATGATGTACTCTGCATATAAGTTAAATAAACAGGGTGACAATATACAGCCTTGACGAACTCCTTTTCCTATTTGGAACCAGTCTGTTGTTCCATGTCCAGTTCTAACTGTTGCTTCCTGACCTGCATACAAATTTCTCAAGAGGCAGATCAGGTGGTCTGGTATTCCCATCTCTTTCAGAATTTTCCACAGTTTATTGTGATCCACACAGTCAAAGGCTTTGGCATAGTCAATATCAATAATATATATATGTGTTAGTCCCAAATGGGATGAAGAGGACAATTCCTTGATGGCTGGGGAAAGACATCAGTTTTCCAAACGTATGGGCTTTTGCATTGTGTTATGTCTCTATATCTCTGTCCATTAGCAGACTTTTCCAGGCTTCCTTTCGCTTACTAGCACGTAATCAATTTTTCCTGGGAAGAGGTATGACCTAGGACACTTGCCTATTTTATATATAGAACTATAAAGATAACGATACCCTCCAGCAAATGAGGAAAACTGTGAGCAGTAAATGCCTGTGTCTCCAACTAATTCACAGAATTTCCTCCAAGAGAGGGACTTATTTTGCATTTGAACTCCAAAACACCTTTCAAGATTGTTAAACTTAACACCAGCTTGAAAATCCCAGTCATGCTGGAGATCAATTAACTGCCTCCAGGGTTCTGCAGGCTCCCCTTCAAGGTGTCTGCATTTGAGAGTAATTTGGCCATTACCACATTTGCACCAAATAAAAACACATTATTATTTTGTATGATATCAAGTTGACTTAATAATACTCAAATGCATTCAAAGTTTGCTCCTTGAATTTCTTATCTGAACTAATAGTCAATGCCATCCTTGTCCCTCTGTAGCGGTTTCAAATCTCAGCTTGTCTTCCTCTGCACACTTGTTTTATCTGAAATCCTTCTTTCCATGACACAACTGCTTTCCTCGTTCTCAGCTTGGGATTTCAATGCACCGATACTCCCCTCATACATATTTCAAACCAACTTTCGCATATGGCATCAAAATTCATTCCTGTACTACTTAATTACCTATTTGCCTTTAGCTTTAATATTTTAAAATAATAATCTCTTATGACAGCAATCAGTGTTCACTGTAGAAGATTTATATGATTATAAATAGACAAGGGATAAAGAGAAAATAATAAACACTGCAGGGCTGTCAGTCAGAAATAACCTCGGTTGTATAGTTTTTCTTTATTTCCATGTATATTCTTATTTTAAAATGTTACAATCATGAATCATACCTTATAAACTATTTTGTAAGCTTTGCCCACAATAAAACATGACTATATCTCTCTTCCTAGATATTATTTTTCAATCTTATTCAAAATGGTTTCATAATTTCCCATTACATGGGTATACAGAGTTTATTCAACCAATTCTCAAATGATAGGCTTAAGGTTATTTCCATGTGTTTGGCTATTTTAAACAAGTGTATTGATAAATAACCTTGGTAAATAAATCTTTGTTACATTCTATAATCATTTTCTTAGGGTGAATTCTTAGAGGAAGAATTATTGTCTGTGCATAATTTTAGGATTAAAAAATGAATGTATTTTTCCAAAGTTACATTCAGTATAGCTGTACCAATTTATACTAAGATTGTTGATGACTGCTAGTACCCAAGTACTATCAATTTTAAAGTAAATTTTCTAGGTAACAACTCTGATTCAACCAGCTTTTATTTGACCAGTAAAGGAATTGAACTTAAAATTTTCCTGGTCTCTATTTGGTTACGTGTGTGCACGTGTGTATATCTGTGTCTTATTGCCAGTTCATGTTCTTGGTTCATTTGTTTACTAGACTACATACTCTTTCAAAAATATTAATTTGTAAGAACTCTCCATGTATTTAAAACAGTAAAACTTTAATGTCTTATATATTATAAATATTTTTCCAGGTTTTTAAAGTTTTTCAATTAATTTGCTTCAGACATTTAAAAAATGTGTAGAGTTCATTTTTTCCTTTAAAGTGTTTTTTGCTTTGATGTTATCATATACATTTTCAGTTACAGCACAGTTCCTAGTATTTTTATGATTTTAGTTTAAAATTTAGATTTGCACTACTTAAAATTACTTTGCCAACAAAGGTCCGTCTAGTCAAGGCTATGGTTTTTCCAGTGGTCATGTGTGGATGTGAGAGTTGGACTGTTAAGAAAGCTGAGTGCTGAAGAACTGATGCTTTTGAACTGTGGTGTTGGAGAAGACTCTTGAGAGTCCCTTGGACTGCAAGGAGATCCAACCAGTCCATTCTGAAGGAGATCAGCCCTGGGATTTCTTTGGAAGGATTGATGCTAAAGCTGAAACTCCAGTACTTTGGCCACCTCATGCGAAGAGTTGACTCATTGGAAAAGACTCTGATGCTGGGAGGGATTGAGGGCAGGAGGAGAAGGGGACGACAGAGGATGAGATGGCTGGATGGCATCGCTGACTCGATGGATGTGAGTCTGAGTGAACTCCGGGAGCTGGTGATGGACAGGGAGGCCTGGCATGCTGCTATTCATGGGGTCGCAAAGAGTCGACACGACTGAGTGACTGAACTGAACTGAACTGAACTGAAAAGAGCGAAGCATCTAACAACAGAGTAGGAAGATCCTACAGGGAGAAGCAGAGGAATTTCCCTACCACTCTCCATCCCCAGGTCCCAAGGTTGGGAGATTGGAGATGGTGGCAGTACAGGAGGTTAGGCTTAGATTCACCTGTGGGGTCACATGGAAAGACTTGCTATCAGCATCTGGAGAGGACATGCCAAGGGTAAGAGGTGAAAGCCTGGCAAGCACCACTTTCTCTGCTCTCCTGACTGTTCTTTAGCACAGGGACACTATCCATCAACAGCCTTCTTCTAACGCTTACCTTAATCCTTTAAGGATCATCTCACATGCTCCAAATTGTGTGGAGTTCCATCCAAACGCAGCATGAAGACCACACTTTCCAAAGGCCCCACTTGGAAAAGAAGGGCCCTGACACCCAGAGGTACAAAGTGGTATGAAAAGAAAAACAAGATGTTAACTGGGCCACGGTAGACCCATCTGGGACTATCTGTGTTTAGTGCGTGTCCCCTTAAACCTCTTCTCGAGACTGATCCTATTCAAAAAGGCTTGAGACTTCTGTGGAAGTCTAGTGGTTAAGACTCCAAGATCCCAATACAGCTTTTGATCCCTGGTGGGGGAACTAAGATTTCAGAGAACAGCCAAAATAATAATAATAATAATAATAATAATAATAATAATAATTTAAATGCCCTCCTTGGAAGGAAAGTTATGACCAACCTAGATAGCATATTCAAAAGCAGAGACATTCCTTTGCCAACCAAGGTTCGTCTAGTCAAGGCTATGGTTTTTCCTGTGGTCATGTATGGATGTGAGAGTTGGACTGTGAAGAAGGCTGAGCGCTGAAGAATTGATGCTTTTAAACTGTGGTGTTGGAGAAGACTCTTGAGAGTCCCTTGGACTGCAAGGAGATCCAACCAGTCCATTCTGAAGGAGATCAGCCCTGGGATTTCTTTGGAAGGAATGATGCTAAAGCTGAAACTCCAGTGCTTTGGCCACCTCATGCGAAGAGTTGACTCATTGGAAAGGACTCTGATGCTGGGAGGGATTGGGGGCAAGAGGAGAAGGGGACGCCAGAGGATGAGATGGCTGGATGGCATCACTGACTCGATGGATGTGAGTCTCAGTGAACTCCAGGAGTTGATGGACAGGAGGCCTGGCGTGCTGCGATTCATGGGGTCACAAAGAGTCGGACACGACTGAGCGACTGATCTGATCTGAAAACATAAATAAAAATAAAAAAATAAAAAACTTACCTTTTCTCAGCTGCCCTAAGATGCTTAGTCCTTCCAAGGAAGCAAGACCACACTGGGGTGAGGTCCCCGCTTCATCCGAAGACTAGCACCACACCGTAGCCCTCGCCTAGCACTCAAAGATGGCCTCCGTCTCAGAGCTCACCTGCATCTATTCAGCCCTCATTCTACACGGTGAGGCTCATGGAGGACAAGATCAACGCCTTCATTAAAGCAGCCGGTATAAACATTGGCTCTTTCTGGCAGGTTGGTTTTCACAGGCTCTGGCCAGTGTCAACACTGGGAGCCTCATCGGCCATGTGGGGGCTGGTGGACCTGCCCCAGCCGCTGGTAGTCTCTCCGCAGGAGTCCGGCCCTCTCCACCACTGCTGTCCCAGCTGAGCAGAAGAACACGTAAGTAAAGAAAGAAGAGTCTCAAGAGTCTGATGATGACATGGGCTTAGGTCTTTTTGACTAAGCCTTTTAAGTAACACATTCAATAGAAAGATAAGCGTGTTGCTGCAAATGGCTTGTATGTGAAATCTACAAAATGATATAAATGAACTTATTTACAAAACAGAAATGGAATCACACATGTAGAAAACTAACTTATGGTTCAGTTCAGTTCAGTTCAGTCGCTCAGTCGTGTCTGATTCTTTGTGACCCCATGAATCACAGCACGCCCGGCCTCCCTGTCCATCACCAACTCCCAGAGTTCACTCAAACTCATGTCCATCAAGTCGGTGATGCCATCCAGCCATCTTCTACTTATGGTTACCAGGGGGGAAAGGAAGGGTGGGATGAATTGGAAGATTGGGATTGACATAATTACACTATTATATATTAGTTAAGTATATATAAAATAGATAACTATAGATAACTAATAAGCACCTAGGGTATAGTGCAGGAAACTCTACTCAATACTCTGTAATGACCTACAGGGAAAAGAAGTTAAAAAAGAGTGGATATATGTATGTGTATAAGTGATTCAGTTTGCTGTACACCTGAAACTAACACAACATTATAAAGCAACCGTACTCCAATAAAAAATAATCAGAACAAACAAACAGAAGACTGAGCTCTTTGCTGCTATTGGTCTTACTGATAATAAATAAATCAGCTCACTCAGAATTCCTACCAGCAAATTTCTGTTTATATATGATTGGTCAGCAGTAGGAACATCTCTTACTACCAGAGAGGATGGAAATGCAGGTTTTTAGGTGGGCACTTTGGCACCCATAATCCAATTAGCATTCTCTTCATAAAGAAAGAAGGAGAGACACACTGGATGAAAAATACCTGTTGTTTATGGGGGCGAATTTGACGAACGTAATTCAAATAAAATGGGAAATTTCTAAATAACAAAATATTGATTAGAATATCAGTTATTGACTTCATTACTTCATAGGGTTACTGTGAGCATTAAATGAGGAAAGGCCCAAGAATTCCTAGCCATGCTTTTTACATTTAAATTGAATGAGGTAACGCCTGTAAAGTGCTGGACAGAGCAAAGTCTTGGGAACTATTAGCCATGATTCTTTGCTGTTACAAAAACATTTCATTCTCTGTGATTCTTTATTTCTGCTTCATAAATGATATGAATACAATTCTATGCAGAGGTTTTTATTTCCTATGTATATACGTGAGGATCACAAGTTTAACCTTAAGGGAGATTGCAGTGTTTTCTAATCACGTTGCATAAAACATCACTTATGAAGAATGTTTTGGGAAGCTGTAGCAGATGATATTATTTATCTATCGTACTGGAATGCTGTATTTTGTAACAGGTTGATTCATGAAGGTTTGTTGGAGTCAGGCTTGCTATAATGAACATCCAGTGTTTGTGAGACTATTTGAGTATACTTGGTTAATAGCAACTGTCATATTCTGAATGACATAACAAGAATAATGAATATAAAAGAAAGAGTATTTTCAAAAAACTGCATAAACCAATACAGTTCTGAAAAGCAATTATTCTTCAATTAAAAAATAAATAAATTTAAACTAAACTGCAGTGACTTAGACTTACAGGCTCATTGAAGTTTAGAGCTGGGAAGAGTTTAAAAGGGGAACTGAGACTGGGAGTGTGTAGAGTGAATAAGGGGATTGCAGAAGTTCACAGATTGGTAATAAAAGCTATTATGTCTTGTCTTATGAAGTCATATCAAGTAGAACATAAAAAATCCCCTTTACAAGAGACAGTGCTTATGCTTTATTTTTCTAATGTGATCAGTATTATAACAGTTTAGTTGTGATCTCCACTACAGCAATGAAAATATATAGTTTTTGTTGGTGAATTGATAAAAATAATGACATGAAAATGGCTGTCTGGGGAGGCCTTACAAATAGCTGTGAAAAGAAGAGAAGTGAAAAGCAAAGGAGAAAAGGAAAGACATAAACATCTGAATGCAGAGTTCCAAAGAATAGAAAGAAGAGATAAGAAAGCCTTCTTCAGCAATCAATACAAAGAAATAGAGGAAAACAACAGAATGGGAAAGACTAGGGATCTCTTCAAGAAAATCAGAGATACCAAAGGAACATTTCATGCAAAGATGGGCTCGATAAAGGACAGAAATGGTATGGACCTAACAGAAGCAGAAGATATTAAGAAGAGATGGCAAGAATACACAGAATAACTGTACAAAAAAGATCTTCATGACCCAGATAATCATGATGGTGTGATCACTGACCTAGAGCCAGACATCCTGGAGTGTGAAGTCAAGTGGGCCTTAGGAAGCATCACTACGAACAAAGCTAGTGGAGGTGATGGAATTCCAGTTGAGCTATTCCAAATCCTGAAAGATGATGCTGTGAAAGTGCTGCACTCAATATGCCAGCAAATTTGGAAAACTCAGCAAGGGCCACTGGACTGGAAAAGGTCAGTTTTCATTCCAATCCCAAAGAAAGGCAATGCCAAAGAATGCTCAAACTACCACACAGTTGCACTCATCTCACACGCTAGTAACGTAATGCTCAAAATTCTCCAAGCCAGGCTTCAGCAATACGTGAACCGTGAACTTCCTGATGGTCAAGCTGGTTTTAGAAAAGGCAGAGGAACCAGAGATCAAATTGCCAACATCCGCTGGATCATAGAAAAAGCAAGAGAGTTCCAGAAAAACATCTATTTCTGCTTTATTGACTATGCCAAAGCCTTTGACTGTGTGGATCACAATAAACTGTGGAAAATTCTGAAAGAGATGGGAATACCAGACCACCTGATCTGCCTCTTGAGAAATTTGTATGCAGGTCAGGAAGCAACAGTTAGAACTGGACATGGAACAACAGACTGGTTCCAAATAGGAAAAGGAGTTCGTCAAGGCTGTATATTGTCACCCTGTTTATTTAACTTATATGCAGAGTACATCATGAGAAACGCTGGACTGGAAGAAACACAAACTGGAATCAAGATTGCCGGGAGAAATATCAATAACCTCAGATATGCAGATGACACCACCCTTATGGCAGAAAGTTAAGAGGAACTCAAAAGCCTCTTGATGAAAGTGAAAGTGGAGAGTGAAAAAGTTGGCTTAAAGCTCAACATTCAGAAAACGAAGATCATGGCATCCGGTCCCACCACTTCATGGGAAATAGATGGGGAAACAGTGGAAACAGTGTCAGACTTTATTTTGGGGGGCTCCAAAATCACTGCAGATGGTGACTGCAGCCATGAAATTAAAAGACGCTTACTCCTTGGAAGGAAAGTTATGACCAACCTAGATAGCATATTCAAAAGCAGAGACATTCCTTTGCCAACAAAGGTTCATCTAGTCAAGGCTATGGTTTTTCCTGTGGTCATGTATGGATGTGAGAGTTGGACTGTGAAGAAGGCTGAGCGCTGAAGAATTGATGCTTTTGAACTGTGGTGTTGGAGAAGACTCTTGAGAGTCCCTTGGACTGCAAGGAGATCCAACCAGTCCATTCTGAAGGAGATCAGCCCTGGGATTTCTTTGGAAGGAATGATGCTAAAGCTGAAACTCCAGTACTTTGGCCACCTCATGCGAAGAGTTGACTCATTGGAAAAGACTCTGATGCTGGGAGGGATTGAGGGCAGGAGGAGAAGGGGACGCCAGAGGATGAGATGGCTGGATGGCATCACTGACTCGATGGACGTGAGTCTGAGTGAATTCTGGGAGTTGGTGATGGACAGGGAGGCCTGGCGTGCTGCAATTCATGGGGTCGCAAAGAGTCGGACACTACTGAGCGACTGATCTGATCTGATCAGTAGCTAGGATATAGGCCTGATTTTGTATTTGTATTTTGTATTTGTCTCATCTCTGACCTTATGAGATTCCACTCCTTACTTTCCTTTCAACTAAACTGATAGAAGGGCTTCCCAGGTGGCTCAGAGGTTAAAGCATCTGCCTGCAATGCGGGAGACCTGGGTTTGATCCCGGGGTCAGGAAGACCCCCTGGAGAAGGAAATGGCAACCCACTCCAGTATTCTTGCCTGGAGAATCCCATGGATGGAGGAACCTGGTGGGCTACAGTCCACAGGATTGCAAAGAGTTGGACATGACTGAGCGACTTCACTTTCACTTTCAAACTGATAGAAGAGCATTTGTGTGTGTGTGTGTAGTCAGTCACATCCAATTCCTCACAACCCTATGGACTATAGCCTGCCAGGCTTCTCTGTCCATGGGATTTCCCAGGCAGAAATACTGGAGTTGGTTGCCATTACTTTCTCCAGGGATTCTTCCTGACCCAGGGATTGAACTGACATCTCCTGCATTGGCACGTGGATTCTTTACCTCTGGGCCTCTTGGGAAGCCCAGAAGAGTGTTTACTTTCCCTTATTCTTGGACTTATAATCTAGAAATAAGACTCTGAGAAGTAGTGACTAAAGAATGATTTCATTGTGACTTCAATTTAGACCCAAAGCACTTTGCAAATGGCTGTGACACTAGCAGATAATTTAACCAACTGAAACTTTGGTTGCATTATCCTTCAGTCAGTTCAGTTCAGTCACTCAGTCATGTGCCACTCTTTGAGACCCCATTGCAGTATGCCAGGCTTCCCTGTCCATCACCAATTCCTGGGGCTTACTCAAACTCATGTCCATCTAGTTGGTGTTATCCTTACATGGGAATAAAAGTAGTACCCACCTCATCATGTTGCTGAGCTTTAAATGTGGTAGTATGTTCAAAAAATATTACAGAATGCACACATTGTATGCATTCACTAATATTATTATAAGTAGGATTATGGGTATAATAAATGCACCTGCCTGAAACTTACAGGAGATTTTGTTGAGTTGAAAAACAATGGATTTGCCACAGAAGTGCTCATGTTCTGGGGAAGTAGCCATTTTATTATTGTCTAATCTTTCAAACATCTTACTGGCTTCAGGCACAATCTCTCTCTCAAATCCTTTTTTACGTGGAGAGTCTCAATATACGAGTGATAGTAGTAGAACACACTCTCATGGCATCTATAAGAGTACAACTTACAGAGGACCACCTTAGCCTATGGATTACTGATAAAAACAGCTGGAGCTAACATCTGTGCCTTACAAATCTTTTCAAGTCATAACAAAACCGGCCTGATTTCATAGCCACAGTATGAATTTCAACACTAGTATAGAGAAGATGCCTGGGAAACCTGATAATGCTGGGCACCTAAGATAAAGCCCTTGTCCTTCAATTCCACACTGAGAAGCACCGATGAATGGACATAAAATGTGCACTTGACACTTTCCTAAGTGAGCATGGATTTCACAGTTCTAGGTTGATTGTAATTTGTTGACTTCATGAGCTTTTAATGATTCTCGCCACTTTCAAATCACAAGTTAAAAGTATGTTTGAAATTGATCACTCTGATTTATAGTCATAAAGGTACAAGGATAAGTCAGAAGACAAAAGGCAGGACTCTTTCTAAAATGTATTTTGTCTCTAGTTCCTTTGGCCAACCTGTAATTGTTAATAAGCTCTTCTGCCAGTTGCAAGTCACAGGTCCCGTGACAGATTTTCCTATATGACTTTCATTAAATGCTTTGGAATCCTGGGGTAGAAAGAAATTATGTAAATATAAGTTTTTATTACTGTTTTGTTTTTATTACTTTTCTCCTCTGGTTTTTATTGCCTCATATAATACAGGTAAATATGGCGATCCCACATGGAGATGGGGGTTTCTCATGCCTTTGCTCTCATGGTTTGCATTCAATCCATGTTAATTTAATTATCCATGATTTCTTAGGCAAAGAGAGGAATGTAGACTCCATGCTGTCTGCAACTACTTCAGTCATTCCTTTACTGCCCGTGACACCATGTGAGACCTGCAGATGCTAAAGGATCTCTCCCTGCACCAGCTCAAACAAAAAATGTTAACCATATGCAACTTCAACCTGTTTATCCTTAAGCAATGCAAAGCCATGCAGCGATACAGACGGGCAGTGGGAGAGAGCATAGAGCTGACACTTCACACACAGTTGTTTTGTGAAACAGAAGAGCTCAGAATCACAAGAATTTAGGGCAGAAATAGTTGAGTTGAACTCTTTCTTCCAACTTTCCTCACTGATAAAGACAAGGGCTCCTCAGAAATTCTGTTCATCCTAGTAGAATTGATCAAAAGCTACTTAAGTACTAGCTCCTGGAGTTCAGGAGCTGTGAAGAACTGAGATATTCACCAGGAAAAAAATAAGGAGTTTTAATTAATGTTAGCTCATTTTGTTTAATTTGAATGATAATTTTCTGTAGTATATTATTTTTTTGGTGTAGATATTTTTAAAGCTCTCTTCAACTTGGCAGCTAAAATTTCTTCATACTTTCTAAAACAACCCCAGAAAACTATTAAATACAAAAATGTAAAGGGCATTGGGAAATATAAATCAGGAAATAGAAAAAAAGATTCAAAATGGTATTTGAATATGTTACAATTTCAGTCTCTTTTGTCTTTGAAATAAGCTTACTTATTCACTTATTTAATGTTTCTCCTTCCATGAATTGTAAAACAATATGATCACACTAAAGAGTATCTTGGAAAAAGAAAACCATGTTCCATCAATCCAAAATATTATTTCATTTATCTTTATGGCTATACACATCTTGCATATTCTCTTTAAGACTTTGTTCCTCTGAAAACTCCTCATTATTAATACATCTGTTACCTGAGAAACTCAAACATATCTGGCAAGACAACCTTAGAGAAGTCTTTCTAAACATCCTGACCAAATAATCATACAAATATTAAAGACAGTGAGTTAGGTCTTAGTTCTACATTTTAGAGAAAAGAGATTGGACATTTTCTAGTCAAGTCCAGTGTGTATTTGTGATCTAGTTTCAGTTATCCCACATACTCTCATCCCTTATAGATTATGGTGCATGGGTACCAAACTGAATCTAAATTAAATGAACCTCTGCCCCCAGAAACAACTTTGTCAGTCAGCACTATTAATTCATCTTTAATGACTCAAACTGGAGAAGGCAATGGCACCCCATTCCGGTACTCTTGCCTGGAAAATCCCATGGGCGGAGGAGCCTGGTAGGCTGCAGTCCATGAGGTCACTAAGAGTTGGACACGACTGAGCAACTTCACTTTCACTTTTCATTTTCATACATTGAAGAAAGAAATGGCAACTTACTCCAGTGTTCTTGCCTGGAGAGTCCTAGGGACGGGGGAGCCTGGTAGGCTGCCATCTATGGGGTCGCGCAGTGTCAGACACAACTGAAGCAACTTAGCAGCAGCAGCAGTAGCAATGACTCAAACCCTGAACACAACAGACGATGGAAGTGAAAATCCAAGGAAAGATACAGTTCTCACTTTAGGAAAGAGTATGCTTACTTCACCTGGAGGAGGAAATGGCAACCTACTTCAGTATACTTGTCTGGAGAATCCCATGGATGGAGGAGCCTGGCAGGCTACAGTTCATAGGGTCATAAAGAGTCAGACATGACTGAAGCAACTTAATACACACACACACACACACACACACACACAGGCATTCATACTCCTGGAATGGGTGGCCAAAAACTCAGTTATGGAGTCAAACTGTCTAGTTTAGAACATCAGCATCTCTACTCACTAGAACTATGATCTTGGGTAGGTTACATAACTTCTCTGGGAATCAGGTTTATAGTCTGTAAAATTAGGACAATACTAAGATCCAATTCATTGGGGTGATATGAAGATCAAATGAGTCAATGGATGTAAAAATGTCCAACACAGAGCCAAGCAAGCATATTATTATTGCTGCCATATTTAGTGTTTCACATTAGTGAAGTGAAAGTCTCTTAGTCATGTCCGACTCTTTGTGACCCCATGGATTATACAGTCCATGGAATTCTCCAGGCCAGAATACTGGTGTGGGTAGCTGTTTGCTTCTCCAGGGGATCTTCCTAATCCAAGGGTCAAACCCAAGTCTCCTGCATTGCAGATGAATTCTTTACCAGCTGAGCCACCAGTGAAGCCCTTCAGTCACCATTTTTCAAATAGTGTGCGGAGTACTGATAAGAACTAAAGTCAAATTTGTAGTCAGCAATGTACAAAAAAGATTATACACGATGGCCAAATGGAGTTCAACCCAGGAATGCAAGGTTGGCATAGCATCTGAAAATAAATCAGTGTAACACATCATGTTCATAGAATATAGAACAAAAATCAACGTGATTATCACAATGCATGTGAGTGTGCATGCTCAATGGTAAGTCATGTCCCACTTTTAGTGACCCCATGAACCATAGCCTGCCAAGCTCCTCCATCCATTTCCCAGGCAAGAATACTGGAGTGGGTTGCCATTTCCTTCTCCAGATTACCTCAATAGATCCAGTCAGTCAGTTCAGTTGCTCAGTTGTGTCTGACTCTTCACAACCCCATGGACTCCAGCATGCCAGGCTTGCCTGTCCATCACCAACTCCCAGAGCTTGCTCAAACTCATGTCCTTTGAGTTAGTGATGCCATCCAACCATCTCATCCTCTGTCGTCCCCTTCTCCTCCTGCCTTCAATCTTTTCCAGCATCAGGGTCTTTTCTAATGAGTCAGTTCTTCACATTAGGTAGCCAAGTATTGGAGTTTCAGCTCAGCATCAGTCCTTCCAATGAATATTCAGGACTGATTTCCTTTAGGATGGACTGGTTGGATCTCCTTGAAGTCCAAGGGACTCTCAAGAGTCTTCTCCAACACCACAGTTCAAAAGCATCAGTTCTTCAGTGCTCAGCTTTCTTTTTTTTTTTTTAATTTCATTTTATTTTTTAACTTTACAATATTGTATTGGTTTTGCCATATATAGAAATGAATCTGCCACAGGTATACATGTGTTCCCCATCCCGAACCCTCTCCTTCCTCCCTTCCCATACCATCCCTCTGGGTCATCCCAGTGCACCAGCCCCAAGCATCCAGTATTGTGCATCGAATCTGGACTGGCGACTCGTTTCATATATGATATTATACATATTTCAATGCCATTCTCACAAATCATCCCACCCTCTCCCTCTCCCACAGAGTCCAAAAGACTGTTCTATACATCACTGTCTCTTTACATGACTACTGGATCAGGGAAATCATTTAAAAAATCCAACACCCTTTCATGATAAAAAAAACTCAACTAATAGCAATAGAAAAGAACTTCTTCAACCTGATTTAAAAAGGCATCCAGGAAAAAATGCACAGCTAATATACCCCTGGTAAATGACAATATGATTTTCTCTAAAATTAAGAATAAGAATTAAGAATAAGACAAGGACGTTTGGTCTCACCACTTCAATTTAACTTTGTTGTAGAGGTCCTGGACAGGGCAACTAGTCAAGAATAAGACATAAAAGGCATATCGACTCTAAAGGAAGAAGCAAAACTATCTCTCTTCATAGATGACATGAGCTTATAGAAAAAATCCTGGGGCTACATAACAAAAATATTAGAACTAATAAATGAGTTCAGCAAGATTGTGGGACAAAAGATAACTATACAAAAATCAATTTTTTCTATATATTAGCAATGAACAATCTGAAATGAAGTTAAGGAAACAATTCCTTCTAATGGTATCATAAATAATAAAATGCTGCTGCTAAGTCACTTCAGTTGTGTCCAACTCTGTGCGACTTCATAGATGGCAGCCCACCAGGCTCTGCCATCCTTGGGATTCTCCGGGCAAGAACACTGGAGTGGGTTGCCATTTCCTTCTCCAAAATAATAAAATACTTAGGAATAAATTTAATGAAAGTGTAAAATGTGTACCCTGAAAACTGAAAAGTATTGCTGAAAGAAATAAAAGCAGACCTCAATAAACGGAAAGAAAACCTAGTTTGTGAATTGGAAGACTTAACGTTGTTAAGATGGCAACACTCCCCAAACCGATCTACATATTCCACACAATCCTCCTCAAAATCTCAGCTGTGTTTTCTGCAGTATTTGAGAAGTGGATCTTAAGATTCATATGAAAGCATAAGGGACCCAAACAATTTTGAAAATGGAAGAGTCACACTTGCTAATTTCAAAAATCACTGCAAAGGCTATAGTAACCAAGACACTGTAGTACTGGCTTAAGAATGGACATATAGATCAATGAGATGAAACTGAGAGCCCAGAAATAAACCCTGATTACAAAAAGACTTGCATAGACATTTCTGCAAAGAAGATATTCGAGTGGCCAATAAGCACATGAAGAGATGCTCAACACTACTACTCATTAGGGAAATGCAAATAAAAACCATAATGGGATACCACTTCATATCCATGAGAACTGTTTTAAGAAGGACAATAAAAAGTGTTGGTGAGATTGTGGAGAAATTGGAGCCCTTCTACATGACTGGTATTGTAAAATAGTACAGCCATTTTTGAAAACTGTTTGGCATTTTCTTAATATTTTAAATCTTACGGATTGCCATTTCACTTCTTGGAATATACCCCAAAGAAATGGACGCTTAGGTCTACAGAAATACATGGATGTTCTTAAAAGTGTTATTTAAAATAAACAAAAAGTTAAAGCAACCCAAATGTCTTTCAGTTGATGAATAGAAAAAGAAATGGTATAGCCACACAATGAAATATTACTGGTGACAGAAAGGAGTGAAATAGCAATCCATGCTATAACATGTATGAACCTTGAAAACATTATGCGAAGTGAAAAAAAACAGAAACAAAAGGCCAAATATTGTATGATTCCATTTACATGAAATGTCTAGGCAAATCCATAAAGACAGAAAGTGATTGGTGTTGCCAGTGGGTGGAGGAAAGGAGAAAGGAGAGTGACCATTAAGGGGTATGGAGTTCCTTTTTGAGATGATTACCACGTTCTAGATGAAGAGTGTGATGACTGCACCTCTCTGAATATACTTCAACTCTCTGAAAAGTATACTTTAACAGGGCGTATTTTATTTTATGTGAATTATATCTCAATAAAGCTCTCATAAAACAAACAACAAAACCAAAAGCACCAGTAATAAGTTTTCCCTTGTTTTTACCTGTGCCCTTCTATTTTATTTTTGCCAACAGTTTTAAAAATTTTTTTTAGTCTGTGGAGTCCTGGGGAAATCTCCAGTGATTACTCCTTTAGAACAGTGTAGCATCCTCCAGTGAATTCATTCCCAAGAGCCACCAGTTTCATTTGGCTTCTGAAATTTATCAAGGCAACTTGTCAGTGTTATTGCTTATCCTGCTTAATCACAGAGCTAAGGAAAAGCTGAGATTTGCCATATTAGCTTTGCTAATTTTTTTTAAAACAATCTGTGGTCAGTGAGAGAAAAAAAAAAAAAAAACTCCAAGAGGAGATCTTTTTTCTTTCTGATGGCAAGATCTTAGCATGAACACTTCAGTGCCCTGAATCTCAGTGAACATAGGCCAGGCTGACCAAAGCAGGATAGAGGTTCCATGTGGGACTTGATATCATACAGTATTGTATAATCTGGTGGTAACTACTCCTGGGTCCACACAGGGTCTTTCAGCTAGACAACTCAAAGCAGTCTCCTATCAGAATGCTTATTTAACTTGTTTTAATATGGTTTTTTCAGAACTAAGGTGATTGATATTTATGAAGCTAAAAAAATTAATTAAAAGCCTCATAATACAAAAGATCCTGTTATTTTACAGGATGAGGAAGACACTTCTCATAGAGCCAAGGTAAAATATTTCCCTGATGATCTGCATTAGCTTGAATTCAATAATTGACCAGTCATTTGTACTGTAATCATGAAAATACAGAACTCTCTCATTACTGTCACTGCTTGTAAATAAATGTTTATGAGGAACTGCTCTGTTAGGGATTATTAATCAAAACAAAATATTATCAGATTTGTTATTTGTCAGTAAGGAAGTTTTAGAAAAAATATCAAAAAATGTTTAAAATCAAAATCACAGCTATAGATCAGAGATGTTGTCTAACCCTACTATCTCCTCTCTCTCTAGGTCACTTCTAAAAAAGATAACAAAGAGATGAAATAGACTTATAAGAGCAGAGATAAAAGGAGAGAAGATAGCAGCAGAGGAGGGATCTTAATAGGAGGGATCTTAATATGTTTGGGAACATGTCAATTGATGGGGTTATGAGCATGGAAAAAGCTAAAAACCTAAAGGTCATGAATAGTAACAACAAGTGAACTGACTTGCATTTCAGAAACTCTCGGGACTTGAGAGTTGGAGTTTCCAGTCTACTGCAGGGCATGGCTAAAGGCAATACCGAAAGTCAGGGGTGGTTAGAAATATATTAATTTTTAATAGTGTCAGATCCCATGAGTAACCCCTGAGGACAATCAGCATCCTTCACCCTCAGACCAGGTGGAAGACTGTGAGCTATTCTCTGAAAAAAGGGGAAGTGGAGCCTCTGGACTCAAGAATATTGCCTGCAAGTCAACAATCTTGTCTAATGACATAAAATGTCCAAACACACTTTACTACATGAATCTTAAGTATGAACAGAAACTGAGATAAGTGTAAGTCCATTTCTTATGAAAATATGAAAGATAAAATTTAAAAATAAAACAAAAAAAAATAAACTCAAATAGAATTCTGAGAAGAGAAGAAAATAGCACAAATCAACCAACTAGCCAACCAACCACCACCACCATCACCACAACCACAACCATTGCCATTACCACTCCAAAATTAAAAATAAAAAATAAAGGTGCCCAATGAATATCCTCAGACTCAAAAAGGAGAATAATGAAGTAGCTATAAAAAGGGTAAAATATATCCAGAAGAAGTTAAAGATAAAACAAAAGAATCTTCAAAAGCAGGTTGAAAAGATTGAGTGTGAAAATATATTTGGATCAATCCAAAAAGTCTAAAACATCTAGAAAAGGAAGGCAGAAAGAGCAGAGTAATTAAGAAAAAGACAGTTTCTCTGCCTGAAGAACATGAGATTCGAGATTCAAGGTACTCAGCACAACAGATAGAAACGAAATCACCGTATTGGCTAAGCAATGGAAATAGCAGAGCCCCAGGGATGGAAAAACTTCAGATTCTTTGCACAGACACATAATTTTCAATCCAGAATTCTCTACTCAATCAAATCACCAGTCAAGAACCTGAGCATGGTTAGTCCATTTTTCGCACATCTCCTGTGTATCTTGGTAAAAAGGTTAATTAATTAACTAGTGTTTTAAGCAAACTGCAAGAGGATATGCTTTGGCAGAACCAAGAAATCATTGAAGAAAAGGAAGATATAGGATCCAGGAACAAAAATGTACATTTAACAAGAGTTGGGAAGGGAAATCCCAGGATGCTATCTGTCCCATAGACCTGAAGAGCAAATCAGACTCAGAATGAAGAAGAAAAAGTAAAGGGTGTAGGAAGGAAATTCTGAGAAAAAAAAGTGAGGCAGGGCAAAAAATGATGCTTGAGCTTGAACATTTGAAAAAAATATATAACTAGTTATAAATGTATGGTGGTTCCAAAGGAGTGTGCTGTGCTGTGCTTAGTCACTCAGTCACTTTGTGACCCATGGGCTGTAGCCTGCCAGGCCCCTATGTTCATGGGATTCTCCAGGCAAGAATACTGGAGTGAGTTGTCACGCCCTCCTCCAGGGAATCTTCCCAATCCAGGGATCAAACCCAGGTCTCCCAAATTGCAGGCAGATTCTTTACCATCTCTCTTCCCTGGTGGCTCAGTCAGTAAAGAGTCTGCCCGCAATGCAGGAGACCCAGGTTCAATCCCTACGTGAGGAAGATCCCCTGGAGAAGGAAATGGCAACCCACTCCAGTATTCTTGCCTGGAGAATCCTATGGACAGAGGAGCCTGGGGGCCTCCAGTCCATGGGGTCACAAAGAGTCGGACATGACTGAGTAACTAACACTTTCACTTTCTTTACCATCTGAGCCACCAGGGAAGCCCCAAATAGGAGTAGTGGAACTTTTGTAATGTATTTGATTCTAAAAATCTATTTAGGTAAAAGACAAAGACAAAAATAAATTCCAGAAAGGAGCAACTATATGAGAATGGGAATGTAATCATAATAATGATTTCACTGCAGTAAGTAATAATGTGAACACTGAATTTTTTCATTTAACTATTTTTTTTTGCTTTAATTATACTGAAATAGGAATATTTGGCAGATATCAGAAACTCAAACGTGAGAGACAAAGACATGGCAACTTAGCAAATTATTTATCAATATAGATGTGAATGCCAAGAAAAGCAGGTAAAAAGGAAAGAATGATATTTTAAGAAGAACTGGGGAGAGGTATGGCAAGTTTCTGCTTGTTTTTTTTATTAAAACTCATTTAGTATTATTATTGGATTAAAATTTATGATAATATCAATAGATTTTTTTGGACACTGAAAAAATGGTCATAAAAGTCTAAAAATATCAAGAAAATTTTAATTTGTGAAACTATAGAGAATTAAATTTAAAAAAATTAACTACTTAGATTTTTATCTCAAGCTAGTCATACCCATTTTTTTTTTTTTTTTTGACTGCACTTCAGTACATGGGCTTTCTCTAGTTGCAGCACGCAGGGGCTTCTTGTTGGGGTGTACTCAGTAGTTGTGGAGCAAGGGCACTCTAGTTCCATGGTATGTGGGATCTTCTTTCCCCGACCAGGGATCCAACCTGCACTGGAAGGTGGATTCTTAACCACTGGACCATCAGAAAAGTCCCTGACCATATCCTTTTAATCTGGTACATGATGAACAGTTTGCTTATCCTGGCCACACATAACAGACTTGGGCCACATGAGAGACAGAGAAAAAAAATCTATATTAACTAAAGCATGAGCATGTTGAAATTTTTTCCCAAGCCCTACCTCTATGAGAATATTTTAAAGCCAAAGTTATGTCAAATGCTTTCAAGTGCTTCCAGGCCGCCCTCACCAGGCAGTTCCTGTTACCTACCTGAAGACCCTCACATTCAGCTACAACTCCTCTCCCTTGTTTACTCTGCTCCACTCACCTCTGCAGATTCTTCAAAATGCTATGCCTGCTGCTGCCTCTGGACCTTGGCATCTGTGGTTTCCATCTGCCTGGAACACTTTCCTTGAATATCCATGGAGCTTGCCACCTCACCTTATCTAAGTGCCATTTTTGTGACCATCCTATTTAAAATCACAAGCCCCCCTCTCAGAGGCATCCCCATTCTCCTTTCCTGCTTTATTTTCTTGAAAATATTTACTACTTACTTTACTAGATTTCAATCTTTGTTGTTGCTATTTGTCCATCTATTTCAACTGAAAATGTATGCTCCAAAAGAGACACAGGCATAGGGAACAAACATACACTCTCCAAGAGGAGGGGGAGAGGGGAGTGGGTTGAATTGGGAGATATATCTACACTGCCTGCTAAGTCGCCTCAGTTGGGTCTGCTCTAAGGACCATAGCCTACCAGGCTCCTGTGTCCATAGGATTCTCCAGGCAAGAGTACTGGAGTAGGTTGCCATGTCCTCCTCTAAGGGATCTTCCCAACCTAAGGATCAAACTTGTATCTCTTTAAGTCTCCTGCATTGTCAGGCGGATTCTTTACAACTAGCACCACCTGGGAAACCCTGTATATACACTACTATGTATAAGATAAATAATTAATTAGTACCTACTGTATAGCATGGGGGACCCTACAAAATGCTCTGTGGTGATCTAAATAGGAAGGAAATCCAAAAATGAGGGATATAGGTACATTGGGGCTTCCCTGGTAGCTCAGATGATAGAGAATCTGCCTGCAGTGTGGGAGACCCAGGTTCCTTCTCCCCTGGCAAAGGAAATGGCTACCCACTCCAGTATTCTTGACTGGAGAATCCCCATGGACAAAGGACAAAGGTGATCTAAATGGGAAGGGAATCCAAAAAAGAGGGATGCAGGTATATTGGGGCTTCCCTGGTAGCTCAGATGATAGAGAATCTGCCTGCAGTGTGGGAGACCCAGGTTCCTTCTCCCTTGGCAAAGGAAATGGCTACCCACTCCAGTATTCTTGACTGGAGAATCCCCATGGACAAAGGAAGGCTACAGTCCTTGAGTTGCAGAGTCGGACATGACTGAAGCAACTTAGCATGCAGGCATGTATATGTATAGCTGATTCACTTTTCTATACAACAGAAACTAATACAACAGTATAAAGCAACTATACTCCAATAAAAACTTAAAAATAAAATAAATAAAATGTATGCTCCGTATGGAGAGGTATTTTTTCATCTGTTTCATTAAGTGTTATGTCCCTAGAACAGTGCCTGTCACATAATAGACACTCTGTACAGATCTGTTGAATAAATGATGATAAATTTTCTCTTTTCCATCAAAGAAGCAGTAGCAAAGCTACAACCCAAAGTTTCTGTTTGGCCTCTATTCAATTTCATACGAAGAGATTTGTGTTTGCTTGTCTGAAGAAATTGAAGATAAAGATATGGAATGTTGCATGAATCTGTCCTTATAAAAGCTTTCATAAAATGGCTTCAGTTAAAACATGAAATTGACAAGTGATTAGTCTACATTATTTTTTTTTAGTTTACATCATTTTTCCCCATTTTTGAGAAAGACATCATGAAATTGGTTAAGACACTTCAGATTTGGCAAATATATCTAACAGTAATCACTACACATATGCTACTCTTTTCTACCTTTCTTCTTAAGATAGAGTGCTGGCAATTTTTGATGCATTCTTTCACATAAACCAATTGTATAGTTTAAGATATACACAAAATACTGAATCTTAGTATAACAGTAAGCTTTCTAATTAAAAGTCTCTCCATTAACATTCATTTAGTGTTTTATTTCTTTTCTTGTTATAGTTAAAATCTCTGATGTACAACTTATTTAACCCCTTAATATATGATGATGGTTTAATAAATACTAGACAAAAACAGTGATGCTTCTTTATGGGGATTTAACAAATATTAAATTGGTGATGTTAATATGGTTTTTCTATTAATAGAAATTAATAGACTTAATAGGCTATACAACTTCAAATATAATAGTTCAATAACACAACACGACAAAAAACGCCATAGAGTTGGTAAGGACATGTTATATCCCATACCCGGAAGTCCTGGGAAGAGCTCTCGTGGTTGAATCAGAAATGTGCTTAGAACCTAGATTCCTTCCATCTTTATGCTCCATGATTCTGAGCATAAAATGTTTTTCTCTTTAAGATAACAGATTCAAACCTAAGTATACTAACTACCGGGTCTCCCTGGTGGCTCAGAGAGTGAAGCGTCTGCCTGCCATGCAGAAGACCCTGGTTCCATCCCTGGGTTGGGAAGATCCCCTGGGAAAGGAAATGGCAACCCACTCCGGTACTCTTGCCTGGAAAATCCCATGGATGGAGAAGCCTGTAGGCTACAGTCTATGGTAGGCTACAGTCTATGGGGTCGCAAAGAGTCGGACACGACTGAGCGACTTCACTTTCACTTTTACTATACTAACTACTGGACTTCCCAGGTGATGCTAATGGTAAAGAATCCACCTCCCAATGCAGAAGACATAAGAGACAAAGGTTTGGCCCCTGGATCAGGAAAATCCACTGGAGGAGGGCATGGCAACCCACTCCAGGAGTTATATATGGAGAATCCCATGGACAGAGAGCCTGGTGGGCTACAGTCCATAGGGTCACAAAGAGTCAGACACAGAAGTGACTTAGCATGCATGCACACATATACTAACCACCTCCCTTTAACCTTTGTAAGAAAGTTCTGTCTCATGTAGTTTCCTCCTGATTAGGGTCGTCCCTGGATAGGCAGCCCTTCCAAGCACTGATAGGTGAGCATCCCTAGATCAAAATTCACAAAGAGGCAGTTTACACAGAGGTGGGGAATATGTGTGGCAGATTTAGTCTGCTGCTGCTGCTGCGTCACTTCAGTCGTGTCCGACTCTATGAGACCCCATAGACGGCAGCCCACCACGCTCCCTTGGGATTCTCAAGGCAAGAACACTGGAGTAGGTTGCCATTTCCTTCTCCAATGCATGAAAATGAGAAGTGAAAGTGAAGTCGCTCAGTCGTGTCCGACTCTTAAGGACCCCATGGACTGCAACCTACCAGGCTCCTCCATCCCTAGGATTTTCCAGGCAAGAGTACTGGAGTGGGGTGCCATTGCCTTCTCTGAGATTTAGTCTGTCAGAGTTCAAACACTGGACCCACTGCTCATTAACCACGTTATCTTGAGTAATTAACTTCTTCATGTCTCAGGTTCCTTTATTTGTCAGGGAAGATAAGAGAACATGACTCAAATATATTTTAAGTGTTTAAAACTCTGCCTGTCATATGATAAGTGCTCAATAAATGTGAGCACATTGTTATTTGCCAGTTATGGTAGATCTCCCAAGTTCAATATCATATTGATAATTGGCCATTATGTGGACAACACAGATAATAGTTCAGGCCCAAATCATTGCTTCCTCAATTATATGAAGCTTTTAGGAATTAGATATGTCATTTGTTTAATTATTCTGGGTAGTACAATACACACTGCTATTGAATTAGCAATGAGGTTAAAACTAAGGTATAAAGATTAATAGGTATTTGGTAGACAAATGGATTGAGGTAATACCTAGAAGAGATACCTAATGAAACCATCAAATACAGTTCAACCCCATTACAAAGTTATGATACTTGTAGATCCCATGGCAGACTGACTTCAGAGGAAGTTTTATATTGTTTGGTATGTCATACACTTCCTGAATTTAAATTTCTTGCATGTACACATATCTGAATATGTGTGTTTAAATATTCATGTACAAGTAGTAAAATGGATGAGAAAGAAAATAATAGATCATAAGACAAAGATTATTGTTATTACATACTTTATCAGTTAAAGTTTTGGAGAGAACTACAATAGGTTAATATATTTATACAAAACCTCTGCAGCAATGGATTTTTTTTTTAAAGAGGCAATCCTGATCAAAGCAGCTTTGTCTTTTTAATTTATTTTTTCTGCTTAAAGTCCTCTACTTGCTATTCTTGTCCCTTGGACTCAGAAGTGGAGCTGATTTTACAAATGAGGATTGCCCGCATGTTTTTTCAAAACCACAGGACAATAAGTCAGCTTCTCGGCAATTGACATTAGAGCTTTCCTGAGAACAAACCCCACCTGACTATCTCTGATGAAGTAACTTTTCAAGCACTTTCTCTTCATTACAAAAGTGAAAGATGGTGTTATTATTACACATAATTATCAGGCTAGCTGCTAGCTTTTCCTATAAGAACAGAGAGCAGGGTATTCATCTTGCAAGTACCATTTGGGTTTTAATAAAAAGAAAAGTTTCTTTTTAAACGTGTTGGTAGATCTGATATGTACAGCCTTAAAACCACTCACTGGGAAATCCCCCGAAACCTAAGGCAGTGTGAAAATGGGAAGAAGGCAATATTTTTTAAAGCAGGTGGTTGCTTGTTTTGGCCACCTTTGTGCTGTGATCATGGGGAGAGAATGCCCCTCCTCCTCCCCTATCTCCCCAAAAGATTCTAAGAAAACGGTCTGGGGTCAGTTTTCAGGGGACAGCGGCACCAAGCCCTCTTCATTCTTACAGGAATGATATTAGCGACCTAGACGGTTGTGAAAGTGTGTTTGCTTTCATCGTGGGGCAAAGAGAGATAGCCATGCAGAATCTGTGTATGTGTGTGTGCATGTACGTGGATTCAGGCAACCTCTCTGTGTGTGTGTGTGTGTGTGTGTGTGTGTGTGTGCAGAGATCGGATACAGAATTTGCCATGGCCTTTGTTAATCAGCAAATAAGCTGTGCCCATTTCGACATTCTATCAGAATTCTGAATTTCTGGTTAAAAATCTCTCTGCCTGAATGTGTCTGTCGGATATCAGGACCGTTGCTATTGCCAGGGGTCATTAAATGTACAGGGAAGGAGGCCAGGCCGAGATGCTCTTTCTTGTCTTAAATGAGCAAGGGTTAGTGCAGAACGCTGGCGGATGAGCAAGTTATATACAATCCCAGCCACTCCGGTCCCCCTCCTGGGGACTGCGAAATTCTCTGCCACTGTGAAGCGGCTTAGAAATGAGCCGACAAAGAAGTCCATTGACTTTAACACGAATAGGCTCGAATCACACAGAAGACGAGAATAAATCACCTTACCAATGTGTCTGGTGTAATTTTCTCGGATCCTTCCAGTTCCCCCACCCCCATCCCCTTTTGTTCTTTGCGGCTGTTTTTGTTAGCAGCCGCATCTCTGCGAAGTCGCCTTTTCCTCCGCGGATTTCTCTAAGGGTGACTAGGAAGGGTGCTCGTGGGGTAGGAAGCTGCGGCTGTATGAATCTTTTAAAAGCCGCCTAAGAAATATTTAAGACCTGGTCTAGGAGGAACTGTTCTCCCAGGCATAATTTTTGGTGCTGGTTGCAGCAGGGAGCGTATGCTGGGAGGAAAGTATTATTTTTCTAAATGGAAGGTGTCAGATGGTCACGCAATGTGACTGCATGTTCGAGATCACTGCCTCCCATCTGCAATTTGTGACGTGTGAAAGAGTCTGCCCAAATGTGCTCACCAACTGGAAATCCCCGGCACTTTTTTTCCTTATCAGGAGAGACCAAGATAACCAATGGTTTACAGATCAGGGATCCTATCAAATTAATATCACTGTAGGATAAAATCTGTTTTAAATACAACTCCTAAACTCCAGCAAAGTTAACTAGTACAAACAAGTTCATTCATCTGATTAAGAATGGATGCTCAGGAAACAACAACAAAATGAAATCTGCTTATCACTGTACTCCACTTCAAAAATAGGCTGGGTCGCCAAACAGGATATATTTTTCCTTACTAATTAATGCCGGCCATTCCCAGGATGGAAGGAAAACGTGTTTGAGTCAGAATCGGCTTTTCCTGATCTTACACACCTGGGAGTCTCTTTCCAATTAACCGCAGCCAAACTCGGGGAGGACAGACTGTTTAGCCTTTGCCTAAATTGGGGTTCCACCTTTGGAACTGAACTTGAACCTTTGAGATCTGTTTATTCTTGGCTAGGCATCATTCCCTGCTTCTCAGATAAAAGGGTCATAAAAAGGCTCATAAGGTGCTCTGGACATCAAATAGCTCATACAAAACAATATCTTGATGAGTTAAGTGCAAATGAATCAGAAATGTAATAGGCTAAAATTCCCTTGCCATGCACCAGGAGAAAAGTGCTCGGTTTTGCAAAGCACATCTTGGCTTTCATTCCCACTAGACAATTGGGTGGGGAGTTTCCACGTTTGGCCATCAGAGGTGGGTTTCATTTGCTTTGCCGAACTCTCACCTGATGGACTGTGAAATGGGAAGGTCTTTCCTGGGTTTAGTTTCTCAGCCATGTCACATGGGGAAGGAGCAAGGGCTAGAAGGAAAGAAGGCCTCAGGTGAGTACGAAAGCCCTGTTCACCCCCACATCATTTTATACTGTATACTTTGCATCACAAAGCTCTTTACAATCAGTGACAAAATATAGAAGGATTAGAAATTCAACAAATGGATCACTATCACCTTTTTTTGTGAAGCTGCTGCTGCAGAGATGGCATGAAGGTCTGAAATCCCCTGAATCCTCTGTGCTCAGCACCAGTGGGAGCTCCAGAGGCATCAAGTGTGACACTGGTTCCCAGAAGAAGAGCCCTGGACCCCACTTCAGGGTCAGAGGACAACGTGGTCTAATGGTTCCTCATGCAAACCATCTCCCACACTGAATCCTGCCAGGCTTTTTACAGGGCAGCCCCCATTCCCCCCATAGGGTTGAAGACCACTGAGGCACCATGTGGGAGATTTCACAGGTGAATTAACAGAGGAGAAATTAGTACTGCTGAAAGAAACCCTCTGACAGCCCCAACTTCTCTTACTCAGGATGGCCACTGCTGCACACGCTGCCCCCCTCTGCCTAGTGATCCTAGTTGATCCTGGATCACCTGGTCTGGAGACTTTTTCTGGTCTAGAGAGAGTGCTTCTGTGGAGTAAGACCTAGAGAGTTGTTTCTCCTTTTGTGCTGTGTTGCTTTGGGAAGCCTACTGGTGATAAAAGTGTGATTTGAGGCTGAACTTATGATAAAAACAACGGAGCAACACACCAGATATGAGTCTACATCTTGGCCTGAATCTATTTCAGATTTTTCAGGGCCCAGTGCAACAATGGGAGCTGTTACATCTTCCCACCTATTGTCTCAGAGACACTGTGCTTATAGGAACATTCCACCCACCGTGCCTTCTGGGCCCCATGATTCTCCAACCAACATTTCCAAACTCTCAGAAACTCAACACAGAGGAGGGTGAGCTGATGTTTCATGTGGAAGCCATCTCTATAAGCTTAACACCCTCTTGTCTATAGAATGGATATTTTGAACTGTGGTACTGGAGAAGACCTGAGAATCCTTCGGACAGCAAGGAGATCAAACCAGTCAATCCTAAAGGAAAACAAACCTGAATGTTCATTGGAAGATGCTGAAGCTGAAGCTCCAATACTTTGGTCACCTGATGCAAAGAGCTGACTCATTGGAAAAGACCCTGATGCTGGGAAAGATTGAGGGCAGGAGAAGTGGGTAACAGAGGATGAGGTGGTTGGATGGCATCACTGATACAATGGACATGAGTTTGAGCAAACTCTGAGAGATTGTAAAGGACAGGGAAGCCTGGCATGCTGCAGTCCATGGGGTCGCAAACAGCTGGACACGACTGAGTGATTGAACAACTCTTGTCTATGGAAGTCTTGATCCATGATAGACCTGTATGATAGGGAAGGCTTTCAGGGCAGCTCACCTCCCTGCTAATGCGGACTGCCAGAACTTTTTATTTGACTCTTCTCCTCTCCTTTTGACAGCTTTTAATGGTTTCAACAAGGAGGAAGATGTTGAGGTGATAGGAAGCAGGAGGAGGAAAGGTTTCTCAACCCTAGAATCTGCACCCACCCCATCAACTGTTGCATGTGATTCTTCTGAACAGATATTATTTTCCTTGCTTTCTTCTCTCCTTGGAGATGCCAGTGACTCTCAACAAGAGTATTGGAGGTGGCACTAACTGGAGGTCATATAGAATCAGTGCTTTTTTAAAGATCAGGAACAGGCTGAGTAGTTTCTAAGTCCAAGCCACAGGGCAGAGACAAAGGAAGGAATCAGGAGAGAAATAATAGGGGTCAGTAGAATAAAACAAGACATTTCCCCTGTCTCTTTAGAATCTTCAAAGCTTTGCCTGGACTTAAAACATTGATTTTCCTTTGTCCTTGGGCCTTATCTCATCTCATTTTTCATACCCTTCCTGGCAGATTTCATATACCTTTTAGTTCACAGTACCTTTCCTGAGCTGCAGACGTGTGTATTCACCTGGCAGTTGACAGACTCACTTGAACTTCTCTGAGGCATCTCAAAATCAGTGTGTCAGAAATTGACCTCATTATCCTCCTCCAGCCAAATCTGCTTCCCTGCAGTATCCTCTCTCAGAAAATGGACAGAGTTGAAAAGCTGGTAGTGTTAAAAAGCATGAGATTTGGGACTTCCCTGGTGGTCCAGTGGTTAAGGATCTACCTTGTAATGCAATGGATGCTGGTTTAATCCCTGGCCTGGGAAGATTCCACATGCAGAGCAACTTAGCCCGTGTGCCACAACTACTGAGCCTGTACCCTGGAGCTCGGGAGTCACAACTACTGAGCTTGCACACCTACAGCCTGTGCTGCACAGTAAGAGAAACCTCTGCAATAAGAAGTCTGTGCACCACAATTAGAGAGGAACCCCCACTCCTTGAAACTGGAGAAAGGTATACAGCAGCGAAGACCCAACACAGCCATAAATAAACAAATTAATCTTTTTTAAAAAAGAAAAAAGCATGAGGTTTTGTTCTCAGACTTCCCTATTTTCCAATATCCACAATCAACCAGTCACCAAGTCCTAATTCCACTCCTTGAATATCTCCCCAGTCCACCTACTTCTTCCAAGTCTCTTTTGGCTGCACGTTTTAAAGGACAAAATAACTCCACTCACAAAGATGTCCACATCTTCATCCTCAGAACCTATGAACATGTCACCTGACACAACCAAAGGGACTTTGCAGATGTGGTTAAGTATCTGGGTACATGCATTGTGTTCACAAGTCTTTATAAAAGGGAGGCAGGAGGGCCAGAGAGAGAAAAGGAGACGTGATGGCAGAAGCAGAGATGGAGTGACGTGAGATCATGAGCCAAAGACTGCAGAAAGCTTCTAGAAACTGGAAAAGGCAAGGAAGTGGGTTCTCCCCATAGGACCTCCAGAAGGAATGCGGTCCTCCTCATTTATTTTAGATTTCTGAACTGTACGAGAGTAAATTTATGTTTGTGATCATTTGTTACAGCAACAACAGAAACCTAAAACTGGCATCAGTGGCTTTCCTTCTCTCCAGTTATGCCTCTTCTAGCCAGAGGAAGTTTTCTAAGGCACAGATCTGATCATAGCCATTCCAAGCACGGGAATGTCCTGTGCTAGAATAAATCTTTTTCTTTCTTTCTTTTTTTGGCTGTACCGTGCCACATGTGGGGGTCTTAGTTCTCCAACCAGGAATCTAACCTTTGCCCCCCCACATTGGAAGCATGGAGACTTAACCACTGGGCTGCCAGGGAAGTCCCCCTCTTTTTCTTATTTTTTGCTCCTCTTCATCCACATTCTGGGACATACCACAACCCCAAATGCAGCAGCATGGGTTGTTTTCCTTTAACCATAAACATCTTCAGAAAGCATGAAACATCCACTCCCTTTTAGGACTAAACCTACAGGGATCACACCATGGTGCCTGTGCTGAAGTCTCTGTAAGGAGAGAGAAGGAGCAAAGGAACTCATAGCTCAATCACATTCATGGCAATGCTGTGACAATCTTCAGGATTTATGTCTTGTTTGGGGCCAGACCTTTTAAGATTGCTTTATTTCCTGTTCCTCTTTCATCCATGAAGTAGAAGAGGTGGCTGAAGGAATCTAAGAGTTCCAGGAAACCTTAGATCTGGTGTCCACGTAGGAGTAGGACCAGGAGATAAATAATTGGGAAGATGGTCCCTGTATAGTTGAGAAGCTAGTGGGGAAGATAAACAGACATCAGAAGCTAAGATAGACTCTGTGTAGACTGCACGGAATATTACAGCCTAAAATGAATTCTTTTCTTGAACATTTCTCTGACAACCTGCATGATAATAGTAAGACACTGTGGTGATGACTATTTAAGTCCATCCCTCTCCCTTTGATGGTAAGAGAGGATTAAGAAGAATCTTGCTTTATATTCTCTCCTCCCCCAATTTTATTTTTTTTAATCATGTAAGATCAGCACACAAGGCATTTCCTGTCTGGCTCCTGCTTATCACTCTCAAGCATTTTCTCACCACTCCTTAATTGTTTTCATCCTCAAAAATCAATCAAGTATGCAATTCTCTCTATTCCATGGTTTCAGATGAGACATCATGTCTTCTAATGCCGAGTTTGGCTGGTTTATTATTTAGCAGCAGCAGCCTACCCCTATCAAGGGGGAGTCGTGATTCTGTATTTTAATCATCTTTTTCTTTTCTGTCATTCTCACTAGACTTCAAACACTCTCAAGGGTAGGGAATGTGGCTTTCTCATTGACATATCAAACATAGCCCTATTACCTGGGGAATATTCACCGAATATTTGCGGAATAAATAAATGCATGAATGCATGGAAGCAGGGCAGGATCTGGGAGGTAGGAAGAATGACAGCAGACCAGGGACAGGGCTCTATATGCTAAATAGAGTGAGTGGAAAGGAAGTCTGGACCAACCAAGTTCCTAGAGGAAGACCCTCTATGCTTTGCACAAAGGCTGAGATCTTGCTTTCCAAGGTTATGTGTTTTGTTAGTCTTCACTGAAATAATCTGACCCTCACTTGCATGCCCTTGATTCCTGTGTGTCCTGCTTCTCCTTTTAGTTAATGAAGGACTCAATGACAGGAATGTATGCTTTATGCTGTCTTTGAGAGTCTACTGCATTGTAAGTCTGATTTGCTGGCTGGATATAGACAGTGGTGGTTCATGATGAATGTGAAAACCTTCGACTCCTGTGGTTTGGAAGATCATCCATGGCTAATTCCTTGTTAACTTTTTTTTTTTTTTGAATACAGACCATTTTTAAAGTATTTATTGAATTTGTTAAAATATTGCTTCTGTTTTATGTTTTTGGCTTCAAGGCATGTGGGATCTTAGCTACCCAACGAGGAGTCAAACTTGTACCTCCTGCACTGGAAGGCAAAGTCTTAACCACTGGATCACCCAGGGAAGTCAGTCCTTGTCCTAATGTTTCTTTGAGACTGTCACAGGTGGAGGACTTCCCTGGTGGCTCAGATGGTAAAGAATCTGTCTGCATTGTGGGAGACCCAGGTCTGATCCCTGATTTGGGAAGATCCCCTGGAGAAGAAAATGGAAACCCACTCCAGTATTCTTGCCTGGAGAATGCATGGATAGAGGAGCCTCGTGGGCTATAGGCCATGGGGTGGCAAAGAGTTGGACACAACTGAGTGGCTAACACATACAGCAGGTCACAAGCAGACCTTCTCTATACCTTGGAGTCACCCTATAGGTCATACACACTATGGTTTCCATTTACAGAATTCCTGTATTTCTTTCATTGTTGTTAGATACATTTTCAACAAACCATTTGTAATCTTTCTGATGTCTCTTTTGAAATGAAATGGTCTTTATATCTTTTTTTTTTCTGGTGCCCTGAACATTGAGATTTTCAAGAAGCATTATTAATGCTGCTGCTGCTAAGTCACTTCAGTCGTGTCCGACTCTGTGTGACCCCATAGACCGAAGCCCATCAGGCTCCCCCGTCCCTGGGATTCTCCAGGCAAGAACACTGGAGTGGGTTGCCATTTCCTTCTCCATTATTAATGCTAGTGCTATACTATTTGTGACTATAGTGCCTCATTCTGCTGGGGCCTAAATACACTATTCCTGTTTCGATTATATTTAATTGACATAGATTGAGAGCTCTGACATGTTTTATAAAGACTAATAATAGCCAGTTCCTGCTTCCTTGGTATTGTTTACAAGAGGAATCAGGATAAAGGATTTGGGTTTTATTCTTTATTCAATATAATATCGTCAAGAGAAAAAGAATATTGTGGCTAGAAAAACTCTGTCCTGGGAGTGCTGAATTCTAGAATAGTTTCTACCACCATTCAGCTGTGCAATGTTGGGGTAACTATCACTTCATTTCTCTTGGATTCTATTTCCTCAGTAAAAATTAAAGTACTGAACTTCTTCTGGTTCTAACAATTTATGATGAAGATAATTGTAATGCAATATATGTAATACTAACCTTTTTCCAGTTCTAACAGTTTGTGATGAAGATAATTGTAATTCAATATACGTAATACTTGCCCTGTGTTAAAAAAAAAACAGGAAACTGCATTACATTGCAATGCCCATTGATGCCCTCTGAATAGATGATCTTACATAGTAAAATATAGGAGCCCTAAAACAATACTGGAGCTATAACACTCTCATGATAAAAACTGAAGCTATAATCCAACTAAGTTCCTGTAAATAAGAAAGGGGCATCTACTCAGAGAACAGAGGAAAGCCAATTTCTCAGAACTATTTCCTGCAAGATTAGAACATGCTGAACTCAATTTGCTCTTGAGAACAGACTTTTAAATCAACACAATGGATTCCCACATGAATGAATGCGCATCTTCTAACCTAACATGAACACTGCAAGGGCCACTCTATGCTCGTTTCTCCCTAACGTTCTTATAACAATCTTGAACCTAAGTCTGCCAGGATTCTCTCGTTCTTAACCTTTGGGCATTTGGCATTGTTGTTGACCCAGAAGAGGACATTTTTACAGTTTTAAGTCAAGATAGAGATTGAAGGCACCCTCAATACACAGGGCAGATGGTGAGATGTCATGGCGAAGTCAATTCAGCCTCCACATGGATTAGGTTGGATGCCACTGAAGCTGTGTCAGAGCTTCCAGGAAGATAAGGGTACTTGAAAACTGCTCAGTGAGAGAGAAAATGTCAACACACATTGAAGAGAGCATTTCAAGGTCTTGGGTGGAAATTATTTTATCAGTGGGAGTGTTTTCAACTCCATCCCACACTTCCAATCAGTGGCAATCTCAAAATCCCTCCAACTCTTTATGAGGTGAGGAGAGCCATCAAGCAGATGAAAAACAACAAGGCATCTGGAGCTGATGGAATCCCTGCTGAAATCTTCAAATCGGCTGAGGGAAGCTCACACTATGGCTCCACGCTCTCATCTTGAAGCTCGAGAATGATGAAGAAATTCCAGATGACATCAGCGACGCTGCAAGTTGTGACCATTTTGAGGCAAGGACACAAAGATAATTGGAAAAAGAACACCCTCACTGTTCTCTCTCAGGAAAGTTCTTGCTGGGAATGTCTTGCCTTCTTGTCACTTTTTGAAAGGCAGTCACTAGCTGAAAAATGTTTATTGCTTGACTTCAGTTGTTTGGTAGGGAATTTTTTAAAATTTCTTGTTTCATTTTTAAAAATTGTTTGGAATTGTACTGATACCAAACAGTGAGAGCCATTGCAAATACCCAATGCATCATTATTATTATTATTTTTTCTACGAGTCTGATGACCTCTGTGTGCTGTGCTCAGTTGCTTTGGTCATGTCAGACTCTATATGATCCCATGGACTATAGCCCTCCAGGCTCCTCTGTCCATGGAATTCTCCAGGTGAGAATACTGGAGTGGGTTGCCATTTCTTTCTCCAGAGGATCTTCCCAACTCAGCGATTGAACCTGAGTCTCCTGCATTGCAGGGGGATTCTTCACCTGCTGAGCCATTGAGGACGCCCCTGAACATCTTTTATTTATTTATTTAGTAAAATTTAAAAAAAAATTCATTTATTTATTTGACTATGGGAGGTCTTAGTTGTGGTACACAAAATCTCTGTTGTGGATCCCTAGACATTTTTTAAGGCAATGATTGCCTTAAATATCTGTATCCACAGAACCTACACAGAGTAGGTGTTTGATGATGCTGAATAAATGAATGAATTCCTTGGAGGTAATGAAGAGTACGATTAGTTACATACACATAATATTTAACCAACGAATGAGAACAATGTTATCATACTGCCTCAGGCTCCTCTGGCCACGATGTCTGAGTGGTCACATGGAGGATGAGGACAGATAACACGTGGGCATTCATGACCACTTTCCTTGATGGCCTTCATGAATGAAGGCAGGTGGTAGAAAAGCCTGGAGAGACTAGAGAGCTTGAGATTTGTAAAGGATGGGAAACCTTGAATGTCAACCTTTGCTTTGGCTGCTGCTGCCCTAGTTTCTAATCAGAATGGAGCAGTGAGTTTCTTCTGGACCATAATGAGCAGGACTAATATTCCCATCCTGCTGATGAGTGAGCTGAAGCCACCGGTTAATTGACTGGTCACTCCCAAATTCCGAGCCAAGCTCCCCTTTGGTTGTAAAGTTTGCATCTGTGTGCCCTACACCGAGGCCAGAAGTCAGACCGAACTGTCCCACGGATGCTACATGGGGCCTAGGGTGGGGACAACGTGGGTCCTCGCTCTGCTCCACAGACACAGATAATGCAATGCACTATGTTAATTACCACTTAAAGCTGATACAGACGAAAATAAACAAATGCGCACCCATTCTGGTTCCACTTCTAAGACCTCATCCTGAGACCGTAACACAGTTTGTTTTACGGCTTCCCCAGTCACGTGAGAGCCAGCATAATGAAACCTCTCTAATCTCTATTTTTCTAAAGTCTGTGTAGATACAGATGGCTCTGTTTTGGTCTCTGGGTTTTATTCTTATTTTGCCACAATTTTAACCTTTTATGTATCTCTTTCTGTGAGATATTCTCTCTGTTTCCTCACCACCTAGAGGCTCTGAGAGGCCTTGCTTCTTCATTTTCCAAAGGTTGTACTGTGTAGTTCTCCAGGATATTGATGGTTTTTTTTTTTTTTTTAAACCACAGAAGATGTACTGCCATTGTCACGGGTGGATTTTGATCCAGAGGGATGCTGTTCTCTGATTCACGAGGAAGTTCCCATCAACTCCACTTTTTAACAAGAGAGGTTGAAAATTCGATGTTTAATTTTCCAAGTCTCCATAATCAGGTGTGCTTGAAAGGTTGCTAATAGAGACAGAGGACACAGGAGGATATAACCTCCAGTATGTTTGTGGGAAGAAAGGGAGAATATGAAGGGAGGAAAAGAGCTTGAAAATGAAGAGAGCTGGGGACTTCCCTGGTGGTCCAGTGGTTAAGACTTTGCCTTTGCATGCTGGGGGTGAGGGTTCGATCCCTGCTCAGGGAGTTAGGGTCCCTCATGCCTCATGGCTGAAAAACCAAAGCATAAAAAACAGAGGCAATATTGTAAAAAATTCAATGGAGACTTTAAAAAAATGGTCTACATAAAAAAAAAGAAATCTTAAAAGCAGTGAAAAGAGATGCATTTTACACAGGTTTTGAAAGAGAGGGGTGGGAATCAAGACTGTTGAGTTTCTTATGCAGAGTCAAATTCAGGGAAAAAATGATGACACGTAAAGAGCCTGCAGAACACAATACTCAGGCCCGGCTTATTCTGAGCCCCAGCTTCCAGCTGCAGGAAGAGAACAGACACGGAAAGATGACCAAAGCAGACCCCCGGTTGCCTCCGAGAGGTAAGCAGCTCAGAGGAGGGATTTAAAAGAGGACTCTGCATTGTTCTTGGAGTCACTCAAGCATAGAAAGGGTGGAATTCCATCTGTTCAGTTCAGTTTGGTTCAGTGAACTGGGTCACTTTTAATGGTTCACTAAATTCTGACTATCTAAAAATGACAGTTAATGTGTTTTAAAAAATCTCTAGCTGCATAAGAAGAACACCTTATTACTTGTTCTTCCTTGCCCTTGAGTGGATCACCTCTGAGAACAGGTAAACTGGAGCAACTTTCCCGAGATGGGGGAATTAGGTCTAGGAATTAGGACTGAATCCCAAGTCAGGTCCCACCAGTGACTTGCCATGAGAAACAAGAAACAAAACCCTTTCTCTCTCCCTTCCTAGCCCTTCTCTCTGATTGGAGTTTGGAGGCTGGGGTGACTCTCACTCATGTGAGATCGAGCTGGGAACATCCTCTCTGAAGTAGAGAAAGGAGGCAAGCAGAGAACTAGAAAAGCAGAACCACTATTATAGAAAAATAATTACATGAGGGAAAAAAAATCATAATTCACGTTTCAGGTGTAAGTTGGAAAGTCTCAAAGCATGGGATGCTGTCAGGAAGTATTCCCGGCTTGTGGCTTTTCAAGGAGGTGGTTTGTATCCAATTTCATAGGATGTAAAATTTTCCAGGCTGCTAAGGAGCTGTGTTGCTTCTGTGGGGTATACCTAAGAAAATAAAAGAACTGCATCTCCTGGGTTTGTGATGAGGGTGTTGGTTTTTCTCTACCTAACAAAACAGGCCTCCTATCCAGAAACCCAAGATTTTTTTTTTTTTTTTATCATGGGCATTATTAGGGTGTGGGAGGAGGACTAAGCTATAAAGGAAATACCTTTACAGAAAGGATGAAGATATCAGGAATTAGAATGAGACAAAGAAGTGGAATAGATTTTTTTCCCTACCATTGGATTTGAGGAGCCTTGTTTTATTCTTCATGACATCTTGCAAAAAATTAAACATATATCTTTCCCCTCCTGGCTATTGGTCTTGATGGCCTCTAGTTGTCAGGACCTGCTTGATCTGCCAGCATGATACATCAGGACAAGAACAGCAAGAATTGAAAGCCACACCTGAAGTTTTCAAATAGGAAATGTCACAAAACCAGACCAAGGACAGCTGCGAGTCTAAAAACAACCCTTTGTCCAAACACGTTTTTATTTTAAATAAAAAGTACAGACCCTACAACTGGGACCATAGCTACTGAATAACGAGGAAAATGAGCAATTATGTCTTTAATGCTGATGGTATGTTTACTTTCCTCCTCAAACATAACCAGCTTAGAGTTATTTGTTCACGATGAAATTCAATTTGGGGAGGGCTAGGTACATGTAGGATTAGAGGAAGCGTGCCTCATTTGATCTTAATGGCACAGATGTCTTTCCGAGGCATGGCGAGAGTTATTCGTTTCTCATCCGATAAGTGCCAAGCCCAGAGAGAGCCCTGAGCAGGTGAGGGCACTTCTCCTTCAGGTTTGTGTCTGCACAGGGCGGGGAGCCAACAGTGATTTGAGGATGTAAGTTCAGTCTTTTGCAGAAGGGCCTGTCCCCACCTCTTGCCTTCCTTTCCCAGTTTTCACACCTGCCTGGGAGGGCATGCTCACGGCCCCTAGAGATGGCCCATTAACCTCTGAGCAAAGGCTCTGTACAGCTGTGGTCTCTTGTATAATCCCCTACTTGGGCTAATAGGAGTAGAGAACCTGGCTTCCCAGGGGGCACTGGTGGTAAAGAACTTGCCTGCCAATGCAGGAGACATAAGAGTCGTGGGTTCGATCCCTGGGTCAGGAAGATCCCCTGGAAAAGGAAATGGCGGCCCACTTCAGTTTTCTTGCCTGGAGAAGCCCATGGACAGAGGAGCCTGGTGGGCTACAGTCCATTGGGTCACAAAGAGTCAGACACAACAGAAGCGACCTAGCACTAGGGCTACCAGGAGAAGAGAACGTGGGTAAAGGGCCTCTCTCCTGTGACCTAATTACTTCTTTTTTCCTCTTATTTATTTATTTGGGTGCACTGGGGCTTCATTGCTGCAAGTGGCTTTCCCCAGTTGCAGGGAGCTGGGGCTCCTCTCTAGTTTTGGTGTGTGGGCTTCTCATCGCAGTGGCTTCTCTTATTTCAGCTCATGGGCTTTAGGGTGCGTAGCCTTCGGTAGATGTGGCGCACGGACTTAGCTGCCCTAGGCATATGGAATCTTCCCAAATCAAGGATTGAACCCATGTTCGCTGCATTGGTAGGTGGATTCTTAACCACTGGACCACCAGGGAAGTCTCCTAATTACCTCTTAACTACTCTCCCTGACTCTGTTCCTGATGGATGTAACCAATTTTCTGCACTTTCTTCATGGAGATCTGTCTCAAACATTCGTGTGATGGAACCCCCTCCTCTGCATACAAGTCACCGTAGCTCCCCATTGCCTGTGGGATAAACCGTAATTTCCTTAGCAGATATGCATCTCTTTATAATAATATTATTCCAAGTTTCTTCCCAGACTCTTGGCCATTTGCTAAGCTTTTGCTTATCCTTCAAGGCCTAGCTTCCAAGTCTCCTCTTTGGAAGATTTCTCTGATTACTCAGCCCTTTCTACCTCTTCTGTGCCATGTATACCTCTAAGGAACAGCTATCTTAGGGCATTACTGTGATGTGACCATTGGTCTTCCTTATTCTCCATCTAGATTCTCCATCACAATCAAAACCAAGAATATCCCCATGCCTAGCACAGTGTTTAATGCTTGCTGAAAAAAAAATTTAATTGAATGAGAATTTCTGATTTTTTAATATAGTTTTCTCTGTTTTATATTCCAGCTATCCAATTTGATATCTTGTCCCAAAGTATTATTCCCATTTCTTTTATTCTGTTTTCTGTTACTTTCATAGTATTGATGAATATAAATTTATTTGACGTGTATTTGTGTATTGATTTTCTGTGTCAGTAGGATAGGAAATCTCTAAAGGTGAGAATGTCATCTTTTTGGGAGTATACTGTGTGCCTGCTTGGTAAATATTTATTGAATAAAACAATTAATAATTTATTGAATAAAAGAATTAAAAATTAATAAAAAATTAATGAATTTTCCAGCAAAGATACTGCAGTTACAAACACCTCCCTCTAGTGTTTTTACATAATGACCAGACTTACTGTTTTTCCCTTTATTCACTTTCTTCTTGATTTTGATGATTGTTGTCTACAGTTTTCCCACTGTTTAAAAAATCTCATGACAAGGATAGAAAAAAATGAGTGGGAAATTTACAAAGAGCCCCTTTTACATGTTGACTAGGGAATCCTTTTGTGAATGGCTGAGTTCCCTCGATTCATGCACCACTGATTCCCCCTTCTCCTTCCTCTGGCTTCTTCTTTTTCCTACTCACAGGTCTGCCCAAAGCTGCTGGCTAAGCCGCCTCAAATACAAAGGGGAATTAATACTGTAGGATATTTAGAATTCAGTGCCTACTTCACTGTGACATCTTAGAAAATCAAGGCAGGGTTTTAACCCTAGTAGCAAGTGGCAATCTTAGCATCTATGGACTTAAACTCACCAGGAGCAGAGCCTGTTTTATGAATTATTATCTGATACTGCTGTGCAAATTGAAACTTGAGCAAACAGGGGACCTGAATTTTTGCTTTCCACTTTAGCTCTCCATCAAATCAATTTTAGTGGAGAGAGTTAGGGTATAACAGTGAGGGGTGTGTGTGTGTGTGTGTGTGTGACTGCATGCCTGTCGAGGTTGCACCTCAGGTAGGTGAGTGGCTATAGACACTTAATTGTAAGAGTTAAGGGGCTCCTGTGAGTGAGTGTATCACCCACCATCCTCGCATCCCCAATGATTCTACCCCCTCTAGTTTCACTTGTCTTCTGAAGGTGCTCTAGGTACTGGAGTTGGCCATCAGCACGCTGTCCCATCTCAACCCAGATGCTAAAATGACCCAAAACCAGGAAATATAAGGGAAAAGATAGATTTCACTTAGTGTTGGTACAAATTTTTTAATCTTTTTATGAGCTTACAATTTTTTTACTGAAGTTAACTGGACAGAGTGACACCATGTGGGCTGTTGAAAGGATTAGTGTGTTGGTGTTAGTCACTCAGTCATGTCCAGCTCTTTGCGATCCCATGGATGGTAGCCTGCCATGTTCCTCCGTCCATGGAATTCTCCAGGCAAGAATGTTGGAGTGGGTTGCCACTCCCTTCTCCAGGGATCTTCCCAATCCAGGGATCAAACCAGGGTCTCCTGTACTGCAGGCAGATTCTTTACCATCTGAACCATTAGGGAAGGCCAGTTGAGAGGACTGAGTACCCCATAAAGTGTTCAGTGGTCTCCCAGTAGTAAAGAATGGCTCAGTAGTAAAGAATCCGCCTGCCAGTGCAGGAGAGGAGAGTTCAATCCTTGGTTTCCTTCTCCAGGGGATCTCTCTGACCCAGGAATCAAACCTGGGTCTCCTGCATTGCAGGCAGATTCTTTACTGTTTGGGCCAGTGAGGCAAATTAGTTCGCCTCTTTGTGATTCATTCTCCTCACTTGGAAAATGCAGTAAAGACTGCACCTATTTCCTTGGTATGTGTTCAGGATGAACTTACGTGTTTGAAATAATAGTGTATGTGGTAAACATGTAGTGTGTTGAACTCAAAGGGAGTTTTGTGCTTTAAATGATCAGCGCTGAGGGAAATGAAAACATCTGAAATTTGTTGAAAACTCAGTGTCTCAGATCCTTTAAATGTGTTTAAATTTCAGTAACCACAAATATACTTTATCAAATGTGGAAACTGGGTCTCAGAGAAGTTGAATGACTAGCCCAAAGTCACACAGTGGTAAAGATAGTATTTAAACTTGAGTCTGTTTAACTGTCAAAAACTGTACTTATTTCTTCCATTATACATTATAGCCCCATTATTTTTAAAAAATGATATTAATTTTAATGAACAATTCTATTTTAATTCTACATGACTTATACACTATTCTCCTGGAGGTAAATTTATAAATGGAATGGAAAGGATTAGTACTACCCTGTATTGAGTACTTTCTCTGTCTAGTTTCTTTCGCTCTCTTCTCTTTTCTCTATTAATCTATCACCTAACCTATCTGGGAAGCTTCCCTGGTGGCTCAGGGGTAAGGAATCTGCCTGCCAGTGCAGGAGATGCAGGTTCAATTCCTAGGTTGGGAAGATTCCCTGGAGAAGGAAATGGCAACCCACTCCAATATGCATGCCTGGGAAATATCGTGGATAGGGAAGCCTCAAGGCTATAGTTCATTGGGTTGCAAAAGAGTCAGATGCAACTGAGTGACTAAAACAACAGCAACAGTAAAACCAAAACAGCCCAGTCAACGATAAAGCCACTATACTTCCAATTCCCAGTTTCCTCCAGTGGACTTTCTGGTTCTAACAGCCCCTCCCAACTTCCCCTTCTCCTCTGTGAAAGAGTTTTTTCCCTTGTTTCACTGGACTTGCATATCCTGAATTGTACTTCTCTGCTGTTGCCACATAAACTCATTGTGCTGGTAAAAACAACTGGCTGCTTCATTGTTTTAGAGTAACTCTAGCTATCAGCTTCCAGGATTATCTTTTTACTTTCTCAGTTCCCTGTCTTACCAAGGGGAGATGAAGTCAGCCTGAAGGATATTTTACTCTGAAATTCAGATCTACTGTCAAGATTCCATTCATCAGAAGGTAGTTTAGAGAACATTATCTGCTGTTGAAGTAAAGTCAGAGCTTCATATTCCTTTTTTAGCAGATGAACTTTTGGATCATCTGAGGTGACAATGGCCGTATGGCAGTATTTATGTGTATGGGGAAAACATGTAC
Source organism: Bos javanicus (assembly GCF_032452875.1). NCBI lineage: Eukaryota > Metazoa > Chordata > Mammalia > Artiodactyla > Bovidae > Bos > Bos javanicus. The sequence goes on along the minus strand of NC_083891.1, from coordinate 24,309,651 downwards.
AGGCCAAAGTGCCTGACCTCTTCATTTCTTGTTTCCTGAAACATTTTGGTAATATTAAGATTTAAGAGAAGCCTATAGGAGAAGGCACTGGTGACCCACTCCAGTATTCTTTTTTTTTTTCGCCTATGGGTGTTTCTTTATTATTATTATTTTTTTATAGGCAATAATTTTTATTATTATTATTATTATTTTTTTACTTTACAATATTGTATTGGTTTTGCCATACATCAACATGCATCCGCCAAACCCCATGGGCGGAGGAGCCTGGTAGGCTGTAGTCCTTGGGGTTGCGAAGAGTCAGACACAACTGAGCGACTTCACTTTCACTTTTCACTTTAATGCACTGGAGAAGGAAATGGCAACCCACTCCAGTGTTCTTGCCTGGAGAATCCCAGGGATGGGAGCCTGGTGGGCTGCCATCTATGGCGTCGCACAGAGTTGGACACAACTGACGTGACTTAGCAGCAGCAGCACAGGAATGTAAATACATTTTTCCTTTAAGATGACATATATTCCACCTTGAGAGGTCAATATTATATCCAGAACAACTATTTTGATCATTGCCTGCCCAAGTTTATGAAATTTTGAAAGAGAGTTTCTAAGACTTGGGTGGTATTCACTTACCTTTCCTGTTACTTCTCTACCTCAACACATAGCGTCTCCTTCTTCCTCTTTGATGGAGACATCCCTTCCTGAGTGTAAAATGACAGGGATTTGAGGCTCGTGAATGTCTTGCCTGTTGTGGTGTAAGCCATATAAAAAGGTGTTAGTAGGGAATACCCTGGTGATCCAGTGGTTAGGACTTTATGCTTCCACTGCAGGACATGGGTTCAATCCCTGATCGGGGAGTTAAGTTCTCACAACCCACAAGGCAAGGCCAAATAAATGTTGTTAGTAATTAAATTTAGGCTTCCCTGGTGGACCTTTATTTTTCCATGGGGTCTCATGACTGGGCATGAATTAGACTAAACAAAAACAACATCATCTATCTATCTATCTGTTTATGTTCATGTAGTATATATGTATGTATTTATGATATTTACTAGATATGATCTGATGTTTATTGAGAATTTATATGAAGCTGATGAAAACGTCTTCTTTATGCTTTGTCATCGTGACAAGTGAAACTCAGAAGCTTTGTCTGTGCCTTGGAATAGACCATGACCAACACTGAGAAGGACCAGCATTTGGCAAAGCCTCACTTTCATACCTTCTTTGCTGGCTAGAACCCGAGCTTCGCTTGGCCTTGGAGTTGGTCCTTGTCTCCCTGAGAATGCTCCTGCCATAGCCTGTGTGCCCACAGGGGCTGCGCTCAACAACACATGCTCCCAGGTGGAATTCTCACTGAATTCCCTTTTCAGATTTGACAGGTGATTGTAATCTCTACAATCTATAGGACTGAGCTGAACTGTGCTCTGTGCTCAGTTGCTTAGTCATGTCTGACTTTTTGCTACCTCATGGACTCTAGCCCACCAGGCTCCTCTGTCCATAGGTTTTCTAGGCAAGAATACTGGAATGGGTTGCCATTCCCTTCTCCAGGAGATCTTCCAGCCTAGGGATCAAACCCGTGTCTTTTGTGCCACATGCATTGGCCAGTGAATTCTTTACCACTAGTGCCACCTGAGATGAATTGATGAATATTAAAATCCTTCTTCCTTAATGTTAGTTATTTCTGCCAATTTTCTTATTGGTTACACGAATTGGAGAGATGCCCATTCAAGGACCCACTTATCCATAGATCTCAGACATCTGTCATGGCACTCTTCTCTCTACTGGAATCATTTAGTTGCTTAAGGTGGTGTTTTTTCTTTTACATATAGCTGAAAATTATAAAAAAATTTTACACAAAAACAATGTCAGTATGCTTTTTGGAAGGTTTATACATGAACTGTGGTGTTGGAGAAAACTCTTGAGAGTCCCCTGGACTGCAAAGAGATCAAACCAGACAATCCTAAAGGAAATCAGTCCTGAATATTCATTGGAAAGACTGGTGCTGAAGCTCCAATACTTTGGCCACCTGATACAAAGAACTAACTCCTTGGAAAAGACCCTGATGCTGGGAAAGATTGTAGGCCAGAGGAGGGAACGACAGAGGATGAGATGGTTGGATAGACATGAGTTTGAGCAAGCTCCAGGAGTTGGTGTTGGACAGGGAAGCCTGGCATGCTGCAGTACATGGGGGTCAAAAAGAGTCAGATATGACTGAGCGACTGAATTGAACTGAACTATACATGAATGCGATGTATCAGTGTTAATTGCTCAGTCTTGTCTGACTCTTTGCGACCCATGGGCTGTAGCTTGCCAGGTTCCTCTGTCCATGGAATTCTCTAGGCAAGAATACAGGAGTGGGTAGCCACTCCCTTCTCCAGGGAATCTTCCCACCCCAGGGATCAAACCTGGGTCTCCCCCACTGCAGGCATATTCTTTACTGTCTGATCCACAAGGGGGAGCCCCAAAATATTTGAGTACAGGATAAAAACCCAAGAATCACTCTGGGTTTCTTATCGTGACTTGGAAGCCTGATTAAGGACGGTCAAGTCTGATGTTTGGAAATAGGCAATTCATCGGGGATCACTATTATCCTTGCATCTTCTTTCAGACTGTAAATTTCCTAAAGTACTAGAACAAACACATGGCTGAAACCATACACGTCTGATTGGGACTGAACCACATCCCGGGATTCAAACCTGGCCTAAACCCAGATTAGGACTTGAGCCTATAGTCTTTTAATTGCGTTCACATGGTGTGAGGCTACTGAGGTTCTGTTCTTTGTGTCTCAGTGCAGAAGGAGTTCAGCAAGAGGCAAAGCGATAGGCACAAAGTAGATTTATTAATATAGGATGCTTGTGAGAGATACAAGTGGGCAAATGAGGGGGCTCTGCTCTGAAGATTAAGTGAAAAATAATCTGAAGATTACATTTTTATAATCAAAGAAAGCAGGGAAGACCACCTTCTTCCTCACTCTTTGAGTAGACATCAGGCTTACATTACTAGCTCTTCATTGCTATCAGGCAGGAGAGTGTTTGACCCTATGAGGTCAAACAAGGACCATCTTAGGGCTTATTCAAATCAGCAAAGGGTGGTAACATGTCCTAAAATATGTTGAATAATCTCAGGTTTCTGTATAATAAGGGTCTCCTACTTTGGAATATCACCTTTCCCTTAAATTCCTGTCCTTCATCCTGCTGCTGCTGCTGCTAAGTCGCTTCAGTCGTGTCAGACTCAGTGCAACCCCAAAGCTGGCAGCCCACCAGGCTCCACCATCCCTGGGATTCTCCAGGCAAGAACACTGGAGTGGGTTGCCATTTCCTTCTCCAATGCACGAAAGTGAAAGTGAAGTCACTCAGTTGTGTCTGACTCTTCGCAACCCCATGGACAGCAGCCTACCAGGCTCCTCCATCCATGGGATTCTCCAGGCAAGAATACTGGAGTGGGCTGCCATTGCCTTCTCCATCCTTCATCCTAAGGATCATTATTTGTTGAACTTGACCAGCAGAATGCAGGCCTCATTTTTTTCTTTCACATAATGACCTGGGGCATATCTTGTGCTTTTATTTATGGCTTTATAGTTAAGCAAGTCTGCTTCATTGAATGGAGTTTCAATAGCTTTCTTGAGTGATCATTAACAGTGGTCTCCCAAAGTTCCCTAGGCTTCCTTCTCGCTATAGAATCCCCTACTGGGATTTCTACAACTCCTTGTGATGGTAGTGGTGGTGGTTTAGTCACTAAGTCATGTCTGACTCTTTGTGACCCCATGGACTGTAGTCCCCCAGGCTCCTCTGTCCATGGGATTTCCCAGGCGAGAATACTGGAGTGGGTTGCCATGACTATCATGACTACCATGAAATGAATCTTAGCATAGTGACCAAAAATATGTGTGTGAGTGTGTATGTGCATGAATATATGAAGAAGATATCAAAGGTGGAATGTCTATGATTGGTTGAAGTAGCCTTGAATGAGTAGACTAGCTCCCCAGATCCAAAACACACTTTTTTGAAAAGTCATTAAAATAGAAAAAGCCACTGAGCAGGGTATCACAATATAGTCAGCAGTAAAGACAAGCAGGACCTCTGCAGTATTTGACTCTTCAATGAATATCCCTTGGTTCTGTCCCCCCACACCCAGGGAATGTCTATCCAGATGAGAAAAAACAAAGAGGGAGAGGAGAAGAGATCAGTGAAGAAAAAGGGTTTTAGTATCCACCAGTTCATCTCAGTTCTGCAAATCATTGAGATTAGAATCAACTCTCAAATCTAAAAAGAGAGTTCAGTTAGAATTCCACCTGGGAGCTTGTGCTGCTGAGCACAGAGGTGGTCTCCTCCTACAAGTCCCTGTAGGAACACAAGCTACGGTAGGAGAGATTCTCAAAGAGACAAGGGCCAACTCCGGGGCCAGCTGAGGTTTGGGTGCTAGCCAGGAAAGTGTGGAAGAGAGGCAAATGGTGGTGCAGTGGATAGAGGACAGTGAGCAAGGGCGAGATGCTCAAGGCAGACCAAAGAGGAACCCATGCTGAAGCTGGATTACTCTAATCATATTTTACTAAAAGTTAAGATGATGAGAGCAAACTCACAGGTCAAGGACTGAAAAAAAAGGAATGTTGTATACAGTTGAAAGTGCAGAAGGAAGATAACTAGAGCAAGAATCTGGCAAGGGAAATGGGAGGAGGGGAAAGAAGAGGTGTGTCCAACATGGCTGCTTTATCTGTTAGTTTAATGTCAACTTTGTGTGTGCGTTTGGTTGCATCATTTAAAAAAGAAAACAAAAATTATATTTACCAAATTTATTGTTGGATTTTAGCTCTAGATCAAAAAGCACGCATATCTGTTGTTATTTGTTGTATTTAGTCACTAAGTCATGCCTGGCTCTTTGCGACCCCATGGACTGTAGCCTGTCAAGCTTACTGTCAAAAGCCCTGCAAAGTCCTTAACTGAAGCAGAATCTTCTGTTTTTGTTTCTATGAGCACTGTTGTTAATAATAACATCAACTTCACAGAACACCTTGGGAACGGGTGGGAAGTTTAACCCTCCAGTGACAAAGAGCCACACCTATGTTCTGAGGTCCAAGCTACCATTCAAAGTCACACAAGGAGGAATGTTGTCAGTGGTGGGAGTGTCATATCCTAGAAGCAGAGATGAGCTAATTTCCTTGTCAGTGTTTTTGAATATTCTGGAAGTGAAACATGATCAGGTCTGTCTATGTTTCTGTTTGTTTTTCACAGATTTCACTCTCTGCCCTTACAAAGAGAAGAAAGCTGTAGGCTTATCCTTCTCTCTGCAGCTGCAATGTGACCTCCTAGGAAAAGCCAAAAGGATGAATCTTTTATAATTATGAAGTAGGGAGTTAGACAGCTTCTGAAAGTAAATGCCCATATTCCATTTTCTAGCAGGCTGCTGTGGCTTGTCTTCTGTCTGGGAACTGGATAAAAACATCAACGAATACTCCAAAGGTCAGAATTTCAGAACTGCTGCCACAACTGTATTGTCACTGAGTATTAATGACTCTCTCCCTTGTTCTCTTTTTTTAAGAGGCCTGGTCATGTCCGGGGGAATGCCAGGTACATTTTTCTTAATGTATGAGCACAAGTTACATATAACAACCTAACAACACAATACTGCCTCTTTAATGCTAATCTATTCCTTGCAATCTACTAGATACATGTAGAGTCATTGGTGTGTATCAAGAGAGCAAAATCAGATTCTGAAAATATCTGAAAGGATGCACTAGAGTGTACATAATAATGTATTTTAATCTGCCAGGCCTTAAAATTAATCATGAATTCCCACAGAGATTTTAATAATTTTGAGATGATGTTTTTTTTTTAATTTTTTTTTTTATAGAGTAATATTCTTGGACAGAGTTTTCTAGATGCTGCATGGGAGAAAAACTAGGTGGGGGAGGGTAGAGGGGGCAATTTCTCACTTGCCACCGTCTAGGAGATTTAAACGTTAGGGAATGTGTTTTCTTTTGCTCCTAACTAAAAAGCAAGGTAAGTGCTTCAAAGAAAGCCTTTTTCACTCCATAAAAGCTGGCAAATCGCAGGAAGTTTATTAGGGGTAATAATGTGCATTTGTTAAGCGGTGGGAATAGTCCTGAAGGGAAGATGTCCACTCTGGCGAGGGCATGGATGCCTCCAAAACATTAGGAAACTTGGCTGTCAGCAGTTTTCAGAGTTGCATGGGAGGAAAATCTTGGGAATCAAACTACACTAGATTCTAGAAAGGGTGATCATACATTTATTGTCCAGGCAGGGATTTTTGAGAGGAGAAATAAAGGTTAGTCATCACACTAGGGCATATACTTGCTTGAATTTGCGGGCTTGTAGCAGTGGTATCAAGATTTCTGATTTGGCATCTTTAGCATTGTCCTTGACTTTCCAAGAGGGGAGATCTTGTGTGTTTCCCTCAGCTCATCAAATGCTGTAACTGTACACCATTTAGGTTCTTTCACTTTTATCCAACAAAGTTACTATGTAAACTTACCAATATAGAATATTTCTTTTCTGAAAAATGAATTAAAAATATTGTTCGCTAGATTGATGACCGTTCCCAAGATTTACAGGGTACTAGAAAGAAATAAGATCTTAGAGGGTATGCTGAGCTTTGCATATCTTTTTAACTCTCCATGAAATACCCCATTCCAGTGTCCAGGTATAAGGAGAAGTGAATTGCTTTGGTGGCTGACCAAGTACTGGGTAAGTCTCCCTGAAATGTGGTTATTAGGACATGTCTTAGTTTTTCTTCCTTCCATCCTCTAAAACTTTCCCCTCTCTCCATCTGAAACACTCTCTAAGGACTGAAGTAGAGAGTGTAGTTTGTCAGAAGTAGTTGAAATGCTAATTAACCTTATTGTTTGTTTTGGGGAGACCATTTTTCTTGGTCTATGTATTTATGGAGTGTGCTTAGAAATTGTAAGTAATGAAAATTATACAAAAGAGGAGACAGAGATAAAAGAAGGTCCAGGAAACAGATGTGCAAAAATAAAGTCAGGAAATAGGATTTTAACTGGATCATGTGCACTTAGCCACTCAGTCATGTCCGATTTTTTGTGGCCCCATGGACTGTAGCCCACCAGGCTCTTCTGTCCAAGGAATTTTCCAGGCAAGAATACTGGAGAGGATTGCCATTTTCTTCTCCAGGGGATCTTCCTGACCTGGGGATCAAACCTGGGTCTCCTGCATTGCAGATTGCAGGCAGATTCTTTATCGTCTGAGCCACCAGAGAAGCCCCACCTCAAAAATCCTCTGGGAATTTTACCACCCCTCTAGGGAGAAAAGGAGTAAGACAATGCTGAGTTGACCTCCAGCAGATGTCTTTAATTAAATGAATTGTGAGTTTCAGACTGGGATTTTAATGGACATGTAGAAAAAAGTGAAAAGACTTCACACTTTCCACACCTGAGTATTTCCTTGTAACATATCCAACCCAGAGCACCAGAATCCTCATTACTCAGCATTTTGCTGATTGTGTAAAAGGCACCATGAAGACACATTTTTGTTGCAGGCATGCTTAGTTGCTAAGTTGTGTCTGACTCTGCAGTGTCATGGACTATAACCCTCTAGGATCCTCTGTCCATGATATTTTCCAACCCATGTCTACTGCTTGGCGTGTGGATTCTTTACCACTGTATCACCTGGCAAGCCCCTGTCATTGCATAAATGGGATGAAAACACCCTACCTCTCAGAAACCAACACAACACAACGAAACAAAGGAAATCCTCAGTAACAAGTACATGAATATCAAACTGAATACTTGGCTTAAAGATATAGAGAGCTTTCTAGGAAAGGGTTTATTAAACCACCATGCCAACCCATACTGGCAGTAAGAAAAACTGTATAGGATCTTGAAGCCTGGCACAAACTGAACTCATCCTAAAGCTGAAGGTGCTCTTATGGGATGCTAACAGAAGGAGAGAGACACTGGAATTGCTGAAGATCTTTCAATAGGGGATAGACTAGAAGCTATCTGAAAATTGCTTATATAGTCCTGCTTAGAAATAGGGGAATGATGATTCCTTGATTTGTTTTTCTCAAGAAATACAGCTTCAGCTCTAGGATAGGATTTGAAATCTAATCAGAGGTCAATTTATATTTTATTACAAGAGCTGCAATTTCCCCTGAAAATATATTAATTTTTGATCAATATTGTGTGTTTGCTAACCAATCTGGTATATAAAGCTAAAAAATGCCACGTGCCCTATAGGGAACCCTTTATTTCTAGTGACATATATTGGAGTTATTCTTCTTTGTTCATATGATTTACCTTCAAAAATCTATTGAATGTGCCCCCAGAGAAGTGCACATAGCTGTTTTAATGATCATATCAGTATTCAGGTGGAATGGAGTGGGGTGGAACTGACAGAACTTTCAGGGAATATTGTTTCTAGAATCTTTCTCTGGTTTCACCAGCCTGCGTGTAATATTTAAAGTGCAGCAGTACAGCTAGAGTTTGCAAAATAAAGTTAGCAACTCCATCCTTGTAAATATTGATCTCTTATCCTCCTCCCTTAGATCGTGTCAGAAGTGGTACAATATGCTGCTAGGTCAACAGATGGCAGGGTTACACTATCTGTCTCTCGCCCACCATGGACAACAGGAATTTACCTGGGCCATTTGACTGTCTAGCATCCGGCATAGAACTTAGTAGAGCTGGCATTCAGATCTCTGAATTTTGCTTCTGACCGCAGGTGTTCTACGCCATCGGAAAATACCAATGGACTGAGATGGCCCTTTGGCTCGACCCTCACTGGCAACATATCCACCATTGTCAGGTAGCAATGGAGGGCTGGAATCTTCAAGGAGAGCATAATGGGGCTTTCCTGATGGCTCAGTGGGTAAAGAATCCGTCTGCAATGCAGGAGACACAGGAGACACTGGTTCAGTCCCTTAGTCTGGAAGATGCCTTGGAATAGGAAATGGCAACCCACTTCAGTATTCTTGCCTGGAAAATTTCATGGACAGAGGAGCCTGATGGGCTACAGTCCATGGGGTCACAAATAGACACGACTGAGCACATGGCACTAATCTATAAAGTGATAGAGTAAGAGTCTGTTTTTATCTCTTGCTTATGATATTCTTCTTGGGATATTCATATCACCGATGCCAACATGGATCCTATATTGTACTTTTGGTAGATATGTACTCTCAATTTTTAACATGGTACAGGTATTATGCCCATTGCACAGGTGGGAAAACTGAGATCTAGAACAGATCTTGATAAAGAGCAGGTCAAAGATTTGAAATCAGGTATGTTCATTCCCAGATCCTCTGTTTTGCCTCTATGCGTGAAGCTTTCCCAGTGTAGGAGCTAGGCATTGATATTTGCTAACTCCTAAAAGGTGGCAGAGTTTAGCTGTGGCTTGATTAATGTGACAGCTGACCTTTTGGTGTAGCATTAAAGGTCTTTTTACTTTTGCCCTGTTTACTTTTATTGAGATCTTCCAGTTCCTGCGAGGAATAGTGGGGCTTTCTCCACTAAGACACATGATATCTCAGGAAGACTGAGGGTAGGTTTAGAAAAGGAACCCTGGCCCCAGAGTCCCCTGTTTATTGTATCCTCTCCAGTTCATACGATTCGAAAGACAATTTCCTTAAATTCACCTGTTAGCCCAGGTCATTGTATGGGAACAATGGATTTTCCCAGGCACATCTCAGCATTTTCCAGGCACCCTCAGAAACCAGTCTTGTAATATTTTAATTGAACCATATAACTTGTGTTTCTAACATTGATCTGGATTTTACACAGCTGTTTACACTAATATGTGCTAAAATGCCTAATTACCGCTACAAACACAGCCAGGTTTGATAGTGCTGCCAGCTCTTAAATATATAGCTATGTCTTCATCAAACACAAAGGTCGGTGAATATCCTGAACTCCTGCAGTTTGTAAACTGGATTAAGGGCAATAAATGCAACCCTTCAAACAAGAACACAGAGTTTTGCATATTTCATGCTAATAGGCTCATCTGTTTGTTTTCTTATTGTTTCCCATGTTTTCAAAAATGCTGTTGATAAAATGAGGTCAGAATGTGTGATTAGGTGGGTATTTAGAGTGGGCTTGAGAACACCTGTAAAAGGCTGTGTATTATGTCTATCTTAGCATTTTTATGTGTGACAATAACAATAAATCATTGGCTGATGATTCTTTAGCAGATTGAGCAAACTTGCTTATTTTTAGCAAGCATTTGAGCACCTACCTAAGAACTATGATAAGAGCTGGTGACTGCGGTGCAATGTCCATAGAGTTAGAGTTCCCCATGTGTAAGTTTCTCTGGGAACACAGAGAGTGGTGGTTTGCACTGAGAGTTCAGGGAAGACTTCATACATATGTTTGTGTTGGAGGAGTTTCCAGGAGGAAGGACAAAGAGAGGAAAGACAGACAGGAAATATTAAAAAAGCAGTTATGGTCACCAGTCAAGTGGAAGTTCAGTTCAGTTCAGTTCAGTCACTCAGCTGTGTCCGACTCTTTGTAATCCATGGACTGCAGCACTCTAGGCTTCCCTGTCCATCACCAACTCCCAGAGCTTACTCAAACTCATGTGCATCGAGTTGGTGATGCCATCCAACCATCTCATCCTTTGCCATCCCCTTCTCCTCCTGCATTCAATCTTTACCAGCATCAGGGTCTTTTTCAATGAGTCAGTTCTTTGCATCAGGTGGCCAAAGTATTGGAGTTTCAGCTTCAGCATCAGTCCTGCCAATGAATATTCAAGGACTGATTTCCTTTAGGATGGACTGGTTGGATCTCCTTGCAGTCCCAGAGATTCTCAAAAGTCTTCTCCAACACAATTCAAACGCATCAATTCTTTGGCGCTCAGCTTTGTTTATAGTCCAACTCTCACATCTGTACATGACCACTGCAAAAACCATAGCTTTGACTAGATGGACCTTTGTTGGCAAAGTAATGTCTCTGCTTTTGAATATGCTATCTAGGTTGGTCATAAGTTTTCTTCCAAGGAGCAAGTGTCTTTTAACTTTATGGCTGAAATCACCATCTGCGGTGATTTTAGAGCCCAAGAAAATAAAATCTGTCAGTGTTTCCATTGTTTCCCCATCTATTTGCCATGAAGTGATGGGACCAGATGCCATGATCTTAGTTTTCTGAATGTTGAGCTTTAAGCCAACTTTTTCACTCTCGTCTTTCACTTTCATCAAGAGGCTCTTTAGCTCCTCTTCACTTTCTGCCATAAGGGTGGTGTCATCTGCATATGTGATGTTATTGATATTTCTCCTGCCAATCTTGATTCCAGCTTGTGCTTCATCCAGCCCAGCATTTCGCATGATGTACTCTGCATATAAGTTCAATAAGCAGGGTGACAATATACAGCCTTGGCATATTCCTTTCCTGATTTAGAACCAGTCTGTAGTTCCCTGTCCAGTTCTAACTGTTGCTTCTTGACCAGATTCCTCAGAAGGCAGGTCAGGTGGTCTGGTATTCCCATTTCTTTAAGAATTTTCCATAGTTTGTTGTGATCCACACAGTCAAAGTGGAAGGGAACATGGCAATTCTGGAAATTACAGTTGTTCAATAGGATGGAGAGGAGAATTCTGCTGGTGGAAACCTAGGAGATGTGACTTTAGGGACACTAAATTCTGTATATGATGGCATGAATGAGGGAGTGAAGTTGCTGAGTCATGTCTGACTCTTTTGCAACCCTGTGGGTTGTAGCCAGCCAGGCTCCTCTCTCCATGGGATTTTCCAGGCAAGAATACTAGAGTGGCTTGCCATTTTATTCTCCAGGGGATGTTCCCAACCCAGGGATTGAACTCTCGTCTCCCACATTGCAGGCAGTCTCTTTACCCTCTGAGCCACAAGGGAATCCCATACGATGGCATAGCCTATAGTAATAATACACACACACACACATACACACACATAGTACATACTATAATATACCAAGAAAAGAGAGCTAATTGGAGAGATGCCATTTGACTCTTGGGAATTTTGCCAGCAGTCACTCAATCCATCTTCAAAGAAGTATGTGCCCCCAATGTCTAACCAGCATATACTGCAGAAGCTCCTCTGGAGAAGGGAATGGCAATCCACTCCAGTATTCTTTCCTGGAGAGTCCCAGGACAGGGGAGCCTGGTGGGCTACACTCCATGGGGTCACAAAGGGTCAGACATGACTGAGCAACTAACATTACTATGATTAGGTTTGGGACTCCCAGATGGTGCTAGTGGTAAAGAATCTGCCTGCCGAGGCAGGAGATGTGAGAGACCCGGGTTTGATCCCCAGGTTGGAAAGATTCCCTGGGGGGAGAGTATGGCAACCTACTCCAGTATTCTTGCCTGGAGAACCCATGGGTAAGGGAATCAGGTGAGCTACAGTCCATGTGGCAAAGAGCTGGACATGACTGAGGCAACTTAGCACACACATGTTAGGTTTATCTCTCTTCTCATTGGCTGATTTATTGATTGAGTCACGTATTCATTCTCTCATTGATTCGATAAATGTCTACTTAGCCCCTACAATATTTCAGTTTTTGTGCCAGTCACTGAGGAAATGACAGGGATGCTCTCTTCTGTCTGAGAATAAGAGACAATGGGAAAAAAGCATCAGGAGATTTGGTGACGAATGAGAATGACTGAATCAGTCTCATTGATTTCATCAATAGAAACACGCCACTTTCCTGACTTTAAAGATTTCCTAATTTCACCTTCTACTCACCTCATTTAAGAGAATATTTATTTTTTACATTGAATTCTCATATATTTAGAATGTAAATACACGTTAAGACTTAAACAGCTAGACTTTTCAGAAGGACTTCATTGTTTTGTGGGGGGAGGATGGTAAGGTATTGGGGATTTAGTCAAAATTGAAAAGACATTATTTCTGTATGGAATTATTGTACATTCAATCAGTTTTTTCTATCTTCCTCATCTAAATACTGCACAATAAAAACATGCTAAGAATGGAGACTACTAACACACTTCAAGTGTATTTCAAAATCAACATAGGCTGAATTATGAATAATATAACTTTTGGACAGACAGTCACACAACACACTGGCTTCCCTGGTGGCTCAGATGGTTAAGAATCTGCCCACAATGCCAGAGACCTGGATTCAATCCCTGGATTGGGAAGATACACTGGAGAAGGGCATGGCAGCCCACTCCAATACTCTTGCCTGGAGAATCCCTATGGACAGAGGAGCCTGGGGGCTATGGTCCATGGGGTTGCAGTCAGACAGGGCTGAGCAACTAAGCAAAGCACACACACACACACACACACACACCTGTAACCCTCATTAAAGGCAGAGATCATGTTTAGCTTGTTTATAACTGAATTCCTAGTGTCTAGCATGTCATGTACTCGGTAAATTAAGTTATCAAATGCATGATTGTTCATGGTAATTACCAACTGTAGTAGATTGTCTCATTGTTCTCCATTCTTCTCCTCTCCCTCTATCCACACCCTTTGCCACATACCCTTGTAACCCCTCGCACTGCAGTGATGTGGGTCTTGGACCACGTGATTTCCTTTGGCTGATGGAAACTGGTCGGGAAGGGGAAGGGACACAATGTTGCACTGCCTTCTTGGAGGCATTACTGCTTCCACTGGGCTTCATGCACTTCTGTCCTGGCCATGAGGTGCACCTCTGCTGGACCTATAATGGACAGCTTACACTCTTCAGCAGATGGAGCATGCACTACCCTTTTCTTTTAACCACAAATATTCCCAGGTGACTCAGTGGTAAAGAATCCACCTGCCAATGCAAGAGGCTCAGGTTTGATCCCTAGGTCAGGAAGGAGGAAGAAATGGCAACTCACTCCAATATTCTTGCCTGGAGAATCCCATAGACAGAGGAGCCTGACAGGCTACAGTCCATGAGATTGCAGAGTTGGACATGACTGAGTAACTAAGCACAGCACATACACACACACACACACACACACACACACACACATACACGTGCAACCTTCATTAAGGGCAGAGATTAGCGATTGAGCATGCATGCCCATAACTTGTACATGCCATGATGCTTGAGGATTCTATTCTAGTAGTTAAAACTACATAAGATAACTTAGTGAGGTTATCTTGAAGTAGATTCTAAGTCAAAGATCTGGATGCAGGTGATTATTGGGAGGTGATCCCTGGAAACAATCTTGATAGAGCAGGAAGAAGACTGGGAAGTAGGAAAAATAATACTCACGTGCTATGGACTGGTTCTTGCTGTGAGCAACTAGGTCTTAATCCCAATGGAGGGATGTAGAGAGGGTTCACCTCAAAATGATCTCTCCAAAACGTGGGATACTGGGGAATTTTTCCACTGATGCTGGTGTCTCCTTAGTTACAAGTTCTATCCTGCCCTGGGGTATTATTCCCCAAATCCACACCCATACTTCCTGGTTGTGACTGTGTAGTGTGGATTTAGAGAAAGTTCCCAGGCAGAGAAGGAGAGAGAAGTTGCTGCTTAGGCTTGAGAAAGGAGGGTGGCAAAATAAGTGAGTGGAAATACCTACTGCAGCTGCTCTGAAGTCATAGGTGGGCCAGGTAGATGCGATGTGGGTCAAAAAGAGGGTCTCTTGGAGATACTGTTTATGCAAAGTGCTTTGTGGACCATCAAATTCTAAACAAAGGTTATTAGTTATTAATAGTGAAAAATTTGAAACATTCTTATTTATAATAAACGTTTATCAAATAACATGCTGCTACTGCTAAGTCACTTCAGTAGTGTCCAACTCTGTGTGACCCCACAGATGGCAGCCCACCAGGCTCCCCCGTCCCTGGGATTCTCCAGGCAAGAACACTGGATTGAGTTGCCATTTCCTTCTCCAATGCATGAAAGTGAAAAGTGAAAGTGAAGTCGCTCAGTTGTGTCCGACTCTTAGAGACCCCATGGACTGCAGCCTTCCAGGCTCCTCCGTCCATGGGATTTTCCAGGCAAGACTCATCCTAATTAATAATGTCTGTGATACTATTGTGCAGGGTTATACCCATCATTTTTTTTGCAAAAGGCCAGAGATTGGGTAGATATTCATACACCCCTTACTACTTTCCATCCCTATTTTTCTTCTCTCCTAGTTACCACTGCAGTTAATACACACACACACACCAGTAATCTGTGCACCCTCTTATGGCTCCCAGGTATCTTTATTCCAGTGAGCATGTGAAAAACACAGATAGGAGTAGAGAAAGGGAATGGAGACTATTCAGTTCTTCTTCCCACCCTTCCTGTGGGTTGCAATTGAGAGGTGAAGTGAGTACAGTCTTTGCAGAACTGCTTTCTCAACAGAATATCTAGGCATCCCCCACACTTGCTATGACTCTGCTAACAATGCACAAACACATCCAGGCTGTACTCATCACAGTTCAGAATGGGGGCCTCTCATAGTCTAACATGTGTAATTATGTAATCATCAAGATATATTCAGTAATTGCTCAAAGAATTCCATGGTTCTCTCATCTCAAAGAAAGTCTTCTAAGAAGACTCCTCGTGGCAAGGCCTATAAGGAAGGGTGACTCTTAAGGAATGAATCCACACACATACCTCTCTGGAGAAAGACATCACTCAGCTGTGAAGATCAACCATGACTCCTACTTTAAATTCCATCAAAAAACTGTATGTCCCTCAGTTTAGTTACCTTAAAGCTTATGTGAGTATTAATACAGAGCTACTGAAAGATTAGTGTGCATATAAAATGTTTAGCTTCAGACTGTCATTTCCTTCCAGGGTTTCCTGGTGGCTCAGATGGTAAAGAATCTGCCTGCAGTGTGGGAGACCCAGGTTTGAGTCCTGGGTCAGGAAGATCCCCTGGAGAAGGGAATTGCTACCCACTCCAGCATTTTCGCCTGGAGATTCCCCATGGACAGAGGAGCCTGGTGGGCTTTAGTCCATGGGGTCCCAAAGAGTCAGACATCACTGAATGACTAACATTTTCACTTTTCATCATTACCTTCAAGTGAAAAAAAACCTGAAACTCATTGGCAAAAAGTAACAAAACTCTCTGCTGCTACAAATATTGTTAAGAGTCAGTCTGCTGTTCTAACAAATAACTTTTCAATATAAATGATGTGATAGAATGAAAGAATATTTCTTACCCAGGTCAGTCCATTGGATCTGTGGAATTGTTTAATTACTTGTCTATACAGTCACCCAAGAATCCAGGCTTTTCTCATCATGAAATTCACTCTCATTTGGGTCCTCTGACTCTTTTCTCACTTCAGTTGATGTACAAGGAAAAGACACTAAGTTATTAGGTCCAGCTGGAAATAACTCATGGCACTTCCACTCATACACCTTTGGTTAGAAGCTAGTTATATGGCCTCACGTACCTGGAAAAGAGACTGGAAATTATAGCGTAACTGAATGCCAAGGAAGTAGAAGAGAACTCAGATACGGTGAGATTTGCTGTCTCTGCTGAATAAAGCATGAAGATGTGGGGCCTACATGAACAAATAAACAACATTAGGAGGCTTCATTTTCTTTGTGGGCTATTAATGCATTGAATATTGTCACTTCCAAAGACAAGCAATGCTGTAAGTTTCATCTCTTATATTAGACGGTCTGCTCTGGGCATGTGAAGAGTTTTTGCTCATATGAAGTTATCTCTCATTTCTGGTTTTCCCTGTTGCCTCTGGTCCAGCTTTGGTACTGTGGATGGAATAGAAAATGAAGATAACAATCTATTTTCACACAACAAAGGCTCATGGATGGCTTCCTGATCACCAGACAACTGCTGGCACCATCACCACCAAGGCAGTTAGATTTTATAAGAATCCAAGGAGTTTGGTGATGAATGTCTGAGCCAGAAGGCAGGAGTGTGACAGAGGGAGGGTGCTCATGTATTAGAATCACTAGGAGCATTTTCAGTATATTCATGCTGGTCTCAAGGTGAAACAGCATTAGATGTATGTTTCTGAAACAAAGGAAGTAAGATGTATATTTTTTCAGAAGCCCCCCTTGTACTCGCCATGCCCTCCCCCTGCTGAAAATCAGGACTTTGTGAATAAGTTGCTCTCTCTGTGGTTTTGTTCTCATAGTTGTGGAGGTTGGAAGTCCAAGATCAAGGTGTTGGCAGGTTTGATTTCTTTTGAGGCCTCTCTCCTTGGCTCTCAGATGGCCATCTTCTTCTGATGTCCTCATAAGACCTTTTCTCTGTGCAAGAACATCTCTGGAGTCTCTTCCTCTTCTCAAAAGGACACCAGTTATATTGGACTAGGATCTTACTCTTAGGAACCTGTTTAACCTTAATTACAACTCTACAGGCCCTTTCTCCAAATGCCATCACATGGTGGGGGCTGGGGGTGTGTGTGTCAGGGCTTCAGCATATGAATGGAGGAGGGATGCAATTTAGTCCTTAACATTCAGAATGTGAAAAGGTCTCCGGTGGCACATACTACCTTTTGGCTTCTTAAGAATCTATGTTTCAAATTTTTTTGAGTCTTCTGAGTCACACAAAAATTCATCAGTGACAATGACATACAGGATTCCAGTTAGAAAAGGAGGATTGGTAAACCAAAATTCATTGTGTAAAATTTAGACAAATTTAGTTTCAGGATGTTGAGTTGTACCTAGTCCACTCTGAAGTACAATTTCATGTTTAGAACTAGATAATTTGGATGATTGGGCAAGATTGCCTCTGCCCTTCTAACTCCATTTCTAAATCACATTCCTAAAGCACCTCCTTACTTTTTTTCAGTATCTTTCTCACAAATGGGCTCTTTGCATTGCTTGTTATCAGATCCCACTGCTAGCTCCATCAAATCCTATGAATCCTTTTCCTCATTCTGTAAAGAATAGCAAGGAGAGATAAGAAAGCCTTCCTCAGTGATCAATGCAAAGAAATAGAGGAAAACAATAGAATGGGAACGACTAGAGATCTCTTCAAGAAAATTAGATACCAAGGGAACATTTCATGCAAAGATGGGCTCAATAAAGGACAGAAGTGGTATGGACCTGACAGAAGCAGAAGATATTAAGAAAAGGTGGCAAGAATACACAGAAGAACTGTACAAAAAGATCTTCATGACCCAGGTCATCACAATGGTGTGATCACTCACCTAGAGCCAGACATCCTGGAATGTGAAGTCAAGCGGGCCTCAGAAAGCATCACTATGAACAAAGCTAGTGGAGGTGATGGAATTCCAGTTGAGCTATTTCAAATCCTCAAAGATGATGCTGTGAAAGATGCCAGCAAATTTGGAAAACTCAGCAGTAGCCACAGGACTGGAAAAGGTCAGCTTTCATTCCAATCCCAAAGAAAGGCAATGCCAAAGAATGCTCAAACTACCGCACAATTGCACTCATCTCACACGCTACTAAAGTAATGCTCAAAATTCTCCAATCCAGGCTTCAGCAATACGTGAACCATAAAATTCCAGATGTTCAAGCTGGTTTTAGGAAAGGCAGAGGAACCAGAGATCAAATTGCCAACATCTGCTGGATCATCGAAAAAGCAAGAGAGTTCCAGAAAAACATCTATTTCTGCTTTATTGACTATGCCAAAGCCTTTGACTGTGTGGACCACAATAAACTGTGGAAAATTCTGAAAGAGATGGGAATACCAGACCACCTGACCTGCCTCTTGAGAAACCTATAGGCAGGTCAGGAAGCAACAGTTAGAACTGGACATGGAACAACAGACTGGTTCCAAATAGGAAAGGGAGTATGTCAAGGCTGTATATTGTCACCCTGCTTATTTAACTTCTATGCAGAGTACATCATGAGAAACGCTGGACTGGAAGAAGCACAGCTGGCATCAAGATTGCTGGGAGAAATGTCAATAACCTCAGATATGCAGATGACATCACTCTTATGGCAGAAAGTGAAGAGGAACTCCCAAGCATCCAGCATCGTGCATTGAACCTGGACTGGCATCTGAGTCCATAAGCCTGTTCTATACATCAGTGTCTCTTTTGCTATCTCGTATACAGGGTTATCGTTACCATCTTTCTAAATTCCATATATATGCGTTAGTATACTGTATTGGTGTTTTTCCTTCTGGCTTACTTCACTCTGTATGATAGGCTCCAGTTTCATCCACCTCATTAGAACTGATTCACATGTATTCTTTTTAATGGCTGAGTAATACTCCATTGTGTATATGTACCACAGCTTTCTTAGCCATTCATCTGCTGATGGACATCTAGGTTGCTTCCATGTCCTGGCTATTATAAACAGTGCTGCGATGAACATTGGGGTACAGCCCAGCAGTGGAATTGCTGGATCATAAGGCAGTTCTATTTCCAGTTTTTTAAGGAATCTCCACACTGTTCTCCATAGTGGCTGTACTAGTTTGCATTCCCACCAACAGTGTAAGAGGGTTCCCTTTTCTCCACACCCTCTCCAGCATTTATTATTTGTAGACTTTTGGATCGCAGCCATTCTGACTGGTGTGAAATGGTATCTCATAGTGGTTTTGATTTGCATTTCTCTGATAATGAGTGATGTTGAGCATCTTTTCATGTGTTTGTTAGCCATCTGTATGTCTTCTTTGGAGAAATGTCTATTTAGATCTTTGGCCCATTTTTTGATTGGGTCATTTTTTTTCTGGAATTGAGCTGGCTAATAGTTTCCTTTGATGTGCAGAAGCTTTTAAATTTAATTAGGTCCCATTTGTTTATTTTTGCTTTTATTTCCAATATTCTAGAAAGTGTTCTAGTTTCATTCTTAAATAGCCTCTTGATAAAAGTGAAAGAGGAGAGTGAAAATGTTGGCTTAAAGCTCAACATTCAGAAAACTAAGATCATGGCATCTGGTCCCTTCATTTCATGGCAAATAGATGGGAAAACAGTGGAAACAGTGTCAGACTTTATTTTAGGGGGCTCCAAAATCACTGCAGGTGGTGACTGCAACCATGAAATTAAAAGATGCTTACTCCTTGGAAGGAAAGTTATGACCAACCTAGATAGCATATTCAAAAGCAGAGACATTACTTTGCCAACGAAGTTCCATCTAGTCAGGGCTATGGTTTCTCCAGTGGTCAGGTATGGATGTGAGAGTTGGACTGTGAAGAAGGCTGAGCACAGAAGAATTGATGCTTTTGAACTGTGGTGTTGGAGAAGACTCTTGAGAATCCCTTGGACTGCAAGGAGATCCAACCAGTCCTTTCTAAAGGAGATCAGTCCTGGGTGTTCATTGGAAGGACTGATGCTGAAGCTGAAACTCCAATATTTGGCCACCTCATGCGAAGAGTTGACTCATTGGAAAAGACTCTCATGCTGGGAGGGATTGGGGGCAGGAGAAGAAGGGGACGACAGAGGATGAGATGGCTGGATGGCATCACTGACTCGATGGACGTGAGTCTGAGTGAACTCTGGGAGTTGGTGATGGACAGGGAGGCCTGGCGTGCTGCGATTCATGGGGTCGCAAAGAGCTGGACATGACTGAGGGACTGAACTGAACTGAACTGAAGGTTGCTACTCTGGGGAAATGTCAAAAATGTGGTGAACAATTCAGATAAATGTACAGGGAAGAGGTGAATATTTTTAAGCTGGAGAACATTGTGAAAAATTTTTTATTGAAATATAAGTGATTTACAATGTATTAGTTTTAGGCATACAGCAAAGTGATTCAGTTATACACACACACACATAAATATATACATATATGTATATATATACACTCTTTTTCAGAATTTTTCCATTATAGTTTATTACAAGATATTGAATTTATTTCCTTGTGCTATACTGGAAATTCCTACTGGACCTTATTGCTTATTTTGTATATAGTAGTGTGTATCTGCTAATCCCAAACTCCTGATTTATTTCTTCTCCCGTTTCCCTTTTCTATGTCTGTTAATTTATTTCTGTTTCTTAAATATAGTTCATTTGTATCCTTTTTTTTAGATTCCACACATAAGAGATATCATATGATATTTATCTTTCTTTGTCTGACTTACTTCAGTTGGTATGATAATCTCTGGGTTCATCCACAAATGGCATGATTTCATTCTTTCTTAGGGCTAGAGCCCCTCTTAAATCTGCATGAATGAGGCATCTTCTGACAACTTAAAGCCTCTATCCAAGGGACAGCGACTTTACTGGTAGGAACTACATTGTTCGTAAGGCTTGCAATACCTGAGGCCGGTGAGTGAAGGCTCTCAGAGTACCCTCTCTGGATAGCCCTGCTCTCCGAGTGTAGAAAATCAGTCTTGCATCTTCCCTCCAAAGAGCTGACCCATGCAGTTATGTTCTTAGGAATAGACCATCCATTACAAATGAGTACATTTCATTATGATCTACAGGGCATGGTTTTTCACAAATGCATTTAAGAAAATCTCCAAGTTCCGCCTTCTCTTAACTCTTTCATGATCTACCCATGATTTACAAGATCCGAAAGAGAGGGAAATGTGCTTTATTTATCTTCATGTCTTGAATGCTTAACATAGTATGAATATAGCTGATGCTCAGAAAATTTTTGATGAATTTTTATACCCTTGTACAATTTTGGGGCATGGGGACAAACACTACCTTCATGACCACGGTTTTTAAAATGCGGCACTGAAACCGAGAAGAGAATGAGTCAGATACTGGAAGCAGATTTGAGTTATATATATTAATTCAATGCCATAGTTTTTCCCAACTTCACTGTCTAAACCGTGAGGGTTAAACTCAAGCTAACTTTGCCTCAGCATCCCCTTTGAATGGCATTGCTCTGATTGTTTATCATTGCCTCAGCTTTTACAGTATGCTTGGTGCTGCGGAAGACATTAAAAAGACACAGTTCTTGCCTGGGGCTTGCACTCAGCTAGGCAAACAAACAAAATGTATTTAAAAAGAGGTAGATTGATCGCAGAGATGCAATTTCTCAGGTGTTTATATTTGTGCTTTGGCTTCGTTTGTCTTTTAACCAGCTGTGGGCTAAAGATATCTCGAAACTTTTCTTCAGAACAAGGACATAAATGACATGGGTTCAGAAGAAAACAGGAGCCTGGAAGTGTAGAACTCAGGGCTGAGCGTCCAAACACCCACATCTGGAGGAATCTCTGTGCGCTTGAATTGCTCTCTCCCCTTCTGTCTCTCTCAGAAAAGGAAATGGCAACCCACTCCAGTATTCTTGCCTGGAGAATTCCATGGACAGAGGAGCCTGGCAGGCTACAGTCCATCGGGTCTCAAAGAATCAGACACGACTGAGCAACTATCATTCACTTCTGTCTCTCTCAACAATTCTAGCTGCCTGTGGCCTCCTCACTGGAAACCAAATCATTACTTTAAAAATGGATCACCAAATTTTATGGCCCATTTTCAAGCATTAGGCAAGTTCTTGGCTATCAAATAGTCTTTAAAAAATTGACTAGCTCTCTGTACAGCCTGAGACATTTATTCCACAAAATTTAGGAAAACTTTGATTCCAAAGAGATATTATCCTCAAGTTTAATTTCTGAGTTTAGAAATTGAAAGGAATCAAAACGGAGTTCATACTTTTTACCTTCTTTGGGAGTGAACATTTAAAAATTTTTTTCATGTGGAATAGAGCAGAAACAAATATGTCTTTTTCACAAAGTGTCTTTGGTGTTTGTGGAAAATATGTGTATGCATGTGTATATGTAGAAAGCATCTTCGCTTTAGAAATCGAAATACTGTATATGTTTGCTATCACATGAAATCAAATGCTTGCTTCTGGAAGTAAGCCAGGGTCAAACTTTAAGTTTCACATGTAAAATACGTGAGACACACAACCCATGTGCTTGGTAAAGCTGTAGAGATGTCCAGACTGCAAGCTGAAGATTGCACAAGGGGTAGCAGTAATTCTCACTGCGCAGGGGAGGGTCGGGTTCTATTTCATTTGGTCACCATGGTCTCCAGGAGCAGGAATGTGTTTCTCACCAAGGTCTTGATCCATGAAAAATATGTAACCACCCCCACCCATGCATATTTAGAGCTTGGTTTCCAAAGTTTCTGTTTAATTCCACTTTCTCATCACACACAGGAGCATGCTATGCCCTTCCAGATGGCCCACGCAAATGCTTTGTCGTACTCCACTCACTCTTTGCATGTCAAGCATCTCTGGGACTACATACATCACCAATTAGCATCTTATATTCATTTGAAAGGAATGGTTCTGCAACACTTTATACGGTTTTCTTTGATAAAATTTGCATGTTGTGATGTTCTTCCCTAAGAATCAAGGATGAGATTGTGGAATTTTCCTCCCATGGTCTCCCTCCCTCCCAACATTTTTCTTTGTGCTGCACCATTTGCTCTGTGCTTTAGGAGAAATATCTTTGGTTTAATATTTCTGGAATCTGGTGCAACCATTCTGGCATGTTTATCAAGGCATACTGTCTGCATTTACTATGTCACATCTCTCCAGGTGGCTGTTTTCCTGTTGGTCCACTCTCATTTATCAGATTCTAGATCATGAGACCTCTCATTGATTTATGGCTTTGGCACTTCCATTCCTTCTGCGTTTTGCAATTGTCTGCCAGTCAGACATTTCTTATCTGAGCTCCATGACGAACATTTATCACAGTAGACTTTGTGTGTTGGCCCTTTGCATGCTGGTCCTTTCATCAGGAACAGTCCTGACATATTGAAGTCATGTTGAGCCAACACACCGAGGAGATGCGATTTACCAAAGGGATCGAACTGTCACCAAGAAAATGGCGGCAGTTACTTTCAAGTTTTCCAAAGTTAGTCACATAGACACATTGGTGCCCAGACAAGTGGGACACACAGATGCTGTTGGGAGCTACCTCTTTGACATTTCCACTTGGATATCTCCCAGGCATTTTACACTTTGCACACTTCCTCTCAGTCGCCAAACCTGTCCCTCCAAAGTCTCTCTCTCCTTCATAAAAGATATGTCATCTTCTCATTTACTCAGTCCAGAAACCTGGAGTCATCAGGAATTTTTTCATTTCTTTCATCCTTCCCACCCTCTCCACCCCTTCTTTCCAAATCTGTCATTAGGTTCTTTGGGTTCCATCACCATATACCCTAAATCATTGCAGTCTTTGCCAACTCCAGTGCTACCTCCTGCCCTGCCTCTAGTTCATACCCTAGTCTCTGGAAATCTTCTCCAACCTCCAAATTGGTCACTGTGCCACAAGTCTGATTTTTCTATATCCCCCTTCCCACTCAAATTTTAGAGTTCCTGATAAATCAGAGCAAGGCACTCTGCTGTTTAATATTCTGTGTTTATTTTCTGTCATGCCTAAAACATGACCCAATCCTTCTCTATCCACTCTCTCACCACCCGCCCCTTATATGACTACAAGACTGTGCATGTTCTGACTTTTGACTACCTCTTTCCAACATGTATGGCCTCACTAGGCTGTAGCTGATGCACTGAATTTTTTTTTTTTTTTGGCGGGGCGCACATTTCTTGAAATTTTTCTGGTTCTTTCCTATACTTGAGAATTTGGTACTTGCTATGCCTCTGGCTTGGACAGTTTTCCTCTCTGGTTCCTCATTTCCTTAGTTTCTCCTCATTTTTCAGATCTTTTGGGTTTTTTAATTTAATTTAATTTTTTTTAACACCAAAACATTTTGTACTGGGTTATAGCTGATTAACAATGTTGTGGTAGTTTCAGGTGAAGAGCAAAGGGACTCAGCCATATATATGCATGTATCCATTGTCTCCCCAACACCCTCCTATTCAGGCTGCCACGCAACATTGAGCAGAGTTCCATGTGCTATACAATAGATCTTTATTGGTTATCCATTTTAAATACAGTGTGTATATGACTTTTCCAAAGTCCGTAAGTATCCCTTCCCTGGGCAACCACAAGTTGTTTTCTAAGTCTGTGAGTCTCTTTCTGTTTTGTAAGTTCATTTGTAACATTTATTTTTCGATTCCACATATAAGGGATACCATATGATATTTCTCCTTCTCTGTCTGACTTGACTTCACTCAGGACTTTGGATCTTTTCTTGAATATCTTTTCTTCAGCGAGAACTTTTGTGTCCATGACATGAAGAGTAAATTCCCCTCTTTCTTTCTGCCTCTGTACCCTGTTTATCTCCTTCAAAGCACTAATCACAACCTTTTTTGATTTTGGTTACCTATTTATTTATTTGTCTGCTATTAATCCTCTACCATCTAGGATAAGCTCCATGTTCTCAAGGCCAAGTTCTTTCAGGCTTCATTTATATTCTTGGTGCCATGCACTGCTGCTGCTGCTGCTGCTAAGTCGCTTCAGTCGTGTCTGACTCTGTACAACCCCATAGATGGCAGCCCACCAGGCTCCCCCGTCCCTGGGATTCTCCAGGCAAGAACTCTGGAGTGGGTTGCCATTTCCTTCTCCACTGCATAAAAGTGAAAAGTGAAAGTGAAATCGCTCAGTTGTGTCCAACTCTTACACAGTGCCTGGCAAATAAAGGCACTCAAAACATATTTCTGAAAGAATATCTGTACAGAGTTTTAATGAGAAGGTTGAGTGGTGTGTGGTGGAGGGTGGGGGGTAGTGAGGTGTGGCAATGGTTTAAAGACGGTGCTATTGACTGAACCTGTCTCCCCAATTTCATGTGCTGAAACTGGGTCCCCAGTGTGATGATGACAGAAGGTATAGGTGTTCAGAGGTGATTAGGACAAAGGAGTGGGGCCTTCATGAATGGGATTAGTGCCCTTATAAAGGAGGCCCCAGAGAGCTCCTCACCAATTCTGTCATGTGAGGACACAGTAAAAAGACTGCCAGGCTCTCACAGGCTCTCATTCTGTCTCCCTTGATCTTGGACTTCCAGTCTCCACAACTATGAGAAATAAATGTTGTTTAGAAGCCATTCTTCTGTAGTATTTTGTTATAGCAGCGTGAGTGGGCTAAGACTCAAAGGAAGCATTTTCTAACTGGATGGAGAAGAGACAGGAAGTCTTGACATCAGCACTGCAAGAAGTCAGATCAGCTGAGGGGGTCCCAACACAAGACCCAGCTCCATGCAGAGCCTGGGTCAGTGCAGAGACCAGAGGCCTCGGCTCAGAACCCTGGCAGTTTACCAGAGACCAGTCAATTGTGTACTGATTGGCACCTAAGAAAACAGCACAATGTACTCATTCACATAGAAAAAATAAGAGAACCACAGCTCCAGGGGAAAGAAGAGCACAAATTGTCAAAGCAGCCACATGACACAGCTGAAGCCACATCGCATTCAATAAAGGGAATGAACTTCCATTTCCAATGTAAACAAACATAGGAATGCTTTTAATCAAGCTCACCATCCCTGTGATATGCAATGTAATTTTACAGACAGGGAGAGAGCAACATGGGCCAAAGGAACACATGTATCAGATGGAGAAAGATGGGTTAGAACTCTATAGGAGCACTTGGACCAAACTCTGATCCAACCAGAGGAAAGACCCACATGCTGCAGTTAGAAGAAACTCACTGACTTCATCATCTGCACCCAGCTCTACAGGTACACAGTTCAGTTCAGTTCAGTCACTCAGTTGTGTTTGACTCTTTGTGACCCCATGGACTGCAGCACACCAAGCCTCCCTGTCCATCACCAACTCCCGGAGTTTACTCAAACTCATGTCCACTGAGTCGGTGATGCCATCCAACCATCTCATCCTTTGTCATCCCCTTCTCCTCCTGAATTCAATCTTTCCCAGCATCAGGGTCTTTTCCAATGAGTCAGTTCTTCGCAATACTCCAAAGTATTGGAGTTTCAGCTTCAGCATCAGTCCTTCCAATGGATATTCAGGACTAATTTCCTCTAAGATGGACTGGTTGGATCTCCTTGCAGTCCATGGGATTTTCAAAAGTCTTCTCCAATACCACAGTTCAAAAGCATCAATTCTTTGGCACTCAGCTTACTTTATAGTCCAACTTTCACATCCATACATGACTACTGGAAAAACCATAGCTTTGACTAGATGGACCTTTGTTGGCAAAGTAATGTCTCTGCTTTTTAATATGCTGTCTAGTTTGGTCATAGCTTTTCTTTCAAGGAGCATCTTTTAATTTCATGGCTGCAGTCACCATCTGCAGTGATTTTGGAGCCCCTCAAAATCAATTCTGTTTAAAAATAAAGTCACTGTTAAAAAAAAAAAAGTCTGTTTAAAAATAAAGTCACTGTTTCCACTATTTCCCCCATCTATTTGCCATGAAGTGATGGGATCAGATGCCATGATCTTTGTTTTCTGAATGTTGAGCTTTAAGCCAACTTTTTCACTCTCCTCTTTCACTCTCATCAGGAGACTCTTTAGTTCTTCGCTTTCTGCCATAAGGCTGGTGTCATCTGTATACCTCAGTTTATTGATATTTCTCCCAGAAATCTTGATTGCAGCTTGTACTTCATCCAGTCCAGCATTTCGCATGATGTACTCTGCATCTAAGTTAAATAAGCAGGGTGACAAAATATAGCCTGACGTACTCCTTTCCCTATTTGGAACCAGTCTGTTGTTCCATGTCCAGTTCTAACTGTTGCTTCTTGACCTGCATACAGATTTCTCAGGAGGCAGGTCATTCAAGTATTTCCATCTCTTGAAAAATTTTCCACAGTTTATTGTGATCCACACAGTCAAAGGCTTTGGCATAGTCAATAAAGCAGAAGTAGATGTTTTACTGGAACTCTTGCTTTTTTGACGATTCAACAGATATGGATAATTTGATCTCTGGTTCCTCTGCCTTTTCTAAAACCAGCTTGAACATGTGGAAGTTCACAGTTCACGTACTGCTGAAGCCTGGTTTGGAGAATTTTGAGCATTACTTTACTAGAGTGTGAGATGAGTAAAATTGTGTAGTAGTTTGAGCATTCTTTGGCATTGCCTTTCTTTGGGATTGGAATGAAAACTGACCTTTTCCAGTCCTGTGGCCACTGCTGAGTTTTCCAAATTTGCTGGCATATTGAGTGCAGCACTTTCACAGCATCATCTTTTAGGACTTGAAATAGCTCAGCTGGAATTCCATCACCTCCAACAACTTTGTTTGTAAAAGGCCCACTTGACTTCACATTCCAGGATGTCAGGTGAGTGATCAAACCATTGTGATTATCTGGGTCATAAAGATCTTTTCTGTATAGTTCTTCTGTGTATTCTTGCCACCTCTTCTTAATATCTTCTGCTTCTGTTAGGTCCATACCATTTCTGTCCTTTATTGAGCCCATCTTTGCATGAAATGTTCCCTTGGTATCTCTAATTTTCTTGAAGAGATCTCTGGTCTTTCCCATTCTGTTGTTTTCCTCTATTTCTTTGCATTGATCACTGAGGAAGGCTTTCTTATCTTTCCTTGCTGTTCTTTGGAACTCAGCATTCAAATGGTATATCTTTCCTTTTCTCCTTTGCCTTTTGCTTCTCTTCTCTTCTCAGCTATTTGTAAGGCCTTCTCAGACAACCATTTTGCCCTTTTGCATTTGTTTTTCTTTGGAATGGTCTTGATCACTGCCTCTTGTACAATGTCATGAATCTCCATCCATAGTTCTTCAGGCAAGAATCCCTTGAATCTATTTCTCACTTCCACTGTATAGTCATATGGGATTTGATTTAGGTCATACCCGAATGGTCTAGTGGTTTTCCCTACTTTCTTCAACTTAAGTCTGAATTTGACAGTAAGAAGTTCATGATTTGAGCCACAGTCAGCTCCCGGTCTTGTTTTTGCTGACTGTATAGAGCTGCTCCATCTTTGGCTGCAAAGAAGATAATCAGTCTGATTTCGGTGTTGACCATCTGGTGATGTCCATGTGTAGCGTCTTCTCTTATGTTGTTGGAAGAGAGTGTTTGCTATGACAAGTGCGTTCTCTTGGCAAAACTCTGTTAGCCTTTGCCCTGCTTCATTCTGTACTCCAAGGCCAAATTTGCCCATTACTCCAGGTATTTCCTGACTTCCTACTTTTGCATTCCAGGGTACACGGGTCAATCCCATAAACACTTGGGTCTATGACCAATAGTAATCATATGGGCTTTTCTGGTGGCTCACAAAAAGAATCTGCCTTCAATGCAGGAGACCCAAGTTCAGTCTCTGGGTTGGAAAGATCCCCTGGAGAAGGGAATGGCTGCCCACTCCAGTGTTCTTGCCTGGAGAACTCCATGGACAGAGGAGCCTAATGGGCTACAGTCCACGGGGTTGCAAAGAGTCAGACAGGACTCAGCAACTAACGCTTTCACTTTCAATGGCACTGCATACAGCATTTCCTGAGCCCTTGCTTTGTGCCAGGTGCTACGTTCAGCTGATCATGTACAGAACCTCACCCAGAACAATAAACCTATGAAGTACATGTGAATATTACACCACTTTCACAGAAGGGAAACATAAAGAGAAGTTACTGATTTTGCTCTTGATACTCAGCGAGAATAGGAGGTGGGATTTAAAACCTCTATTTGTTTACATCTGGGCTTCCCTGGTGGCTCAGCGGTAAAGAAATTGAAAGTGAAAGTTGCTCAGTCGTGAAGGCAGTAAAGAAAGTGAAGGTCGCAACGGTAAAGAATCTGCCTGCAATGCAAGATCCACAGGAGATGTGGGTTCGATCAAAGGGCCTGGAGGATCCCCTGGAGGAGGGCATGGCAACCCACTCCAGTATTCTTGCCTGGAGAATCCCACGGACAGGGGAGCCCGGTGGGCTACAGTCCATGGGGTCACAGAGTCCAACAGGATTGAAGTGCTTAGCAGATATGCATGCATTGTTTACATTTAAAACCTGAGTTCCATTATTCTCTATTGATTTGCAAAGAAACCTGATTGCTAGTTCAAGAGATTGTTTCTACTAAAGTGTAAAAGTACATGAAGTAGTTCTAGATCTTACTGATCTTCAGGAAAAATACACCCTTTGATTATATATAGTGAAAACACTTAATATATATTATGCTGTAATTTTTTCACTCGCCCATTAGATTGCTACCCAGCTTTACGGCCTCACATTGGTCTCCTCACCCATCCAACTCAACACATTTTCTGTAGTTCAGCAAAAGGCAGATGTCTGGAGTGTTTTCTGAAACCCTGGAAAGTTGTTTTTTATTTCATTATTTCAGACTTCTGTGTACATGAGCTAGTTAAATAAAATAAGTTATAGTAATTTGAGTTAAAAAATAAGTATAATTCTTAAATTGCTATAACTTATTTTATTAAACTAGCTTATGTAAATGGAAGGCTGAAATTATCAAAAGTGAAGAGTAATATTTTGAAGAAGAACTTACATTTTAGTTCTTAAACATTAACCATAAATAATAAACCTAGTGGAGAATGTTACTAATTAAGAATAGCTTAAAAAAATAGAATCCGAAGGATACACAAAATTCCAAAGAGAATGATGTCAATTTTAAACATTATTCGACTTTAAAGTGTGGCCAATAAGGTAAAAATATCCCCAGGAACTGAGGGAAAAAGAAAATAAAAACAAAAGGAGAGGGAGAAATTGATTCCACTCTGGAACTGTTGCATGAAAGGAGTTTCAAAACAGAATATGAAGTTTTTGCAAAAACCTATCATTCTTATTATTCCCATATTCAGGTAAAATGCAAACTAGGTGTAAGCAGTTTTTTAAAACACAGTGTTATGTGTCTCATAGGCCAGAACTATTGAAGCAAATCATATCTCTCATTTTAATATGCATTTTCACATTTAAAAATTTATATTATTGACTATGTTGAATGCCGTGACTTCTGGAGAACCATTCCGGCTCACAGGATGGCTTTTTATTTGGCATTGTATCAATTTGAAGCCCAGAATGGGATGATGTTAATGCAGACAGTGGATATGCCTATGTAAAATGGTATGAAGAGAAAGGGAAGGTTCGCAAGCAATAGGCAATTTCCAAATGTCATCTCTTTAGCCCTTACAAGAAAAAGAGAAACACACACATTGGAGGGGACATTTTGCTCCCTGATCTCTGGCTTCTGGCAGGCACTTCCTTTGCACACCTGGCGTCTCCCTTCCAGGCCTGCCATGCGGTAGGACCATTTGCCCTTAAATATCACACGTAGCTGATTTACACTATAGACTATGGGCCCAAAGGGGTAAATGCTTAATTTTATTAATTTAAAATCGAGTGGATTTTAAATCTCTCTACAGGAGGCCGCAACACCCCAAAGGGCTAATCTATGTTATAGAGAGGTGGCAAATCAGAGAAGCCCCAGTGAGTTTCCCCTCCACCTTGGAATTTGTTCCCAGTGAAAGTTACCACCAGGCCGATTGGCTGTGAGTATCTGTTTGAACACTGGAATTGTTCTCCACCTGATATACAAATACCTAATCCCCTGAAATTTACAATGGAGATGCGCAGGCCTGGCGAAAGCCCTGCCGAAACAAACAGAGCTGGGCTAATAACTCTGTAACCTCTGTTGACATAACCCACCAGCCTGCTGAAGAGTCTCTTCATGTATAGGAAACAGAGAAACTATAATGATTTTCAGATACAGTTGACAAGAGACCATTTAGTAAACTTTTATTTTTTTTAACTAACAGTATGCGGGGACGTTGTATTCTAGGCTGCTACTAATAATCTCATCAGAATGCAAAAGCAGCGACTGTGTTATAAAACCAATGATCTGTTATATTCTGCAAGAATTTACAAAAGCCTAATGTCATTTACTACACCATGAGAACCATACTTGGATAAAAAAAATAAAACACAACAGAATTCAAAAACTGATTACAGCTGGCAAAAAAAAAAAAAAAAAAAAAAAACTGTTTGCCAATGCAATGCTTTAAAGGTAAAACATACAACAGAGAAAGACGTGGTATCTGGTGATGACTTCAGAAGGGAAGAAGTACGTGTTTGGGTATGTATAGGTGTCATATGTCATTTAGGGCCGTGTTGAATCAGGGCATTCCTTCAAGCCCAGGATTCTCGGGTCTGCAGTTAACTGCTGAGTGTGTGTTGCCAGTTCAGGCTGCAAAAGAGTTTGCTTTTTTTTTTTTTTCTTTCTCAGCAGCATTTTGGACAAAAGCATATCTCGAGCAGTCTTAAACTGCTGAAGTCCATGTTGCGGCAAATGGATGCTAAAAAAAAATCCAAGGGTCTACTAATTTGACAATTTAGCCTAAAAGAGATTGGAATTCATGGGAGATATTTGAGAAGAGAAATGACATTCAGATGTGAGTTTGTGAAACAGTGCTCTAGCAATTGTTCTGAGATGATGTTGGAGGAGGGTAAGCGTTAGTGTGGAAAGTGAAGAGGAAAAGAATGGTTCCCATTGGTGTTGGTGGTAGTTGAAATAAGTAGAGGGAATTGGATGAATCAGAGGTAGATTTAAAAAGAATAATCAACAAATATGGGGTGTGAGCAAGAGGGAGATGTCAAGAAGGATTGTGAGGTTTCTGTCCTGAACATGCAAGTAGATATTTGGCCAATTATTGAGGCAGAAAGGCATGAGGAGGAAAGGTTTGTGTAAGAAATATGGTAAGTTAAATTTCTGGAGCTCTGGTGTTCGAGGCACCTATGAAATATCTGTAAAGTTTTAGGAATCCGAATAGGAATCATCATGGAAACAAAAATTTAGGGATCAAAGAAGAAACAGTGATTGAAGGCAGGAGGAGAAGGGAATGACAGAGGACAAGATAATTGGATGGGATCACCAACTCAATGGATATGAGTTTGAGCAAGATCCTGGAGTTGGTGATGGACAGGGAAGCCTGGGGTGCTGCAGTCCACAGGGTCACAAAGAGTCAGACACAGCTGAGCGACTGGATTGAGAAGAAACGTGGACTATTGGTAAAGATTAGAGTAATATAGAGCTTCCCTTCTGGATTGCAATATAGGTGTAATATAGTGTAATATATTGTGTAGTGTAATATTGTAATATAGTGTAATATAGGGGAAGAAAAGAGTAACATCAAATGTACTCTAAGAAATGATAAAAGAATTTTTCTTTGCTTTTATACATGACCATACATATACTGTTGAATTTTTGTAGGAACTTTTTGGGGGGGCTTTTTACTATCTATTGTTCGTTACATTATATTGATATTTACTATGTGTTTTGCATTGTACTAGACTAGTATGTATGAGACCTTCCCTATATTCTGAATATCATCCAATACAGAAATTATTAGAAAATTGTCAAAGCTCAATTAGAAATTTTAAATTGTCTGATACACACAAATACATACATACACATAATATATACACAATGTATTCCCAGTGAAATAGCCATTTAAACGAGTTCAGAGAAGTGTCAGATTTATCTATTCATCTATCTTTATATACTTTATCTACTAAGACATGTACTTCTACAATGTGTGTGTATACACACAATACATGCACACACGTGCATATCACTAAAGCAATATATTATCATTTTATAGTACTGACAATGAAGTTAAGAGAGGTTCATTGATGTCAGAGTTAGCAAGTGGCTCAAGGCAGTTTGAAATCTCCACATTCAGAGGTCTTTCTTCTCTACCACTCCTTATTGTAACAGCCAATATTAACAAGCTCCTGTGCTCTTCACCGGAGAAGGCAATGGCACCCCATTCCAGTACTCTTGCCTGGAAAGTCCCATGGACAGAGGAGCCTGGTGGGCTGCAGTCCATGGAGTCGCTAAGAGTCGGGCACGACTGGGCGACTTCCGTTACTTTTCAATTTCACGCATTGGAGAAGGAAATGGCAACCCACTCCAGTATTCTTGCCTGGAGAATCCCAGGGACAGAGGAGCCTAGTGGGCTGCTGTCTATGGGGTCGCACAGAGTTGGACACGACTGAAGAGACTTAGCAGCAGCAGTGCTCTTCACTAAACACTTTGATCCTCATCACAGCTCTACTACGTTAACAGGGGCATTCGTACATAAAGTGAAATCTCCTGACTCCTTGATGTATTCCCATGAACCTGAGTTCTTGCTGAGCTAGACTGCGACTTGCACTAAAACGATACAGGATAACCGTGGAATTGATGATTCAGGACGTGCCATCCTTGAAGTGTGTTGCGACAATGGCAAACACAATCAGCAGGATCTGGGCCAAAAGAATTCGTATGGAACCCATCCGAGTGATAACCACCTTCTAAGGGCTCAACTTCTGGAAGTTATATGCCTAAGTGAGGCTCATCTCCCTTTTCTCTTGGAGTTGAATTTTTAAGAGTACCACAAATGTGGATGCTCATGAGTCTGTCATATAGAATGAAATAAGTCAGAAAGAGAAAAGCAAATATCATATATTAATGTGTGTGTGTGGAATTTAGAAAAATAGTACAGTACTCTTGCCTGGAAAATCCCATGGACGGGAGAGCCTGGTACACCGCAGTCCGTGGGGTCCCTAAGAGTCAGACACGACTGAGCGACTTCACTTTCACTTTTCACTTTCATGCATTGGAGAAGGAAATGGCAACCCACTCCAGTCTTCTTGCCTGGAGAATCCAGGGACGGGGAGCCTGGTGGGCTGCTGTCTGTGGGGTCGCACAGAGTCGGACACGACTGAAGTGACTTAGCAGCAGGAGCAGGAGCAGTACAGATAAACCTAGTTCCAGGGAGGAATAGAGACAGAGACATAGAGAATGGACACGTGAACACAGGGGAGGAAGGGGAGGGTGGGATGACCGGGGAGATTAGGTTTGACGTAAATTCACTGCTGCTGCTAAGTCGCTTCAGTCGTGTCCGACTCTGTGCGACCCCAGAGACGGCAGCCCACCAGGCTCGTCCGTCCCACCCACTACCATGTGTTTAATAGATAGATAGTAGGAAACTGCCATGTAGCTTAGGGAGTTCAGCTCAGTGCTCTGTGATGACTCAGAGGGGTGGGATGGGGTAGGGTGGGAGGGACGCTTAACAGGGAAGGGATATATGTGTACATACAGCTATCCACTTCATTGCACAGCAGAAACTAACACAGCATTGTAAAGCAATGCTTATTAAATGTATAGTTTAAGGTACCTCTGGGAATAGGAAAGAGGACCAGAGGAAAAGGAAACAAACCATATTCAAATCTCAGGAAATTTGAAAGGTGAGAAGGTAGGGCAGGTGAGGGAATAGTAATGATGATATTGATGGTGGGGATGATAGGAAAAGTGTTTGCACATATGTTTCTGTTTTAAATCATCTGCTCATTTCTGATCTGGAATTTTTCTTCTGGGAGATAAGACACATTTATTCATTTAATCAACTCATTTTTAAAATTAATTTTTAATGGAATATAGTTGTTTTACAATGTTGTGTTAGTTTCTACTCTACACCAAAATGAATCAGCCCTATACAAACATATATCCTCTCAGTTTTTGACTTAATGCACCACAGTGCGTTAAGTAGAGCTCCCTGTGCTATAAAGTAGGTTCTCTTTAGTTATCTATATTATACACGATATCAATAGTATATGTGTCAAAAGGATTAACCTTTCATTTCTACGTGGTACATGGCTGGCCCTGTGTGACTATGGGTGTTTGACTCACCAGGATGAGAACAGGCCAGAGTGCCCCTCATCCTCTATTCCCCGAAGGCAAGTAGATCTCGCTATCTTCCACGGGAAAACACGTTCCTTACAGAATGAGTTCATCTTAGCTGTCAGCTCTGGAGTATCTAAGGAGCTCTGAATGCATGCAACACTGCCAGAAGGAGGCTCACCCACCTCCAGTGGGGATAAGAATCCCCAGTGGGGGGAAACAGGCTGCTTCCACGTGAGTGAAGCAGCTGTCGTTTAACATAGAAGTGTCAGAAGCACAAGCAAATTTCTCATCACCAAGTGGTGGTGTCATGGTCAGTGAAATACTCGGCGGTTTTAACGTGGTTTGAGGAGAAGATTTTATGAAATTGAAGTTACAGACAAAAATTTTATCTAGAAAGTGGTCTGGCTAAGAATCCTTGGCTAAGAATTCGTTTTGTTGTGAATGATGGAACTGTGATGTGAAAGGTAGGATTAAATTAGTCACACATCTTTGAAATGTAAAACATTATTTTGTTATCTTTGAGTACATTTTCTTAGTAATCAAATGAAGATGACTATGTTAAATCAATCTGAAGAAGAACACATCAAAGTTTGTCATGACACAGTTCTATTACATAAAATATTGTGATTCCTCAAAATAAGACTCTAAAACTTAAACATTTATAAGTTTTCCAGTTGCAAAGAAATATAGACTATATACCATTGTATTTATATTGACTTTCCACTTATTTTTATGTTTATTTCTCCATCTATGTGTAATCTTTCCATCCATCTATGCATTCATCTGTCATCTAACAGCTTCTGTAGCTAATATATACTGTTTAGATGTTATAGGACACTTGAAAGTGATGTAGTTTCTATTTCTGGTCTTCTAGAATTTTCAAACTAATTTGACATTTCTTCAATGGCTTGGAAGAAAGGTGAGACACCTCATCATCCCAGCCATCATCTTTAAAAAACAAGGAGAATGAAACAAACACAGTCCCCCTCTCAACTCAAGAGACATAGACACAAAGTCTTACGATGGATGTGGGGCCAAACTTTAAATCCCTTTCAAGAAAAGCCCTGTTTATGCATCTGGTAAATGGTAATATAATATATATGAGCTTGAGAGTATATGAAGACTTTGTGATTCAGGTTATGAGAAAATAGATTGTGGTTTAATATAAGGCAATCAAGTCTAACATAACATATGAATCACAGTGCAAATATATTTCTGGCATTTGACTGATCTGCCTGCTTATGTGACCGAAGTAACACAGGAACTCAGTAGATGACTTTGTCCATTTGGGACTTTTATTTTGCTGTAGCAAAAACACCATAGACTGCGTGGCTTAAACAACAAACACTCGTTTCTCACAATTCTGGATGCTGAGAAGTTCAGGATCAAGGCTCCAGCAGATTTGTTGTCTGGTGAGAGCCCCTGTCCTGGTTCTTAGATGCTTACCTTTTTGCATATGCCAGAATGGGTGAAAGAAAGTTCTCTGGGGCCTCTTTTATTTGGACTCCAATCCCATTAATGAGAGCTTTGCCCTCACCACCTAACCATCTTCCAAAGACTCCACCTACGAATACCATCACGTTGTGAGTTAGTTTTCAGTTTCTGAATTTGGAGGGGCTTCCCTAGTGGTCCACTGGTTAAGAAGCTGCCTTGCAATGCAGAGGACATGGATTCCATCCCTGGTTGGGGAATGAAGATCCCAAAGCCTCTGAGCTTCTAAGCCTGCATGCCACAATTACTCAGCCCACTCACCACAGCTAGAGAGTCTGCAATGCAATCAAAGATCTCGCATGCCACAATTAA
This sequence comes from Bos javanicus, assembly GCF_032452875.1. Taxonomy (NCBI): domain Eukaryota; kingdom Metazoa; phylum Chordata; class Mammalia; order Artiodactyla; family Bovidae; genus Bos; species Bos javanicus. The sequence continues at coordinate 24,272,659 of NC_083891.1, read as the reverse complement.
GACCCAACGCAGCCAAATAAATAAATTATTTTTTTTAATTTCTGAATTTGGGAAGACATGCATTCAGTCTATAGTGTAGTAAGCATGTGTCACTATGCTGCTGCTGCTGCTAAGTCGCTTCAGTTGTGTCCAACTCTGTGCGACACCATAGACAGCAGCCCACCAGGCTCCCCTGTCCTTGGGATTCTCCAGGCAAGAACACCGGAGTGGGTTGCCATTGCCTTCTCCAATGCATGAAAGTGAAAAGTGAAAGTGAAGTCTCTCAGTCGTGTCCGACTCCTAGTGACCCCATGGACTACAGCCTACCAGGCCCCTCCGTCCATGGGATTTTCCAGGCAAGAGTATTGGAGTCGGGTGCCATTGCCTTCTCTGATGTGTCACTATAGTCAGTTATTAAAACTGTTCCTTGAAATTGTACCTGGAGTTGGAATATTTTGAGTTAGAAGCTTCCTCTGTAATCATCTGCTTCAACAGCCCACTTTGCAGGTCAGGAAACTGAGGCCAAATAGATCATAGAACTGGCTGGGAGGGGACCCCCCCTCAGGTCTTCTAGCTCCAGGTCAGAGCTCTTTTCCACCCCGTTTCTCAGGAGGCTTCTTTATGAAAGATGGCTCACTGCCAACAGCAAATAATAGGACCAGGTTTAGCCTAAGCTGAAGCATAAGAATCTTGTTTTAAATTTATCTTTACACATTTTTTCCACAACCCTTTTCCACCCTTGCCATCCCTTGTCCAGTTGCTTTTTGCTTCCTAACTCTTATTTCCCAAATGAGACATCTAATACCTTCATGGGTTTCCCTGGCATCTCAGATGGTAAAGAATCTATCTGCAATAAAGGAGACCCAGGATCAATCCTTGGGTTGGGAAGATCCTCTGGAGGAGGGAATGGCAACCCACTCCAGTATTCTTGCCTGGAAAATTCCATGGACAGGGGAGCCTGGTGGGTTACAGTCCTTGGGGTCTCAAAGAGTTGGACACGACTGAGCGACTAACACACACACACACAATAAATTCATATCAATTTTGCATTTCAAAACTCCCTCATCCTCCATTTTATTATGGTTAAACATAATTTTTTAACCTCAAATAATACTTCTGATAGGACTCACAGCTTCCCTTGGGATAAAGCAACTGTGAGGTTTGACTAAGGGGATGGTGAACTTCTGGGGTTTGTTTTATTCTACCGGTTACATGTGTATGGCTGTTTTTGTGATTTTTTTTTTATAATAAGATTATTTTCAGCTGCACTGAGTCTTCATTGCTTTGCATGGACTTTCTCTAGCTGCTGTGAGTGGGGGCTACCCTCTAGTTGCAGTGCTCAGGGTTCTCATTGCTGTGCCTTCTACTGTTGTGGGGCACAGTCTCTAGGTACAGGACTTAAGTAGTTTCAGCACACAGGTTCGGTAATTGTATCTCACAGGTTCTGGAGCTTGGGCTCAATAACTGTAGTACACAGGGGCTTAGTTGCTTCGTGGCATGTGGGATCTTCCCAGGCCAGGGATCAAACCTGTGTTGCCTGCATTGGCTGGTAGATTCTTATCCACTGGGCCACCAGGGAAATCTGTGTGTGGCTGTTTATTTTACCTAGTCTATAGCAGGCCTTACACTTTGAGCATGTGTGCATAAGGACCAATGATAAATAGATTGCACATCAGATTTGCCAGAGTTCTGGGGAAAATCTTTCACTCAGTTTCATACATTATCAAAGCATTGACCCCCTTAGTCACAGAAACTCACACTCTGGACACTGCACACACATAAATTGCGAAGTTTACACCTGTCTGTCTCTTCCCTGCCTTTTGGATCTTTCACCACCCTGCCACCGTCCCACCATCCACAAGTATGCATGTCCTGCTTTGCTGCCCACTCCACCCAAGGACCACAATCAACAGGAAGATACTTTCTCAAATAAACCCTCATGAGGATGTCATAAGATCTTCCCATTACACACCACTGAGTATTTTTCTTCCCTTAAAAAAAAAAAAAAAAGGACGGGGCTTTTAATTGCTCCTTTATGTTTATTTTTCCTTTATTCTTAATTATATTAAACACCCATATATCCCTTCCCTGAGTATTCATTTAGAAGGAAGGTTTTGTAATAGTCACATTTAATTTATCAGGGTGCAATAATTTGTGTTTCCCAATCATCTTGCCGACTTTGGTTCATTATACTATTGTTTCACATGAGTAAGTTAGCAAAGTTTGGATTGATTGACTCTAATTAACTAAAACTGGTTCCAGGCTGTGCATCTATTGTCATGGTAGCTAGTTGCAAAGCCCTAAACCAAGCAGCAATGGTGCTATAAGGTAATATTGATTTGAAAACTGGAGATAATATATAACCTTGAGCTTATCACTTTTGGGGAAACAAACTAAAACAAAAAAGGTGAGGGGAAGGGAAGGGAGTGGTATTAAGACAGTCTTTCAGGACACTTGGGAATATAAATTGGAGTTTTCAGTGGGTTTGCTTCATTTTTGTTTTTCCTGTCCACATATAATCACAGATATGTTGAATTCCAAGTTCAGCTGCCAGAAGAGTAAAGATTTCATGGTCTTTGAAACTGTGAAGACATGAAATACACAGGCTGACGTGTAGTCTGAGATCCACCAAAAAATTATGGGGAGACCTCCATTTTGGTAGAGGAAACCTTTCTAGCCATTAGTCACAGAGAAGTAGGATTGTTTGAAATTTAATCTCTTCTCTGTTGCTGATTTTTATAGTCAATAATGACCCCTGCTTGAGATTACATGGTTTTTTTGACAGTATGGCCAACTGGAAAAAATGATAGCATTTATCTCTGATTAGCATGAACAAATACCACCCTTGCTCTTACTGCCAGACAGGAATCAAGTTAAAAAAAATTGCAGAGAAGAATGCCACAGTGAGATCCATCAGTGGATTTTCAGTATCCCTGCTGCAATATGCTACGGCTTCTGTTTCTTCTCTTAAAATTCCAGTTAGGATGGGATTTGACTGCTGTTGTCCACATCTTCAGTTCCCTAGCTCTCATTTCAGAGCTTCAGGACCCCTGTCTTCCATGGCATCCTTATCAACTGAGCTGCTTCCTCCTTCACTCTTTTACTTCTCTCCAAGTTCCAAACAGCCTTTGTGTCCTGACAGACAGGTGATGTGAAAGTTTAGTTCTTGTGCTAAAAGAGCCTTGCTTGAGAAGTCTTCTGTCAGAATGTAGAAAACACCAGAAGCATTTCCGGTTTACCCAGATGCTTCCTTCCTTTGCCCTGTGTTGAAGTCTCTTCGGAAACTGTGGACAGGCAACTCTTATGCTGACCAGTATCTTCTCCATTTTATTATTTGAGTGTTTTTAAATGTTTTGTGACTATTTTAGCCCTGTGAGAAAGGACCAATTTCCAAACGTCACAGTGAAAGGAGCCTATATTAGTGAGTGTTCTCCAGAGAAACCAAATCAATGTTGTGCATGTAAATATGGGGAGATGGCTCAGGTGATTATGGAGGCTGGCGAGTTAAAAATCTATGATGCAGGTCATCAGCTGGAGACCTGGGAAGAGCTGATGTTGTAGTTCAAATCCATGGACTATAGTTCAAGTCCAGAGGCCTTCTGCAGCAGAGTTTTCTCTTGCCTGGGGGAGGTCAGTCTTTTGTTCCAACCAGGGCTTCAACTGATTGGATGAGGCGCACCCTCATTATGGAGGATAATCTGCTTTACTCAGAAAAGTTCACCAATTTCAAATGTAAATCTCACTCACAAACATTCTCACAGAAACATCCAGAGTCATTCTTGACCAAATATCTGCACACAGTGGCCCAGCCAAGTGGACACAGCACGAGGCTCACCCAAAGTCACGGACTGAGGAGCCAGAGAAGACAAAGGTGGGGAAGGAAAGTGACACAAAGTCATTTTTGAAGAGAAAAAGGACAAGACCACTGATTCCTCACAGGTTTTGAAGCAGTTTAAATGGTCAGCCACATGAACACGGTACACCCAACACACACATGTCTTTCTTCTTGAAAAGCTTAGTAACAAGACGTCCTCACGCCCTCTTGTTGTTGTGCTGCGAGGGACCATGGAAGTTCTGAAACAGCAGACACCAGCCCTAAGCTGCTAAAATGATAGGCAGAAAAGGCCCTGCTCAGACTCCGTCCTCTGACTCCCTCTACTGGCTGAGCAGGTGGCTGCGCACATCTGCCCCAGGGAATTTCTGCTCCTCCCACCCTTCTTTACAGAATTCAAAACAATTCAAAAGGTCTCTGCCATATTTACCATTCCCACCACCATAACACCAGTTACAGTGGGCTCATTTCCTACCAAGAGGAAAGCAGGTATCACATCTCTTGCTGGTAAAATATTTGTCTTAACATCTTCAAATCAAACAACAGTCGTTCTTTAAGTCCCTTCTCATTGCCCAGTACAGGGGAGAATGCAAAGAAAGAATTAAACATAGGCCTTGCATACGAGAACTGAATGGAGAAGGGAATGGCAACCCACTCCAGTGTTCTTGCCCAGAGAATTCCATGGACAGAGGAGCCTGGTGAGCTATATAGTCCATGGGATCGCAAAGAGTCAGACACAACTGAGTGACTAACACTATGAGAGTTGAAGAATTGATGCTTTTGAACTGTGGTGTTGGAGAAGACTCTTGAGAGTTCCTTGGACTGCAAGGAGATCCAACCAGTCAATCCTAAAGGAAATCAGTCCTGAATATTAAGGACTGTTGCTGAAGCTGAAACTCCAATACTTTGGCCACCTAATATGAAGAACTGACTCATTGGAAAAGTCCCTGATGCTGGGAAAGATTGAAGGCAGGAGAAGAAGGGGACGAAAGAGGATGAGATGGTCACCAACTCGATGGGCATGAGTTTGAGCAGGCTCTGGGAGTTGATGGACAGGGAAGCCTGGTGTGCTTCATTCCATGGGATTGCAAGGAGTTGGACATGACTGAGTGACTGAACTGAACTGAACTGATGACAGCTTATAATTTTGTGCAGAAGTAAGTCTAATAATATGTAGCAAATAAATAAGGGGAGATGATCTTCAGACAAGAGATTCTGTCAGAGTTCATAGGTGATGGCTGTAAGTATGAAATGGACTGGCCACTTTTCTACTTGCTGTTATATGTTGCAAAATTTGTTTAGATCGATTGTGTCAAGAATTAGCTCATTCTAAATCAAATCATTCCAGTTTCTCTCAATGATTGTATGTTTTCTTAGTGTCTATTTATTCAGTGTAGCAGTCAAGTTTATCAAAACCACACAGAATTTGGGGTTGGTAGATCCAAGCTATTAGAATGCATAAACAACAAGGTCTATTGTATAGCACAGTAAACTCTATCCAGTCTCTTGGGATAAGGCATAATGGAAAAGAACATTAAAAATATATAAACACTTATATTTGTGTATAGCTGAGTCACTAGCTATACAACGGAGATTGGCACAATATTGTAAATCAGCAATACTTCAATAAACATAAAATATTAACAGAAAGAATGGGGGAAAAAAAAAACCTATGGCAACCCTAAGGAAGGATTTTTGATGAAGGAGATGATTTTGAGTGTTTCCCTATAAAATGGAATGCATCTTAATACTTGTAAATCCTTAAGTTACTTTGTGAGGAAGGAACCCATTTTACCCCCTGCCCCCCAAATTGTAAGTATCATTATTAGATGACTCTTTAATATGGTTTTGGGACTTTCCAGGTGGCATTAGTGGTAAAGAATCTGCCTACCAATGTAGGAGATGCAAGAGATGAGGGTTCGATTCCTGGGTCAGGAAGATTCCCTGGAGTAGGGCATGGCAACCCACTCCAGTATTCTTGCCTGGAAAATTCCATGGGCAGAGGAGCCTGACAGGCTACAGTCCATGGGGTTGCAAAGAGTTGGATACAACTGAGCAACTGAGCACATAATATGATTTTTATCAATATTCTCCTCTAGCTCTTACTTACAGAAGAAAAATAGACCACGTTTGGAAATTATATTGGATGCCCTCTGCCCTTCTAATGATTTATGGAAATCTGAAGTGATGTTGGGTCACTTGGGATGGCAAACTGATCTCAGCGGCCTTGATTTGTCCACCCCGCTCTCAGCACTGGAGGAATCTGGAAGCCAAAACAATTTCAGGGAGACTGATTCTGAGCTGAAATGCAAGTATGTTTACTGAGGAGCCTGGGTCCTCAGAATGAGGCTGGAAGCTTATCATCTCTGGGTACTAGTGCCTAATCGAATCTCGGAGACAAGAGTTTTGGGTGGAGTAGGAAAGGATGGCTTTATTACTTTGCCAGGCAAAGTGGGGACACAGTAAGCTTCTGCCTTGACAGCGGAGGTGTCCCTTTGTGGAGAGGATAGTGAGAAAGTTTATTGGTTCAAAGTGTATCGGTTCAAAGAGGGCGTGATCAGCTCATGGACATTCTGAGGGGTTGGTGGTAAGGTAAGTAGGAGTCAGCATTAATCAATCATCAGGTTCTAACTGGTCTGGGGTCCACAGGCTGTGGGCTGCACACCATTGTTAATCCTTAACTTCTCCCACCTAGATGGGGCTTCTGTATCTGAAAAACAGTTCAAAGATATTGTGTGCATCCATTGACGGGGAACCAGGACCTTGCCCCAAGGCTACACTATTGTTTTTCTTGTTTGTTTTCCCCTGGTCTCACATCCCCTCCCTTCCCTAATTAACGTTGGCACGAATTTGCCCACTGGAACTCAGGGAAGGTCATGGAGGGTGAATGAAGGCTGTTTCCTGTAATCAAAGAAAAGGGGTACACAGAGAGGCTTTGAGCCCAGGAGCCCCACAGGGCCCCGCTCAGTATCAAGAGTCAGCGAATGTAACAGGGAAGATGCCAAGATCATTGCTGAAATACTTGAAAGGTGAACCTGGAAAAAAAGCCCTACATGTCATATCTGAAGGGCAAACTAAATAGTACTAAACAAAATCAGAACTGGAGGATGAGAGTGTAGGAAGGGCTACAACAGCATGGAATTCAGTGTGAAGGCAAGTCAAGGAGAGTAGGTCAGAACTAAGATTTTGAATGAGGACTGCACGTTAGTGTATTCCTTTCACGCGGTTTGCCGTTCGTCCTAGCAGGATGGTCAAAGCAGCTTAATATGAGGAGGCGAAGCCAAACTCCAAGCCAGCCGCGTGCTCTCACCCTTCAAGTGACAGGTACCTATCAGACAAGCCCGTGGCTTCTAATTTATTTCTTTCTCTGAAATGTGAGACACTGAATCTGAGATGACACAAAATAGATCTGTTGATTCTCATCAGAATTGGAGAATGTCTGAGAGGCGGTGAACTTATTGCTCTTCTAAGTGTGGCTCACGGACCAGCAGCATCTGAATCACCTGGGAGCTTGTTGGAAAGGCCAACTCTCAGTCTCCTGCGCATCTACTGTATTAACATTTTATTAAGATTCCCAGGTAACTCATGTGTATATGGCGCTAGTTGTAAAGAACCTGCCTGCCAAGGCAGGAGATGTAAGAGATTTGGGTTCGATCCCTGGGTTGGGAAGATCCTTGGAGGAGGGCATGGCAACCCACTCCAGTATACTTGCCTGGAGAATCCCATGGACAGAGGAGCCTGGCAGGCTACAGTCCAAAGAGCTGGACACTACTGAAGTGACTTAGCACAGCATACATATTAAAGAACACAGACATTTTCCCTTCTAAAATACCAGTGGTCCTCAACCTTTTTGGCACCAGAGACTTGTTTTGTGGAAGACAATTTTTCCACAGACTGGGGATGGAGGGATGGTTTTGGGATGATTCAAGAACATTACATTTATTGTGTACTTTATTTTTATTATTATTACATCGGCACCACCCTAGATCATCAGGAATTAGATCCCAGAGGCTAGGAACCCCTGTATATAGCACTCACAGCTAGCTAACTAGCATCTAATTACAAATCTGCCAGTTCACAATTTTTAAAATCACGATGTTTGCTAATAAATTCTTCTTCAACTTTTAGAGCCTAACACAGTAACAGAAGAGCTTCCCAGGTGGTGCCAGTGGTAAAGAACCTGCCTGCCAATGCAGGGGAAGTCAGAGACTCGGGTTTAATCCCTATGCCAGGGAAGATCCCCTGGAGGAGGGCATGGCAACTCACTCCAGTATTCTTGCCTGGAAAAATCCCATGGACAGAGGAGCCTGGCCGGCTATGGTCCGTAGGATCCCACAGAGTCCGACAAGACTAAAGCGACTTAGCACTCATGTACAATAATAGAAAAACTATATTTGATCAGTAAATACTGAATGAATGAATGAATGAATGTTTCACCTTGAATTGAAAATGTTTGTCCACAAATTATTTGGACTAGCTAGATAATAAATCAGTGTCTTCCACAGTCAGTCCTAATGTTAAATAAGACTTTTGTATCATATAGGCCTCTCTTTTCTAGGCTAAATGTGTCTGGCTCCTTCAATGACTTCTCAATGTGTCAAGGTGTTTAAGTTCCTCACCATCTGGGTATCTTCTTCTGGCCACAGGTTAGATTCGAAGGCTGTGATCCGGGAGCAGACTTGTCTCCAGATGAGCCTCTGTGCACACAGTCCACGGAACACGAGCTGGTGACATTTCTCTGCTTCTGCTCTAGGCTTTTCTAATTTAGTCAATTGGCTCTCACATCACTAAAAATAGGAAGTTTGAACTTGGGCTCCTTTTTTTTTTTCTGTCTGAGGTTATTTTGCTTACCACAAATGAAGGCCACAGAAGCTAAATATATGTCTACTTGAATGATGACTTTATAGCAATAAAATGAGCCCACAGGGGCTAATGACTCTGTAATCAGCTTTTTCAACCACTTTTTATATTGGGCATAATTTTCTCTCTCTCTGAGAAATTCTACATCATTTATCACTAGACTAACGTGAGCGAAAGGGGAAAGGCATGAGCTGAGAGATTAGAGGCCACTGCCTGTCTGCTATTAAATCATAACAGTAAATCTGCCTGGAGGAGACTATTCGATTTTGGATACTAGTACAGCAGATCCTCATGTCCTTTTTTAGTTCAGAATTCTTACTTTGGCATTGGTTTAAAAAATTAGGTTTTAAGAAGAATTTTGTTTTCTGTTTCAAAATGATCAATATTATTCCAATTCAGAACTATTTCTTCTCAAAAATTTTTTTACTGGAGTATAGCTGATTTACAATGCTGTGTTCATTTCAGGTGTATAGCAAAGCGAATCAGTTGCACATATACATTTATCCAGTCTTTGTAGATTCTTTTCCCATGTAGACCATTACAGAGTATTGAGAAGAGCCCTCTGTGCTATATAGGTGGTCCTTACTAGTTAATAATTTTTAATATAGTAGACTGTGTATTTCAGTTTCAATCTTCCAATTTGTCCTTCCTCCTCCAACCCCTGGTAACTGTAAGTTTATCTTCCACCTTGTAACTGTTTTGTAGATAAGTGCATGCATGTGTGCATGCTAAGTCGCTTTAGGCATGTCCAACTCTTTGTGATCCTATGGATCGTAGCTTGCCAGGTTCCTCTGTCCATAAGATTCTCCAGGCAAGAATACTGGAATGGGTTGCATGCCCTCCTCCAAGGATCTTCATGACCCATGGATTGAACCCACATCTCTTACTTCTGCGTTGGAGGCAGGTCCTGGCTATTGTAAACAGTGCTGCAAGACTCAGGACCATTTCTAAAGTTTCTTTTCTTGTTCTCTACCACCTCCTGGTTGCCATCAAGAGAAAGGGATCACACTCTTCCTGTTGACCTGCTTGCAAATTGATATTTGGTAAGTTTGAAGTCAGATATTCTTTTAGAGGGTGAGACTATTATTTAACTGATGATGTACCTGTGCTCTAGACAACTCCTTCTGAGTACCACTGTCTTTCCTACTTAGTAATATCATCTTATGTAGACATCTTATATAGACGAAGCTCCATTGGCATTCTGGAGTTCATTGCTCTTGGGCCTGGTTTACAGACCATTTTTACTGAATATCCTCTGCTTACTCCTCCAGATCTACTGCCTCTCTTTCCTTCCCTGCTGTCTGCCTTGGGAGGTGGATATGCACAGATTATGACAATTACGACAATGGGCTTCTGTGCACTCTCCCTTCCCTTGTCCTTTCTGTCTAGCTCCACTTCTGTTAGCCTGGGGTTGTTGATCCATCCCTTGGTTCCTCTACGTCTTACTCACGTCTTTATTATCAGTAATTTGTATATCAACCCTCCTTGAATTATTCTAATTTGACAGTATCACCTCTTTCTTTGTCCCCTTATCTGATTACAACACCTATTCCTTCATTCTGTCTTGTTTTTAATATTTTTTTTTATTATTTACTTATTTATGTAGCAAGCACTAATGCATTATCTATTGTTTACCAATCATTCAACTAAATTTCTTTAGAGTTCATTCTCTATAAAATAGTTAGTAAGCTTTAGATAAACTTAACCCATGAGTTCTTTATTTTAGTTATGCCATTTCCTTTTGGGATAAAGGCCAGTAATTGGGAGACAGGTATTACCTGTCATCTTAAGAGATGTTTTTTACCCTTGACAGTGAATAAGAGCCTGTTTGTGTGTGTGCTCAGTCATGTTTGACTCTTTGCAACCCCATGGACTGTAGCCCACCAGGTTTCTCAATCCATGAAATTCTGCAGGCAAGAATACTGAAGTGGGTAGCCATTCCCTTCTCCAGTGGATCTTCCTGACCCAGGGATCGAAGCTGAGTCTCCTGCATTGCAGACATATTCTTTACCATCTGAGCCACCAAATGAATTTCAAAGTATAAGTAACAAACTTAATGGTTTTAAATCAAAAGACTTGTACAAACAGAAGATAGGACTTGTTCTGTTGGTGCCAATCACTGAGTTGTCCACTCCCTTCTAGCCTCATTTGTTTCCTAGATCTGGTCTTTGGCTGGTAACTTGGCTTTAATGGTGACATATAAAGGCAACCTTGACTACCTCTCAACAAAAGATTGTTGAGTACTACTCATACTACTAGTACTAGTACTACTACTCATATGAGTAGTAGTTGCCAGCAAAAGGATAAGAGGATTTCACTCCTAAGGTTTACCTTAAGAAGAGATATCATTTACTAGGCCTGGAGCCCTTTTCCAGTACTCTTTCTACAACTCCATATTTGTCTTCCTGGCCATGCGGTTTCCCTCACTCTGGACAAGGACATGGCTGACCCAACTGAGAAGGGTAGAGGCTGACCCCAAGCTGGAACCTGGGTGTTGACTCTGGAGTGATTTGCGGTTCTGGGGTGACTGCACTGCCTGGAGCCATTGGGATCTGGAGCTGTCTGGTCTGATTTGAGCAGCCATTCTCTCCCAGGATCACAGAAGGCAGAGACCATAGTCACAGCTCTGTTTCCCCCAGAACAGCTTCTGCATATTGTTCTTTGTAAATATCTGTCCATGTTTTCCCCCACTGGTTCAATTTAATTCCAAGGGTCCCTTCCCCCCATTTTTTCTTTTTTCATGAAGTCTACATTTTCAGGTGGAAATAAATCAATGAAATGCAAAAACATCCTTGTCTATTTGGGTAAAGGCAGAGCAAAGATGACTTTCAGGATTGGAAAGACAGGGTCCTTTCATCTGGGGCTTCCTCAGGCTTTGGTTGTATACAGTGACATGACTTTTCAGCACTGATGATGAAGTGTTTAGTTTCTATTAAAGACATCTTTAGCTGTGTTAATAAAAGTTAAGTGACAAGACCAAGGAATGTAAAAGTTTTGCTGTTCAGTAAAGTGACAAAAATATATGACTAGGGTTATACAAAACCACATAGGATCTACAAAAAATCTAAATAATAAATGAGTTTTGAAAGATTTCAGGATAAAAGGTTTATGTGCAAATGTATTTGTATATACTAACAATTGATCCTCGCAAATTGAAATTTAAAATACCTCATGTACTATAGTATACTGTGAAAAATATAAAATACTTAAGAATAAATCTGACAATATACACGAAAGACTTGTGCACTAAAAAATACAAAATTTTGCTGTGAGGAATTAAGGATGATATGCAGATGTACTGTTTTCATGGGTTGAAAGACAATATTATTTGGATATGAGTCCTAAAACTGATCTATAGATTCAATTCAATTCCAATCAAAATCTCAACAAGTTTTTTCTCTTCTTTTTTTGAGGAGTAAAAATTGACAAATTGATTTTACTACTTACATGAGAAAAAGAACAAGTCTGGCCCAACACTTTTGAGTTTAAGATTTAATTAAGCAATTAAGACAGTGTGGTATTCTCATCAAAACAGACAATAAGCAATGAAACAGAGAATCTACGGACAACTGATTTTTGACAAAGGTATAATTAAGGGCAATTCAGTGGAGCAAACACATTCTTATCAATAAGTGATACTGGAAAAATTAGATATCCATATATGAGAAAACAAACTTTGACCATATCTCAAAAATAAGTCAAATGGATGATGAAACCAACTACAAAACTTAAAAGAGTAAAACTTCTGGAAGAACACAGGAGAAAAATTTTGTAACCTTGGCTTAGGTGAAGACTTCATAGACATGACCCAGAAAAAGGAGGACCCATAAAAGGACAAACTGATAATTTACATTTCATGAAAATTAAAAACACCCCTCCCCCACCAAAAAACACTGTTAAGTGAATGAAATGTCACAGGCTGTCAGTTGTCATAGGCTGGAAAAAATATTTTTAAAGCTTCTGTTTGTTATAGAATTGTATATAGGCTAGCAAAAGAACTCTATAAAGCAACAATGAGAAAACAAACACCCCAATTAAAAATGGGCAAAAATTTAAACTCGAAGTTCACCAGGATATGTGGATGGCAAATAAGCATATCGAAAGAGGTTCAACATTAGACTTCAGGGAACTACAAGTTACAAACACTGCAGGGTGCCTTAATACAACTATTAACATGGCCAAAAGTTCAAAGACTGACCACACAATGTAGGATATAGAGGAACTAGAACTTTCATACACTGCAGATGGGCATATAAAATGGTGCACCCACTCAGCACAACAGTTTGATTGAGTCCTTAAAAAGTTAAATGCATACCTATCATATGATCCAGCCATCCCACTTGCTTTGTACATGAATATTCATTTGTAGCAGTCTTATTTGTAATAGTCCAAACTGGAAACAACCCAAATGCTCATGAATAGATGAACACATTTTTATATATTTATACAGGGGAATTCTGCAGTAAAAAAAATAATGAACTCTTAATATACACAAAAAAACCTGGATGGATCTCAAAGTAATGCTGACTGCAAAGCTAGACAAGAAAAGAGTAAATGCTGTTTGATTTATTCTACTTAAAATTCAAAGAAATGCAAACTGATTTATGGTGACAAAACAGATGAGTGGGTTTCTAGGGGCAGGGTAGGGGCAGGGGGTGGGGAGGGACTACTGAGTTTACCTAGAGACTGAGGAAATTCTGGGGTGATGGGTATATTCATTAGGTTGATTGTGATGGTGGTTTCATGGGGTATGTGCTGTGGTCAGTCATGTCCAGTTCCTTGCGACCCCATGGACTGTAGCCCACCAAAGCTCCTCTGTCCATGGGATTTCCCAGTCAAGAATACTGGAGTGGGTTGCCATTGCCTACTCCAGGGGATCTTCCTGACCCAGGGATTGAATCTATGTTTCTTGTGTCTCCTGCACTGGCCTTGCAACGGCCTCTTTACCACTGTGCCACCTGGGAAGCCAGTTGATGGATACATATGTTATGCCCAAAAATTTTCCTGTGCACTTTAAATATGTGCTCTTCAGGTTGACTATATGTCATTAAAAGGAGACGTGGGGGAAAGGAGGATGATGTAGTTCTGCTGCTGCTGCTGGTAAGTCGCTTCAGTCATGTCTGACTCTGTGTGACCCCATGGTTATGGGGGATGTGCAGGAGCTCGTGAGGCAGATATCATGGGGTGGGGTCTTCTCTACAGTTGTTGTTCATCACTCAGTTGTGTCCGACCCTTTGTGACCCCATGGATTGCAGCTTCCCTGTCCTTCATCATCTCCTGGAGTTTGCTCCAACACATGTCTACTGAGTTGGTGATGCCATCTAATTATATCATTCTCTGTCACCCTTCTCCTTCTGCCCTCCGTCTTTCTCAGCATCAGGGTCTTTTTCAGTGAGTCAGCTCTTCGTATCAGGTGGCCAAAGTACTAGAGTTTCAGCTTTAGCATCAGTCCTTCCAATGAATAGTCAGGGTTGATTTCCTTCTAGTTTGATTGGTTTGATCTCCTTGCTGTCCAAGGGACTCTCAAGAGTCTTATCCAGCATCACAGTTTGAAAGCATCAGTTCTTTGGTGCTCAATCTTCTTTATGGTTCACCGCTCACATTTGTACATGACTACTGGAAGAACCACAGCTTTGACTATATGGACCTTTGTCTGCAAAGTGATGTCTCTGCTTTTTAATATGCTGTCTAGGTTTGTCATAGCTTTCTTTCCAAGGAGCAAGAAATTTCTCTTTTGATCCATCTCTACAGCTTTGGACCTTATGTGAGTAATTTATTCAAAGTCTCAGTTTTTAAAATCTCTGAGGTAAAATAACACTTGGAAGAAATTGTAAAGTTCAGTTCAGTTCAGTCTCTCAGTCATGTCCAACTCTTTGCGACCCCATGGACTGCAGCATACCAGGCCTCCCAGTCCATCGCCAACTCCTGGAGTTTACTCAAACTCATGTCCATTGAGTCGGTGATGCCATCCAGCCATCTCATCTTCTGTTGTCCCCTTCTCCTCCTGCCTTCAATCTTTCCCAGCATCAGTGTCTTTTCTAAGGAGTCAGTCCTTCGCATCAGGTGGCTAAAGTATTGGAGTTTCAGCTTCAGCATCAGTCCTTCCAATGAATATTCAGGACAGATTTCCTTTAGGATGGAGTGGTTGGATCTCCTTGCAGTCCAAGGGACTCTCAAGAGTCTTCTCCAACACCGCACTTTAAAAGCATCAATTTATCAATTGTAAGGTTAGAAACTGTATGCATTTAAAAAAACATAGCACCTGGTACCTAGTACCTATGTAATCATGTTAGTTTATTTTTATTGCTATTTTCCCCAGGGTTCAAATTATTACCTGAGATTAGATTTCAACACTTAGGGAAGGAAGGGTCATGGAAGTTCTCAGATAGGGATGCTATTCAAATCAAAAAAGAAAAAAATATATAGGTTTGATCCTTACTGAGTGTGCAGCTCTGTTGCTGGCTTTTGGCAGATTCGCTGAAGATTTCAGCACATCTAAGAAGTCCATGAGTTGGAGAAGACCAAACCGACACACTTAAATCTACTAGACAATGGTATCATATAGTCGATTACTGGTATGTGCTGCATAGGCAAGAGATGTCATAGGACCCTGATGTTACTAGCATCCTGTTGTCTTTCCAAGTCTCTGTACAGAATGATATAAGCAATTCAATGCAATGTACAAAGTACTAAGTGGTCCCCTAGTGGTCAGAAAGAGTTAATACTACATCTACCATGAGGGGAACAAGTTAAGAACATTATTTATTTTCTCTTGCTTCCCAGAGTATCTTCATTTGAGCTGATAAGAGTTTCTGATTCTAAAGCAATTCATTATTCAACTATAGGCAACTGGAAGTATTTCCTCCAATATTATTAATCACATTGAGCTTCCTGTTCCCCAATATATTCCTGAACTCACATTTCTCATGGCTTATGAATTTGTACAGATTGTGCATTTATTTGTCAGACTTCCCATATTAAGATATAAACCTTTTTGAAGGAAGTAACTGAGTTACTGCTATCAGGGGGTAACGTGCATTCCAGCATTCCCAGGACAGTCCTGGATTATGCTTGTTGGGCCAGTGTAATTTTAAATATTACCCTCTTTTGTGATCAGAATTGCTCCAGTCTCAGTAATAAATTGTATGGTTCCTCAAGTGCCATTTTTTGCTCCTTTCTGCTCTTTTCTTCCCTGCTGAACATTCCAGAAATACCAGTATAACTCTTGACCAGACATGAGGCCAGTTTGGATGTGATCTCTCACTCCAGCCAAATCATCAGCACTTATTTGGCTGATTTGGCTGGTTAGGAAGAGGTTCTCTTTTCTCTTAAATACTCCCCATGTACCCAACTTGCAGTCTCAGAGATGAGGGCCACTGTTGACTGTTGGTGATGAGTCTGCTCCTAAGCTCCCTTGTTTGCTTTTCCTCAAAAGCTCTCGGTTTCTGAAAGTCACAAGTTGGTCTAATGCTATGACATGTTGGGTAGGGCATGCAGAGCCTGGGTGAAACAGAAAACACCTATGCGTTTTCTGAAATATAGTCTATGAAATACACTATTCTGCATGCTGTGATAGTAAAATGAATGTGTTAAAGGTGAAAGATGGGGATCTAGATGCCAACATTGAACCAGAACAAGAGAAAATTGTGAACATTTTTGAGATACAGCACAAGGCTTATCCACAACGGCCCAAATGCCACCTTTTATCATAGTCAAAACAAAATGGACACCTGTGAAACTCAAGGGACACTTTTCAAACTCAAATTCATGCTTGATATGTTAGAACTAAATTGGTACATTTACAGACTAGTTGTGTGAATGCAACAGGATTGAACTGTTTTGGAATCCAGCAATGGACTTGTGAATGCCTTGTTAAAATGAAGTACACATGTCTTACTCAGAACAGATTTCTTAGGAAGCATGCCTATCTCCTTACATGATTTGTTTCAAATGATTTAATAAATTCAGCAGCTAAAATAATATCTTAATGGGTGATTCAATTCCAAATGCCAAAATAAAGTTATTACAAATAAAGAGGCATATACAATTATGCTCATAGTCAGAAACTGCTTTGTGTTTTTGATGAAAAATCAGAAATAAAGTATTACTTACTCTAAATGGCTTAAACAATGCATTTCCCTTTTTATTTGTTCTCTTTTCCTTCTCATTATCTCTGACCTGTTTCTCCCTCTTTCATGCTGTTACTCACATTTTAACCACATACGTTTTACATGTGAATGAGATTTTGAGTTTATGACTATAGGAGATAAATGTACATACATCTACTATAAATGCTATTGCACTGTTTTCTTTACACCTTGTGATCTTATGCACATGCTCAGTAGCTTCAGTCATGTCCAACTCTGTGCGACCTTATGGACTGTAGCCCACCAGTCTCCTCTGTCCATGGGATTCTCTAGGCAAGAATAATGGAGTGGGTTGCCATTCCCTTCCCCGGGGGATCTTCCCAACCCAGGGATTGAACCCATGGCGTCTTCATCTTCATCATTGCAGGCAGATTCTCTACCGTTGAGCCACCCGGGAAACCCTGTGATCTTATATTTATGAAGAATAAATCTTAAAAATAAGGATGTGCCAGATAGATTATATAATAATAAAATGCATTAAAGGTTATCATCGGAAAAATAAGATTTGGGGGATTTCAGCACCAAGCAGTTATAAAATACCAATGGAATACTTCTGGATGCATTTCATAATACTGAGTACAAACAATTATATTTACTAAACCAAAAAGAGGGCTTCACAGATGGTGCTAGTGGTAAAGAACCCACCTGCCAATGCAGGAGACATAAGAGACACAGGTTCAATTCATGGATCAGAAAGATTCCCTGGAGGAGAACATGGCAACACACTGCAATATTCTTGCCTGGAGAATCCCACGGCCAGAGGAGCCTAGCAGGCCACAGTCCATAGGGTCACACAGAGTCAGACACGACTAAAGCTACTTAACACGTTCGCACACAAACCAAAAAGGTGGTCTGCAAGAGCCTGGATGGGAACCATTCTGAGTTTTGTTATTGATCACAGAGAGGTAAAAGTCAAGGATCTTCAGTGTGACTGTGAGCCATCAATTCTGCTAAAGGATTTCAAGGAGAAATTCAGGTTATTATTTCATTTTTGCCATTCAGACTTTGACCTAGGATGTATATTCGTTCTTTCGTGTAATAAATGCTTAAACTCTTCCTCTTTTGCCACCAATAGCATATGCTTAACACTGGGTAGACAGTGTTGAACATGAAATGTGCTTAGTCGCTCAGTCATGTCCAACTCTTTCCAACCCCATGGACTGTAGCCCACCAGGTTCCTCTGTCTATGGGATTCTCTAGGCAAGAATACTGGAGTGGGAGTGGGTAGCCATTCCCTTCTTCAGGGGATTTTCCTGACTCAGGTATCGAACCTGCGTCTCCTGCATTGGCAGACAGGTTCCTTACCACTGAGCCACCAGGGAAGCCCTGAATATGAAATAATTATAGCCAAATAGTCAATGAAATAAAATGATTTATCTTAATCCAGTCATGTCCAGGATTATGAACTTGGAATGCCTGAGCTATTGCAATGGTTGCCTCTGTATTGGTTACTAGAAATCTCAGAACCTTATTTACAAACATATAAGGCTTCTGGATGTATTTTGTGCTGACTTTACTCTTTGGTTCATTTGATTCCTCGTTATGCTTTCCTTCTGCCTAATATTTAACCTAATTTTGTTTTCTTTAGCATATTAATCTTTGTAAGACATGTGTAGAAAAATAATCATATCTAAAAATTTCCCCCAAAGTACACATGTTCTATAAATGTTTCATAACACTTGGGCTTCTCAGGTGGCACTAGTAGTAAAGAACCTGCCTACCAATGCAGGAGACATAAAAGATGCGGGTTCGATCCCTGGTTGGGAAGCTTCCCTGGAGAAGGAAATGGAAACCCACTCCAGTATTCTTAGCTGGAGAATAATCTATAGGGGCTTGGCAGGCTATAGTCCATAGGGTTGCAAAGAGTTGGACATGACCGAAGTGACTTAGCACACATGCTTAACGCTTACCTTAGTCATCTCAAATTTAATTCCTTCAGAGTGGACACGAAACATTAAGTATTATCTAATAGTTTGCTAAAGCGGAAACTCCAATACTTTGGCCACCTCATGCAAAGAGTTGACTCATTGGAAAAGACTCTGATGCTGGGAGGGATTGGGGGCAGGAGGAGAAGGGGACGACAGAGGATGAGATGGCTGGATGGCATCACCGACTCGATGGACATGAGTTTGGGTGAACTCTGGAAGTTGGTGATGGACAAGGCCTGGCGTGCTGCAATTCATGGGGTCGCAGAGTCAGGCACGACTGAGCGACTGAACTGAACTGAATAGTGTAACATAGAATCAATGATTTATATAGTGGTTACTTATTTTCCCCTTTGTGCAAGTTATTGTCTTTCTGCCAAAATGTCAGAATGTTTTACATAATCTACATTATCACTGTAGTGTAAGCAGAGCAAGAAGACAGAACCTTCTCTAAAGTTTTGTCTGATGCTCACTTGTGCTGAAGCAAATCAGGAGCTGAAATACTTTCAGCTGTGGAAATACAATTAAAGGCGAGCCTGCTTATTGTAGGCAGAGAGACTCCTCTGCAATTAGTTAAGAAAACCAACACATTTAAAGAATTCATTCTGGTCTGTGGTGGATAAGTATAGAATAACAATGGGAAACAGAAGACAGTAAGTGAATGCCTAAGAATGTGAGTGCTGGGACTTCCTTGGCGGTCCAGTGGCTAAGACTCAGTGTTTCCACTGCAGGGGGCATGGGTTCCATGCCTGGTCAGGGAATTACACTCCAACAAAAATTAATTAAAAAATAAAAAGGGAAAACCTAGCCACTTTAGAAGGTTACAAAATTGTCTAATATGGTTGAAATAAATTTACAGAAGAGAAATATAGTCTACCGAATCACCTGTATTGAATCTTCTTTTACACAGTAACCATATAAATGAGATTCCAAAAACAATTCCACATCCCACATGCCACGTGGCACAGCCAAATAAAGACATATTAAAAATTAAAGTAAATGCTAGCAACTAAAAAAGGAGTTAAAAAAGAAAAAAATAAAAGAATGTGGAAACTCAAGAAGAAGAGCCTCCCCGCCTGGGGACAGTAGGCAGACAGAGGGGACTTCCTCCCTTGGCATGGAAAAATCGGAGCTCAAAATCCACCCTCTTCACTTCTCACTTGTTTCATGATGTCATTCAGTCACTAACTAACTCTTTCTATTGCAATTATTATTAAATCATGGTCCCCAGGAAACATTTGCTATTCAAGATTCTCCAGTTCAGAGCAGAGAGTCAACTTCCTTGGAGAATGATGCTTTCTGCTAGCTACAGTTAATGTTTGCTTTTCAGCTTCCTCTGTAATTTTACTTGGAAACTCCAAAAATGAAAAACAATTCTTACTTTGTAAAGAAGATTCAATACAGGTGATTCAGTAG